>NC_045430.1:147452924-148702924 GCF_902635505.1 Sarcophilus harrisii | reverse complement strand
AAGTCACTGTGACATACGTGATGCTTATTCACTGCTGATATTACTTTTGCACCAGAACCTCTTACTCTTTCAGGGACAAAATTATAAATGGAGTTATATCTAATTTTATTCACGATGAATAGCCTGTGGAGTACATCTCTCATTCTCCATTACATAGAGTTCAGGTTTTCTCATTTTTTGCTCTTTTTAAAGTAAAATTTTATTTAAATTTGTTCCCCCTTCCTTTTCTGATGTTTTCCTTGAAAAAGGAGACCTAATAAGGCTACCTGTCTTTCTTGAAGCCTGGTTATACAATGCTTCTGCTGAGAGTATTTTTAAATGGTAGAGAATAGCATCAGATAGAAACTAATGGCCATCATGGCATCCAAGTGTCAAGGTTTATTCCATACCTCCCTTTGCTGAGCTTCCTTCAAGAAATTCCCAGTAGTTCCTCTTCAAAACTATATGAGTGATAGGTTGGAAAGGGGGAGAGAAATTATACTGGCATTATTCAGTAGGCATGAGAAGACAGACTACATTATGTCACAGGAAGAGCTCTAGCTCTGTAAGCATAATAACTGAGATTTACATGCTTTTAAGATTAGGTACAAAGCATCATTAAGGGTTGGCTGTGGAATTTCCTTGGTATGTGCAACTCCTTGGTGAAGAAGTTCCTTCCTTCAATGTACCTGCTCTGCAACTCCTGCTCTTAAGAGATTTGTTAAGTGATTTGTCTCAGGCCACTGAGCCACTTGTGTCTGAGGCAGGAGTTCAACCTAGAGGATGGGGAATCTCTGAGACCATCTCTTTTTAGAGAGGGGAAACTTGGGATCCTCCCAAGGATTAGAGCTGGCATCCCAATCCAGCTCTTTATAACCTCTGTAACACTGTCATTATAGTACCTGCACTGCCAACCCAGCAGAATTATGAGTGAAGCACACTGTTCCTGAATGTGTTATAAAAATTCAAGGAGTTATTATTTATTTGAGGGCAGCTAGATGGCACAGTGGATAGAGTGCTAGGCCTGGAATCAGGAAGATGGATCTTCCTGAGTTTAAATTTGTTCACTCTCTGGGTAACCCATGGCAAGTCATTTAATGCTGTTCACCTCAGTTTCCTCATCTGTAAAATGAGTTGGAAAAGGAAATAGCAAATCATTCCAGTATCTTTGCCAAGGAAATCCCAAATGGGGTTACAGAGAATTGGACACAACTGAAATGACTTAATAATAAAAACAACATATTATTGGAACAATTAAACAATGATTTAATTGATATGGGGAACTCCAGATGAGAAAATTCCCTTTACCTAGGAGCACAGGGTTACACCTGCTCTGTAATTTGTAACCTAAAGAGGACACCATGAAGTTAAGTGATTGGTCCAGAGTTCTAGAGCTGACATGTATTAGAAATAGGATTTGAACTCAGTTCTTCCTAACTACATCTTGGTATACATTATCCCAGGCTGCTTTTCTAGTTATTATTACTTATTTAAGCAGGTAGCAGAGTTTGGTTGTGCCATTACCTACTTTGGGTTGTTCTGACCAAATAACTGTCCAGTTTTCCTGTACAATGAGTTAATGAATAACAGCAATATAGACAGACAGACAAACAAAAAATGCCCTATGTGGTTGAGGGAAAAGGACTGTATAATATCACAGAACTCGAAGGCTCCTTGGGAGAATACCTGGTCCAATGCTGTGCCTTTTTGTCTGAAGGCAATACTCTACTGCTGTTTCTGTTCCTCAGACTGTAAGAACCAATGGTGCAAAAGCAATTTAGTGCTGGAGAGCACCATGTCAGGTTGGATTGAAATGGCTAGCAGATGAAAAGAGGATTAGCTTGCCTTCAATATGCTTTGTAATAGTTATCAGAACTATAGGGCAGAAAGATTTGCTGTCCAGAAGGCATTGAGGACTGGATCTTCCATGCCACTGACTATCATCCCACTCAATAATGAGCAATTCAATCTGTTTGTTCCCCTGCCAAGAGCTTACCTGTGTCTGCCTATAGTTGGTGTGTGACTCTGGCAGCTTGTGTCTCCGACGTGAGTGGATGGGAGGAATTTCTAGTCAATCAGAATTCTTTGTCATTCAGACTTTGAACACAAATCTGAAGCTTTCCTTGTGTCACTTATTTTCTCAAGCTGCAGGTATTTTGAATTGTGCTTCCACTGTCCCTCAATAGCCAGACCCTGGGTAGCCCTGTCCTTGGAGGCAGAAGGACTGGTTTAAATGATCTTCCAAAGAAGACAGAGCCAAAGAGCTTGTGTACTTCCCCCCACTAAAAAACCTCCAAACCATTTTAAAGCTTAGACTGGAGAACTTTTATATCACCTTTAGAAGTCATCAGATAGTGTTTCCCTGGTTTGAGTCAGGTTAAAGGCATTTTGTTCAGTAGTGGGAAGCTGCTAGGAGACCTAGATATCATATTGTGTTAGCAAAGGACAAAGGTGCTAAGCTCCAATGGAAATGTGAATTACATGTGGGCAAGGAGAATATTGTCTTAAGGTCACCGAGCAAACAGAAGCTATATTGTGATAAATCATTGGTAACACCTTAGTGAATTAAGATGAAGCGGTTTGCAGGGGAATGACCATAAAACACAATTTTGCTGTGATCTATGAAGCTCACAGGCCTTTTGGTAGACTATAATCTCAAGAAGAGTCCATACTGTGATGCCATAGCCCCCAAAATTAACTTTAATAGAAGCTCAGGGAGGGATATAATTATCCCTCTCACTTTCTGTCTTGGGTAGACCACATCAGATCAGATGACATTTTGAGAAAGACATTGGCTAGCTAAAGTGTATCAAAAGGAGTGTGAACAGGACAGTGAAGAGATTAAAGACCAGTTCATTCAAGGATGTCCATCCTGAAAAAGACATAGTGAGGATATGATTGCTTTCAATATTTTAAAGTCTATGAGAAGGTCTGTTGTCCTGATCTCTGGAGGACAGAATTATGGTGGAAGTGTCAGAGAAATAGATCTTGATTCATCACTCTTTATTAGTTTTCTGTCCATGTGTCTGACCGCTTCTTCATTGTGTTTGCTGCCTCATCATCCATATTATGACCCTTAACTGTGAGAATTCTCCAAGACTCTCTCCTGGGTTCTCTTTTCTTTTCTCTTTATGCTCTTTCACTTAGTGACTTCATTAGCTTTCATGGGTTTAATTATCATTCCTGAGTATACAGTTCCCAGATTTATAATCCAGCTCTACTCTCTTTCCTGAATTCTAATGCATTTCCCATTGGCTATTGGATATTTCAAATTGGATGTCTATAGATACTGTACCTCAAACTCAAAATGACTGAAACAGAATGTTTTTCCATAGACCCATCCTTCTTCCTGATTTCCCTCCTAAGAAATTATCCTAGAAACTCAGGTTCACAACTTGGGTATTATCCTTTGTTCCAAACTCCCACACTCAACTATCTAATTAGCTTTCAGTTCTTGTTGTTTCTACCTACACATCTCCAGCATCTAAGTCTTTTCTTTTACCCACACAGCCAGCAGCCTAGTTCATGCCCTCTTCATCATTTATCTCATCTACTCTAGCTGTCTCCTAAATGGTCTCCCTGCTTTAAGTCCTTCTCCAATCCAGTCTATTTTTCATTTATGCTCCTTGACTGACTGAATACAAAGAAATATTTCTTTTTTTCTTTTTTTAAAAAAATTTTTCATGAAGGTTTTTATTTTCATTAGGGTGGGGGAATCTGTTTTCTTTCACAACTTGCCTTTTATGAAATTATTTTACATAACTTCACATGTGTTTTCTTTTTTTTTTTTTTAATAACTTTTTATTGACAGAACCCATGTCAGGGTAATTTTTTACATTATCCCTTGCCCTCACTTCTGTTCCGATTTTTCCCTTCCCTCCCTCCACCCCCTCCCCCAGATGGCAAGCAGTCCTATACATGTTAAATAGGTTACAGTAGATCTTGGATACAATATATGTGTGCAGAACCGAACAGTTCTCTTGTTGCTCAGGGAGAATTGGATTTAGAAGGTATACACACGGGAAGAAGAACAAAAATGCAAGCAGTTTACATTCATTTCTTAATGTTCTTTCTTTGGGTGTAGCTGCTTCTGTCCATCCTTGATCAATTGAAACTAAGTTAGATCTTCTCAAAGAAATATTTCTTAACAAGTAAAGCTATCTGAAGTGAAATGGATTGTTTTAAGAGAGCATTCCCCATTAATGGGGGTCTTTAAGTGGAATACAGATGGAGAAATTTAGAAGGAATTCCTACTCAGATATAGGTTGAATCCGATGGCCTTTGAGGTCTCATCTAGCTCTGAGATTCTATGAAAGATATTAACATTTCAGAAATAGGAAGCAAAAGGCAATAGGTAACTTATTTCATAAATTAAAATAATTTTTAAAACTTCTATTTACAAAGATACAAAAGAGCTAGTTTTTTGCTTTCCTGATCCCCATACTAAAGTTCACATATAAGAATGAATTCAAGAGTTGACTAGAAAATATCAGATAGATATAGGTCTTGAAAAGTCTAGAAAAGAAAGAAGCAATGGAGGGACTGAGGCAGCATTCACTTCTTGCTGGTCTTAATGGCAGACTTTGTGATTTTTGCCAAAATGACTTGCAAACACCAACAGTTACTGTCTTCCTCTTGTTGTGGACAACAAAATGACCTGATGGTGGACACTCAGTTCAACTTCTCACCTGATTATGCAGATTTTCCATGAATTACTTGAATAATGGCAATATCCCTAGATATCAGCGCTTTAAAGTTGTCCTCCAGCTTTTTGCTAGAGTTCTTAGCTCAGCAAACTCGTCCTAGACGTAGGTTTGTGGCAATATTGCATGGGAGTCGAAGACCTCAGATTAAAACGTCCTTGATCTCCCATTTCATCCATGTCCATCTCCAATTATCTTGATCTATATCTTACCACTGAACCCAGATGGCTCTGGAGGGGAAAGGGAAGTAGGCGATCTTGCACAGTCTCCCTCACTTAAATCCAATCACTTGCATGTTATGGAATCATCTCCCTGATGCCTCTTGGAGGACAAAGAATAAACAACCACAACATTTTGTAGAGTGATTTCAGGGATGCTGAACAGGTAATAGTTCCCACTATCACAGTGCCCCAAGTCTCACTATTATAATACATTCTAGAAACACAGAATCTTAGAGCTGGAAGGAACATAGGAGCCTTCTAGTCCAAAACATGCCTGGAAAAGAATTCCTTTTACATTACTTCCAACAAGCAGTCCCCTAACCTCTGTTGGAAGATCTCCAGTGAGAAGAAATCAACTCCAATATGGTCATTCATTCCCCTGCTATATAGTTCTAATTGTCAGGAAGTGATCCTCTCCATCTTTATAATAATCACTTCACACATTCTAACTGGCCTGATGACTTAGGACAATTCTGGAGTTCTAGGAAGCTGCCAGCTTCCACGGTAGAATCATTTTTATTGTTTCCAGTCACATTGCCCTGCTAAATATCCTTCAGGGACGTATTTTTCACATTGAAGCCTATGTGTTCTCAAGGCAGGAACTTAGCCAGCATATGATGATGAATCTTTCCAGATTTGACTTTTGTAATGACACTGCTGGGGGCAAACGTTACCAACGTATTTTTCTTCAAGGAGATAGTTTCCTTAGAAATGTGTTTCCAATACTTCTAGTCTAATAGAAATCCTGCAGCTGTAACCCAAGAGGCTTATTGACAGGGCAGGATAGGGGGTGGGGGGATGAGGATGGAGTTCAAGGCTCTGAGTAGAGTGACCCCCTGGGAATCAGCCTTCCCTTCCTTTTAAGCTTCCAGTCCTTGAACCATGTCGCTGCTAGTCTCTTACCAGCTTAGAAACAATTGCCATTGCTTTGGATGTAGTTAATCTCCTTGGTACAGGTATTCTTATGTGGGGGCTGGAGGGGATTTCTCTTACTGAGAGCTCCAAATGGGGCTCAGAAATATGCTTACTCTTGGCAAAAACCTGCTTCAAAATCACTCACCCCAGCCTGCCCCCATCATGATCAGCCCATAGTTCATCTGGGAGGTGCTGATGAGCATGTGAAATCTGGGTGGCTGGGGGAGTATGGATGATGGTGATGCAGCACTTTCAGGATGGCCAGGTCCCCCAAAGATTAAAGTCATGTGGTTTTTCCATAGAGAACTAAAAAGCTTGTGATGATAAAGGAGAATGGTACTGGCAGGGGACTGATAATCTCCACCCAGGAGCATAAGGCTGCCAAGATCCCTTTCTCTATACTTAACTCCATGATTAATTAAACTCTCTTTAATTATTCCAGAATTAGCCATGTCAATAGAAATGTTTCCTACAGGCTTGATTCCCAGCCTCTTGAATTTTCTTTTGTATTTTTTTCAAGGGGAGTTTGTTTTGTGAACAATCTGAAAAATTTCCCTGAAGTCGAGAAAATCTGAAGCAATCACACCTCAACCTTGGTTGAGCATACATGGCTATGGCTCAATTATTAGAAGGAAATATGCACATAAGGATTGTCCAATTACACTAGAAAAAGCATGGAGGACAAGGGCAGACTATTTCAACTGATAATAAACTACCAATCGTAACAAACAATAAAACAATAAAAGAACAATAAAACACAACAATAAAAGAAACTTTTAAAGAATTCTTTTCTGTAAGTGAATTGAAAGTATGGCTTATAGTCATTTTTTTATAAAAGTGTATTAAGTGCCTATTTTCCTCCAGGCACTATGCCAGGAACTAACTTCAAGGAGTTTAAATTATATTGATATATTTGACCTTATTTATCTTCATTATTCCCATTGTACAGACAAGAAAACTGATGCAAAAAGAGTCTAAATGAAGAGAAAATTTACTTTTTACTCCATTCATGGCCACATACTCAGCAGCATAGAAACAAAAAGAATAGAGATAGGTTTTTATTGTCTTCTGCAAGGTCCATCCTCCCCAACCCTACTCCCTTCACCCTCTGTATCTCCACATTGATGATTGGTAAAAAAATGAATTGTGAAGAAAGAAGGAATTAAGTTAACTGAAGAGACTATCTAGAGAAACTAGAGTTGGCAATATTTCAGATGGAACATCAATTATATTGATAACTTCCAGAGAAAAACTTCCATGAATGGTTTGCATGTGTCACTTGATAGATATGTGTCAAATGCTTATTAATAAAGTTGCAGGGGATTTTGTGGGTATCATTTTATAATTTAATTGAACTACATGATATGTGAAAGATCATAGGAACAGAAACAGGAATCCATAGAGAACATTGATATAAACAAATTATTTCTCAGCCCTCTCTCCTCTTCAAGATTTGTTAGAAAGAAATGACTTCCCCTTTTTTTCTCTTGCTATGGCATTACAAACAATTCATAGAGACCCACCAGAGATAAGTTACATATCCCAGTATGGAATGAGAAAGAATGCAAAAAACAGAATGGTTCTAAAGCCATTGTTTTCATGCCTTCTATTGTTTTAGGGACCTCTATTTGTTCCATCAGCAAGGAGATGTGATTGTACTTGAGATGGGTTGAACATTAATATGCAGTCACAACAGCCACATTTCAACAAGTCACCAAAATAATGAAAATAATTGCAAAACTCTCCCACGTGTGCAGTGTAAAAACCACTCAAATGAATCTGTGACCCCATCCATGTGGATACTTCCTCTAAGGATAATAGTTCCTCTAAGAATCCATCTACTTCATGGACATCTGCCCAACCTGTATGATTTTGGACTATTTTTTCCCCCTAATCCACCATGATACTTGGTGTTCTTGAGGCCTTTCTTACTTTCTCCTGATCTTTCGAGAAAACTATTGGGGCACATAGGTGGCTTACCCAGTTATACTTCACTCTGACCAAGTGATGAATCCATTTTCTTGGATTATACATTTGATTTGATGATTGTCCCATTTGATTATACATTTCCTTGATGACATCCTCAATTCCAGGTCATTGTAATTTATTTGTTGTGTGTTGCAGCCCACTGACAAGCTCCCAATACCTCTCCTTGCTTTCTGAATAATATTCATTATGAATTCTTCAAAGACATGTTCCATGTCTCATAGATTTATAATTCCAGTAGAATATATTAAAAAGATAGACCTTTGCTTCTGTGAAACATTTAGGGTCATTAAAAGAACTCTGCAAAAAGTACAAGTGGAATAATGTAAAAATGGTTATGTTCTAGTTACAATAGAAATAGATACTTAACCTATTTTTTCCCATTGATATAGAGAACTTCTGGATGAGGAAACTCCCTTTAATAATCTTTTCTGCAACTTATTGTCTAAAAAAGTTGCCTGGGAAGCTACGTGGATCACTTGAGGTCACACACCTGGTACCCATTAGAAATGAAATTTGAACTAGATTCTTTTTGACTTTGAATTCAATTCTCTATCCACTATGCCAAATAAGAACCAAGCAGCTAGGTGGAACAGTACAGAGTGCTCTGGATGGAGTTAGGGAGATCTGAGTTCAAATTTGGATTCAGACATTAACTAGCTTCATTAATAATAATTAGCATTATGACCCTGGATAAATTACATAACCTTTCTTTGCTTTACTTTCCTTTTCTTATAATGAGGATATAATAACAGCACCTGCCTCCCTAGTTTGTATTGAGTACTAAAGTGAATTTATTACTTATGTAAAGTGCTTTTTTACATATGCAAATTCTAAAGTGTTATATAAATGCTACTAGCTATTATTATTATATTAGCTCATATTTTATATCGCTTTATATTTTGCCAAGAGCTTTCCTCTAATATTCCCTGTGAGGTACTCAGAATAAATATTATATGATTTCTCAGACAAGGAAAGAAACAAATAAAGGGATTCATTGATGGCCAAATAGTTGGTAAAAGCAGAACTTAAAGGCAACAACCCTGACTATATAACTCAAGTATTCTTTCCATTAAACCAAAAAAGTGAATAAAATAGCTTTTGCTACATTTATTCATTTATGGAATATAAAAATAGATGCATTTTTTGGAAAGGTCAAATTACATGCCAAGAGGCTTAAATAAAAAAATGAAGGCCAAAAACGTTTCCAACATTCAATAGTAAAATAGATGTACCAGAGTTAAGAAAAGGAAAAGTGATTAATTGGATGGTAATTGGAGTTGGTACAGAGACAAATGACAAAATCTCACAGGATAATTTGAAGAAAATATTGATTATTTAACTTATCAATTTTGTTATATTTATTAACGTTAACAAACTATACCACATTGTTAACTTTAACAAAAGAAAGCTTGGTAATTAAGAGAAATCATAGATTCTGAGGGAATTCAACAGCCATAGAGAATTTCTCACTCCCTCTTAATTTTAGTGTCCTCCCTCTCTGTTGCTTATTTTTTATCTATTTATCCTGAATATAGTTTATTTGTACATGGTAATTTGCATGTTTTCTGTCTCATTAGATTGTGAGTTTGTGGTGGGCAGAGATTGATTTTAGTCTTTCTTTATAACCTTAGAGCTTAGCACAGTGCCTGCTACATAGTAGGCATTTAAATACTTATTGATTTGACTGACTAACCTTTACTTGACTGAGACTCATTGTAATGGCGCCCCTAAATAATAATCATTCAGACTTTGCTCTAAGCTCTCCAGTGAAGGGGAACCAATTATATTCCAATTATTTTACTCCTTTTCCACTTCTGCACAGCTCTAATTGTTAAGAAGTTTAATTGTCATCAAGCCTAGTTCTGCCTCTGCTCTCAGTTCTGCCCTCTGGGGCCAAGGAGAACAAGCTGAATCTTTTTTTCAATATGACAATTCTTCAAATACTTGAAGACAGTTGTCATTCATGTCTCCCTTGTAGACCTCCCTTCTCAGTCTCTACTTTTTTTTTTTCAACTAAACATTCCCAGATCCTTAACGTACCCTTGCACAGATTAATCTCAATTCTCACCATCCTTTTCTCCCCTGTCTAGACACTCTTCTGGGGAATACATGTTCCTTTAAAAATATAGTGACCAGAAATAAACACAATACTTCAGATGTGATTTCTCCACCATAGAACATAGTTTTTTGAATAACTGAAGGATTATTGCCAATGGGTAATAATCAATAGAGAAACAAATTTCATTTTAATATAAGAGAAACTTCCTAACAATTAGAGCTATTTAAAAAATGAAATAGTGAGTTTTCCATCATTGGAAGCATTCAAGTGGAATTTAGATTATCTGTTGTTGAGGCAGGGGTGTTGGACAAAATAACTTTCCAACTATCAAGATGAGCATTTTACATGCCTGGCTACATTTTATCTCTGCATTTATATAACACTTTGAGGTTTGTAGCACTCCATTTTAAAATTAGATATTTTTTCACAATTACATGCTAAAATAATTTTTTAACGTTTAAAAAAGTTCTGAATTCTAAATTCTGTCCCTTTCCCCTTCCTGAAACAGTAAACAATCAATAAAGATTATAAACATGCAATCATGTAAACCACTTTAAACATCATTTCATTTGATCCTCACAATGATCCTATGAATATTAGGGACTAATATTATCCCCATTTTACAGCAGAAAAATCTCAGGTTGGAAGACATTAAGAGATTTGCCCAGAGTCACACAACTTCTCAATACACGAGGCAGGGTTTGAATTTACATTTTCTGGACTTCTCCCTCTATTCTATTCACTCTGTCTGGATGGGTTTTCCTCAATAATATCTCTGCACTTTGAGAGCAAACACCAATTGTTACTTAAGAGAATGAGGAAAGGCTGCCTTTCTATGACTAATAATAATAACATTGTCCACTTATGAAATATTTTTAGGCTTGGAAAATACTTTCATTATCGTAACATGAGCTAGGGAATGCAATTTTCATTATACCCATTTTATAGATGAAGAAACTTACACTCACTGAAGTTAAATAATTTTTCTTCTGTTCACTGTGTTAAATGTCAGAGCCAGGATTCTAGCTCAAATACCCTAATTCCAGATCCAGTGTTCATTCCACTATACCATAAGATATCCCTACTGTTGAACCTGTTGAATTAGAGAGCAGGCTTTCTGAGGATCAGTTTCTCCCGAAAGGAACATATTCTCTTTCTCAAGTTCTCAAGTGATTTGTTAAAGTTTTCATACAAAAGTGTGTTTTTGTGCACCACAAGATTATATTTAAAAGGACTGAGAGTCAGTAATTGATTCACTTTGATAAAAACTGTCCCCAGTTTCTTAGTTATATCTCTCTATGGAGAAAGCAGAAAAAAGTTCCTTCCTATGTTTCGTGATAACACTTGACATTAGCATTATTAAAACTTCTTTATTTTCTACTATAGGGATTACATTAATGATCACTCATGTCAATAAGGATTACTTTTGCTGAACCATTTTTCCTATTTTTTTAAAAAGGACATTCTTCATAATAACGGATGGCTTGCTGAATAGAGTGTGGGGAGGGACATATTTAGAAATGAAGATAACATAAAACAAAAGGTAAAAAACAAATTAAGAGTCTGAATTAGGATTCAAATTCAAGTTCTCGATTCTGAGTCTAGTACTCCACCTATTACACTGTGCCTCTCAGCATTTTACATCTCTGCATTTTATCTTTTACATCTTTGTATTATATCTTCTTCCTGTTATTGTGAAAAATTAATTAATAGTTTGCAAAATATCATCACTTTTGTGATAGATGCTAGACAGGCTAATTATGCCTTATTTAGATTTCACAATTACAAGACCCAGATTCTTCTTACACTGTCAATGTGTCATTATTGCAATGGTATTCTGGAATAAATCACAGTAAACAGGACATACCCTAGGACGCAAGGGATGGAGAAATTGCTCAAATAGGAATTAGAGGATGATTGGCTCAAATGATTTGGCTTTAGTGCTGGAACCAATTAGTCAATTTTGAAGTTTAGTAAGGTCCAGTGGAAAACAACTTATACCTCAAGGATTTTGTCAAGGATCACTTCTTTTTAAGACATGTGCTTAATAGGGAAGTAGTCAGTCAATGAACTTTCATTAAGCCCCTGCCCTCAAGAAGCTCATAATCTAATGTGGAATTAGTATGATAGAACGATAGGCAGCAATATGATGAAATCCCAGTAACAGGGCAGGAATCTCAGATGAAAGAGAAGCCTACAATTTTGGTACTTTGAACCAACAGAACTTTCTTTTTTAAAATTTTAATAGCTTTTTATTTACAAGTTATATGCATGGGTAATTTTACAGCATTGACATGGAGTCCAGCAACAGTATCCCAAACTCAGGTCAGGAATTTTCAGGCTGAGGCCAGAGGAGAGCAAAATGATATGATCCTACATCGAACCACTTTGGGAGCACTGAAAGCTTTCAAGTCTTCAATATATCCCTGAGATCCTGGAATAACATAACACTCAACAGCCCAGGAAAGCATCAACAGGATCAACCTAGAGTTTCCATATAGAAGTATAGCAAATATCAGTCCTAACATTCAAATTGATGTCAAGTAGTAATGTGGGAGAATGGAAAGAAGATAAAAGAACTCTACCATGAGATATTAAGATGGCAGAGAAGGATGCTGGAGACAAAACTTCTACAAG
Source organism: Sarcophilus harrisii (assembly GCF_902635505.1). Lineage (NCBI taxonomy): Eukaryota > Metazoa > Chordata > Mammalia > Dasyuromorphia > Dasyuridae > Sarcophilus > Sarcophilus harrisii. The sequence continues at coordinate 148,690,421 of NC_045430.1, read as the reverse complement.
TACACCTTGGGCACAAATCCAGTTATAGTTCCTGGGCAAGATAAAGCAACAATTTTAAAACTGAATTAAGAAATATTTTTTATAAATAAAACGAGAATAATTGAGGAAAGAAATGAAAGAGAGAAGAAAACACTGGTAAGGGAATTAACAACTTGACACAATAGCCACAAAAACATTTTCAAGCAAGAAAATCGAACAACCCAAAAGGAGCTATTGAATCCATAAGGCAACCAGAAATATTAAACTGTTGAAAGACTAAAAATAAAATAAAAGAAAATATAAGACTTCTTGTAGCAAAAAGAAGTGCCCTGGAAAACAGATCAAAGAGAAAAAAATTTTAAGAATCATTGGATTATCTAAATGTATATCCCCCTCCCCCGCAAAGAGCCTAGACCCGATATTTCAGGAAATCGTGTATTCTCAATTGGATTTGGGAGGAAGTGGTGAAAAGGCAGATTTTGGCTGATTAAAACAAATCTCAAGAATTTCCCCTTAAATATAATGTAATTTCTTGCTGAAGTCTCTATGAATTTGCTTTCTAACATCACATCTGGTTTGTTATCAGTTCCTGATGCAGACATAATCATCAATCATATGCTTGAGAATCCCAGAAAGGGGAGCAAAGGAGATCTGAATTATTATTATTATTATTTTTGCCACATGCACTCTACAATCTTAAACCCATTTTCTTCTGAATTCTAAGCATACTTGTAGGAAACTGTGTCATGAAGTACTGGGAGGAAATTTTGTACCAATCTTTTTTTTTTTTTTGCATCACTTAATGTTTATTATGAGAAGGTCAATAAATAACTATTTTTGTTATATCATTAAAGGAATCTTAAATATAGATATACAGTTTATTTTTTATTTTTTTTTAACAGCAGATATTCACATTTTATTTTTTATTTTTTATTTTTTTTATTTAATAGCCTTTTATTTACAGGATATATACATGGGTAACTTTACAGCATTAACAATTGCGAAACCTCTTGTTCCAATTTTTCACCTCTTACCCTCCCCACCCCCTCCCCTAGATGGCAGGATGACCAGTAGATGTTAAATATATTAAAATATAACTTAGATACACAATAAGTATACATGACCAAAACATTATTTTGCTGTACAAAAAGAATCAGACTCTGAATTATTGTACAATTAGCTTGTGAAGGAAATCAAAAATGCATGTGTGCATAAATATAGGGATTGGGAATTTAATGTAATGGTTTTTAGTCATCTCCCAGAGTTATTTTTCTGGGCATAGCTAGTTCAGTTCATTACTGCTCCATTAGAAATGATTTGGTTGATCTCGTTGCCAATCTTTCTTATTATGTACCACCTTACTAAATACGCCTTTCTAAAAGCTAACAAATCTGGCTAGTTAATTGATAATTGACCAATTATCATGGAAGGAAGACACTGATGAAGACTCTAGCAATAAAAAGAAAACCTTTAATTTCTCAGGGCTACTCCTAGAATCCTGAAGATCAGGCTCTATAACTCTGAGTCATCAGTATCAGTAGGTGTTGGGAAAGTTACAGAGTATGTGCTACCTAAATATACAGAAAATATATATGACATGAATACAAGGTGATTTTTATTGAGCGTGAGGTGGGGTAGGGGATGGCATTAGTAGCTAGGGGATCAGGAAAGACGTCATGAAGAAGATGATATCTGAGCTGAGTTTTGAGGAGAAGCAGGGATTCTAAGAGACAGAGTGGAGGAGAGACCACATTGTTGTCCTGGGGGTGGGGAGAATCCAGACAGATCAAAGGTGAGGAGATAAGAGAAAGGCTATCATACATGGGGAATGGCCAGGAGAATCTGGCCCCACCATAGAATGTGTGAAGTAATTATAATAAAGATGGAGAGGATCACTTCCTAACAAGTAGAACAATTCAGCACTGGAATGAACGAACATATTAGAGTTGATTTCTTCTCTCTGGAGATCTTCCAGCAGAGTGTAGAAGACCACTTGTTGGGAGTAATGTAAGAGGAATTCTCTTCTAGGAATGTTTTGGACTAGAAGGCTCTGATGTCCCTTTCAACTCTAAGATTTCTAGAATTAATTCGTAACGGTGAGATTTGGGGCACTGTGACAGATAGTGGGGGAGATACTTTGGGAACTGTGATCTATTCACCATCCCTGAAAACATTTACAAAATGTTATGATTGTTCTTTGTTCTCCAAGAAGCCTGTGACATGAGGGAGATGATTCCATGACATGCTAATGATCGGATTTAAGTGAGAGAGGGCTGTGCAAGGTCACCTGCCTCATTTTCCCCTCCATTTGGGTCCAGAGGCAAGACATAGATCAGGATGACTGGAGAAGGGCTTGGATGAAGTGGGAGACCATGGCCTTTTTAAGCTAAGGTCTTTAACAGGTGACCAAGATCGCACCCATTCAGTGATTAAAATTGAAGCAAAGAATGGCCTCTTTCACCTAGTCAAAAAAATCTAAATAAATAAATAGAGAGAGGAAAACCCAAACGGAATGGTTCTGACCAAAACAGAAATAATTGCTATTTACATTCATTCTGAGTCAAATAGGACCCAAACCAGGACCAACTGAAACTTGGTCTAGGACCTATTGTTGGCCAATCAATGAGAGTCAGAATGATTTGGATTTAAGGCATGGTCCTTAAGAAAGAAATCTAGCTAGTAAACTCAAGGTATTTTGGGAAGGCTATGTACTCTTCAGAGCTACTTCTATTCACAATGCTCATGTTACCTCAATTTCCCCCTCTTCCTCAAAACCCAGGAAGGTAGAGAATCTGATAAATGAATTTGCATTCAGGTGTTCATACCTTGGTGCATTATCCTTACCAAGGAAACTGTAGAGGGAAATGCTTAAAGGAATGAGTCTCTAATGGTAAAAATTAATATATTATAGGAAATCAGAAAGAAAGATTTTTTTCTTTTTAGGAGGTTTTCTTAGGTCTCTCAAATCCCATGATGTAGGCGAATTGTCATCCGTCTACAAGGAAGGCCAGCTGTGGATAATCTCAGCTCTTTGTAAATTCACTTCAAGATGTATCTTATAGACAGTAGAAGATGGGATCATCTAAAGAGATTGACAGCCCTGATGACAGATACCTGATGACAGCCTACCTGAGCCATGATACTTAATTGAATTGTGCCATCCATCATAGACACACGAGGATGCTATATTGTGTAAAGGCTGAATGGCCCACAGAGATGACAGTTAAAACTTATCAGCTTGAGGGAAGAATGATGCACTCAGCCTATTCCAAGAAAGGCACTACACAAACATTCAATGAATGCTTTTTATGATCTGGCCCCAACTTCCTTTTTCAGTCTTATTTCCCTTCATATTGCTCCCACTGGGCCCATACCTCATGTTCAGAAAGACTGGACCAGTACAGGTTCCTGAATATGTCCTGTGTTTCCTCACCTTCATGTATTTATTCTGGATAACTTCTATCTAGCATGGCCTATCCTTGAAGGTACAACTCAAATACCATCCACCCAAGTAAGATCTTTTGCTTCTCTAAATCAACAGAGCAACTTGTGGGTCTATGATTGCACTTTCACATTCTACTTTCTGAAAAAGGGTTTTGTTTTGTTTTAATTTCACTTCTCTTATTAGATCCTAATATTTATGTGTATAGGAGCTGTTTACATATATTTGTTTCTTTTTAAAAAAATATTTTGAACTTGATAAACCCCAATAATGAAGAAGGGAAGGGAGTAAATATTAACATAGCACCTATTATGTACACTGCGTACAAAAGTGCTAATATTCACACTTTTTTGTGAATATTGTCTCATTTGATTCTTACAACAATCTTGGGAGGTAGGTACTATAATTTTTCCCATTTTACATTCAAGGAAATTGAAAGGATCAGATGTTAAGTGACTATTCAGTGTCACACAGACAGAAAGTATCTGAAACTGGATTTGAACTCAGTTCTTTCTGACTCCATGCCCAGTACTCTATCTATTGTGCCATTTGTTGCCAATAGGTAAGAACATTTCTACATACAAAGAATAGAAAAATGGGATTGCCTATAACACCACAAATATTGATTACATATAGATTGTATTTTAAAAAGTATATAATAAATTTCACATTAATTTCAAAACTATTCTGCTTATCTGTGTCTCCTTCTGAGTCCTCTCATTCTCATTTGTGCATTTAAAATGTTTTTAAAAAATGAATTTAGTAAAATAATAATAGCTAGCATTTATATAGCACTTATCATTTGCTAGGTATTGTGTAAAGTGGGTTTACAATCATCTCATTTAGTCTCCCAACATCTCTGAGGGGGTAGGGGCTATTATTATCCCCATTTTACTGATGGGGAAACCAACTCACACAGGGACTAAATGACTAGCTCAGGGTCACATATCTATCTGAGGATAGATTTTGTATGCAGGTCTTTCTGAGCCCAAGCCCCAAACTCTATCTATATACCTCCAACTGCTTGTATGATATATTTTTTCTTATTTTTCTTCTTTTTGCTGTCACTAACCCCCTGAACTTATCCAATTCCCTCCTTCTACCCCAAATAAAAAAGTATTTTTATTCCTTGTAACTAGAAAAAATCCCCACAATGCCCTGCTCAATGGCCACATATTGCTCATTTTGTACCTATGATCTCTTTCTTTCTGCTAAAAGACCAATTCCTCTGGACTTGCGGTCTTATTCTTGCTTAATTCCTCACAGCAACTAGCAGGATCCTTCGTCCATAGTAAGCTTTGAAGGGCAAAAAAGTATAGTAGAAAGACCAATGGGTTTTGAGGCAGAAGACTGCTGCTTGCTACATGGCTGAGCTGTTTCATCTCTGAAGATCTCACCATCATGGGGTCAAGGGAACATGGAAAGTCCATCCAGTCCAATCCCTTCATTTTATAGTTGGGGAAACAGAGGCCCTGAGAGTTGAAGTGACTAATACAAAGTAACTTACTGGGAGTGAGTGTCACTGGATCACTGGTTAAATGGGGATAATGGTGAGGGTGATGATGATGATGATGATGATGATGAAGATTACTTGTAGAGTCTACTTTATAGAATTGTTGTGGAGAGAAGGCTTTATCCACTTTAAAGCACTGTATAAATGTGAGTTATGTATTAATAGGTTCTCAGTACATTTTTATGGAATCACTGACCTTCCATGAGTATTTATGAAATGTCTGTTGTGTGTCCAGCAATGACGGGAGACTGTATTCCTTGCAGGAAGGCGTTCAGTGGTTATAAAAAAGCCGCACTTCTGATCCTCCCTTCTCTCTGTATCATTACACAACATTTTCTGGTCAAAGTATGCAACTTAAAATTTGCTTTCTTACTGGAAGCTCCTATACTCCCTTATCACAAGTATGGGAAGCCACATACTTTTGGGACAAAGAAGGCACAAATGTATAAGGAAGGATGATACCATGGGAAGAATTGTGAATTTGAGGCTAGTGATTCTGGGTTCAAATTCTCAATTCTGCCATTTACCCTGTAAACTGAGTCAAGTCTCTTTACTCTCTTGGACTGAGTTTTCCCATCTGTAGAGATGAGGGGGTTAGTCTTGATGACTTCTGAGGTCTCTTTCATCTCTAAATATCTGGCTCTGTGACCTCTAAGAAGACAAATGGGACCTCAGAAATGGTTCTCCTACCTGTTATCAAAATGATGTTCTATCAGTCGGTGTACAGGAGCCTATTTCAGTTCAGGAAATAAAAAAGAAAAACAAAAGCATCTTTTTCTATCCTTGCTTCGTGAATAAGTCTTGATCCTAAAAATAAGTTAGTGACAGTATATTTCCACTCATTATGAGATAGGAAGAAGGGATTTATCAGCTATTACAGTGTTTCCTGGAATCACAGAACTTTATCCATGAACGGGCTCTAGGGGTCACTGAGGTCAACAGTCCTCTACAAATGAATAAATTGATGTCCAGAGAGGTCAAGCTTGAGGTCATACAGGTAGTTAGTGGCAAAGCCAGAGCTAAAACCCAGCTGTTCTGACTTAAAATCCAGTGTGTCTCCTCCACCTCCTCCCCCCCCCCCCCCCCCCCCCCCAAATCATCCCATACAAATGCCTGGAAGCAGTTGCTGAGTGATGCTGAGTGGATGATTTTCCCCTTTTTTCCCAGCTGAACTGAGAAGAGCTGTTCTCTTCTCTGAAGTTTTGGCAATCAGACACCGAGGATTTCAGTGGAGGTTACCTTTTAGGTCTTTGGATCAGGGGGAGGGAATAATTAGCAGCTCAGAGGAGAAATGAGACACTGCAGATGTGACAACCTAGAAGTTTATCCTTAAGAAAAACCCAGTACCTCATTATGTCCATCAAGCTTCTGACTGTCAGCTTTTCTTGACTTGCCAGGGCATCACTGCAACAGCAGCATTGGAAACATGACCATGTAGACTAGAGATATGACTGCCAAAAGGCTTCAGGGAAATTTAAAGTAAGATTCCTGCAAGTCTCTGAAGCCCAATCTTCTAGCTGCCCAAGGATAGAAAACACCAAAAATAACTTGGAGTTTGTTTTTTTTTTTTTTTTAAGAGATGGAAGATTCTGTAGCTAGAACTGAAATCATAATGAGAATTTCTCCTGTGGGGAATTAGTGAGAGATCTATTTTACTGGCAAGGAAATGGAAACACAGATATTTTTTGCCCAAGGCTACTTGGTAGATCAGAGTAAAAAACACTAGTCTTTTTTCTTTTGTTCACCCTTCCTAACACTCACAAAGGTCAAGTAACTCATAGAATCATTAGAATTTCAGAACCACTTAAGGTTTCTTAGAGGCTTGGGTTGAAATTGTCTTTGCAAGGGAAAAGGCTCTCCAGGGTAGAGCCCACTACATTTTTTCATCATTGAACATTTACTATATGAGCATTTACTATGCACCAAGATACTGTGTTGAGCTCTGTAGGAAATTTAAAAGGACCTAATTCTTTGGGGTTTCTGCCTTCAAGGAGGATGGAATCCACTAAAAGAGGTAATATAGGAACATAGGAATAGGACCTAGTTACAGGATTTCACTGATATAATGAATTTCCAGATAAGAAAACTTCTCTGTCAATCCAGGTCAGTGCTACCTTTTCAGTTTGTGTGAAGAGTTGCTTGAAATACTATTAATTTAAGTGATATGTCTAAGTTCACACAGTCAATATGTGCCAGAGGCAGGACTGTCTCCGAGGTCAATCCTCTATGTACAACTCTATGTTGTTTCTCAAGAAAGGTATGACTATATACAATACCAGATGAATGTATTCAGTGCTCTAAGAAAGAAGACTAAAGACGTTTACAATTCAGATTAGGGAGAGATCCTGTCAGGTTGAAAGTATTAAGAGAGACTTTAACAGATCAAAATTAAGTGTAAGATGGGGGAGGGCTGGAATTCCAGGCCAGGGGAACAGAATAACCAAAGGTTCAAAGATGGGAACATCTGGAAAATGTTCAAGGAGTAGTGAATAGTTGACTTTGGCCAAAGTGTAGGGTACATATTAGGGAATAATGGCAGACAATTCATAAGGTGAACTGGGATCAGATCATGGAAGACTTTGAATGTCAAATTAAGTAATTTGACAGTGATTCTTCATGCAATGAGGATCTACTGGGGATTTCTGATCATGAAAGGCTCATGGTTCTTGGAAATTGGAACTGGAAGATACCTTACAAAGTATTTAGTCTTCAGGTTCCCAACATGGAGTACATGTATCCCAAGGGGGTATGGGAAATTAATTAATATCTTTATTATCAACAAATGCATAGTGCTTTATATATTTGTTCTTTTCACATTGAATTGAGGACTATAGGCAAGGGATAGGCAAGATGAAAAAAGACTAGGAACCTCAGATATTTACCATTTTAAAAGGTGAAAAAATCTTCTTTTAGGTTAAAATATTTTTGAAAGGTTAAAAAAGGATGAAGAGGCTCAGAGAGGCTAAGTGATGTACTCAAATTTTCACAGCTAAATCGGAGGTGCAGAGGTATCTGCACATCTATTTATATCCTCTCTTGTGTATATTTTCCATTTGTATCAGAAATATTTTGGCAGGCTTTTTCCATCACGAAGTTATGCATTAATGTCATAGCCCATCTTCAAGGTCCTTTCAGAAGGTAAAATGAGAGATTGAACCTAAGAAGAAAACAGTTTTTGGAATACACATTGAAAATAAAACACTTAAACAAACTCCATAGCATCATTTTGAACATCACACCTATACCTCTTCCAAGTTTTCTACATAGACCAATCTGGATAGCGTTTGTAGTGGAATCAGATGATGATTTCATTTGACTGGGGTTTCAGACAGAATGTGCATCTGGGGAAAGTCTGAATAGAAGGGCTTGGGAAATGGGACCGAATGTGAGGAAGAAACACCTGGGCATATGCTTCCAAAGGCATCCCTCTCCCACAAGTCTAGGTTTATTTTTGAATTGCCTCATTTTCCCTTTTTTCCTTTCAGGTTTCATTCTTGTTGCTTGGTGATCACAATTATGATAACAGACTAAAGGATCATATTTGAAAATACATCTTTCTTATCCATGTGAGTTTACAGCCACACTTTTATTTCATTTTCTAATCCTACAGAGCTAGGCATGGCTTCATCAAGAAGAGGTCAGGCCAGACTAGAATCTTATTTCCTTTTCTGACTGAGTTTCTAAGCTAATACATCAAAGGAATGTTGGAGATAGAGTCTGTCTATATTTTAATAAAGGATTTCATTAAGTACTCACTATTTTCTGGGGGGGGGCTAAGAAAGAGGGAGTGATATGGGCTAGATGAGAATGACAAACAAATGTTCTTAACCTTTCTTTGTATATCAGGATCCTTCAGTTAGTCTGGTGGAGCCTATGAACCTCAAGTTTTTAAATAAATAAAATTAAATGCATAGGGTTTCAGAAGAAACTAATTAATAGAGATATGATTATCTATCTAAATATGTGTTTTTTTAAATACAAGTTCATGTTTCCCAGATTAAGAATCTGCTGTATTAGATGGACTCAGAAAAGACTAAATAGCAAGATCAGAAACGTAGTTGTTAATGGTTCAATGTTGATTTGGCAAAATGTCTCTAGTGTAATTCCCCAGGGATCTGTGCTTAGCTCTAGGCTAGTTAATGTTTTCATTGATGACTTGGATAATGGCAGAGATGGCACGTTCATCCGATTTATAAATGTCACAAAGCTAAAGGCATAGCTAACACATTGGGTGACAGAGTCAGGATCCAAAAAGTTCTTGGCAGGTCAGAGTAACAGCCTGAATCTAATAAGATGGAATTCAATAGAGATTAAAAGTAAAGTCTTATATTTGGGTTAAAAAAAAAAACCCAGCTTCATAAGTACAGGATGGAGGAGGTATGGTTAGATGGTGATCTGTCTGAAAAAGATCCAGAGGGCTGACAGCTCAGTATGAGTCAGCAATTTGATGTAGAAGTCAAAAAAAAAAAAATCTAATGAAATCTAGGGCTGCATTAAAAAAGGTGTTACTTTTTTGGGGAATAATGTTCCTCTGTACTCTTCCCTAGTCAGATCACTACTGATGATGATGATGATAATGATAGCTAGCATTTATATATAAACCTTAAGATTTGCATAGTGCTTTACATATTTTATTCTATTGTCGTAATATTCTGGGAGGTAGAAGCTATTGTTATCCCAATTTTGTAGATGAGATAGGTGAGGCAGAAAGGCTGTGATTTGTCCAGAGGAGAGAGTTGGATTTGAGGTTGGATTTGAACTTGGGTTATCTTGACATCTGAAGTTGGATTTAAATTTAGGTCTTCTTGACATCAGGTCCACTGCTTTCTCAACTGTCCCACCTTACTGCCTACAAATGGAGAATTGTGTTCAGTTCTGGGATTCACAGTTTAAGAAGGATATATTCAGAGGAGGGCAACAGGGACTCCATGTCATAAATCCATTTGATAAGAGGATTGGTTGAAGGGTGTTTAGTATAGTCTAGTTTATGTAAGAAGAGATTCACAGAAGACATGATAGTTGCATTCAAGTATAGACTTCATCTACATGGCTCCAGAAGGCAGAACCAGGGCCAATGAGTGGAAGAGGCAAAATGACAAATTTATGTTTGATATCAGGAAATTTTCCTTAGGATTAGGACTGTCCAAAAGTGGAATGGACTAGCTTTGGAGATGCTGGGTTCTTTTTGTTGGAGGCCCTTCAAGTTGTTGACCATTTGTAGGATATGGGGGATTCTTTCCTGGTATGGATTGAACTGGATGATTGTTGGGTTCCAATCCCAACATTCTATGCTATTTGGATACAGTGGGATGGCAGAAATTTCTTTCTTAGGTTTTGTTCACCAATATCCACAATATGTGTATGTGTTTGTGTTTGTGTGTGTGTGTATGTATGTGTGTGTGTGTATCTGTGTCTGTGTCTGTTCAGAATTTACTTAGATTGCAAACCTATTGATTTCTAACCTTTCAACACTTTGGAGAAATATTTTACCTTGTATCATTCATGCAACTAATGCTCAATAACTTCCATACTTGAAAGCATCTGAGAGCTCACCAATGGACATTTACTCTCTTTAAGGATGTATAATCCCTATTGTAGCTGCATGCAACCCATCCAAACCTGTCATGCTATCATGTCCCCCTTATTTTTCCTTCAGACTAAACATTCCTCTTGTGATTCATGGACCTTCTATAAACTGGCCACGCTGGTCAACTTCAACCTTCTGGGGGTCTTGCTTTAGATATTTTGCCATATTGTGGATACCCCTGAACCATGTTGCCTATCCACCAGGTTATCCTTTGGTCTGGCTAAGTGACCTCCCATGTGCATTTAACCATGGATACCCTTTGGAAAAGCTGGGCAGGCTCTTTCTAGATTTACAATGCAGTTTTCTGTAAGTAACCTGATAAACTGAACATTAAGATGCAATGCAATCATGTGTTTGTTATATTCTGATAAAAAAGTATAAAGAAAGAAATAGGTCATAAAAATTATTTAAAAAAAACCCTCTGGTGTAGCCTCAACTATAAAAAAAGGGTGGTAAGTTGTACTGTGGAGGTTCTAATTACCTTCCTGCAGTAGTTGCCTGCTTGAGGGGGATGAGTCCAGAAACTTTGTGAGGTTATCTATCTATCTATCTATATTCACTCATTTATTCATTTGTTCATTTATTTGCTGAGGCAATTGGGATTAAGTGACTTGCCCAGGGTTACATAGCTAGGTAGTGTTAAGTATCTGAGACCAGATTTTAACTTAGTTCCTCTTGACTTCAGGGCTGGTGCTCTATCCACAGCGCCACTTAGTTGCCCCTTTGTAAGATTATTTAGACCTTGTTCTTTAGATTCTATAGTTTCTACAGCCTGGACACTTTAAACTCAACAACCTCCTCTGACTTTCTGTTGCTTAGAAACTTTGATTTTTCCTTTCTGAAAAAATTCCATGTAAATGCTCTCTATTGTTGATGTTATTGTTGTTATTATTATATTTCTAAATGTAGAAATATAATTCCCCCACCCATTGAACTATCCCTTGTAACAAAGAAATGAGAATTAGAAAATGAAACAGTTCAGGAAATCTCACTATAAATATCTACCAGATTTGACATTACACAAAGTTTCACTCCTGTAGAACTTTATCTCTGAAAACAAAACGAGGTGATTTTCTCTTCAAATTTCAATCCCTATAAATTATCAGGGAATTTAAAAAAAGTTTTTAAAAAAGAACATTACCTTTTAACCATTAGGAAAGATTGGCAGTTTGCTTGCTGGCTGGTGTTGGGCAGTTTTCCTTGGAGCTGTAGGTTTATAACCCATCAAAATGTAATAGTTGAATTAAATTGCCTGAAAGATTCTGTCCAACATGTTCCTTCTAATGACCTGACCATTTGCTATGCATAAAGTGGACAGACAGATCTTAGCTCTATGTGAACATGGAAAGATGTAATGAATCATGTTTACTTGGGTAACCAGACTTTCGATAAGCATTCATATAACATTGTAGAGGTAGTGTGACAGAATTCTGGAGTGGAAATCAGGATGTTTTAGTCTTGCCTCTGCCCCTAACTATCTGTGTGAACTTAGGCAACTACCTTTAAGCCTCTAGGCCAGAATATCCTTGTCTCTAAGATGGGGGATAGGGGATTATTCAAAGGGACAAATAGGTGGTACAGTGAATAGAGCACCAAATGTAAGAGTAAGGAAGACCTGAATTCAAATCCAGTCTTGGACACTTACTTACTAGCTGTGTGACCTGGGCCAAGCGACTTTGCCCTGTTTGCCTTAGTTTGCTCATTTGTGAAATGAGATGGAGAAGGAAAGGGCAAACTACTCCAGTGTCTTTGCCAAGAAAACCCCAAATGGGGTCATGAAGAATAGGACATGACAATCGAACAAATTCATTCAAAAGGCATTTATTAAGCATTTACTTATGTACCAAGGGACTATGAAAGATGATGCTTGAGGATATAAAAATAAAAATGAAAGTCCATGCCTTAGAGGACTTATTTCCATTTTTTTGGTAGGAGGAACCTCATATATAAATGCAAAAAACCCCCATAAAATATAAAATGTAAATGCAATGTAATTTCCTAGAGGAGTACATTAACATCTCAGGAGTAGTTATGGAAGAAATATAGGCACTAGCTAAATCTCAAAGGAAAACAGGGAGGTGAGGAAGGAGGACAATAAGGTGACCCAGTGGACAGAGTGGGCCTAAAGTCTTGAAAGTATAATTTCAAATCTGGCCTCAGACACTTACTAGCTGTTTGACACTGGACAAGTCACTTAACATCTGTTTGCCTCAGTTTCCTTATCTATAAAAGGATATAATAATAGCATCTAACTCCTTGCTTGTTGTGAAAATCAAATAAGCATTTTAAAGTGCTGTTGTATTGTTATTCATTGGTTTCAGTCATGTCCCACTGTTTTTTTTTTTGTTTTTTTTTTACCCAATTTGAGGCTTTCTTGGCAAAGATACTGAAGTGGTTTGCCATGTTCTTTTTCAGATCATTTTTTACAGATGGGGAAGCTGAGGCAAATGGACTTAAAAGGCTTGTTCACAGTCATACAACTAGTTAAGGCCTTCTGATTCCAGGCTCAGTGCTTTATCCAAAGATCCACTTGGCTGTTCCTATTTCATTATGGCATTTCAAAAATGGGGAATATTGCATTTTCAAAAGCAAAGATAAGGTAGATGGAATGTCATATACAGAGAAAATTTGTAAAGCAAAGTATACAATGAGGCTGGCAGTATTAGATGCACATTTTTGATTACCTGAGGGTGTGAAGTGGTAACCTATCAAAATGTCACCTCAATTGATGCTGGACTAGATGATCTCTAAAGATCCCTTCTAGGTCTAATATTCTAGGAGTAAAGTTATGACAAAGCTAGCTAATAATTTATACCAAAAAGATTTTAGCAGTTTAGAGTTTATAAGCTCAAAATGAGGATCATAGGATCTCAATTTGAAATTAGTTCATTTAGTCCAATTCTTTTATTTTTCAGATGAGGGAACTTAGACAAAGAGAGGTAATATACTTTGGTTAGGGACAATGAGGTAAGAAATGTTTCAAATGGATTCAGACTCAGAATTTGCAATTCTCAATCCAAGCTTCTTTTTCCTATACCATTCACAGGATGATGTTTTGGCCAGAAGAATTAATGAAATCATATATTGCATTCATAGAGCAATATAGTTGTTTATCCTTCATTTGTGAAGAGAACCAATTTTATCATGGGATAATGTCTTGACTCTGGAGTGAATTGTATTTAATTGAGGCAGAGTTGCATGAGTCATCAGCCTCATTCTTTCTTCCAGAACCATGAAGTCCAGTGGCAAGACAAGAATAAGAATGACTGGTGATGGTCCAGGATGCAGCGGATCACCTTGGAATCTTCAACGTTTGACCAAGCTCTAAATGTTCCACATCATCTGCTTTAACCACCTTCATGGTTATAGGAACAAATTGTTCTTACCTATCCATTTCACTGGGGGAAGTTTTCATGTGCTTGAAATAGCTGATGGATTTGAGACCTATTGGTGACCCTCAAGCTGGTTTAGGCCATCTGTGCAGACAGTATTACTGGAATGGGGCCACTGGACATGCTGTAGCATGCTTCTTGCTGCACAGCTTCTTGGAGCCACAGATGGGAGTTGGGTATCAAGCAAACACCAAAAATGGACGAGCAGCCCTTCTTTTGTGCACTGTGTCTCTTCATGTACTTTAGGGAAGCATAGTGGACAGAACAAGGAAGGTTTCTCTGCTCTGGTTAGAACACATTTAGAATACTGAGTTGAGGTTGATGCCATATTTTATGAAGGATATTGGTAAGCTCGAGATTGTACAGAGCAGGGTGACCAAGATTGGTTGAATAACAAACACACACAAACCCTCCAAACTATACCATGTATAAAGAGGATGTATAACCTGGGGATTGCAAAATGTGATGGTTGCCATTAATTGTTTAAAGGACTGTCCTGTTAAAGAGGGATTAGACTTAATCTATTTGCCCTAGAGGACAGAGCTAAGACTAAAGGATGGAAATTTAGCTTGACATAAAGAAAAACTTAACAATTAGAGCAGAACGAAAATGGAAGAAGCTACTTTGAAAATTGCAAAGTTCTTAACAAATGAAGGTCTTTAAGTAGAGGCTGAATTGGATGATGTTAAACAGGAATTTTGGATGGGGGATTCCTGCTCAGTTATAGCTTGAAATACATTATGTATGAGGTTTCTTCTCTCCCTAAAATTTGAAGGAATTAGAATCTTACTGTTGAGAACTATTGATGCTCATGCTTGAGATGATCCAAGATACAAAGTATCTGTTTGGAAGTGAGTCCTTTGATTATCTGTGAATGGGATAAATATCTTAGAGGTTACTTGTAGAAATATTTTATCTCCAGTTAACTTTTTGGTATTTAATTGGGGGAAAACTGCACATTTTTGGCAAGTTTCACTCTAGAAGATAAGGGTACTCACCTTGCTATTTTCTCCAAAGGAAGGATACTATATGTCACTGGAAAGGCAATGCTATTGTCTGCTCATCAATGCATGTATTTCATTTTTTATAGCCCTGAGGAAGAATCCCTTGGGGATTGTTGGAAATGGTCCCTTGGCAATATGTAACTCCAGTAGTACTCACGTAAGGGTCCTTTATATGTTATATTTGTTTCATACCAGCTTTTGCTTTCCCAGCCACAATATACCTTCCCACCCTATGACTGGTGTTTGCTAAGGGAATTCAAAACAATTAAATTACCCTCAAGAATATCCAAGGACCCCTTCATCTATTTCTCTCCCCGTGTTTGGTACTGGTTAGTTAACAGAAGTGTTTAACATTTATGCTTACATAACTTGCATAAACAGGTGTCTATAAGAAGAAAGCTAGCTAATATAATTTTGAAGATGAATACATGATTGATAAATTAGAGCTTGGGGTCTCAGTTACTTAATTATATCAACCTAAGGTGAACAAATTCTTTATATTAGGAGATCTTTGGGCCTTTTGAATTTGTTACTGTATTTGTTTAATTATTCTCCCATCCTTCCCTTCATCTTTGCTGGAGTTGTCACTTATGATAGCGGGGAGCCACAGTGGAAAGAATGCTGGTCCTGGAGTGAAAAAACCTGAATCCAATTCAGCTTCAGACACTTAACAACTGTGTGCCTTTGGACAAGTCATTTAATTAAGGTATGTCTCAGTTTTCTCATCTATAAAGTGGACCTGGAAACAACAGGACCTTTCCCCCAGGTTTTAAGGATCAAGTAACATAATATTTGTAAGATATTTAGCAAACTTTAAAGCGCTCATATAAATATATTGTCATCACCACCACCACACCACCACCATCATCATCAATAACAAAACAGTGGTAGCAGCATTGTTTAGTTTTAATTTGTCCTCATGTCTCAGTGATAAAATTAGTTCTTAGATACTCAGTATCATTTATTGTAACTGTGTTATATCCCAATGGAAATACTTCCTGTGTTTAGTGGATTGATTCAGCCAGGTCCAATCCCAATAATTTCTCCCTTAAGTGAACTCATAACATTTGTAGGCCCTTATGATATTTGAATGGAGGTGTAATATTCACCCATCCATCTTATCTTTCCTTACTAGATGAAAGCTCCTAACAGCATAATTTACCCATTTTATTTACTATAAATAAGAAAATAGAAGCTGCCCTTTTCTGCAGTTATAATTAGTGTGCAATACTATTTTTATTCTTCCTTTCTCACTTAAAATTATTTCATGCAAACATTTCTATGTATTATCATAATTTACATACTTGTCATTTAAAAAAACCTGTGCAGTGTTTCCATGTGCTAATATGCTACAATTTGTTTCGTCACTCTACTGCTATGGGGCATTTAGATTAATCATATTTCTTTCTACTAGAAGTAGTGCTGCTATGAATGCCTTTTACCCCCCTCCTTTGGGACTATTTCCTTGGAGACTTCTTCCCCAGAGCGGAATTGCTAGATCAAACTGTATGGACAGTTTTATAGCTCCTGTTATACTTTGCCAGATTGCCTTCCAGAAAGAATGAATTAATGCATGATTTTTAGATTGTTCACTATTGCTCCCTCATCATTAATATGAACAGTCCAGAAATGACTATAAGAATGATAGGCAGGCAGCCACTGAGGCAGAGTCCCTGTATCATTTCATCTTACTGCTGCAGTCCCTAACATTTCACTGTCTTTCTTTTGATAGATAAGCTTTGATTTCCTATTCTCTCTTTCCCTCAATAGAAAATCCTCTTATTAATAGCCAAGATTAGGAGGTTAAATTCTATTAAATTCAACAATATATGTTATATATATGCATATATATGTGTGTATATATGCACACACTATATATTACACACACTTAGGTATACATACATATATACCTGTATATAGCTAAGTGATACAGTGGATTGAGTGCTGGGCTAGGAGTCAGGAAGTTTCATCTAAATCTGGCCTCAGATACTTACTATTTGCATGACCTTGGGCAAGGTTTACCTCAGTTTCCTTATCTATAAAATGAGCTGGAGAAGGAAATAGCAAACCACTCAGCTAGGGAAGGAGTAGATTGGAAAATGACACTGAAGATTGAATTCTGGCACATTTACAAGAGCTAGGAGAAGGAGGTGGCCTTCTCAGGGACTGAGCACAGAATGGCAGCCCTTGATTGCCTACCTCAGTGTCCATGCTGCAGTGTGCAAGCCCGCTTATAGAACTGTCATTTCTTATTAGGGCTTAGTGGAAAGAGGGCATGACTGAATTTACTAAATACCTACTGTGTGCATGGCACTGTATGGGATGTTATTGTTCAGTTGTTCAGGTCACATCTGACTCTCTGTGACCCCATTTGGGATTTTCTTGGCAAATATACTAGAGTGATTTGCCATTTCCTTTCCAGTTCATTTTACAGATGAAGAAACTGAGGCAAACAGAATTAAGTGACTTACCCAAGGTCACACCACTAGTAAGTGTCTGAGGCTAGATTGGAACTCAGTTAGATAATGCCCATGAATAAACTAGATGCTAGTATAGAAATCACCCTCAAGGAGCTTACATTCAACACATACATAAATGAGTAAATAAGTATTCAAAATAGGGACTCAAGGAACTCCCAGATAAATAAATTCTATCTACCAATACACATTAGCACTTTTTTCTCAAGATATAGCCAGAGGACTGAAGTTAAGTGACCTGTCCTGCATTATGCATTCAGTATACACTGAGATAGAGTTTGCGCAGAGATTTTCCTGGTGTTGTTCCATGTTGCTTATTAACATTATATATAGTAAATAAATACCCAATATATACAAGGTAGTTCAAAGCCATTTAAAGGATATAATAACTGAAGGGTTATGAGAGGCTGCATATAGGAGGAAGCACTTGAGCCCTGTTTTGAAGGGTGGTAGAGTCATGAGATGATTAAGAAAAGGGTGCATTGTAGGAAAGAGGGTCCTCCTGGGTTCATCCATGGCGGACGGAGATCCTGTCAGCTGTCCTACTGGTAGGATTGAGCACATACATCAAAAAACAACCCTGTGGTCCTTGTTGTTTAGTCATTTCATTTATATCCTAGTCTTCATGATGCCATTTGGAGTTGTCTTGGTGAAAATACTGGACTGATTTGCCATTTCCTTCTCCTGCTCATTTTACAGCTGGGGAAACTGAGGTAAACAGGATGAAGGGGATTGCCCAGGGCCACACAGCTAGAAAGGCCAGATTTGAACTCAGAAAGACAACTCTTCCTTACTGCTGGCCTAGTACTCTATCCACTGTGCCACCTAGTTTCCTCAGTAGTCCTTAGGAACTTGAAAAAGCTTGAGGGATTGGGATGCAAGGAAAGAGCCCTCAAAAGCATTCACTGTTCACCACAGTCTAGTGGCCCAGGTGCCAAAGCACTTATGGTCAAAATGAAGTGGGCATTTGTTTCAAGGAAAAGCTATAAGTAAGAAAATAACTTAGTTAAAACCTTTTAATATTTTTGGGGAAAAAGAAGCCCTTTCTCTACCTCAGCTTCTCCAAGTGCTCTTGCCATCCCCAACAAATCTCCCCTAGAGCCTCCTGACATTCTGGTCTTTGGTGCTGTAACAGCTTTCTGAACCAGATAATTACTTAATAAAGTTAATCTTAGGTAAATTGCACAGAACCTAAATTTTGAATATGTTTGATTGCAGAATTTAGGTCCTAGTCATGCTCCCTACCCACCGAATGTGTAGGGGAGTCTGTCTTTAAAGCAGCAATTGTTCAGAAGAGAAAGGCTTGACATTAACATTCAGTGGGGGATCCTCACACTCACAAGGTGGCATACCAGGCCTCGGCTAGCCTGGGGGCAGCAGGAGAAGTGAGTTTCTCATTTTTTTTTTAAACTTTGTCTCTCCTGGGCATTTCTATTCACTTTGCAGAGCACAATTTACTCTCTTCCAGTTAAGTGAGCTAGGGAAGGAGTAGATTGGAAAAGGACACTGAAGGCTGAATTCTGGCACGTTTACAAGAGCTAGGTGAAGGAGGCGGCCTTCTCAGGGACTGAGCACAAAGCGGCAGCCCCTGATTGCCTACCTCGGTGTCCATGCTGCACTGTGCAAGCCTGCTTATAGAACTGTCATTTCTTATTAGGACTTAGTGGAAAGAGGACATGACTGAAAATCAAAAGACTTTAGGTTAAAATGCTGACTCCATTACTAGCCAGCTGTGAGGCTTTAGGAAAGTCTGGTAATATTTCCTTGCCTCATTTTACTTGCAATGTTTTCCTGAGAAAATGGTTTGTGCATTCAATGCCTATTATACCATAATTGCTAAGACAGGGTCTTTTCTCTCAGAGAGTTTAAAATTCATTAGTATAAATATACACAAATATATAATACTCTAGATAGTGTTTATACATATGCATATATATGTGTGTATATATGCACACATTATATATTACACACACTTAGGTATACATACATACATATATACCTGTATATAGCTAAGTGTATGTAGCTAAACTTAGGTATACATACATATATACCTGTATATAGCTCAATTTTTTGGATTGAGTGCTGGGCTAGGAATCAGGAAGATTCATCTAAATCTGGCCTCAGATACTTACTATTTGCATGACCTTGGACAAGGTTTACCTCAGTTTCCTTATCTGTAAAATGAGCTGGAGAAGGAAATAGCAAGCCACTCAGGTATTTTTTGCCAAGAAAATCCCAAATGGGGTCATGATGCATTGAACATGACTGAACAGTAACAACAACATATAATTAAAGTTCAGAATACAATATAATAAGAGCACATGAAAGGGATGAAAGGCAGTAGTGGCTCAGAATCAGGATCAACTCAGTTCAGACTCTTACCTTTGATTCATGCTGGTTCTATGAAAGTGGGCAAGTCTATTAACCTCTCATTGACCCAGGCAGCTTTCTAAGATGAAGGTTCTTAACCTGCTTTGGATCAGGGAATTTAAATGGGAAAAATGAAATACTTTGATATTTTCACTAGCCTTTGGTGTATTTTGTAATATTATATTTTTATTTTACACATTTGGAAACATAATTCTGAGGAGTTTTTGGCTGCACTAGACTGCCCCAAAGGGTCGATGATATAAGGAGAGGAGAGGAGAAAAGAAGGGATAGTTGGGGGAGTGTAAGGAATCCTAGTCCAGTGAGTCTTGGGCATGCCTTTGTGTAAATTTGTTTGCTGAGAACTTTGGAACAAGCTCAGTTATCTGATAGAATCTCAGGAAGCATGAGAAGGGTCTGCTACCCTCCTGGTGCCTTAATTAATGAGTATTCTTTATGGCAGACCTGTGTTTACACCAGAAACTTGGTCAGTTTCTGGAGTAAACATAATCCCCCTAAAGGAATGGAAAAAATATTCTCCTTGGTGAGCTTCTTGTGATGGAGAATCCTGTACTTGGAAGGCTGCTTTATCTTAAGAGTCACATATGAAATGAAAATATTTAGGGTAGTGCTTTCTTTGTTCTCAGCCTATAAAAACCTCTTAGGGGAAAGGGACTTTGAGGATTTGGGCTAGGAAGTCTTGAATAAACTTGCCTAGCAATGGTTCTCACTTGAGATTCTGAATAGCTGTGTCCTCCCAGCCAAGGAAATCATACGTTGGTGTTTCTTTAGAGTGGTGATGATGCATATTGTATGTTGTTTGTTTGTTATAGTGCCCACTATCTATTAATTGTGTATTACTTTTGTGCTATGAGCTTCCTCTTCTCTCATGTCTTATTTAAGTCAAGGTTCTGAGAAGTAATAAACTTGTATCCACCCTCTTTAAGAATATGCCTGTTGAAATGTGACTTCCAAACCTAGATTAACTTTACAGAGAGAGAAAAGAGATAGATATGAAAAACTGGAGAAAGAAAATACCATTTCTAATTAAGGGTAGATAAGTAGGTTTTTAAAGGAAATGTTATATGAACTAAGTCTTGTGGAATGGGAAGGATTTCAAAAGGCAGAATTTAGGAGATGGGAACATTCAACTCATAGGCAGTGACATGAACCTAAGTAGCAAGGCAGAAAAGAAGTACTGAATATACAGTTATTCCACAGGAAAACTGCATCAATATTATATAATCTTAGAGCTAGGAAGTTTCTAACTCAAGCCTTTGTTCAACCCTTTCACAATATCCTTGACAGTTATTCATTCGGCTTCCATTTGAATGTTCCCTGTGACAATGAATTTATCAACTACTGAGCAGCTCCTTCCATTTGTAGACAGCTTCATAAGAGAATTTTTCCTTATCCTGACCCTAAATATGTCTTCTATTCTTGATTCTAGGTTCTATACTGTTGGGTCAAACAAAGTTTATATGACAACCCTTAAGTCTGAAGACAGACTTATATGTGTATCTTCTATATGTCAGATATCCTTAATTGCTCTAACAAGGTATTACTCTGCAAGCATTTATTAAGTGCCTACTATATGTCTTGCAGTGTACTAAGTATTAGGGATTTTTAAAAAGGTAAAAATAGCTCCTGCCCTCAAATAACTCACAGTCTAATGAGAGAGAACATGAAAATAATTATGCAAACAACTTATTCATACAAAATAAATTGGACATAATCTTAGAAGAAAACTGCTAAGATTAAGGAAGTGTGGGAAAGTTTTCATGCAGTAGATGGAAGTTTAGATGAGACTTGAAGGAAGTCAAGGTAGGAAGGGGCCAGGTTATGAAGACTTTTAAAAGCCAAACATAAGATTTCATATCTTGATGTGGTTTCAATGTCCCTTATTCTCTGGTGAACCCACCCTAGCTTTTCAATGTCCCTTCTTAAATATGCAAAGAATGATAATAGGCACATTTTTCTTTTTTACAACGAATAATTCTATTTTAGAATAAACTTCCATTTCATTGTTAAGTATGAAGCCAGAACTAATCTCTATGTTTTGCCTTCCTTTACCCCAGTTCTTGGGCAAGGATAACCAAAAGACAGAGGAACTTGGTCCTGTTTTGGGCCCTGAAAGCAAAAGATAGAGAAACAGATTCAGAATTTTCTGTCTCCATTCTTAAGACTCAATAGAGGAAAGGACCGAGGACAGGTTGATTATATGTGAAGCTCTCATGATTAAGGATGTAGGAAGATACCTTGAGGAAAAGACAGGAAGTAAAATGTGCCAGACACATTAATCCACCATCATCACCTTGACTTCTGTCTCTTTCAGATCCTAATAGAAAAAAACTCAGATCTCTGAATCAAAGAGCTTCAGGAATAAAGCATTCCTCAGATTACTGGTGCTACTTTTGGTGGATACACCATGGCCATCACTGAAGGGAGAAATCATTGTGGAGCAGGGATCTGTTTTCCTCACCACCATCAACCCTAATTGCTGAGTAACTGTCATTAGTGGGTCAAGAACTCTGAAAGACCACTAGTCCCATTACTAGCCTTATTTTTGCATTCCCAATTCTAGGAAGACACTTTCATGGAGATATTTTTGACATTGTCAAATGGTTTGACATCAGCCACTGATATGACATTTTGCCTGTAGAAAAGACATTAAAGATGATATATTACCATCATTACAAAGCTGATGTACACTAAACTATAAACAGGTTTTATTTCCATGGAAAAGGAGATTAGAAATTAAATTTTAAAAGTTCCCCTTCTCTGTATCCAAAAAACCAAAAACAATTCAGAAGCTAGATGACCACATATCAGGCGGGTTAAGAGAGGATACTTACCTTGGTCAATGAAGACTAGATAATTTCCAAATCCCCTCCCAAATTTGAGATTTCATGAATTTATAATTTGATCTGGAGGTAGTATAGCATAGTGGCTGGAAAGCTTGTCTCTGATTCAGAGGCTTAGGCTCAACTCATACCTCTGACATACCCTGGCTGTGGACCAGAACAAGTCATTGATCTAGTGACCCCATATTCTATCTAAAAATTTAAATTGTGGTGCAGGTGTCAATTTGCATCGGTAGAGAGAGAGAGAGTTCATTAGGAGATTCCTACACTGAAGACATCACAAGGATAATAAAAAACAAAAGATGAATATATGTGAAGCTTTCCATCATTTTTCAGAGACTTGCTATAGTGTAGGAACATGAATATTTTGATTAACATTTATATGATAGATTATAGAACAAAGAAGGACTGTAATAGAATAATCCCACTAGGAGGGACGAACATTTTATTTTGATGGAAAAGGTGAAAAAAAAAGGATGTATTGAAACAAATCAGCATGTTTAAGGGAGGGAGCTGGGAATAATCTTCTATCCCTGGGAAGTGCTGACAAACGAATCTCTGAACTGGGGAGAGCCTTCCTAGACATATTTGTCATTGCTTGAAACAAGTCAAACAAAGAGAGAAATCAATTAGTTTGGGAACAACCAATGATTGTTTTACTGGGAAGGTCCACTAAAGTAGAAGGTATGTGGTTTTACCACTATATTCTTTGAGTATCTTGTCCTATTACATGGCATCCGGCTGCTTACAAACACTTACTTTAGCTGTAATGGGAGCATCCCTGAGAAAGAGATAGAGCCAGGCCTGCATCTATAGAGCTCCTTAATAAGAGTGCCAATTCTAAGAATGGCTTTCTATTTACTAGAGACTGGTCTGTGAAGGCGGTGCAAATAGGCCAGCGAGACGT
The DNA here is from genome assembly GCF_902635505.1 of Sarcophilus harrisii. Lineage (NCBI taxonomy): Eukaryota > Metazoa > Chordata > Mammalia > Dasyuromorphia > Dasyuridae > Sarcophilus > Sarcophilus harrisii. The sequence continues at coordinate 148,666,889 of NC_045430.1, read as the reverse complement.
TGCCCTCTGGTAACAATTTTCTGTCATGGAGTCAGTAAAAGCATTCAGAGCAAATTTCCAGATTCCCCTAAGCCGATTGTCCAGTTCTCCAGTTCTAAAAACAAGACAAACTACTAAAGACCAAGATTATAAATAGAAGCTATTTGCCAGCTCAACTACTAACACATAGGGTCAGTGAGAGGACTGAGAAGGAAAATCTTGTGGAATATATGGGATAAGACCCTTTCTTATCTGCTCGGGTATCATTTTGGTAGGAATGCTCCCTCTGTGGCAAAAGCCACAGAGTAATTTGCCATTACTGGAGGTCTAGCAGCCATATATTTTGAATTCTCTTCATGGTAATGAAAATATAACTTTCTGACAAAGTACAGATGGAAGGTAGCATATAGTAGCAGATAGATATCGTATGGACTTGGAGAGTCAGCAAGATTTGGCTACAAATACCACTCCAGATATTTATTAGCTGAGTATCTCTAGGGTGGGGGGGGGCAGGAAAGAAAAAAAAAGAAATTTATATGATAATTTTGTTGTATATTTGAAAGGAGTAGCAAATTGTATATAATATATTTACAATTTCATATGCAAACTTTTTTTATTGTACTATGTCATGGAAATGTGTGCTTTATTCCATAATTTAAAAGACATTCTAATTAAAAATCCATAAATTAAAAAAATTTAAAACATTATAAAAATCACTTCACCTTTCTCAGATTTTCCTCATCTATACAATGCGAGACTTGGACTCAATGGCTTCTAAAGTCTCTTCCAGCTTGTGGAATAGCAGTCATATCCCATTTATTCCACTCATATATATATATATATATTTTTTTTTTTTTCCGAGATAGTCATAGTAGTTGAGTCAGTAGAAGGTCTACCTTTTCTCTGAAATGCCCTTGTTCTCATACTATTTCTGAGGCTCTTTAAGTTATTTTTATATATTTATTTTTGGTAGAATATGTGATTTCTTCTCTGTGTATTCTTCTTCCATGGCTTTTTGGTGACCTTAAGTTTCCCTCTGGCAACCTTAGGGTAACCTTAGTACTGGGGGACAATGAGAAGTGCTCAAAGTCATATAGCTAGTCCATGTTAGAGGAAAGATTTAAAGCCAGGTCCTCCTGGATTTCCCCTAAGGTCATGTTACCTTCCTGAAGTTCTTATAACATGTCAATAAGCAAGGAGTTCTTATTAAAGAATGAGGATGGATATATTTTTTTTCTTTATTATAGTAACTTTTTATTGACAGAATCCATGCCTGGGTAGTTTTTTTTTTTTTTTTTTACAACATTATCCCTTGCACTCACTTATGTTTGATTTTTCCCTCCCACCCTCCACCCCCTCCCCTAGATGGCAAGCAGTCCTATATATGTTGAATATGTCCTAGTATATCCTAGATACAATGTATGTGTGCAGATCCAAACAGTTTTCTTGTTGCACAGGGAGAATTGGATTCAGAAGGTAGAAATAACCCGGGAAGAAAAACAAAAATGCAAACAGTTTACATTCATTTCCCAGTGTTTTTTTCTTTGGGTGTAGCTGCTTCTGTCCATCCTTGATAAATTGAAACTGAATTAGGTCTCTTTGTCAAAGAAATCCACTTCCATCAGATTACATCCTCATACAGTATCGTTGTGTTGTGTTGATACAGTATCGTTGTGTTGTGTTGACGTATATAATGATGTCTTGATTCTGCTCATTTCACTTAGCATCAGTTCATGTAATTCTCTCCAAGCTTCTCTGTATTCATCCTGCTGGTCATTTCTTACAGAACAATAATATTCCATAACATTCATATACCACAATTTATCCAACCATTCTCCAATTGATGGGCATCCACTCAGTTTCCAGCTTCTAGACACTACAAACAGGGTTGCCACAAACATTTTGGCACATACTGGTCCCTTTAGAGGATGGATATTTTTAATGCATAATTTTAATGCATAATTTCAAGAACTGCAGAAATCAAAGAACAAAATTTGAAATAATTGCCAAAGTGAGCTTTTATTTTTAATCTCACCTCTTGGTGAGGACTTGATTGGACATTGTTCTTTGATGCACAAAGGAAACAAAAGTAAAAACTTGGCTAAAGGTAAAGGAAACCAAACCAAAACAACCCATGAGTGTAACTATTCAGGCAGTCATCTTCCTGTCTCTGTTTTCTTGATGATACATTTGACTGTAGTGTTCTTCTTGATGGTATCCATAGAAGTGATCTGTCAGTTTTTCAGCCATATTTATTATATGTATTCTACATAATAAGTAAGAAAGAGAGTAGAGAGCAATGTGTATATCCTAAGGCAGTTGACCAAAAAGCTCAAAGTCTTGGAGACAATACCATAGAGAATGGGGGTGGGGAGGTGGGGGGTGTTTAGTTTGGAGCTTATTTAGAGGGAGAAAAAATGATGTCTTCAAGTATCCTAGGGGCTATCTTTTAGAAATAGGATTCAACTCTATTCTGCTTGGGTCTATAGAACAAGTAACAAAGAGTGGAAACAAATTTTGATTTGATAAAAGAACCATATTCCAAATGATTAAAGTAGGGTGATAAAAAGGAAGTGGGTTGATCTGAGAGGTAGCAGGTGAGTCTCTGTATTAATATAGAGTGTCAAGGGCTCTTCATCACTGGAGGTCCTTCAGGGGAGGATGAATAACCATTTGTTGAGGGATTCTGAGATTCTGTAAATCTATGAAGTGGGATCATGGTATATGGAAATTATGCCATTGTCTGCCATTATCATGATAACCTCATGATAATACACTCTCCTAGTAATTATCTTAAGGCAGAATTCTCTAGTTTCTTCTTCACCAGAGGAATTGTGGGAATATCCAGAACTTTTCATGTTTTAGGACTATTTCAAAGGATTTTATTTATTGCCTTGATAAATTATGGAGTTTTCTCAAAACATTCTTATTTTTTTATCTTGTGCTCAAGTATAAGGTTAATACTGAATTATTTCATGGGCCCACATAGAATGAGGTCAGGGAGTAGAGAGAAGTAGGATGGAGGAAAAGAAGGTCTATTGCTAAAAACTCTTAATAAGTAGTTTAAGAGGAAGAAAATATAGACTTCAGAATTTAGGAGTTTAACTAGGAGAGTGTGAGAATGAGAAGCTAAAAAATTTGAATCTACTTTCTTTTAATATATATGTATATATGTATAAAATAAAATAAAAATGTTTTATTTTATTTATTTTTAACCTTTTTTTTAAGTTTTGAGTTCCAAATTCTATCCCTTCTTCCTCCCTGATCCAGACAGTAAGCAATCCAATATGTTATACATGTACAATCATTTAAATATTTCCATATTAATCATTCTGAATATACTTTCAAAAAAGAGTGAAATTTGTTTCTCATCTTTACCTAGGGGTGATATTTTTTGAGTATTACGGGTAACAAAATACTTTATCTTAAGGAAGTGGGGAAAGGAGTCAGTCCAATGATTGATTAGTTAGAGAAGGGGGCTCAGAGCTACAGGATCTAGGTTTTATTCTCAGGTCTTACAGTGATTTAGCCAAGTCATTTGGTACAATCTCTTCCTTTGCAAAATTTCATATTACTTCATAGAGAAGCTGCAAAGCTTTGCTTAATTAGTATTTGTACTTGGAGAATCAAATGAAAGGTGCTTTGGAAATGCAAAGCAGTCTAATAAAGCAAGCTTGAGAATGCTTTCTAAAAGGAATGAGAAATAGACAGAGCATTCCTAAAACCAATTTTAGACGAGTTGAAATGCAAACTTTACCTAGTTCCTACATAAATAGCAACAGAAAAGAATAAACTCTGTTGGCATGTCACTCCTAATAAACAGAGATGAACGCAGTTCAGTTAATCTGGCTCTTCCAGCTGTTCTTTGTATTCTCGGACCTTTTTTCAGTCTCCTCTCTGGGGTGAATACTATCACCAAATGGCCACATCAGGGTTTTCAGATTCTCTTGATAGCTATGTGTCATCCTTTGGAGTTCATTTTCTGACTGCCATGACACACAGTCTCTATCAACTGCATCTAAATCTAACCTCCAGGTTCTTTGCTCTGAGGAATTTCTACTCTACCACTTACTAGTCCCTTGACTCAGGAAACTAACCCCAAAGAGTGAAACAGGTCTTCCTGGTGAGTTACCATGGTAATAGCTTAATATCATCTTCCCTGTGCCCAGGGCCATCCCAATTTGATCATTGCTTTAAATTTCATTTGTTGTAGGTCAAATGATTATAACACCATCTCCTCTCCCCTCAAAGTTCAGAGGGCTGCAGAGACATTTCTAACTTTTAAAAGGAAAAGTGTATAATGTCACTTTGAAAAATAAAAACATCTGGAGAGGCTATTTGCAACACAGAATCATTCTGAACTCTTCTAGGAACTATAAAGAAAACGAACACTGTGCTCTTGGCTTTCCAGTGTGAAATTGGAAAGATTTAGGTATTTAGGACTTCTTGTCAACTAGAGGTTCTAAGTACCTTTGGTCAGTTTTTGGATTATATGGTCTCATTTTGTATCTAAAGAATTCTCTAATAAGACTTTCAAGAATCACTTAATTATGAACATTAGTGGGAGGTGATAACTAGTGGGAAGACTAGAAGAGATGTGAAGTAATGTGCACCTAGAATGTGCACTTACTTAGTTCCATGCATACCTGAACAAGAATTCTCATGATGGCACACCCTGAAGCTGGACATCTAATTTGCTTTAAAATTCCAATGAAAGAGACCTGGAGAGGAAGTCCACTCTACCTTGGATAGCTCCAACTATTAGATTTTTCCTGACATCAAGCCTAAATTTGGCTTTTGAAACTTCTCATTGATTACACCTGATTCTGTCTTCTTGGGCCAAACAAATCTAATTCAGCTTCCATAGAGATATGAAATAATATGTACATACGAATCTGAATCACAACTCATTCACATACTTGGGAAAAGAAATATTGCTTTCTATACCATTCATATGTTGGTCATTCACACAGGAAATCAAGAATGGCTTCTGTTATACAGATACTCATATACACGTGTCTTTGTATATATTTGTATATGTTATATACATTTAGAAAGAAAGGGGTAGAGAAAGAGAGACAGAGATAGACACACACACAGAAATAGAAAGAGAGGCAGAGAGAGAGAGAGAGGCAAAGAGACAGAGACAGAGACAGAGAAGAGCCAAAGAGATTGTGTGTGTGGGAGAACCGGGTAGGAAGTAGGCCTGTCATTTCATTGGTATAGGGAGCTTGCAGTAAGGAAACTCTGTACCAAATAGAGGGACATCTTTTCTACAGATTAGAGTAATAGAGATATTACAGGAGTATTGAAAATGTATATTGATTTACTGAGAGTCACAGAACATATGTCAGTCAGCTATATATGTATATTATATGTTTTATATATATATATATATATATACATATACACAGACATATATAATATATGATATTAATCTAATAATATACACATTACATAAATGTAAATACATATAAAATATAAAATGTATATATGTCCTTCACTCCTTTCTATCCCTTCTCATTCTTTTTGTATAATGCACAAATGAACATATTGCACACACACATGCATATAAACTTATATATGTATATATATATATATGAATGTGTGCATATAACTTTTAAAAGAATCTTAAATTAGAACCTCTGTTAGAAAAGAGTGAAAAGTCTTTTAGTCTATTTTTATACAGGCTAAATTGCTCATAGTTTTTTTGGATTTTCTATGGGAAGGGAGGGAAAGAGAAGAAAAGATCAGAAAAGCCCTTAAATATTCCAGGTGTGAGGAATGGCCCAAAATGGATTTGAGGAGATGGGGGAGGAGTAAGTAGACTGGTGTTGATGCATTGTAAAGTTTGGTTGTAAAGAGGGAATGTGTAAAAAGGATTGTAAAAGTAAAGTGGGGTCAGGTTTAGTAGTGTTTTAAATGTCAGAGCATTTTTGTTTGATCCTGGATATAAGGAAGAACCACTAGAGTTTATGTAATTTTTCTGGAAAGCTGTTACAGTTTCTCTTATTAAAATTGTTCTATTTAATAATCAATCAAGTAGTCAATGAGCATTTATTAATTGCTGACTATATGACAGGCTAGAGGAATGGGATAAGAAGACCAAAAGGAGACAGTCTCTCCTCTCAAGAAATTCTCTCCTGTCAAGGAAATAAAAGTATACAAACATATACAAAAGAAATGCAAAGGAAGTTTGCAGGAGGGAGATGCTAACAGTTTAGAGGATTAGGAAAGGCTTTGTAGGAGATGGGACCTGAATTAAAACTTTCCAAGAAATCTGAGGTCCTGAGAGCCAGAGATGAATAATTACTCTCCCCTATCTCTGCTATGATCTTTACCCCTAGTCTGATCAACTAGCTTCACCTCCATATTCACTCCATCCCATTGCTATTCTAATTAATATTGATTTTCCCTGGTTATTTCATTATCAGAAGCAGGGGAGAACTGGTAATTTCCCTTCTCCTTATATCGTTCCCATCTCCTTCCATTCACTTTATGTATTACAAACATTTACTTGCTTTATATATTTATTCAAACCGAGCACATTTTTTTAACCAATCAACTTTGCTGCCCTTTCCATATTGGGCCAAACAATGGTTCTCCTGTCTGGTATAGCATCTATTGTCCTAGGTCACTTGATGCTCACTACCCTCCTTAATTCTATACATTGATCCCATGTGGATAGATTCTTTGCCCTTCACTGCAAAGTTGTTCTGCATCTCCCTGGATGGGGAATTTTCTTGCGGTTATAGCTAATCCAAGAGAGCTGGTGTTCCCAATTGCATTGCTTACTGAGATAAGACTGACTGAGAGAGAGGATGTGATGAAAACTGAAGAAGAATTTCTTCTGGATCCCATGCAATGGTGATATTGCTAGGATGTAATAGTGAGAACCTTGAGGTAGTTTTAATGGCTAGTCATGCCATTAAAAATAAAGAAAGAAGAAGAATACTCATCTGCCCAAGAGATGGCGATATCCTTGGCTCCTGCCATATTGCATTTCTCCTATTTGCTATTCCAGGGAAGAATCTAACTGAGAGGCAAATTGACTTGTTTTGCTGTGCAGTACTGTAAGTACTAATGGGAGAGCCAGGCAGAGGCTGAGACGGCAGAGAGTCACACTTAGATCTCCCATAGGCACAGCACAATCAAAATAAAGCTTCCTGAGACCAATTCATCAGGCAACACAATTGCACCTTGTTGAGATAGAAAATTGCAGTTTCCCTGTTTTGTTTTTCTGGTTGAAATTTAACTCATTCCGTAGTAATTTTTTCCTTTTCTTCTTAAGAGCAATGCTCCCTAACAAAAAGCAATGTACTATTAGCCAAAACAGACATGATTCAGAAAGAATGCTTACTTGTCCAATTACTTCTCCATACCAGTACAACGTGGTAGTAGAACCTTTTAAGGTGGCAGATTTCTTCAGTGGTATGTCTTTTCCACCAGGGCTTCTGTCTTTACTCAGTCTTTGTTGTTGTTTTTGGCAAGGCAATAGGATCATACTGCTAGTAAGTGTTGTATCTGAGGATAAATTTGAGTTCAGATCCTCCTGACTGGTGTTCTATCTATTATGTCATCTGGCTGTCTTCTGATTTAGTCTTTGTTAAGATACATTGGTAGGCACTGGGTATATAAAGACAAAAATTAAATAATCCCAAAGAGTTTAAATTCTCAGGAGGATCATAGATACAGAGAACTGGAAAGGACTTCAGAGATCAGTTCCTTCATTTTTAAAGAGGAGGAAATGAGAATGAGACCTGAGAAGAATGAGGCCATAACCAGCCTGAAGTTGGATTTGGTAGATCTCTGAGCACATTGCAAGGCAGATAATTCTGTTGGCTGCTATACAACTCTTCCCTTTCAAAGTGACTTCCTATGTCTCCTGGGCTTTAATTGTTTTCTAGAATAATGAAATACCAAAAGTAGTTTTCCTGCAATATGGCATCTTTCAAAGGAGTTATTTTCAGAATCATGTTATACATTTTTATAAAAATGTCTATACCCACACATTCAAGTAATAAGTATGTTACAGCTTGATAATATAGCAACAAAGAATCAGTGAGCAAACCACAGTTATGGGAGCCAAGAATGTAGAGAAACTCAGAAGTTTTCTGAATGGAAGGAGGACCTTTGAAGGGCTGGGCTAGCCCTGACATCCAATGGAGACATCCAATGCTCTGTATTCTTAGAGCCAGAACAGGAAAAGGAAAATAATCTGATATGAGGATAGAACCATAGTCTCTGCTGTACAAACTGTACAAATAGATATCTGTATTCAACTCAAGCTGCAAGTAATGGAAAATGCCAATGATACCCCTGCTGGGAGAGAATTATAATAATTGAGTCTTCTGTCATGGGGCTCCATACTCTTGCTGCAAGGTCACTGTGGGCCAAATTACTGCATAGCTCACAGAAATTTAGTATTTTTTGCATACTTCATATTGCATCTCATATGCAATAGATGCTCTGTAACTATTGTATGATAGTGAGGAAAGCACTTTTGAATTTCTCTTGGTATTATGACAATTTCTGTAAAAGTTTGGTTGAAAGGAAAGATTCTAACACTTCTAAAAGTGATAACTAGAGATAAATTCTTCATGTCAATGCCTTCCCATCCTCCAACAGAAAGAATACCACGGTACAACTACCTTTTAAGGTCATCTGACTACTTTTCCAGCAGACTAGCAAAAAAACAGAAAAAGATAGAAAAAGATAAATTAAAGTGAACTTCAGAAAACTGCATTAGTAAACTACCAACTCTTAGATTTGTGGTGATGAGAGTTCTCTGTAAGTTGTAAAGTACCATATAAATGTGAGTTCTGTACTCTTGTTAAATAAATAGATGTACCAAATTTGGTTCTATTTGTGTTTTATCATCTCTTTCAGATTAGGATTTGAAAGGATTATCTCCCCCTCTACCATACTCTGTAAAGCAAGGGTTCACCCATATTCAAAATCTTGATTTTTTTTTTTATTCTTCCCTATCTCTTCCCTCTGATCACTAATCAGTTACCAAGTTGTATTTATTCCTTCTATACAACACTTCTTACCTCAGCTTCCTGCTTACTATTCCTATTGCCACTACCCAAATACAGATCCTTGTTATCCTCTGCCTGGGCTTCTATAATAGTTTCCTCTTGTTGCCTCTACTTTCTCTTTCCAAATCATCCTTTACACAAGTATCGGATTTCTCTACCTTTTGTCATAATAGTCTTCAGTGGCTCCCTATGACCTGTTGAATAAAGTTTAAATTCCTTACTGATTGTTATCCAAGATCTTCTTGAATCTGGTGCTTCACCTGTCCAGTCTTTCCTTGTATTTTCCCTTTACATATCCTATTCTCCAAGTTTTGTATGTCTGTGTATGAGAAAGAAATTAAATGTGCTTTCATATGCAAAGACTAATTTTAAAACATCATTCTTATAAGGAAGCTTGTTTTGCTGTTCCCCGATCCCCTAAGTCTACTTTCCATTTGACATAAAGTTGTACAGTCAGCACCTTATATCTCTGAGTTAAACTATTCAGGGAAGAAAAGGTTGTGTATAATCTACTAGATGCATTTATTTTTCTAGGTTTTTTAACCATTATCTACTAAAGACTTCAGCAAAAGTCAGGGTAAATTAAGGCACTGATGATCCCTTGAATCTTTAGATGGAGAAATGTGACTTGTCTGCGTCAGGGATCTATCATCTTAATTCTTTTTTGTGCCTTTTCAGAGAAACAAGTGTAAGGGTAAACTTCAAAGGCTTTCTGAGGCTGTAGCCAGATTTTCTTTCATCAGAGAAACAATGCAAAGGCTCATTCTCAAGTCAAATCAAACCTACTCCTCTTCCCAGTATGTTCCTCAAAGACCTCCCTTTTACAGGGATATTTACAAAGAAAAAAAATAGGGTAGCCAGTGAGTCAACAACATTTCCCTCTGGGTGGCTCTCTCTCATTTTCTTTCCTAGTTACTTAAGTAGCTGTTCCTAGATTATAGCAACATTCCTAGCATCAGACACAGGGGTTCTGCATGTAGGAAGCACTCATTTAGATGGTGAGCAGCCTAGAGAACACGTCATGTAAAGATTACCTAAATGAATTGGGGTTGTTCAGCCTGGAGAATAAAAGATGTGGGGAGATAAGATAACTATATTTAAGTATTTTAACTGTCATGAGGAAGAGAGATTAGACTTAGTCTGCTTGATTTTAGAGGACAAATCTAAGAAAAATGGAAAGAAGTGGCATAGAATCAGTGAAGAGAAGTTTCCTCAACAACTAGAGCTAGCCAAAATGGGAATGCTCTGCTTGGGGTTCCCTATCACTGGAGGTTTTGAAGCAGAAGGTAGGGACCATTTTATTTTCCAACTTTAAATTGATGAATTAGAAAGATTTGAAAAATGACTAAGATTTATAGTATCAAGATCCGGAAGGATCTTAGAGATAACCTGGTTCAATTTTCATTTCACAGATAACGAAAACCAAGGCCCAGAAAAAAATAAATGGGTTGTTCAAAGTCATGAGTATTCAAGTAAAAGGATTTTTATTTCAGCCTAATTCCTGTGGCTTCAGAGCTACAGCTGTTATTGTTATTGTTGTTTTTTGCATTATGCCACTGAGTCCAGTTAACCTTAATAAGGATTTCAGAGAAGATGCTTTAAAAAATCAAATATGGCATAAGAAGAGCAGTAGGTGATGCTGTCAATAGAGCACTGGGCTTGGAATCATGAATATTCATCTTCATGACTTCAAATTTGGCCTTAGACTCTAGCTGTGTGATCCTAAGTAAATCATTTAACTTTGTTTGCCTCAGTTTTCTCATCTGTAAAAATGAACTAGAAAAAGAAATAGCAACCCCCTCCACTATATTTGCCAAGAAAATTCCAAAAAGGGTCATGAAGAATCAGACATAACTCAAGGGAATGAACAACAATGGCATAATGGAGAAGGAAATGGGTTAATGAAAATTCAGGCATCACCCACTTTATTCCTCATTATAAGTAACCATAATCACATTGAATTCCAATCTATTTGTTGTTGTTGTTGTTGTTGTTTTTGTGGGAGAGTTGTTTTCGTTTTTGCATTAGTCATTGTATAAGCTATCTCCTACACCTGGGATGTCTTTCCTCTTTATTTCTAACTCTTAGAAACCTTAGCCCCCCAAAAAGCTTAGTTTAAGTACTACCTCCTACAACCAGATGTTAGCACATCTCTCCTAAATTACTCTGTATTTATTTTTAGTCAGTCAGTCATCATTTATTGTTTATTATGTACTAGGCACTATGCTAAGTACTGGGGATACAAAGAAAGAGAGAAATGAAACAGAACAAAACCAGTTCCTATTTTCAAGAATTATACATTCAAAAGAGGGAGATTGAATTTAAGTAAATAGGTAAGTACAAAAATATATATGTAATTGGTGGGACTTAATTTGAAATGGGAAGGTATTAGCAGCTGGTGGAAGGGAGAAGACCTTTTGGAGAAGGTGACTTTTGAGCTAATCTTAAAAGAATCCAGGGAAACTAAGAAACAGGTGAAGTGGCAGCAGGCATAGGGGACAGCCAAAAGTATGGAGATGGGAAATGGAATGCTATTTTCATGGATCTTCTTGTAAACCAATAGAGCTGAATACCTTACTTCCCTCCATGGTATATTAAGGATCTATTAGAGATGTAGCAAGAGGCCAGATTGTGAAAAGTTTAAATGCAAAATAGAAATTTTTATATTTGATCCAGAGGGTAACAGGAACCCCTGGAACAAGAGGGTGATAGCGTTAGACCTACACTTTAGAAAAAAATTCCTTTGTTAATTTAGTGGAGGTTGCATTGGAATAGAGAGACTTTTGAGACCAGTAGTCCAGGTAAAGTGTGATAAAGGTCTGAACTAGAATTGTAGTTCTTTGAATGGGAAAAGAGGTTGTTTGAAATGGAAAAATGAAAGAGAAAGGGAAAAGGGGAAAAGGAATGTAGTGAAGGCTCAAATGGCAAGACTTATTGAACTAGGTATGAAGGGAATGTGAGAATGATGAGTCAAGGATGACTGGGAAGATAGTATTGCTCAGGGCAGCTAGGTGGCACAGTGGCTAGAGTACCAGCTCTGAAGTTAGGAGGACCTGAGTTCAAATGTGACCTCAGACACTTAATACTTCCTAGCTGTGTGACCCTGGGCGAGTCATTTAACCCCAATTGCTTCAGCCAAAAAAAAAAAAAAGATAGTTTTCTCTTAGCAATTCTAGGAAAGCTCAGTATGGGGAGGACTTGGGGACAAAGATACTAAATCTGGGTTTATTGAATTTGAGGTGCTTATGGGACATCCTCAATTTTTAGATGTCTAATTTTAGATATCTAAGAGACAGCTGGAGATGCATGGCTAAGACTGGATATTTAGATCTGAGAATTATCTGCATAGGGATGATAATCCCTCGAGGTGGAAAGAGATGAGCTCAAGAGGGACCCAAGACAGAAGTTTGGGGACACCTATGATTAGTGGAGATGATACAGATGAATAATCAGTAAAGTAAACTGTAAAGCAAGGTAAAATAGAAAGAAAACTAGGAGAGAAGAGTCACATTATGAAAACCCATAAAGGAGAGAATTTCTAGGATAGGATGATAGATAGTGTCAAGTTCTACAGAGATGTCAGGGAAGATCAAGATTGCCATATACTGCCACATTTTGAGGGTGGTTTCAGTTGAATGGTTTTATATACATTATTACCTTATTTATGTCAGTAGGTAACTTCCTTGAGACCAGGGATTATTCGATTTTGTCTTTATATCCCCACTGCCTAGCACACAGTAGGTACTACTAGGTGCTTGCTGTCATTGTTTATTTCTCATATGTGAACTGTTATGTTTTTGTTTTTGTTTTAGGATATAACTTGATGATAATCATATGAAAAGAAACACAAGATGTTTTGCTTCTCACTAAATCCTTGCAAATATTAGAGCAACATAGTTATACATGTTTGAGCCGAAGTACTGCATTGAGGGGGCATGTAGTGAAGTGGCCTGTATAGTTCAGAAATTTCTTGCAAAAATGCTATATAGGTATACCATGGAGAGATATGGCAGGTTTGCTTCTAGACCACTGCAATAAAGCAAATATCACAATAAAGTGAGTCATGGGAAGTTTTTGGTTTCCCACTGCATGTAAAAGTTATGTTTATATTATACCATAATCTAAGTATGCAATAGTGTTGTCTTTTAAAAACTAATGTATATATTTTAATTAAAAATGCCATCACATGAGTTTTCAGATATATATCTATTGCAGGTGGAGGATCTTGTCATAATCTTTATGGCTGGTGACTGAATATCAGCTGCTGAAAGCTGGGATGGCTGTGGTAATTTCTTTAAAAAAGAAAACAATGAAGTTTGTTGAATTGATTAACTCTTTTTTTTCACTTGAACACTAAGAGGGCATTATAGAATTATTAACTGTAGGTCTGATTTCAATATTGTTCAATATCTCAGGGAATAGAGAGGCTAGAGGATGGGGAATGGAGGGTCAGTTGGTAGTCAGGACACATATAACATTTATTAAGTTCACTATCTTAAATGGGTATTATTTGTGGTACCCCCAGACAATTGCAATAGTAATGTAAAAGGTCACTGGTTACAGATCACCGTAACAGATATAACAATAATGAAATAATTCAAGTTATTGAGAGAATTACCAAAGTTTTTCACTAGGACATGATGTGAACACATGTTGGAAACATGACACCATAGACTTGCTTAAGGCAGGACTGTTGCAAAACTTCAATTTGTAAAAAACACAATATCTGCACAATAAACTGAAGTGTAATAAACAAGGCTTGCTTGTATCCTCTTTTAAGTCAAGTGCCAATAATAATAGCAAGCAATGTGTGTGTATATGTGTATATATACACAATACATATATGTTTAGACACATGTTATATAATTTTGATCTTTGCAATCACCCTGGAAAGTACGTATTATTGGTAACTCTATTTGACAGTTGAAGAAACTGATGAGATCAAATGATTTGCCCAGCATTGCCTAGCTAGAAAGTGACCGAGATAGGATTAGAACTCAGATTTTCCTGAGTTGAAAAATGAGCATTTTACTGATGACACCATCCACCTTTGTAAGGGTGACAAAATATCTTCTTTATTGCAACGTTGTGGGTAGGTTTTTACAAGCATCCTTGACATTCCCATTTTACAGATACAGACAGGAAAGTGGTGGCAAATATTTAATAATCAACTCTGAAAAAAATGTACAAAGAACACACTTTTAAGTCTAACTTAAATTATGAATTTTTCTTTATTGACTTCTTGTCTATTTAATTAACAAAAAACCATGCATTGATTTGTAGTGGTTGCCAATTTTTGAAGTTAAATAATTACACTGAAAATTTAAACAGTAAGTTAGCAGGCTCCAAGACACCCTTAGTTATAAGGGACTGAGGCTCATGCAAGTTAAGTCACGTAGTCCAAGGTCACATGGCTAATATCAAAGACTACATTTAAGTTCAGGTCTCTCTTGACCTTAGCTAAGCCTACTTCTTCTCTACCTGCCCTCCCCATTCCACACTACTTCTTTAGATCAAATAAAGGACTTAGTGTGCTGTGAATTGTATCACAGAGAAAGAACATTCAAAACTCATTTGTTTTAGCATGTCATGCCATGTCAATATCACAGACATTTTACCACTTTCCCTAGAAGCAAATTCACAAAGGTGATACCACTTACACACCCTGGGTCTCAGATCTCCCACTGGAAGCAGGTAAAACAGGAAGATTCATTTTGACTTCTGCTTTCTTCTTTGTGCTCTTTCCTCAAAGAAGGAATAGTAACAGTGTTTACTACGTCAAAGATTTTCTGCACCAAAAAATGTTTTTATTCCCCCTACCTAGGGCTGACAAACATTCTTAGTAAGGTGGAGAAAGTCTTACAATGTAGAATTGGATTTTTTGGTGGTAAATTACCCCTCTTCCTAACAATTTTAATAAAAAATAAACACTTGATTTAATGAGGGAATATATTTAATATGTTTATTCCTTTTCAGTGAATCAAAGATGCCAAATGTCTTATTTAACATATTTTTTGCAGTTATATGTAAAAACATTTTTAACATTTTTTTCAAATTTTGAATTACAAATTCTCCCCCTCCTTCTATTCCCCTCCCATTGAGAAGGTAGGCAATTTGACATAGGTTATACATATGTAGTCATACAAAACACATTTACATGTAAGCCATTCTGTGAATGAAAACATAGACAAAAAGTCCCCAAGAAAAATAAAGGAAAGAAAAAGTATCTTTGATCTGCATTCAGGCTCTACCAGTTCTTTCTCTGATGGACCATTGCATTGTTGAGAATAGCTGTTATTCATCGTAGATCATCATACTATATATATATATATATATATATATATATATATATATATATATATATTACCATGTACGGTGTTCTCCTGGTTCTGCTCATTTTACTCTACATCAGTTCATGTAAATCTTTCTATGGTTTTCTGAGAGCATCCTGGTTACCATTTCTTAAAGAATAGTAGTAATCCACTTTAATCACATACCACAATTTTGTTTAGTCTTCCCTAATTGATAGAATCCCCTCAATTTCCAATTTTTTGCCACCATTGAAAGAGATGCTATAAATATCTGTGCACACATCCATCCTCTTTCTTTTTGTTTTTTATCTCTTTGGGATACAGACCCAGCAATGGTATTGCTGAATCAAAGGATATGCATGGATCTTTGGGCATCACTACAAATTATTCTTCAGAATGATTTAATCAGTATACAATTTCACAATAGTAGATTAATTTTTCCATATCCTCTCCAACATTTGTTATTTTTCTTTTCTGTCATATTATCCAGTTTGACAGATGGGATGTAATAGTTCAGTGTTGTTTTAATTTGTATTTTTCTCAATGATAGTGGTTTAGAGCATTTTTATATGATTACAGATAGTCTTAGATTACTTTTTTGAAAAATGCCTGTTTGACCATTTATCAATTGAAGAATGACTTATTTCTATAAATTTGACTCAGTTTTCTATGCTTGAGAAATGAGGGTTTTATCAGAGAAACTCATTGTTAAAAAAAGCAAACTTTTTTCACAGCAATGATTATCAACTATGTATTTCTCTCAATCCTATTTCCCCTCTTTATCCTACTCTCTTCTTTTATTAGTTCCATTCTCAAAAATATTTTGCTTTTGAGTTTAACCTCTTCTGAACTCCCTTCCTTCTATCAGTCCCCTGCTCTTTTTTCCACTTCCCTTTTTGTTTTCCTATATAGTAATATAGATTTCATCACCCAAGTGTATATTATTTCCTCTGAGGCAGTTCTGATGAGAGTTCATATGTTGCCCTCTCCACTAACTCCATTTCCCCCTTCACTGTAAAACCTTTTTCAAGCCTCTTTTATATTATCTAACTCTCTTTTCTTCCAGTGTATTCTTCTTTATCATTCCTTAATTTAATTTTACTTTTTAAAATAATTATAACATCACCTTATGATTTCTCTTTCCTGTTTACCTTTTTAATGGTTATTTTGCATTTTATATTTGAAAGTTAAAATTTCTATTCAGCTTTGGCATTTTCATCAGGAATGCTTGAAATCCTCTATTTCATTAAATATCCATTTCTCCTTTTAGGATTAAATTCAGTTTTGCTGGAAAGGAGATTCTTGATTGTAACATTAGCTCTTTTGCCCTCCAAAATAACATTCCAAGCTCCCCAACCTTTAATGTAGAAGTTGCTAAATACTATATTATACTTACTGTGGCTCCACAATATTTGAATTTTTTTCTTTTTGGTTACTTGCAATAGTTTCTTTTCGATCTGGGAGATAGGGAATTTGACTATAATATTCCTGGGAGTTTTCATTTGGGGATATCTTTCAGGAGGTAATTGGTAGATTCTTTCAATGTCTATTTTACCTTCTGGTTCTAGAATGTAAGGGCAGTTTTCCTTGATAATTTCTTGAAAGATGATGTCTAGGTTTTGTTTTTTTTTTGATTGTGACTTACAAGTAGTCCAATAATCCTTAAATTTTCTCTCCTGGATCTATTTTCAGGTCAGCCAGAGATATTTCATATTTTCTTCTATTTTTTCATTCTTTTGTTTTTATTGTTTTTTGATTTCCCATAAAGCCATTAGCTTAACTTCCTTTGCTCAGTTCTAACCTTTAGGGAATTATTTTCTTCAGTGAGCTTTTGTACCTCCTTTTCCAACTGGCCTATTCTACTTTTTTTCTTCAGTGAATTGTTGTGCTTCTTTTTCCATTTGTCCAATTCTGATTTTCATGATATTATTTTCATCATTGGATTTTTGTTATTCTGTTTTTAAGGTGTTATTTTCTTTAGTATTTTATGTGCCTCTTTATTAAGCTGGTGATTCATCTTTCATGATTTTCTTGCATCACTCTCATTTCTTTTCCCAATTTTTCCTTCACTTCTTTTACTTGATTCTTAAGATCCCTTTAAAACTCTTTCTTGGACTGTGACCAATCCATATTTTTCTTTGAAGCTTTGGATGCAGGAATTTGGACTTTGTTGTATTCTTCTGAGAGTATGTTTTGATCTTCCTTTTCACAATGGTATCTTTCTAGAATCAGAATGTTTTCTGTTGTTTGCTCTCTTCCCAGGATATTTCTTGACTTTTAACTCTATGCTAAATTGAACTCTGCTTCCCAAGTGGAAGAACTTCAGAGTTAGTGGGAGACCCCAACCTTTCCCATTCAGAATCAACTAAATCTAACCACAAAATAAACAAGAAAGAAACTAGGGAAGTCAATAGAAAACCTATATATGATAGAGCTCTGGAGAAAATTGAATAGGACAGAAAGGAATATGCCTTTTTCTCATAGTATGTGGCGCCTACACAAAAATGACTATGTATTAGTGCATAAAAACCTCACAATTAAATGCAGAAAGGAAGAAATGGTAAATGTGTCCTTTTTAGACCATGATGCAATAAAATTATATTCAATAAAGGGCAAAGAAAAGAGAGACTAAAAAACAATTGGAAATTAAATAATCTAATTCTAAAGAATGAATGAATCAAACAACAAATCACAGAAACAATCCATAATTTCATGTAAGAGAATGATAGTAATGAGACAGCATACCGAAACCTATGGGGATGCAGCCAAAGCAGTACTTATGGGAAATTTTCTATCTCTAAATGGTTATATGAATAAAATGAGAAAGAGAAGATCAATGAATTGGGCATGCAACTAAAAACATCAAGAAAAAGAATAAATTAAAAAACCCCAACCAAATACCAAATTGGAAATTCTGAAACTCAAAGGAGAGATTAACAAAATTGAAACTAAGAAAACTACTGACTTAATTAATGAAACTAAAAGCTGGTTTTATGAAACATATGATAGATAAACAAAATAGATAAGCTTTTGGTTAATTTGATTAGAAAAAGGAAAGAAAAAATCAAATTGTCAGAATCAAAAATGAAAAAGGTGAACTTACTACCAATGAAAAGAGAAATTAAAGTAATAACTAGGAGCTATTTTGTCCAACTGTATGCTATCAAGTCTGACAATCTAATAGAAATGGATCAATAGTTACAAAAATATAAATTTCCCAGATGAACACAAAAGGAAATAACTTACTTAAATGGTCCTATTCTAGAAAAAAAATGAACAAGCCATCAGTGAACTCCTTAAGAAAAAATCTCCAGGGCCTGATGCATTTACAAGTGAATTCTACCAAACATTTAAAGAACAATTAATTCCAATATTGTGTAAACTATTTGGAAAAATAGGCAAAGAAAGAATCTTGCCAAATTCCTTCTGCGACACAAATATGGTAATGATACTTAAACCAGGAAGAGCCACAACAGAGAAAGAAAAGTACAGACCAATCTCCCTAATGAATATTGATACAAAAATTTTAAATAAAATATTAGAAAAGAGATTACAACTTATCAGCAGGATAATACACTATGATCAAATGGGATTTATATCAGCAATTCAGGGTTGGTTTGATATCAGGAAAACTATTGCCATAATAGACCATATCAATAACAAAACCAACAGAAATCATATGATAATTTCACTAGATGCAGAAAAAGCTTTTTGACAAAATACAACACCCATTCCTATTAAAAATACTAGAAAACATAGGGATAAAGCAGTATGATCTAGGGAGAGGTGTGTTTACTACTCTCCTGTATTTGTGCAATAGTTTGTGAGCAACCACAAGGATTCTTTCCAATTCTGAAACTGTGACCAGGGCCTCTGATCTTGGGTGGTGGCAAGCTCTTCTGTTCTAGACTAAGACTTAGGACTGGGACCCAGATCCAAATATAGGCAATGCAACAGAGACTTCTCCCTAATGCTAGCAAAGAGACCCCTGTAAATCTCCTTCAGATATACTATTGATCCCTTTACCATATGTGAACTGAGAGTTCTGGAAGCCACAACTGCTACTGATTCCATCTCTCCCTCCCAAACCTATCCAGACCTGCTCCTGCTTTGCTGGGACTCAGTCTGCTGGCCCAGTCTGTGTTGTGAGAAAGAGGTTCTCTCTCACCCTGTTGCAACAGACATTTCCTGCTGACCATCTAAATTGCCTTGGGCTGGAAAATTGTTTCACTCTGCCTTTTTGTGAATTCTGCCACTCTATAATTTGTTTAGACTCGTTATTTAAAGACATTTGGAGATTTTGGGAGGAGATCTCAGGTGAATCCCCTTTATTCTGTCATCTTGGCTTCTCCTTCCCAAAGATGCCAAATATTATGCCATGTGGACAAACCCTGTTCAAAATTCTTCCCTTTCATGATCCCCATTCACCCAGAATCATATAAAGTTAGGATCAAACTCCTTTCCTGAAGCATATAGCTACTGAATTAGGGTCCTTTTTCATTTTCCCTCTGGCCTGCCATGCTTGGAATTACTTTCATTTTTTTTTTAAAGAACCCTACAATTTCTCTCACAAGCAAGACCATCACTAGAAAGCTAATATAACTCCAGCCATCCTCTAGTTTCTACAGAAGATCTTAAGTTAGGAGTCTGAAAGTAGGGAACAATGAATGAATGTAGTTGAAGGTTGAAGTGCTGCAATATCCATAATCAGAAAGTGATTCAGATTCATGATTCTAGTATCATGATTGCCTCAGAATTCTTTGTAACACTCCCACTCCTGAGTGGCTCAATTCTTTATCTGGTAAAAAAAAATCGAACTCATATACAAGGAGAAAATAAGTATCTCTAATAGGCAATCATAGTGTGATGGGAAAAGCACTGAATTTGGGATGGAGATATCTTTCACAATAGATGTAATTATAGAAAACTAAATGGACAATTCTAATGAATTAAAATTGAAAAGTTTTTGTACCAGCAAAATTAATGCAGTTAGATTTAGAAGAGAGAAAGTTAATTGGGAATTTTATTAACTATAAAAATGTGACAAAGACCTGATCTTCATATAGATCACCGATATATTTCATATAGATAACATTTATATAGATTCATATAGATAAAAATAGATAAGGACAATATAGAAATAGAGACGATTAAAAAGCTTTTGAAGGAAGAAATGCTAAATAATCAATAACTACATTTAAAATGATCCAAATCAGTAGTAAGAAGAGAAATGCAAATTAAAGAATTCTGAGGTTCAGAATTTTATACCTATCAATTTGGCAAAGACAAAAAGAAAAAGATGATAAATGTTGGGGGGCTTATAGTAAAATAAAAACAAGTCTGTTCTGAAAAACAATGTGGAATTGAACCTCAATACTTGCTAAACTGTATATACTGTTTGACTTAGCCATAATATTACTAGGCACACATGTATACACACATGTGTTATTATATATGCCTATGTTGTTTGTCCTTTGTTCTCAAAGAGGATCATGATATCAGGGAAATGATACCGATGACATGAAAGTGAATTAAATATAAGCGAGGGAAGGCTATCGAAAGTCACCAGCCTCACTTTATCCTCTAGAGCCATCTGGGTCCAGTGGCAAGACATAAATCATGACAACTGGAGATGGCCCTGGATTCAGAGGGAGACCTTGATATTTTAAAGTTAAAATCTTTAATAGGTGTCAGTTTAACTGCGGCAACCTCCAATCAATAATTAAGGCTAGGTAAAAAATGAGGCAGAGAATGGCCTCTTTTACCTAAATACACATATATATGTATGTATGTATGTATGTATGTATGTATGTAATAGAAATCTGGGAGGGGAAGACCTAAGGATTTCTGGTCAAAACAGAAACAATTGCAAATTACATCCATTCTGAGCCAATCGATGCCCAAACAATTCTCAAGTGGGGTCTGGCCTGGGATCTGTTGTTGGCCAATTAATGAAAGCCAGAGGAGCTACCTCACTGGGGATTCAACTGGAACTGGCCATTCAGGCAAAAATAGTTTTTTTTTTTCTTTTCTTTTCTTTTTTCATTTCTTTCCCTTCCCTCTGTCAACACAGGATATCATACTCTTACCTGCAGATGCTCTGCTCAAAGAAATGTATTTGACTGCTGAAATCTTGCAAGATATCTTGGGGTTTATGGGCTAGTATCATGCCTTAAACCCCAATTTCTCTGGCTCTGATTAATATGTATATGCGCACACACACGTACACCCAATTTTGCTCTTGTGAACATCTCTTGCATCACAAACTCCCTATTGGACATCTCAAACTGGTTGTCCTACAAGCATCTTAAACTCAAATATCCAAAATGGAATCTTTTTCCTAAAACCTACAATTGTTTGGAACTTTCTTATTACTATTCAGGACACCACCATACTTTTAGTTACTCAGGTTTATAATCTTGATGTCATCCTTGATTGTTCACTCTCACTTACCCTTACATATTCAACCAATGGCCAAATCTTGTCGTTTCTCTCTCTTCAACATCTCCTACAAAATGTTCCTTTCTTTGAATTCATAAAATTTCCCTTGAGTTCAAGCTCTCTGCACTTCCTGCCTTCTAAATGATCTCCTTGTCTCCAGAGTATTTTCATTCCAATTCATCATTCACAGCTGCCAAAATTATTTTACTAGAGCATACATCTAGTTATGTCATCCCTCTCTTCTACTCAATCATCTCCAGTAACTCTTTATCTCTAGGATCAAATATAAAGTCCTGTATTTGGCATTTAAAGTCTTTTGTAACCTGGTCCCACTGATCTTTCTTAGCCTTCCTCAGACAAGGCATTCTACCTCCCACCTCTTTACCCCATGCCTGGAATATACTCTCTCTTCAACCCTGCTTAGAATCTTTTTTCTTTCAAAATTCATAATTCCTGTAGTAACTACTGTTCCCTTTCCAACAATTATCCTGAATTCATAGCATATATATTTTGAGCCAACTTGTGTATGTATGAGTTATCTAACCTGTTAAAATATAAGCTCCTTGGGAGCAAGTTCTAACTCATGTTTGACCTATAACACAGCACAATGCCTGGGAATTAAGTTCTAAATAAATGCTTGCTGATCGATTGTCTTTGACCTTCTTGGATTATATATCTAGTAGTGGAGTCTCTGGGTAAAAACAGAAACAACAATAACGGATTTTCAAGTTAATTTTAAAGTATAATTCCAAATTGCTTTCCAGGATAGTTGGATTAATTCAAGCTTAATTAATGTATTAGTTGGACCTTCTATGGCCCTTTCAGAATTGACTAGTTCTATCTTTTTCCATCTAGCCAATTTACAAACAAGTGTGGTAAAATTTAGAGTTTTTATTTGCATTTCTTGTTATTAATTATTTTAGAAATCTATCATGTGATTGTTAATAGTTTGCATTTTAAAAAATTCCTATTTCTTTTTATCTTTTAACCACTTACTGGTTGGAAAATGGCTCATGGTCTATTTATTTAAGTTGGTTCCCTATATATCTGGGTTGTCAGATACTTATTGGAAATATTTGATGCAAACATTTTTTTCTTTATCATCCTCCTAGCTGGATTGATTTTGTTCATGCATGTTAGAGATTTTTGGTTAAAAGACTGAATTAGTGTTCTTTCTCCTAAATAGTTTGGGAAAAATAAAACTTGTTTTAGAGAAAGGGGTTTATTTCAGAACAGCTTCCATTCCTTCATTATAATGTACACTTATGTGAGCCTTGGATACAGATCTATAATCTCATTAATGTTGCTACTACGTTCACAGATGCAAATTGCAACCCATTCAAGACTTTCAGTTTTTAGTGATTTTTGCCTACGTCCTCTCATTAATCCTTCATAGAGTTGGCAAAAGTGTTTAAGGTGCTGGGACACTTCCTCTAGAACTCTTGAAATTTTAGGGATACCACTAGAGTGTTCTATTTTGATGTTAAAAAGATGAATTTCAGAGAGAAGTTTGGGGTCCTTAAAAGTAATAGAGGCAAAAAAGCTAATAGAAATTCAGCCCACTGTTTTCCTTTTCAACTCTGAGGGTAGTTTATTGCCCATTCCCTTTGTCTGTATATATTACTAGACAAGCTGCATAGACTATCAATCCAGCTGCATTTCATTGGTTAGCCAATAACCAATAAAGATTTTATTCACTCTTTTTGTTCCTCTATGGA
The DNA here is from genome assembly GCF_902635505.1 of Sarcophilus harrisii. Taxonomy (NCBI): domain Eukaryota; kingdom Metazoa; phylum Chordata; class Mammalia; order Dasyuromorphia; family Dasyuridae; genus Sarcophilus; species Sarcophilus harrisii. The sequence goes on along the minus strand of NC_045430.1, from coordinate 148,643,399 downwards.
TGGTGAAGTGAAACTTTTTTGAATTTGATTCCATAGCTCTCATTGAATAGATTGTGATGTTTATGTGCTTTATGCAATTAGCACAATGATATCCATAAACAAGACAATTTAGAACAGAGGTGTCAAAAACTTAGTCTTCAGGACATTTCCTGGTATGTTTAGACCCAGATTAAAGTGTAATTGGGAAAAATTTAACAAAATAAAAATATCCGAGAACATATATAATGCTAGTATGTGATTTTTTAAAGTCAATATATTTCCTGAATGTATCTCTTTATTTTTATTTGAGTTTGACACTCCACTGATTTAGAGAACCTTAACATCCATAGGGAATCTCTTTTTAATTTTTACTTTGTGCTGGACATTCTTCATGATGGTGACAAAATAAGTCTTCTATTTTATATTATTTTTGTTGTTTGGTTGATTTAGTCATGTCTGCCTTCTTGTTACTCCATATAGGTTTTTTGTGGCAGGGATATTGGAATAGTTTGCCATTTCCTTCTCTATCTCATTTTACAAATGAAGAAATTGAAGCAAATGGGGTTAAGTGATTTTTGCAGGTTCATGTGTCTAATAAGTGCTGCAGGTGTGATTTGAACTCAGGGAAACATCATATTTGCTATTAATAATTATATCAGCAAACAAAGTTATTTTTATTATACCTTTCAAAGGATTAAAGATCATAAAGCCATAGTCTTCTATGGAATATTACTTGTAGAATGCTGACCATTTCATTTTCTTTTTTTTATTAAAGCTTTTTATTTTCAAAAAATTATTCAAAAATGGATAAATTTTCAACACTAACCCTTGCAAAACCTTGTGTTCCAAATTTTCTTTCCCTTCCCTATGCCCCTCTCTCAAATGACAAGTAACCCAATATATGTTAAACATGTTAAAATATTTGTTAAATCCATTATATGTATACACACATACATATATACACAATTATCTTGTTGCAACAAGAAAAGTCACATCAAAAAGGGGAAAAATGAGAAAGAAAACAAAATGCAAGCAAACAAGAACCAAAAGAGTGAAAACGCTATATTGTGATCTACATTCAGTTCCCACAATTCTCTCTGTTCATCACAAGATTATTGGAACTAGCCTCCATCATCTCATTGTGGAAAGAGCCATGTCCATCAGAATTGATCATCATATAATCTTGTTGTGTACAATGATCTACTGGTTCTGCTCATTTCATCCACCATCAGTTCATGTAAGTCTCTCCAGGACTTTCTGAAATTATCCTGCTTTTGTTTCTTATAGAACAATATTATTCCATAACATTCATATACCATAATTTATTCAGCCATTCCCCAACTGATGGGTACCACTCAGTTTCCACTTTCTTCGACTACAAAGAGGGCTGCCACAAACATTTTTGCACATATGGGTCCCTTTCCCTCCTTTATGATCTCTTTGAGATATAGGCCCAGTAGAAATGCTGCTGGATCAAAAGATATGCACATTTTGAGAGCCCTTTGGGCATAGTTCCACATTGCTCTCCAGAATGGTTGGAAAAACAACACCAACAATGCATCAATGTTCCAGTTTTCCTGCATCCCCTCCAACATTCATCATTATCTTTTTCTGTCGTCTTAGCCAATCTGAGAGGTATGTAATGGTACCTCAAAGTTGTCTTAATTTGCATTTCTCTGATCAATAGTGATTTAGAGCACCTTCTTTTCATATGACTAGAAATGGTTTCAATTTCTTCATCTGAAAATTGTCTGTCTGACCATTTATAAATCGAAGAATTGACCATTTCATTTTCAAGAAGGAAAATGATTAGACAGCTGAATGGCAAAGTGGATGCTGAATCTGGAGTCAGGGAGATCTGGATTCAAATCCTGCCTCAGGATAATTTACTAGTATTACTTATTAGATTACTCACTTACTAATTGCTTCCTAAGTTGCTTAACCAGTTATGCCTCCATTTTTTCATCTGTAAAATGAGGGAGGTTGAGTTTAATGCTCTCTAAATCTATGATTCTATGATCCCTTTATTCATGAGCAGATTACTTTTCTAAAGATTTTTATGAATCTGAGGAAGTTAGCTTATGGATTGACTATTATCATTTTCTTGGTCACCTTTGAAGAAAATAAAATCTCTAATGCTTTCTCTTAAACATTTGGTGTCTTCTCTCTCTTTTTTTTTGAAGATCCATTAGAATTTAATCCTTTGGCTTTTCAACTGTGCTGCTTCCAGTAAAAATCTATCTCATAAAACAATAACAAATGTAGGACCCTCCCCTTAAAAACCCTGCCCCACTTCTAGAATTTTAAAAGTGCAGTTTCCTGCTTTTAAAATTTAATTTTTCAGAAAAGATAAACTTTCAGGTTAGAACATGAGCTAAAAATTCTGAAGTGAAGAAGAAAGGCAACTAGTCTGAATTAGTAAAGGAGCAATATGCTTTCATTCCATCTATGTTCTGTTGTTGATTTCTCCAAGTCCCTCACTCTTTGTTTATGTCATCTTTGAGATAACTGAGAAAATAAGACTTCTTGGCTGGCTGCCTTTCTTTTCTATTTTGAACACACAGATGTTTCCCCATCTTATAATGAAGCCTGTGATGAAAATACCTCAATCTGTGGCCTTTTTTTTTCTTAAATGCTGATATCCATTTTGACACGATTCCTAGTAGGGTTCAGAGACCTGGGTGAGCTCTGACCTTATGGAGGTGGGAGTGGGGGAAAAACCCAGTAACATCCACCTTAATTAGATTTATGTTGTGCTAAAAGGGCGTTTGGCATTTAGTGTTGTTGTTGTTATTTTAATTTTAACTATCCAGCATAAGAGACTTAAAAAAAACCAAGACAAATTAAAACCAATAGAAAAAAAAGAAGGAAAAATAAATTGGAGAAATAGATGAGAATCAGGCTCTGTTTAAAGGGCATTTGGCATTTAGTGGTTTCTGTTTTGTTATCGTTCTTTTAACTTTAGAATAGGAAGCTTTTACAAACAAAACAAATTAAAACAAACAAAAAAAGGAGAAAAAATAAATAGGAGAGATAAGTGGGAATCAGATTCTGTTAAGAGAGCATTTGGGGGTTGGTATTTTTTTCATTCAATTTTTCAGATTAGAGGGATTTAAGGAAAAAAGGAGGAAAAATAAACAGGAGGGAAGGAGAGGACACAATTCCCTACAATCTCTGCAAGAATTGCAGAGGCTACAGGTCAAAGTATGGAAAGAATGAAAGTACTCTCATGCTACTTAATAATTCAAGAAGTAAGGAAACCAGCAGTCAAGTGTAAAAGTAAATAATTTCTTGCTTCTTGAGCCCAGCAGAGGCAATTCAAATACAATAGGTTAAATTTCAACTTCAGAAAGCACGTTTCTAAGCTGAGGTGAGGGCTTTAGTGACTATCACTTAGTTAAGAAAAATGCCACTCAATATTTGAAAATTTGAACGAGTCTCATATAAAAGAGTCATATAAAAATCATCTGCATAATTTTATCAAAGTCCCAATAAGTGATACTTAGCACCTTTCAGATTTGTAAAGCATTTTGCATATAATTGCCCTTGAAAACTCATGACAACTTTGTGAGGAAGGTATCTGAGAGAGCATTAGCCCCATTTTACAGGTGAAGACACTGTTCAGAGAAGTAAGGGACATGTCCATGACAACTAGTGAGTATTAGAAGCAGGATTTAACTGTAGGCCTGCCAGACTTCAAGCCCATCCAAAATTCCATTCTACGATGTTAAGTCTCAAAAATAAAACGTGATCCGTCTTCTGGGTTGAGGAAGGGAGCAGGGTTTCTAAGTTTTTCAGCTGTGTCCAACTCTTTATGATCCCACTTAGCATTTTCTTGGCAAAGATACTTGAGTAGTTTACCAATTCCTTCTCTAGCTCAATATCCAATGAAGGCTTATTTTTAAAGATATCTTTTATTTTCATAGTGTTTTACAACTTATAAATCACTTTTCTGTAAATGATTTAATTCAGTCTTCACAACAACTCTGTATGGCAGAGTTTTCATTTTACATATGAAGAAATTGTGACTCAAAGATATTGTTGCATGATGAAGGCTACACAAATAATAAGTAGTGTATGTAGCATTGGAATTTAGGTCTTCCTATCCATAGTCTCAGAAATTCACACATAAATGTGGACAATGAAACAATTAAAAATACATTAATAAATGGCTCATTTTGATATTAATTATATTGACATTATATATTACATTAATAAATATCAATGAGACTGAAATCTTATTTACATTAAGCAAATGATTATCTTTTAAAGTGTAAGTATACTTGTTTTTTTTAATCGAGGCAAACAAAGTTGAGTGACTTGAAGTTGGATTTGAATTCAGGAAGATGAGTCTTTCTGACTCCAGGCCCCTCATTCTATTCTGTGTACCACATAGCTGCCCCTAAATTTGCTAACTTCTTCCCCAAAGAGTGCCTGATTGAAGAAAGACATGCATTTTATTAAATAGGGATTGGATTAAATTGAACCTGTTTTGAATGATGAGAAAAACCATATGACCATCTTAAGGAGTTTCTTGTGTTCCTTTCTCCCACTGGTTAAGAATGGGAGTGGTTACATAAATGATGCTTAATTAGGAATGTGTGCTTGGATCACGAAGAGCCCTCCAGCAATCATAAAGCTTCCTAATTGGCTAAGAGGGAGTTAGGATTACAGAGCAGATGAAAGAACTCTGCCTAGAATGCCTGACTGTCAGCATGAAATCTGATGGGGAGAAGAATTCATTTTCTGGGGGGAGGGGGGGGAGGGAGAAGAGATGCTGCTATTGTGAATCCAGGATATAGACCATCATTGGCAGGACATAGTGGTTATAATTCCAGTTTTTTGCTACTTCTTTGCTTTGTGATCTTAAATTTCTTATTTTTGTTGAGGTTTCTCATCTACACATCATAGATCCACAGACTAAAACAATCTTATATATTCTGGTGTTTCTAAATAAAAATAGCCAGATTTATATAGGTCTTTAAAATTTACCATATATTTTCTCAAAATAATCTGTGAAGTACTAGTATTGTTATTTTAAAGGTAGGAAATCTGAGAAATTAGATAAAAAATCCAAAAATCTGAAATTTAAAATCTAATATTTAAAAATAAGTACATTTTAATTTAATCCTAAAAATTTGATTGAAAATCTAAAATCAGGGGGAAAAGTAATTTGCTTGAGATTACAAAGCCCATAGGTGTCTGGTAAGTTATACAAGGACTAGTATTGCCATTTTAAAGGTAGGAAATCTCAGAAATTAGAGGCAGGTAGGTAGTTCAGTGGATAGAACACCAGCCCTGAAGTCTGGAGGATCTGAGTTCAAATCTGACCTCAGACATTTAACACTTCTAACTGTGTGACCCTAGGCAAGTCACTTAACTCCAATTCCCTCAGAAAAAAAAAAAAAAAAAAAAGAAAGAAAGAAAAGAAATCTGATAAATTAGAAAGATTGAAATCTGAAATTTAAAATCTGATTTAAAAATCAATAAATTTTAACTTAAAATTTGATCAAAAACCTGAAATCAGAGAGATAAATAATTTTCCTGAGATTACAAAGCCCATAACTGTCTGAGATGATTTGAACCCAGGTACCTATTTTTTTTTTTTTTTTTTTGCTGAGGCAATTGGAGTTAAGTGACTTGTCTAGGGTCACACAGTCAGGAAGTGTTAAATGTCTGAGGCCAGATTTGAACTCAGGTCCCCCTGACTTCAGGGCTGGTGCTTTACTCACTGCATCACCTAGCTGCCCTGAACCTAGTTTTCTTAAGGTAAAGGCCAGTGCTTTTCTACTCTCATGATCTCTCAATAAAGGAGAGATAGCACAGTGTCTAGAATGTTGAATTTGTCCTCAGGAATCCCTGGGTTGGATGCTATTATCCCCCTTTTGTAGATGAAGAAATTAATGCCAAAAGAAATTAAATAATTTGTCCCAGCTCCCATAGCTAATAAAGTGGTGACAATGACATCAAGAGGCTGATGTCTAGACTTGCTCATGAGTTGGATTTAAGTGAGGCAGAGCTGGGCAAAGTCATTGGCCCCACTCTCTCCTCCAGAGCCCTCAGAGTCCATACTAAGCCAAAAAAATCAAGAAGGCCAGTAATGGCCCAGCCAGGTCCTTAAGATCAAATGAAATAAAAAATAAAGTGTTTAAAAACTTTGAGTACTAATAAATGCTAGCTATTTTCATCAAGGATACTTGTTAGTAGATAAGTTTGTTTAAATTACCTGAGCATCCCAAACTAAGAAAGTTAAGTATTTGACTCTTTTCAAAGTAGAGTTTTGAGTCTATTAAAATTAATGGGCTTTGAGCTGAGGGGAGATTTTCTCTGACTCCATTCCATCAAGGGGTTGGTTCATGGATTCAGACAACCCTCTCCCTACCATCCCACCCTCCCCAGTATCATTGGATATCTGAGGCTTAGGCTTTTGCTCTTCTATAGAAGTTATTCTTTGACTCCTGGGCTGGAATAGTTATCATCTCTCCATCGTCTGTGCGATGATTGTTTAAGTGTTTTATATTTTTTTCTCAGTTACTCCTTATAACATCTTGCAGGCAGGTTGCTGTGAAATTATGAGGCTTATTAAAATGCTCATCATTCAGAGGCCAGTAGGGACATCAACGAAGTCACAGACATCACAGTGAAATTAAATTAAACTTAGTGGTTAAAAACCAGTTTTCTTTACTAACAAGGACACTTGACAAGGATGCTCAAACCTCTGGGGGAAAATCCAAAGAGTTTTGACTGGCCTCTAACATATACTGAAAATGTGAACCTGGGCAAATTTCTTAACCTCCCCATGACCCTGTTAATTTTTTAGGATAAGAAGTTGCGGAAAAAGTATCAAACTGTACTGATGGAGGAAATTCCTCACTGCTGGTGTTGTGAGTGACTGACTATTGATGGAAGCACCCTACACTAAGGAAACACAAGCTCAATCTCTTTCCTTATCCATTTATCTACTCATATGGCCATTACTCTCAATTAGACCCTAATTTCTTTCACCTGGATGACTGTAACAGCCAAGACTACTACCATCTAGCATATACATAACTCTTTTAAAGTCTGAAAGTCCCTCTACAAATATTACTGTTATTGTTCCCATTTAACAGATGAGGAAGGTAGGCAAATGGTGAGTGATTTGTCCAGTCACACAGCTAGTGTCGGAAGTTTATAGGAACTCATATCATCCTGACTTCAGACCTAGTGCTCTTTCTTATTGTATGTCCTTTATTCTTGAAGAAGACTATGACATCAGGGAGGTAATGCCGTAACATGCAAGTGAATTGAATTGAAGTGAGGGAAGGTTGTATAAAGTCACCAGTCTCATTTTCTCCTTTAGAGTCTTCTGGATCCAAAAGCAAAATATAGATCAGATGAGTGGAGATGATTTTTGCTCTGTCTGCTACTGTACCACCAATTATAATGGCCTCCTAAATGGTCTCTCTCCCTCTACTGGATTCCCACTTTAATTCATCCTCTTCGTAGCTGCCAAATATTGTTGTTCAGTCATTTTTCAGGCATGTCCAACCCTCGGTGATTCCCTTTTTTGGTGTGCCAAGGGAGAGGGAAGGTTTCTTGTCAGAGACGTTAGGGTGGCTTGATATCTCTTTTTCCAACTCATATTCCAGATGAGGAAACTGAGACAGAATTAAGTGATTTACTCAGAATCACACAGATAGTGTCTGAAGTTGAATTTGAATGCAGGTCCTTCTCATGCCAGGCCCTGTGCTCTATTCACTGTACCACTTAGCTACAAAATAGATATTCATAAATCATAGGATTTGCTTGAGTCATTCTTTACTCAAAAAATTTTAGCATCTTTCTTATTAACTTTAAGCTACAATTCCACTGTTGAATATTTAAAATTCTTCCCAATTTGGAACCAATTTATCTTTCTGGACTGATTTCATATTTTCCCTCTTTATTCACTGTAAGTGTTGGTCAAATGAGTCTATTGTTGCTTTTCTATTCACGACATGCAGCTATGCTTTTGTCCGGAATGTTTTCCCTTCTCATTCTGGTGTCTTTAGCGTCTTTTAAAGTTCCTGCTCCAATAGCTGGATCAAACTAGGTGGAGCAATAGTGTTGCTCCAGTGTCCAGTGTGACTGTTCAGAAAGGCAGCTTAGAGGAGTGGCTCGGGGCTTGGAGTGAGGCAGAACAGGGTTTGAGGATGCCTGGTCTTTTTATATCCCTCTGCAAATCACTCAGTTGTTCCCTGGTCTCTTCAACTTTTGAAGGACATACATTTTGGAGTTGCTGCTGGCAATGAAGTAATTGCCAGGAGCTCCCTTCACCAATTCGTTCACAGGCTTGGTTAAAGAAAACAGTTTTGGACAATTTTTAGAGGGAGAGAAGGGAGGGTGGATTTGCTTATCTGTGTCTAAGTTATTTCTACTCAATAGAATTTAATTTTCTTGAAGACAGGTATTATTATTATTATTATTTGTTTGTGTATCTTTAACACCTAGCATAGGGTTTGTAGGAGTTTCATATTCTTATTAAATTGATTTCTTAGCAGCAAGGTGGCAAAATAGAGAGAGTGCTGGATCAAGAATCAGAAAAGTGTAATTAAATTCCTGCCTTACAAATTAACCATGTTTGTGAAGCTCTACCAGCTTCAGTTTCTTAAACTGTAAAATGGGGTAAAAGCAACTACCCCCCAGAATTGTGAAAATCAGATCAGATAATATATACAAAGGGCTTTTCAAAACTTAAAGAACTTGTATAAAGGCTAGCCATTATAATCATCTATAAATTTCTCCCTCCCCCTATATATTAAAGCTCAAACATTTAAAAGAATATATTTTCCCAAGACAATGTTTTCTTAGGTATGTATTCCAAAGATTTGATCAACCATTCTGAGCCAGTTTTCAGCAAATAGAAATCCTTCAAGCACGAGCAGCCACTATCTTCTCTTGCTTTACAAAAGAAATTGAAAGGCTATTCCCTCAGATGTCAGTTCGCCTTTCAGTGTCTTAAAAATCTGTCCATGAAACAGTCTGTCAATCAAATATATTGCATAGAGAAAAAAAAATCTCTATTATTAACTGAGCTGAGATGTTTCAAGTGACTGACAATTTCCTGTTTTCATTCTCCTCAAACACTCAAAACAACAGAATCATGTTCAAATCTCTAAAAGAACTTGGGAGTCAGAGTATTTTGGGAAGGTGTAGTCTCTGTGATTTCAGTTTTCTCAAGAAACACAACTTTTACAGAGATGGCACATGCGGAAAAAAATACAGAAAGTGTCCTACTAAAAATACTCTGTTGTTCTCTTTTGAGGAATATTTACATCATCCAGTCCTGAAGGTCTGCAAGTCAACTCTCCAGTAAAATGACTTCATCATCCTTGTGCAAAGCAAGCAGCTGAGAAATGAAATGAGTCATATTGCCCAGGGGGGCAGCAGTCAGATGGAAAAGAAATAATGCTTTCTTTATAGCTGATCAAAGAGACAGACTATGATTTGGTCTGCTATATAGAAAGAATGCTCAGTAGAATTAAGAGATGAGGGTTTGCTTTCTCATTCTACTGAGAACACTCTCTGTTTCTTAGGTAAGTCATATGAACTGCTCTAAAGCTATTTTTTCATTTATAGAAAAAGAAAAATTAATCCTCGTACCACTCTCTCACAAAATTGTGACCACAATGTTTTGTGATAGTAATTTGCTATAGAAAATTGCAGAATTGATTTATTAAGTGCCTACTATGTGGCGGTTATGGTGCTAACTTCTTTCATTTTTTTGTTTTATTTTCTATGAGAAAAAAAAGAAACTGATTTCTTCATGTTTCATATAAATACTCAATGAGTATGTAATAAATCAGTGGTATCAAATTAGCAGCTTGTAGGCTTCATACAACCCAAAACACTTCCCAAGTGCTGCCTGAACCAGATTAAAATGTAATTGGGAAATATTTAACCAAACAAATAAAAATCAGTAAAATATAGATAATATTACATTGAAAATCAAAGTCAATATGTGGTCCACAAAGATCCCCATATATGGTTTGTTGTTGAGTTGTTCAATTGTGTCTGACTCTTCATAACCCCATTTGAGGTTTTGTTGACAAAGACACTGCAATATCTGCTGTTTCCTTTTCCAGCTCATTTTACAGATGGAGAAATTGAAGCAAATCTTAATTGAAGCAAAGTTAAATGACTTGCCCAGGATCACATCACTAATCAGTGTCTGAAGCTGGATTTGAACTCAGGTCCTGCTGACTTCAAGACCATTGCTCTAACCATTATGCACCTAACTGCCCTATGTATGGTCTAGTGGCTCCCATTTCTATTTGATTTTAACATCATTATAATATATATTAGTGATTATTCTTTCCATTGTGTAGGAATCCATATAATGTCAAATAATCTAGAAGGCTGTCAGGTAATTTAGGAGGACTCCTTATTAAAGAAGGATATAGATAGATAGATAGGTGAATGGGTAAATTGATAGTGGATAGATATCTGAATGGATAGAAAGATAGGTGGATGGACAGATAGATGGATGGGTAGATGGATGAATAAATGGACAGATAAATAAATAGATGGTTAGATAGATATATGGATAGATGGATGGATAGATAAACCATGTATTAAACCCTTATAACATTCCAGACACGTATGACTTGCTGGGCATACAAATATATTCAAGCAAGATAATCCTTGCCTTCAAGAAGCTAGCATTCTAACAAAAGAAAATAATACATAAGGGGAGAAGAAAAGGTAAAGACATGTGGCATGTTACAACTAGGAAATGATGTGGTTGACTGGACCACAACAAAATAACCAGAGTTAAGTGATCCAGAGACAGATTCTAGGCTGTCAGTGAAGAGGTGAGGTGGTAGTCCAAGTAGAGGGGCAAGACATAGAACAGTGTATGAAGGAGTGGATGCTTAATTAACTAATCAACTGACAGGATCAATTTTAATGTGCTGTCAGCTGATAATTAGTTGATGATTGATTAATAGACTTTTTAATGTTTGGCTATCTAATAATTAGCTAATAATTATCAACTGGTCTTGTCCAACTCTTCTTAGACCTACCATATTCTAAGGCACAGACAGATTGTGAATCATTTTGTTGCAGGTGGTACTTAAATCAATGAGATTGCAGATCCATAGAAGCGTCTCTCACATTTTATCTATTTATCTAAGTATCTGCATCCACAGCTACCTTAATAGCTAAGCAACAGTGTGTGCAAGGGCCTAGTCTACATGCTACACCTTCAGCACAGTTTTGCAGTTTTCCCTTTAAATTTTAAAAATCAGATTTCATTTTCATCTCAGCAGCAAGAGAGAAAGAATGAATTGAGTACAATAGTGGAAGAAGATTTTGCTGTATTTGGAATTCATATTAAGGATGTTGCTCATGAATAAACAAAATGCTACTATGAAATGCCAGGATTTTTGATGTTTATATTTGTAATAAGAAAATACCTTTTGTAGGACAGAAGTAGGAATTTTCCCTGGCTCTGGAAAAAGAGCTTTATTTATTCTTTAAAAGACCCTTGTGAATCAGTCACAGTTCCTTTCTCCTTTCAGAAAAAGAGAACTCTTCATTTATACTTTACATGGAATGACCTATAGCTGTTGATTCCCTTCATTTCCAGATTAGCCAGTAGCCAGTGGCTGGGTGTGGGATTAGTCAGCATTCTAACCTTTTAAGAAATCAAGATTCCAAAGGGTTAAGGGTAACTTATGGTTAGATTTAGACACCACTATTTCCCAAAATCATGTTTGCTTATATTAAAATGAAAAAAAAAAGTTGGGTGTGTGTGTGTGGAGGAAATGGGGGGAAAGTCAGCAGATGGTTTTGAAATTTTAGAAATAACTTATTTTATATTGCCTGAGGAGCTGGGGAAGGTGAAAAGAAAATGTGTTATTTTATAGCTCTTAATGATTAGCTCTGAAATACTGGGTGAAATGGCAAGACTGAATTAAATTTAAAATAGACAACACATTTTTGGTGCTGGAGGGTGTAAGAGAGACATTTTTTAAAAGAGTGGAGGCAAGGAGTATATCTCTTAGTTCATTGAAATCTGCATTTTCTTAGCTTCAACAAAGGTTTGGTCTTGAGATCATACACAGAATGTACTGGAAAGCATGTGCATTTTGACAGGTTTGTTGCAGTGACCACATTGATTGTTAGACTTTGTGCCACAATCCTTAACTTCCTCGGTTACTAGTAGAACATGTAGCATTTGTTGTGTTTAGAACAGATTTTAGAACAGTCTTGTTTTTGCCTGTAGAACAACAGCATCTGGCCTGATGACAAGATTACTGAATCTAAAGCCAGATACCCGGAGTTCAGATTTCATCTCTAATCTGCTATCCATGTGGCTTCAGGTAAATTACTAAGAGATTCTCTGAAACTTAGTCTTTTCTTCTGTGAAAGGAAGAGGGAGTGGAATTCCTTACATAGTGGCTCTAACTTTTAGGATCAGGTTCCTCACCAGCCCCAACTCTCCATGGCATTTGTTTTTAGTCATCTATTTTCTAATATTTAATTTATAGCTCATTAATGCGTTGCCATGTGATATGGTTAATTTATAGTTCTTCTGACATCATTAAATGGTAAACTTCAGCTCTATAAAGCATATATGTAATGGGTGATTGGATCATGTTTAAACTACCTAAAATAGTATCAATTGTGTGGAAAATACTAGGGGACCTGCTTCTAGGAGATGGGAAAAGTTGTGGACATACTGTGCTGCTCTGCCATATGGGTGGGAGCAGCCTTTTCCAAGGACTGTGTAGTAGAAGAGTCAAAAATCTTTAAAAGAATTTAACTAAACAACTCAGGTGGCCTGCACTTACATGTGAGGATGAACCACTCCTTCACTCTCAGCATGCTAAGGGGAACAGTCCTGAGAGATGTGTTCTTTTTTCCCCCATTAGGCCATTTGGTCCAGAGAGTCAGGCCTGGTTTTTTGGCCTTTCTTTCCAACCATTCTAGGTCCAGAGAGTAAAGTCTCTGACCTGGGAGCTAAACCCCCAGGGATCAGGGATCCAGGCCAGAGGTTGCAGCCAATCCACCGGCAAACCCTATGGAACAAAGACTTGGGTATTATACCAGATTTTGGATTTGAATTTTCTAGGACTAATGTTATGAGGGAATTGAGTATTAGACCATAAAGCCAATCATCCTCAGAGAATGATGCAGTAAATGTAAGGGAATTATGTCCCCAGGGGATTGGGGGAAATGTTTGTAATTTTGTTCATACTGTATCTTTGAAGTAAAAAATCTCTTTGTAAAAATGAATCCAATTTTAAGTGGTTAAATGGAGCTGATGTGCTAATGTGCTAATCACTGGAACCCTAAAAATGAGGCGTTTCAGCTAAGTGACCTCTTGGCTAGAGTGCCGGAATGGAATCAGAAACACTCATCTTCCTGAGTTCAAGTTTAACCTCAGACACTTACTAGCTGTGTGATCCTGGCCAACTCACTTAAGTCTGCTTGCTTCAGTTTTCTCATCTACAAAATAGGCTGGGGAAGGAAATGGTAAATCACTCCAGAATCTTTGCCAAGAAAACCCTCAGTGGGTCATGAAAAGTTGTACATGACTGAATAATAATATAACAAACAGTAACAACTTTCTTCTAGCAATCAAGCAGATAGATAACCTTATTCCAGAAGTTAATGAGAATGAAACATTCCCCCCTCCCCTCTTCCATCATGGGCAAGAACATAATTTATCATTATCTTTCAGAAAAGATGTAATAGTCAGTTGTAGTAGAAAGAAAGATAGAATCAAGATTTATATTTAAATCCTGTCTCTGAACTTAAGTTACCTCATGCATAAATTAATATTTGCACTATTTAACTCATAGGGTTGTTGTGACAATACTACTCTGTCAATTTTAAGGCAATATATAAATATGAGCTATTATTACTGTAATAATTCAAGAAAAATGCTGGGAAGGAATTTAGAATAAAATGCCCCTTGAGAAGGCTCTATTGATTTATTTGAAATGAGGGAAGTCAGTATTGGCCATTTCTCCCAGTACTTATAATGTACCTTACTGATATTAAATTGTTAACCAAAATCCATTTATACTTTCCCATTATTTACAATACTTCTCTACAGTCTTTGTAAAACTGTGGCTAAGGAAAGAGGAGTTTTATTGTATTATTGACATCTGCCCAGCTAATTCACTTGAGACTTGATTATCGTGGTGTTTATTCAATTCGAAAAGGACAAGAGCAGATTGGGCAGGAGGAGCCGTGCTTGTAGTCAAGGTAAGAATAAGTGGGCTGTTGAGACTTTTTTACAGTCAGGAAGCATCCTGTCTAGTGATGCATGTTCAGTCCCATTATGGCTTATGATAGGAAGTCAAAAAGGAAATTTTAAAAAGGAAGCCTAGATTCTTCACTGGCAGATGGATCAATGTAGGGCATGAATGGGATAGGTCAAAATTTGTCTCGATAAGTATAGTTGCAGTGAAATGTCAGTATATATATAAAATATAATGTGTCCCAGTTATTTCAAAAAATATTAAGTATAGCAAAACTCTAGTCCTGAAAAAAAAATTCTGGGAAGTCCCTTGGAAATTGTGAGAGTTTGTTTTTAGTGTAGAAAAGAAGTGATGGTTTTCAGTGTTGCAGGGTTGAAGTCATTCTTGGCCTTTTATTCTTTTCCTAACAAAAAGATGATCTATCTATCTATTTATCTATCTATCTATTTATCTATCAGCATCTTTCATCCTCTGCATTTCTGTGTGACTTAAATCTTTGCCTTGTTTTGGTGCTAGAAAGTAATAAGTCCTTTTTTGACCTCTTTCTCTTCTTCTTCTTGTCTCCTTCCTAGCATATCTATTATTATTTATCTTATTTAATGTTTCTATTTATACAGAATATCTGAAATGCACTTTTGCCATTTGTATCCCCAGCTCCTAATGATAGCTTGCAATTATATAACATCTGAATATTTGTGAAATACTTTACATAAGTTATCTCATTTTATCTTTACAACAACTCGATAAAGTAGGAGTTATTATCTATTCCCATTTTACAGATGAGGAAACTGAGGCTGAGAAAGATTAAGTGGCTTGCTCAGGATCACATGGTTACTGTGTTTCTGAGGCAGGATTTAAAAACAGGCATTTAACTAATGCTTGTTGATAGAGGGTTCTCTCCTATTCCATTTTCTTTCTCCTAGGATCACAGAATGTTATAGTTGGAAATCATTCAGCACATCCTCCTTGTTTTATGAATGTTAAAGCTGCTGCCCAGAGACATTCCATGACTTGTCTAAATTCATAGTGGCAGAAAAGATAATCTATCAATTTCATTGTTCTAAAGCTCCAAATTGAATACTCTACCATCCTTCTTCTCTTTTGGTGCCTTTTCTCACCTAAATATCCCTGGGCCTTCCAGCTAGTACTTTGATGATGTTCCCCCCATTCTATTCTAACTTCTCCCTATTCTTGTTCCAGAACTGTCCTCTCTCTTTTAGACATTTCACTCTTCTTCTTTTAGACTTAAATATACCTCCTATTCCTGTGTTCCATTCATTTTCAGCTTTACTAGAGCTACTCCAATAAAATCAACACAACATGGTGTTAATGACTGATAATGTATTAATGATTTATATGTTGGCCCCCTAGAAGAAAAAAAATATTGCATTTTGCATTTTAGACAAAATGTGCCTAAAATATTTCACTAAATTTATCATTATTCTAAATACAAACCACTTCTAACTTGGAGAGGGCAATGTCCAAAATGGCATATGTGGTTTGCCCATGAACTCAGGCATCTCTTTCTACCCCAAGACAATTTTAGTGTACATTTATAGGAATCATTAGTTGGAAAGTGTTATAATATCTTAAAAGGCAGTTCCAAAGTTAACATTCCAGAGCAAGAATGCCTTTCTTGATTATTTCCCTCCATCAAGGATAGAAGGGAAAGGCTTCTTTTTGGGAATCTATATTTAGGCATCAATTACTTTGGGAGGCTAAATTCTTATTTAGAGAAGCATTAATCCATTTCTCCAAAAAAGCCCTTAGCTTTTGTTCTATTTAGTTTCCTCAAAGTTAAATCTGGAAAAGATTAGAGAAATATTTATTTCTTAATATGTGCAGTTGAGCTAAAAAGAAGTTTCAAATATGCCTGATATATGACTGATATTTATTGACTGTCTGGTTAAATATATTCTCATACCTTCTATCAAGTAACATTTTATACTTTAAAAGGAAGTATGATATGGTGGTAACATTTGGGGACCATGGCAAGTTCGTTCTTTTGTTTGTTTTTGCTTTTTATTTATTTATTTATTTTTTTTGGAGTTGGTGGAAGGGATATTTTATCACCTTTCAAGAGTTGATATAATGTTGGTAGTTGCTTATTCTTCTTAGGACTGCCTTTGCTAATAGGCTATATCTGACTGGGTAATAAAATTGCCTTCCCTCTCTTACATACCATGATAATTACAACAAAGTCTGCTCACACAAGTTATAAATCACACATGGCCATTTCATTTTGAGTGACTATTTTTACTTGGCACCTAAATGGCAATTCCAAATTGCTGTCCCCTCATTCAATCCTTCCATATCAGAACTGGCATAAATTTAGATTTAACAGCTAAGATTGTTCAACCAAGAGTTACAATATAATATTTATCAAAGAAGCCATCTTCCCCTGAAGTTCTATTACAGTATCTTATGGAGGAGAGCTGAGCTTCTTGAAGTGTATGACAACTGAGTCCAAACTATTTCAGGTTCCTCCCATTTGAATAAGCTTTTAGTATCAGTCAGATGTGAACTGCAGGTCTGTTCTTTGTGGACAAGCTCAGCTACATTCCAAGAAGCTCATTACCAGAAGGCTATCAACCAAGTGATGAATTTTTAGGCTGTGGCAAATTATGAAGATTATTTACTAAGTCATGGGAAGATTGTGATCTGCTTCAGTGAAGTATGAACTCATTTTGATCAAATTATAGATCTTTGAAGTATTGCAGAAGTAAGGAAAACAAAAACAAGGTTTTTTGAGAGGATGGTAGTTATTATTAACATTATAGTGTAATAAAAAGGGCACTGCTAGATCTGGAGCCATGTGCGGATCATAATTGCCCAATCTGCAAGAAAAACCACTGAGGCAGAGCTCTAAGTCAATGGCACTTTATTAAAGAGTTCATGGTTCCCTCCAATTAAATGGACTCCAGCACTTTCTCATAATCTGAGATGCCCCTTTCTTCTAGGGCCTTATTTTTATAAGACTTGATACCAGATTTGATACTTGAATGTTCTAGAGGGACTACACAAAATAGAGAATCCTTGTGGTTGACAGACCTTGTTTTGAGGGCAAAAAATAATGTATCAGCCAAAAAAATGATATGCCAGCAATTTGGATTGAGCGAAACATGGGGCCACTGACCAAGTGGTCATAAAAGAGTCATAAGATTGTCACAGGCTCATGTTGCATAAGAGATAGTGGTCCAGAAGTATAAAAAATACATTGTGAAATTTTCCATGAAATTGTATCACTTCCACCATATTGGACTTGGTCACCATAACAAGGAAACACAAGGACAGAGGTCCTTTAGTTAGCTACCTATGATTACACAAGTGAATTTACAATCTGCAGGGCACAGCTCTAAGTCCTAATATAATTTCTACCTCTATGAAATCATATCAAACTGATTAATACTTATGGCAATAGAATAAGGGTACAAATGAATTATTTCACACAGTCAAAGACCTGGGTGTAAGTTCTAGTTCTGTAAGTAAGTTCTGTAAATTCTAGCATGACTCTGGGAAGTTATTGAACCTCTCTGGTTTCAGTTTTCTTATATGTAGAATGAGAACAATAACTCCTCACCTTGGGGGAAAAGTACTTTAAAGAATGTGCATGAATGAGGGTTATTCTGCTTTTTTGACAGAGTTATAAATAATGGGTGAGTTCTTAGAATTTTATCTAGTAGGCAGGGCAAGTGAATTAAAGAAAACATTACAGGCTCAAGTAAGAATTTCTTTGCTTTCCAATATGGAAGACAACTGAATATAGATCTACACTCTCTTCCTTTAAGGTTTATTCCTGTATCAGGCTTCATTTCTTATTACTTCTGCTTGCACTAAGTTTATTTACAATGCTTAGTGAGGAAAAAATGAGATGTTCTTACCATGGTATAGACAGTCAATGATTTAGCAACATTTAACTCTTGCCAATCAGGGGAGAGAGTAATTTCCCTTCTTTCTATTTGGAAGATTTTCTATTTTTATTGTTTCATGTGCTTAGCTAAGTGTTCTTATCTTTCATCCAATTATTCAGAGACAGACCCCTTTAGAAGATTCAAGCTTGTGATTGTTCCTTATCTACCTATCAGCCTGAGCTTCTTCTAATGGAGCAAATCTTCTAGTGATTCAATGCAATTCAATTCTGTATGACAGACATCTATTAAGCTCAATATATATTCAAGGCACTGAGTACTGGAAATATAAGGACAAAAAAAAATCATTCTTTTCCTTGAGGAACTTACCTTATACTAGAGGATATAATATCTAAATAGATAAGTAAGCAAAAAGTACATGCAAAATATTTTCATGAAGAAAAGTTTCAATAATTAATGGGATCATGAAAGATATCTTGTAAGCATCTGAATTGTACTTTGAAGCAAAGGATTTTGGGAAGAGAAGTAAGAAGAGACACCATTTCAGATGACAGAGTGTGAGTAAAGAACAGAGGCAAGAGTTGGATGATTTTATATATAAAGGGAATATCTATCAGGTCAGTTGACTAAAAAGGAGAGTATGAAAGACAATTTAGAATGGCTTATAAATATATGACATATCTTTGAGTGTGTGTGTGTGTGTACACACGCATTTGTTGTTGTTTTATTTTGTTGTGTCTGACTTTGTGACTCCATTTGGGATTTTCTTGGAATAGATACTAGAATGGTTTGCCATTTCCTTCTCTAGTTCATTTTACAGGTCAGTAAACTGAGGCAAACTGGGTTAAGTGAATTTCCCAGAGTCACAGTTAGTATTTGATGACAGATTTGAATCCATGAAGATAAATCTTCCTGATATGTATGTATATATATACACATACCTCACTAGACATACACATATGTGTGTGTGTGTATATATATATATATATGCATATATACACATGTATTAGCAAGATACATAATTCCTCCTATGATGTCAGAGCAGATTTTAGTTACCCTACCCTTTGCTTGTATTCTTTGCTGCCTTACATTTTCCTAAAGCATTTTGTTTGATATTTGTCTCTGTCTCATTGTCTCTATCTGTCTCTTTCTTTATCCTCATTCCCATTTTCATTCTTTATCTTGTTTAAGCACCAGGTAACATTGCTCCAGTGGTTATAGGCTCCTTAGTCACTAAAAAGGAACTCAGTTCTGTGAAGTTCTGTGATCTATCTGGTTCTACCTATTCAGGTAAGTATTATACCGGGGAAATGCTGGGCTCTCAGTGTTTCTTAGGGAATAGGCAAGGTTTATTATTCTAACTCTGTCTCTCACTGGGTGGTTACACTTATCTTGTTAGTCTATTGGATATAGTTAATGTGCATTTAGCTAATTATAATGAGTTTTGAGTCCCCAGCTGGGAGAAGCTCCATTTTTTTCCCCCAAAGCAGCTATATTTCTCTAAACTCTATTAAGATAGTATTGCAAAAATAAAATAATAAAATTGCAATAATAATAAATACATAATTTATAAAAATAAAATATAATAATAATAAAATATAATAATAAATAATAATAATAAAACATATTACATGACCAGATGGAAACATTTACATACTTATACTGTAAATATTTGCATATTTTATACTGTATACTCTCTCTGTATAAAACAAATGCATATAAAACATTTAATGAGTGGGTACATATATGCAGTCTAGACTTAAACTGCTCCACAAATATATAGACATATTTAGAATCCAGGGATTCCAGGAACTAGAGAGTTCAGCAGTATTCTTCTAAATAGTGGGGAAAGAATAGCTATATGGCACAGTGAATAGAATATGGGGTTTGGGCAAAGAACATCTGAGTTTAGATCTGACCTCTGGTATTTCCTAGTGTATGACCTTGGGAAATCCATTTACTCTTTTCAACTGAAAATGGGAATAATAATAGCACCTACCTCCCAGAATTGTTGGGAGTTTCAAATAGACCTAGCACATAGTAAGCAATGGATAAATGTTAGCTATTATTGTTAGCTTCAGCATTTAAGAAGTAAAAGAAATAGAACTCAGTTTGTAAGTACTGCTCAACTCAAAGCTTGGAGGTTTGAAAGGGAAAATAGTGTATCAGAGGTGGGCAGCTAGGAGAAGTCCAGGAGCCAGAGCTGACTATGAGTGATGTTATGTTTCCTTTCACATCATGTCAAAGATAGAAACTTTCAGTCATTTTTATAACTGCTAACTGTAGCTAACTGTGTTCATTGGTTGGATTGATTGACCACTCCTCTTCAAGTGTACATTTCTGAAAGAGTAAAGAAAAGTGCAGGCAGGGATTATTCTATTATTTCCTTCTTCCTTCTGTATCACAGTACTTAGAATAATACCTGACACATAGTATGTGGTTAATGAATTCTTGTTGATTGATTACTCTGTTCAACATCTTGTCTGTTTCATCACATACTTTAACTTTCCTTCTCCTCTTTAAAAATTATTTATTATTTTATTTTCCTCCAGATATATGTAAAAATAACTGTTGACATTTGTTTTTAAAACTTTGAATTCCAAATTCTCTTCCTTTTTCCCTTCCCTTACCCTTCATGAAGAATGCAAGCAATTCAATATAGGTTATATATGTGTAGTCACATAAACATTTCCATAATAGTCATGTTTTGAAAGAAATCATAGACAAAAACACGCTCAAGAAAAATAAAGTTTAAAAAGTGTATTCAATCTGTATTCAGACACCATCGGTTCTTTTTCTGGATATGGATAGCATTTTTCATCATAAGTCTTTCAGAGTTGTCTTGGATCATTGTATTACTGAGAATAAAATAGCTAAGTTAATTCACAACTGATCCTTTTACATACACAGTACATTTCATTTTGCATCAGCTCATGGGAGTCTTTCCAGTTTTTCTGAGAGCATCCTGCTCATCTTTCTTATAGCATAATAGTATTGCATCACAATCAGATACCACAACTTTTTCAGACATTCCCTAATGATGGGCATCCCCTCAATTTCCAATACTTTGCAATCAGAAAAGAGCTGTTATAAATATTTTTGTACAAATAGGTCCTTTTCTTATTTTTTTAAATCTCCTTTGGGATACAGAACTAGTAGGTCAAAGAGTATGAGTGATTTTATAGTCCTTTGGATATAGTTTCAAATTGCCCTACAGAATGATCCAATCAGTTCACAACTCCATCAAGCAGTGCATTAATGTCTTATTTTTCCGATATTTCCTCCAATATTTGTCATTTTCCTTTTCTGTCCCATTACACAATTTAATATGTATGACAAAATACCACAGAATTGTTTTTTCCACACTAACAATATTTTATTTTTTCCAATTACATGTAAAAATAGTTTTCAGCATTCATTTTTGTAAGATTTTGAGTTAATTTTTTCTCCCTTCCTCTAATCCCTCTCCTTTCTCCCTATTCTTCTCCCTTCTAAAGACAGCAAGCAATCTATGTTATACATGTGCAATCATATTAAACATTTGCATATTAGTCATATTGTAAAAGAAAATTCAGGAAAAAAAGGGAAAAACCCACAAGAAAGAAAAAAAGAAAAAAAAAACAAATTTCAAAAAAATGAAAATAGTATGATTTGAATGTGTTCAGTCTCCATAGCTTTTTCTCTGGAAATGTTTGACATTTTCCATTGCTTCATATTTTTTCACAGTTACCATTGCTAATTTTATTTCCCTCCCTTCTATTCCAACCCCACCTCTCTCCTATTTATTCTATTTTCTTTCTCCTTTTACCTTGTTCCTCTTCAAAAGTGTTTTGCTTTTGCCTACTCCTTACCCCAACCTGCCCTCCATTTATCACCTATTCCCTTCTCCTATACTCTTTTCCTACTACTTTCTGTAGGGTAAGATAGATTTCTATACCAAAAGAGACCCCAAACTGAAAACTCCAGGAACGTCACAGCTCTCAACTCAAGAAGAAAATATTGCAAGTAGCTAGAAAAAAAGCACTCAAATATTGTGGAGCCAATTAGACTAATACAGGATTTAACAGCTTCTACATAAAAGGATCAGGGGGCTTAGAATATGATATTTGGGGGGCAAAGCTAGTATTACAACCCAAAAATCTGCTATCCAGAAAAATCAAATTTAATCCTGCAGGGGAAGAAGTGGATATTCAATGAAAAAGAAGTCCTTCAAGCATTCCTAAGGAAAAGACCAGAGCTGAATACAGAATTTGACTTTTGAATATAAGACAAAAAAAGTATACCAAAGATAAACAGAAAAATGAAAATCATAAGATACTTAATAAAAAGATTATTTTCTCCACTGAATTTTTGTATCTTCTTTCCCATTTGATCGATCCTACTTTTAAAGAGTTTTTTATTCAGTGAATTTTGTGCCTTTGTTTTTCCATTTGACCAATTGTGCTTTTTAAAGGACTTTTTGTATTTTTTTGTGCCATTCAGCCTAGTGTGTTTTTAAGATGTTATTTTCCCATAGCATTTTGGTGTGGCATGTATTTGTCTTCTTTACTAAGCTGTTGACTCTTTTTTCATTCTTTTCTGCCATGACTCTCATTTCTCTTCCCAATTTTTCCTCTGCCTCACTTACTTGATTTTTAAAATCCTTTTTGAGCTCTTCTATGGCCTGAGACCAATTCATATTTTTCTGGGAGACTTTGGATGTAAGAGTTTAGGCATTATTATGTCCTTCTGAATATGTGCTTTGATCTTCCTTGTCACCATAGTAACTTTCTATGGTGAGATTTTTTTTTCTGTTATTTGCTAATTTTCACAGCCTATTTCTTGACTTTTAATTCTTTGTTAAAGTAGGTCTCTGCTTCCAAGATGGAGAGCATATTGTCCCATACTTCAGAGGTCTTGTGTAGCTATTTTCAGAGGTACTTCTAGGCACCTGCAAATTTTCAGTCCTTCCAAGTTGTTATGACATAAGGAGAGGTGAGTTTATTACTTTCTTCACCTGTGTTGTGATCTGTGAGCAACCACAAGCACTCCTTTCTGCCCTGAAACTGTGATCAGGGTCTCTGTTCCACTGTGGTCACAAGCTTTTGTGTGCTGGTGCTTCTTTTTGGTCTGGGGCTGCTACCTGGGTCCTTGACTTGGATCTGGATATAGGTAAAGTGATAGAGTCCTGTCTCAGTGCTAGCAAAGAGATCCCTATAATCTCCTTTTCATCAGCTGTTTGATTCTACTTAGCATCTTGGGCTGAGCTCTGGAAGTTGTTGCTGCTACTGCAGATTCAATGGTTCTCAAGGCCTGTACCTGGTTTACTGGGGCTGGGGCTGGGCTGGCATGTTCTGTGCTGGGCTGTGCTCTATTCTCACTCTGGTGTGACAGACCTTTCTAAGTTGTCTTTGGCTGGAAAATTATTTCATCCTGAACTTTGGTGGGTTCTTGTCCTCCAAGAATTGCTTTCTGGCATTATTTGAGGGTGTTTAGAAGGGTTCTGGGGAATACTCAGGGGAGTCTCTGCTTTTTCTTAGCTATCTTGACTCCATCCTCTCTTTCTTCTGCTCTTAAAGAACTATTTTCTTTTCCTTTGTTTTGTGTCACTGAACTTTGATGACTCCTCTACCCCACCTATCCCATAATTATGAAGAGAGGGTGCTGGTGGAGTGAAGAAACTACATTTGTATCATACTTAGTTGGAAAGTTTCTGAGAGAGTGCAAAGCAGGATAACAAAAACTCTCAAGTTCATGATATGTAAGGATCAATAGAAGAAAACTGGAATATTTTAAGTAGAAAAGAAGATTCAGGGAGGGCATGAGAACTATCTTTAGGTATCTGAAGGGCTGTCATATACAAGAACAATTAGACTTGGAAGACTGGAACAATAGATAGAAACTGGGAGGTGGGAAGAGAAGTAGCAATGATATCAGAAAAAATAGTTCCTAACCATAGACCTGTACTTAGAATGGATGTCTTCAAGAATGGGTTGACATTCTGGGACCATCTTTAACAGAGGATAACTGACCACTTATTGGATGTCTTACTATGTTAAACTAGATGGTTCCTGAATTATCTTTCAACTTTCTAACCCTGTGATTTTATGATTTTGGTCACCCTAAAAAAGGATCATATATTATGGTTCTAGAAGAAACACTTGGAAAAATGTTTCTGAACTAAAGAAAATACATTTAGAACAAAAGCTCTGACAATCTGGCTCAAAGATAATGAGTGTGATTCCATATTGAGGAAGTCCCCTATGTCTGAAGTTCTAGTTTTTTATTGCTCTTTTCCTATGTATTATAGGAAACTGCTAGCACTCAGAGAAAAAAAATGAACTTAACCCTTCTTGGTACTCCCTGAGAATAGCATCTCCTGCATCATGATGAATGGGCAAGGAAATTTATTATTGGGAGATGTTCCTGACTTAATATTCATAGAAGAATGAATTGTGCTAATGCAACAGGCATATAAGACCTAAAGTATGACTTATGAAGGAGAAAATGGCTCTTGATATATGAAAAAAAACCATTTGAATCTCTATTTTCTTTCTTGGCATATGTCCATAGAGTTTAAAGAAGCTTATCTTAGGCTACATACTTATCAGCCCACTGGAAATTTCGAATGCCCTTTTATAAAGTAGATACAGTTTTCTTATTTTGAGCACATCGTTCTTCCAATGGGCAACTTTAATATCTGATGATTATTTTTGGTCATATTTCTCAAAAATGTTAGAGTAAAAACCAAACTGCAGACAGCATGGTACAGAGGAAAATACAATGAACTTGGCTAGGGTTGAAATCTCATCTTAAATTCTCAATGTGACTCTGGACAAATTACCTAATCTTTCTGAACTTCTGTTTTCTCATCTGTAAAATTCTTCTATATCAGGGATTCTTAACCTGAGGGCCTATGAACTTGGAAGGAAAAACTTACATTTTTATTGAGAGGGGAGTGGGAAAGAGATAGAGAGACAGAGACAGACAGAAAGGGAGGGAATAGAAGAGGTAGAAGAGGGAGGGGAAAGAGATCTATCTATTTGTTTTAAGACAAAGCCATATCTTGTAAAGATCAAATGAGATAATGTATATATTGTGACTTGCAAAAATCTAAAGTACTCTATAAATGTCAGCTACTGTTATTATGAATGATGATTTCAGGAATGTTCTGGGAGGTAGGAACAGAACAAGATGGCAAGTGGTCAAAGGGCTACTTTTGAATACAATAATTTCCAGTATGATTCTAGAGGAAACCAAGAGGTCCAACGCACAATATTCATTTGGTGGCCATTGGACAAATACCCCTTCTTAAGGAAGCCCAGAAAAGCAAGATTTGAGCACAACATTGTTGGCTAAACAAAGTTTTGGACAATTATTTCCTCAAGAATAAGTCAGTTCAAACAGTACATTCGAGCTTTAGTTATTTATGACTCTGAGATTTTCAAGTGAGTGTGATTGCAAACTCTTCTCTTTTCAATGAGCCCAACATCCTAAACCAACTATTCTTTTTATCTCCTCTTCTGCAACTTCACTATGTGCTCCACTGGAATCTAAATGCTCACTACAAGAGATCCTCCCTCCTTAACTCCACCTCTGGGAACCACTGTTTGGGTGCCCTTTTCTGAATGAAACCTTCCCTGGTCTCCTGCAGTTACTAGTGCCTCTCACTCCTCAAAGTTTGTATTTGTCTTGTATGTGTTTTTATATATCTGTATATGTTTCCTCCATTAGAATGTAAGCTCCTGAAGGTCACAGTCTTTTTTATTCCTAGTGCCCAGCCCAGTGTCCAGCATGCAGGTTATATTTAATTAATGGTGGATGACTCACTGATATACAGACAATGCTGAATTCTCCATCAGTTCAACAGGGCCAGTATGGATCTGATGATTTCATGACTTCTTGTCCGCTCAATAGCTTCCCTTCTCCAGAATTTTGTACTGTGACTTCTGGGGCTGGAAGGAATTTTTGTTGTTGTTGTTGTTGTTTTATCCCAACCTACAATAACCCATAAATGCTTCAAACTGAACCTTCTTTCACTACCATTTTGAGTTTCTGCATCTGGCAATACCTGTTCGCTGTTTCAAAGGGTATTTATTGACCTCTCTGAGGCTTTTTTTTTTTCAGTGACAGTCTCTCAAGTGACTCTGTTAGAACATGTGTTTGTATAACTGATATTTAGCTCCATAACCCTTCCGTGCCCTGCCCTCTACAACTCTGTCCTCTGGGTCCCTTGGCAACATGGTCATACTCGCTCCTTTGGGTTTGAACAGCTGATTTATGCATCAGACTTTCTGAATGCATCATATTGTAGTTTTTAGTATTTAAACTGCACATTATTCTAGTCACAATAGCAGATGTGACACCATCAAGTTAATAAGGCAGATGAGTAATGTTGGCTGAGGGCAGGTTGATTGTTCTCCATTATGAAGTCAGGCACCGAGATGACAAAAACAGTATAGCAAGTAATACAAGCAAGAAAATAGGTAAATACTGTGTTTTTAGAGAATCAATTGGTAGACCCTCCACAAGGACAGAGCTCAGCAACAGTAATGTCAGGAATATAGACAATTTCCCTTCCATGGGGCTTCAAGGGCTTTTTGTTCCCTCCCACCCCCGACCCTTTTGCTTAATTTTGTATCTTTGCTCTTAGATCTCATGATCAAAGAATCAGCAGAAAAATGTTCTTTAATCTCTTAAGAATATTTCTCCAATGTTCTATAATTATAAGTTTAAAATAAAGCAATTAGAAAAATAAATTAACACATGACATACACTCAACAAATCTGGTCCACATAATCTAAGAAAACTTTATTTTGCATCCCACAGTTGTCTAAATTCTCCTCTAAAGTTCTATTCTGATGCCTCATTGTGTAATGAGGAGACTGAGTTCTTAAAATTCTATGTGCTGTTTTTCTATAATTTCAATTGTGTCCAATTCTTTGTGATCCCATTTGAAATCCTCTTGGCAGAGATACTGGAATAGCTCATTTTACAGATGAGGAAACTGAGGCAAGCAGGGTTACATGACTTGTCCAGATTCCCATAGCAAGTAAATGAGGCTGGATTTGAAATCATAAGCCATCTTTCTGATTTCAAGTCCAATGTGCCCTATCCACTGTGACACTTAGCTGCCCTAGATTTTATATAAGCCAGCACAAATTCTGAACACTCTTTTCACCAAGGTATAAAGCTTTGGGGTATAGGATAGTATCAAAGAGAATGGGTATTAAAGAGCTTAAAACAAGCCAAGTTTTGGATGTTCCTTGCCGTAAGTTTGAACATCAAGGGGGAATGTTTTTGGCCAGAAGGACTCATAAAATCAGTCATTTACTTATGGAGGAGAACCTTTGTTCTCCAACTGTGGAAGGTGGCCATACAGATAGAATCTCCCCCATTCACTGTACCATCCAGCCATATGGGACCCATTGTTCTTCACATACAACCAAGAGTGTGCAGATAAATAGTTAACAACTAGCTCACAAAAGGAAAATATATGCACGATACACTTTTAAGTTTAATCTTTATTATGGATATATTACCATTATTTTATTAAGTTTAAACAATCAAGAAAATAATAATAAATCAAGTCCTGATTTGTAACTTTTGTTGATTTCCATGCTGCACATGATCACAATAAGAATTTAACAACCACCTTTCAGGGGGCCAGTTTGAGATGACTTTGGCAAACCCCTGCTTATGATGTTCCCTTTCCTTTCTCTCTGCCTTTATATAAACTGTCCCCCATGTCTAGAATGATCTTTCTTCTTATCTCATGCCTTAAAAATCTATGACTTTCTTTGGTGTTTAGCTCAAAACCAGAAAGTCTTTCTCAGTCCTCTCCATATACTAGAACTTTTTTTTATAAGATTATTTTATGTTTCACATATTTAGGTACCTATTTTCTCCCTCATTTCACACACTTTGGGGGGTTATGGACCTCTTTGGCAGTCTAGGGAAGCCTGTGGGCCTCTTTTAAGAATATTGTTTTTAAAATGCATAAAACAAATTACACAGGATTACACAGGAAACCAGTTATATTTATATAAAGACATTTTTTTTTTATCCAAATTAACAACTTCTGCAGTAGAATTGGAGCTCCATGAGGACAGGGTCTTTTTTCAATTTTTCTTTATATCCTCAGCATCATGTACTAAATAAATGGTTGCCAATTAATGGCAATCCCAGATAAAACACGGTTTCAGTGTTACCTACATCACTTTTCTTTCTCTATGGGCTACACTATGAAACCTTATGCTTCAAACTGTCTTAGGGCAGCTTATCTATATTACTTAAACCTTATTCACCTCTGCCTGTCCTAAAAGCTGGGTATTTGAGCCTTACCCTGTAATTAAGCATCCATTCATTTTCTAAAGGAGAAATTCCCAACCAATGCCAGCCTACAGTCATAGAATGTAGGACCAGTGATAAACAAATAAAATGTGGGACCAGATAGACACCTTAGACAGCTAGCCCTCCAATTACATTTTACAGATAAGGAGACTGAGACTCATTCAGTGAGCCTCAGAAGTGATTTGTCCATAGGCACAGAAACAGGTAGTAGCAGAACAGTATTCAGATTCCTTGGATCTTCAAAACATGATGACGTTTTTAGAGCTATGCAGTATTTTATTTGGAATTGAGTTTGTGTCTTCTTTGCCAAGTGTCAAGGACACGAATACAGTGCCCTGTTACAAAATGAAGGGCACTTACATCAAATGAAAAAAGAGAAAGTGTTAGTCATCATTTCATTTCCAAAGTGTTCCTTGATATCAAAAGGGGAAAAAACGATGACTTGACATAAAACAGATATTTAAAAAAACTGTTCAGAATTTTTCAAAATCATCTTTTTCTTTCATGTGGGGTTTGAAGCATTTTGCCCCCTGCTGAAATTTCACTTTCTGTTCAGCTTAAATTTGTATACTTGCTCTGAGGCCAGATCTGATGATTGACACTGAATATCTCCATCATTTTGGCAGGACCAATTCTGCATAGCTTGCTGATCATATGGCTTTTTGGGGAGGAAATGGTTTCAAAACAGAATCACAAGGAGATCACTAAAATTAGAACCAAGAATATTTCTGACCTTTCCATATTAAATTCAATTTGATGGATGCTTATTATGGGCAAAATACTTTGCAAGGACCTAGGGATAGAAAAACAAAAATGAAACCATCTCTTCCCTCAAGGAGCTTATGTTTTACTAGGAAGAAATGCAACATGCTCACAGGTTTGAATCAATTCAAAGTAATTTCAAGGAGTGTTTATTAAAAACTAAATGCAAACTTTGAAAAACCTAAGGATTATGTAAGACTGAGGTGAGAAAGAAGTATATTTCACTCAATAAATGTTTATTGATTGATCAACTGATTAACTTCCATGGGGGGTAAATGATACAAAGATATGAAGGCAGAAGTAGCAGGTCATATACACTAAGCATAGTGTTCGAAAGTACTCAGCAGATAAACTACTATGGGATATGTAGAAAACAACATAAAAATAAGATTAGATGCTTTGTGTAAGTAGGTTAGGTGCTGGAGAGAACTCTTATAAATGATATATTGGTAACAAATAGGTACTGTAGTGCAGAAGTACCAAATATATGGTATGCACTTCTCTTGAATGGCTCCCATGTGAGGTTAAAATAAAGAATTATTAAATTATTAAAAATATTTGCCTCAGTTTCCTCAACTGTAAAATGAACTGGAGAAGGGAATGCAAACTACTTTGGTATTTGTGCCAAGAAAACCCCAAATGGGTCCATGGAGTTGGGCATGAATGAAATGGCCTAACAAGAAAACAATAAGAAATATTTAACAACATAAAAATGCAACAAAACATAAGTAATGTTAACATATAGTTTTCTAACTTGATATATATCTATAGAGATACCTATATGCAGTTTAGAAATCCCATTTTTATTTGTTTTAAATCCATAATATTGTAGCAGCCAGTCAATAAATTAGTATTTATTAAACACTTACTGTGTACCAGATGTTATACCAAGTAGTGGAGATATAAATAAAAGTGAAAACAGCTTCTTCCCTCAAGGATCTTGCATTCTAGAGAACTTGATTTGAAGTCAGAGACCTGATTTTAAATCCTGTCACAGACACTTGTTAGTTAAGTGGCCAGTGTAAATCTATGCCTGTTTCCTCTTCTGTACAATGAGGACAATTATAGCATCTAGTGCCCAAGGTTGTGGTGAGTTTCAAATAAAATAAGAGAAATAAAGTGTTTTACAAATTAAAGTACTATATAAATGCTCGCTATTGTCATCATTATTAGAAGTTAATAACCACTTCTCCAATACTTCAAGGATTGTTTTCATCAATTTGAATACTCATTCTAACCCCCTCCTTCACCATCCCTTGCATTAATGAGGGCTCCCCAAGTAATGGCCAAAACAAAATTCATCAGCAGGTGGTCAAACTCCTAGTGACAAGCCTCCCTCAAATGAGCTGGGCTAATTCTTGGATAATCAGCGCTGTAATCTGTAACTGGGATTGTATGGAAAATCTTTTTATTTTATACCACCTACAGAGACTATGTAGGAACTGATTGTTGTTCTTTGTTCTTGCAGAAGACCAAAATGACACTCCAACGTCAGAGCCCAACTGTGCCTGATCAGACAGATGTAAGCTTGGAAGGCTCTACTATGGGTCGGGCACAAATAGTCCATAGGAACATTTGGAGTGGAGATGTCTCTAAATTTGCACATCTCGTGTTTCTTTTGCTGTAGATACAGAAAGAAACAGTAGCACATTCTTCAAGAAGCCAGTGTTCTCCACTGTGCTGAGCAAGGCATTAGCGTAGGATTTTGTTGGAGAAATTTAGAAATAGTCATTAAAAGTGGCTGTAGCAACTGCAAAGGTTAGAAATAATAGATTTGCACTGAAACAAAAGCAACATGCTTGAAAGGGTGAAACAGTATTACCTGGCAAGATAAAAATAACCCATTTAAAAGAAGGCAATCTTGTACTTCTTAGCTTACACATGCTGGGGCAACCATTAAAATTATCTTCAGTTCAGAAACCTGAAATTAGGACAGATCTTAAAAGAAAGAAAAAGACAAGGCCATAGACTGGCAACGTAGACACCAAAAAATATGCATGAAATTGCTTCTGTGTCTCATTAATATTTACTGTTTTGGTATGTCTCATCACTTTGAAAACAATAAAATGTCGGGGAGGTTTAGAGATTTTCAATTAAATCAACTTCAAGAAAATTTAAAATAATGGTGGAAAATTTAAATTACAATTATTTGTAATATATTTTTAGCCTTTTCAGTGTATTTTTTTTTCCTTTTCTCATAGACCTACATTTTTTTTAAACAATACATGTGGGTTGGGAGGGGTGGTGTGATGCCCCTGAAATCTAGGAAATCCACGTAAAGTTTTTTGGACTTTCTTCGTACTAGAGAAGTCTGAATTATTACGGTATTAAAAGGTAAAATATGTTGATCTTATACAATAATATATATATATATATATATTATGCATTTCTAGGTTTCTAAACTTTTTCTGTGAGGTCTGTTGGCTTTCACATGTCATCTACAGCTTCTGCAAAACTCTCCCCAAATTCCTATCTCTTATGTGGATCCACAATATATGGAAACCCAATGGGGAAAGTCACAATACAGAAGGGAATAATCACAGATTGTTTGGAATCTATTTTGATTGGGGTGGGTGGTATTCTGATTTGCTCTTGTCAAATCCAATTTTTAGGGATATTGGGTTAAAAAATGGTAATGGAGCTATATTCACTGTCTAAGTGGCTCTTTCTCACTTTTCCAAATCTACTGAAATTAGAATTCTAGTGATGAGCATATCTAGTCCAAAAATCTAGGACTGGAATGAAAATGGGGGGAAGTCTCCTCTGAGCTAGAAGGTATTGGCATGTAATTTAACATAAAATATTAAATCTCATTTAGCCCAGGGGAATTAACCTTTAACAATAGAGACCCATGTGGTGCTTAAAATACAGTCTAGGGGTTTAATAAATGAATGAATCTATGTCTCTGTGCTTCTTTTCTCATGACCAAGATAAATTGAAATTGAAATTCAAAATCTGTCAAATATCTTCTATATATAAGGCACTGTGATGAGCTTGAGGAGACTGCCTTCAGAGGGCTTATTTTCCATTAGTACTTGTTAGAAATAAATGGCTAACTTGGAGGCTAATAGGATTACTTAGAACTAGAGCTCCCAGGCTACCCTTTCCTTTAACCTCACTATTCATAGCACAGAGACCTGAGATGTTCCTCTTGGGTTTCCTTTCTCTCCCTGGGATATTCTATCCATTCTCTTCCTACCCTCTGCTCTCTATACCCTGATCCCTGTTATCCCCAAGGATCCATAAAAACGGACACGCTTCCTTCTCCCTTTTTTCCTGCCTCTCCTATCTTTTACCCTACGTCTATCCTTTAAGGGTTGGGTTCTTCTTGGTTTCCCCAAGGACTGAGGTGATAAATTCATCATGTTCCTGTGGTAATAGAAGAAAGCTACAGGGCTCCACAGGGCCCTTCATTTCTTAGGTCACACATGTATTATTTCAGAACTTCTAGACACAACTGATAATTATGTGAATTTTGGCTTTAATATAATTTAATAGAAATCAGCTTTAATACAACATAATTTATAATACAAAGCATATATACAAAAGTATGTAGTTTTAATACTATTAATAAATAAAATAAAATAATATAAATGCACAAATTAGTATTAATGACATGGATATAAATCTGTCTGGCAACACTTGAAATAAATTTTAAAATATAATATGTCTCTTCAAAAAAGTAAGAGTATTACAAAAATGTTTCTCTTAAAAAATTATTGACCTTAATCTAATTCTGCTCCTTGTTTTTAATCTATGAAAAAAACTATATAATAATATAATATAATAAACATAATAAAATTATATTTATATAGATAGACATACACAGTACACAGTATAAAACTTATACAAAAATAGAAATTTTAAAAGGGTGAAATGAAAGCAAAATAGTATTTGATCTTAAAGTGAATAGGGAGCCACCAGAGGTTAATGCATAGGGGAGTGATAAACTCCACCATTAGCTATCAAAGCAAGAGTGGGGAAGTCACCCCACCCTTTGATTTGGTTGATCACATTCTCTTGCCCTCTTCCCATCTTCTTCCCACCTCTCATTTTTACCCTCTCCCCTCAGTCCTCTAGAATTTAGGGCTGCAAGTTGGAAAGGGCTGACTTTTGTTTTCTAATGTTTTTAGCTAGTTATATGCTTTAGGCAAATCACTGTTTGGTTTTCTCATATGTTAAAATGGGGATAATAAAACTTGGTCTACAAAGAGTTGATGTGAGGCTC
Organism: Sarcophilus harrisii; assembly: GCF_902635505.1. Classification (NCBI taxonomy): domain Eukaryota; kingdom Metazoa; phylum Chordata; class Mammalia; order Dasyuromorphia; family Dasyuridae; genus Sarcophilus; species Sarcophilus harrisii. The sequence goes on along the minus strand of NC_045430.1, from coordinate 148,609,992 downwards.
AAATGAGAACATATATGAAATGTTTCAAAATGTTATAAAATATATTTTGAAGAAGAATCTACTGAACAAAAATCCAATTATCAGAAAAAGCTGATGATGTCCAAGTCAGAGTTTATGATACTCTATTAAACTCCAAAATATTTTAAAAAATCATTTTTACTCAAGCTGTTTTTTATTCATTTTCACTTACTTTTTACCATTCATATTTACATCCAATTTAGCTTTTCTTTCCCCCTCCCATTATAACCTTCTCTGGAATGAATTACTTTTGTCTGTAGGACAACAGACAAGTGCATCATGGGTTGGGGTCTAGACAGGACAAATGTAGCTGGTCATCCGGCATCCTGGGTTCATATTCAGAAGTGTTAGGTAGGGATGTCAGTCAGATAGGGTTCATTCTTGCCTACTATGTACTTAACTATGCAAAAGCAAGTTTGGTACTAATAGGTAGAGGCCTGCATCATCCTCTGCTGCCTTCTACAGAATGAAGCTGGAAGATTATGTCTCATATAGTGAGTTACAATGAAAACATTTGCATTTCATGATTCTGAGAAAAAGAGACTTACTTCCCTTATTCCAAACACTCCTTTGCCCTACTCCTTACCTGCTAAAAAGTGGCATCTGAACCACCCACTATATGTTTTACTTGGGGAAGAACAGTAAAAGCAGAATAAGCTAACACCTTAACAACATCCTGAATGCAAGTCCTGTCTAATTTTCCCAAAGTAGAAAGAGATAATGGAGTTTCCCTTATCCAAAGTATTCTTTTCAGTTCTGAACCTCAAGTTAAGAGGAACAGTTAAAATGGATGAAGAGTGACCAGGTCAATGAGAAATCTGGAAATTATTTTATGTGAGGAATAGTTGAAGAAACTGGAGGTATTTGCTTCAAAAAGGAGAAAACAAGAAGAAAATATATGAAAGTTGCATTAAAATATTTGAAGGGCTATCGAAGACTTATGGGAAGACATGGGAAAGAATCACATAGCATGAGAATACATAGGTAGATAGCAATTTGCATCCAAATTAAAAATATCAGTATTGATGAGCTCAGGGCAAATGTACATGCTTTTTGTTGTTCTAGAAGACAAGGTCACATAAAAATTCCTTGATAGATATAACCATAGTATTTTGCTTAAAGATTGCCTGATTGTTACTATCAGTCAAGGCATAAAAAAGCATACATGTGCTTGCCAAAAGTATTCATTCTTCATTGTCATGGATGATAGCCTGTGCAGAGTCTAAATGAAAGAAAAATTTCCCGCAGATAGTGAAAACCTCCCTGTGTTCCTGTTTGTAAATGGCATTGTGCTGATTGCATTGAGTCCTAGAATAGTATAAAAGTTATTTAATGGGGTTCATCAAGACTCAAAAGAGATTGGTCAAACAATATATACAATAATAAATTGGAATACAAAGAATACATATTGTTGAGATTATGAGGAATAGTCCACATGTATCTTAGACAAGTACAGCAGGTGGACAATAAACTAAGCCCGGAATTAAAGAGCTTTTTGCAACCTCTACCTTTCCAACTTTTTCTCCTATGCTGCTGAATGTTATTAGAGATGGGCATACAATCTTACTGACTGGGTTACCATGCATACGTTTTAGTTTATCTCCACTGAGCCCGTACTCTGGCATGTCAGCCTTTTTATTCTTCTTCAGTTTATCATTTCATCCACATAGGCCAATCTAATTGTTTCTTTTCCTTCTCAATCTTCCTACTCCATCACTTCCTCCATATTACTCAGGAGAGGATGTTATAAAAAAAAAACTGAGGTTTTTTTTCCTCATCAACTCCCTTTTTTCCTCATCAAAACTCATCATTGTTCTTTGTTCTCTCCCACTTTGTCCCAATTTCTGATGAATAGATGTGCCAATCCTCTTCTCTGTGTTCTGAATCCCAAACCTTCTTTTCTCTTCTAGGAATACCTCCTTCTCTTCTCTCCCTCCCTCTCTCTTCCTCCTTCTTTTTCCTTCCCTCCTTCCATTTCCCTCCCTCCTTCCTACTCTCTCTCTTTCCCTCTCTCTTCCCCCTTCTCTCTCTTTCCTTCCCTATCTCTCTCTTTTCTTCTTTCTCCCTCTCTTCCTCTTTCCATCCCTCTCTCTCTCTTTCCCTCTCCCTCTCCCTCTCTCTTCTTTCTCCTCCCTCTCTCCCACCCCCTTTCATAACCAATCTGATAAAAATTTTCTATACTGTTTTCTTAAATTTCCTCATCTACCATTTACTTTCCAATCCTTTCCAATCTTATTTCTATTCTTACCTCTTAGCTAAAATTCCTCTCTCTAAAGTTACTAATGTTTTTAAACAGCTAAATACAATGACCTTTTATGAATTCTCATCACCCTTCTAAAAGCTTCTGACATTGTTGATCTCTACCTTATACTGCATATTCTTTTCCCTTTGCTTCTATGACGTTGCTTTCTCTTGCCTCTTGTCTCTCTCCAGTCATGTCATTCTAAGACCAAAAATGAATTACTCCTACAATCTGCTACTCCACAGGCTCACAGGTTTCCTCTTTGTTTTTCTATTTCATATCAGTTTCCATTCTTGGATTATTATTCATGTTCCACCCACTAAGTGTCATATTCCCCCTAAAGCTCTTTCATAGTCCCTCTTCCTTAGGTAAAACCTAATATCTCCCAAAGATTCAATTATAATCTTCATAAAAATGAATCTCAAATCTATATATCCTACATTAAAGATAAACTTTGAGGGGAAATTTAACTTGGGGGATGAGTTACCACTCCATCTTAATATTTGTAAGATAGATGGAGGGAAAAAACCAGGAAGAGTCTGACATTCACTGTAGATTTGGAGAGAATAGATTTTGAAGTGTTTAGAGAAAACCTAGCTAGTCACAGAATAAATTTCCATGGAGGAAGTCAGCCTAGCAAGGATGAGATACACTCAAGAATAAAATTTTGAGAACTGGAAGAATAACAGTTCTAATAATAAAGAAAAAAGGGAATTGTCTAAAGAGATGCATGTGGATGTGAAGAAAATTCAAATTACTTTTGTAGATTTTTTAAAAAAAACATGCAGAGGATGAAAGCAAGGCAGAAGTATTCAGTTCAAAAGAAGATGACACTGATAAGGAAAACTAACGGAAATTTCTTTTTTTAAATTAGATAAAATGAGGGAAAGAGAAGGGTTAAACATATCTGATGTACTAAATTCTTAAAAAAGTCTCTGACTCATTCTGACTATCCTGGAGAGCACTTTATATCACTCCTCTGAAAAGATTATGCTTGATCCTATATCCTTTATTTATTGATCTTATTTACAATTAATTGATTTTTGTCCTGTAAATGCTTTTCCTGTAAATGCATAAGTCATATTTCTTTTTCTGTCAGAGACAACTTTGTCAGAATTCGGATGGCCTATCTTGTGTTAAGTTTAAAAATCCAGCTCTTCTTGTCTCAAGGAATTGAACTGACCTTGGTGAATGTATGTGAAAGCAAGGAAGTTGAGTCTAAGATCTTTATCCTACTAAGCTATTCTTCAAAGATGTTTGATTTACTGTCCAAAAGTCTGGGCTGTTATCTGGCACTTGCAATCAAACAATGAACATTTCTTAGTCTCATGAGAGAAGAAGGGGTAGAGGTTGTTGCCAGCCCCCATTACAAAAATCCCAACCCTTCATATTGTGTGCCTCGTATCTCACCTTTGTAACCAATTCTGTTGCCCTCAATCCCATGGTCTCATCTCATCTATTTTCTTTGTTCTGTATGCCCCAAAACCTATAAAAGGGGACTATCTTTTTGCTCCGATCTTTGCCATAAGTGGAGGCAATCCACAGACCCATTTCTTGGCAGGGAGCATACCTTTGTTAATAAATGTTATCTTGCAAAGAGATTTGCCTCAGTGTGTCTTTTTGTCAAATTCTAGTCATGATATCTTTCTTGTCATAGATAATCTCACTGAGAAAGCTACCTACAATCAGGTTTTTGTGACATTCTTGGTTTTTATGACATTGCTCTTTCTTGGTTCTCCTCCAATCTCTCTAACCATTTCTTCTCAGTTTCCTTTTCTGAATCTTCATCAAAAACATAATTATCTGTGGGTTCTTCCAAGACTTTGTCCTGAGTTTTCTTCTCTTCTTTCTCTCTCTCTTTAACTCAGTGATCATATCAGCTTATATGGATTCAATTACCATTTTTATGTAGATGCTTCTCAGATCTACCTTTCTGTTAATGTCCAATCTTGTATCTCCCACTATCTAGCAGAATTTAAACTGGGTGTTCTGTAGGTATCTTCAAGTCAACATGTCCAAAACTGAGTTCATTTTCTTTTCATCAAATCTCTCCCCTCTTATTGACTCCCTTTTCTTTGTTGGGGTTACCAACATCCTCACAGTCACTCAGGCACACTATCTTTCATGACATCTTCAGGATCCCTTTTGCACACACTCCACATATCCAATCTATTGTCAAATTCTGTCACTTCTATTTCTGCGGCTTTTTTTTTTTTCATATGTTCCTTTCTTTGTACTTACATAACCACCACTCTGGTGCAAGCCCTTATCACTTTGTATCTTTAACACTTTGACTACTACAAAGGCCTTCTGGTTGATCTCCTTGCTACAAATCTCTCTTCACTCTCATCCATCATCTACTTAGCTGCCAACTGTGATCTTTCAAAAGTGCAGGTATGACCATGTGATTCTTCCTTTTCAATAAACTCCAATGGCATCCTATTATCTCCAGGATCAAATACAAACTACCCTTTTCTACTTTTAAAGTCCTTAACAATCAGGCTCCTTTCTACTTTTTTTATACATATTTATTCTACTTATTTATACATATTTTCCCTATATATTTATACATTTCTCTTTTCTACTTTCTCCTTTCCAATGCAATTATTATAGGTCTTCTTGCTATTCTTCACACATAATACTCCATCTCCCAATTCCATGACTATCTTCTCTGGCTATCTTCATATTGTTCAATTGTTTTTCAGTTCTTTCTGACTTCTCATAACCCCACTTTGGGTTTTCTTGGCAAAGACACTGAATTGGTTTGCCATTTTCTTCTCCAGTTCATTTTACAGATGAGGAAACTGAGGCATGCAGAGTTAAATAATTTGCTCAGGGTCACCCAGTTATTAAGTGTCTGAAGCCAGGTATGAACTCAGGAAGATGAGTCTTCCTAATGCTAGACCTAGAGCTCTATGCACTGTGATACCTAGTAGTTGCCATGTTAAATTTTGCTGAGTTCATTTGAAAGAGCATGATAGATTGTGGTTACAAAACAATTTTTGAAGTAATTCACAATTATTTATTCAAATAAAGTGGAATTCATACTAGTCCTGTGTCATATGATTATAAAAAGCTTAAGCCCTCTATATAAATGGCTTAAGTTACCTCTTGTTAGCTAAAATACAAAAGAGGAAAATACAGTTAAATATAGAAAGTCAAATAGCCTTCCGATGTGCTCTCTGGAGAACTCAATTATTTGATAAGTAGCTCCCTAAGACCCTCTATCTATATGTAGAAAGAGGCTTCTTTATGAGCGACATCTGACAAGTAGAGAGATATTTATAGTGTGGGATCTTTGGAAAATGTAATTATTTGTCCTTTTGTAATTAATAAGATAAATTGAAAATGAAGCTTTTCATTTTCTTCTTTTCATTTGGATAAAACTTTAATTTTCCATAATTAATTGGCTTCACAGTTCAAAATGTTAAAATATATTATTAAGCTGAATAGTAAGGTTAAATGCTGACTGTTGCGCTCTCATTGAGAAATCATATAGTTAAAGTTGAAAACAAGAAGGAATACTTTTTTTTACTCTTGACTTGTACTCCTTGGGCCAATAATAAGAGAACTGGTACTATTTTTAGATGAGTAGATATGGTCATATTTGGTGCATAACTTATAAATTCTAGCCTAATTGCATCTATATTACTGTTGAGGAAAGTTCAGAAGTACACATGGTTGTTCCTCCATTGGCACAATGGAGGAAATAGAACATATTAAACTGATTTCAATAGGATGGGACCTGGACTCTTTGATGTCATTGTTAACAGGATCTCCTGGGTAAGGAAATGCCCCTCTTAAAAAATTCCTCAGGATTGGCTCCTTTTCAGAGACTTGTAGAGTTATGGAATAACCTAGACCATCAAGGAGTTAAATGACTCTAAAGATCACCAGCCACCAGAGCTGATGTCAGAAGCAGAACTTGAATCCTGGTCTTTTGGCTTCAAGCCCAGTTCCCTATTCACTTTTCCATGCCACCTTTCTGATTTTTAGGAGTACAACAAAAATGGGCTATTGACATGTTGGTTTTTGTTTGTTTGTTTTTGTCAAAGCAGTCTAAAGATTGCTTCTTTTTTGAATGCATCTGATCTAACAAAGTAAATGAAATGAAACTGGGCTTTGATAGCAGAAATTGCTGTTTAATAGTAATAGAGAGGCAGCAAGATACAAACGGTTCTCAAACCTCATTTCTGTTTTTAGCTTTACTTTTCTTCTTTAATAGATTCTACCCCAACTGAAACTAGTAACAATTAGCAAAATTGATATGAATTTCCAACATTCAAGAATAAATCTTTTTAAAAAATTGTCCAGATAATACTTTAACTGTAATGGAAAGGAAGAAACGATAACTTACAGATATCATGTGGGGAATTACCTGCTTCTTTATAAAAATTATATAAAAACTTGGGAAATGAATGATTTTTACCCCTTAGGCAATTGGGGTTAAGCCCAAGGTCATGCAGCTAGGAGGTGTTAAGTGTCTGAAACTAGATTTGAACTCAGGTCCTCCTGAGTTTAGGGCTCATGTTCTAGCCACTGCACCACCTAGCTGCCCTGAAATGAATGATTTAAAAAAATACATATGATATGAAATAGGAAGGTATAGCAAAATGTTTTCTAAGTTGCCAGCATCATTATCATTCAATTTAATTTATCTAGAGGTAGATTTTCTAGTTTTCAGAAAAGTCACATCCAGATTTTATGGTAGCTGGAGTATATTACTGTGTCTATAATAATTTTTACCTGCCTTTTTTGGGGTATGGGATGAGATAAGTGAATGCATCTGGGGTATAGAGAGCATCCCTGGAAGGAAACTACTTCTGCAATTTCTAGTGTCAGAATTTGTTAGAATGTCATTGAGAAATTGTGTGACTCCTCCTCACACAACTCAATTGTGAGACTTGAAGGTGGGTCTTTCTGCCTCAGTGTAGCTATTTTGTTTGTCTACTACAGCGCCTCTTTTTTTTTTTTTAGCAAATAAAAATGACTAAAACACACAGTAACTTTCACAAAACTTTTACAAGTACTCTCTGAAGTAGGTAATAATACAAATGTTTAACCTGCAAGCTAGGTAATTATCTCCATTTTATAGACATACAAATTGAATATTCCTTAAGTCATTTGCTTAAGAGTCATAGAAGCAAAAAGCATCTCAAGTCTCTGAGGTCACTGCTCTTTCTCTTATACCTCATTCAGTTTCAAGACTTATTGTTTTCTCTCATGCAGTAATAGCCTACAATGATCAGATAAAGATGGAATACATTTAGGGGGAGGTTAGCTAGGTTGCAGAGTGGATAGAGTACTGGGCCTAAAGTCAGGAAGATCTGAATTAAAATTTGACCTCAGACATGAGCTGTGTGACCCTGAGCAAATTACTTAACCTCTGTTTACCTCAGTTTCTTTAACTTAAAAAGAAAATAATAATATGAATAGCACCAATTTCGTGTGCTTGTTGTGAAAATCAAATGAGATAATTTTTGTAAATTTTTTTAGCACAGAATGAGGGTTATATAAATGCTTATATACTTCCCATTCTTCTCACCTCCTGGTCATTTCTTCTTGCATATTGCAGAACTGAGTGGTGGATTACTATCTTTTAAGGAATAGATCAAGACCTCCAATTGGCCAGCCACCGATGACCTTTTTTGTTGTTGTTGCTAACTTGCTTTCCCTTTTCCTAATTTCTTACTTTTCCTCTCTCATCCAGAATTGAGTGATATTTCCTTTGGAGGGTTTTTAAAAAAAATAGTTGCTTGAGTATATAATGAATATACTAACTCCTGAGGAAAAAATGTTCTGCCTCTATTATTATATAGAAGATAGACACACAAACTATTCCACTATAGAGCTTTTCTGAAGTCTAAAGCTGGTATTTCAGAACAAAAAACACAAATGAACTTAGCTCTTTCTAGTCAGTCAATCAAATAGTCAGAAAAGCATTTAGTAAGTGCTTGCTGTGATCCATATGGTTGTGGAGGGGAAAGTGAGGAAGGTGACCTTGCACAGCCCTCCCTCACTTAAATCCAATTCACTTACATGTCATGGCACCTACTTCCTAATGTCATGGCTCCTTTTCAAGAATGAAGGACAAATAGTAATAACTACGTACCAGGCGCTGTGCTAAGATCTAGGGATACAAAGAAGACCAAAAAAGGTCTGTGCCTTTGAAGAATTCCCTTTTAATGAGGAGACAAAATGCCAACAACTGTTCATACAAGATACATACTCTACAAATGGAAGGGAATTTCAAGGGGAAGGCACTTACAGTGGAAGGATTTGGGCTGAATTTTAAAGGAAGACAGGGGAGACTAAGATTTTTTTTTTTTCAGGGACTGGACACATATTATTTTATTTCATCAAGTACCATAAAGATTATTGGCACTAACTCCAGTAAGTTAGTGGATATAAAAGTGTGTTAAAATTATAAACAGTCGGTATTATTGCTATAATAACTGACAATGAGGTTATTATTAATATTGTTCTTACTGGTAATAATAACACCCATAAATAATAGTTTTTATTATTATTTCTAGTAATATTTATTTATAACAACAGTAACTATAGACTCAGATCATAACAAAACTGAATGTTAAAATAACTCAGAACAGACCTCCTTCTATTTGTTGAGCAGATGATTTATGGAAAACTCATAGGCTAATATGGTAGGAATTTCAGAAGATGAGAAGGTACAGGTCGTTCAGCAGTAGGCTCAAAAATCAAAGACCTAATAGATTCATTGAAGTAAAAATGCACTATTAATGTTTTATATCAATTCATCAAGATTGATGCCATCATGTGTTCTGTTAGTTACTGAAAATAGCAATATTATTATGGTTTTCCTGGAAATTATCAGTATCTAAGTCGACTTTATTGTAGCACCATTCAGAATCCAGCACCCAAAACCCAGCACACAGTGCTATTTTTGAAATGAAAACATACTCACTAGTGGCAGAGTATAACATACCAATCTGTTGCTACTTAGTCAATTATATTATTTCTAGATTACTTAATCAGGGATATAAAAACTTCATTAAGTGATTACTGCACTCATGAATCTCCCTGTTTCACAGTTTCTTAGAACACAATTTTCTAGTTGTAGATGTAGATCTAGTTGTAGATTAATATCATGTAGGGATATTAATACATATTAAAATTTATGTGGGGATTTTTCAATTAAATGACAATTTGAAGTAGGAAGCTAAGTTTCTTATTTTTGAATGTTTTATTCCAGATTATAATAAAAACAAAACAAAAATAAAACTAGAGAAAGATCATTTGAAGGTGGTGATATAAGTTCAAATAGTAGCAGCTGATGATGATTCTCTACTTAAATGAATTTAAATTGGTAGCAAAGGACGGGCTGAAATTTTTTTTTTACAAGAAATATGATTAGAAATATAGCAAGAAAATTAAAAGACCCATTTTGAACAACTGCTTGTACTGTTACCAATTATTGACCTACTGGATTATTTATGATCATTCACTGTTTCTTTATTTACTATCCTGGTTTTTAGTGTTTGGGGTAAGAAATTTCTCCCTGAGATGGTCCTAGGCCTTCTGGTTATCCAATGATTGGTTTTAAACATGGCCAACTATGAAATTAATTTAACTTCCAGATTTAATGATTTGGAGTCAGTAATACCATCTCACAGACACGAACAGAGGTTGTATAGGATAGGCAGTCAGGGAATAGTTTGTAGTGTTGGTGGAAACATTTCCATTGATAAGCTCATGATCTGAATATTGAATATCACTGTATCAATCCTACAGAACAAAGCCTGAAATTAATACTTTGAAATTAATTTTACAATAAAGTTGGTAAAGGTTATGCCTTTCTGGGAATTTATGTTAATCTGGTACACAAGTAATTTAAAAACATGTTTTTCTAGAGACTGACACAATTACTTCTCCATTTATCTAAATAGATAAAACATTAAGGCATCCCCATATTTACAAGCATCAACATCAAATCAGAATGGGACAATGAGATAGAAAGAAAAAAAATTAGAAGAGGGCTAGTTAAATGGTGTCAATGGAATAGAAGCTTTGGAAATGTCTAGGCAAATAGGCTCTTATTTTGAGCTTGTAGGGGAAAATCCTAAATTGATACCATTTGAAAGAATTAAGCAAAAATAAATTATTGTGTATTAGATGATGCAACCAATTAGAATTACAGGGAATACACTGGTATTTAATGGTGGGGGGTGGGGAGGGAAACCACCATTTAAATTTTGTCCTTGAGGCTGCCCAGAGATAGTTCCCTAAAGCACTCTTACCTTTGTTTTCTGCCTTCAGTTCCTCTGCCATCAAGCTGTCTTGTCGGTTACCAAGCACAAATGCCAGAAACGAGAGAATCAGGGCATCCAAGATTCCAATAATAGCCAAGATGTATGCCCAGCGGACTGAACAAGCCCCAAGTGTGTACTTGTCTGTCTTTTCACCGCACATCCGTTTTACCTCGTCTGAATCCCAGCCATCAGGGAAAATCATACAGCCAAGTACAAGACAGGCAGCTTAGAAAGGGAAAAAAACACAAAGAGAAAAATGGGAAAGTGTTCATATAACCCTCACTTTATTAACATCTCTCTGGATCATTCTATAAATGACTATTTTACAAGATATCACTCAAAGGACCAATGTTTATCACAACAACCCTATCTGGGTGTTTGTTCTGGTTATCTTAAAAGCAAAGATCCTCTAATGAGTCTTTACAAAAACTTAGACTCTGACATTGAGCTTTATAGGGAGAAGCCTGGGTTATCTGAAAGGGAGCATCTTTAAGAAAGAGTAACACATCAAACATTTCCTTTTGACTTCCATTGCTAATTTTGCCAAGAATTAATTCATAACACTACAGAACGAGGACACAACATTGATTTTTAAAGGGCTGTGATAACAGCTGAAATGGAAAATATTCATCGTGGAAATTGGTGCTGCAAAACTTTATTAGAAACTGAAATATCAATATTATTTAAGGGATCCTAGGAAGCCTTCATATGTAAAAATATCATTTTGGAGATGAGAGTCCTCATCTCTCAAACTCAAAATAAAAAAAAAAAACCCATGTAATCCATAATAGTATTTTTCTCCCCAAACTCACTTCTAGTCTTAACTTTCTTGTTTTTGTCTATGACACCATCAATCACATAAGTTACAACCTAAGCGGTCTTCAAGTTCCCATGCCCCACAGCTAATCAGCTGCTGAGCTCTACTGATTTTACCTTCTTAACATCTCTAGCAACTGTACTCTTGTCTCTCTTTGAACCACAATAAATCTGTTACAAATTCTCATTGCTTCTTGCTTAAGCTACTGCAATAGTCTTTTAGTTGATTTGCCTGTTTTGCTGCATCCAAAATATCCTTTCTTACATTTACCCTCCACAAATCTATTAAATGGATATTCCTAAAATTATATCAGACTTTGCCAGATTCCTACTCAAATATCATCAGTGTAATTTCCTGTAATTTAAGAATGCCTGAACTCTGGCTCTCAAGTTCCTCTCAAGTACTATTTCATATTATTCCCATTTGTGAATACTGAATTTCAATCAAATTCACCTTCTACCTATTCCTTATATATAATATTACATTTTATTCCTCCATACCTTTGAGAAGTGATTCCCTCATGCTTAAATCCACTCTTTCTTCATGGAGAGAATGCCTCTTGGAATCACATACTTTCCTCAGGGCCATCTTCTTCCTCTATGAGATCTTTTCTAATTCTTCTCCCTCCCTCTGCCCCTACTTATGAAGAGTTTTTTCCTCTTAAAGTTCCTTAGTATTTTGTATATATATTTTCTATTTACTTAGATGTATATATGCTGTATATCTCTCCGGTAGAATGTAAGCTTCTTGATGGTAAGGACTATTTCATTTTGTCTTTACCTAGTATAATGTCATGCACCTATTAGGTTCTTTCAATTGAATGACATGAAATAAAAGAATTCAGATAAGTTCTCTCCATATGGCTGTTGTTATCACTGCTTAAATTCACTTCAGTTCTCTAAAAGTAGATTATTTAGTTTGAAAATAAGTTGTATTCAAACTATAATAATTAGGTTACAGAAGGTAACTTCTTTAGAAGTTTATAGTTTTGAGGGTACATAAAAAATTCTAAAGATTCTAATTACTTCTTCAATAAAGTTTTTAGTGACTACTGAAAGATAGGTATGTTATACTGGTATGATCAAGTAGTATGGGTCAATCTCTAAAGCCAGTGAAAAGGATTATCACTTTGTTCCTTGCAAGCATGGATACTGAGCAAGTTGTCAAGTGTCATGATGCTGTACTGAGCTTTGGCCATTATTTTAGAAAGATGTGTTTTACACTGTAAGACTCAGTATCCTGAGGGTGTGAGTACCTTGAGGCTGAATAATCAAAGAATGTGAGCCAAAGAAGGGGCAAAGATCATACACAGAGAATAAATATGAAAGAATCAATACGAGTTAAATTTGAGGAGTAAGGTTGTATAAGGGGTTTAAAAACTCAACAGAAGAGTTAATATTTTATCTTAGAGGCAAATATTTTATCTTGGAGCCTGAAGAGTTGGTTGAGTATGGGTTGACATGGTTAGATCTGCACTTAAGGAAAATCAGAATTCTTTCCATTTCATCCAAGGTTCTCAAAGTGTGGTCTGGAAATATCTGGGAAATCCTAAAACCCTTTAAGGAGATCTAAAAGGTCAAAATTATTTTCATAACAATTCAAAGATGTTTTAATTTCTAACATAGTATATATTGATGGATAAAATCCATGTAAACAAAAGTTCTTTGAGGGATCCTCAATAAATGTTAAGAGGTGGTTGTTGTTTGATTGCTTGTTTTTTTCTTACTCATTTTTTCCTTTTTGATCTGACTTTTCTGATACAGGTTGATAAATGTGGGAAAATGTTTAGAAGAATTGCACATGTTTACCTATATTGGGTTGTGTACTGTGTAGGGGAAGGGAAAGGGAGAGGAGGGAAGGAGAAAAATTTGGAACACAAGATTTTGCAAGGGTGAATATTGAAAACTATCTCAGAATGTATTTTGAAAAATAAAAAGCTATTATTTAAAAAAAGAAAGTAAAGATTTAGCAAACTGATTTCTGATTCCCCATTAGTCTAGGTTTCTGGTTTGGTATCTCTTTGGTTAGTGAGATCAACTTGCTGATGTGGACAATAACCCATTGCTAGAGTCTAAATACAATAGAGTTCTGGGGACTTATGGGCGGGGGCTTCTTAATAGTTGAACAAGCACCACACTATTGAACAAGACATGTTAGCTTAAAAGAAGAATGAGATGATAAAAGGCCCATTGATTTAGATCTGAAATAGTCCTTAGAGCTCTTCTAGTCCAAAGCACATTTTCTAGATGAAGAAACTGAATTCCAGAGAAGTCAAATGTATTGTTCAAGATCACAGAGCTATGAAGTAGAAGAGCCAGCATTTGATCCCAGGTCCTCTGATTCCAAACCCAACAATTATTTCTATCCCACCAGGTAACAAAATGTTTTCTGGCCCTTAAAAAATACTATTGCCAAGTAAATGGATACTACAAAGGATCTGATCAAAAGTCTGATAGTAGGGATTCATTCATATAACAAACTTTATCTATTAACCTGGGATGGATTCTAGGAATTTAGGTACCTTTTGTGGACTAATTGTAATAAACGATTAGAGTGGGAGAGGACTCTAGGGGGTCTCAAGTTCAGTCTTCTCATGTTTTTGTTGAGGAAGCTGAGGGCTCAAGAAGTGAAATTGGGAAAATATCCTAAGCTGCTTTTACAGGGCTTTTTGTATTGTATCACATGGCCATCTACATCACAAGTAGTTGTTTGATTTAGAGGAAGTTGAATAATTTTGTTGAGTTTAAATCCATAGCCAGGTGGCACATTTCTATCTTCCCCCCTTTACATGTTTATGTAGACACTGGGGCCAAGTCTAGGGCAACGAATTGATAACACATCCATAAGAAGGAAGGTATCTCACATTTAGGGCATTCAGGGAACCCAATGGTTGGGGCAGCAATAAAGCAGCAAAGATCAGAGAATTTTGGTTGGTGGAGGAAGGAGAGATGATGAAGAGAAGGTTTCTCAACTCCAATGCCACGGGAAAGAAGGCACCAAGGGGAATACAACATAGAATATAGATATTTCCAGCATAAAAAGGTGTGGTTGTAAAAGATCCCAGAAAAAGATGGCAGGTAAAAGGAGATATTAGCCTATCACATGAAAAGCTAAGTTTTTTGGACTACCAAAGGTCCTTGTTTCCAATAATCTTTAAAGTTCCTTCTAGTTCTAACATCTAATGATTCTAAAATATGTGAGCTCTCTATAACATGAGCTATGTTTTGGGGGAGCTAAGTCATGAGACTTAATTTATTTAAAAAAGTATAAAAGCTGCAATTGTGAAAGGTGGGTTATTTGCTATTTTAACTGGGATAAACATTTTTATTGTTTTATGTAGATTAAATGATTTTTTTTTCCAGAAAGAAAAGTTCTTGTGTTAAAAAACCCCACAAAACCCAAGAACAATCAGCAATGGTCCAACCACTGATGTTAGACCCTCATCACCTCATGCTTGAATTATTAGCACAGCTTGCTGGATGGTCAACCTCTCACTCTAGTCCCATCTTCCACCCAGTTATCAAACTTCCTGAAGTATCAAACAGTTACCCCTGTTCCCATTTAATATGGCTCCCTATTATCTTCAGGACCAAGTATTTTTTTTTTTTTTTGACGAACTTCACAACCTGGATTATTCCTACCTTTCCAGGCTTTTATACATTTTATACAGTGACACTGCCCTTGTTCCTGTCCCTCACATGTGACACCCCATCTTCTGGATCCACAGATTTTTGGTGGTTATTTCCTTATGTCCTATGTCTGGAATGCTCCAGCAGTCCAGTTTCTTCCTTTAAGTTTGAGCTAAAATCAGCCCTTCTGCAAATAGAATTTCCCAATTTTCTTTCATTGGGCAAGGCTGGGCAGCTCCATTGGAAGTCAGGACTTGTAGGATGATGGTCCTAAAAACATCTGGTTCCTAGGCAATTATTGGCCAAATCATATGCATTAGAGGTTCCCGCATGGATTTTGGGTCAAATTATAGACTGTCCAAACTGCATGTGATGTTACAGACCACCTAGTCCAGACCTTTCATTTTTCCAGGTGAAGAAATGAAAGTCCAGAGAAATTAAGTGACCTGTTGGAAATTACACAGTCTGTTAAAAAACAGAACAAAGCATGGAACTGTTTCTCTAGGACTAGTAATTTACTTTGTACCATAGTGTTGCTCTTAAAGCTTAAAATTATGATTTTGACAGGTCATTGCTTTCCTAAAGGCAGCTAGATGGTAAGAGTGCTAGATCTGGGGTTAGAAACACCTGAGTTCAAATCCAGATACTCACTAGCTGTGTAACCCTGGGCAACTTCTATCTCAGTTCCTTCACTGTCAAATGAGGTTAACAATAGCATCTACCTCACATGGTTGTGAGGATTAAATGAAATAATATTTATAAAATACTTAGAATAGTATTTGGCACACGATAGGCTCTGTATTAATGCTAGATATTATAATTTATAATTATAATTTGACATGGCTGTCTGATTCTTCATGGCCCAATTTGGGGTTTTCTTGGCAAAGATTCATGATACCTTTTTCTAGCTTACTTTACAGATGAGGACACTAAGGCAGACAGTATTAATTGACTTGCATATGGTCACACAGAAAACTTAAGCTCAGGAAGATGAGTCTTCCTGACTCTAGGCCTGGCACTCTATCCACTACACTATCTAATTGTTGTTATTATCATTATTTTTGCTGTTATGGCAATGGAGGTGTTATATTTGAAAAGGGACGTTGTACATTAATTATTGAGGATATATGTGTAATGGAGTAAAACATAATCAGGAAAGGAAAGGTAGGAAGAGGCCAGATTGTGAAGAACTTTAAATGCTAAACTTAAAGAGTTTACACTGAATCCTGGAGGTTATGGGGAATCACCTGAGTTTATTGAGATAAGAGAGTGACATGGAGACCTACACTTGAGGAAGATCAGTTTAGCAGTTAAATGGAAGATGTGCTGGGAAGAGAAGAGATTGGAGACTTGGAAGGCCAATTAAATGACTATTGTCAGTTCAGGTGAGGGGGCAGCTAGGTGGTGCAGTGGATAGAGCACTGGGCTTGGAGTCAGGAAAACCTCAATTCAAACTCAGCTTCAGAAACTTCTTAGCTGTGTGAGTTCAGGCAAGTTACTTAACCTCTGTCTTCCCCTGGAGAAGAAAATGGCTAAGTACATGGATGGAGGTCTATGAGGTCATAAAGAATCACACATGACTGAAAAAACTCAACAATAATAATGCATATAGTTCAGGGGAGAGTTAATGAGGTTGGAATCAGAGTTCAGAATTGGATGAGTGAAATGCCACAGGAGAAGTGTTATGAAGATAGAAATGACAAGATTTGTTAAAAGATTGGATGTTTAAAGTAAGTGAAAGTGAGGAGTTGAAATGCCCCTGAGGTTCCTCTGAAAATCTGATTATACAAAAGAACTTCTTCTTTTGTGTCCTTTTGTCTTGAAATGGGGTAAAAAGGAAAGAAACAGAATGAATCATCTCTAGGCCTAGGAACCCAGAGGAAATATTCCCTGAATTCAATGTTCCATGCCTCCAGTTCACATTTCTACTATAGTTAATTTTAAAAGACATTAAATCCAAGCAAAATCAAATAAGTTTGCTTTGGAAACATTTATATTTGTAAAAAAGTGAATTTCAAAAGTTCAAAATAAAAATGATGTTCTTAACCATCTCAGATATTGCTTTTGGATCTCTAATAGCTTTCTTTGACAAATTATTTATTTGTATGTCTCCTTTTGTATAATTAGACTTAGTAAATACTCTGTTTTTCTGGTTCTGCTTTTTAATTTTTTCATGATTTCTAACTTTTTCTAATTTCTTTATACTTAGTCTTTTACATTTCATTACAACATCCTCTTATATGGATACATTGTAGAGTTTCAGAGCTGGAAAGAACCTTAGAAGTCCCCTAGCCCAGACAGAGACTGTTAGGTGGTGCTTTAGGATAGAGAGTCAGCCCTGGAGTCAGGAAGACTCCTTTCTCTTATTTCAAATCTGGCCTTAGACACTTACTAACTGTGTGACTCAGGGCAAGTCATATAAATTTATTTGCCTCAGTTTCCTCATTTGTAAAGTAAGCTAGAGAAGAAAATAGCAAATCATTACAGTACTTATGCCAAGAAAACTACAAAAGGATCACAAAGAGTTGGATACAAATAAAGAATGACTAAAGTCTAAACAGGAATCATTATCATCACTACCACCACCACCACTGTCATCATCATCATTTTCTTTTTCTATTCTTCCTTCTTTTCCTCTTCCACCTTTTTCCTCTTCATCTTCTTCTTTTTTCCTTCTTTTATTCTTCTATTCCTCCTTCTCCTCTTTCTTCTTCTCCTTCTTTTCTTCCTCCTCTTCTTTCACTTTTTTCTTTTTGCTTTTGCCCTCCTCTTTTTTCTCTTCCTCTTCTTTCCATTTGTCCTCCTCCTCCTTCTCCTTCTCCTCCTCTTTCTTCCTATACTTACTATATGTCATTAACTTTGCTAAGCAATTGGGTTACAAATATAAAAGTTAAGGTCATTCTTGCCTCTAAGTAGCTCATATCCTCTTATTTTATTTTGTTTTATCTAATTTTAGCATTTTGTTTTTTCCTATTATACATAAAAATAATTCTTAACCTTTCTTTTTCACAATTCTGAATTCCATATTCTCTCCCACCATCCTCATGTGCCCCTAATTGAGAAGACAAGCAATTTGATACAGGTTATAGATGTTCAGTCATGCAAAACACTTTTCCATATTAGTCTTCAAGCAGGAATTTTCTTTATAATTTTACCAGCCCATCTAACTCAGTAGCCCTCTCAGTGAAAAGTGCTAGATGTGGAGTCACTGAAACATGGGATCAAATACCACCGTTTCATTTTACCAGTCAGATGATCTTAAGCAAAAAACATTTAACCTCTGTAAGACTCAGTTTCTTCATTTATACAATGAGTTGTTAGACTAAGATGGCCTTAGAGGCCCCTTTTACTTTGAATCCTTGCCTATTGTTCTTCAGACCCATACTGGATAGCCTCTCTCCTGCCATGAATTCACATTAGAACTAGAACTAGGTAGGATACTTGGAGACTTTCTTTGTCTCAGAACATAGAGATTTAGATGGAGCCAAAATATGAAATAAGGATTTTTAAAAGAGCATGTGATTTTGGAATTTTACTTACATTTTGAAAACAGTTTAAATCAAGAATAATTAATATATATTTCTAATTATTTTATTACTTGTCACATTTAATTATTTAATTATTATTTATGTAATTAAATAATAATTATAATTAATAAATAGATAAATACATATAACATATTATAGATATATAAATAAATATAAAATATATAAATAATTAATAAATCAAGATTTTACTTTTGTTGTATAGTTCAAAAATGTCCAGTTCTTCATGACCATATTTAGGGTTTTCTTGGCAGAAATCCTGGAAGGTTTTTCTATTTCCTTCTGTAGACTATTTTTCAGATGAGTAAACTAAGGCAAATAGGGTTAAGTGACTTGCCCAGGACCACAGAGCTGCTAAGTGTCTGAGGCTAGATTTAAACTGAAAAAAAATAAGTCTTCCTAACACTCTAAGCCTGGAATTCTATTCACTGAGCCACCCAGCTGCCCCAAAGCTATCACTAGGTAGGGCAACTAAGCCTTTGTTCCAGAGCACTGAGTTTAGAGGGTGATATCACTTGCAGCTATTAAAATGCAAAGAAATAATAGGGTTTAGCATCCAGGTTCTAGATCAAAAGAATTATTAGTTACCATAGAATGCTAGCCAATACTTAGTTTGTGGTTCTTCTATTTCTTTCACTTATTGGTCTTTCCAAAAAGTGAGCTTCCTCTGATACTGTGGATTTGCTGTTTCCTTTGCCCAGTGGGAAGGTATCTGCCCCACACACTCTGCCTTTATAACTGAGAGTACTTGACTCAGTTACGAAAGTTCTGATTTATAGTCATTCCTTGGAACACAAAAAGCTGTTTCTTTCTTGGAGGGTAAAGCTCTCCTTTTATGATAAGACTCCAATTATTCAATGACACTTTTTCTTCCTTTCATTTTCAAAGATACATTTCTCCTACCCCAAACCTTTAACACAGGTTAGGATTTCCCTTTTACTTCTTCAGATTCTCTTTCCTCTTTGTTTTTCCACTGACATACTTCTATTTTTTAAGGAACAACTAGAAGGATTGAGTTTGAATCCTGACTCTTGTTATGTATAATTTTGGGTAAGTAATTTTACCTCTCTGTGAGTGTTGTCCTGATCTAGAGAGATTTGGAATAGAACAGGGTTTTTAACCAGGAAGCTGTGAATTTGCTTTTAAAATATTTTGATGACTGTATTTTAATGAAGTTGCTTTCTTCTGTAATGTTATATCCTTTCTTTTATGCACCTAAAAGCATATTGTGAGATGAGGTCTATAGGTTTCATTAGATTGACAAAGGGGTCAGTGATACAGAAATGATTCACTCACTTAAATGATAGACTAGATTAATTGGATAAATTGATGTCTAAAGACACTCCCAGCTCTAAATCCATGATTCTCTGTGGTATTTAAATAAATGTTATATTTCAATTAAATAAAATTTTGGCATATTCACTTTAAAAGGCAATGTCACCCAGAAATGACAGCTATATCCTCTTTTAACCTGTTGTCTTTCTTGAAGCCTACTTAAGAAAAGACTTGAAGAGAAAGGGAAATGAAAACATACTAACTCAAACTGAGGAGAGAAGAAATTGGAGAATATATAAAGGCTCTAGAAAAAAAAAAAAACAGCTTTGAGTACACAGAACATGTCCAAGATCCAACATGTACCTGACCACTGATTTAATTTTATACATTTCCCAAAGTACTGAGGAGCTTCCAAATTCTGAAAGGAGATTATTCGGGCAGATGCTGCACATACCTATAGTAACTTTCATTTTCCAAATAAGTACAAAAGTGGCTAATTGCTCCTCAGAGTAAGTAATTATACAAGCTCTTCTCTGGCCAAAGAGATCTATCTAATCTGTTAAAGAAAACGCCTTTAATAAAAAGCCACAAATGTTTATAATTGGTTTTTTCCCAAGGAAAATGAAGAAATATGGATGAAGTGAATGGTGGGGGTTAGAGTGGGGGAAGTTGGGGATGACATTAATAACCGGGTCTATAGATATCAGTAGTTCAGCTGCCCTAATTAAGGCTGTTAGCTTGGGGAAACTGATAAGCACTTATTTTCTGAAAGGAAAGAGGACGTCTAAATTCATTCTTTACGAAGTCTCTGCACTGTTGCACAAAAAGCATGATAAATTGCCTTATGTTGCTGAAGCACTCGAGGGGAACCTGGTGGAGAGAGGAGCCTGCATTCACTTAACTCTATCAATTATTCAGGCATACAGTAATTGACAAAATTGATGCCAACCGAGTTGCCAAGTTACTAAGGGGGGAACCTTCACACATAGATTGTCTGTCACTGTAATGAAACACCTGGTAAGAGAGATACACTCATCATCCTTAGAGCTTCTTCATCAGCAAATAGAAAATGGGAACAGTAGTCATAATACTTGTTACCTCTGGGAAAGTAGGTAACTTGTCCACCTGGGATATGAAGTACTGGTGGGTTGGAGTATACTGAAAAAACTTAATTGTCCTCAGGTAAATTTTTGGTATTAAAACTTAATGGTAATTTGAAAGGCCTTTGCAACTGTCCTAAAATGTCAGAAAGAACTGTCAACAAGGGAATGTGGGTGGGAGGGGAGATTAAACAATTGCAGAAGCCAACAGGGAAGAAATAAAGAGACAAAAAGTTTGGAGAAAAATAAAAGAGCTTCTCAATTCTGTCAAGATGCCACTTACCTTTAATCCACTCTAAGTAAAAGAATTTACACCTTCAAGGGAATCAGTTGTGACATGTGCATGCAGAGCTATGTCCTTACATAGTCTGGAGATTCATATGTGTGTTAGCTAGTTAACTGAGGGAAAACTATTATTATTATTATTATTTTTTTTTTTTGTGGTAGGAAATAGAACTAGAGAAGGAAAGAGAAATATTAAAAAAGAAATAAATATTAATTTGCTCAAATTGGGAAATGGGATAGTGATTGAGAAAAATAACATATCTCTCAACTTAACAAACATTGTTTAAAAGTCCATTATGTGAATACACTTTATGTTATATGCAAGGGTAACACAAAATCTCTGGAGTGTACTAGAGCCAACTCTAGTCCACTTAAAACAACCCAATGTTAAAGTTTAAGGAGAACACTTAAGCCTCAGAAATCAGTAATTATTACAAATCAAGGCTTGATTTATTGTTTTTTTTTTTTTTCCTGAGGCAATTGGGATTAAGTAACTTCCCCAGGGTCACACAGCCAGGAAATATTAAGTGTCTGAGGCTAAATTTGAACTCAGGTCCTCCTGACTTCAGAGCTGATGTTCTATCCACCGAGTCACCTAGTCGCCCCAGCTTGATTTATTGTTTTGTTGATTTTCTAGACTAAACAAAGTGTGTATAAAAGTATGTGTATGCATTCCTCCCTCTTCAGATTTTAGTTGTTAAATATTTATCAGGCACACCTCAGACTTACTCACTTAACATTACTTGTGCTCAGAAAAGGGCTGAGATAAAAGTTCACATTGGGTTAAAGGTCTGATGAATTTAGGCAGCTGCTGCTAATTAGTACTTAGTTTGTGAAATGGTTTATTTCCTCAGCTGTGGGGAAGGATCTCTATAGAGACTTAAAGGAAGAATTTCCCATTTCAGAAATACAGTATGAGCAAAAATATGGAGATGAGAAGAGCAAGTTGTAAAAAGGAGAGTGAGAAATAAATAGAACAAGGAATAGTCCAATTTGGCTGGAACACAGACTAAGTTATGGGAAGTAGTGTAAGATAAGGCTAAAAAGATGGTTTAGAGAAAGATTGTAGGGGGCTTTGGATGCCAGGAGTAAGACTTTCTATTTTATTGCATGTGTTTGATCTATATCAGCTTGCATGTTGTCTTGGGGAGGAGGAAGGAAGGAAGAAAGGGAGAAAAATTTGGAACACAAGGTTTTGCAAAGATAAATTTGAAAACTCGCTTTGCATGTATGTGGAAAAATGAAATACTGCTTAAAAATAAAACAAAAGATGATATTGTTTGCTTTCAGAAAAAAAAAAAAAGACTATATTTTATCCTACAGGCAAAGTAGGGAGAGGGCAGTTAAATGGCACAATGGATAGGGTCCTAGACATGGAGTCAGGAGAACTTAAGTTCAAATTTAGCCTCAGATATTAAGTAGATTTGTGTCCCTTGGCAAGTCATTTAACTCTTTACTTCAGTTTCCTCATCTGGAATAGAAAATGAAAAATAAAATGGCAAACCAATCCAGTTTCTTTGCCAAGAAAACCCCCAGTGAGATCACAGAACAGTGAGATTCAATTAAAATGACTTGAGGACGACAAATGAAGGGAGAGCCACTGAAGATTTTTTTGAATGATACATTAGAAACTTCTAATCATGAGAGCAGGATGAAAAGATGGAATGTAGAGGCAATGACAAGAATAAATTAGAATGAGACCAACTAGTGTGCAAATTATTATAATAGACTAGATTTATTTGAGTCGAGAAGTGACACAGGTAGAATTAATCTTTAGGAAAATCATATTGGCAATTGATTGATGAATGGATTGGGAAAGGGAGATATTTGAGACAAGAGGACCAATTTGCAGGCTACTGTAATAGTCCATGGATAGTAAGTTGATGAAGGCCCGTATTAACAAGGAGGGATGACTATATATATATATATTTTTTGCACTAGAAAGATGTATAGGTTGCAATGACTGAAGGACAAAGGAAGAGAATTAGTGGCAGAATTTCTTAAAGAAGAGTAACTATATATAGTAGAACTCCATTATAACAAGGATTTGATTGTATTGCATGGGGCAAAGCATATTCCTTGACATAAGTGTATTTAGTTATAGATTGATGTAAATTAGTCTTTAATGTGGGAGTTCATCTGATTTCCAATCCTGATATCCAAGAGTATTAATTACCCACAAAGTTCATACAATAACATTGCTGACAAGACTGGAAGAAGAGTAGCTGGGTCTGTCCTTTTAGAATCTTCTAAGTGCTTAAAAAATAAATAAGAATCATTTGTAATTAGCAATTTCATTGTTTTAATGCAAAAGCTGCTGTTAAAATGAAGCCTGGAAACTGTTTATTAGTCTTTCCTCTAAAGCAGATTAAACATTTCCTGAGTTTATACTGCTAATTGACTTAGCCAATCTCTTTCCCCTCCCTACTTAGATAATGCAAAGGTATACTATAGTTCAGTATTAAAATAATCACAAATTTTAAATTGGTGGAATGAGAATTAATGAGGTTTAATGTATAGATATATCAATATACATATTCTCTGGGATGGGCTTACAAGAGATCAAAACAACTGGGCTGTTTTTTTAAATGAGGAAAAAAATCAAGCCACCTTTTTCTCTATTCCCAATTAGCTGCTTGTTCCATTTAAATAAGCATACATGAATTAATTTCCATATGTAATTGAACTGCGTTCCTAGCCATACCTATGGTACAGTACTTAAATATGTTGGAACTAAAAGGAGAACAGGGGCCAATCCTGACATCAAGGAAGAGTAATTAAGTAATTCCTTTATTGGAGTCCTATTTAGACTTCTGAAAAGTCTTACCATTTGTTTACTTTAATTAACCTCTTCTACTTTTATTGAATTCAATATAACTTATCAGTAAACGAATGAATTAATGACTGATGTGTTTGCTTTTCACAATTTCTGTATGTTTGAAGTTTGGAGCAGGGACCTTTGTCTCAGTCCATATTTTGATGAGCAAGGCACAAGACCTTAATTTGAAAAATGATTATCCTGCACCCTAATTAGTTACATTATATTACTGACCTTCCTTGCAATGTCTTTCTTCCACTTGTTATTATAGGGGCTTAAAGCAGTGGAGTTTATTCCTTTTCCACCAGTTATTTGGTGTGTGCTAATAAGTCTGCACGCCCGTCATCATATTTGTAAAGTGTAGATTCCCCCTATCAGGGGCCTGTTATGTTTTTACCTCCCAGTTCTGTTTAAAATAAAAATTAAATTTATGAATATATCAATTGGTGCTCTGAGACACTAAATATAAGATATCGTGCATACATAAATAATTCAACATGTGTGAGTAGGTCTTCCTCTAGAAGTGTGTGTTAAAGAGTGGGAGTCAGATCCAGCACTCTCATTCTCTGACTCACTAGCTAAGTCATCTATTGACTGCATTGGACAAGGTCAAGTAATCCCATTACCATACAGTGCCAGTCTGGCAACTAGCATTTCACTTCTCATTATGAGGATGGCATCAAAAACCACTTAACTCATTTGAAATGGACATAAGCACATTGATAACTGGAAGGACCCTCTGTAAACAGTGTCCCTTGATCTGTACCTTTCCTAAAACACTCTTTGGCACTGGTACAGCCCTATGCTTGCTATTTCTTTTCTTCTTAGACATATTTCTTTGCTTCTCTTGACAATTCGCTTTAAAGACTTAGGAACACTTAATGGCAAAAATGAATGAATAAATAAACAAATAAATAAAAATTAGTTAAGGTGGGAGAGGAAATGTGGTGGTCTGAATCTGAAACTTATACCTATTTGACCTTGGACAAAGGATTTAAACTCATTTGGCCACAGTTTGCTTGTTTTTAAACTAAAGGCATTCAATTAGATAGCCTTAATAAGCAGGATTTAAAAAAAAATGTGTCTTTCCAGTGAAGACTAAGGATCCCTTTTCAGACTCATATTTTAAAGTTTAAAATATATCTATATGTTACAAATATACATGTTTATAATGTATGTATTTGATTTACTTATAAATTATATAATTTTACAAGTATATATATATATATATATATATATATATATCTATGATATGATACTTTTCCACAAAGGACTATAAGATCATCAATTTGGAGCAGGAAATGACCTTGGTGATCTTTGAGTCTAATATCTTCATTTTACAGATAAGGAACCATGGCCCTAGAAAAGTTAAAAGATTACCTAAGTTGATGTGGATAGTATGTGGCAGATCCAGGATTCAAATCCAGGTCATCTAATTATGAATTCAGTACTCATGCTAATTCTTCATTGAAACCCTCTATTTAGTTTTAGTTTTAGTTTTTTTTTTAAATTTGGGTCTTCGCTAAGTATCAGTGTAAAATTGCAAATAGAGAGCTGGCCTGGGAGTCTAAAAAACTTGAATTTGAACCCTGCCTCTGATACATACTGGCCATGAGACTCTGGGTAAGTCATTAACTTTTCCATTCCTATGAAGACTCGAATAATAATGATTATTAACATATTATTATTTAAAGTTTGTAAAACACTATATCTATATTTATATTTCCCTCTCTTTCTATATGTATATATATATATATACATACTTATATAACATACATGTATGTGTATAATTTCAAGAATTTAAATTGCACTGATAGTTTCCTAGGTCATTGAAAACACAGGTCCTAAACCTATCCTTCCCTCTGCCTCCCCCAGTCTTTCCAGCAAAATAATGGAATGAATTTAATAATGAATGAAATTTTGAAATTAATAATTTAGCAAGTATTTGAAATAGAAATTAACTTTTTTAAATAAAAAAAATTAAAATAAAAAAAAAGAAAGTCCCAAAGTTTCCTCTTATGTGTATGTGTGTGTACCTCTTTTGGGCATATTCAAACATCCCTGCAGCTAACTGAGCTCCTATGAACTGAATTCCCAGAAAGCCTGAAGAAGTTTCATTCTCTTTTATTTGCCAGGGTATCCTAGATCTTTTGGATGTTATTTTACAAAAAAAAATTAGTATTCCTTGAGAGTTGCTATTATATAATGGAAAGAGCCTTAATTTTATGTTAAAAGACTTGAGTTTGCATTTGATTCTAGCATTTATTAGTTATGCGATCTTGAGTTAAATGACTTAATTTCTTTGGACTTCAATGTCCTCATCTATAAGATCAGTGGACTGAATTAGATCGGGAACTCTTAACTTGGGGTGAGAATTTTTAAAATTATAAACATATTTAATATAGTTGGTTTTCTTTTCTTTATAGTCTTAGGTATTTTATTTTTATGTATGTAAAATGTGATTCTGAGAGGAGATTAGACTTCCCCAGATAGTCAAAGGAGTCCATGACATGAAAAATGTTGAGAACCCCTGGATTAGATAAGCACCTTCTATTCCATTTATGCTCGATTCCTTTTTTTTTTATTTGACTGCCTCTCCTCTCTCTTAGTATGCTTAATGTTATTCTAAGAAAATAATTACATTTAAAACATAGAACTGCAAGAGAACAGAAAGTCTTTTCTACCTTCATTTTTATTAGCCCTTTTAACTCAATGGAATCATAAATCTAGAACTGGAAGGACCTTTAAAAGTTATATCAAAACTCAAGAGGTCTAAGTGACTGACATAAGATGAAAAAGGTGGTAAATGTCAAGAGGTGAAATTTGAATATGATCTATTGACTCGAGACACTGTTATTTCCATTATAAAAGTTCTTCTTTTCATCTTTTTAAAAAATTAGACCATAAAGGATAACTTGAAATGTATCTTATCTGAAAAATGGTTATAAAACACTTGTAGTATATACCTTATAAATTTGTGAGGCTCAAATGAAATAACATCTAGAAACTCTAAATGTCTATGTGAATGTCATTTATTTATGGGAATTAAATAGAAAAAATACCCTGTATTCTAAACCTGTCAATAATATTTTTATTTAGTGAGAAGTATTTACTTTGAGATTTCAAAAGAAGTATTACTGTTCCCTCCCACTCCCAGTTATTTAGGAAGGGGCTGTAGGGATAAAAGGGATGGACCTAGAGGAGAGGAAAGGAGACAGGAGGGAACAGGTCCAAAACGAAAACAAGAAGTCAAGATTTTAAATATCCTGATAAAGACTCCTTCCTATCTCTTGCCACATTTTCTGACTTTGACACATGACAGACATACCTGGATAAGTTGATAAAATTATGTTTTAGGGTTGGCAGGTGAAATCTGAAAAGGTGTGTGGTATTGGAAAGGCAATCCTTACACTGAAGGGAAAAAATACCTTCTGTTGGCAAAAAAATGAAACTTAACCTAGCATCAAATTGTCAATGAAAGAAATCATAAAAGAGATTTAATTTCTAACACATGGATTTAACCTGCTAGGAGCATGGCTGATGAACATTCTTTCAAGATTTGGTAGTGTAAAAAGGGGGGAAAAATTGCACTGATTTATCATGTGAGTGGAATCTTTTAACTACTTATGAATTGGCTGATCTCCCTGACCTTCCTTCCCCAATCTTCTCTTTAACTAAAGATAATGACACTTGGGTTTTATGAAAGTGGGTACTAATTTCATTTTGGGAATTTAAAAACCTATTGCACTTATGACCCTTACCAGATTAACCCCAAACTGGCAAAAGCTTAATGAAAATGAATTAATACAACTCTGAAATTAGGCAGGAGGAAATTGTGGTCTTTTAAATGATGGGATGGGCCTTATTTGTTCACTTTAATTAAATTAAAATGTATTAATTAACAAATCAACACGTATTTATTTATTTAGTTGGTTTATTATTTTTTTTACTTGTGGTACTTTCTTTTTCTTCCTTTTTTAAAAAATTGGTCCTCTTTTTTTTATTATAGCTTTTTATGTACAAAACATATGCATGGGTAATTTTTCAACATTGACCCTTGCAAAAACTTCTGTTTCAACTTTTCCCTTGCTTCCTTCCACTCCCTCTCCTAGATGGCAGGTAGTCCCATATATGTTAAACATGTTAAATACAATATTTGTATACATATTTATACAGTTATTTTTCAACAAGTATTTATTAAGCAAAATGTTAGGAGCTAATTATGATACAAAGAAGAAATAATGAATAGTTTAGGACTTCTGGCTGCCTGCTGCAAGACTCTGTGTCAGGGAATGAGGATGGTGGACACTCCCAACAAAATTCCAGGTGGGTTAGAAGACCTCAAGGTTGGAGACCTTGGAAACCTCAAGAGATGCAGTGCAGTGGGAAGTGATAAATAATCAGGAGTTCTGAAGTCCTAATAATATCCCAAAACTTCAGAGAGGACCCTGAAGATACGGTGCTTTGAATTTCAAAGATCACTAGGGTCCTAACTCTGAGAGGTGAAGGTCAGTAAAGGAACTGAAGTGACTTAAGAGTGCAGCAAAGGTTGTTACCTGGAGATGGCACAAAGTCCCAATTCAGGAACTAAAACTGGAGAGATGAGTAAAAGAAAGAAAATATTCCTGAGTATAAAAAGGATAGAATGACTTCATAGCAACTATATTCAAAGACTGAAATTTGAAAAAAGAAGATTTTTCAGAAGAATTACACACATTCTTAGAAGAAATGGAGCACAAGGTTAAAAATATGAAATTAAACTCTGGAGGAAGGAAATGGATAAAAATAAATAACTTAGGAGAAAAAAATGGTACAATTTACCCAAGTCATAAACTTCCTGAAAACCAGAGGAAACCAAATAGAAATCAATACCCACATAAGATAAAAATATATTAGAGCAAACTCAAACACTGAAAAAAAAATAGAAGAAAACATGATATTTGATGTCTAAATTGAAGTGGGGGGAAAGATCAAAACAGATCATTTAAAAATCATTGGATCAGCTGAAAACCATTAAAGAAATTTTAGATATTACGTTTCAAGAAGTCACAAATGAAAGCTATGCATTTTTGTTTAGAACTAGTGGACAAAGTAAACATAATGACAATGCACTAATCACCTTCTTAAAGGAACCCCCAAAATGAAGAGTCCTAATAATGTCATAGTCAAAATCCAGAGTTTCCACATCAATGAAAAGTAATTCAGGCATCCAGAGAGAAACAGTTTAAGTACCAGTAACCATAAGCAGGATTACCCAAGATCTGGTAGCTTCTGTTTTTAATGAGAGAAGATCTTGAAATACAATATTCCAAAAGCGTTAGAAAGATAGACTTACAAAAAAAAAATGATTCAGTCTGAAAACTGAATATCACCCTAGAGAGAAAAAATTACTTTTAATGAAATAAAGGATTTTTAAACATTTCTGATGAAAATGCCAGAATTCAGCAGGAATTTTCAAATATAAAACACAAAATCCAAAATAAATCAAGAAAGACAAATTTATTTGAGCAATTGGGAGAAACTGTGATGATGCAGTGCTAATATTCTAATAAGAGGAAAGGAAGTTTTTCAGAACTTTAATGTCTTCAAATGCTATTGACAAAGATAAATAAGAAAAAGTAGTACTGGGGGAATAGATTGGTTCTGTGCTGAGGGATGTAAGAAAAATTAAAATAATCTGTCATTTCTTATAATTGTGTTCTTGAGAAAAAAGTACCTGAACATGGAAGAAAGAGAATAGAGATTGGATTAACTTTTATCACATATAAAATTGAGAATAGAGGGTTAAACATACACATGGAGAATTTAATGTAGAAATATATCAAACTGGAGCATGGAAATTACTAGAAATAAGGAAGGATACAGTTAAGGAGATGATAATACCCAAGAGGCAATAGTTATAAGCAAAACAAACTTCCTAATCTTTAAAGTGGTTATGATGAAGTTTAAAAGAAAGAAAAAACAATTTCCAATTATTATATATTCAACAATATCCAACAATACTATATGATGACCAGTTCTGATGGACCAGGCCATCCTCAGCAACGAGATCAACCAAATCATTTCCAATGGAGCAGTAATGAAATGAACCAGCTATGCCCAGAAAAAAGAACTCTGGGAGATGACGAAAAACCATTACATTGAATTCCCAATCCCTATATTTATGCCCACCTGCATTTTTGATTTCCTTCACAAGCTAATTGTACAATATTTCAGAGTCTGATTCTTTGTACAGCAAAATAACGTTTTGGTCATGTATACTTATTGTGTATCTAATTTATATTTTAATATATTTAACATCTACTGGTCATCCTGCCATCTAGGGGAGGGGGTGAGGGGGGGGGTAAGAGGTGAAAAATTGGAACAAGAGGTTTGGCAATTGTTAATGCTGTAAAGTTACCCATGCATATATCCTGTAAATAAAAGGCTATTAAATAAAAAAAAAATTTGTATTCCTCTAATCAATAGTGATTTAGAGCATTTTTTCATATGATTATAAATGGTTTTAATTTTGTCATACAAAAATTGTCTGTTCATCTCCTTTAACGAATTTATCAATTTATCAATTGGGGAATGACATACATATTCTTATCA
The DNA here is from genome assembly GCF_902635505.1 of Sarcophilus harrisii. Lineage (NCBI taxonomy): Eukaryota > Metazoa > Chordata > Mammalia > Dasyuromorphia > Dasyuridae > Sarcophilus > Sarcophilus harrisii. Next base: position 148,579,378 of record NC_045430.1, on the reverse strand, counting down.
GTTTGACACAGTTCTTTAATATATTTTAGAAATGAGACCTTTGTCAGAAACATTGATTGTGAAAATTTTCCCCCCAGATTTGTACTTCCCCTTTAATCTTATTTCTGTTTTGTTTGTGCAAAAACTTTTTAATTTAATGTAACTAAAGTTATCCATTTTGCATTCATAATATTCTCTAGTTCTTCTTTGGGCATAAATTCCTCCCTTCTCCAAAGGTCTGATAGGTAAATTATCTCTTGCTCTCCTAATATGTTTATGATATCACCCTTTATACCCAAATCAAGTATTCATTTTGATCTTATTTTGGTATCTAGTATGAAAGGTAGATATATGTCGTTTCCCTCATTTTATTTCCCAGGCTTCTCAGCAATTTTTGTGAAATAGTAATTTCTTTTTCCAGAAGCTGAAGTTTGGGGGTTATCAAATATTAGATTACTATAGGCATTGACTATTGTGTCACAGGTATCACAGTATCAATACCCATTCCACTGACCACCACTCTATTTCTTATCCAGTACCAGATGGTTTTGATAAGTGATGCTTTATAATATAGTTTCAGATCTAAAGCCATCATCCTTTACATTTTTTTCATTAATTTCATTGATATTTTTGATCTTTTGCTCTTCCAGATGAATTTTTTTTATTTTTTCTAGCTCTATATACTAATTTTTTGGCAGTTTGATTGGTATGGCACTGAACAAATAGACTAATCTGGGAAAAATTATCATTTTTATTATATTAGCTCAGCCTACCCATGAGCAATTGATATTTTTTCTACTGTTTACATCTGACTTCGTGTGAAAAGTATTTTGTAATTGTGTTCATATACAATTGGGGTGTACATACACAGACTGGGTTTGTCTTGGCAGGTACATACCCAAATATTTTATTTGGTCTAGTTTTTTTTTTTTTCCTGAGACAATTGGGGTTAAATGACTTGCTCAGGATGACACAGCTTGGAAGTATTAAGTGTCTGAGGTCATATTTGAGCTCAGATCTTCCTACTTCAAGGCTGATGCTCTTGTCTAGTTATTTTAAGTAGAATTTCTCCTTCTATCTCTTGTTACTGGGCTTTCTTAGTTTTATGTAGAAATGCCGATGATTTGTGTGGATAAATTTTATATTGTACAAATTTGCTGAAACTATTAATTGTTTCAAGTAGGTTTGGGGATGATTTTCTAGGATTCTCTAACTATATCATAATATTATCTGCAAAGAGTGATAATTTTAGTTCCTCATTGTCTATTCTAATTCCTCTAATCTCTTTTTCTTTTTCTATTGCTAAAGCCAACACTTCTAGTACAAAATTGAACAATAGTGGTCATAATTTTATTGGGAATGCATCCAGCTTCTCTCCATACGAATGATGCTTGCTATTGGTTTTAGACAGATATTGCTTATTATTTTAAAGAAAATTACATTATTCCTCTGCTTTCTAGTGTTTTTAGTAGGAATGGGTGCTGCATTTTGTCAAAAGCTTTTTCTTCATCTATCAAGATTATCATATGACTTATATTGGTTTTGTTATTAATATGGTTGACTATGGAGATAGTTTTCCTGATATGAACCAGCCCTCCATTCCTGGTATAAATCTTTTTGCTAATATTTTATTTAAAATTTTTGCATCAATATTCATTAGGAAGATTGGTCTGTAATTTTCTTTAATGTAGCTCTTCCTGCTTTAAGGATCAGTACCATATTTGTGTTACAGAAGGAATTTGACAAATCTCCTTCTTTACCTATTTTTCCAAATAGTTTACATCAGTGGTTCTCACAGTATGATCCAGAGAATCCTGAGGATCTCTGAAACCCTTTTAGAGTATCTACAAATTCAAAAATAGTTTTTATTTCCAATATGTTAAATGTCTATAAATATAATCCAGATAAACAAAAATGCTTTGGAGATATCCTCAATAATTTTTAATAGGATAAAGATACTGAAAACAAAAGTTTGAGAACCACTGGAATTAATTATTCTTTAAATGTTTGATAGAATTCACTTGTAAATCCATCTGGCCCTGGGGATTTGTTCTTAGAGAGTTCATTGATGGCTTGCCAAATTTCTTTTTTTTTAATGGGACTACTTAAGTAATTTATTTTCTCTTCTATTAATCTGGAGAATTTATATTTTTAAGATATTCATCCATTTTGGTTAGATTGTCAGATTTGCCACCATACAATTGGGCAACATAGATCATAATTATTGCTTTAATTTCTTTTTCTCATGGCTATAAATTCACCCTTTTCATTTTTGATGCTAGTAATTTGGTTTTATTCTTTCCTTTTTCTAAGCAAATTAACCAAATATTTATCTATTTTGTTGGTTTTTTCATGAAACCAGTTTTTAGTTACTAATTAGGTCAATAGTTTTCTTAGTTTCAGTTTTGTTATTATCTCCTTTGAGTTTCAAAATTTCTAATTTGGTATTTAATTGGGGTGTTTTAATTTGTTCTTTTTTCTAACTTTTTTAGTTGCATGCCCAATTCATTGATCTCCTCTTTCTCTATTTTATTCATATAACAATTTAGAGATATGAAATTTCCCCTAAGAACTGTTTTGACTGTATCCCATAGGTTTTGGTATGTTATTTCATTATTGTCATTCTCTTAGATGAAATTATGGATTGTTTCCTTGACTTGTTATTTGACAATATTATTTTAGAATTTATTTGGAAGAAAAAAACAAAAGCAAGAAACTAAAATTTAAAGATATGCCTTAAGATTGTCTCTTAGATAATTGAGGAATGGCTGAATACTTTGTGGAGTATAAATGAAAGAGAATATTATTGTGGATAAGAAATAATTAGAGAGATGACTGCAGAAAATTCTGGGTAATATGAACCAACAGAATGAAGTAAACAACCAGGATAGCAATTTCTACAATTATAGAAACATTGTAAAGAAAAATAACTTTGAAAGTTGAGAATGCTGATCAATGCAGCAACAAACTATATGACTAGGGGACTTGTGGCAGTACCCATTACTTATCTGCTAACATAGAGGTAATGAATAATGTACAGAAAGAATATTGGCTATTCCAACTATGAGGAATCTTTTTTTCTTGACTATGCTCATGTATTACAAGACTTCTTTCCCCTCCTCTGATTTTTTTCTGTCAGTTTTTAATTGGGGAGGAATATACAGAAGAGGATAGTGATGTCAAAAAAGAAACATTGAAACATTTTTAAAAAATGTACAAAAGAGTACAAAAGGAAATTTATAAAAAAGCATGGATAACAGTCAGTCTTGGAAATAATGTGTAGACATAGAGAGATACATATAGAGTAAAGATAAAAGGCTAGAGTAGAATTTATTATGCTTCAGCAGAAGCAAAAAAAAAAAAAAAGCAGGGGTAGCCATTCTGACCTCAGATAAAGTAAAAGTAAAATTAAATCTAATTAAAAGAGATAAGGAAAGAAAGTATATCTTGATAAAGGGTACCATAAACAATGAAGTAGTAAGGATTCTAAATGTATATGCACCAAGTAGTAGAGCACTCAGATTGCTAGAGAAGATATTAATCCAGTTACAGGAAGAAATAGATAGCAAAACTGTATTAGTGGGAGACCTCAAGCTTCCTTTTTCAGAATCAGACAAATCTTACCACAAAATAAACAAGAAAGAAATTAGAGAGGTTAATAGAATTCTAGAAAACCCAGATATGATAGACCTCTGGGAGAAAATTAAATAGGGACAGAAAGGAATATACTCTTTTCTCGTTAGTACATGGAACCTACACAAAAACTGACCATGAATTAAAGCATACAAATCTCACAATTAAATGCAGAAAGGCACAAATAGTAAATGCTTCCTTTTCAGATCACGATGCAATAATATTATATTCAATAAAGGGCCAGCAGGGATTAAAAACCAACTGGAAATTAAATAACAATTCCAAATAAATGACCTAACCAAGGACCAATGACCTAACCAAGATTACACAGCTAGTAAGTGTCTGAGACTAGATTTAAATTTATGAAGATAAGTCCTCCTGAGTCTAGGTCCAACACTCTATCCACTGCATCACCTATTGCCCCTTATTTATAAAGGCTCAAGCAAATCCTTTAGGTTTATGGAAGTCTCAGTTTCTTCATCTGCAAAACAAAGTTAGACTAGATGTTTATTGAGAGCTCTTCCAGAGAATTTCTGTGATTTTCTATAAGTCTGGAGTTTGCCTCTTACTATTTCATGAATATAATCCTCACAATGGAAGCTGATCCATGATCCTATAATGACTCATTGTAGATATAGCTGGTGTTGTGAAGAGGAGATATAACATTACTCTGAAAGTTGTAAAAATCTCATTTCAAAGAGAGAATCTGGACAGTTTCATTGTTTTGTTGTTGTTGTTGTTTTAAAGAAGAAAAAAGAGAAACAAATACTATTAGTGATTTATCCCTTTCCTCTTAAAATAAGATCAGAGGAGAATTCTTCTAAATTTAGACCACCTATTCTATAGATAGATATGCTGTAAATGAGAATGCATTGTCAAGAATATAGTGAAATACAATATGCTAAAATAATTACTGGAATAATTCTTGCAAAATTGTATGTTATAGAAAAAGTTATACACAGAACAAAAATACCAGAATTAAGGATTTATTCAGGATCTGATTGTTTTCTTTTTTCCCAGAGCACTAAAAAACCAAAATAAAACAAAAACAAAAGCTCAGTAATGAGCTATCAAGAAACTCACTCTTCAAAATTGGAATGAAATTCATGAAAAGCAAATGAAAGAATTTCAGAAGCAATCAGTATATTATGTAACAGCACTTTACTTTCCATTTAATACATTTCATCCTAATTTGTTAAATATCTCTCCTTCCTGTTGCAGAGATGTAGTATGCATAAGTTATGCAACAGGGATAGTCCTAATTTTTTCTTTCTAAAGTGTTATAGATAATCCTATTTGTCACCGGGTGCTGGACTGATTGCATCAAGCCCTGGAATACTATGACTATTAGCAATCAAGAAGGAGATCCAGAGTCACTCTAAAAAATAACCTAGATATTCATATAGGAAAAACAAAGTAATTAAAGAATATATAATGTTAGATTATAACATTCATTTGAGCAGACAGTTCATTGAATTAGTAAATTAATCCAGGAGAGACACTTTAAAATGGACTATAAGCTGGACCCTGAATTTGAATATAAGGGAAATATGAGGCTGGGTTGTATATGGGAAACTATATAGTATTTTTAATGACCCTTAAATACTCCTCCAAAATCACATCTTTTTAAACACAAATATTCTACAGATGATGCTATGTAGTTGTAAATCTTCATATATTAATACATTAATACATTATAGATTAAATACTACAATCTCAAAAGATCACAATTGTATATGATTCAAAGAAGAGTAATGGTGAGCATAAATAATAATAATAATAATAATAGCTAATATTTAAATAGTGGTTACTATGTGCCAGGCAATATGCCAAGTACTAAGTAAATTTTATTATATTATCAACAATGACTTAAAGCATCTGAATTAGCAAGTAAGTGAAAAAAAAATTTACTGTATGATGGACACTATGCCCAATGCTGGTAATATAAATACAAGAAGAGCAAACAGTTTCTACTTTCAAGGAACTTATGTACTTCCTCTTCCTCCCCTCATTTAATAGTACTTTATTATTTTTCATTTACATATAGAGATAGTTTTCAACATTCATTTTTGTAAGATTTTTGAGTTCCAAATTTTTCCCTTCCCTCCTTTCTTTCCCCCCCCCACCAGAAATCTAATATAGGTCACAAATGTACAATTATTTAAGAAAAATTTCCATATTAGTGATTTATGAAAGAAAAATCAGAACAAAAGGGAAAAATCATGAGAAAGAAAAAATAAAAAAGTAAAAATAGTATTCTTTGATCCACATTCAGTTTCTATACCACTTTCTCTGGATGTGGATGGTATTTCCTATCACAGGTTTATCAGAACTGCCTTGGATCACTATATAGTTGAAAAAGAGCCAAATCTATCATGATTGATCATCACACAATGTTAGCTCTTACTATGTACAATGGTCTGTTTCTGATCACTCAGCACCAATTCATTTAAGTTTTTTTCAGGCTTTTCTGAAATCAGCATGCTCATCATTTATTGTGGAACAATAATATCCCATATATTCATCCATTCCTCAATTTATGGGTATCCCTTCAACTTTTAAATCTCAAGGAACTTACATTCTAATAAGGAATAGTAATACATATAGGAGAGTGATTGATGTACAGGGAAGGAATTTTTTTCCCCCAGGAAGTCACAGAATTGATATATAGGGAAATCAAAAGACATACTTTAAAAAAATGAATGATATTATTGAATTGTTTATTGTGCTAGAGCAAGCAAGAAATAGAAAGCAAAAATATGGAATGAAGCATGAGAGCTTGATTTTCATTTTCCAGGAAATGGAAAAGATAAGGAAGAAGATGGGTGAGAAAGGGCAGATCTGGTGGGAGGGTACATCCAGATGTCAAAAAGTGGGACAATAGGCAGCAGACAAGTGACAAAGTGACCCCTGTAGATAGATTGATGGTTAGTTGGAGTATGGGGGTGAAACATGGCCATGAGAAAATAATAAGTGATTTGGGAGATAAGTAAGATAAGAGAGATAAAATATGAATTAGCAGGATGTTACACTGAAATCCATGAAATATTTATAAAACTTCTGGAGGAGGGCTTCTAACAACCATTTTCTTAAACTGTGGGTCACAAGCACACATGGGGGTCTTGTAATTGCATCTAAGAGTTGTGAAATGATGATTTATTATCTGTAAATGTTTGATTTGCATATCTATTTTATACACCTATATATACATCACATAAAAATTTCTTGGGTTAAAAGGGACTGTGAGTGAAAGAAGTTTAAGAATTTCCGTAACACATAGAGTAAATTCTTTATGGAGAGTTTATGGAAGAAAAAAGGAACAAAAAAGTCCAGCATGAGAAGGAGACTTACATACTGTGGTTCAATCTGTACAAATAAAGGGAGTACCCACTGATGATAGCTAAGATCCACTGATGAGATGAAGTATACAAATTAAGATCTTGAATATTCTACTAACAAAAAGGAAAAAAAAAGAGCCTCTCCCTATTATGGATGAATTAGGTAGAGAAGCAAAATTTAATAATAATTTTTATCCCTAGATTTTGAGATCCTGAGATCATGTGGAAGAGTTAAGTCTCTGAGATACACTGAAATTTTAAATGTCAAAAAAGTTACCATATTTGCAACGTAATAGTTCTATTTCCATATATTCAGAGTTTTGTTCATTTGGTGCATTTAGAAATTTGCAATCTCTTTGGTTGGGACCAGCATTCTTTCTTTCTTTTGACCTTTAAAAATGTTGTGTTTATTTTCCTAATAGTCATCCAGGAAGTATCTTTTGTACATGCTAATTTATGGATCTTTAAAGTGTATAAAAATCACCAGACACTTTTCAAATATTAGTTAATTATAACAAATAGCACATCTCAATACTGAGTATCAAAGCACCTTCCTTATGATAAGACTGCTTTGTGATTTCCTCTTATTAACAATTGCTCTTTGTCTTTCTTCCTGGAAGCAATACTTTTCTCTCACTCAAATGGTCTGACCCCTGTAAGCCCCTACAGATTATTTCTTAGTACTGTGCTCTATCAAAGGATTGCCTGGAGTTGAAATAAATTGCTCCCTTAGTGTCCCATTCGCTCTCTCACAGTTTTCAGAACAGAATTATTTCCTAACAAATTGGTTGGATTAGGTTTATGAGACATGTTATTCCATCTGGCAGCACCCACAAATTAATTTGGTATAGGTCAAAATTAGGTTTCTCCCTACAACCTTAACCAGCCACATCCCTGCTCCTTCTCTTTTTTGCTCCCCTCTTATTAAATTCACATTCCTTTCTCATACTTAAGTCTTTCGCGTCTTTTTTTGAGCTCTGAGAATTGTCTTCCCTTCCCCAGCCCATCCTCAGCTTCTTCTAGAACCACACAAAGATTTACTCTTGAAACAAATTCTGGTATTAGGACTTGGAAGGAGAGCCGATCTGACTGAAGCTTTATCTGCCGTGATTTTCTTCCTGTATTCTTTTCTTCTTTTAAGTAAAATGAGTTCCATCTCTTGAATCAGTCCTCTCCCCTCTCTTGAGATTACTGAAGCAAAGAATTAATTTACATCTTCCCTACTTTCTACTGCCACTTCCACCTCTCCCCTTTACCTAAATTAACCCATGCCCTTCCAGAGGATTCTTTGTAACCTTTGGCAGCTTTTATGTCTGAAAGTTGTCATTTCTCCCTGTGAAAGCTTAAATTAGAGAAATGATCCCCTTTTCTCTCTCAGCTATATTCTTTTAAACTTTTTCCCCTTTGTACGTGATACTCTTTATCCCGCATAGGTCTTTTGCTGATCTTCAATTGCTTCTCCCCCCCCCCCCCCCAAGAGCAATCCATGCTTTTCTTAATTCACTTATTGCTACATGCCATGTATTTCCCTTGGGTAAACATTAATTTTCCTCTGAACACATTCCATTTTTCCCCATGTCTTTTCTTACCTCATCCCACTGGATTCCATCCAGCATCTCTTTAGAATTTTTCCAGAACTTGCAGAAGCTGAGATGCAAGGTCCTTGATTTTCTTCCTCCCACCAGTCCTTTGTGGCTTCCCTTACAAAATTTACTTCTGTTTTCTGTTATTTACATCTTTCTATTTTATTTCTTATCAAAAGAGCAAGGTTTCAAAAAATATGCTGGCCCAGTTAACTTTGAGATGAGGGGCTCTCTCTTGTACTTCTACTTTTCATTGTTTAATTTATATGAATTATAGGAATGTAGGCTTGGACAGACACAATGGAGAAACAAATTGTCAATGCCATGTGAAAACTCATTATTAGTTTAGTTGAGAAAAGAATCAATTCAATAAAAACTCAACATTTATTTATTTATTTTGCAGGGGTGATGTTTTGTTTATATAACAACTGGCATTGTTTGGCCATCATGTACACTGAAGATGAGTCTTTGAAAAACTGATCTTTCACAGACTTAGGTCAAATCTCTTATGTTCAGTCATCTACACTGTTCCTTGTTTTCAACAGATTGCCATAAAAAGGTAGCTGGGGCACATTTGTCACTTCTGAAGCTGGCCTTAAAGTGCAAAAGAACGAGAAGGAAGTGTTTTAATTCTCCTCTGGAGCCTCATTTCCCACCGTGCATTCTGAATTGGGATAAAGCACTCTGGAATGAACTTTGCTCCCACCATTTGTTATGCTATTCCTTCTTCACTTTAACCCCCACTATGAGGAAAACACTAAGATAATTCATTTCCTTTTTTTAAATTTGTGGACCCTCCTCAGAAGCTTTATCTTGCAGAAGCCACATCTCCTATATTCTTTTTTTATTTTTATTCATTCATTCGTTTATTTATTTATTTTTATCTCCTATATTCTTGAATTTTTCCTGTCCATCTAAAAGTGACACTTGCTATGGGAGATAGATGTGAACTGAAGTCGCTTTAGAGAACAGAACATTTGTAACATCTTTATTTCCATACCAAAGGATGATAACATTCAGAAATACCATGTAATTTTGAGCTTTAACTTAAACGCCCCAAGGCTAGTCTGAAATGATAGCTTTTCTCCACCAATATTATTACTTAGCAATAATGTACTACTATCAGACTCTGACAGTGATAATCAATTACATAATGAATGCAGAGCAATAGGCCTTTTATAAAATATTTCAGCTTCTCTGTAATAATCTTTGTGAGGGGATTTTATATGGGAACAAACCCTACTTTTTAAGAGTTGCATTACTAGTTTAAATATTAAATTAAGTTTTCTTTGAAAAGAAAATATATAAAATGAAATTCATGAGCCTCTTTATATTATGAAAATTTATATATATATGTATATAATTTGCAGTTTTTAATCTACTGAAAAAGGTACCCTCTCTCTTCTTTGCCTTGTTTTAGATTGATTTTCTTTCCACTGCCTTTTGTGTTTTCTCTACACAGAATAGTCAGAACAAGCTGAAGATCTGATCATCAGCAAGTATGTAATTCCTTTAAGTGCAGAGTATTTGCTGGGTAGAAACTGTAGGTAAATGCCATGTTTTATGGAAGCTCTAAGCTTTCAGGTGAATATATTTGATTTTATGAGTTAGAGTCCTTGATTAGTAACTTCCTAATTTCTAGCCAATTTTTTTTTATTCCTACTATAACAGCCACAGCAGCAACAACCATCAGCATGAACATAATAAGTAGCATTTTAAGCTATGCAAAGCATTTTACATATATCACTTCATTTGAACCTCACAACAACCTTGGGAAGTAGATGTTATTATTATCTCCATTTTACAGAAGAGGAAAATGAAGGAAACAGAATTTAACTGACTTGCCCAGAATCACCAAGCTAGTTTTTAAAATATTCCTTGCAGGGGCTATTTGAGCCAGAGCTACCCTTATGCTACCTTCTAGAAGAGTTTTTTTTTGGGGGGAGTGGGGGGAACTGATTAAAACTAACAATAGGGACTAAGCAAAAGCCTTCTGCCCCTTGGGAAAACAAGTTTGGCAGAAAATCCATAATGAATACTTCAGTCAGTGGTTGCAGTATACTTTAATGTTGGTCTCAAAGAATCGCTAACAATATCCTACCTAATTTTCCCTCAATTTATTCTATTTTGCTATCTGTAATATTTTCCCTGAGTTGCCAGAAAATTAGAGTTGAGAGGTTTTTACTGCACTGTGGACTTGATTAAAGTGCCTACCCTTCAATTGACTGCTGCTATACAAACAAAGAAAGAATACCTGTTTGAGAGAGACTAGTCTCTTATAGAATTGTGGATAGCATAATTGATTTTGAATGGGCCCTTACCTTCAAAAGGATCATAGAACTCAAAGAAAAGGAATCTTGGAAGCTATCTTGTCCAACTGCCTTATTTTACAAATTAGGAAACTGAGGCCTAGGGCAACTAACTCCCAGTCATGAAACTAGTAAACATCTGAGAATAGATTAGAATTTGTCTTCCCTATCCACTTTATTATACTACCTCTCAAAAACAAATTTTTTAAAAAAGAAAAAAATCCAACAATCCTTTTTTGATTCTCCAAAGTAGATGGCAATACCATAACCATTTATGTGTTGTAAAGGTCACCAGAGCTTATTCTATACTTGATGTGGGGGAGGATGGGATTGGTTTATATAACAATTAGTTTATATAACACTCTCTCTTTCAAAGCCAATCACTGACATTGTCAATTAGAGTCTCCATAAAACATGGTATTTACCCATGCCATTGAACAATAATCATTTAGAATATCAATTGTCTGGCAAGGATTCAAGTTCTAGAACACTAAATATATAAAGTTTTGCCAATATTTTTCACTTTCATACACGGAATATGGAATATGATTGGTGTCTTCTCTGCTACTGTTATATTTATTAGGATCGTGGGAGAGGAGATGATTGGATTGAAAACAAAGTGCTGATTTGAGCTAAAATTTACTTCAAAGTTAAAAACAAGAGAATCTCCTAGAAGAAATGTCATGAAAGTGGAATGGTAAGCAACATGTATACATGGATGGTAAAACAAATCAGTTCTCTTTTACTGTTTATATTGACCACTCAAACTCATGTTGAAGATCATTTTACAGATTGTTGTTCAGTTGTTTAAATCACGTCCAACTCTTTCTGGCATCATTTAGGATTTCCTTAAGAGACAAAGATACTTGAAGAAGGAAAATGAGGAGAGAGATGATCTGGGCACTAGGAACAGAGGGAATAAAGGCATAAACATGGAAAACAAAGCATGTATTTGGAGAATGAACACTTCAGGTTGACTAAACACCGTAGGCAGAAAAGAGTGTAGAGAGAATTCTAGGAAAATAGCAGAGTAGGTCAGAAAACTTTCATGTCTCCAAATTTCCTTGACAAAAAAAAAAAAAAAAAAGACACCTTAGAAGGAGTGTTGAGCAGCAGAAATAGACAAAAGTTAGGATTAAGCAGAAGACCCAAGAAAGACCTAACTTCTAGGGGGCAGAGATTGAGCCTAAGGGAAGAGCAAATAACTTCAGGCTGACTGCAGAATCACAAACAACCAGTCTTTGGGTAGTTGGAGTTGGGAGGTTTTAGGAAGTGTCATTTCATGGACAATATGGGAATGACAGCTGAGCAGAAGACTGAAAGACTTTCCACTGTTGGGGCTGCTAAGTACAGTTGTGTAGACCAAATCCATCCTGAGTTGTGGCTGTAGGAAAGAAGGAGCTAGCCCAGTGAGGAGTGATGGGCAGGAGCCCTGTGGATACTTGCAAGAGATCAGTCTCTAGTTTCAGAACCAGAACAGAGGGCAACTATAGTTTATAGTCACTCAAGAGACCAAGGGAGCAAGATCATATGTGGGACAGTATGGTTGGGGGCCCTAGCCATGTCTTAGGAATGGAGAGGGTAATGCCCAGAAAAGATCTCAGAAAATAACAGTAAGAAGGGTCTGAGACTTGGAGCACCATTCATATACCTATTGTAGTGTTCTTGTTTGGTTTTCTGGAGGTTTTGGGAGCAGCCTTCATTTCAGTACAAGTAATCACCACAAGAATAGCCAGGGATAAAGTCCAAATCCTTTATTATCTCCTTCACAATCTAATTTCCTTGCCTGGGGCCCCTGCTAGCTTTCTTAGAGCCTTCCAGAGTCTTGGTTTCAGTGGAGAAGCTAAGAAGGAGAGCCTGCCACCAAGGTGGTGTGAGATGGAGTGAATGAATCTGTCTCTCAGTCCCTGGCCTGTGCTTCAGCCTCCAGCCACCACAAAGGTGGACTAAGGAATGAATCTGCCTCTCAGTCCCTGCTGGCTGTTATATACTCTGTTATAATTACATCATCATAGGTGTGAATCTTGTAGAACTTTATTAAGTACTAAGCACATGTACTGAACTAGAGAACTATTAATCATCAAGCTAAACTAGATAACCATTGTCTTATTAATTTCACCTTGTAAGAATCCTTGTTTTAAGTACAAGAGTTCTGGCCCATAACAACCTATAACTTGGTTACATGTATAACTGCTAAAAAACAAAATAATACAAACAAACAAAAATGAGTAAGCAAAGGAAAAAGAATTCAGGCATAGATAGCTACTGTGGGGAAGAGAAGATCTGGATTCATATTCAGAAGGAGATAATAGAGCATAAAATCCACTCCTTTTTCAATTAGAAATGTCAAATGGTCCCAAGTATAAAATGAATTCTTGGAGGAACTTAAAAAGGATTTTAAAAATCAAATAGAGAGATCATGGAAAAATTAGGAACAAACAAGAGTAATCTAAGAAAAATCAAGAAAATTATGAAAAGAAAATTAACCAATTTGAAATAAAGAACCAAAAAATTAAGGAAGAAAATAATTGCTTGAAAATTAGAATTGGGCAAAAGGGACTTAATGACATTCTAAGACACCAAGAAATAATAAAACAAAATCTAAAGAATGGAAAAATAGAAGAGAATGTGAAATATCTCACCAAAAAACAATGGAGCTGGAGAACAAATGTAGAACAGAGCAAGGAGTAATAACACAAGTAATATAAGAACAGTTGGATTACCTGAAAATTACAATAAAAAGAATCTTGATATAGTTTTACAATAAATTATCAAGAAAAATTTCTCTTAAGTTTTAGAACAAGAAGGCAAAGCAGAAATTTAAAAAATCCACTGATTATCACCTAAAAGAAATCATAGGAGGAAAACTTACAGGTATACCATATCCAAGTTTTAAAACTTCCAGGTTAAAGGAAAAATATTGGAAGCAACAAATTAATCCTTCCCCCCCCCCAACAATTTAAATATCTAGAGCTACAAGAAGGATTAAATAAGACCTAGCAGCTACTACATTGAAGTACCATAAGACTTAGAAAGCATATTTTGTAGAGCAAAAGAGCTGGGTTTATGATCAAAGATAACAGACCCAGCAAAGTTAACTATGTACCTAAATGAAAAATAAAAAAGGACATTTAATGAACTGAAAAAATTTCAGGTTTTTTGTAACAAAAACATCAGGACTATTCCTGGGGGTGGAGCCAAGATGGTGGAGAGCAGTCATGACTCTCTGTGACTCCCTTTGACCTTCTCTCAAACCAACATTCAGAGCATTGTAGTTTACACCCACCTGGGAATAATCTGGAGCTTCTTAGGCCACTCTGTCCTGGTTGCAAGCAGGTGATTTGGCAGATTTGCATTTTGTCAAAGGCAAATTGTAAACCTCTGAAGCCTGGAAGAACACCAGACCTAGCTGCCATTACCCAGCACTGGAAATCAGTCAGCAGAACTACCCCAAGGCAAATTAAAGCAACTATCACTCCTTTGCATTGAATAGACCTCAAGTCTTAAAAAATGAATAAATACACACACACACACACACACACACACACACACACAAACCTCTCACTATAGACAGCTTTTATGGAGAGAAGAAGAACAGACCTAAATCCTGAAGTTCTTAAAGGCAAAGATGAAGCCCTAAAGAGAGACATGAGCTGGTCCCCATTTCACAAGGCTTTCTTGGAAGATTGCATAAAGTACCTTAAAAGAGAGTTAGAAAAAAAATTGGGAAATGATTATTGTAAGAAGCAATGGAAAAAGCATATAATGCCCTGCAAAAGACATGAAAAAGACACCAATTCACTGAAAAACAAAATTTGTGAAATGGAAAAAAAAATACAATGAACAAAAAGATACAATTGGCCAATTGCAAAAGAAGCTAAAAAAGCTAACTGAAGAAAATAATACACTAAAAATTAGAATTGCACAAATGGAAGTAAATGACTCAATAAGACTTCAAGAATCAGTCAAACAAATACACACAAAAATAAAAAAGTAGAAGAAAATATGAAATGTCTCCTAGGAAAAACAACTGACCTGGAAAATAGAGCTAGGAGAAACAATCTAAGGATTATTGTACTTCCTGAAAGCTGTGATGAAAAAAAAAAAGAACCTAGACATTATCTTACAGGAAATCATAAAAGGAAACTGCCCTGAGATTAGAATCAGAAGGTAAAATAGTCATCTAAAGAATCCACCAATCACCTCCTGAAAGAGACCCCAAAATTAAATCCTCAATTAAATCATTGCTAAATTTCAGAACTATTGCACCAAGGAAAACATATTGCAAGTAGCCAGAAAGAAACAATTTAAATACCAAGGAGTCACAATTAGGATTACCCAGGACCTAGCAGCTTCCACCTTTAAGGATCAAAGGGCCTGGAATCTGATATTCTGAAAGGTAAAGGAACTTGGATTACAGCCAAGAATAAACTATCCAGCTAAAGTTAGCATTATCTTTCAGGAAAGAAGATGTACATTCAATGATATAGGTGAATTTCACTTCTTTCTAATGAAAAGACCAGAACTGAACAAAAAATTTGTTCTCTAAAAAGAACTCAAGAGAAGCATAAAAAAAAAAGATAAAAAGGAAAGAACTCTTGAGAACTATAGTTTTATTATAGATATATTTAGAGAACATGGGTATAATTTTATTTTATTATGATAATATGAAAAAGAAACTATTGGTGGAAAGAGAATCATACTGGAAAAAGAGGGAAAATGAGGTAAAATAAGGGAAATTATATCTCATGAAGAGGCAAAGAAAACCTATTATAATTGAGAGAAAGAAGGGAGGGAGATGAGCATTGTATGAATCTTACTCTCATTAGATTTGGCTCTAACAGAGAATATCAGGCATATCTGGTTTCATAGAGAAACTTTTCTCACCTCATAGGGAAGTAGGAGGGAAAGGGGGAGAAGTAAGGGAAAGACTAATATAAGGGAAAACAGAAGAATTAGGGGAAAGGTGTAAAAAGGGGGGGTGCTCTAAAGCGGGAGGACTGTTTAAGGGAGGTGGTCATCAAAAGCAAAAAACTGGGGATGAGGGAAGGGGGAAAGGAAACAACAATGCACAAGTTAGGGTAAATAAGATGGCAAAAAATACAGAATTAGTTATTTTAACTGTGAATGTGAATGGGATGAATTCTCCCATAAAATGAAAGTGGATAGCAGATTGAATTAAAAGCCAGAATCCTACAATTAGTTGTTTACAAGAAACACATTTAAAGCACAGTGGTATATACAGAGTGAAGGTAAAGGCCTGGAGCAGAATATGTAATGCTTCAGGTGAAGAAAGAAAAGCAGGGATAGCCTTTCTATTTGGAATAGAAAGTTTTGTCAGGGTCAATTTTGAAAAATTACTCATGCATATGTTTTGTAAATAAAAAGTTTTAATAAAATAAAAAAAAAACAGCAGGACTTAAGTGAAAATTTGACATATAACACCTAGGAGAAATAAGGCAAATATTAAAAATGAATTATAAAGGAATCAATGACATCAAAATGTTCATTTCTTATATGTGAAAATGATTAGTACTTTTATGACTGTCATCATTATTTGAGTAGTTTGAAAAAAAAGCTTGGGCTGAGGTGTTTTTGATGAGGAGATTTAATAAAATAAAACTGTAGGAAAAGGTTAAACAGGAACAATTATCTCACAAATGAAGCATAAAATAAAAAATTGATACAGAAAAAGCTAGTATGAGGGAGGGTAGGGAGTGATACAATTTCATTCTCATAAGTAATAGATTAAAGAGAAGCAACATATATATCTAGAAATATATAAATATCTTTTAAATATAGAAATAAATAAGATAATAAAGTATGGGGTAGGAGGGAGAGAATAATAGTTTAGAATGTGAATGGGATGAATTTACCCATAAGATAGAAACTGAAAACAGATTTCAAATTCAACCATGTGTTGCTTTCAGGAAATGCTATAAAAATGAGAGCTACCCACAAAGATGAAATAAATGTCAGGAGTAGAATTTATTATACAGAAAATCAGAGTAGTAATCATGATCTCAGCCAAAGTTAAAGCAAAAATAGATTTAATAAAAAAAATAGAGAAACTATAGTGTCAGCAATAATATTTAATACTGTTTCAGACCATTTAAAATAACTAGACGGTATAAAATACTGAGAGCATACCTGCCAAAACATACACAGGAATGGACATAAACAAAAACCATTTTTAAAATATAAAGTCAGCTATAAATAATTGAAGTAATATTTGTTATTCATGAATGGATAAAGCTAATATAATAAAAAATGAAAAATTTACCTAAGCTATTTATTCAATGTGATCCCAATTAAATTATTAAAAGTTAGAAAAAATAATAACAAAGATCATATAAAACAACAAAAGGCCTTAAAAGAAACTAGGGGAAAAACATGTAAAGGAAACAGATTACACAATATCAATCCTGAACCTGTAATATAAGAGGAGAGAATAGTTGAAGTATATAATGGATAATTTTGATTATTCTAAGTTACATTTTTCTTATATATATAAAACCTATGCAGTCAAGAATAGAAAGAACGTAAAAAATTGGGGGAAAAACTTTTATTAACAATCTCTCAGATAGATATGATTGGTTTGGAATATTGCTATGGTGAAGGAAATGATGACTTGTTTTATTTAGAAAAACATGGAATGACTTGGACTTTTTAAGGAATAAGCACTCTACCTTCAAAGAAATAGCTAATAGAAGTCAATAAGTATAGTCCGGTCATATGTATATATGTATGAGTGTATATATGTGTATGTTTATAAATATCTTTGTATATGTATTTATAACCGTGCTTAATTATAGCCTTCTTAAGGGTATTGGTGGGATTTGGGAAGGGAGAGGAGAAAAAAAATAAAGTAAAAATTGCACAGAAGAGAACAAAAGAAAATCCAGAAAGAGGCAAAGAAAAGCTGGGCAGCTTTGAAAACAACGTATAATATTTGTATTGAATCCTCTCTTATGTTCTGTTGTATACATGGTAATTTATTTTCCTTTTCTTGTTTTATATTTAAGTTTGAAGTTGCAGTTTGAAAGGATTTATTATTCATCATAAAGCAAACTGGATAAGTAATTTGGGGCTGAATTGTGAAAAGCCTTTTATGATAGGGAAAAGGGTTTGGACTTTATTAGGTAACCATTGAAAGATTTTGAGCAAGGGACAAGAGTCATTCTTTGTTAAGATTAATCTTGCAGCAGTTTATAGGATGGATCAAAGAGGGAGATATTGTTGAAAAGAAAAGTAATTAGAAAGTTATTGGAATAATCCCGGTGAACAGTATGAATGGTGGCAGTATGAATGGGAAAAGCGGATGGTTGAGAAATACTGCCAAGCTGGAAAGAATAGAAATCAGTTGCACATTAGATGTGGGAAGAAAGAGGATTCAAAGATTCCTACTTCCAGGTTTAAAGACTCTGTAGGTGAAAATCAGAAAGAATGTGAATAGCTCTGGGATATCCTTGGCAGAAGCTTGACCCATTCAAAATGGGACAACATGGAAAAAAGTAGATTGGATTTGGAATGTAAGGACCTATGTTTAGATGCCAAACTTTGTGACCCATGCAAACACCCCTCTTTAGAACAGGAGATCAACAGGAGATGATCTAAAGATGTTCTTTAGAATACGACCTTGAAAAGGTCTTTTCAAACTGTTGAAGATGCTATAAAGTCAGATCTAGGAATGTCCAACAGTTAGATTATAGATTTTTGGAATTTTAGAAATCACTTAATTCCATCTCCTCATTTTACTAAAAACTGCTATAAATAGTATGAGGGCATCAGGGTAGAAAATGGTTTTATATATATACATGTATGTGTGTGTATGTATATGATTTGACTCATTGTTTGTGTTTTTTATGCATTTCTATCCCATACTTTCCTTATCACCAAGTCTATGATGATGAGATTGACTACTCTTGAATTGGGAAGGCTCATTAAGTTATATTCCTTTGTAGTACTGGGATAAGAAGCAATCTGCAAACCTCACATAATGGGGAGAAATATCCTTAACCAGATTTACCAGTTGTAACATTGTAATAGTTTTTTAAAGCCAAATGGATATTACAGAAAATCAAAATCTAGGAAGTCCTGGGTCCTGAATAACAGAACTAATGGATTCCTCCCAAAACTGTACCAGCATTTAATTAAATTTTAGAAGGAAATCCTGGTATGTTGTTTTGGCATGCATGGGAGACTAATAGCTTCCATACATAAAGGCAAAGCCACTTTCAAGTCAAACCACAAGGGAGAAATTTGTGCTCCCTTTGTTTCCTGAGATCCTCAGTTCAGAATAATGTATCTGACCAATAATAACCACGCATACCCAAGGCAGCTCTGATACCCCTCAGCCATTAATCATTACCCATGTCTTTCTTCTCTAAACATACTTAAAATCCATTTAAAGTAAACTGATTTGGGAAATATTTGCCTACTTTAGAAGGCTAAAAAATATTCCATGTGAATTAAATTGAAGCCTGAATTAACAGTGGTGCAAATTAAAATTAGTGTCAAAGCACATGGCATAATCAAATACATATATCAGCATATCAGTTGAGGATAAAAATAAGCTTGCAAATACATATCCAAGCAGAAAACTGGAATTACAGGAGGGTGGAGGGAAAACCAGCTGCTTTCCCTGTACTTGTGTTCTAGATTGGCTGCTTCCCCTGATATTGTGTTCTAGACCATCTGCTTTCCTGTCTTTGCCTTCTAGATCATCCATTTCCCCCTGTTTTTGTGTTCTAGATCACCAATTTTCCCCATCCTTTTGCATTCAAGACCATCCATTTCCCCTCTCTTTGAGCTGTAGTTTGCCTGTGTTCCCTGTGTTCTAGCCCAACCATTTCCCTTGTCTTTTGCATTCTAGATCACCAGCTTTCCCTGGCATTGCATTCTAGATCACCTGTGCCTCCTAGATCACCCCTGACTTTGTGTTCTAAATCACTCACATCCCTGTGTTCTAGACCACCAACCCTGTAATTGTGTTCTAGATCACCCATACTCTCTGTGTTCTAGATTGCCTGCAGGTCCCTCTATCTTCTCAATGAACAATTTCCCCTATCTTTGTGTTCTAGATCAGCTATTTACTGTCTTTGCATTCCAGATCATCTGTTTTCCCTGTCTTCGAGGTCTATATCACCTGTGTTCCCTATGTTTGCATTATAGATCAGCTGTTTTCCCTGTCTTTGGATTCTAATTCATTTAGTAAATGGTTTAGTAATGATTATCTATAATTTCCTGGTTTAAGCAAGATAGAGTAAAAGAATAAATAATGCTTGTTAAAATTGAATAATAGAACTAGTAAAACAGGTTGCTACTTTTCTAGGTAATGATGAATAGAATAAAAAAGTTTAATTTGAAAACTGATATAATGTTGCTGAATCCTCATAGATTTGGTTTCATAAACATATATACTTATGATTATATGTGAAACCAAATATGCATGTGTGTATACATATTAGACATGTATATATATGTACTAGCTAGCTATGTCACCCAGGATAAATCACTTAACTCTGTTTGCCTCAGTCTCCTCATCTGTAAAATATACTGAAGAAGGAAATAGCAAACTGCTCCAGTATCATTGCCAAGAAAATCCCAAATGGGGTCACAAAGAGTCAGACATTACTGAAATAAAAGTTTGAGAAAGTTCATAATAAGGACTTTTGTTTGTATAGTGCTTTATGATCACTAAAGCATTTGTTCATTTGGTAATTTTCTTATTTGATCCTCGCAACAACCTACTGAGTGAGATAATGTGGGTATTGATTTTCTTATTCCACAATGAGGAAGAAGATCATCTCTGGTGAATGACTTGCCTATAGTTATATAGCCAGTAAATGGCAGAAGTAAGCTGACACATACTGTGCTATTTTCTTTAGGTCATCACTTAATTTTCCTGGAAAAGGCTCAAGGAAATTGGCTAAAATTCTTTTTAAGCTATAACATTAGGTGAAAATTGACATCCTTTTTTCCACTTAACACAAATTACTAAATGTTATAGTACTTAAGTTAATCTATTATAGTCTGAAAAAATTAAATTACAGTAGAAAAATTTAGACAGAATGATCATGCATGAATAAAAATTTCAATTAGACCTTCATTATGTTGCAATTAACTCTGCATTCAAATGTTAACATTAGCGAAGCCAGAGGTTTTCCTATTTCACACTTATAAAAACAACTCCATAAACCCCGTGTCTTCCTTTTGTTCATCTTTGTATGAAAAGACTTCTAAGAAATTCAATTAAGGCCAGGGCAAGGTTAAGTTTCCTAATAAAATATACAAACTCAAAAAAGTACACACTATAATATAAGCTCATGCATGTTGTGCTTTTTTTCAATTTGTTATTTTCAATTGTTAACTTGACAGCTATTTACTTTATTATACCATAAGTAAAGGGGGAATATATATGCTGCTTTCAGAGCATGCTTGAATAATATTTGCATTCTCTTGCTTGTATTTTGAAGTGAGATGCATTACATGAAGACTCTGATTTTTTTTTTTTTGCCTTTACTTTTGATGTTTTTGATAGGGCATAATTATACTTTTGAATATCATATTCTTTACACAATACATTAGCTCAAGTGTGACCAAAAAAATCATACATAGTGTGCTGCCATTCTGTTTCCCAGGATTGCTAAAGCTGTTAGATGCTGCAATTTGATCCATAGAAGTTCATTTAAAAAAAAAAAGTCAGGAGGAGAAAAAATGGAGGAAGAAAAAACTCCCAATTTTGAGGAATGGCAGAAAAAAAATATCAAATCCAGTGGTATGCCACTGGAACTGTATGTCTGGTGGTCAAGTGCCTTAATCATTCTGGACCTTAGTTAACTTATCTGAAAATAGCCTATCTATTCCACAGGGATGTGGGAAGAATCAGAGAAGAAATTCATGTGTAGTTGTAGCATACAGCAAGGAAATGGACATTGGCTGGAGCCAATGTGGGTTGGAGTCCTATCTCTAGCTGCCACAGATGTGTCTCCCATAAAATGACTATTATTAGAATTGCATGTCTATCTTGAAGTTTTATTATAGGAAAAGTGTTTTGCTATATAAATGTAAATGGTTATTGCTACTAATAAACTATATTGTACCTGTACAATACCTTATTTTAAATACACATATACAAGATCTGTGAATTCAGGGTGGGGAACTTAAAGGATTTCAGCCTTAACTATTATCTGATTTATTAGATAAGTTCTAAGAGCTGCCTGTGGCACAGAGGTTAAATGATTTTCACACAGAAAGTGGCAAAAGTTGTACATGAACTGACGTCTTTCTGACTCCAATTTCAGGCATTTATTTATTAGTACACTTTACTTATATATTATTCATAATAATTATTATTTTTCTCATTTGTTAAATGTAGAAAACAGGTAGATAGTTTGAACATTTATTAAGCACTTACTATATTCCAGTCATTGCACTAAAATTCAGGGTTTAAAATGCAAGAAAACAAGATAATCCTGACTCTTAAGGAGTTTACAATCTAATAGGGAAGACAAAAGATATAAAAAGGAAATTGGAAATCAGGAGGGAAAGAGGGTTCCCATATTTTGGGGCAGGGAAAATGAAGCTAGTAGAGAGGTGAGATAGGCTGGAAAGATGATTAAACTGTGAATCACCTGAGAGTATGACTGGGGCTCCTCAAGAATGGGACTGCTAAGTTCTCACTGGTATCTAACAGATGCTCAATTCTCACCTGTGGCTTCAAGAGGCTGTAGCATGTGTAGGAGCCACACCCCAGTAAACCATCTTGGAAGATGGACTAAATCAGGTTGAAGGTAATCATTGGACCTCACTGATGTAGGGAAATGTCTACCCCAAACATTTAAAGATGTTCTCTGGAAGAATGAATGGATAAGAACATTTTGCTCCAATGGTCATGGAGGCAATTGAAGCAGTTGCTATGGAGTGCTTAGTCAGACAACAAAATGTCAAGTCATTCATTGTGTCACAGATCATTACCAGTCATCTTGAATTTTGTCTTGCCACTGACTTTGATGGCTCTGGAAGACAGAGTGAGCTGATGTGTTTGTGCAATTCTGTCTCATTTAAATCCAATTCACACAAAAGTTAGAACATTATCCCATGATGTCATTAATCCTCTTTGAAAACAAAGGAGAAAAAATAATTGATTCTACTACAATATAAGAAACCAACTGAACCTTATTAGTTTGGGTCAAAAAATCTTATGATCCATACAGTAAATCTGCAATATGGACCCAAAAAACTATCCAGAGGGTATATTATAAACATCTTTAGGACAGAAAAGTCTACAAGTCATCCCTGAGTCATGTGAAAATGAAAGGCAATGTTTATCTAACAAACAATGTTAAATGAGAATATGTGGTACATATTTGTACATATATTGAGTAGTGTGTGGGGACATATACTTCTAATACATTTTTGAATTAATATGCTACCTCTAAATTTCACATAGGCAAATTAGATTAGTCTGAATAGTACCAAATTAGTGTTTTGGAAAATTTCATTCGAGACATGAAACCACAATTTTATACTTGTTTAATCAATCAATTGCTCTAAATGTGTTTTATGTTATATTATCATCCAGGCTGAGATGTTGATAACTTTCAGTCTCTGTTAAAGATTAGATCAGGTTCTAAAATGTCAAGAAACTTGCAGGAATTGGAAAGGGGATAAATTATCTATAAATATATTTCAATTATCAAACCTGAACCTTAACTTCAATGAGTAAAGAGGTAAAATTAAACAGAGATCGTGATGTGTCACATACCCTCTTGGAAGGGTGACATCAGGGCATCATGTTGGGAAGCACAGATCACCTTTACCTGCATGATTTTTCTGAGTCTGAGTGTGGAAGGCAATTTAAGAAGCTTGAACTCTCAAAGAATTAGTCTGGGATGAAAAGAAAGCAGTCTCTTGATCTTTTATTACATGAACAGAAAAAAATACACAAAGTTACTTTAAGTTTTAAGGTCTCATAGAAGAATCCAATTCAAACTGCTAACTAAATACATACTATATTCCAGACAATATAATGGGAACTGGGGACAAAAAGATGAAAACAATCATATAATATAGAGGAGAGAGAAATATAGCAACATGGGTGGGTATGAATGTAGATACGAATAATTAAGTGGCAAAAAGAAGTCAAAGAATAGCATGAAAGGTTCTAGTTGGAATTCTAGTTGGAAGTTCAGGCAAGGCTCTATGAAGGAAGTGGTATTTGAGCTGTGAAAGAAGAGGAAAATTTCAACATGTAGAGTTTGGGGGAGGATATTTTCTAGGACAATATATGCAAATATATATGCACTGAAAATGTGTATGCACTGAAGTGGGAGAAGGGAGCATGTGATCAGAGTTCAATGAGCAAATCAGTCTGACCAAACTATAGAATAACAGAAGGGGTGTACTGTGAATTAAGGTTAGTAAGAAACATTGGCGTTGATGATCCAAAATCTAAAAAGAGTTTGGGTTAAATTGGAAATGCATATTCCACTGAATCAAAACTGAGTTTTGATCAAATATTGATTGGGAATAAAAATGAGTGCATGAGACAGGAAACTATTGATAGATGTATTTCTTTAAATTTTGCTCAGAATTAAAATTAATGGTAATCAACACTAGTTAATATTAATATTTAGCTGTTTTAATACTTTTGATTTTATACTGGGTTCAAATCTATAATCAATTTTTTTGTAGTTGAGTCTTTTATAATTTATAATTTCAAAAAAATCTTTAAAATGAAACATGGTCCAGTGGAAAAGCTTATTAACTTCCAATCCAGTTATAACCAAAGATTGAAGGTTTATCTTCATGTTTAGATCATGTTTTTTTATGTTTCAAGTACATCATTTACCTGGAAACCTATTTACCCAACAAACCATAGATAGACTAGAGAAGAAAATTTTGATTAGTCTTCATTTTCAAAGAGGACTAATGACATCATGAGATGACATTTTGGTTTGTAGATGAGTTGTACTTAAGTGAGGCAGAACTTTACAAAGGCATATCTTCCAGAGTCACTGAAAAGTCCAATGTCAAGACAAAATTCAAGATGACTAGTGATGTCCCAGGCTGTGGTAGATGACCTTGGCATTTTTGATGTCTGAGCAAGCTCTAAGCACTCCATACCAACTGCTTCTATTACCTTCATGACCATTGGAAGAAATTATTCTCCATCTGCCCATTCTTCCAGGGAAAGTCTTTACAAACTTGGGCAGACATCCCCCTAACTCACCAATGGCTCTGAAGCCTGTCAGTCACTCCCAACCTGCCTGATGGTTTTGTCAGGATGTAAATATTACAGCTGCTTGGAGTCATAGGAGAGAGTTGGGTACAAATGAATGTCAAATGTGAATGAGTATCTGTGAAAAGAACTTGGCAGGTCTTACACTAGGATGCTAGTTCTCTATCCCCATATATCCCAGAAGAAAATAAATCTGTTTTAAAAATCTGAATATACAGGATAGCCAATGATACAGTATATAAGTATTGAACACTAAGATAAGATTATTGTTTTGGGTGAGGGAAACTGACTATGAAGTGAAAGAATATGAAAATCTTTATAGTATTCAATTTAACAAAAGACAAATACCTATTATGTACAAGGTACTGCTTTAGATAGTGAGAGTAGAGAAAGAAGATACAATTACTGTCTTCTAGGAAGTTATTCTTTCCCAGAAAGTCTGAAAAGTCTGAATGGAATTTGTGATTGTTATTCTGGAGAGCAAGAGAAGGGAAAGCAGGGAAATTTGCTATCCCACATTTCTCAATCATAGAAGGCATTTGAGACTAACATATTGGGAAGTCACCTATCAATTTGAGTGCTAAGGGGGAAAAAGAAGATAAAACTGGCAAGAGAAAGATGAATTCTTTCCTCAACCCAAAATTCATTAGAGATATGGTGTTCTTTTGTCCTAGTTTCTGAAATAATCTTGGAGCAAACATAAAACATATGGGAAATCTCATTGAAACCAAGCTTTCTTTTCTGTTGGTAAAGTTATAAACAAGGGAAATGAGTATTTTGTAACCTATAACTATAACTCTTGCTCTTTTGAACACAATTCAGGTCTAAATGTAATTGTATTATAGAAATGTGAGGTGGAAATGAGACATGGTTGCTGTGGGAACTACAGCTGAGACTTTCCTGACATTTTTTTTACAGTTAAATTCTTAATAAGCCTTTTTTGGTGTTGAATGGATTGTTATAATTATAATGTGTTTTTTAATCTCTGAATAATGTTTTGCTAACCTTCTCTGTTGAGAATTAAACAATGAAAACAATTCAGTGGTTGATTTTTATAGATGAACCCGCCTGCTAAATATACTGATGGAAACTATAAAATAAAGTAATTCTATCTACATAAACCATCACTTTTCATTAGAGCCTTTCCAAAAGACAACAACATTTCAACTTATAATATGGGTCATTTTCCAATATGAAATCAATTACTTGCAGTGGAAACTACTTAGAAGAGAATTTTTATAAACTTGGCCCAAGAATTTTTGTTATTGTCAAATTGCAGATTAAAATACTCTTGTGAGAAAACAATATTACATTAAGATTTGGATTTCCCTCCCATAGATTTGTGATCTAATCAATGTGGGTAATCCATCTATTGGTGCAAATCATGACTCCTCCATGATCTTTAATTTGGTGTGGAATATATTCCTCTTTCCCCACAATCCTACAAAAGAGATCTACACAACATAGCAACATAAGTCTTCCTCTAAATCTTTTGTTATTATATGGTTTATACAAATCTCTAGATATTACAATGGACTATGCAGGCTGTCTATCAATTATCCCTACCTTCTTTTCCATTCACTTCTTTTGAGTATGCAATGATTCATTAGTAACATATTATAAGCTTTTTGTGCCAACATACACTTTTAAATTATTCAATTCAAGTTGAGTAATCTACCATGTTAATGCTTCACAGATTGTGGTATCAAATGATTTTCACACTCATAGACACAGACACATACACATAACATATACATATGTACACACACATACACACATGAGTCACCAAGTATCCATCCAAAAATAGACTATAGTCTTAGCAATAAGTTTTCTTTGGTTTTTCTTGACATTTCAAATGTAGTTAAAAAGTTTAAGTGTTTTGAATAATTTGGGCACTACTCCCAGGTTCAGTACAATCACCACAGAGTCATCCTCAAAGAGCAACATCTGGAGGACATCTCTTTCTTCAGAAAATGCATTTTTAATAAACATTTACTAAATTTAACTTCATTTCATTTATTCTCTATGCTGGACATCATCTATAAATTTAGCGTGCAGGTTTGGCAAGGATATTTCTCTTCAATTTGTATCTTGTTTTATATTAATAATCAGAGGACTATTGAACAAAATTATATCTGTTGCATTTTCAAGTCATCTATGATTCTGACATACTTATGAGACACTTTTTTGAAGGAAAGTCTTTAACCTAGGGGTTGTTAATCATTTTGTGTGGTTTGTGGAACCCTACAGACCCATTCTCATAATAATATTTTAAAAAGCATAAAAACAAAGGAAACCAATTACATAAAGTTGTTATCACAATACAAAAAAAAGTTGCTTTAAGGCGACATTATGCTTTGTGGAATCAAATGCTTTATTTAAAAATTAAGTCAACAAATAACAAGCATTGTAGGAGCTTATTTTCTATACCTTTTAATTAATTGTATTACAAGCGCTTTAATTCAATTTCACACCATTTATTAAGTGCCTACTATGTGCAAGACACAATGCTAGGTGTTGGGCTTACAAAATGAAAAATGAGCTGGTTTCTGCCTTTAAAGAGCTTACATTCTATTGGTGGATTAAATTACAAAACCAAAAAAACTATAAAAAAAATTATATTGGTTAATTTAAGAGAAAGAAAATGCCACTTACTTAGAGGAGGGCAGTATAGGACATAGAAAAAGTCTTACATCACTAAGTTGTTCCTTGGAGAAGCAAGGTGTTCTATGAGATGGGGGTAAGAAGACTTAAATTCTAGATATGGTGATGACTTATACAAAGGCATGAAAGGGGAAATGGGAATGATATATATGGGAGAACTAGTAATTTACAAACTAGAAGACAATGAATTTTATTTCTATTCTTGGCATAATTTTAGGGCAAATTATTAAAAGGAGAGTTACTGAATATTTAGAAAAGGGAATACTAATCACCAATAGTTCCATCATGAGCAGGACATGCCAGACTAACTTTACTTATTTTTGATAGTTACTTGACTAGTAGCTCAGGGGGATGGGAGAGAAATTATTTATCTAAATTTTAAATGAACATTTTATAAAGCCTCTCATGATATCCTTATGGAAAAGATGAAGAAAAGTAGACTGGATGATGGTTCAGTTGGGTGAATTGTCAGATCAAAGAGTAATCCTTAATCCTTAATTGTCAGATCAAAGAGCATCCTTTTTTGATGCTATCTTGGGAGGAGGTTTCCTGTGAAGTAAGGTATCAGTGACTGAAATAATCGCATAGATGTCATGGTTATCAAAGTTGCAGATTATAAAACACTGGGAGGGAAAGCTAATACAAAGACAGAGTCAGGATTTAGAAAAATGTGGACAAAGTAGAACAGTGGAATTAAGCTAATACAATTTTTAAAATTTCATTGGTAAAGGAAATGCAGGAAATTTCCCTTTTCTATTCAAGTTGACACCTGTTCTGCAACATTTAGCCTTAGAGAGGAGCCTGGTAAAACTAGAGGTGACTTGTTCAGAATAAGAATCAGTACATGTCAGAGGAACTCCCCAACCTCCATTTTTTTACTAACAAGACTGCCTCTCTATCCACTATGCATACTGCCTCTAAGATGAAACTCAATGAGAATAATTGTATAGTATTTTTAATGAGCTAAAAAATAATTCACAAGAACAAGATATGGGAAGCACTCTAGATAGAAGTTCATCGCTAAAAGATTTGTGCATTCAGCCTGAGCCAACATTATAATATGGGAGCAAACAAAGTTAATATAATCTTAGAATTCATTATGAAAAACGTTATGTTTAGGGCCAGAAAATAATAGTCTTGAACTTAGTCCTTGGTGGACCAGACCTTTAGTATTGTGTGTTCAGTCCAGGGCACCACTTTATAGGGAAAACACTGATGAGATGGAGAGCATTTAAAAGAAGATGACCAAGCCAGTGAAGAAATATAGATCAAACCATGTGATAACTGGTTGGCGAACAGAGTATGTTTATTTGATGTAAATGAGAGATAAGAATTGGCAGGTAGATGTCACCACAGTGGAGAGTGTTGAGCTTAGAGTCAGGAAGAGTTCAAATCTGACCTCAGATACTTATCTGGTATGATTCTGGGCAAATGACTTAATCATTTTCCTCAATTGCCTCTTCTGTAAATTGGGCTGGAGAAGGAAATGGCAATTTCTTGTATTCTAGTATTTTTCAAGAAAATCCCAAGTGGGGTCTTGAAAAGTCAGACATGACTGAAAAAAAAAAAAGAGACATGATAGCTGCCTTCAAGTATTTGAAAGGCCATCATATGGAAAAGAAATTTGACTTCTTTTACTTGACCTCATTGGGCAGAAGTGGGAATGATAGTTAGAGGTTATAAAGAGTCAAACTTAAGACTCATATAAGGAAAAGTTCCTAGCAGTTAGTACTGTCTGTAAGTTTAAGGGGTTGGCTTATAAGGTTGTCCCTCATTAGAGACTTTTTGCAAAGTCTAGAATCAGGGGTCCTCAAACTTTTTAAATAGGGGGCCATTTCACTGTCCCTCAGACTGTTGGAGGGCTGGACTATGGTAAAAACAAAAACTTCGTTTTGTGGGCCTTTAAATAAAGAAACTTCATAGCCCTGGGTCAGGGGGATAAACATCCTCAGCTGCTGCATCTGGCCCACAGCAGTAGTTTGAGGACCCCTGCATCATTTGATGACACGACCAACAACTTTTTCTTTTAATTCTGAGATCTCATGATTCCCAGGGCTCCATCCAAAAATCATAAATATCAATGAAAATCACAAAACACTGCAAAATGAATTCTTGTCATTTTAACTTTCACAAATTTTGAATAAATAGAATATTCCTATGTATCTATGTAATTGACCTTGAAAGTTATGAGATAAACTCCAAATATTGCTACTTTACTCTTAATAACTCAACTAATGGAGAGGCCTGCTGCTATTTACAGTCTTGCCTCTTAGGCTCAAGGACTTCCTGATGCTTTGAATGAAAATGAATCATCTTATCTCTGAGTAATAATACCTTACAAATCTATCTTGTTCTAAGGTTTACAAAGTGATTTCCTTAAAACCGGCCTGATAGGCTAATTCCTAAGGTACAGAGAAGCAAAGTTACTCATCAAGTCACTCATTAATTAGGTAGTCAATATTTGAGTTAGTATTAAAACCTTGGTGTCCTTGACAGGATTATAGAATTGGAAAACCAGAATTGACCTCTGGCTATTTGGTTTGACCTACACATGAGGTGCTCATTATAAGATATGGTGTATATATAACTATCTGGTCTTTTCCTGAACTCATTGAATGAAGAAGATCCTATTACTTCTTCAGGTAGTTCTATTTTTAGACACCTCTAATTATCAGAAATAATTCTTGGGGATGCCTTTAAATACTTCTTTTTGCAAATTCTAACAATTATTTCTAATTCTGCCCTCTGGGGTTAAACTGAATGAGTTTTATCTTTTTTTCTCATGACAGCTTTTCAGTTACTCCATGTTTTTTCTTCAAGGCCAGGATCTTTTTTCTTATAGAATCACCATCTTTAGTTACTTTGACTAATTCTAAACTTTCATCATCTCTAATTGCTCAGGACATTATATGCAAGTTTCTTTATATTACATATAAAATTGACTCTCAATTTTTAGAATAAATTTAATACTTTTTTTTTTCTCAACAATATCTCCTGACACCATCCTTTGGGATGTCAGTATTCATATTGATAATCCCTCTGGAAATCTGCCCCTACAAATCAAGTTCCTCAATTCCTAGAATGTTTTCCTTCTCACCTCAATCATCTACTTAGAAGAATAATTAATATCATCTAGTATTTATACAGAGTTTCAAGATTTGTAAATGCTTTTAAAATCTGTTATCTCATTTGATTCCCACCATAATCCTGTGAGATATCCACATTTTACAGAATAGGGCTTTAAGACTGAGGGAGGTTAAATGATTTATTCAAGACCACAAATCTAACAATTATCAAGGTTGTCTGTGGAGTTTTCCTGACTCCAAATCAGTCTTTTCATCAACATCACCACCTAGGGTGCCTCATACTTATAGCTCATACCTCTTACAACTGGACTATCTCTAAAATCTTGAATTTCAAAATTTTGCTTTACAACCATAATCTACTATCATTCTTTCTCTTTCTACTCTCAATCATACATAATCTACTTTTTACCCCCTAATATGATCTTTAGCTCCTTGATTTATCTTTATTCTTCCAGTTTACTTCCTATACTCTAGCATCATTCACTTTTCTATTAAGCCTTAACCTATAGCTGATCTTTTTAATATTTTACTAGATAATACTCAAGGACACCTTTACCCTGAAATTTTCCCATTTTTAATCTTAATATTCTCATCCATTTGTGCTTTCTACCATCTGATTTCTCAGCTTTTTTTTCAGGGCTGCTGAACACTGCAGGAGACAATTGTGAAGTTGATCTTTCTTTACCCATGACAAATTCAAAGTATTCAGGTAAGACTTCATTTCTACTGCCTATTTCTTACTTTTATAGACTTCTTATCTCATTCCCCTCAAAGGTTGTACAAATCTTCACTAACAACATTCTCATCTCTCTTTACTAACAGATTATTAAACATTATAGGGTTTTCTTGAGTGTGGGGGATAGAGTGCGGAAAAAGAAAAACTTCTGTAATGAATTCTGACTTCTGACAAAGAAAAATAATTCAGCAGAAAACAGAAATATAGTGACTGCATCTGAAAATATACACAACCTTTATTAGTTATTTTAGTTACTCAATAATTTGAGTTTATATGGTGTTTTTATTTGTTGTAGTCTTTGTAGATATTATTTTTTGGTTCTATTTATTCAACCATATATCAGTTTATATAAATCTACCCATGTTTTCTTGAATTTCTTATATTCAGAATTTCTTACTGTATAACACTTTCACATTACAGTGATATTTGGTTTTTTTTTTTTTTTAGTCAGTCCTTAATCAATGTGAACTTACTTGATTTCTATTTTTTTGTTAACACATCTTTAGGGTTGTTAAAGGTATATTGGTATGGATTAGACAGCTCCTTGTTCCTGTTTTTGAGCTCAGGAGTAGAATTTTTGAGTCAAAACTAACAATTTTCTTACATAATTCCAAAATGATATATAAAGTGGCTAGACAAATCCATAGCTCCTTCAGGTATTTAATAGTATGCCCATCTTTACAGAATTCCTCTAACTTTGATCCATGTTTCTAATTTATACAATGTGAGATGAAATCTCAGTTATTCTAATTCCTTTTTGGGAAATATTTTCATATGGACATTTATAATTTATCATCCTTATTTTTAAAATATATATTTCAGACTCATTTTCACTTGTCTCTCGGTCATAAGTCTTTCCCAACTCCAACACACTCTCTCCATATAGTGATTTTTTTTTTTTTAAGGTTGAGATCTGCCTATGTCACTTAACTATTTAACTCTGTGACTCAGACAAAATATCAACTCTGGCTTTTAAAGCCCTTCATTTTAAATGTTAAAAGTACATATAGGGGACAGCTAGGTGGCTCAGGGGATAGAGCACCAGTCCTGAAATCAGGAGGACCCAAGTTCAAATCTGACCTCAGATACTTAACACTTCCTATATGTATATATATATATATATATATATATATATATATATACACACACATACATATTTATGTTATATTTTCATAATGTAACATTAAAGTATAATCTGATCTCAACTCACCTTTCCAGTCTCATTATATATTGCACTTACTTCCCATGACTCCCTGATCCATCCCAACTGATATTCTTGTTGTCCCTTAAGCATGGTGCAATATTTCTTGTATTTGTGCCTTTTTTTGACTTCCTCCCCTGCCTGGAATGATTCCTGCCTCTAAGTCTCAGCTCATTCCTTTTTCTACATATAGACCTTGTATGATCTCTTAAATCCCTCCCTTATACTATCTTATATTTATATTGTATTTATTTTGTATAATATATGTGTCTATACATACATATATATGACTATGTATGTTTGTATGTCTGTATATATGGAACCTATTTATGTGTATGTTTGTGTTTATAAGGTTGTCTCCCCTATGGAATGTAAGCTCTTTAAGGACAAGCCTTTGTATCTTCAATGTGTAGTACAATGCCTGACCCACTGTGAATACCTAATAAAGATCTGATTGTCCTTAACTTAGCTTTTTTTCCTCTTCTGTAAAATGAGCATAAACATAACCATAGTACTTCCATTAGAATTTATGATTAATTGTTGTCTTTGTATCCTCAGTATTTATTATAGTAGCTAGCATATATTAAACATTTAATAAATGCTTAACTTTAAAAAAAGATAATTGTTTAGAATCTTTAACTATATATTTATTGTGGAATAACTTTTGATCTTCTATATTTGAATCTTAGACATCAGACTCTTTCCCACTTTCTCCCCTCCCCCCAATTTCTATTCTTTTATTTTATTGTGCAAAAGTTTCTTAATTTTGTAGTTAAAATTGTTTTTTTTTGTCTTTTATACTTTCCTATTATTTGGATAAGAATTTTTCTCTGAAAGAATGATCCCCAACTCATGGATATTGAGAAAATGTATATAGGACTGAATAGTCCCACTTGATGTGTGAGATACCAGACTGCTGAGACAGCCTAATTTATTTAGAAGTAGTTCTGGAATAACTTCAGATAGATAATTGGTGTGGAATAGGGAATTAATGGGTTTTCTAACCTTTGTAAGCCTACAGATGCAATGCAAATCCAACCAAACACATACATATGCTCACATATACATGGGGTAAAGATACAGGTGTTGTGCTTAAAAAATTTATTGGATTATATAAAAATCAGAAGGTACATTCTAGAGCAATGTGCTGGGAAATGTTTAATAATAGACTATACATATCTGAAAATGCACACATGACACATTTAAATATAATCTATATTATTAATATTTTCCCATCACAAATCTAAACACTCAACAAAATAATAAACAATGCCCCAATTTATAGTATTTGCTAATTTCTAGGATATAAATGCTCACACTGAAATTTTAACATTTAGCTCAGGAGATTCAAATTGGCTTGAGCACACTTCTCATTATACTTTTACTCTATTAGAAGAGTCATTGCCTAGATTCACAATATCCACTTTGTAATAGCTGGATAAGGGGATTAGGCTAGCTACTGGCCACATGACCAGCAGGATAAAAGTACTTTAAATTTCTAATTGCTTTTAAATTTGACCATCTCAACCTCAGACAGCTTTGCTGGTCTGCATAGTCTTCTGACTACTGTTCAGGAGATTCAGGAGTTAGATACCCAAGTTGAATATCCTAGGTCTTGTCTGTTCCAAATGTGAAATGGGTTGAAAAAATAACCCTATTCAAGGAAATGTCACTTGGCATGGTGTTATAGCATCCAGAATAGTTGTTTTGCCAATCTCATTGTTTTATTGCATCTAATGTTTTAAAATAAAATGCAAAATATTCTTTATCTTTGGCCAACTACAACAATATATCTTGGCACTGGTTAGCAGATACAAAAATAAGACACTAGAATTAATAGAGTTATGCTTCAAGTAGTTGTACTTAGCACAAAAAGAAGGGAAATCTGGAAGTACAATAAAAACTTTTTTTAAGTTTCAAATATTTCTCCATCTTAAGTCCTTTTTCAGACATATCCCTTTAGGAAAATGTAAAAGGTCAATTACAAAAGCTAAAAACCCAGGACAATGGATGGTAGCTAAACTTAAAATATCTTATTAGATAAAACTCTGAACCTAGAGTCTTGGTAGAAGTGAATTTTCAAATATGACCTCCAACATGTATTAGTTTGTGGCCCCGGCAAGTCATTTGACTTCTGTCTACCTCATTTTCCTCAACCTTAAAATGGGAATAAATATAGTACCCACTTCCTGGAGTTGTTGTGAAGATCTAATGAGTTAATATTTGTAAAGCTCTTTATAAATCTTAGGTTTATAAATTCTAGCAGCTATTCTTATTCTTATTACTGTTATCCCTTGCTTAGTTAAGATGATTGTTTTCATCATCTTCTTTAAGGATTAGAATTATGATCTATTTAAAGGAATGACCTTTTTTTCCAGTGGAAAGTATTATGGTATTAATAACAGAGAGAAAGAGACAATTTAGAATACTTCAAGAGGACACAAATATAATAGCCAAAAAAATATTCAAATGGTTTTTAAGAGAAAATTAGGGGAAGATGAGAGGCTCAGGTCTGGAGTCTGAAAGACCTGAATTCAAATCCAGCTTCAGATACTTATTAGCTGCATGACCCTAGGCAAGTCACAGGTTCTTCATCTGTAAAATGAGCTGGAGAAGGAAATGGCAAACCACTCTAGTATCTTTGCCAAGAAAACCCCAAATGGGCTCAGGAAGAGTCAACGTGACTGAATGGCAATAATAAGAGAAGATTCTGTGTCCATTACTCTCTTAGCTCTGGAATTCTTCACCTGGGACCCTTGAATTTGTTTTTTATAAACAAACTTTGATAATTGTATTTTAATAAAGTTGGATTTTTTGGTCACTCAATATATTTTATGTTGCGCTTTTAAAAACATTATTTTGAGTAAATATTTATAAGCTTTACCAGATTGCCAAGGGCTTTATGACAAAAAATAAAAACAGTACTGATTATAATCTCTAGATCAGATGGAGTGGAATATTAACCCAAACTTGTTTTTTGAAATCATATTGTAACCTTTCTTTAAAATAAGATTCCTATAAATAGCTCTTCAAAATGTCTTGTATTAGAAAGAAGTCTGATGGCATAAGGGTACTCTGCCAGTTTGAACATTTCTCTCCAAGCAGAACAAAACTTGGATTTAGGATAATCTTAAATTTATGTGTCTGGCAGATTTGTGACTTCAAAAAACCGAACTTTCCCTGAACTTGAGTTGTAAAAACTCAATTTCATCTTTTCTGATGTTTTTATGTTGAACCTTTTCATATTTATGTTATTCAGTGTGTGTATGTGTGTGTGTGTGTGTGTGTGTGTGCGCGCGCGCGCGTGCCCGTTAAAAGCAATTGGTCTAAACCTAATTTCTGCCAAACTGCTTTCTTTTCCCCTGTAACATTTCTTGTAAAAAAGAATGAAATTCTTCTTCCCCTGAATCCTCTTCTTGTCAAAGAACTTTGAAGTCATTCAATATGGCTTCATTTCTCTTTCATTATTCAAAATTTCACACAATTACCATGTTCTCTTTTTCTTTATGGTAATAGAAGACATAGCCTTCCTACTACTAAGGCTAACCCTTTATCTTATTCTGCTATTACTTTCTCTCATCCCCTATTCAATCCTTAATTTTTTGAAAAAGTTGTTTGCAAGTGCTTAATACAGTATGTGATATAAAATAAGTCCTTAATAAATATTTATTGCTTGAATGATTGACCTTTAATTCCTTTCTAAAAATTTTATCCTCTCCTTCTTGCAGCTAAAATTGCACTGAGACTTCTCTTTCTATTTGGTCTTCAATGATTTCCCAGTTACAAAATCCAGTGCCCTTTTTTCCTCCATGCACATCCTCTTTGTCTCTCTACATATTTTGATACTTTTGATCACCCCTTTTTAATAAGCTCTTTAGGTAATATTTGCTCTCTGTGTCCTATGTATTTTCTTCCCCACTCTTAGACCTGTATATTCTCATAGTCCTCCTTCTACCTCTGTAACTATTTCTTTGTCTTTTTCAAACCTTTAAGGTGAATATTCACTATCTTTACATTTATTCCCTTGACAATCTCATTCTCATGTTTTTAACTATCATCTCTGTGGAGCTGAGCCCCAAATCTATGTCTCTAGTCTGTATAAATCTACCATATTTTAAAATTATTTTCAAGGTAATACTTCAGGCTTTTTCCTGAAATGAGTAACCGATTTTCAGAAAGCCTCACATTTCAGCATAAGGTGAGTAGGAAGCTGATTTTGTATTGCTTACATAGCACCTTTACAGCTCCCTCCAGCACAGACATTTCATGATACAAATTATTTAAAAGATGGCAATCTCAATAACAAGCACTACTGTAATTGTGAAGATAAATTGTTTACAATACACAGATAATTCAAAAGTTATCCCCTAGTTCTTGGAAATAGAGGGAACTTTGAATAACGCAAATACATATCACTACATTTTTCTCCCCCTTACTGCTTCTGCAGCTAAAAAGATTGATCATTTGTCCAAACTGAGATTGATCAGAAAGAAATCTAATCCTGAAACTAGCATTGGGTAAATCAGTTCAACTGTGCTGACAAAGCAGATGGTGTGCTGATCACTCATTGTTAGTCAGGTTTTGTTTAAAAAAAAAAAAAAAAAAGTTCCTGGTTGAAGACAGAATTGTAGAAGGAAATCATTTCTAAAACCCAACATGGATCTGAGATGCATGATTCCAAATTACTTCTTTGAAGGTCAAGAGGATAAAAGGTCACAGGAAATGGGGCATTTAGGTACTTTTGGATTATCAAGGTTAATAAAGCCAAAGATCTGGTTCAAAAGCTGAGGCAAGGACACAAATCTGGACTCCAAGATTCATAGTAGGTCACAGTGATTTCCTTCATTGCAATGGCTAGGATGTAGGAAGCACCCATGATGATCTGTGGCCCAATCATCCACGGAGCTAAAGTTTCTCAGTCAAAAACAAATTTATGGTACAATTAAGAAATCATGGGGGGGGGTGCGGGGGGGGGGAGAGGGGGAGGAGGAAAACAAGGGAATGTGCTCACTCAGCTATCTATGGTTTAAAGAGAGGATGGAATCAAGGTGAAAAGATATCTTTCTCTCTTCTACTTCTCTCTTTTTTGGATTTCCTTTCTTTCTTAACAGTAATAATGACCACCACTGAATGAATGAAGGAACATGTTAAAGAATATTTGTTGCCTAATGGTATTGCCCTTAATAATGTAATCCTTAGCCTCATTATTTGGGAATTCTCCTGACTCAAACCCAGAGTAGGAGGTAAAATAGTTAAAGAATAGTTGCAATAAGACTCTTTAGGTGAGGTGTTTAGGGAAACAGAAGATGTAGAGGACTTAAACAACTGATTCTTTTTTTTTTAAAAAGGTACCTGACACATTTTTAATGTTTAATTTTCATTATTAACATATCCTCTATCCCTTTCTTACATATAGACAATTACTATAACATAAAATCAAGCCCCAATGTGTAGCAGTAGCCAATTTCAGAGGTTGTGAATAATCATTTAAAATTTAATAACTGGTTCTCCAAACTGGTTCAAGCTGGCTCTAGTACATCCATCTCATAAAGCTCAAGAAATTCAGCTTTTATTCATGGTATCTGAGAGGGTGAGGGTCAAGAGAATTCTAGTAGATATAGAGAAAGAAACATGCCCTTTTTCTTTTAATATGGGTAAGTATGATTATAATTAAATTGTACATGGTATTAGGGAAAATTGTAAATATTTACAATGATGGGACTATAACTTCTGTGGTATCTATAATCTTCTAGGATTTTATAACAATATTAGCTAGTTTGCCCTTCACCTTGAGCAATATTTAGAATAATAATAATATACTCTGTTTCCTAAAAGAATCATTCATTAGAATTATTTGATATCAAACCATTTCAGGAAATGATATTTGTTCTCTCAATTCATTAAGAAAAGATTTTGCTTTATAATTCTTCAATGTATGTCACAAAGTATCATGTTTATATTTATCTCCTAATCGTCCATTAGTTCCATGAAGGCTGGGATTATGCCTCACATAAACTTTGTATTTCTCCAGGTGCCTAGGACATTACTTTGCACAAAGTAAGTGCTGAAATGTTCATTAATTGATTTTGTAACAAAGGAAATGAATTTTATTTTTGTATAGAAATCATATTGCTTGCTTCTATGTAGTACATTTATTATATATGCATATGTATGCATACATATGGAGAAATTGATCTGTTATCTATAAATCAAACTAGACACCTAATTAAAAGCAGATAGTGATAATGCATAAAGCATTAAGCATATTTATCTTGATATCCTAAGGGATTCTTCTCAATGCAAAACAATATATATGGGATGAAAGAATGTTTTAAAAAAATCAGACTGTTCCAAATAAGACTACATATGGATATGTGATGTTTAGGGCAAAGCATTTATCATTAATATCAGTCAAGACCTACTTGTTTTAGTCCTTTAGGGCAGAATTTATGGCATGGTTAAAGCCATGCTGTGAAAATAGCAACAGTAGGGGCAAACACACAGCTTGATTTTACTCCTTAAATACAGTCAAAAGGCTGTGTGGACACTTGCCAAATGATTTACTATGTTTAGAAACATGCTCACAGATAAATGGTCCAATTGTAAAATCATTGTTAAAGAAATAATTCGGTTCCTTTTATTAAAGACAAATCTAGGTTTCACAGACAATCTCTTATGAAGTGCTCATACTAAAATATACACAAATGGACCAGCAACTTCATTAATTTAGACATTTCTTCCAAAAGTGGAGATTGAAAGTCATCTATGACGCTTCATCTTCAATGATTCTTGTGTATATCCTGCCTTCTATGAGTTTACCCATTGCATGAAGTCTTCTTTCCTCTCTCCTGAAATCTTAAGGATCTCAGAGGAGAATTCAAATCATCTGTTTATCATCCCTCACCTGTGCCAACTGATTAATGTACCTTTTTTTATATTCTTGATTATATCTTTAATTCCTATTATCTTTGAAACTCTCTCCTTCATTTGTTACATGTTATAATTTCTTCAAAGCTGACAATTAATGTACATGTATCCATTAACTATTATCTGTGATGCTAATTTTGAACTCTTTAGATACTATTGTTATGTTGTGTGTCTTGTAGCCAAATAACAACCCATGTAGAATAATGGGATTAAAAAACTGAACCTTTACTTCTGGGGGAAATCTGGGATCTTAAAAGAATTAAAATTTTTCCTAAAGGTAAGCTAGATCTCCTTTTATTGACTGATGCCAGGTCCAACTCATTGTCCATTTGTATTATCTGTTCCAGATATGAAGAGTGATAAATAAGTCTCATAAAAGTACTTATTCACCTGACTATTCTGATCTGGGTAATGTATATTCTTTTTTTCTGAGGTAATTGGGCTTAGGTGACTTGCCTAGGGTCACACAGCTAGGAAGTGGTAAGGGGCTGAATCTTGAACTCAGGTCCTCCTGACTTCAGGGCAAACAAAAAATTAAAGTGAGGCCTTGAGTTCACAAACAGAGTGAACAGAATCTGTTATTTGTGTGATGGTAAAAATGTGCTCCACTATGAAATATCATTTGTGAAAATTTTCCAATAAATTCATTAAGGATGCTCCCAATGCCTTTAGAGGTGATTTTCATTAAAATATATACATACATAAATGTATATGGGAAAGTAGGCATATAGGTTAATAGTAGCATAATTTTAGCCATTTTTGGAAGGCTATTAATAGAGTGACAATTATTTCCACACCTTTAATATTTTCATTATCTCACCAATTTTTCCTTCAGACTTTTTTTGAAGTGGTCTCACCCTTTGCTTCATGTCTTCACAATTGTACTGCCTTTACTCTGAGTAAATTTGATTTAATTTGAATGCTTTCCTAATCTTGTTTGTGCTATTTATATTTCTTCTATGAGCACATTTGGGTGAATGGGTTAGAATCTTAGACTTTGAGTCTAAGGGTGTTACATTTATTGTCGTTGATGGTAAAAAAAAAAAAAAAGTTTTCTATGACAATTTTGAAGACCTTTTTCATTTTTCTCATGCTTTTGACTTCCATCCATTTTCATCTTTGGATGCCTTTCGGATGACTTTATTTTGGGCTCTTACCAAGAATTTTTGAAACTGGCTTCTCCCTACTGTATGAAACTGCTCACAATCTTCCATTATTATTCTTTGTAAGATTTTATAAACAAGGTTATATTTGAAATTAGTGTTATTTCTGACCATCATTTCTTTCCACTTGGCAAGTAAATTAAGTATTTACTGACTATGGTGCTCTTTAGACGCTTTCAGTCTCTTTGTTATGATAATTGATCTACATCACAAAAATTTTATAAAATCATTATAATTCAAGTCCCAAACAAAAACCCATCTTCTACATGAAGGCTCCCCCAGTCTCTCTTAATTCCAGGGCCTTCACTATGTTAATTATTTCCTATTTGTCCTATATAGAGATTGTACATATTTGATTGTTGTCTTCTCCACTAGGATCTTGAGCTCCTAAAGAGCAGAGATTAACTCTTGCCTTTCATTACTAAACCTCCATTGTTTACTTTGCACAGTGCCTGACACATAATCTGTTAATAAATCCTGATTGACTGATTAGTAGATATCCTTCCTACTATTCACTATTCATTTATATTATCAATAATTGGTTGAGTATATCAGTTTTGAGTTGTTTCAATTGTTTCCATAGCTGGAAACATTCCTTATCTGTTTCTCATTATTGTTCTTTTTTTTTATAGCTTTATGATAACTGATCTTTTCTTTCATAAGTCAGTAATATGATAATACATAGACTGATATCTCAGGAATGACACATATCAGTAACAAATCTTTTATTTTGTGTTAACCTATATTACTTTCATTTTTTTTGTGATGTTATTTGGTACTCCTGTCTAATGTTTATTGCTTCTTTTCTTGAAGAAAGTATTCATGAAGTAAACATGTGTGACTTCTGTATTATGTACAAATCTTTGGTCACTTTTAGTTCCTATTCCTTAGTAACACTTACAATGTATCCCTCACTATGTTCATCTATTTTTGCCTTTGTATTCAAGACAATAAGTAGTAAAGTGTATGTGAATTTAATTTAGGTGGTCTTAACAAATTCTTTGTAGAATTTCTTTACCCATTATAAAGAACTTCTATACTTTCTGCAACTGATATTATGCACAATGTGTGATTATTTCACAGACATAGTAATCTTTTTGAAGATGCTTTTCATGAGTATCACAATATGAAATGATCTTGCAATTATGTGTCTTGTCTTAGGGCATATGAAAAAATCAACTCTAACAATCCCTATCTATGTTTCTTTATACTATAGTATTATATAATTGTCATAAAACCTTTTCCCCTCTTACCTTCTGGTATCTTCTACATGATTGATATTCAGAAACTATTCATTTAGTTAATAAATTAGTTAATAAATAGTAAGAGGTAGCATATTATAGTGGAAAACTTCAAAGGAAGTAGATCCAATTTCAAATGCTATCATATCACTTATTAAAGCCATGATAGAATCACTTAAAATCTCTGAGCCTCAATTTCTTCATCTGAAAAATGAAGGAAATTAAATTGTCTAAAGTACCTGACTAAGCTGAATCCAATAATTATAAGAATGAAGAAGAGAACTACTTCTAGGATACTTCAGATAAGGGTTAAAACTTTAATATTATATTGTCATATTCAAGATTCCCAAAATCAAATGTGTAAATATGATTTCTTTAATCCACTTGAAAAGGAGAAATCAGATGTGAGAAGTTGAAAGATGTGTTTGAGTTTAGTTCTGTAATTCTCTACTTTGAACATGTGTGTATGTATCTAAAAAGATGTACCATGGGGTTGGCAGCAGGAAGATATGGTTATCATTTCTCTCTCTTATGTATAAGAGATGCATACATGATAGAAAATCAGTGAGACTATGGACCAGTTATGGACTAACTTCAACCTTTCAGCAGTACAAAAAGTACTCTAAGACTCCGAGTGACAAATGAATTTTTGATCTCTGTTGGTTTCAATATTGGGAATTCTGCAGACTAATGAAATCACAAGTCTGAACCAAAACAAATAAAAGTATGCATGTGTATTTATGTGTGTATGTACATATAGTCATTAAAATATGCAAAAACATGAATATACTTGACCATATAGGTTTTGTAATATTTGCTATTTCATACTTGCTATTTCATATTTTCAGTTTTTCACAATGTTTTCATGTGTATCATGTCATTTGATCCTTAAAATCTTGTGGAGTTCACAGGTATTATTATTATTATTATTATTACTAAATTATAGGGAGCAAATAGGCTCATAAAAGTCATAACTTTCCTGAAGTTACCCAATGAGTAATTAATAGTCAGGCGAAATCAATCAGTAAATATTTATGAAGCACCTACTATGTACCCAGGTTCTTTGTACCAACCAGCCATTTTCCAGATATTAAGTGATCTTCCCTATAACACCACAAAAATATATCTGAAAGCTCTTCATAATTGTACCCTTATGATTTAGCACCCACATATAATTCCCTTCTCATGAGTGCTTTATGATTTAATAGCATGTTTTTATTCTGCCAAAGAGAGAGCAGAGAAATAATTTTTTTAGTATCTATTGAAAAACACTTGATTAAGTGAACCTACATATCATCAAGACTGCTTAATGGTGGCAAGTCACTAGCCAAATAATACAGTTCATTATTTGCTTGTCAAAATGAGAGATTTGTTATCTATAGGGTAGAATGAGTTGATTGTGACTATGAACTAGGGAAAGGAGTTTAGTTAAAATGGAAAAGAAAATAGAGCTTTTAAAAAATTATGTAGTTGGGAAATAGCTCTAGCACTCAGATCCAAAGACTGCAGTAATGGGCAAGGAAAAGTAGGGAAGAATGAATTGAAATATAAAAAAAATGTGGAGGCAGAGGAAATTTTTGGTCAGAGAGAAGAATTTCCAATGTGAAAGCTTTAAGTATAATGTATACAAACATTTGTTTTGATTTTCAATCCTCAGCAAGAATTCAAACAATTATTACTATCTCAGTTGACAAATTCATGCCATTACCTTCTTAATGCCATTAACAACACATGGTTTAGAACAGTTAAAATACTAACAGCCCTCATATAGAGCAGGCATAATAATAATAAAAAAAGCAGGCGTGATAACTGGGAACAAGGTACTCTTTTTAGTTTGTACTTTGATAAAATACCATTTTCTCTTCCAACTATTAATGAATATCAGAGGCTTGGAGAATCACAGATCTAAAGGTAGAAGGAACCTTAGAGATGGTTGTTATTTAGATATTCAGGCATGTGTGACTCTTCCTGACCTTGTGGACCACTGTACAGCTGGCCTTTCTATCCTCCCTGTTTCTCAAAGTCTATCTAAGTTCATATTCATTGTTTCCATGACATTTTATCTATCTCATTCTCTATTGTCCCCTTCTCCAAGATCTTTTCCAGTGAGTCCTCTCTTTTCATTAGATGAATAAAGTATTTAACTTTCAGGTTCAGTATTTTATCTGAATTTATTTCTTTAAGTATTGATTGATTTGATCTCCTTGCTGTGCAAAGGACTTCAAAAGTCTTCTCCAGCACCACAATTCTTTCTTTTTCTTTTTTTATTAAAGCTTTTTAATTTTCAAAAAATATGCATGGATAATTTTTC
This sequence comes from Sarcophilus harrisii, assembly GCF_902635505.1. NCBI lineage: Eukaryota > Metazoa > Chordata > Mammalia > Dasyuromorphia > Dasyuridae > Sarcophilus > Sarcophilus harrisii. The sequence goes on along the minus strand of NC_045430.1, from coordinate 148,534,962 downwards.
CACATTAACCCTTGCAAAAACCTTGTGTTGCAATCTTTCCCCCACTGCTTCCCATCCCTTCCCCAGATAGCAAGTAATCCAATATATGTTAAACATAGTAAAAATATATGTTAAATCCAATATATGCACATATATTTATACAATTATCTTGCTGCACAAGAAAAATCTAATCAAAAAAGAAAAAAATGAGAAAGAAAATAAAATACAAGCAAACACAATAAAAAGAGTTAGAATGCTATGTTGTGTTCCACACTCAGTTTCCACAATCCTCTCTCTGGATGGAGATGGTTCTCTTCATCACAAGATCTTTGGGATTGGTCTGAATCATCCCATTGTTAAGAAGCAGCACCACAATTCTTAAGCATTGATTCTGTGGTACTTAGCTTTCCTTACAGTCCAATTCTCAACAGTTATAAAACTGCTACTGGAAAAATCATATCTTTGATTACATGGACCTTTGTTGGCAAGGTGATATCTCTGCTTTTTAGAATGCTATCCTAGATCTGCCAGAACTTTCCTTCCAAGGAGCAAGCTTGCTTAGAGATCATTTAGACCAAATGATTTATTTTACAGATGCAGCAATCTAATACAGTTCAGCCAAAATGAATATATTAAACTACTATTGCATATGGAACACTGTGCTATGTTCAATGTAGTTAGATTCTTATCCCATATCATGGGGATGCTCAGAACCATGGCAGCTGAATAGAGTTGTAGAAGCATGATAGCCTTGCTAACCCCCTCTCTCAGAAAATCAGACTTGTCAGTATATAGGTTGTCAAATATAGGTTGAGGTAAGTGAAGTAACCCAAAAGTGGAACTTAATGCCACACATGAATTAAAGGAATTAGATTAGATGGCTTAAAAAGATCCTTGGTAGCTCTAAATCTATTATCTCATGATCCTTGTGATGATACTAGTATAAAATACCAAAATAACAGGTGAATAAAAATATCAAAGGAAATAAAAAAGTACTAATGAAGGCTAAGGTAAAAAAAAGTTATTTACTATTTGAGAAGGATAAAGGTAGTCTTACTTTAAGAAATCCTATTTGAAGTAAAGTTAAAAGTTGAAAAAAAACAAGTCCAGAATATTGCTGGGGTTGCTGGGATAGGAATCCATAATTATCTATAATCATTTTCCTTCAAGAAATAAAATATTTCTTGACTTCCATTATTTTCTATTAGTTTGTAATATATTGCATAAATGTAAGGACATCAGCAGAAAGAAAGGTGATAAATTATTTTTAGATTTAGATTTTTAGATTATAATTTCATTCTTGAAGAGGAAACCTTTTATTTTTACTTTTTACCAAAGGATATCAGAAACTTCTCTGCAAATTATAGACTTGGAGAGTTGCTTAAGGCACTGGGAGGTTAAATGACTTGTTCTAGATCACATAGCCAGTCTGTGTCTGAAAGAGAATGTGAACTTCTTGACCCTAAGGTCAGTTCCTTAATCAACTATACAGGGGAGTATGGTATTAATAAGAACTAACAATTTGTAGATGTAGAATCTCACAGTCCATGACCCCATTTTGGTATTCTCATGGCAAGGATGCTGAAGGGGTTTGCCCTTTCCATCTCCATGTCATTTTACACATGGAGAAACTGAGGTAAACAGGGTTAGGTGACTTGCTTGGAGTGACATGGTTAGGAAGTGTCTGAGGCCAGATAGATTTGCAGTCAGGAATATGTCTTCCTGATTCAAGTAATGCTCTATTATTCATTGTGGCACCTAGCTGCCACTAATAAACAACAAAAAGATGTTAATTGATGAATCCTCTATTAAAGTCTTTTTATTTCATTTCATTTTTAAATTATTTTACTTTATTCAAATTATTATATTTTATTCAAATGAGCAAATATTTTTTTTTTTCCCTCTACTAATAAAGCTTGCAACTCATCTATGAAGAGTAGTAGTATCAAATTCAAATAGGAATGGGGACCACTTAGCTGTACCACCAGGTGGTGACATCGTGTCTAGTCCCAGACATCTAGTGCTAGGACTAGAATAAGACTCATCATCCCGAGTTCCAATGTAACCCACTTAATAGCTGTGTGGACCGGGGCAAGCTGCCTAACGCTGTTTGCCTTAGTTTCCTGATCTGTAAAAATGAACTGGAGAAGAAAATGGCAAACCCATTCTATTATTATCTTTGCTTAAAAAAAAAAAAAGAAACAAATAAACCCAAAAGGAGTCAAGAAGGGTTTGACACAATCGAATAAACAACAAACAAGTTGTATGTACATAAGGCTCCCTACTGTCTATGTATTGACTTAATAAGAAAGATAAAATAAGAAACAAAACGCTTTTGGATATGTACAGTTATAACAAACTCCCTCATTGTCTATGTCCAAGTACATATGCTTCCTTCTGCAACTTGAATCCATTACCTCCCTGCCAAATGGTCTCCCACTCATTCAAGTCCTAATATGTCTATTTTTTGGGTGACTGTGTATCCTTTAAGTTCTCCCTCAACCTTTTCAACTGGAAAGTCTTTGCAAAAAACTTATTATTTATATACTGTTGTAAGCCTTGTGGAATTTTTTTTTGTTTTGTTTTGTTCTGTTTTGTTTTTTTACTCATGCTAACCTATTTGGTTCTACAGTGATCTTAAGAAAAGAGATACTGTTATTAACTTAGCCAGAGAAATGTTAAGTACCTGTAGGTATCAGATGTCCCTGACTCAAGGTCACATTAATTCTTCTGCCTAGCTTGCATATGGATCTAATGAGAGTTGACTACTTCTATTATTAAAAAAAAATCTTGTCTAAGTACAATAAAGCCTATCAATAACAGACTGATAATCACGTTTTGATTTGTTTGGTTGAAGATTCTTCAATATCAATCTGGCCTCAGAAACATATGAATATTTTTTACTAAGATATAGAGAGGTTTGGGTCTGCACTGATGGATGCTGTGGATACCTATACCAATAAAATCATGCACTTTTGAAGTACTGAAAAACTGTATAATCATGTACCATTAACACATATTTTGTAAAATGTTTTTCCAATAATACCACCCATGTAGATGAACAGATAGCTTAAATAATGTTAAGCAAAAATTCACAAGTATATGCTTCCTTAAAAACTAACCTAAACTCACTACATTTAGCAAATGTGTAACTAGCAGAGCATTTTTCCTAGAAAATATATGTAATTTCATCTCTGGGTGGTAATAACCAAAATCCTACCACTTAACTCGTTAGCCACCATCTATCTATCTATCTATCTATCTATCTATCTATCTATATTTTTCCCCTACCAGCTAAGTGATCTCCAACACCTTACATGTGAGATGCTAAGTACTATATTGCTTTTCTTTTTTTTTTTTTTTTTTTTTTCTGTAACTGAATTTATTAAGCACTTCCTATGTGCAAGGCACTGAGCTAAATTCTGGGAATACAATATGAGCAAGCAAATCTCTGACCATTCTAATGAGGGAAGACAACATATAAAGAGTCAACAGAAACTTTAACAGGTGGGGCATGATGAGGGAATGGTAAGGCAGTGTCACGGAGGCTTAATCTGGAACACAAATAATGGGGAAATCTGTATCAAACTCAGGGTCATTTATTGTCCAAAGTCTTTATTGGAAGGGAGATGAATGTGTTGACCAGAGAGCAAGTAGCTTTATCCATCACTCTTTTTTTTGAAGTCTATGTCTCAGGATTGTTCATGTCTCCAAATGAACTATTGCCTGCCCATCATCAAGGTTTATATGAAACAAGCACTGTGCAGCTGTGATGTCAAACTCAAAAAGAAATTGTTGGGGGGTGAGGGGAGAAGGTTGGCAGCAAACTATATAAAACGATTCCTGAGGGCTGCATATTGATTGAATTTTAAAATGTAACATTATCTATATTGTATTATGTTTTTATTTATTTTGTTAAATCTTTTTACATTTTAATCTGTTTTAGGCTACACAAAAGAATGTTGTGAGCTCTATGTCTCCCAACTTGAACAACCCAGCAAGGTTAAAGTTATATAGGGCTTCTGGTTACTAGTTGATAGTCTGGTTGTCTTGAGTAATAAGACTCTGAGTGTATATTTTAAATTCATGTTTAGATCCCAGATTGAATAATACATACATTTATACAAATATACATCCATATACACATGTCTATATGTACATTTTGATGAGGCGGTATAATGTGGTAGTAAGAGAGCTAATCACAAAGTCAGGTACATATATAGTTTCATATCTTGCTTCTGACAAATACTGGTTGTGAGACCCGGGCAAATTATTCACTCTCTTTGTACCCTGGGACTTTTATCCCTAAGACAGCAGAGAGGTACCAATCTAAAAGGGAGCCCTTTACATCAATGAGCACAGGACAAGGGCATTCCTATGATTTCATTGCTCTTAGGCACTTCAGGTGAAGAAGCTCCCACCACCAATACAGATTGCAATTCATACCTAATTTAAGAGTAATATTGTCAAACTCATATTTAAACGGGGGCCACAAAACTGTACATAAGGATTCCTGCTAGCTGCATATTAAGAAAACACATATTAACATTATCTATATTTTATTGTATTCTTATTTTAAGTATTTTCCAATTACATTATAATCTGATTCATGCATGCTTACAACTCCTTTAATTTAATGTTTGTGGGTACAGTTTGAGACCCTGAGAAGCTATGTGACTTGCTAAGGGAAACATCCAATATGTGTCAGAGCGAGAACTTGAGCTAATGTACTTTCTTGGTATATTAAGGTCATCTGCCATACCATGCTGTCTCCATCATATATATTTGTATCTATATGCACTTACTTGCATACATATGCCAAATGATTATTCTTCTGAATAACTCAAGTCCAAAGTTTTAATTTTTAAGTTGTGTATTTTGAGAGACTTTATATATGTATAATTTGAATATGCTCAAGTGTCACTAAAGACAGTTCTTGGCAGTTTCCTTTCCTAGAGCTTTTAGGCTGGCTTCAGTTGCTCTAATGATCCTTTGGTGCTGTGGAGTGTAGAAATCCTGAAACATAATGAAAATCTTCAATAAACATGCCATCTAATTTTAAGAATATGGACATAGAGATTACTTTGGGATCATTATAAAAATCATAAAATGGAATGAAGTGTTTTAAAAATTAAAGCATTCTCTATGAATGTTAAATTAATATAGAACCCTTCAGAATAGTAATATTGAGAAGGAACATATCCTTAGGCACAAATAAGTCATGTTGAATTGTGACAAAAATGAGTAAATATTTAGCTAATGTATTGTTATTATTAGACATCACATTCAAGGGAGCCTTCTTTTTGAGGGAAGAGGATGGAACACTGGAGAAAGAATTTGAAGGTGGTATAATTTAATATATTATAACAGCATCACTATTTTACAGTTACAACTTTTCCATAATGAAACATCAAAATAGACATGTTACATAATAAATAGGAATATACCACGAAAACAGCAAGTAAAAGTTCTTTTTTTTAAGAGTTAAGTGCCCCAACATGACAAACATGGAAATAAGGATTGTATATGTTTAATCTATATCAGGTTGGTTGCTCTCTTGGGGAAAAGGGAGGGAGGGAGAAAAATTTGGAACAAAGTTCTACCAAAAAAAATGTTGAAAACTACCTTTACATATATTGGGGGGAATAAAATACTTTTGAGAAAAAAATCAAAATCAAATAAAATGAAAAAGAATAAAGTGTCCAAAAACATAGGAAGCATGAACAGAGACAGCACAGAATGCAGAAGAAACTACAAACCATTGGACAGTGAGTCAGAAGGAGGGCAGTCTAGGGTGAACTCTTTTACCAACTGGCTTGGGGACTTGTTATTTTCTTTCTTTTCATTTCTTTTTCCTCATTCTTCACATGAGGATGCTAAACTAAAGGATCTCTAAATGATATTTCTTTTGTCTTAATCTTAAGAATGTGAAAACTTTTGAAACAGGCTGCATCTCTGGAAGTATTACTGCAAAACTTGAATTTTTTTTAGATTACATATCTCATAATATAATCCATCCCCATGACTTGCTGTATAGAAAAGATGTGCCCTTTACATGCTTAATCATCATTCACTTGTGTTAAGCTCATTTTAGCACACTGTTGAGTGGAACAATACTTAACATTAATGTAAGGATAAGTGTAGTTCATATCTCTTCTTTTCCCAAGTCTTAGTATCCTGTATGGAAAAGAGCCCTGGCCTCAGAGGCCTCAGAATCAAGACATGGATTCAGATTCTGACTTTGAACCTCCATAACTGTGATGGTCCCAAGTCAGTCACTTCACATCTCTCTGAGCCTCAGTGTTCTCATTTGTAAAATGGGGGTGAAGATACTTTTGCTACATAAATGGCAGAGTTGCTATCCCTCCAATATTCTTGCAAAAGTGAACTACTATTGTTATTTACATCAAATTCAGGCAATTCAAGTATATTATATAGACTTAAATGAAAAAGTAAACCATACTTAAGCCTATTTTGTTTGTATAGAAAGGCCTAAATGATCCTTTCAGCACAGCCAGGCTGATTATAACATTCTAAACCAAATGTCAAAAATCCTCAAACCTATGACGAAAAGAAATAAGTCTTCTTCAATAATGAAAATTCAAGCAAGTCATTTGCTAGTCTATTTTCACTGTAATAATCTTACTGGAAAAAAAATGCATTGCTTTTCTCGAGACAAAAAAGTATAATCGCTACCTCTAACCTTTGTCAAGGCAACACAAAAGCAGGGAGATATTTTGTTTAACACCCAAAATCCACAAATGAATAACAGAAAGTCATTGGTAACCAAGGAAACCAGCACTGAATGGGAGTGTAGCTAGAGCTTGGTTTAAATGAAAGATAAAGAAAGGCAGGAGAAAAGATAATATGTTTTCTAATACAGGTAGGTCCCCCATTGCAGCAAAAGATAGTCTATAACTAATGTATTCTGTAAGTGCTCAATGAAATCATCTTCAGTCAATTGCTTACAACAAAATTCTATACTACATGTAATTCTGCATAATGAAATTCATTGTGCATCTCTGTCCATATACGAGTCATTTGTGATGATCCAAAGTATTGGATGCTTCATTATGCCTGTGACTCTGGTACTTAAGGGGTCACCCCTGAGAATGCTCTTCATGGATGCTACCCATAACTGTATACATTGAATAATTCCCAGCTCAAACCTTTATTTACTTTCTGTAGTCAAAGCTGCCATGCTGGGAAGATAATAGTGTTAGCTGTGTCTGTTACTACTGTGTATACCATTATCTGTATTCGCAAGAATCTTCACTAGTCAAAAACATTTACTGGATGCACACACTATATATTGAGTGGATATAAAAAAGACAGAACTTGAAGTCTTGGACACAAAGAACCCATAATCTTATGGGAGAAGCAGTTCAGACAAAAAAAATATCTTGTACAACTAAAAAAATGATAAGAAAAAATGTATTAAATCAATCCATGATAACTTAACTGCAGAGATACATGTATCTAAATGTTGTGTGTTGCTGAAGTCTTTGAAGAAATCATGGGTAAATGCCATAAGATAAGATCCTCCAGATCAGGTGAGTTTTGAGCAATTTGGGATGTTGTTGTTGTTGCTGTTGTTTAAGAAGAAAATAAGATATTTTGAGAAAAGAACTAAGGAACGTTGCTGACTAAGTGAGGAAAATACCAAGTGTAAGGTCTTCAAGATGGGAGAAATTGAATTACACAGTTTTGGGTAGTTAGGAATTGTAAATGAGTTAGCTTGACTAGAAAAAAGCCTGATTTAGGGAGATTTTATATAATGGTAAAACTTATGGGCCCTTTTGTAGGATAATGTCTTTAATACACAAAATAAATTGTATAGTAGTATAAGGAAAATCTATTTAGAGTTATCTCTCAAAAGTTCTCAGTTCCTCTGTGCTAGTAGTTATCTTGCAAAATTATTATAACATTCAAGGGATATAGATAGATAGAGATTTGCAAAGTTTAAAGCACTTTTTATATCAGTAGGCTCTACACCAGGAGGAGATCTCAGAAAATCATCTGTTCCAATTTTCCACGTTCAGGTGGGTAAATGACCAAGGAATTCATTGTAGATATTTATCTGGTTTCTTCCTAAATAACTCCAAGAATGGAGACTTGACAGTCTCCCTTGGGAACCTTACCAAAAGGATATACGCTTCAAAATATATCATACTTTCAGCATCCTGCCTAAGTTGCCCTAGACTTAGTAATGTATTTGAGTTCTAAACAATTCTTATTCTGGCATTATCCAAGAAGGAGCAAAGTCCCATTGGAATTGTAAAAAGAAATCCCCCTGGTCAGGTTCTGCAAATGATATAGGCAATAAAGACAACAGAGCAGAGTAGAGGGCAGCCGATGGACCAAGCCTCTGCCTTCCCATTCCCTTTCTTAAATAATTCAGTTGAGTAAGAAACCTATTAATTAAATAGCATGTGAAGTTACAGTTCTAGGGGAGTTGGAACTGCCTACTTGTTGGTTCTGCAAGTTGTTTTTCCCTTGGAAATGAGTCAGGAATTTCTTGGCATTGAGTGAATGGGACAGATTTTAGGTGTCATCCTGAAATTTTTTTTTAATGGGAGGCTTGTCATGCAGGAAGTTGCTCCCAATTAAGTTTAAGTAGTGGGCAAAAAATACTGTCACAAGAGAGCCACCATCATCCAGCTCTGAATGGGATCTGTTGGCACCAGGGTTTGATGGAATGTATCTGGGACCATGGATTTGGGGGGATGCCAAGCTACAAATTAGTTCTGCATCCACTAGACTAAGCTGCAGTCTTTTTCTTGGCTAGAAGGAGAAGAACAGTTTGCAGGTGATCATGCTGAGTTGGGCAAGCTTCTGGAGAAATATACAGTGTAAAAAGTTCTGGGTAAAAAGTTTGGAGAATGGAAAGGGTAATTTCTAAATATATTTGGGATCAATGCTGAACTCAGTCCACATGGCACTAATGTACCCATCCTTTGTAGTGCATATTTTCACCATAAGAAATATTTAAGGTAATTGAATGGTAATGGAAGAGGAGAGAGTTTATAAGTAATACCATTTATGCTTATTTTTTATTTTATTTTTTTCTAATTTGTATAAGCATGGTGAACTCTAGAATTTATTTCCTTTTATATTACACAGGAGTATGTAGTATGGTTTTACTGAGAGCCAACTGGAAGAAGGACCAAAAAAGATTTCAAACTTTGGGTACTAGATAACATCTAAGATCCTGCCTTACTCTAGATTTAGGACTCCGTGATCTTCCTTCTTTTTTCCTCTTAAAAGCTGCCCTTAATTAGATTTCTGTGGCCTGGGAGTTAAGGATGTTGGTTGGTCATGGGGATACATAACTGTGGAATTGAGCACCAGCTATTTGACAAGACCTTGTGAAGGGCCTTCTGAATTTGTTTTCTTGAGTCACCCTAATTTCCAGAGGTGAAATCCCATCTAAACTAATATGTTATCTTTTGCAATTGAACTCCATTAAATTCCCAGTGCCTTTGAAGTCAGGTCAGCTATAAACCTGTACTACCTAACTCTGCCTGATAAAGCATTTGGGTAGCTGGGACTTTTCACAGAAGCAAGTCTATCCTACTGCCTTCACGGTCTAACAATTCCCTGGAGAGCTCCACTCAGGCTTTACTTTGCTCATGACTCAGCTTTAAGGAATTTCTCCCCTTCCCCTTCCTTCTCCTCCAGTAATTTCCCATTTCTGTTGTGACAAAAAATACCCAAGGCTCTGCCTGTATTATGGGTTCCTTTGTACTTGCTATGAGAAGTTCTCACATGTATTTGTCTTTCTTTTGTAATAAATCAAGATATTCATGTTTTGTGGAATTGTGGCTAATGACACCAAATTAGGTTCTCAGGATGGTGCAAGGAATAATTCAGGGCTGAAGCCTGGCAAGAGAAGTTATATCTACTGCTTTTCTCTTGCCAGATGTCAGTTCTATATTACTCCCACTGTATGCTTTCACCATTCCTATTCCTATATCACTAAATGGAACTTAGGGAGTCAAAACTGTCTTGACATTATACTACAAACTGCGAGTATTAGACATGAGTTTCTTCTTTTCTCAATAATTTTACCTCAAAAACCCTTGAGAGTTCTACACTCGACTCCTTCCTCCCATCTGTGAGAAAGAGGTGGCCCTTTTTGTCAAGGACAATCTTTTTCTACCTGTGTAATTAATTCCATGCCCTTTTTTTTGTGAGCAGATGGCACCTTCAATAATTTTCCCCTTGTCCAGTTTCTAATCTCTAAACCAATGCTTCAATTATTTCCTTCCTTATTGCCTCCAACATGCCTGAGTTCCCTTGATGCTTAAAAAAAATTCATCAAACTCTGCTCAACCAGCCCCTAGCTATCATATTATATCTTCTCTATCCCTTTCCTTCCTTGAAAAACCTATTTACATACTTACAGTCCATCTATCATTATATACTCATTATATACATTGATTTCCTCTCTAATCATTTGTTTTTGAACCTCCTTGCAATCAGTATTCTGACCTCATCATTCATCTGAAATTGCACTCTCCAATGTTATCAGTGATTTCTTAAATTCCAATTTGGATAGTTTTCCCCCCCTTAATCCTAATCCTTCTCAACCTACCTGCTGCATTCCAGTCTGTTGATCCCCCTCTTTTCTGGATTTTCATAGCACTCCTTTCCTGTCATTCATCTCCCACCTATTTGTCTATTCTTTCTCAGTCTCCTTTGCTAGCTTGTCCATATTGCATCTCCTAATTATAGGTGAGGGGTGATTAGGTGGCACAGTGGTTGGAATTTGAGCCAGGAGTCAGGAAGCTCTAAGTTTAAATACAGTCTCAGATACTTACCAACTGTGACCCTAGGCAGGTCACTGACTCCTGTTTACCTCAGTTTCCTTATCTGTAAAATGAACTGGAGAAGGAAATGGCAAATCACTATACTATCTTTGCCAAGAAAACCCCTAAATGGAGTGACAAAATTGCATACAACTAGAATGACTGAATAGCAACAACAATTATGAATGTTCTTCAAAAGTCTGAGGATTTCTTTTCTTCTCCATACACACATAGTCTCTTAGTAACCTTATTAGGTCTCAGTGGTTTAATGGCTATTTCAAAGCAGATGACTCCAAGATCTATATGTTCAATCTCAGTTTTTTCCCCTGAGTTTCTGGCCTGAATCATCAATTGCCTAGTGAATATTTCAAATTCAGAGACACATTAAACTTGTCATGCTCTAACTGAACCTTACTTTATAAACTTCAAGGTGCAATATAAAAGTGGATTTTTATTGTTCTCTGCTGATACAAATATGTTTGTATTTTCTCCCTACAATTAGATTGTATGCCCTTAAATACAGGCATCCAGATGCACCTATAGGGCAGGGATCATATCATATGCTCCTTTTTTCATTTATTCTTTATAAATAAAAACCCCTGGTTATAGTGGGAGCTATTGAAATCTCGGCACAGAGGAACAACTTCATAACATTGTTGGTGGTGTTTTTGTTTCTGTCAACATTTTATGAACATCAAAATCATGACTATATTTAGGTACAAAGAACAGAAAAAGAGGATGATGTGTATGAAACCATAAATCTTTATATTATGTACAACTTGATTTTAAAAGGTATATATTGATTTTAACAGGGTAACAATCACATTGCCCTGCCTGTTTTTGCCCTTCTTATGAACTATCTCCTATGTATCATTTAAATGTTTCACAGCCATCTTTTTTCTTTTTTTTTTTTTTTACTTTTGCTTTTACTAACACTTATATTTCACTCCACAATCCTCCCCATATGCTCCATATACTTGTAATCTGTTGCCCATTGTAAAACCATTACAGAGTAGATGTTGCACAGCCATTTTCTCTTAAGGAGTTTTAATCTCTTGAATATCTTATTCCTATACATCTTGTAATTTACTCCCTACATCTAGTCATATTTTTAAAATCACTCCAGAAGTATTATCACCTAAATGGCAAAGAACATCAAGTCTTGATTTGACCTACCTGTCAGTCTAAGAGCCCTAATAGTTAGTTGATATTTTCATCATCTGCAGATGGAGAAACTGTATGTCACTAGGTTGTTTGGTAGGCAAAAAGCTTCTGCATGTAGTCCTTTAAACCATGGTCTTATTTTCTTCTTTTATGAATCCCATAATAGATCTTCATTATTTCTGTTGGCTAAAGTTCCCCTTCAATATCCACCCCATGAAGTGTTATTCACTTGGCTCCATTATGATTGTGGCTGCACTCCAACGTAACTCCAGCATTGGACATATGCCCCTTCTGCCATATGTAATTTTCTAAGAGGTTTTACCACACCTTCAGCAAGAATTAGTGCTACAGATATACAAATCTAATTTTTACTATCAAATATGAATTCTTAGTAGACTCCCTTTTATAAGATATTGTCCCTTAGCCTTAAAGTTTACATACTTGTGGGACTGGATAGTCCACCCGAGGGCATTATTGATCAGGTATGGATAAATAGTTTTTTTCTGACTTTGTCTATTAAAATAGTGTAATGGAAGAACACTAGTTGAAGAGTCAGATGATCTGAATTCCAATTTTGGCTTTGGCGTTTAGTGTCCATTATCCTTTTGGACTAGTTACTTTCTCTCTATGATGTTAATTTCCTCAAATGTAAAATTAGAGGGCTTGACTAGGGGCTCTCCAAGCTCTTTTCCAACTTTAATTTTTAGAAACTCTTTCAGGGCAAGGGCTGTATTTTCAGTGTCATTTATATCTCCCCAAAGGGCATTTTATAGCATTCCCCCCACATCTGTATCTCCCCAAAGGACATTCTACCTAGCAATTAACACATTTGTACCTCCCAGAAGCATTCTACAGCATTCACCACAAGCCAGATGGTTAGTACATGTCACTGAAAAGAAAATGGGAGAAATTCATGTGTTAGGGGAGCATAGTCTTTAACAAGGAAATATCCTCTTTGGATAGACTAATTTAACTTTAAGAATTATGAAAAACCAAAAAAATAAGTATTAAGGGCTTAACCACTAAGCAGTCTCCTAGGTAGTAGGTACGAGGACAGATCCAAAGTTTAGGCAAGATATGTTTTCTGCCCAGATAGATTACAATCCACTATAGGATAAGAAACATAGATTATCATAATATACAAGGCTGTATTAATGGATTAGAGAAATGAAAAAAAAATCAGATTGGGTTAGATTAGCTGGAGAGATCAGGGAAAGATTTATAGAGGGGGTGTTATTTAAGTTATAAAGGAGCAGTAGGGTATTCAGTAAGTGAAGAGAAAGGGAAGAAATATTCTAGGCATAGAAATAGCTTAAGCAAGAGGACAGAAATTAAAAGGTTAATAAATAGAAGAAGGTTAACAAATTTGGATAAAGTAACAATGTGCTTTATGTACATACTTAGCATTGATATGGAATATTTCCTTTGCATTCCATAATCACAAGATCTTTTAGCCATTTTATTAGTTACTAGTAACATCATGAAAGTCAGTATGGAGTAGGAGATAGCCAGTGACTCTTGAAATGAGCAAGACCTAAACTTAAGTCCCACTTCTGTTACATGCAGGTTCTATGTTCTGTGGCAAATCTCTAAACTTTTCAGATTCTTAATTTTCTAAGATAATACATTTCAGAGTAGGTATTTTTCTCATATGGACATGTTCTATAGCAATGAAGCCCCAGGTCTGGTTCCTAGTCACAATATCTTTTAATTGTTTTATTAGGTAACCTTGACTACAAGGTAGTACTTGATAAAAATCCAGAAACATTAAGTGACAATAATCTCATAGAATTTTTGACAGCATCTATTCCAATCCATACCTAAGCAGGAATCTTCTTTATAGTAAAACATCTTCAACTAGTAATTTCTTGAATTACTTTCAGTGATGGAGAACTCTCAACCTTCTGAGACATCCTACTCTTGAACAACTCTAGTTGTTAGAAAACATTCCTTTAAATTAAGTCTAAATCTACCTCTTTGCAAACCCCATCTATTGTTCCCATGTCTACTTTATGGAGCCAAACATAACTAATCTAATTTTTCTCTATTCTTAGAGTCTTGGAAGTCAGAGGAATTCCATTTGAATCCAAACTCTTCCATTTACTTCTTGGAAAATTTGTTTTATTTCCCTGGGCCTCAGTTTCCTCATTTGTAAAAAGAGGGATTTAGATTATGTAGCCCTCAAGATTCTTTCCAGATCTTTTTATCTTATGATCCCGATCTCTTTATTTCATCTGAAATAATTCTATCGAAATCCCTTCTTTAATTTCTGCCTGTTTCCATTTATTTTTCTCCCTCTGTCTCATAACTCTCTCCATTAGAAGGCATGTCCATTTGTGAAAAAATATATAGTTTTAGGGATGCTGAAGGATAGTCTCTTCTTACACATTAAACTAGGAGATCTTTATTTAGGTCTCTTCTCTAATACATAATAGCTAAGAAGTCCTGGGAAAATAACTTAATTTCTCAGTGTTCTAGGAAACTCTCTAAGTTGAGAAGATGATGCCAACTTGTTTTGATGGAGGGATTTGCTGCATCCGGGAGCTTTGGATACCAATGAAATCCATAGACATAATTCCTAAACACAAAATCTTTGTGATCCCCTTCTTTAATTCATAGTACAAGAAAAGGAATTTTTATGACAATCTTTTTACATATTAGATTCCTACCTTTTCGTCCCTCAAGTCATTCCAAATACTAAATTTTAATATTTGGTATTCGTCAATTTAAGGGACTTTGTACCAACAGTTCATGCTATTCCATTCAATGATCAATTTCCACTTTTCTCTCTTAGTTCTGAATGTTGTTGTTCAGTTGCTTTTTACTCCTGTCTGACTCTTCATGATCCTATTTGAGGTTTTCTTGGCAGAGACACCAGAGTGGTTGCTTATTTCCTTCTCCAGATAATTTTACATATGAGGAAACTGAGGCAAATAAAATTAAATAATTTGAGATCACTCAGACACTCAGTAAGTGTCTGAAGCCAGATTTGAAGACAGGAAGATGAATGTTCCTGACATCAAGCCCAGCACTCTACCAACTGCACTACTTGGACAGCCAGTTCTGAGTGTAGATTAACAATTATTAACTGATGATCGATACACCTGAATATTTCTCTTGTATGTAGAAGATGTAATGTAAGAGTAGCAAGAGATGGAAAGGAGTGGGGGTCTTCTCCTGGCAGCCAGTATGTGTGTAGGTATATAAAGTTCTCTAGGCACTCTGAGAAGAAAAGCCCTCTTTATAAATATGACAGCACGTCACAGTATCATTTGGCTTTTCTAATAACAGAGATAATATGGAGTTATGCTTGTTTTTTTTTATTTGTTCACCACTGAAGGCTTGCATATGAGACGTCAATTCAATTCCACAAACACTCATTAAGCATCTAAAAGGTGTAAGCCACTATGCTTTTTATCCATGGCTACAAAGACAAAAACAAAAGAGTTTCAGTTTTCAAGGAAGGAATGCGCATTTTTTTCTGAGATGTCCTCTAAGGTGAATTATAGCCACGCTTTGATTCCTGAGATGGAAAATATTTGACTTAAGTGATGGAGGTAAGACTCCATCTCTAAGATCATTCCCAAATCAGCTCATTAGAGGCCTTCCACAGAACCAAATATCACAGACTTTTAGAATTTATTTCATTTTAATTAGAAGGCATGCAAAGTCAATTATTAATTAATTTCCTTGCTACCTATTATAAGATGAGATAACATCTTAGAGATGACTGGTTGTTGTGGGGAAGACCTGTGAAGCTATACTAATGAGCCTGTCCAAAAAGATTAATAAGTCAGAGAGCAGCAATTCATGGCCCTTTCTAGATAACCTGTGGAGACTGAATTCAAAATGACAGCCCATTTCCTTCATAATGTCTTACAGAATGGTTGAGTATTTCCCTCTGGCCTGACTATCATAAACCTCTATCAGATTTCACCTAGATAAATGCTCAGATTCCTCTCTGGGGTGAATTTATTTAATTATCATTTTCCTTTAGGTGCATCAGAACTGTACTTTGCTATACTACTTTTCACATAAGTGATCCTCAGCTTCCTTACAATTTAAAGGAACATCAGAGGTGATGTGGTCCAATCTCCTCATTTTGCAAATTAGGAAATCGAAGATCAAAGAAATTAAATGACTTGCCCTAAGGTTATCCTAATTCTTTTGTTCTCCTTTTGATACATGAAGAGGAAGTTCTTCAATAAGGAGGGTTTAGGACAATTCCCTAACTTTTGATCCTCTTAAATATGTAGGGGAATTCAACAGAGGAACATGCTGACTTCTTAAATTTATTTGGGTTCATCCAGGTCCACTGACATCTATTTAGCTTCTCTTCTCTGTAATTGTCTTATACATTTGTTGAATGAATGAAAGAATGAATGAAGAATTTGAAATCTCTAGAATTTTTTTATACTCTTACCTTGCACTCTTACACCTTACACATCTGTGAATTAATCTACAATTCTTCTATCATGAGTAAGTATAAGAAAAGGCAGCTTGGTGGTGCAGTGAATAGAGCATTGGCCTTGGAATCAGAATGATTAATCCTCAAATTCAACCTCAGACTGGCTATGTGACTCGGCAAGTCACTTAATCTCATTTGCCTCAATTCCACATGTTTTTCTCATTGTCCTTGTCAGTCACACATGTTCTCTTTTGGTGTGCTCTCCCTCACCAGGGTCCTGATAACTTGTGAGAGAGTATGTCCCACGTTTTCATGGGGGCGGGGATGGGGTTTTATTGTTTCTTTAATTCTGTGGCATTTAGGTGGTACAACAGACTTAGTCCAGGCCTAGAGTTATGAAGAGTTATCTTCCTGAGTTCAAATCTGGTCTCATTCTGTTTTTATCTGAGTAACTCTGGGCAAGTGACTTAACTCTGTCTCAGTTTCCTCATCTGCAAAATGAGATGGAGAAAGAAATGACAAACCACTTCAGAATCTTTGCAAAAAAACAACAACCAAATAGGGTCATGAAAAGTCAGATATGACTAAACAACAATTGTACGTCTTTTGTGTTCATCAAATGGGTCCTCTGGCTTCTTGATGAAAATTTGCCCATTGCTTAGAGCTTATGAGCTGTGATTATAAGTAAGTGCTGACACAGACAATGCCTTGATTCTGGAATATCTTTTCTTGGGGCTCACTTGTCAGAAAAGTTCCCTAGGTACTACACATGGAGGCCAAAAAAAAAAAAAAAAAAAAAAAGGTGGGGGAAGCTAATGTTATCCCAGGCTATAGGAACTAGAATAAGGCAATTAGGCAACAAAAGATAAAGTATTGGGCCTAGAAGCAAGAAGACTCGAATTCATCTTTAGTCCCACACAATTTCTGTGTAACACTGGACAAGTTACTTAATCTCTATTTTCTCCAGGGTTGTTGTGAGCAAAATAAGATAATTGTAAGGGCTTAGCATAATATCTGGCACATATTACATACTACATAAATCCTAGGTATCATATTATTATGATGGAAATAAGACAGGCCAGGTCATTTTGGGAATACTATATTTTATCCTGGTCATCACAATGTAGGAAATGCATAAACAAACTTGGTCATGTTTAAAAGAGTGAGGTAGATATGGGTAAGAAGCTTATAAAATGTTCCAAACACAGACTATTTGAGATAATTAGGCCTTTGAGCCAGGAGAAGTTGCTATTCAAGCATTTGTAGGATTATCATATAGAAAAAAGATTAGCTTTGTTCTACTTCTTCTCAAAGGGCAGAACTGTGAATAAAAATTAGCAGATGTTAAGAAGCAGATTTAGGTTTGAGATAGGGAGATTCTATCAACAATTAAAGTGAATCAAAAGTACATCTAGTTTCTTGTGAGCAGTGGATTTTCTTTCAATAATGTTTTCAAGAAGAGTCAGCATGGCTACTTGTTGGGTATGTTGTAGAAAATTGGTTAGGAAAATGACTAAGTAGAACTAGATGAACTCTGAGATTCCTTCTACCTATTAAGAGTCTATGATTCACATTGAGAATTTAGTTTGAATTTTCCTTTAAGCAATTGATGATCTGATTGTACAGGGACAGTTTACTCTACTATTGGTAACTAGTTATATCCTCTCTATTAAATTATGGCCAATTTCATTTTTTTCCTATATCATAGCAAAATAATCTTACCAAGCCCAGGGTTATTTAGCACTATTTTTCAAGAAATCATTCATAATATATAGATTAATTCCTTAGTTCTGAACTATATTTTTCAACATGTTTATTTTTACTTCCAAGTCATTGACCATCTAACTTTATTTTAATTTAATCTGGTGGATTTGGTCAAGTTCTTCATAACATTTTGTCATGAATCCTGGCATACAATTTACAATTATTTTCTTGGTATTGTTTGCTTATGGTAATCTTGAACATCCCAAGAAAAAAGCCATGAGATGATGTGGTGTTCTTCTTTTCTAAAATATAACGGTTCTCTCTGGGAGCAGGTTTCTCGGGGAGGTTTTCTGGAGGCAGCCTTAGTTTCAGTTAAAAGTAATAATCACATCAAAACACAGCCAGGTGATAAAAGTTCAGATCTTTAATTGTGTCCTTCAATATAGCCTGGTTAGTTTTCTTGGTGGCCTATCTCTCTGCTTGGTTCCAAGAGCTTCCTCCAAATGTCTCCAAATCCAAAGGTTTGTCCTTCAGCCTCCAGCCAGCACTAAGGTGGAAAATGGAATGGATCTGACTCCTCTAGCTCAACTCAGAATGTCTCCAGCCAGCACCAAGGTGAAAATTGGAATGAATCTGTCTTGCCTCTGAGAGAGGGCTTCTCTCTGAACTAACTTGACTGGCTCACTGAAGCTCTATTTATACTCCTTCTCTGAGAATGGGATTGTGGGATCTGAGAGTGGGATTATGGGTTTCCTCCCAGAGTGCTCTCTGGCCCTAAGAACTTCTTGCTTTTATATGAGCTCTCTAAAGGTGTGAACACAAGCATTGTTTCTATCAGTTCTACATAGTACTTTGTTTCAAGTTCTGGCCCATAACATCTCCTGGTAGGATCAGATCAATCATACTGAACCATGCTAAATTAGATAATTATTGTCTCTATCAACTCTAATGACTTAACACTTTGTAAGGATTCAACAAGATGATACTTCTTATTTTCCCTTAGTGAATGATAAGACCAACTTAAGGAACTCCTTTGTCTCTGAGGAAAACTTATGACCTGTCCTTCAACTTAATCATGACTTCTTTATTTATCCATGTTTTATTCATCACAAGAGCATAGACATTCAATTCAACAATTCAAATACTTTTAAAATTCTTTTCTCTGTAGAGTGCTATGCTAGGTCTTGGGGAAGATACAAAGTTTAGATAAGACACCAGTCCCTGCTCTCATACGTCTTGACTTGAATATGGTTCATTTCCTTCAACAGTGTCCTCTTGTCAGGCAATTGTGGTCCAGGGGTAAGGAACATTCCAAAACTGATATTTTTAACTACTTCATAAGATTCTATGTCTTTTAACCAACTTTCTGGAGATGTTTCTTTGTCTTTAGTGAAACTAATCCATAGATCACAAATGCATAGTTTGTAGCCAGAAACATATTCAAAAGTTTTTCAGAATTTGAGTTCTGCTAGCATTTCTTTTGAAAACCAAGAGTCACCTTTATATCATGGTGTGGCACTTAGAGAAAGAGTTTGGGGGAAGACTATGAATAATAAGCCAGTAAATCCAGCTTTCTCTGCTCTGCCCTAACCACATTACACCCCTGAAAAGTATACTTAGTGACTAATGATTTGGCTTATAAACATTAGCTAGCAAATTTCCCTCTATTTGTATGTTTGATTAGAATAATCATAATTTGCCCATGTCCGTTCAACAATTTGCTTTAGTGTTTAATGCTCTACTTTAAAAGCATGCTTGGAGAAGCTTTTCATTTGTGACTTTTTTTTTTATTTAATAGCCTTTTATTTACAGGTTATATGCATGGGTAACTTTACAGCATTAACAATTGCCAAATCTTTTGTTCCAATTTTTCACCTCTTACCCCCTACCCCCTCTCCCAGATGGCAGGATGACCAGTAGATGTTAAATATATTAAAATATAAATTAGATACACAATAAGTATACATGACCAAAACGTTATTTTGCTGTACAAAAAGAATCAGACTCTGAAATATTGTACAATTAGCTTGTGAAGGAAATAAAAAATGCAGATGGGCATAAATATAGGGATTGGGAATTCAATGTAATAGTTTTTAGTCATCTCCCAGAGTTCTTTCTCTGGGCGTAGCTGGTTCCGTTCATTACTGCTCCATTGGAAATGATTTGGTTGATCTCGTTGCTGAGGATGGCCAGGTCCATCAGAACTGGTTATCATATAGTATTGTTGTTGAAGTATATAATGATCTCCCGGTCCTGCTCATTTCACTCAGCATCAGTTTGTGTAAGTCTCTCCAGGCCTTTCTGAAATCATCCTGTTGGTCATTTCTTACAGAACAGTAATATTCCATAATATTCATATACCACAATTTATTCAGCCATTCTCCAATTGATGGGCATCCACTCAGTTTCCAGTTTCTAGCCACTACAAAAAGGGCTGCCACAAACATTCATGCACATACAGGTCCCTTTCCCTTCTTTATAATCTCTTTGGGATATAAGCCCATAGTAACATTGCTGGATCAAAGGGTATGCACAGTTTGATAACTTTTTGAGCATAGTTCCAAACTACTCTGTGACATTTTTCTTACAGAGATTTAAAAAAATCTTTGCCTCCAATGGAAACTAAGTAGCTTTCATACCAAGAGTTCAGATCTACTATTTTCATGTCATCTTATTTCTAGTGCTTTTTCACAAAAGTTAATGAAAGTCTCCATTTCATAGCTTTGGGAAAGTTTGCTAATCTGCCATATTATTTTATTTCCACTTATAATAGTGTTGATGATGTGATCAATATCAATAATGCATGGGGTATTAGAACATTGTAAGCTCTAACAACATTAAGGAATGCCATTAAATATGTACTTGTAAAGAGTCATCTCCTTTGGAGGAGATTCTCCTGGGACAGTAATTCTACTGCTTATATAGGTGTGTTGAGTTTTTTTATGACTGTAAAATTTAAAATAAGACGGTTAAGGACAAAATACTAGGGATGCCCACTTTGAGAAAATCTGATAAATAAACATCTGACTTTCATAGGATCGGCAAGAACACAGATTTAAAATTAGATGTGACCTTCGAGGGGATTGGGGCCAACTTTTTACAAATGAAAAAAAAAAAAAAGGTTCCTTTATAACAGAAATCAATAGAAGATGTGTTGCATGTTGATTAGGGACAGACCAGCTACATCTGAAAGGTTTCCTTGGGGTCTGCAAGGACATGCCCTGACAGTATTGAGTTTGGAGCTAGTTCATTACCCAGGAGACAGAATCAGAAATAGTGGAAAGGCAAGGCAGGGTCCTGGCAAGGGAAATTTAAGAATAATCACTTTGAAACTGGAGCCAGGATACAAGACTTAGAGGAGTTAGAGACTTGCAAGAATAAAACATACAAATGAGAACTTGCCATGGCTGGTATTATTGTAAAGACATTAGTGAAAACTTAATAAATGAATGCATGTTGATTGGCTGAATGCATATAAAATGATTACCTGCTCTCTCTTATGATGGTTTAAAAAAAACTGAGGCTAAGAGTAATTTGTCTAATGGCACAGGCTAATTAGTGATAGAACCTGAACCCAGGTTTTTTTGACAATCCCAAAACCTTTTCATTCCATCATAATGGCATGGATAAGACCAATACAACAACTGTTTCAAAACAAAGAAATAATACATTTCACCTGGAAATTTTCTTATTTATGTACATTGGTTTAAGTAGTTCAAGGTAGGAAGCTTTGAAAGAGAAAAAAAATTTTAATTGATCTTGTGAAACTTTTGGTGATATATGATATAATTGCAGTGAATACTTTCTTCACCAAAGAAGGATGCAACTTCTTTCTCCATGCCTTTTTATTCTTTTCATCCTGTGGCTCATGCACTCCTGGAAATGCTTAACTTGTTTCTCCTTCTTGATATGTAATCAGGTCACAACTCTTACTAAAATATATATATATCCTGAATGGCAGTTTTCAATCTACATGTTGCATGCAAGTTGCTAGTGAAACACAATCCTGTTTATATCAAACAGGTGTCTTTCCATTAACCTTAAGTTAATTTATAGTTTTAGCCATTTTAGAATCATTATGTTCTATGTTTTACAGCTATATTGCATCATTAAGAGAATATTGATTTTAAACAAATTATCTTTCCCATTGTTAGTTTGGAAACTAAGCATCTTCCCAAATTAGTCCAATTCAATCTCCTCCTATGACTCAATTTTAGACCCATGTTTTATTCATGTGTTGCATTTCTCTAATACTAACTCAAATGGCGGCCCAACAAAGTAAATGTCTTAATCTAGGTAATAATGTGGTTTTCATCCACTTTGATTTTCAAATGTAGATGTTAGATCAATTTCCTTGTTCACTATGATTTCATGAGTTGGTGCAAAAGTTATTTAAAAATATAAATATATAGAAAACCTCCTCATCAATAAATAAAACCAATTATCTTGAGAGTGTCAGTGGATAAAACTAAGGACAATGAATTGATGACTGAAATGGATTTGTTCAACAACATTTGGACATTACTCACTTTGTTCTTGATGTTCTTTGCAACATCAATTTGCTCTTTGAGAAATGACAATAGAAAGAACAGCTGGACCCTACTTTGTACACAGAGGAGAAATTAAAATTTGTAGGTGATATAACTTTAAAAGCTCCTCAAAGAATTAAAGTTTAATTAAAAACAAATTTTATACCATGGTTAGAACTGTTTAATATTTATGGGAAAGCTTTTTGTAACTGTTTGAATATATATCTGTTTTTATTTTCCAGGTGCATGAGTCACAATATTTAGCTTAAAGTAAAATTTACTTAATTCACAATAAAATACATGCCAAATGACATTTTTGGAAAAAATGATCTTTTGGAGCAATGTGTTTGGCAAGCCTTGGAAGCTTTTTCAATCATGAGACCCATCCAGCCACATCAGCTATTGAACATTTGCTATAGAACAAGGGCTCTTTTTTTTATTGCTCCTATTTAAACTCTAATATTGTTTATTAAGAATTATATTGTTGAATTACCACTTACATGAGGTGTATTTTTGTCATTTCTTTTTCTCTTAAAAAGCAAAGGAACAATAAGGAGAATGGAGAGTAAGATATTGAAAAGCTTGACTGGTGGGCAAATAGTGCTTTTTGAATCAAACTGAAACATGTCTCAAAAGGAGCTAAACAAATCTATCACAAGGACAAGAGCAAGATAAAAAAAATTATCTCTCAAAATAGACATGGTAAAGACACTAGCCCCTTTTTTTTTTTTTTTTTTTTTTTTTTTTTTTTGAGAGGACTTGCAACAGTAGACTCAGAAATTAGTTGGGTTCTTCTCCAGCTCAAAGTGATCTGGATTCTAGAGCAGGTTAGATCTCTACACGTCAAGCAATGTAGAGAATTTAAGTAATTACTGATGTAGTATGGGTATCAAAAGAACAAAATAAAAGAAACAAAAGACCCACATCAAACAAACAACCCTCCTCCCCCCCGCCCCCTTCACTAGGAAATGAGGGACTTCAACTGACTGAAAAGAAAGGAAGCTCATTCCAGGTATGTAGATAAGAAGAAGCAAAGGCTTAGAAATAGAAGGGAACAGGATTAGAAAAAGCAAATAGGTATCCTGTACCTCCAATATATAAGCATTAGATTTTCCTCACCACTTTAGCAACTTATAACAGCATGATATGAATGTTGCAGGGAAGGTTGTCCATGTGATTGAACTATAAGAGTCACAACCACAGGATGTTTCTGAGGATAGTGCATTGAACTCTTCATTCCCAATCTCACAGCCCTCACTCAGGTCCTGACTATTCCCCCTGGTTATTTTTAGTAGCCTCTTCCTTGGTTTCCCTGACTCAAATTTGAATCTTTTCCAATTCAGTTTGCATGCCACCACCACAGAGTTTCCTAAAGCATACATTTGATTATGTTAGTCCCCTGTACAAAAACTATCAATGGCTCTTTCTTGCCTGAAATGTAGACTAAATTCCCCAATCTGTCTCTGACTTTGAGTTCTAGATTAATTTCCCACAAATCCATCCAATCCTCCTCTCCTCACAAATACTCCATACTCCATGCAAATCAAGTTTTCACTGTTCTTAGATATACTTCATCTTTTCCTGCCTTAGTTTGTTCATTTATGCTATCTATTCTGAATGGAATGTCTTCCTCTCTCATTTCTGTCAAAATCCTTCGCGATGTTGTTCCTCTTTGAAGCCTTCCTTGAGTCCTATGAGGCCATAATAAATGCACTTTCTCTTTCAGTCTCTCTTATCCTACTATACATCCCATCTATATATCTATCTATGTATATTAATATAGTATCTCACTATGTATCTATCTGTGTGTCTATGTATTTAACTATGGATCTTTCTAACTTTGTGTCTATGTATCCATGTATCATCTTTTTAATCTATGTATGAATCTATTTTTCTAATTATGTATCTACCCATGTATTTATGTGTCTATGTATAATCTATTTATATATTTATGTATATATCTATGTATGAATCTATCTATCTATCTATCTATCTATCTATCTATATCTATCACATATCAAACCTAGACCTTAAAAAGAATTCATCAAAACCAGCTGCACATATGGAAGGGAAACTACAAGAGTCTCTTAACCCTTCATGCTTACTTCTCTTTCTCCCTTGCTTTCTTGGAGAATTTACATTTTATTGCTTAGACCTTTCTAATAGCACTGGTCACATGTCATACTACAGATTTTTGTGTACTTTTCTTAAGTTGTACTCCTTTCCCCCTTGCCCTCAACAGTATATTATCTTTCCAATTACATGTAAATATTGTTTCAACATTCTTTTTCTTATAAGATTTTGAATTCCAAACTTATTTTTCTCTTTTATCTCTCCCCTCCCCAAGACAGTAAGCCATTTGATATAGGTTATATTTGTATAATCATTTAAAATATATTTCCATATTTGTCATGTTGTGAAAAAAAATCAGAACAAAATGAGAAAAAATGAAAAAGGAAAAGCCAATCTCCCCCCCTCCCAAACATGAAAATGGTATGCTTCAACCTTCATAATTCTCCCTCTGGATGCAGATGTCATTTTCCATCTCAAATATGTTGGAATTGTCTTGGATTCTTGTTTTGCTGAGAAGAGGTAAATCTATCATAATTGATCTTGCTGTTATTGTGTACAATGTTCTTCTGGTTCTGCTTATTTCACTCATCATCCATGCTTTTCCAAAATCAGCCCACTCATCATTTCTTATAGAATAATAATATTATTACATTACATTTATATACCATAACTTATTCAGCCATTTCCAACCGATGGATGTCCACTCAATTTTCAATTTTTTCTTGCCACCACAAAAACAACTGCTACTAATATTTTTGCACATGTGGTATCCTTTCCCTCTTTTATGATCTTTTTGAGATACAGACTTAATAGTGGCACTGGTGGATCAAAGGGTATGTCTTTTTATAGTCTTGGTATCTCAGAATTATTTTAATTTGTATTTCTCTAATCCAGTGTTTCCCAAAGTTTGGTACTTATACCCCCCAGGGGTACAAGAAGAGTTTGGTGGGGGTACCCATTGCACTGGAGTTTGGTGAGGATATGCACTGCACCATGCTTAGCTGCATCTAATTCTACGTTCTCATGAGTCAAGTCAAGACAATCTTGTGAGGCATGAGATGGTCTGGTGTGACATGGCATGAGTATACCGCACTTCGTTACAGAGATAATTTACTTTGTTAATAGTTAGTGGCTTCTCCAGGCACCTGTGTATTTTTAGCTTTTGTATGATTTTTCTTATAGGAAAGGTTTGTTATGTGCTTTAGTAAGTCCTACTGATTTTGATTATTTTTATATAGAAGGATGAAATTGTTTGTGCTGAGATAATAGATCGTCATAATTTGGTTCCCTGGTTGTTAATTTTAATCTGAGATGCAGCTCCAAGTCCAATAGTCTGTTCTTTTTTTCCGACTTAATGTCTACAATGCTGAAAAAGCAACTTCACATAAATATGAAGTTGGAAAAGGTAAGATGTATTTCAGAACTTTTTCTGTTAAAACAGGATACACATGTTGTATTTGTAACCAGAATGATGTTGAAGTACACTCCTTATGTTTACTTTTCAAGAATCCATCTGAAGCCAATTCCAACAATTGCTCTTATTCCACATGCGACAAACCTTCTGGCATGGATTTATATTTTATTATGAATAACTTTATTTTTCATTTATTATTATTTTGTGTATGTACCAAGAAAGAAAAAAATATATTTTGATTGTTATTAAAATACAATCCATTGTTTTGACAAGGGGTGCACATATGTCAAAAGTTTGGGAAAGACTGTCTAATCAATAGTGATTTAGGCCATTTTTTCATATGAGTATAAATGGTCTTAGTTTCTTTATCTGAAAATTGCCTGTTTATATCCTTTTATCATTTATCAATTGGGGAATGACTTATATTGTTCTAAATTTGACTTAGTTCTCTATATATTTTAGAAATAAGGCCTTTATCAGAAACACTGACTGTAAAAATTATTTCCCATGTTTCTGCTTCCTTTTAATCTTAGTTGTATTAACTTTTTTTCTCTTTTTCTTTCTTTCTTTTTCTTTCTTTCTCTTTCTCTCTTTCTTTTTTCCTTCCTTCCTTCTTTCTCATTTCTTTCTCTCTCTTTCTTTTTTCTTTCTCTCTTTCTCATTTTTTCTCTCTCTTTCTTTTCTCTCTCTCTCTTTATTTTCTTCCTTCCTTCCTTCCTTCCTTCCCTTCCTTCCTTCCTTCCTTCCTTCCTTCCTTCCTTCCTTCCTCCTCCCCTCCCTCCCTCCCTCCCTCTCTCTCTCTCTCTCTCTCTCTCTCTCTCTCTCTCTCTCTTTCCTGATGCTATTGGGGTTAAGTGACTTGCCCAGGATCACACAGCTAGGAAGTGTTAAGTGTCTGAGATCAGATTTGAACTCAGGTTCTCCTGACTTCAGGGCTGGATCTCTATCCACTGCATCACCTAGCTGCCCTTGTATTGGCAATCTTTGTGCAAAAACTTTTTAATTTGATGTAATCAGAATTGTTTGTTTTGATTCTAGTTCTCCAATTTTCTTATAGTATTTTCCTTTAGACCTAAATCATGAATCCATTTCAAAGCTTTATATACTTGAACAATGGATCTATCTTCATCTTTGTATTTATTATCATGTCTAGGTCTAGATCTAGACACCTTTGTGTGCATGTGTACACCCATCCACAGAATAGGTGATCAATCAATATTTATTTAATTGAATTTGAACTTTTTTATGTGCCAGAAAATAAGAAATATGACAATGACTCAAAACTCAACTGGAATCCATAACAGGAATATTTCTTTTTACAGTGCCGAGTTAAAAATAAATTAAATAAGATGTGTTTTAAACATTTGTACCTGAAAAAAAAGGTTCTTCAATATGGTCATCTATGTAACACATACCAAGTCAATAAGTATTTATCAAGGGTATTTTATATACTAGTCTCTGTGCTAACTGGTGGACAGGCAAAGAATGGCAAAAATATCATAGTTGACGGAGTTCATAATCTCATAAATAAAGGGAAAATAAAGGTAATAGAAATAGAAGTACTGAGTCAATGTGAAAGGTTCTGCAGACAAAGGGAGAGTGTGCAAATCCCATTTCTGATATTTACCACTTGTGTGATCCTTGGCACTTTCCTCTTCTGTAAAATGAAAGACTAGAACAAAATGTCTTCTAGAGTTCCATCCAAAACTGGTTCTATGAAGCCAGATACTATGAAAGCATCTCAGTTTCAGAAAAGAGAATAATTCTAGTTTCTAGTAAGCTAAAGGCATCTTCTTCTCTGAAAAATGTCCTGATGAAAGAACAGACTTCACCAGATAAATGCCTCTCTAAAGTGTCCTTTAGATCCTTGCAGCCATACCTGGGAGAACTCAGATTCTACTGAGGAGAACTCAGTAGAAGCTTGATTAAAACATGCAAAGTTTAAGGTAAAAATATATAATATTTATGTTATAAAAACTGCACAGAACAAAATAGAAAATTACTTTTTGCTATAAAGCAAAATGAGAAAAAAATAACCTCATTGAAATAGCTGCAGGGCTGAAGTTCATTCTAAGGATACCAGCTGGTGAAGAGAAAACAGAATTGACCAGATGTTTGTTGTCATCAGATGGAAAAATGATGTGAAGTCCTCTTCTTGTATATGTGGAATGATGGCTGATATTCGGGGTCCAGGAGAGTGAATGGGTGATACAGAGTTGAAAAAGTTATTTTTGTCTGGATCACTGGATTGGCTTTCTACATTTTAATGCATTTTTAAAAAGCATGTGCTGATTTATATTCAATCTCCATAGTTCTTTTTCTGAACGCAGATGGCATTTTCTGTCCCAAGTCTATTGGGATTACTTTGGATCATTGAACCACTAAGAAGAACCAAGTCTCTCATAGTTGATTGTTGCACATTCTTGTTGTCATTGTGTACAATGTATTATTGGTTCTGCTTGATTCCTGCAGCATCAGTTCATATAAATCTTCCCAGGCTTTTCTAAAATCACGTTGTTCATCATTTTTTTATAGAATAATAATATTCCACTATCTTCATATACCACAACTTATTCCTTTTTACTACATTTTTCATTAAGCCAAGGTGATTTTATGAACGTATAAGATTAACAATGTTACCCTGATTACTTTCATGAACAAATATAAATCCTTCTATTCTAAATATAAAGTTCCTCATGACCTGGATCCTTCCTGCTTTAACATACTTATGATACTTTATTACCTATATTCTACAATCCAGCTACATTAGCCAACATACAATAGCCCAATTCCTGGCCCCATGACTATGCAATGACTGTTCTTCATACCTGAAAGGCTCTGCCCTTTCATTTATGCCTCTTAGTTTATCTGATTTCCTTTAAGACTTGTCATAAATTCTTTTTTGTTCAAGTCTTTCCAGTTTTCTCCAAATGATGCCATCCTTTAAAAATTTACTACTTTCATCTTCTCTCTCTCTCTCTCTCTCTCTCTCTCTCTCTCATGTGTATATATATATATATATATATATATATATATGTATGTATTATGTGTCTAGACATTTCACACAATGTTTGGCATATAGTATGCTCTTAATAAATATTTGATGATCGAGTACTTACATATAGTCTCCATCATTAAGATGTATGCCCCTTGGCTACAGGATTGTGAGATTTTTTTTTCTTCTTTATATCTCCAACATTTGGCTTACATAGTGCTTGGCATACAGTTAATGCTTAAGAACAATTAGCATTTACATGGTTCTTGCTATGAATCAGATACTGTTTAAGTACTTTACAATTATTATTTCATGTAGTTGGCAGAAAAGGAGAGAGACAAGAAATTCAGTTGCTATAGTATCTGCTAGTTTTCTAGGTTTCCAGTATTAAGAGAGAGGATTTATCAGATTCCAACCTCTCTTCAGGGCCTTGAGAGAAAGCTTACATAAGAGTAGGTAGTAGTCTTCATCATGTCCTTGTTGCCACTCTGCTACATTAGAG
Source organism: Sarcophilus harrisii (assembly GCF_902635505.1). Taxonomy (NCBI): domain Eukaryota; kingdom Metazoa; phylum Chordata; class Mammalia; order Dasyuromorphia; family Dasyuridae; genus Sarcophilus; species Sarcophilus harrisii. The sequence continues at coordinate 148,505,383 of NC_045430.1, read as the reverse complement.
TTCTTGGGAATTTCCACTTGAGTAAGAGAGAACCTTTCTATCTCGAGTGAATTATTTCTCTCAAAATGGGATAGCACCTTCAATCTGAATTGTTTGCACATATTCTGACATACTTTCCTTGATTTCTGTTTTGATATCAATGTGGATAAGTAGGTTTCTTTGCTAAAAACAACAAAAAAAATTAACAAGAAAAAACCCTAGTTATCTCATTTGAGCTGCTCAACCCTGGAAAGTAGTTACTGTTTTTATGTCCATTTTATAAATAAGGAAACTGAGGCAAACAGAAATTAAGGAAGTTGTCCAGAATCACATGGTTATTATGTTTCTCAGCCTGGATTTGAACTTAGGTTTTCCTGACTCCAGACCTAGTGCTCAATCCTTTGGATCACTGAGTTGTTGACCAACTGATTTTGATAATGAACATGGAGAAGAAATCTTCCATTTTATTAATAGCAAAGGGAAAAATCTCTTTTATTCATTCATAGATACTTTCAAGAGAAATCAGAAGCTGTGCAGTCTAAGTCTTTTATTTTACAAATTAAGAAACTGAAATCATTTTTAAAAGATATAGAAAAATGACTCAAATTTATAAGAATACAAACCATTCCCCAGTTGATAAATGATCAAAAGATATGAACAGACAATTTTCAGATGAAGACATTAAAATGAAAAACTCCTCTAAATCACTATTGATCAGAGAAATGAAAGTTAAGACAACTGTGAGGTAACATTATATACCTGTCAGATTGGTTAAGGTGATAGGAAAAAATAAAGATAAATATTGGAGGAGATGTGGGAAAACTTGGACACTAATACATTGTTGGCAAAATTGTGAACTGATTCAACCACTCTAGAAAGCAATATGGAACTATGTCCAAAGGACTATAAAACTGTACATACTCTTTGATCCAGCAGCATCTCTACTGGGTCTGTATCCCAAAGAAATCATAAAAAAGGGAAAAGGACCCACATGGGCAAACATGTTTGTAGCAACACTTTTTGTAGTGACAAGGAACTGGAAACTGCATACTCATCAGTTGAGGAATGGCCAAATATATAAATGTAATGAAATATTATCGTTCTATAAGAAAGGATCAGCAGGACAATTTCAGAACGGCCTGAAGAGACTTACATGAACTAATGCTAAGTGAAGTGAGTAGAACCAGGAGAACATTGTAATTAGCAACAGCAAGATTATATGACGATCAATTCTGATGGATGTGGTTCTTTTCAACAATAAGTGATTCAGGCTAGTTCCAATGATCTTGTGATGAAGAAAGCCATCTGTATCCAGAGAGAGGACTGCAGGGACTGAGTGTGGATTACAACATAGTATTTTTTGTTGTTATTTGCTTGAGTTTTGTTTTCTTTCTCATTTTTTCCCCTTTTGATCTGATTTTTCTTGTGCAGCATGATAAATGTAGTAATATGTACAGAATAATGACATGTTTAACATAAATTGGATTATTTGCCTTCTAGGGAAGAAGGTGGTGGGAAGAAAGAGAGAAAAAATTTGGAATACAAGATTTTGCAAGAATTAGAGTTGAAAACTATCTTTGCATGTATTTTGAAAATAAAAGGCTATTATTTAAAAAAGAAAGAAACCGAGGTCCATAGGGTTTAAGTGGGTTACAAGGTAGAATGAACCTGTACCCGGATCCTTTAACTCTAGAAACACTGTTCTTTCCACTGTCATACTTAATTGTCTAAATGAAACACTTATTGGGAATTGAGGTTAAAGGGAGGGCAATTTCTTTTTGGAAGTATCCCAATTTGCCATTGTTCTTCACAATATTTAGCAAGGGCAGCTAAAAGAACAAACAAAAATTCTTGGGAAAAAAATAGACTATGTTAGTTTGGAAAATTTAGGAAGCCATAATATAAAATCATTTGAATATGTTGTACATTAAGAAAAATAACTAGATTTACTGTCCTTACTTTCTGCTTTGTTATTTCTGGGCATATAAGTTCAACTGCTTTTTCTTATTTCCACAGTACTTCAATTTTTATTGGCTAACACAATCTGAATAGGAATAATCCCCGCAAAATTCATATGGTAGGCCTTTCTATGCATGTATAAATAACAAAAGGAAGGTTTGATAAAATTTAATCCTCCCTGTATTTGAATGAATATTTTATTCAGCATCCTAAACAGAAGATAGTATAATCTTCCTCATTTATTTCTTTTTCTGTATAAAACTTTTCCTCTTCAATGTTGGACTAAATTTGTCACTGAGGTCAAAGTACATCAATAAAAAACAAACACCAGCTAGTCACCACAGGAAATCTCTCATTTTCAAAGGACTGGGTTCTTCAGAAGGAGAAACATCAATATTAGAAAAATGAACAATTTTGAAGATTTTTATAATCTGATGAACAGTGAAATGAGGAGATCCTTTAGAAATTTATACAAGAACAACATGGTAAAAACCAACAACTTTGGAAACTGTAAGAACTGTGATCAATCCAATAGTCATCTGTGATTCCAGAGGAACAATAATTAAAAATGCAATCTATAAGAGATACAGGATGGATTTAAAGTAAAAAAAGACAGATGTGTGTATGTGTATATAAATATATATATATATATATATATATGTGCATATGTATATGTTTATATACAACCATTGAGGGAATTTGTTTTACTTGACAATGTATATTTTAAATAAGTTTTAATTGATATTTTCTATTTCTTACATCATCAGAATTATCTGTAGCATTCATCTCCCCTCACCCTTCCAGAGAGCCATAACATATAACAAATAATATGTCTAAGAAGAAAGAAATCAACACAATTGATCAATACATTGAAAAAGTCCAAAAACATGGATAATATGTAATTCCTGTAGGCCTTCTATGTGCAAAAAGGGGTGAATTGGGGCTTTCTTCTCATATCTTTTCATTTGAGTCATTTATGTATATTTTTTATAACAAGGAATTTGTTTTTCTTTTCTTTTTATTAATTGGGTGTAGGGTAGGAGAGAAAGAAAATACATTTTTGTTAATTTTTAAAAATAGATATGTGTGTGTGTGATAGTAAGGTGTAGAATATTGCACATACTTTGATTTGAGGTTGCTCTAATTTTCCTTAAGTATTTTACTTTGTTACAAGAGATCTCTCTTAAAGTGGGAATCTCTGTACATGTAATATAAAACAAAACATATCAATAAAATTTGTTTTCTTTAATTAAAAGAGAAGCATTCAACACTGAACAAATTCCTTAAAAGGCATTAGCTCCGATTTTCCTATTTACTCACTTCTACTTCCAAATAATAAAAAAATGAAGATCATTGACAGTGAACACTAATTAATACTTAGAACAACAGCTTTTGCTATTTGTTCAGTCTATTTCCATAAAAAAGTCAAATGATTATGTTTCCTCATTCTACAATATATGAAGTATAATGTTTTTCATAGCCTTCACATCAAATATTTAAGAGGTAGTCCAGGACAGTATGTAGATTTTCCTAGTGCCAGCACACCTGATACATCTTCCAAGTACACCCATGATGCAATGGAAACCATTGTCTGAAGACTGTATTTGAAGTCCAACTCTGACATTAGTTTGCTTATTTTCCAATACTGTGAAGCAGGGTCATGAACATCTGATTGGTGGATTGTATAAGAGTAGTGAAATCATTTCTAAGGCAACTGCAGGTGATGATGAGCTTGAAAACTAGCAACAACAATCTCCTACTGCTTGAGTTCCATAAGTTGACAATTTTGTACAGCCCATGAATGATGTTATAAATATCCAAATGGCCTCTGGCATAAAAAATGTAATGGAATGATATAATGGAATTGTGAGTTCACTGATGTGAATATTCCCTCTGATAACACTAAGTGAAATTCAAACACTCTCACTCATCCTGTGTGATTCTTTCATGTTATTTTTATGAATTTGCCACAAATTTCATTTGATATTCTAGAATTCCTTCTTGAATTCTCTTGACATCAGCAGGTTACCATTGGAGTACACACTCTGACCCCTAGTCATCTGTTACCCTTGCTAGAAGATTAAATTATATGATCATAGATACATAGAGCTGGAAGCAATCATAAAGTCAAGTCCCACCTTCTCATTTTAAAGATGAGAGAACTAAGGCCCATAGAGATTAAGTGATTTGTCTCATAGCTGTTGTGTGAAATGAGATTAAATTTAGGTCTTCCTGATACTAAGTCCAGTGCTCTATCTACTATGCCATCTAGCTGACTCATATCATGATCCTTAGCCATGAAAAACAAAAAAGTTAAAAATTATTTATTATCCCTATAGTCCCACAGACTGAAGTATTCATGAATTATAGCTTTCAGAATCAAGAAAATATTATGTTTACTCCTGCTCATATTTTCTTTTTCTTAATTTTGGTTCTTCCTTAGTTATTTTCCATTCCACCTTGGAAGTGGGTTGATTGGTAAGAAAATAATCTGATACTAAAAATGTTCTTAAAAATTTTTTTATGGATTTCATTTTTTCCCTACCACTCTACATATCATGAATAGCTACATTCATGAAACATCAACTGGTTTTCTTAGTAATCAAAACAAAACATCATTTAGCAACTAAAAGTGCCCCCCAAAATCATATGATTCATTCTAAGTAAAAATGTAACCAATATCAATTATTTAAAAAGAAGAAAAAATTTATGAATGCTTTTGGTTTTTACATTCCTGTTTCCAGATGCAACCTTATATCTATACCCAAAGTGAACTTTCTCTTTTAACAAAGATAAGCAAAATCAATGAACAGAGTGTGTCTCATAGTGTATTAAGCATATAATGAGTACATGATCTCTCATATAATGAATCAGAAGAAAATGACACATTTCCCCATTTCTTTTCTGTGTTCAAGAATGGAAAGTCAGTTACTTCTATTAATGTTTACATAGTATGTCCTCAGTGCCCCAATTTTTTTCCATTTTATATTTTGGACTATGTGAAGAATGTCTTCCTTCTCTATTAGTCAAATTATTTAAGAATTGACTCTATTTATTAAAATGAATTCTCCAGCCAATTCAGTCAAGTTCTGCCATACGTTGGAATGAAGATGCATTTTCTTAATGGTCAAGCATAAGCTTTTCCTAAAATGCATTGCTTAATTTAGAATCTGATTTTCATACATGATACTATGTTCATATATGATCATACATGATTCTTTCTGAGACTACCCACATGACCCTTACATTTGCCTCTAGGCAGATGAAAGTCTCTTGCTATTCATCACTATTTCCATATTTTCTGGTTCTTGCATAGCATATAAAGACATCTGTCATTTGGAAAGTCACATCTTTTAAAACCTCCTATAATTTTCCAGCATTAATTTTTTTCCTACCTAGATTATAAGCCCTTTGAGGGAGGGACCATCTTGGCCTCTTTTTATATCTTCAGCACTTAGAACAAACCCAGTGGCACAAAATAGGCTCTTAAATATTTCTTGATTGATTTAAAATATTTCCCTAAACTTCCTCAGTCTACAAAATGATCATAGGATAATTAAGAATTTTTGACAGATGAAAAATTCAAGCAAGTTTCCAAATACACAGTAGAGCATCACTTATTTCAGGTGAATTATTGTATATACTTTGATGAGCATTCTTAACTCACAGGACAAATTTGGTATATAAAGGTAAATATTAAGTCACTAATCTGTTGTACGTTGCTTATGGATTACAGCTGTGATCAAAAATATAGGTTATGTGATTTTATTTTTGAAATACACACTTCCGTTTCCTCCTGCCAAAAAAAATTTTTTTTAAGAACAAATAGTAAAAAAAATCTAACAGTCATTTCTAATGAGTAAATAGCATATATCTGCGCTCATTTTAAGTTACTACGTATTAACAGTTTAATGCATCAATGATGCATAGTTTAAGAATAAAAGGGTGGGCACAGTGGATAGAGCACCAGCCCTGAGTCAGGAGGACCTGAGTTCAAATCTGTCCTCAGACACTTAACACTTCCTAGCTGTGTGACCCTGGGCAAGTCACTTAACCCCAATTGCCTCCGCAAAAATAATAATAATGAATTACTGAAATAGACTGTGTCTCCACGTCAAACAGCCAGCCAATTATGTGAAATAATTAGTCAAACAAGTTGTTTGGTTGTTTGAGTGAAACTTTCGCTTTTTAACTAGTTTAAGCATCCTGATCCTAAATCATTGGGTCCCATTTTCTTTAAAACAGACATTTTAAGAGACTAGTACAGTATGAGGTTAATCACGCAGCTGGTAAAGATTTGAGATATAGAATTCAAGATCTTGGTCAATGTGTGAAGAAACTATTGAATGACAGGAAGGCGATGGTAATTTGCCATCATAGTGCCTAAACTTCTACCTGTCTTGGTGAGTAGTAACAACCAAAGAATGAAAGGTTAATCTTTTAAGGATTATAAAGGTGATGGTTCTCACATTGTACTGTCCCCCAGTCAAGTCACATCTGGAATATTCTGTTCAGTTTGCATATCCCTAGAAAAGATATGGATAAGTCTGATAGTGGCCAGAGGAGGAACAAGGATGGTGAAGGGCTTTAAGTCTATGCTATATAAACGAAGGAACTGGGAATGTTTAGACTTGACAAGAGGGTTTTTTTTTTTAGGGGGAGGAGATATGAACGCTCTATTCAAGTACCTGAAAGTCTGTCTTTATAGAAGAAGATTAAATTTACTCTCTTTGACTTCCGAAATGTTTCAAAGAAGCACGTCTAGGTTTGTTGTAAAGTGGAAAAAAAATTAAAACAATCTCCAAGTCTTTCTAGTAATGCCAAAATAAAACAGGATACCCTAACAGAGGTCATGAAACTTTTTAAATAGGGGGCCAGTTCACTGTCCCTCAGACTATTGGAGGGCCGGACTATAGTAAAAACAAAAACTTTGTTTTGTGGGCCTTTAAATAAAGAGACTTAATAACCCTGGGTGAGGGGGATAATCGTCCTCAGCTGCCTCATCTGGCCCGCAGGCTGTAGTTTGGGGACCCCTAGGAGATAGTGGTTTTCCACCTATTTGAGGTCTTCAAGCATAAGGATAGATGAATGAGCTATTATGCTTGTGGTAGCAAAGTTTGTTTGTTTGTTTTGTTTTTTGGGAGGGTGGTAACAGTGGTGTATGGCTTGAACTAGAGAGTTGCAGAGGTACCTTCTAACATAGAAATTTTTTGATTCCTTCCTGTAATCTTTTAGTTTTCTTGAAGTTATTGAGAAAAGTTAACATCATAGGTGTCAACCCTACTAGCTACATTTAAAAATGCCGTGTTTAACCTTCTTTAATAAAATGTGGCTGGCCTAGTTCCAAAAAAATCTGAGTCCTTTCCCCTCTAGCATAGCTACTGCATAAGAAATTTCTAAGTTCATGTAAATATCCAATAAAAATTTCAAACTCTGATGATTAACAGAAAGACTTCTTCTTTACTATTACAAGGAATAAGGAGATGTGCTGCCCACTTCTTTAGCCATAAGTAGGACACTTTAAGATGTAGCATGTTATCAAAGTGACTAATTTTTAAATGTAGACTGTCTCCATAATCACAGATGGAAAAAATCCTCCTGAACCATTTTGACTATAATTTTCAGTGAAATTTGTTAGAACTAATTAATTCACGTGGGGATTCTGCCACAGATTGATCTTGTTGGAGCTAATCCTCTGTTCTCCAGAGTGAACATCTGGGGGTTATCTCCCCATCTTGTAAGATGATTTCCTCTGAGTGAAGTTCAAGGTATTCTGAGGTTTATATTTGTAAGATGACATTGGTCATGAGCTCCCAGTGATGTGCTTATTTTTCAATATTTTGAAGAGACAAGTAATTCCAAAAAGGTATTTGATGAGATAGCATGGGTAGAAAAGTAATAGCAAAACATCTACCTTATAAACTTGTGGTATACTCTCCCATGAATTCACTTTTCATTAGCAGAGAGTGGATGCACATGAACATCACAAGTAGGTTCAATATCAATCAAGTTATGTTTTTTTCTTATGAAATTCTATATTGTCAGATGCAATTGTCAGTATACAATTAGGAACAAACTAAGTTATTGTGCTTTGGAATTGGAAGTCTGAAGTCAAGTAAATTGCTGTTACAATTAGGAAATTGAGATAGAAAGGCAGAAGTCAAAAGAAAAGAAAGTCAAAAAGTCAAAGTAAAATCTTTAGTTGGACTTCAGAATATTCTTGTTTCCTATCCATGGCTTTGAAAGACAGATGGATAGACAGATACACATGTGTATACAATCATGTATGTGTGTGTTTGTCAAAGCTATGGATAGAAAACAAGAGTATTGTGAAAAATATACACATATACATACATATTTTATATATCAATAATTTTATATTTTCAACATGACAAATGCATGTATATATAGATGTACATATACACACTTATGTATATATATGTATATACACATAGATTTAGAAGTATCACATATTTAGAGCTTGAAGATCCTTAGGGCTCATATGATCCAATATTTTCATTTTACAAATGAGGAAACTGCAGCAAACAAAAGATAAATCACTTACTCAGCTATTTTAGGGTTGTTTTAGATTTTTTTCTCTCTATCCTTAATGCTTAGCACAGTCCCTATCAGATAGTAAATGTTTTCCCTGTATTGATTGTTCAAGGTTACATGAGGGCAAAACAATTATTTGACTAAGACTCTTTAAACCTAACTCTCTCATGTATTTGACCATCCAAAAATCAAACCATCATCATAATTATCCATTGCATATATATATATATATATATATATATATATATATATAAATAACACATTTATTTGCAAAGCATTGCAAAGCCCATGTATTTCTCTTTATATCTTTGAAATAAAAAAAATCTACTGAGCAGTATTTAACCTTTGAGTACTTGCCACATGTAACATTTTGAATATAACTTGTTGCCCTGACTTACATATAATTTTGATTTAATTCAACAGTTATTTTTATAGAAAGGCAGAAAGTTTGAGATAAGTCTCTTAAAACATTCATAAAATAGATATTGTTCATAAATTCCTTTAAAAATTAATCAGGCCATTTAATAATAGTTAAATATAGATAACTGCTTCATTTTATAGGTCTGCAATAATTTTTAGGCAGAGAATTCACATAATATTTTAAAATGAATCATTAAGTACTCTTCCTTTATTGTAATTATAATATCTAAGTTCTAAAAGGGCATAGCCAAATAGTTGTATTAGTAATTCTTTTATGCAATATAATTATATGTTGGAATTTAATTATTTGGATATCTAGCATTGGAGTGTTTTAAAAAATTGTTTTGGGAAATGCCTTCAACAAAAACCCAACCCCTCCCAGCATTTCTCCTTTGCTAGAAAGTTTGGTTTGCTTCAGAAAGTCAATGGCTACTAATCCCTAAACAGAACCTACATTACTATTACTCTTCTTTTTTCCTAAGGGACTAGAGAACTGTAGAGAAGGGTCTTCACTGTGTTAGTTCATTTGTTTGTTTGTCCATCCATCCATCCATCCATCCATCCATCCATCCATCTTTCTACCCATCTATCCATTCTTCAATCCATCAATCTATTGGCAGTTCCTGAATGCCCAGTGTTTGTAAAGCATTTTGTGAGAACTATGGTGACTACCAGGGAACTTAAGACATGGGTCCTGCAAATAAATGACCCAATTAATAAATTGGCAATCAAATTAAATGACTACTTATTATATTAGGCACTGGCTAGGCACTTCAGATGAAAAAAAAAACAAAATTGAAATAATGTTTAATCTCAAAAAAATGGGAAGCAGCATGTGCACAAAAAAGCAAGCATTACAAATTATAAAGACAAGGATAGAAGGAAGACTTGTGATTTCATTGGCAAATTGAAATATTAGGTGAGGAAACTCCCTCTATCAAGACAGATTGATACTCAAGACAGATTGATAATTTTATGTCAAATGAAAAGAAATTGCCTAGAACACTTGAGAATTTAAACGATTTGGCCACAGTCATGGTGTCAAGATGTGATAATAATAAGATTTAAGCTCAGGAGTTTCTAGCTTTGAGACCAGCTCCTTATTCAATGTTGTTGTTGTTGAATCATTTCAATCATTTTTTTTGCAAACATTTTGCTATTTCCTTTTTTAGCTCATTTACAAATGAGGAAACTTAAGTGAACAGGATTTAAATGACTTCCTTGGGGTCACAAAGTTATTATCTAAGTCTGGGTTTCAATTCATGAAGATGAGTTTTCCTGATTCCAAGCCCAGTACTCTATCCACTGAACCACACACACACACCCATCCTTACTCATTTGCCATGATACTTTTTTTGGTAGTAGCGGGGAATGAGACAGTTGCTGGAATCCAGTGGGAATTAGGAAAGTATTCACAAAGGAGATGACTTGAGAGATAAGACACATATACAAATTACTATAACATATTAAACATTTAAAACATAAGTAAGTTCTGTTAGAAAAAATACATCATTCTAGATTTCTTAGGTCTAGATCTTGGATCAGTAGATCAATTAGTACCATAAGTGTAAACAAAGTGTCATATGAAGTCAGATTACCACTCCTCCTCTCACCTTAATGAATTTAGTATGACTAACAGTGTCCCTCACATACCACTAGTCTTGCTTCTATTGTAGCCCATGCCATATTTAGGAGAGTAATTATTGTGGAGAAGAGCTTGCTTTCTTTTTCACCACCCTGAACTGCTACCAATGGAGAGTCATACTCAAAAGTACTAATTGTGGCAGCCTTCCCTCTTCCCCTACCAATTTATCACTGATCCTTCTTCTAGCCCCATCCTGATAGCTATCATCCAAGGAAGCAATCCATGTGAAGATGTTTTCTGGCAAAGGCTTCTACAAGGGCTACAGCTACTGAAGACCCTAAAAAGAACATTCTTATTATCAAGTCCTTGTCATTATCAAATGGTTTGACATCAAATGGACATGGTTTTTATATGTGGAAAGAATACTAAAGAAAATACATGACCACATGTTTTGTTATTGTTCCTTAAAGAGCATGAGACCTTTCTATATGACTTGTAGCTGAAACCTGGGTTGTCTCTCTTATTAGAATGAGTTTTTTGAGAGCAGAGAGAGTTTTACTTTTCTATTAGTTTCTTTGGCATTTAGTACAGTTGTATGTAGAAAGAGCTTAATAGATGCTCATTTCATTCGTTCATTCATACTAAGGTTTTGGGGTTTGCTTTTTTATAAATTAATGCTTCAAGAAATAAAAATAATTCAACTGGATCTTAAAACTTGTTGAGTGCTTGATTGGTTAAATGAACTGATTTATTTATTCTCTGGTGATGTAAAAATGAATGACACAGCCTCTGCTCTTAAGGAATTCACAAGCAAGTTGGGTAAATAAGATTGGAGAACCGCTAATTATAAGTGCAAAAGGAGGAGACAAAGAACCATAAGATTTCAGAGTGATAAGAGTCATCACTTTTGAGGACAATGGAGACTTGAATACTATTTTTCATTGCTTCTCTTCATAGAATTTTACTTCAGTCAAGGAAATCTATTTGTCATTCCTAAGAGCCCTGGGAGCGATACCTCAAACCACTAGTTAGCTAGCCTTCCAGGTTAGCTGTTTTGATTCTACCTCCATGTCTTTGTACATACCCTTCCAGCTAATTGTATGATCTTTTCTCTCCTTGAAACCACACAAAGTCATTCTTTTCTGGGAAGATGATCAAAATTTTATTCCTTCATGCAAATCTCCTTCATTAACAATCCCACCTTTAGCTGCTTCCTTTTTAAAAAAAAAATATATATATATATATATATTCATTTTAGTCATGTTGTGAAGAAGAAACAGAACAAAATGGTTAAAATATTTTAAAAATAAGAAAGTGAAAACAGTGTGCTTCAATCTGCAGTAAGACTCTATCAATTCTTCCTCTGGATATGGAAATAATTTTTCATCATAAGTCTTTTGGAACTGTCTTAGATCATTGTATTGCTGATAAGAGCTAAGTCATTTATAGCTGATTATCACACAATGTTGCTATTACTATATACAATGCTCCACTAGTTCTGCTCACTTCAGTTAACATCAGTTCACATAAATTTTTGTAAGTTTTTCTGAAATCTGTTTTAGTTGCTTCTTTACCCCACAATCCCTAAGAACTTATATATAATTCATGCAGATATTCAAAATTGAATGCTTTCATTTGTATTTGAGAACATATCAAATATCTCTGATTTTGACAGTGTGGGGAGCTCTCAGTGTGGGGATCACCATTCCACTGACAAAATTATAATCTATTAGTCAGTGAATTTATACTTGAGTTCCCTGAGACAAATTAAGTTTTGGGAACTTCCCCATGTTCACATAGCTAGTAAGTATCACAGGCAGGATCAGTAGGCATCTCTTCCTGCCCAACAATCTAGCCATTAAACTCTAATTCTAAACTAATTTAGATATTATTTTGTAAATATTCTGAAATCTTTTTCATGTGTTTATTGCATTACTTCAACTTAATTTAAAACTCTTTGAAATTTGAGACAATGTTTTCCATTCTTATTGCCTTTTCTTCTCATGGCACTTTATCTGTGATACTCAATGCAGTGAGCATCAGCTAATACCATCATCTATAGCGCTTAAACTGGGACTTTCAAGAGTTGATTTTAGCAACCAGTGTCTATGTGGTACATTCACTAGTTGTCTACTGAGAATCAAAAGATGGAAAACTGGATTAAGATGGTTTTTACATCTTTCAGAAGACTAATGAGAATGAAAAGGGAGCCACCAATGAAGCATCAAGTTTGTGTACAAAGTCACGTCTAACCTTTTCAAAAGCTGGAGGACTTAGGTTTTCCATAGTCATGATACGTTACATCTTAAGCAATTCAATCAGCACCACCCATGCAGCTAGTGACAGGGCCAGTTTACACCCCTTGGGTTGGAGCCTAGCCAAGCCACCAATGCTAAAGTTGTGTTCTGCTGGGTTGGACATATGTCAATGACAGATGACAGCAGGAATGCTAAATAGCCCTGGTATGGAGAGCTGAAGCAACAGTGAGCAGCGCCTGCAGGAGAAATGCTATAAAGAATGACAGAAGGAGATGCTCAAATGGGGCTGCATCAATATTGCAGGAGTACCCGGCAGATCAGTCTCAGAATGCTGCAATCAGGGCTGAAGTGGCCCATTTTGACCGGAGGTAACTCTGCATTCAAGGCATTTGAAAAGGCAGAGGTACAATGAGAGAGCCAGGTATTAACAAACCAGTGAAGAGACTGAGCAGAAACGAATGATGTGAAAATGAATGTGGGGTACTCATCAGGTTTCACAAGCACACTGGTGCACATGAAGATTTATGCCCTTAGAAGCAACCTCTTTGAATGCAAAGGGCAATGAGGGAGAAGAACAAATAAAGGAGAACATTTAAATGGAAAAGAAGATTAATGAATAGAAAGGCTTGTCATTCATTGGTTGGTAATACATATTTACTTGTAGAGTGAAAATGATAATATTTTATTTTTTAAAAATTAATGATAAAGGCAGGGACAACATGAAAAACTGGAGAGGCTACTGCTGCAGAGACCCGAATTCAAGTCTTGCCTCTCATAAACATCGTCTGTGTGACCACAGGCATATCACTGAACTTGATTCAAGGTCTCAGAATCAGGAAGTTATTGTTATTATTCAATCCCATCAGTTGTGTCTGAACCTTAATGACCTTTTTTTGAGTTTTCTTGGCAAAGATACTAGAGTGGCTTGCCAGTTCCTTTCCAGCTTACAGGGGATAAAACTGAAGCAAATAGGGTTAGGTGGCTTGTCCAAGGTCACACAGCTTGTAAGTGTCTAAGTTGCATTTAAACTAACATTCTCCTGACTGCCCAGCATTCAATTCATTACTTCACCTCATGGCCTACCAGTGAAATTATAAGCCTATGCTGGAAATACCACAGGACAAGACGGTGCTTTTTCCCAGCAACCACACTTGGGACCTTCAAAAGGAGCTATTCCCAGAGATCATAATTTAACGTTTAGTATGTACTAATATTTGGCATGATTAAGATGAGACATTAATCGTTTGTATTTGAAAAAAGCCTGCTTCATGTCCAGTGTCAAGGAGGGTTTCCATTTACCATCTCCTTTCAAAGTCCTGATCTGAAGTTTCAGAGGCTCCACTTCTGAGCTACAAGCAGAGACTAGGGGTGAGATTTGCTTCTTTTAACAGATAACAACATTTGGTTACAATTAGTCAGAGTCCCTTTAATTGGAACTGGAATTGTTGAAATTTCACTTTAATGAGCTAGGTGATACCAACTTAAATTCTCTTCAAAGAATGTTTTCCTGTGTCTATTTTTTTTAAATACCACTGACTTTCTAACATTCAGAGGGCCAGGAAATTCATTGTAATTGACTATTCAAAGAGGCTCCTAGACACTTTTCACTAAGTCAGGCCAAGCAAAGGGAACATTTATTAGCTAAATCCCTTATCCTAATGACACAGATTCTAAAGCAATCAATAACTGTCCCAGAGTTGCTATTTCCCCAAGTGCTGTTCAGCAAATTTTCAAAAAATGTTTTTTAGTACACTATCATTCATAGAGGCAATTAAGCTTTTGATTGCTATTGATGGCCAAACCTGATGTCAATGGGATTTTAAGGCATGGTGAGCCTTACCAGCATTAGTTTAAAACAAGCTAAGTCACCTACAAAAGATGCTCAACAGCAGGGAGATAGGTTGCCACTTTCTTCATCCCTTTCAAAGAGTGACATTGTCTCATCCTCTCCTTCACAAAGATGTAACAATGCTAACTGTTCCAATCCTCACACAAACATAACTTTAAAAAGCCCTCGATTGACTTTCCCCTAATCTGTGATTTCATCAGTGTAAGATACTTCGGGGTGGGGGGAGCAGCTAGATGATTCAATGGATAGAGAGCTGAGCCTGAGGAACAACTTCAAATGTAGCCTCAGACACTTAATCTGTTGGGCAAGTCACTTAACCTGTTTGCCTCAGTTTCCTCAAATGTAAAATGGGGAGATTGGAGAAATAAAGAGCAATCCACTCCAGTATTTTTGCCAAAAAATACCCCATAAAAATGATGTTGTGAGGAATGGAAGATGACAAGTATTTAACCTCCCAGTGAAGAAAATACTTGTTCCATGACAGATGACTATTCTTCTGTAACTTACTGTCTAATAAAGTTGATGATTGAGTATTTAGTCCTCCAGTCGGCTAATAAGTATTTTATTAAACTCCTATTATGCAGCAGGCACTGTGTGAAGCCTTGTGGATGAAAAGAGAGGAAAAAGAGAGGTCTTGTTCTCTAAGAGCTCACAATTTAATGGGGGAGAAAAAAGCAAATAAAATTGTACAAATAATATATATACAGGATAAATAGGCAATAATTAAGAGAGAAAATACCAGTTAAGAGAGTTTAGGAAGGTTTCTTGTAAACAGTGGAACTTTACTTGGGAGTTAGAGGAAGAGATAGGGAGGGAGAGCATTCCAGGTATAGGAGAGAAGAAGAAGAAGTGCATGGAGTCAAAAGATGGGCCATCTTGTTTGTGGAACAGCCAGTGTCATTGGACTGAAGAGTATGTAGGAGGTAATAAGGTATAAGAAGGAAAGTCTGGAGGAGACTGGGTTGTGAAGGACTTTGAGTGCCAGAAGATTTTGTATTTGATATAGGGTTTCACTGAGTTTATTCAGGAGGTGGGGATAATGGAGAGTGATATTGACTACTTAGCTTTAACTAGGTGCTTTTCCTTTAGGTTCTATGCCATTCTGCTGTAATAAATTAAAATCTTTGGCAGTTCCATTCATTCTTCCAAGGGTTCATTTAGAATAGTTGTTGAAAGTGGTGTTGAAGCATGAAGGTTCTTTCTAAAATATTGACCTTAGTCTTAAGAAATAAATCTTTCCTTTCTCTGTCTCTCTATCTGTCCCTTTGTGTGTATCAACTCTCTCTCTCTGACTCTTCCTCTATTTCTGCCTTTCTGTCTCTCTGTCTTTGCCTATTTCTCTCTTCCACCCCTGCAAATGAGATCACACACCAACACACACACACATTTTTTATACATAACTTTTCTTAAAATCCTTAGCTTCTTCCAACATTCAATCAAAATTATACTTTAATTTGGTATAGTAAAACTAACAAGGTATTTGGACTCCAAAGATCTAAGTTCAAATATTAATCTGCTATTTTTTATTTCTGTAAGTGTGACTAAATAACTTCCCTTTTTTGGGAGCCTCACTTTCTTTATCTGTAAAATTAGAGATATGGATGTATGATCTTTAAGCTCCTTTCTAGCTCTATATCTGTGATCCTACAATCTAATGAAGTTTTCAGTTACTTGGGCTCTATATTTCCTTGGGAGAAGGGAATGGAAAAATCTTTGCAGTATCTTTGCCAAGAAAAGCCCATCTACATCACTGATGTTATATGATCTATGAGGTCACAAAGAGTTGGACACAACTGAACGACTGAACAACAAAAAATATTTTCTCAAATTGTCATGCATATTTACTTTTTTATGTGGATGTTTTGTGTCCCCAAAGAGAATCAATTAATGAAGGAATTAATTAGCATTTTAAAAATAATCTACATGCTAGATGTTTTCCTAGAAAGTGGACATACAAATAGAAAAGTGAAATAGTTCTGTCCTCAGAGAACTTACATTTCTTGACAGGTCTTTTGCCTTTTTATCTCTAGCATATACCACAGTACTTTGAACATAATATCAAGTGTTTGCAGAATTAAATACTACTTTCTATATCTATATACTATACTATACTATATTTCTATCAATATACAAAGGATTTTCTAGGTATAGTGTAATGTTTATTTTCACTGAATGAGGTTTAGGTATTAAGAAAGGTTTAAAATAAGGACTCATCCCTGAACCATGGACTCTTACTTTTTTTCTTTTTTCATTTATTTATTTAAAATTTTTTCCCTCTCATGGAGTCTTTCAATTGGGGCATCAGTTTTGTATTGGTCAGTATAGCTCTCATAATTATCAGAAAGTGGTATAGGTAAGAGAGTGGTCCTGTGTGAAGAATAAATGGTAGTTCTGCAGATAAATGAAAATTCTACTTTGAAGTCCAAGTTCATGTTGGGTACTAGGAAGTGCCACATGAAAAGCTGTTTGCAATTTGAGGGGAATGAATGGCCTAAGGGAACTGTGTGGGTTTTCACAGCAAGAACCTCAAAAACAGAGGAATCAGCACCACTGATGACAGAAGTTGGCAGTCTCAGTGGTAAGGTTAGAGAATAAACAGGCAATGTGATTTTCTTCCACTTCCCTTCCAAAGGTACTGAAGCACAGGGTTAATGAATGTGTGCAAGGCACTTTGAAGATGAGAAATACTATGTATTATTTCTTCCTCTGCTGCTGGGCTTATCCCTATGAAGAGGAGAATTTTTGTGTCTAGAACTGACAGTCTGACCTCTGTGAAAGGTGCTAAATTTTGCTTATAGAACAAACATAAAAAAAAGAAAAAAGTGATTTTGTTGATTTTACCAAGTTGACAATTTGCAGTGATAGTTTTCTGAATGTTTAATGTAACTATGTGCTTTGTTTTCAAATAAATATCACAATTCAGAGTAAGGGTATCTGACCCTTTAAAATTATCAATGTGTGATGGAAGAAGATAAAGTTAGTGTGATTAATGCCTTATAAAAGAAAATAAGGTATAGCCTTCTAATGTGGCCATATTGCACTTCAAATCAACAAATACTTATTAAGGGCCTAATATGAGCACTATGCTAAGTATAGGTACAATATAGATAAAAATGAAAATGTCTCTTCCTTCAGAGAGTTGATATTCTTCTGGGGAGGAGGGCAGAAAATATGATACATCCTCAAGTAAGTAAATATAAAGTAATTTCATAAAAGAAAAAAATAATAACTGGCAAGAGGTTGAATCAACTTAATATTAATGATAGGTATCTATACCATATTTAATTCCCAGCATTGTTTCATTCAAAAGATGTGTACAATTCACTTTTGTTAGGCAAGGTTTCTAGGTAAGAGAGAGTCTTCCAAAAATCACCATGTTTATTCTGGTCAGTGTTCATCTAAATCATTCCAAATGGATGGACACTAAATAGTCCAGATATAGGCCATGCTTCTAATATTAATATTTGGCATGTAGAAAACACTATAATAATTAAAAAGGACTTTCTCCACATTTCTTTTGTGAGGCAGGTGGTACAAATAGTATTAACCTCAATGTACAAATGCTGGGAAAATAGATTTAGTATTGGAAAGGGATCTTAGAAATTATTTTGTTCAGCCCTCTCATTTTGGCAAATGAAGGAAATGAGATTCAGAATCACACATATTTAATGGACAACACAGGCAGGATATGAAACCAGGTTCCTGGACTCCAAATCAAGGATCCCCCAAAATGCAAAAGTAAAATTAATTCCTTTCAAGGGGGAAATATGTATCACACAGTTATGCACTAGAAACTAGTTACACCCAGTTATTATATCCAATAAATACTTATTGTGAAAGGCTGATGGCCAATCAAGAAGAAAATAAATAGGGATTTTTAGAAAATTTAAAGAACCACATTCAGAAAGAGTAATATCACAGCATTATACATATAGAGTATGAAGGAAGTTTCAAGGATTTAATGTTTCATTTTACAAGTAAGGAAACTAAGGTACAGAGAAATTGAATGACATGTCTAGTCACATAAGCAGTAAATCTTTGAGACAATATTTGAATTCAAGAGTCACTCAGTTATATAACACAAAAAAAGTTTCTGCTAAAGATCAATTGCAAAATCTTTATTTTCACACCCATCTCCTACTGGAAGCAGATAGGGAGGTCAACTACAACACACTTAGATTGCTGTACAAGGTTTTATGCAAATTAGATTTGAGGAAAAAAGTAAAAACAGTACTCCAATTTGATGGCCTAGCAGTGACTCATCAAGGTAGGTTAGGTGACCCATCAAGGTAGATTGGATGACCCATCAAGGGAGAAGTAAGGAATTACACTGTGCCCTGGTTAGAATGCAGCTATGAAATTGTGGTCAGTTTTTGACCTCACAATTAAGAAGGACATTGACAAATTGGAAAACTTCCAAGGGAAAATTTTTAGAAAAGAATGGAGTGGGGAGTGAGAAAGCAGTGATATTGCTGTTCAAGGATTGATGAGCTCTCCTCTGGACGAGAGACTAAACTCATTCGGCGGGGCCCCAAAGGGGATAACTAAGAACATCAGGTAAAAATTCCAAAGAGACAAATTGAAGATCCATTATAATTAGAACTATCCCAAAGTGTAATGGAATTTCTTAGGAGGAGGAAAAGCATCAAGACTATTTGTCAGGTCTGTTATAAAGGGGAAACTTCTTCCTTAGAGAAGATAGCCTTAGAAGTTCATTACAGAACTGCACCAGCTACACCCAGAGAAAGAACTCTGGGAGATGACTAAAAACCATTACATTGAATTCCCAATCCCTATATCTATGCCCACCTGCATTTTTGATTTCCTTCACAAGCTAATTGTACAATATTTCAAAGTCTGATTCTTTTTGTACAGCAAAATAACGTTTTGGTCATGTATACTTATTGTGTATCTAATTCATATTTTAATGTATTTAACATCTACTGGTCATCCTGCCATCTAGGGGAGGGGGTGGGGGGGTAAGAGGTGAAAAATTGGAACAAGAGGTTTGGCAATTGTTAATGCTGTAAAGTTACCCATGCATATAACCTGTAAATAAAAGGCTATTAAATAAAAATTAAAAAAAAAAGTTCATTACAACTCAGAAATTCTGTGATTCAATGATTTCTATCCCCTCCATCATATATAAATTCTCATGCTAAATGTAAGCTTCTTGAATAAATAGAGACAGCTGGGTGGGATGGTGTTAGAATGTTAGATGTGGAGTCTAGAAAATCTGAATTCAAATCCTGCTTTAAACCCTGACTGAATGAATGTTTTACCCTCTCTTTATGACAGTATCCTCATCTATAAAAATGAGGATAATAGTAGTATCTGCTTCACAGAATCAAGTGAGATAACAGATATAAAATACTTTGCAAACTTTAAGGTAAGAATTAGTTGTATATGAGAATTCTATAAGAATACTATTGAAGACAGAGGTTCTTTCTGGTTTTTGTCTTTGTGTAATATTTTGCGCATAGTAAGTACTTAAGATTTGCTTGATTTGAAAAAGAAAAAGGAAACTCAAATGTTAAATTCTACTTTTCAATCACTTGATATTATCTACAACTCCCTAATTTTTTTTCTGAAAGTCAAGAAGCTTAACTGAAGTCTTTTATCAAAATGCCATTTTCTATAAAACAGATATAATGTATAGTTTAAGGCCCCAATTTTGGTATTATATAGACCTGGTTCAGTCTCAAAGATCCTCCCCGACATAAGCCTCCAATCTATTTCTTTGGTTCATTTTCTTCTGCCCAGATTTTCCTTTGGAAATCTTGGGTTGTAGCTGGTGTCCACTCCTCCATGTACATATGTGGAGGTAAAGTGCCCTCACTTATTAAATGTGCACTCAGGGTAGCTAACAGTGCTTATTAGATACAGGACAGCCTCTATTTTACTCTTTAGGAAAAACGCAAAACCAAGTGATTCACAATAGTTCATAATCAAATTTCCCAATTATTCTCCTTTTCCTTCCAGTTTCACCTTCCAGACTCATAGTACCATCTTGTGCTTTGAATTCTCCTTTGAAAGAAATAAACTTGAGATTACTAAAGTACAATTCTTTGATATTATAATGATCCCCAACTAAAGACCTATATATTATTGGGGAATGGGTTGGAAATGTGTCTGCTAGATGTCCCCAATTCTTTCAAGGAGGTACAAGGGACACATCTACACTCTCTACAGGAAGATTTAATTAAAGTCCTATTTCTTTGTAACATTAAATTGTTCAGGGTCTCGTGATCATCCTTCCACACAGGAAAGGCAATCACCACAGGATATCTAGAGTCAATGAACTTTATAACTAATTACCTTGGCAAGTAACTTAATTAATTTTGCTTGTTAAATAAATGGAGCTGAGAATCTGAAGGGATAGAGATAGGGATTGGACTTGTGATTTCATTGATATAAGGAATTTTCAAGTGAAAAAATTCTAATACAAGTTGGCACTTTCTTTGCAATTTATATAGTCTTAGAGAGTTGTCTAGAAACGAAAGGTTAAGGAACTTTTTCAGGTTCATACAATCAGTAGATATCAGAGACAGGACTTAAACTTATGCTGTCCTAACTTTGGACTTAGCTCTAAACTAAACTACCTCTCAAGGGAATCTGAAAAGTCTGTGAAAATTGTCAAAGTTGGTTGTGAACTTGGATTCATATGCTTACATAACTGTCCTCCACCATATACCTCTATTTAATGTAAGACTATTCTTGGAAACTTTGACATGGAGGAGAGGTTTGTCTACAAATGTGAGTATCAGTGGAAGATGGGAGAACATGTATTAAGCTTCCAACTGGGGAAAAAAAAAGTTGATCATGATGAATAAAAAAATGGCAATTGGCTTTACAAAGTCAGTCTCTAGTGTCTCTTGAAGAGAAATAATGGTTTGGAAGCCAGGAGTCTTTCAGAGATTCTGGGAGAGGCCTCTCCCCTCCTCAACCACTATAGGGGAAGTGAAACTATAAGGGGAAAAAATGGTACAGATTATGCTAATAAAATTGCTACATTAGAGGATAAAAACAGGAGTGGAAGATCTGCTTATGAATAAAGCAAAAGGAATCAAAACATCACGGGATGGCCATAAACCTAAATTATTTAAAACTAACACAGATGCTTCGAAAGAATTTTAATATAGAAATAACCATGGAATCATGTTTGTAAAAGGTAGAGAAAGCATATCTTCAAAGAAGTGAAAAGAAAATGGGATTGACAAGGGGGCAGTATAGGAAAATTTATTCTATGACATTTCTACAAAATATAAATTTAAAAATAAATTGTTTTTTCATCTGTAAAATGAAGGGATGAGGTAGATAATCTCTAAGGCCTCTTTGAAACCTAAAATTATTTCTATGAGTTTATATATTAAATGAATTGATATTAAAAAAAATTTAGCTTAGGAAAAAAAAAACATCTATTTTGATATAAAAATGTAATGATAGTCACTTGAAAATTTTTCCTTTATAAGTTGTCTTGAATAAAACACCAATGATGATAAAGAACTTTATGCAAATAAAATTCTATTTTTAATTCATCTGTGTCTGTTCATGATCACATTTGGAGTTTGCTGAACACAGACACTGATTTCCTTTTTCATCTCATTTTACAGATAAAGAATTGAGGCAAACAACCCAGATATCTGAGGACCAGATTTGAACTCAAGGAGATGAGCTTTTCTGATTCCAGGCCCAGTGCCCTATCCATTGTACCACCTAGCTGCCTGACAAAAGTCTACAGAAATGTTAAATAATATTCATGTAGCTATTATTAACATTGAACATTTTTTCCTGCCAGTATTTTTTTTGAATCTGTAATCCTATTCCAAAAAGCAACAATTTCATAATCAAAATCTCTTACTGCTTATCTACCCTGCTATCTATCTTTGGACTAGAGGAATGAATCTTTTATTCTTTCTATTTTGCCATGATCCTAACCTCTTTTTTAAAAACTTGAACATGTTTTTCTGTACATAATATTAAATTTTCCACCTCTATCCTTATGCACATTATTGAACAGAGAAAGAAAGCTCTCCTTTACCTATACCTTTTGGAAAGGCTGGCTGGAACAAGATTGTAAAGGGCTTTAAATGCCTAAATGAGGAGTTTGTATTTGATCCTATAGGAAAGAGAGAGCCAGTGGTGCTTCTTGAGCAGGAAAGTGACATGGTCAAATATTTGCTTTTGGAATATCAATTAGGCATCTACATGGAGAATGCATCAGAGAAAAAAAAGACAGACGACAGGGTGCTATATATAAGGGTCCTGGCAAGATGGATTAGGGATGTGGCTGTGTTGGCTAGAGAAGAGGTGGGTTTATGAAATATTTGGAGGTTGACTGGACAAGAAAAGACAACTGAATGAATTGGGTAGAGGGAAGGTT
Source organism: Sarcophilus harrisii (assembly GCF_902635505.1). Classification (NCBI taxonomy): domain Eukaryota; kingdom Metazoa; phylum Chordata; class Mammalia; order Dasyuromorphia; family Dasyuridae; genus Sarcophilus; species Sarcophilus harrisii. The sequence goes on along the minus strand of NC_045430.1, from coordinate 148,482,395 downwards.
GAGGAGAATGCATCAAAATCCCTCTCTATTGGCAAAGCAAAATGACTGTCCATATCTCAGTTGCTGAGTTAGGTATATTTTAGTTCAGGGAATATAGAAATGGAATGGAATTTTATTTTATTTATTTTAATATGGAAAAATGAAATTTTTCATGAGTTGATGTATGGAGTATGTACATGTGTGTTTTGGGTTCATAAAGTGCAGCACCTAGAACAATGAGGGCCCCAAAGTAAGAGTTGGCAGACTTTCGAAGCTTCTAGCTATCCGCAAAGGAGTCTTATCTCTTTATGCCATTTCTCCCTTCATAATTAATAGAAAGGAACATCTGAGGTTCGAATACTATGTGAGAATCTGTGAAGTTTTGTTTTGTTTTGTTTTGCTTGACTGAGGTTGCTACAGAGATATTATTGTAATTCCTTATAAGAAATCTAGCAATGAACCAGTGTGTTGCATTAATTTTTCCTTCATGACTATAAGATTAAGTGACCTGCATCCATATCTTAAAACCTCTGGTATTCCTCATCAAGTGGTTTGTCCTTTAATTTTTATCACCACCTTTGATCTTTTAAGTAGCTGCCCCTTCAAACCCCTCATATAGCTTAGGGGTCTGGGCTGGTGCAAACTAATTCAGATGCCATATTTGTAAATGGGGGAATTACAAATAGCAAGGTGCTTTTGAATAATGAACCTCCTTTACCCAGAATAAAACACAGCTCACACAGAGCTCATGGTTATTCAGGCAAATTCAGAGACAACATGAAGGAAGACATCCTTCATGTCTAATATAAAATGTACTACATTATACAGGTTATAAAAATTTGCAGCAGAAAAAAGTAGATTTTGAAGTTCTACAACTAATACACACTTGGAATCCTGAGAAAGTAATTTAGTCTCTCAGTGTTCCAGGCAGCTCTCAAAATTATTGTACCTTTGTGGTTTTTCAGTGGTTAGGGGTAACTAGGTTTTCAATTAACTGAGTTGATAAAATCATCAGATTCATGGCTGGCAAGGGCATTAGAAATCATCTAAACCAATCCTCTAATTTTACAAATGAGGAAATAGAGGCCAAGCAAAAGAAACTTTCTTTCCCAAGATAACACAGATCTCAAAGCAGAGACAAGATTTGAAACTTGATTCCAAATTCAGTGTTCCTTCCTTTGGGTCAAGTCTGATTATTTTTTTACAACAAAGCATGAAATGAGTAGTTGGGGGAAAGCCTAGCTATTTAAAGTAACATCCCTTTATCCCATAACATAAATCCATTTCCCAAACAAATCTATCCCAAACTTTATAGAGAATGTCAAACAAAAAAATCTAGATTCTCTTTCATTGTATAAGAAAGCCCTAGTAAGGTTTTTGTCTATTCATAACCACAGCTTTCAACTTCATAGCTATTTCAACATTATTACTTGAGCTATCAAAAACCTCTTTCCAAAAAGTATGTTTGGATAGTTAATTTAGCTTGATATTTTATCAGAGCCACAAATCTGCTGCCTTTCTATCCCCAGGAACTGTTGCCATTTCAAATTTCCTAGAAAGGGGATACTTCAAGAATTCTGGGTCATAATTTCCTAAGAAATATATAATTACTGATTTGTACATGATATATGTGTACATATTTATGTATACATATCTACCATACGCATATTATATAGCATATATATTCACATGTTTTATATGTGTATATATATATGTAGATGTTGGTAGAGATAAAAAAATTACTATTTCCTAGAGATATTATAACAAAGAACCATGGGATGTTAGACAAAGCTATAAAAATGTAATACAAATAGAGAATGATTGCTAAGTAAAATAGATGTTGATTTATAAAAGATTTAAAAAGTTACCCAGACTAAAATTGTAGAAATAAAGAATGTCCCTGATAAATGATTGAAATCAACTATGGTAATGACACCAAAAAGGGATGAATAAAAGGCTAACTACTTTTGTTAGAATGAATTTAGGGGAATGAATAGAATTTAGGGGAATTAAAATTAATAAGCAGAAATTCAAAATTTTAAGTAAACCTTTCAAAAGAACCAGAAGACCCCTATAATGTTGGACATGTCCCCCCATATAGGATTTACATGAAAATTTTCACATGTCAAAGTAGGGGCAGTCATATCTACTTTTCAGTCTGCATCACCAAAGCAATACTCACATAGATAAAATACACTGAAATAGAATAATGACTTATAATCACATTTCTTATACATTTGTCTGTAGGTCACAAGACCATAACATAAAAACTGTCATTCAATATCAAACTTACTATCAAACCTAACATTCATTCAGCACATATAAAGGATATATTATTATTATTATTTCCTTCCCATAAAACCAGTTCTTAGAGTCCAAAGATATTAATAATTTGGTCCCAAATGTTTAGATAATGACAGAAACAAAAAGTATGAGGAAATATAATCACATATATAGTACAAATGAGTTTAGCTAGCATTCCATTAACCAAAATCACTGCTACTCTACCCTAGAATCCTGGGGTACATTTTAAATCACCAAAGACAGACTACATTTTGAGGAAGTATAGTTTTAATATTAATACATTTCGTTGTTGTTCTGTCATTTTTAGTTGTGTCCAACTCTTTTTTGCTATTTCCTTTTCTAGCTCATTTTATAGATGAAGAAACTGAGGTAAATGGGGTTAAGTGATTTGGCCAGAGTCATACAGTTAATAAATGTTTGAAGTCAGATAGTCCCTGGGACTTTATCTACTATACCATCTAACAGCCCTAGAAAAGTAGAAGTTCATTTACACAACAGCACAGTTACAGGAAATTGCATGAAACAACATGAATAGAGATTAGAGGGAGGATTTCTATTAGGACATTTTTAATATTCTGTCATAAACATGATATAAGCAAAATTAACTTAATGAAAATATCATAAGCAAATTAGGAGAGCAAGAAATAGTTCACCTGTTACATCTATGGATAAGAAAAAAATTTATGATCAAACAAGAGACAGAGAGCATTATGGAATATAAAATGGATAGTTTTATTAAATTAAATTAAAATGGTTTTGTCCAAACAAAATCAATATAGCCATGATTAGAAAGAGAATAGCAAACTAGGGGATTTTTAAAATTAATTAATTTTTTTTGCTTTGATAATTTAATTGACAGGGGATTTTTTTTACAGCAAGTTTCTCTGATAAAGACTTCATTTCACAAATATATAGAAAACTAGGTGAAATTTATAAGAACAGAAGTGATTCCCCAATTGATAGATGGTCAAAGGATATGAACAAAGGATAAAAACTAGTAGTTTTTAGACAAAGAAATCAAAGCTATCTGTAGTCATATGAAAAAATTCTCTAAATCACTTTAGATTACAGAAATGCAAATTAAAACACATCTGAGCTATCACTTTATCCCAATCAAATTGACTAGTATCACAGAAAATTTAAAAAATTACAAATGTTGGAGAGGATGTGAGAAAGCTGAGACATTAAAGTACTGTTGTTAAAGTTGTGAACTGCTCCAACCTTTCTGGAGAGCAATTTTCTACTATACTCAAAGGGCTATAAAATTATCCATACTATTTTGATCCAGCAATAGCGTCACCATGTCTATATTCCAATAATTTTTTTTTTAAGGAAAAGGATCCATATGTATACAATGATTTTAGCAGCTCTTTTCATGCTGGCAAAAAATTGGAAATTAGAAGGGATGCCTATCAATTGGGAAATGGCTAACCAAGCTGCAGTATATGATTGTAATGGAATATTATTGTGCTATAACAAAGTGATAAGCAAGCTGATTTCAAAAATACCTGAAAAGACTTACATGAATTGATGCAAAGTTAAGTGAACAGAATGAGGACATTACATGTAGCAACAGCAATATTGTACAATTATCATATGTGAATGATTTAGCTAATCTCATACAATAATTTAAGACAATTCCAAAGGATTTATGATGAAAAATGCTATTTACCCTCAGAAAAAGGACTAATGGAGTTTGAATTGAAATCAAATCATATTTCTTTTTAAAACTTTATTCATTTTTTTCCTTTTTGGCCTGCTTTTTCTTTCATATGACTAATATGGAAATATATTTCGCATGATTTTACATCTATAACCTATACCAAATTATTTGCCTTCTCAATAAGGGGAGTGGGAAGGGAGAGGAGAGAAGTTAGATCTTAAAACAAAAAAAAACCCACATCGTAAAAAAATTGTAAAAAACAAAACATTTGAAGGAAAAATCCTGCCATAAAAATGGTATCAGAAGAATTTTAAGAGAGATAGTTGAAAGAGACTACAAATAATGGTGACATTTCATGAGACTGTCAAAGTCATCTGTCAAAGAATCTCTTTAAAAAAAATCTCACCACTCAGTGATATAAAAAGAGCAACTTATAAACTTCAATGAATAATGATCTCATTTTTATGGTAAATAATTCCAGTGGCACAGATGGCAATCCATTCATGCCCACCCATCCTGTTTGACTCTTACTTAAGTTCTCTCATAAATCTGTCACATACTCAATGGGTGGGGGGCTTCCTTACATTCAACTTATTCATGGTGAAAAAAATCCCTCCAGCTTCCCCTCATTCAAGCAGAGCCTATTCTTTTATTATGAATTGAATTAGCAGGGAATGTGTTAATTTTTTGCCATATTTTTGGCTTAATCATAACTAGAGGTTTTATGTTATTGTTGAGAAGAAAACATACTGGGGTGATAGTGATAAATTGAGATGCTTCCTCTAGCCCCATGGCTTCCATTTGGTCCCATATCTATATAGCACGCTTTGCCAGATCAGAGAAGAATATCAATTAGGTGAATTTCACTTATTCAGATTCCCATAAGCATGAGGAAATGAACAACAAATTCTAACCAATGTATCCTATTTGAAAAAAAGAAAGGGGACTTTTTCAGCACCTGGGGAAAAATTCTTATTTGATAAATGAATGAATGAATGAGTTTCTTTTTAACAATAGTTAGTTAAGTCATAAAGAGAATGATCTTCATAACAGAAATTATTTTTATCATGAGAGATCCACCTGGATCCAGGTTTTTTTTAAATAAATGTTTCTGCTTTTCAGTTCATTTCAAAAAGCATTTCTACTTCATTGAAGTATTCTTTTCTCTTAAATTTAGTGAGACATCAGAGTTTCTAGTTCTTTGATGATTTGTTATTTCTGACAATTAAATCAGATTACACAAACTTGTTTGAAAAAAACTTCTCATTAAAGCTAGGACCATGAGAGAACAATCAGCTTAAAGGAAATAGGTTGTTAACAATGATCCAGTTCCAAGGAGTCATCCTTGGGTGTTTCTGGGGCTCTAGAATTGGATTGTTCTTTTATCAAAAAATCCAGCCAAGAGATGTGTCACTTGATGGATTAGGATGGGCCAATACATCACTGTTGTGTCCTATTGTTTATAGAGATAAGGTTTCAAGTGAGGGAAATATTTTAAATCATTTGATATAAATGACAGTGACTTCCTCTTTGGGCTTATGAAACAATATGAAGTTACTGTCATATATTTCTGTCATCTTTAGCCACTTGGACAGATATGAGGAATAAGGAACATAGAAACATACCTCTCTTATGGAAATCACAAACTGAAAGTCTGAAATGAAAACTAAGGCTTTTCTGAGAATCATTGATTCTTTGAAACATTTAAACTCCGAAAGAGACCAATAGGAGTTTTCCTTCAGTATGTTGGGAAAAAACAGAAAACATCATGTTGAATGAATTCAAATTATCAGGACTTTAAATTTTCATTTTCAATTGATTTTGAGTCTTAATTATGAATTTTGTCATCTTGGATGTACATCACAAAACTCACCCAGGGCAAAGAATATGAAAACTACTTTTGAATCAACTTTTAAAAACAAATTAAAAAAAAAAATCTCAAACCAAATTTCAGTTGTATACGTGAAGGAAACCATAACACATAAAGCCTCATGATGTAGGAAAATTTAGCACATGACCTTGTATAGGGAAGACCATCAACTATGAGTGAAGTCATTGAGGGCCACTGTTGATGAGGCCGAATTAGGGAATGGATTGTAGAAGCTGGAGGAATAGTTGGGGAGGAAGCACACTATATAGTTGTTTCCTAACTTGACTGATAGCCTTGCTTACTAGGTGCTAAACTTGGTTTTTTTCTCCACTAAATTCCCATCCCATGGGGAAATTCCACATAAACCCCCTACTAGTTGCAATTCTAAATATACTGTTACACCGGCATTGCCATCTTTTTTATGGAACTAGCTTTAGTATTTCTGATGGCTACAAAGCACTATCACTGACATGATATACTAATGGATGGTTGCCATTTTTAATCGCAGGCTTTGGGAGAAGGAAATTTGTCTTTTGGCTATAAAAAGGAATCTTACTACCAGCTATATTGTGGTGCCAAAATTTGGAAATGGAATGCTAAAAGATGACAGGTGTGAAACATCATCTTTTCTACTTGTCAATAGCAGAGACTTCTGTTGTATATGAAGCATAAGGAAAGATAGGCTTTTTGAATTATATTTCATATTAATATACTTGTTTGGAGAGAAAAGACAACTAATATTAAAAGATAAAATTCTAATATTTCATGAAATTCTGCTTGTGTCTAATTGTTAGAAAAAATTCATTACCAGTTTGTTAATAAACTTGGCAATGCACATAAAGGCGATCAATGTTTTACAAGGATTTCTATAGCTTCAAGTTACTGGGTCTAGTTTTTTTCTAACGTACTTGATTTTAAACAAAGCATTAATCTTTTACTTTTGTTCTCAGATTGCTAATTCCATAGGAATTATGTTGAATTGTGTTGAATTGCTACTTTATATCAATTTCCCTCTCTCTGTCTTCATTGACTAAATTTTGATCCAGAGCTGTGATTTTATTACAATATTAGATAAATGTTCCAGTGGAAATTGCATATATTTCAACAAATGTTCCACCTATCTCGCTTTATTTTTAAAATTTAATTGATATTTATTAGTTAATATTTTTCATAATGTTTACTTACAGCTATCATATTCATTTGAATTTATGACACACAGAACTCACAGACACTTTTATTATTTTTGGTGTTCCTTTAGTCATTTAGAGAAAATTGTAAAAAAACTTAAATTCTAGAAAATTTTCTGAATGAATCAATGAAATTCTAATCTACAAAAAAGGATTCCACAGGCAAGCAAGCATTCTTTGTTAAGTGACAACTTGCCTTCACTGTCCACTTATATCTTTTTAAAAATTCTTTTAATTCTCCCCCCATTACATGTAAAGACAATTTTCAACTTTCATTTAAAAAATTGAGTTCCAAATTCTTTCTTAAGCCTTACCCTCCTCACTGAGAAGTCAAGCAATTTGATATAAGTTATACACATGCATAGTCATGCAAAACACCTTTCTGTATTAGTCATATAAAAGAAAATACAGTTCAGAATAAAAAAAAACAAGAAAAAGAAAGAAAATATATGCTTCAATCTGTATTCAGGCACAATCAGATAGATAGTATTTTTCATCATGAGTCCTTGGGAATTGTCCTGAATCATTTTATTGCTGAGAATAGCTAAATTATTCACAACTGATCAACTTACAACATTGCTGTTACTGCGTACGATGTTCTTCTGGTTTTACTCATTTCACTTTGGATTAGCTCATGTGAGACTTTCCGAGTTTTTCTGAGAGCATCTAGCTCATCATCTCTTATCTGCTTATAGTTTTAGGACTAATAGAATGCTTTCTTTAGAACAACCTTATTAGATAGATAGTGAAACTTATTATTATCATCTATTTTCCAAATGATGAAAAGGAGTCTCAGTGATGTCTCCCAACTGTTAAGTGCAAGAACCAGATTTGAACCAAAAGATCCAGGCTATTGACCTAGGGCTCACTGGTATTTTTGCTGTTCAGTCTCTTAATAGATACTAGGGGAAAGGAATAAACACTTACAGTACTATATATAATAATAACGTATATATTATATGTAGTACTAGATATAATAAACACTTTATAAGTTCTAGGAACTGTGTCAAGCACTTTATAAACATCTATTTGATCCTCACGATAACCTTGCAAGGTAGATAGCATGATCACTTTCATTTTGCAGCTAAGGAAACTGAGGAAAACATTGATTTGCCCAGGGAGACACAGCTAGTATCTGAAGCCACTCTGAAATTGGGTCTTCCTGATTCCAGATTCAGCACTCTATCTGCTGTGCCACCTAGCTGCCTCCCAAGCATCAAATATCAGGAAAGGCATAAAGATGAGGGACTGAACCTAGACCCAGAAAACCTTGTATGGGATCCCTCCTTGGTGATTATGTGCAAGGACTGCTTGACATATTCCTCAACTGTAAAACGAGAGTGGCTCATGGAGGCTGCTCAGGTCCCTGCCAGCTCTCACACTGTCACCTTTTCTAGTTTTGACTATTGCTCTTTCTAGCTCCTGTTTTTCCCAGCTTGTGTTTGGTGCTTGCTCCTGCCTGCTCCCTTGGATTTGGTCCACTGTTTCTCTCTCTTTTCCTGCATTGGTTATCTTATTGCAAATGCTGCAATTTTTAATGTCCCTAAAGAATTTCTGCTTTAGCAGGTCATGAGGATGTGGGGCTGCTGACTATTAACATCTTACATCCTGTGCTCCATAGAGATACATTCTTGAGAAGCCATTTACCCAGTGGCCATTTCTACCTTTCTATGGGTCCCAAAGGAGGCTGTTTGAAAAGTGGCTACCATTGAAAGACCATACCCTCTTAAGTCCCTAATATAATATTTTATAAATACACAAGATCATATTCTAAGACGAGATAATAAAGACATATATTTTTCTTAAATAGCAGATATTTTTAAAATCATAGATGGCACTTGAACCAAGTGGGGAGTTCCTTAACTTTCTATGGATATTTTTTAAAAAAAGAACTAAGAGATGCAGAGTGTGTGTGTGTGTGTGTGTGTGTGTGTGTGTGTGTATGTGTATGAAATAGAAGAGGAAACAAGAAACACTGAATTTGAAGCGAGAGGACCAGGCTTCAAATCTTATGTGGCCATAGCAAGTCTCTTGACATCAGTGGTCCTGTTTTTTCATCTATAAACGAGGTATGAACTAGAAAAGGTCCCTAAGGTGCCTCCAACCCTATTAACTCACTGTGAAGAGCCATTCTCCTTTCACTGAGACTGCCACTGTAGGGTAACATTTTCTGGTACTGTCAATGATTTTGCTAGTTCATATTTCATACAGATTTTCACTAACTGCATATAAGTATGAAAAGCCTTTGTGAGAATTCTTATACATGTATCACAACCATTTTCCAAAATAGGAGCAAACAGGTAATTACACAAGAATTCTGAGGATGTTTTCACTAAAGGTACAGTAGTGTCTTTGGTCAGCAGAAGTCTTAGCCTGAATGTTTCCAAGTGGAATCCTCTAATTGTACTTCTTAATTATAAGCATGGAAACCACCAAGAGGAGCACATTACAGGGAAAATACTGGCAAGAAAATTCTGGAAAGAACAAACTGATTGATTAGTGCCACACACTAATTCCAACTCATTAGATTTACAAAGATAGCAAAGGAAGAGAAGTGAGAGGAAGGTCAAAGGAGTGCCATTTAGCCATAGTCATTATAGTTAAATGCCATTTATTGCAAAGACTGGTGACATCATTAATTGCAGTAACATCTTAATCCCCATATTGTGTTTTACAGTTAAATGTTTTGTCAAAATCTTTTGCTAGATGTTTCTCATAATATTTATTACAATGTGGTTGTAATAAATGAACTATATTGTAATTGGCTCCAGTTATAAGGTGAATCACAGGTAAATCACTTTGATTGATCTGCCATCCAGATCAGTGCATATGTAGAATCTGAAGCCTTTACTTATTAGAGCAGAATCACATATTGAATTTATATAGAAATCTTTCAAACTTTTAAAGTCATGATAATGTTTTTGTTTTATTTTACTAAGACTAAAATAAATCATATGGATAATGTGGAACTTATTTTAATTGATTGTACATATTTATTACAGGAGTTTTGTTTTTCTTTTTTTCTTTTAAATGGGGGGTAGTGGCGGGACAGTGAGAAAAATGTATGTTAATTAAAAATAGCATGAAAGAAACAAACCAAATCAAGATACAATAGATATAGAGTTGGAAGAGACTTTTGAGGTAATATTGGTCATCTCCTGCCTTTGAAAGATGAGGAAACAAGCCTAGAGGAGTTAAGTAACTCTTCCAAGGTCACAAAGAGGTAAATTAAGGATAAGAAATGAGATCTTTTTAATTCAAATCCAGTGCTCTTTCTGCTACATCTCACCAAAGGGAGCATTAAACATTTCCTGGCATTAGCAGCTAGTACCTTTTAAGATAGGGCTACCACCTGGAATTCATTCTTCTTAGGTCTATAGCCCACTAGTTTTCAGATACTGAGTAAATCTCTCTGCCCATCCATAACTCTCTCAGCTTCAGCTATTTTCAAATCAATTTTTGTAACTAAGTAACCCTTCAAAAGAAGGAAAATAAGGTTCTTATCCAAGAAAAGGAAAATAGATTATTATGATATCATTTACTCTATTAAGTCCATCAGGTTCTTAGAAAAGGGCAACTTTGGGAACTTCGAGTTGTGACACTTAAAAAGTTTTGAGCCATATAGTTTATGGGTAAACAACCATTTTATAATAATGATAACCTTTTATTAATAAAAAAGTTCAATGGCACTCTCAAATGCAAAATAATGGTGGTAGACTCATAGTTTATATGCCCTTGGAAGAGTGGGTGTTCCTGAGGATGTTAATCAACTCTGAATGATTAACAATTAATGAGAGAAAATGGTCAAAGGATAAAAACTGACAATTTTTCAGATGAAGAATTTAAAGCCATTTCTAGTCATATGAAAAAATACTCTAAATCACTATTGATTAGAGAAATGCAAATTAAGACAACTAGGAGGTATACTTCACACCTCTCAGATTGGCTAAAATGACAGGAAAAAACAATGGTAAATACTGGAAGAGTGTGAGAAAACTGGGACATTAATGAATTGTTGATAGAATCACAGAATGATCCAATCATTCTGAAGAGCATTTTGATACTATGTCTAAAGGGCTATCAAACTGTGCAATCCTGTAAGGGATCCAGCATTGTCTTTAGATCCCACATGTACAAAAATGTTTGTAGCAGCCCTTTTTGTAGTAGCAAGGAACTGGAAATTAAATATATGCCCATCAGTTGGGAAATGGCTGAATAAGTTATGGTATATAAATATAATGGAATATTATTGTATAAGAAATAATGATTACTGAAAAATCTGGACTTACATCAGCTGATGTTAAATGAAGAGAGCAGAACTAAGAGACCATTGTGCACAGTAACAATAATATTATGTGATGATCAACTATGATAGACCTGGCTCTTTTAAACAATGATATATTTCAAGGCAATTCCAATAGATTTGAGATAGAAATTGCCACCCTCATCCAGAGAGAGAACTATGGAGACTAAATATGGAGGAAAGAAAAGTATCTTTTACCTTTTTGTTGTTGTCGTTGGCTTGTTTTTTTTTCTCATATTTTTTCCCTTTTGATTATATTTTTTCTTGTGCAGCATGATGAATATGGAAATATGTTTAGAAGAGCTGCACATGTTTAACCTGTATCAGATTTCTTACTGTCTTGGGGAGGGGGGAGTAAGGAGAGAAGGAGAAAAATTTGGAATGCAAAGTTTTACAAAAGTGAATGTTGAAAATTGTCTTTGGAAAAATAGAACTCTACAAAAATAAAGACAGAATAAAGAAATTAATGAAGAAAACAATTTTGCTGAAAACAAAAACAATGAAATGGGTTATATTCTAATAAGGGTCCTGAGATATAGGACCCTGAGCATCCAATCTTGGTCAAGGGGATTTATCTATTTCCATATCACCTTTCTGACAAAGGGAAAATCCACATTTTCCCAAACATGTTTGAGTAAACACAATGAGCAAGAATCCACTCATTTGCATAGTCTTGGAATTTCTTTTACTGGTTTTTATTAGATCTTAGTCTGAGTAAGTCTTTGATGAAGATTGTCCATAAGGGCTGATTTCTGGATGAAGAAATAGCAAACTCTCTAATCCTAATTCAATAATTGGTTATTAATATAAGAAAGGATAATTTCTCTCACAGTTAAGTTTGCTGATATAGTTCATCATTTTCCAGAATTTTCTACATCATGGAAAAGTTAAGTGACTTTCCCAGAGTCCAATAGTTAGGATGTCCCAGAAATGGCATTTGGACCTGGATCTTTCTGACTTCAAAGTCAGCTATGCCTAGTCATGAAAAATTTCTGCCAATTTTCTCCTTCCTTTTGAATGCTTTGAATCAATCATTCTTTTAAAATCACACATTTGCAGCCATCCCTTTCCTATTATTGTAATTATTAAATCATTACCAGTACTAGCTCTAGCTAAATCTTTTTCTTCTGCTGTTCTTCTCCTTTTAAAAATTTCTAATATCTTCTACTTTTGACCCTCTCCTTTTTCCCTCTTTTTCTCCTTAATTAACTTTCAATCCCGAGTGCTAGCTGAATGAGTGAAAAATGAATTATTTTTTTTGCCTCTTCTCTGCTTTTTATATAGTTATCTATCTAATCTTGCCAAATCCCTTAATTTGAAATACCAATATTGCTTTTTTATTGAGTTATTTCAAGAAAAAATCTAAAATATCTGCTGAACTCAAAAAAAAAATGCCTTAAGGAACTAAGTTCCAAAATGGCCTCTTTGTATCTTTCTCTGCTTTTGCATTTGTATACTTATTCGATGTTGTTGTTGGACATGTGTATTATAGTCAATGTGCAACATGCTTTTAATTCTGCTTTCTTTGTAAGCCCTTTTATAGTCCTTTAGAGGCTTTCTATTTGTGGTGCAATATCATTCTATTATAATCATAGAATCATGGCTTTAGAGCTGAATGGGACCTTCAAGGACATATAGTTCAGCCCCTTCATTTTATAGAGATGAACTGAGTTGCCCAAAGTATTGAGGTAATGAAGAGGTATTCACAATATGTATTGTGAGGCTCTGACTCCAAAGCTTTTTCTCTCCTCACTATAACCAAGCTGCTTTTACATAATGAATTGGACATACAAGCTATTTCCAGGTTTTTTTTTTTTTTTTTTTTTACCATTACAAATTAAAGTGTATGTTATAGATTAATTTATTTTTCCTTTTACTATTATTTTTAGAAGACAGTCTCAGTGATTATATTAGAGGATTAAAGAGGCTGCTGCTCTATAGTATGGTGGATACAGTGTTAGGCCTGGAATTAGCAAATTGATTATGATGATAGCTAGTATTTATATAGTATTTACTGTGATGACCGCATATTTTAAAATCAGCTGGAGTCAGGAATTCAGGTTAGGGGGAAATCTTCAATCTTTTATTCTCAATAGAGATGAAGAAAGATTGGAGGTAGAAGGGAATCAGCAATAGCAATGTGTGCAGCTGAGTCAAGAAGCTAGCCAGACCAGAAGCCACCAGACCAGCAGCCACCAGAACCGAACCCAGTCAGCAATCTCTCCCAGGCTCCCTTCCTGCCCCTGTCTCTCCACCCACCAAAATCATCATTTCCAATACAACATATCAGGACTTGCACAGAGAGTGGGCAGTGGCCATTCTTTCTCCAAGCATATATATTAATAGAGTATAGTCTAATTACTATCTAGCCTCACGTGCTTGGGACCTCAGTGCATCAACTCAAGCCTCAGCCCATTACATCTGCTTTCTTTTGTTTTAGAACACACGTGGTCATGCCATCCTTGACTCCTCAGGGAGGTCAGAGCCCCCAAGGAGAGGTGATCACACCCTCCCTGACTTCTCAGGAAAGGAGGTGAAAGCACCGAAAAGGAGGTGATCACGACCCCCCTGACTTCTCAGGAAGGGAGATGAAAAGCACCAAAGGGAAATGGGGGTTGCTAGCGGGTTTCTGGGCTGAAGAGTCTTATTATGCACAAACCCATCAGCATGGGAGGTATTACACAAGCACATAGCAATAACGCAGAGGCTATTAGGGATGACTCTCCCCACAGTCAGTGCAGGCTCGGTGTGGTGTAACAAACATGAATTGTACACTCAAGTAGTGGAATAGCAAACAATATAAATCAACATGGTGTTGGAAAAGATCGCCAGAAGTCCTAGAAGGAAGGTATGTAAACATTCACAGATACACCTTCTTTAGCAGCCAAGAGATAGTCCAAAACCAATCTATTGTCCATTGCTTCACATGTCAGGGAATCCAATGATCCCCGCAAGTTTTTGAAGTCATGCAAAAGTCTTTTTATGTCTTAGGGAATCTGTGTGCCACAAACTGTGCTAAACTCTTTACAAATATCATTTAATTCTCACAACAACCCCTGGGAGGTAGATGCAATTATTATTCCCATTTTATAGGTAAGGAAATTGAGGCAAACAGAAGTTAAATGAATTGCCAGGGTCACAGAGCTAGGAAAATGTGAGGTTAAATCTGTAAGTTCATCCCTGATATCCTTTCCTAATTTATTCCTTTATTGTGACACCTGTCACTTTGGTAGTGTAAATTGATAGAAGTTTGGAGTCAGGAAGACCTTAGTTCAAATCCAATGCCACATAAATGCTTATTCCCTTCTCTTTCTTTTCCTTTCCTTCTCTTGCTTTGCCTTTACTTCCCTCTCCTTCTCTGCTTTCTCTTGCCTTTTCTTCCCTTGCTTTCTCTTCCATTGCCTTCCTTCTCATTCCCTTCCCTTCTTGTTCTTTCTCTTTTCACTTTGGCGTGTATCTGAACAGCTTGTCTCCAGTCCATATTTTCTTCTAGCTTCCATTCAAATATACTTACCTTTTGGTCCATTATCTTATAAAATCCAAGAAGTACAAGTGATAAACAGAACTCTAATTTGCTGCATGTAGAGGGTTAGATGGGTTGATGGAGCTGCTAGATGTACTGTGGCTAAAGTGCCAGACCTAGAGTTAGGAAGATTCCTCTTTTTGAGTTGAAATCTGGCCTCAAACACTTACAGGCTCTGTCACCTGGGCAAGCCATTTAGCCCTGTTTGCTTCAGTTTCTTATCTATAAAATAAGCTGGAGAAGGAAATGGTGAACTACTCTAGTATCTCTGCCAAGAAAACCCCAAATGGGGTCACAAAGAGTCAGACACAATTGAAAAATAATAATAAAGAGGATTCGAAGGTTAAACAACATACAGACATCTAACTATAACTTTGTAGTGATGCTGCATATGTCTTTATTATGTCATCGAAAGGAGTGACGTCCATGGTTAGCATTTCAGGCTAGGAAAAAGGCATGATGATGTAGCACACTTGAAGGAAGATATTTTTGAGTAAGGGGTATCACTTCCTTTAAATTAGACTATTTATATATCTTATTTAGTTCCGCTTTAACAAATAAATTTAATAGATTGAACTGGAGAGTCTACTTGACAAAGAGCCTCTAGAAATTACACAATCATAGGGAATGTTATGTTGCTATGTTATATTATTGTTCCAAAATTTAAACTGATCTTATATAGGATCTAGTCTCTGGAAATCTGGAAATCAACACTAGAACAATTGATTATAGCATTATAATGGAAATTTTGCTTTTATTTTATAAATAGTTACATTTTCTCCTTCAAGCCTACAATGCCTTATTGAAACACTGAGAATGCAAACAACATTGAGTCTTATGAATATAGCTGTTTTCATTTAAAAAAAAAACTAAAGATGAAATTTTCTTTTAATGTTTTCATTCAAAATATTTAAAAACTAATTAAACATTATTTTGTTTTCACCATTTCCCAGATGCCTTCCTCATTTCCCTGACAAAACCAGGAAGAGGTGGTAAACAAGCTTGGCAGGAAGTAAATGTTTACTTCCTTTTTATGGGTAGTGGGTAAATTAAGGCTGTTTGCAATATGTTATTGCTGTTGGGTATTTCACTGTTAACTCTATCATCATTATTTAATTATTGGTGATACCCTTCCCTTGCTCATAATCCAGGAAGACATTCTAAACCACTACCTCATTTTGGATCCAACCCCTTCCTCAATCCTTATGCAGAGAAATTTCTTGGGAACTATATAGGAACAGTTCTTTTTTTTTTTTTTAATAGCCTTTTATTTACAGGATATATGCATGGGTAACTTTACAGCATTAACAATTGCCAAACTTCTTGTTCCAATTTTTCACCTCTTACCCCCCCCACCCCCTCCCCTAGATGGCAGGATGACCAGTAGATGTTAAATATATTAAAATATAAATTAGATACACAATAAGTATACATGACCAAAACGTTATTTTGCTGTACAAAAAGAATCAGACTCTGAAATATTGTACAATTAGCTTGTGAAGGAAATCAAAAATGCAGGTGTGCATAAATATAGGGATTGGGAATTCAATGTAATGGTTTTTAGTCATCTCCCAGAGTTCTTTTTCTGGGCATAGCTAGTTCAGTTCATTACTGCTCCATTAGAAATGATTTGGTTGATCTCGTTGCTGAGGATGGCCTGGTCCATCAGAACTGGTCATCATATAGTATTGTTGTTGAAGTATATAATGATCTCCTGGTCCTGCTCATTTCACTCAGCATCAGTTCGTGTAAGTCTCTCCAGGCCTTTCTGAAATCATCCTGTTGGTCATTTCTTACAGAACAGTAATATTCCATAATATTCATATACCACAATTTATTCAGCCATTCTCCAACTGATGGACATCCATTCAGTTTCCAGTTTTTAGCCACTACAAAAAGGGCTGCCACAAACATTCGTGCACATACAGGTCCCTTTCCCTTCTTTATAATCTCTTTGGGATATAATCCCAGTAGTAACACTGCTGGATCAAAGGGTATGCACAGTTTGATAACTTTTTGAGCATAGTTCCAAACTACTCTCCAAAATGGTTGGATTCGAGGAACGGTTCTTTTTGCACAGTAAACAACATTTTCATTTATGTATCTCCAAATGCATCCTCAATGTTGATAAAACCTTAATAATCTATTCTAGCTTTTTGACAGCGATTGAAGCCAATTCTGCCTGTCTATAGTTTGTAGCATCTCTTTAAAAAACAGGATGACTTTGGTCCATCTTTAGAACTGCAGCTCTTTCAGTAGTTTCTGTATTTTTAAAAATCACTGTATCTAGCTTAGTAGTCACAATCACAGAATTTTAGCACTCACAGAGTCAAAAATGACATCAACCTTTGACTCACAGTGTCAGTATCCAGGGACATGTTTGTTTCCTCCAGTGGTCCTCTAACCTTCTTTATCTTGTTGTTCTGTGGAAGCCCTATACCACAGAGCGTGATTCCTTCAGATCCCTTTCTGGCCTGGCACTGCCATCCCAAGGATCCCATCACTTTCCTGTGACCCACTCCTGAGATCTGCCTCTCTTTACTATCATGATCCCTGTTTACCACTTCTCCCTGGCTTTTCTCCTGCAAGGAGGGATTTAAAAGTTAGGGAATATGGGTTAGATTGTGTTTGAAATGGACTGTCCCCTTGCTGAGCATGCCTTTATCCATAAAGACCCACAATATATCACAAAGAGACCTTGGGATCAAATCCATGTCTTTCACAGAGGGGTACCCCAAAAGGGGCCACAAAAAGTTAAACAATAACAACAAACCCTAGAATCATCAGTAATGTGAACGTCTTAAGATACCAAGGCTTTCTTGTAATCCAGATGAGTCCCCCTCCAATTAAATTTGCCTCCCCTATCTTGTCAGAATTTGTGATTATAAATTCAGTAATTTATTTTGTCAACTGATTCCAACTCATGAAGTCCTCTAGGTGCCTGGCCATCTTCTCATTTATTTTTGTTTTCAGTTCCCCCCTTCCTATGGTTTGTTAGCCTCTCTGGTTTGAAAATTATTCTGATGATTGAAGAAAATATGCAAAAATGGAGCTGAGTGATTTTGTGCTCTCTCTGTCATTTGTTAACATGGTCCTATCTAGTCCAAATAGCAAGTGATACTTACTTTTGTTCATTTCTCCATTATAGTTTTTAATCAATCAGTCAGCTACCTGGGACAGTTGCTTCCAATCTCCTCCCCAACCTCCAGCATTCCTTAAGAGGAACAGAATTAGTTAAGGCCGTATTGGGGCACAGGTTGATCCTAGTGACTTTCAGGCTGATGACTTAGTTTTAGAGAAATCAAGGTAAGCTGCAGATTGAATTATTCATGGATTCCTCCAGTCAGGGTAATTTGTTTACTGGAAATAATCATGAGATAGGGACTATACTTCTGATGGCATCAGCAAAGAGAGCATCCAATGAAAGATTCCTTTATCAATACAGGTTGGTGCCTTCTCTGCACTTATAGACTCAGCAAGTTCCCTACACTTAGCAAACTCCCTAGAGCTTGGAAAGATTGAATGGCTTCCCCACAAGCACACAGATTATAGCAAAGGTGAGACTTGATATCTTCTTGACTCCAAGGCTAGTAATTTATATACTATCCTATATTGAGATACCACCTATATCCATCTTAGTGTGTGAGTTAATTTATCAACCTGAAATTTCCTTCTGTAATATTTGGCGTCTAAAGGATTATTGTCAATTCTTGGGCAGAACAAGAATCCCAGAGCTGGAACCTGTTCTTTCTGGTCAGTTTTTCAGTTATAAGGGTCCCATCATGGTGTGACTCAGTCTTAACAAATCACAAAGGGAATCAGCCTTTGATGGGTTGCAGGGGTCCTCAAACTACGGCCCCGTGGGCCAGATGCAGCAGCTGAGGATGATTATCCCCCTCACCCAGGGCTATGAAGTTTCTTTATTTAAAGGTCCACAAAACAAAGTTTTTGTTTTTACTATAATCTGGCCCTCCAACAGTCTGAGGGACAGTGAACTGGCCCCCTATTTAAAAAGTTTGAGGACCCCTGGACCGTTAGGGTTCTGTTAACCAGTGTAAACTTGAAAAGGTTCAGACTGAGTCATTATCTTTTACTCTATAAGAGAAAATGTTAAGCTAGGAAGTTAGTCCTTCATGATAGGTAGTCTTAAGACTTTTGTTTGTCTGTCTGTCTTTCTGTCTCTGTCTGTCTCTGTCTCTTGATAATATTTACATTTATATAGCACATACATTTAATTTAATATTACAATTGATAAAATCTATTTTCTCTTCCACTTCTGCCAGCCTGGAGGTATGGAGTGGTGGTGGTGGTGGTAAAACTTTTATAGGAATTATGTGTGATATAGCAACAAATAGCCTCATTGGCTACATTCCCCCCCCCCCCCCCCAAAAAAAAAATCACATTTTGCACCTACTCTCACCTCTCGTTCACTTCCTGATTCACTTAAAAGACTTTGCAATTATTTTGTATTTCTCCTCAGTGCTTGGCATACAGTAATTATGTAATGATTGTTCATTGATTGATTTTCTGTTAACTTCCCTGACTTCCATTTGTTGTACATATCCACTTAAAGTCTAAAGTCCTCTGCGGGTTCCCTGATCCATCACTGTGGTTTCTTTTCATGTGTCTCCCTTTTTTTCCCCATCAAGCTTATTCATGCTTTTCTTAGGAATTTAATTCTTAAATTCTTAAAAATACTTATTTATTTATTTTTTTTAGAACTTTTGGTCATGGGATCAAATCAAAACTTTTTGGAATCTGCTCTCCTAAAGCTTAGCTCTCATTGTTTATTATTCAGACTTTGTTCATTGATAAATAGATGTCTAAGATAATGAATATTTTTTCTGCCTTTTTTTAAGTTACTTTCTCCTGGAAACTTCTGGAGATTTTCACGTCTATTTCCCCCCCTATTTTGTACCTGTTTCTCTCCATGTTATCAAACTTATTTTTTGTTTTTGTTTTGTTTTGAGTATTATTCTCCCTTCTCTTCCATTTTCACTTTAAAGTTTTCTTGATCAGATCACTGAGCCTGAAGAAAAATATCTTATTCCCAGTGAAATTGTCCTGTCACAAAATGAAAGATTTTAATATCACTTGAGAATTTCAATCCAAAAATTTAAGAACATTAATCAGTATCATAAACTCTATATTAAGCTGTCCTCATCTCTCCTACCAACCACTTTTATAGTTTTATATTAATAATGTCCATTTAACATTTAGTCACTTGGATCTAGATATTTCCAGGAAGAAATAGAAATATATTTATTTAAATGTCTTGTTTAGCTAAATATTTTGAGTAATTAACTCATAAAGGGGAAGGTTAGTTCCAATAGTAATGTGATGATTTTCTTTATATTAATAAAGTGCTACTTGATTCTCAGTGCCCTCAATGCTTAACTTGGAATGATTGTCAGGATCCCAAGAATGGTAGCTCATTTTTTTCCCCTGCATCAGCACTATTTTGCAGAGGAATGATTTTGAGGCTAGTTGGCATGCTCTAGCATCCTCAGCAGTTCAATAATGAAGTGGAAAAATCCATTACTGCAGGATCCCACAATCACAGAATGAGTAAAAAGGGACCTCAGCAGTGAACTCAAACCTGAATGAGGATCTCCTCTGCAAAGTAATCCTCTACCATTTATTTCAAAGTCTGATGACAGAAAACTCATTCCTCTGGGGCAACCCATTCTACTTGGAGATATCTCTAGGAATTTAAGGTCATTCTCTTCCTACCTTGTGATTATTTGCTTTTTCTCTCACTTTCTGCCCAGACCCCAATACCTGCCAAAAAAAGGAGTTTACAATGGGGACATGTTATTCTCCTCAAGATTTTTCTACTGAATTAAGATTTTGCTTTGAGAAAGTTGTTTAACCACTTGCAATGCTAAGGTTCCATATGGCTAGAATATTACAGCATGCATCTTCTGCAAATTTTATAGTTTTAATTATTATTGTGAAAAGTTCTTCAAATTTCTTAAGAAATAAGTATAAATAATTTGAAGTGCTAACAGCATAGGTCCTTCTTGCAAAAATCAATTCCTAAATCTGGACTGATACCAAAATAAATCAACACAAACACCTAGGAGATCACAGAATCCTGGGAAATATATGATATTCAAATATACTGTTTGAATTATTATCTTTTGTCACAAGTAGCTATGACTAAAAAATCGGAATAAAGTTGTATAGTACAGGAGATAGAGCATTAAACCTAAAGTCAGAAAGACCTAGCTTTGAACCATGTCTCTGTAAAAAGTTATGTCATTCTGGACAATTCATTTAAACACTTGAAGCAGTTTCCTTAAAAATGAATTTTTGGGAGCTGGGATCCATCATTTCATGTCAGTGACTTCCCTCTACCAAAGGTAACTGATCCTTGATCTTTAGCTTGTCTTAAAAAGTGGCCTAGAACACTCCATATTGAAGTGACTTGCCCACAATCACATAGCCAGTGGGTGTCAGATGAGGGAATTGAATTCAAAGCCAGCCAGCCTTTACACCATGTTATCCCTCCATCAATTAAAAAGGGGATAATATTTGCTTTAATATTACCTTACAAGGTTGTTGTAGGACTCAAAGAAGATAATGTACATCAATAGTTTCATATTATCAAAATACCTGGTCTTTAGTGTGATTTTTTAATTTGTTTGGCACAAAAAAAAGATTATTAAGGTACAGTGAAAGCATTCATTTTGTGTCAAGTCTAAGTCAAATAGGAACCTACTTCATTTTTGGAAACAGTACCTGCTAAATCTAAATGTTGAGTAGTTATCCATTTGTACTCTAGAATCCTGATCAATTCATTAAAGAACTCAATTTAAAAATGGAAATAATAATAATAATGTTGTGAGGATCAGATGAGATAATATTTGTAAAGTACTTAGTACAGTATCCCACAAATATTATCATATAAATATTATCTATTATCATTAGCTATTTATTGATTATTGTTGTTAATGTTGTTATAATTAATCAATTAGGAGGGTTTGTTTGTATTTAGAGTCAAAATCTAGTCTCTACTGCTTATTCTCTCTGGCCTCTCCAATCATTTTTTTCCTCACCTTTAAAAGGAAGGGCATGGCCCCATTTGCCTTTCAGCTCTAAATTCCATGAAAGAATTTTCCCTAAGCTGTAACTTATTCTTGGGAAGTCTTTGAAACAATGGGTTTCTGCCATAATTCGCAGTTTCCATTGATATAACTTCTTCTGCCATTGGCTTCCCTCCAATTGATGCCATCTTGAACTCACAACTGCCTTTTCCATGGTACCATACGCTACTGCCAAAGACTCCACTATTCCCCTCACCATTTGCCAGTGTTATCTCCTATACCATTATGGGTGCTCTTCTTCTTCCACTCAGAATTCCTTTTCCTCCCCAGTTAATAGGTTTCTCTATTTCTGACCCAATATTGAAAAACAAGCGTTTCCTGCCTTTATTCTGGTTCCTCAAAATCCTTAAAAACCCAGTCCACTTGGCTTCCCCATGTTATATATAAACTTTTGTAAATTAAAAAATCCCTATGCCTGACTTTGTTATAGAGACATTGCAGTGTTTTTAGAAAATTTATAAATCCAGGCATTACCATAACTATTAGAGAGCAAGATGAAATGAACAATTTAGTACTTTCTTTTAACCAAAGTCAAACTTGGCTGACTTATTTCAGAGATACCTTTGTATAAAACACTTCTATTGGCATTACACTGAAGACCATTGATTCTGCGTCCTTCAAGTTTAATAATGGGAGCTTTACTATACTATCTTCCCCTGGAAGCAAAACAAAACAGAAACCTATTTATCAACTGGTTTATGCTGCATGTAAGTGTGTGTGTGTATACCTTTAGAAGGTAAATATATGAAGAAAAACAAATTACGTTTAGATTAACCAAATATATTTTGATGTTTTTTTTAATATTCTGAAGATGTCTTAAAGAATAAGTGATTAACTTTAGAACTGATTAGGCTAGAAAATATTCAATGAAATGAAATTATTAATATGATGAGGATGACCCCTCCAAAACATAGATAACATTTCTTCCTAAAATCTTAATGAACTATTTAATCTACTTACTGATATAGCATATTTGCTGATCATTACTGAATCTGGATTTTTGCCTAGATGACAAGAGTGGCAAAATCTCAAGGTCAATACCCAAGGGATAAAGTACTCTGGTCATGCTGTTTGGGGTAGACAAAATAAAGGAAAAATTCTTAATTAAGTTTTGAGGAAAGTGTTGAGGAAATTTAAAGGATACTTGTCAGGTGCTGAAATCAAAGGGTTAAAATAATTGAGCTTATGAAACGCTGCAGTTGGAGAAGCCGAGAAGTTTGTAGAATTAATTGCTCTATTAACTGTAGAAGGGCTTTCACTGCCTTTAAAAATATTAATTGAGACTCTCTCCAGCCCTGTCCCATCTGGCCAAACCCTCTAGATTTCATAGATCCTTATCATAAGTTTTCTAGCCAGGCTTCCTTTCTGCCACAGATCATCTGGCAGGAACATTTTCTTGGTGAGTAGTGAATAGACAGGGAAGTCTGAACCTGTATTTGAAAATTCAGGAAGTTCATGACCTGGATCCCTGGTCTCCTACTCATTGAAGACTTTAACTCTTTGTGAATTGGAAAACATAGTCACTAACACCCATGAGCCACATGAAAGTGTTGTGAGTCTTTTCAATACAATTATCCTAAGCTGATTTTGGAATAGCTAGGTGGCACAGTGGATAGAATGCTGGATTGGAGTGAGGAAGACTCATCTTCCTGAGACCAAATCTGGCCTCAGACACTTCCTAGCTATGTGATTCTGAGCAAGTATTTTAACCCTATTTGCCTCAGTTTCCTCATCTATAAAATGAACTGGAGAAGGCAATGGCAAATTACTTCAGTATCTTTGCAAAGGAAAATTCCAAATGGAATCAGAGTCAAACACGACTGAAAATGACCGAAAAACAACATCTGATCTTATAGAAAGGTAAAAGAATAACTGGCCAAGATCCTTTTGTTCTAGGATGTATGCTATATTAGTATTATATAAGATATCACTAACTTAATCAACTTAACAGACATTAAGAAAATAATCTTCTAGTTCTAAGGTGGAATCTAATAGTTACTGTAGTAGAAAATTATCAGTTTAGTTCTATCACTAATTCATGGTGTGACCTTGTATAACCTAGTCTACCTTTTTTGTTCTCAGTTTACTCATTCACAGAATATGAGCATATTGACTATTGTTAACATCTCTTCTAAGTTCTTAAGACTCTTTACCATCACTTAGGAACTCAAGTTTTTATTTTGCAGAATATGAAAAACAAGATGGTTAAAAAGCTAATAGAAACAAAAATAATTGTAACTAAAATTTATATGCTATTTTAAAATTTGTAAAGTATATTATATATATAAAATCTTTTTTGGTTCTCATAAAACCCTGTGAGGTAAGTGCTATTATCTTCATTTTACAGTTGAGGAAACTGATCCCTTGCCTAGAAGTCACAAAGCTAATATGTATCTGGGACAAAATTTGAATTGCTTCCTGAGTCTTTTAAGTCTTGCGCTCCATTTGCTATGTTGACTAGGTACTATAAATATCTATTCATTCTAAAAGCTCAAAAGGGATGTATTAAAGCCTTTGGGAAAAGATTGCAAGAAAGAAGTCTATTGTGAAACATGAATTCATTAATACATAAATTATGATCATTTGGACAGATTAGGCTATTTTTTTTTTTTGTACTAAGCATGAACAACAAATTTTGTTGTTCTTGTTTAGTTTTTTTTTCAATAGTATCTGACTCTGTGACCCCATTTGGGATTTTCTTGGCAAAAATACTAGAGTGGCTTGTTATTTCCTTTTCCAGCTTATTTTTTAGACGAGGACAAACTGAGGCAAACAGAATTAAATAACTAGTGAGAGCCTGAGGCTAAATTTGAAGTCAAAAAGATGAGCCTTCTTGACTCCAAACCTGGAATTCTATTCAGTGCCATCTAGCTGCTCTGGTAAACAAATAAAGGGAGCCCATAGGCTTAAGAGTGAATTTTTCATCCATTGAGAAGTCTACTTATATTCAAAAAAATATAACTGCAATCTTACAAAAAGTTTAGCACTATTAAATATAAATCATGCATATTCATTCACACAATTTGGGATTGCTACTTTACATTCTAATTCAGTTAATGAATTCTGTTGTTTCCACTACACTGTCTCATATCCACCTGTTGCTATTCACTCATGTTCTACTCTATCATATTTATGCACATGTTAAAACTCATCTTATTAAATTGTAAACTTCTCAAGGATAAAGAATGTCATTTTTTCCCTTTGCATCTTCGCTACCAAGCAAAATGCCTTGAACATATTACAAGCTTAATATGTGTTTGAATCCAAATTGATTCTACTCTCACTTCTGGCATTTATTACTTGTAACTTGGACTTTTGCTGTAGTCTTAAAAATTGATCTTTCTGCTCCTGACCTATAATCTATCTTACACATTGATACCAGATAAATGTTGCCAAAGGATAGATTGGGTCACTTCAACCCATTACTCAACAGTCTCAAAAGGCACCCTATTCTCTACTGAATAAAAGCCAATGCCTTTGTCCAACTATTCTAGGAAGTTTAGGATGCTGTTAAGTATTCAGATTCCACAAGTGACTGACTCCAACCAAGCAAATATAATTTTTAAAGTATTTAACTGCTAAAATAAATATTTACTGTTTAAGAGAAGTTGCCAAAGACAGGGAGAGCCTAAAAACAGTTCCAGAGAGTAACTGGACTCATGTCTCTCTTGCTCCTTCATGCTTACCCCTGGTCCCAATCTCAAAGCAGCCAACACAAAGTGAGGGCTTCATTATGTTAATAAAGGAATAACTTTTCCGTTTCTTTAACCTAAACCGCTAAATACTTCCATCATTCAGGGGTTGTTTTAGCAGCCAAGAGAATCAAGAGTCAAAACAGTATCTACCATTTTACTTTTATAATCCTGTTATTTTTTCTGCTCCTTTTCCTCCTTATCTATTGCATTTTCTTGCTTGTTCCTATTTTGATTATTACAATGCTTATTTCCTTTTGAGTATATATCTTAGTCATAGTGTCAGCTTGGGCTGATCAGAGCCTGCCACACATAAATACTTAATTTCTTATCTATCTTGTGTGCCACTATATTTATTTTGGAACTGGTATACTGTCCACTAACAGAAATATAGAATCTCAAATTTATAAGGAACTTTAAAGACTTCTATTGGCATCTGAACATGAGAGCTAAAATGATCTGGTCAGCATCAGCTATCTAATAAGGGGAAAATCCATCATTGCTGAATGACAGCTCTTGGAGCTATTTCTTTTTTTGTAATAACTTTTTATTGACAGTACATATGCATAGGTGATTTTTTTATAATATTATCCCTTGCACTCACTTCTTTTCTGACTTTTTCCTTCCCTCCCTCCATCCCCTCCCCTAGATGGCAAGCAGTCTTATACATGTTAAATATGTTATAGTATATCCTAGATACAATATATGTCTGCAGAACTGAACAGGTCTCTTGTTGCACAGGAAGAATTGGATTCAGAAGGTAAAAATAATCTGAGAAGAAAAACAAAAAATGCAAACAGTTCACACTCATTTCCTAGTGTTCCTTCTCTGGGTGTAGCTGATTCTGTCCATCATTGATCAATTGGAACTGAATTAGATCTTCTCTTTGTTGAAGAGACCCACTTCCATCAGGATACATCCTCATACAGTATTGTTGTTGAAGTGTATAATGACCTCCTGGTTCTGGAGCTATTTCTTTCATGAGAGTATGAGAGTCTTTCTAGATATTCTTTCTTGAAATCCATTGGTTTTTTGAAGACCATGATCACCAGGGGCCCTTAATTAATAAGATCTCAGGAACACGTACTAGAACTACAAATGATCAAATCTAATACACTAATTTTACATCTGAAGAAACCAAAATCTGTCCAAGATCGCGCAAATTGATTTTTCTGCTCTTTAAAATTATACCTGGAGTTACTGGCATTCATACCTGGCTTTTTGACAGAATGTAAGCTCCTTGAGGGCAAGGAATGCTTCATTCATTGTTTCTCTACTTAGAACATCTAGAACAGTATATGGCACAAAGCAGGTGTTTAATAAATCCTTGATTATTGAAAGACCTTTTCCTACCCACCCTCCCTCCATCCCCAGGCTATAAGCTCTATATGAACATGAAACAGAATTTCCTTCTCTTTAGTCACAATAACAGAGAATACAGTGCTTTTCACATAGTGGATATAATAAATAGTTGAAGAATTAAAAGAATCTATTCATGATAATCATTCAATAGAATATAAACTCCTTGAGGGAAGAAAATGTTTTGTCTTTATGTGCTTGTTAGCTGGCACAATGTGTTATACATAGTAGACAATAATAAATGTTTGTTGAATTTGAATTTAAATGGGATATTTTCTAGGAGATAGTTTGTTGCCTTAGTTCTTATTATTATGTTTGCTCTGAATAACAAATTTGAATTCCTTTGAGAATATCCTAGAATTTAGACATGATTAAATGTTCTATAATTTAGGCAGTAGATGCACATCAGAGTGTAAACCTTGGAGTCAGGAAGAAGTGAATTCAAAACTATCTCCAGGCATTTACTAGGTGTGTGACCCTGGACAAGTTAACCAAGTTTTTTACATGTCCTAGTCTGCTCATCTGTTACATGAGGATAATAATAGCACCCAACTTCTTAGAATTGTGAGGATAATGTGAAATAATATTTTTAAAGTGCTTTGCAACCTTCAAAATACTATATAAATGCTAGTTATTATTATTACCTCTCATTATTTAATACTGCCACTCCTATTTATCCAAATATATATATTAATTGCTATACTTTATTTAATTAGTGTGAAGTAATATATACAAAGAATAAGAATTATCCAGTTCTTCATGGTCTATCTTTATCATCAACTTTGATTAAGCTTAGATTGCATATGGTGAAATCATCTGTTATATTTACTGATATTATCTATCTATAAATCTATGCCACCTAACTGTATGAAACTCTGAAATTCAAGAATGATACATAGAAATTTAGATTTGTAATTAGCTATAAAAACGGGTGTTATGAACATTTTATATAGAACGACTGCCTAAATTTTAGAGGAAAAAAACCTTATAAAAATAGGAAGTA
Source organism: Sarcophilus harrisii (assembly GCF_902635505.1). Taxonomy (NCBI): domain Eukaryota; kingdom Metazoa; phylum Chordata; class Mammalia; order Dasyuromorphia; family Dasyuridae; genus Sarcophilus; species Sarcophilus harrisii. The sequence goes on along the minus strand of NC_045430.1, from coordinate 148,454,403 downwards.
AAAAATCTCACCAAAAGGAAAATAAAAAGGAAAGGAATATTTTATTGTGTTATGTACGTGAACTGAGTAACTGATTATAATCTTTTAAGGCAGACTATTATTATTGTAATATCTTATGGCTCCATTTATCAAACTATTAGTTGGATGACTTTGTAACTGATACAGCACAAATTTAGCAAAGGAATAAATCACCACTTTACACATTTCAGTGGGAAAGAATAAAAGAGATGATTCTCCTTAACTGGTTGCATTTTAATGGAAAATGAAATAAAGTCTTGGGAATAAGAACAAAGTTATAAATTCTAAGTTTCAGGCTTGGATCAGTTACTTGTTAATCTAAGATATTCATGGAAAGAAACAAGCTCAGAACACCGTGGTGCTTAATTTGCCACAATAATTTTATAATGTTTAAACTGGAAGGGACCTTAAAGATTATCTAGTCTCATCCCCTGAGGTTCACCCCCTGTGGCTCACCCCCTATGGCCAAAATCACAATTATAAAAGGGCACAGTACAGATTTGAACTTAAGTCTTCAGATTCAAAACCCAGTATGATTTTCAGTACATTGTGAATATATTTTAAAAGCAAATGGAAACAAGCTGACTTCCTCAGGTCAGTCCTACTGACTATTTGGATAGTCTTTACACCCAACAGGAAACTCTCTATAATGTGAATTTACTGTTGTTCATAATCTTTTTTGCCTGGGGCAGATGTTTAGCTTCTTGCCCTTAGACTACTCTCTATGAAAATAATTTGACATCCTTACTGAATTTAATCAATAGTTACTGTGATTCAATGGATATTAGTGATCATGTTAGCGAATTAAACAGAATAGAATTATGTTTGATTTAATTACGATAGTTAATACTATAAGAATAAGTCATAATCAATTAACCTACCATGAATTGATGATATTACTTGTATCAACTTATTGGACAGATTTATACTATGAGACCTGTTATAAGGACTTATATTAACTTGTGTTAGGAATTTGCTATGATAGCAGTTTCTTACCTCTGCCTCTAAGTGACCTTTGCTTGAAAACCACAACTACCTTGATCCCTTGTCATAGGGTTCTTGAACCCCAGAATGCTGCTGACCAAATACTAGTGATTGATGACCTGTAAGAACTCTTGCTGAGATGGCCAGATGACATATGGAAGCTAAACCTGGAAGCTCAATAATTTTTCTCCCTTAGCCAATTGGAGGAGTTCCCCTATTTCTGAAGATGGTCAATCATGGAATTATATTGCTTCATTTTTTATTTTTACTGACCTAAGAGTTAAAAAAAACTTCCATTCCCATGAGTAGGGGCATCCTTAACTGCAGTGAAGGTCTTGGATCTGATTTCTTTTAGGGACTACCAGTCTCCCTAATAAATTGATTGTTCTCAGAGCTTTGCCTCAGCTGCTTTTTGTTACAGATTAGAATTTTAAAGTTTATAATTCCAGATCAGGTTTTGACACCATGGCATTCTTTATTTAGTTCACTTAACCTGCCCAATTGCCAACAAGTCATTATCATAGATCGGATAGTTTATATATACAATGTATGTATTTTAAATAATTTTATTAAATATTTTATACTTAATATATATATATGGAATACAAATTTTATAACTTTATTAAGTAAAGTTGCCTAAGACCAAAATACTAAAACTGTTAACATTAATGAATTGTAAGGAAAAAATACAACTAAGTGGTAAAATGGATGGAGTTTTGGACTTGGGATCAAGGGATGAGTTCAAATTCTGTCTCAACTTCTTACTATCTATGAGGCAAGCACTTAACCACTATCTGTTTCAGTTGCTTTTCTGTTAAATGGGAATAACAATAGCACCTACTCTCCAGGGATATGTGAGAGATAACATGAGAGAATTTATTAAAGTGCTCTGTAAATCTGAAAGTGCTCTATAAATGAGTTATTATCATCATCTTTCTTCTCATTGTTATTATTATATTGGAGAAGGAAAAGTTATAGCTATAAGTTAGGGCAAGAACCACAGAATGATAAAGGCTTAAGAGAAGAAGATTCATAGAATGGCTAGAGCCAAGAGGATGAACACATTGATCTATCTTTCTAACTTCTTAATGATCATTTACTTATACTACCATCAGTTTCCCTCCATATTGTTTCTTACTAGGCTCATGCACCACATGATTCTATGATGAAGGACCTACCCTTACTCTCCTTCCATGGCAAAAACACCAAAAGAGAAGAAACAACCTCCATACAATCTCCTTCATCTCAACAATGGATAATTTTGCCTAGATTCCCCCCACCAAGTGAATTAAATAAATTTAGCCCTCCTAGCTACATTTATTAAAATCTGTCAGACAATTTTACCTATCTTAGGTCACAGAATAAATGAAGTGTACCTACAGGCCTTGAAGATTCAGGAATCAAAGGAGAAAGGCCTATATTATTTAATACTTTGTCTCAAAAGACCAAATTCTTTTTTGATACAAAATGAGCATACCGTCTCCCCCAGCACCCGCACACACACACACACTCACACTGCATCCATAGTTTAAAGTCTAAATCTGCTGGAATCGATTTCTTTTTCTGGTGACTTTCTCTCCTGTCATCCCCAAACCCAACATCTGTTCATTACATTGGCTGTCTAAATTGCAGTGATGAATTTCTCATTACTGGCACCTGATTCCATTCAAAAGAAATAGATAAAAAGAGATTGGAGTGTTATTCATTGTCAGCTGTACTAAACTGCTACATTCTTGATGTTTCTTTGCTAATTTATTCATTGAGATGCCCCTCACTGCTGACGAGTACTGAGAGCAGATAGAGCTTCTGTGTGGCTATTTTAGGTTTTATTTTATAGGTGTATTTGTTAGGTATTTTGAATGGCAGCATGGCAAAAGGAATAGAATAAACTTCAGGAGTCCTCTGTTTGAATCCCTTACTTACCATCCACTCCCACCTTGTTCTCTTCCTTAATCCTATGGTACAAAGCAGCTACCCAGTTTTTTTACATGCAAAGTCCCCTTTCATTGCTATCCCTCCCTACTTTCTTATATTCCCATCTCCTTATTCTCACCCCTGGAAACCTATTGCTATCCCTCCCCACTTTCTTATATTCCTATCTCCTCATTCTCACCCCTGGAAACCTATTGCTATCCCTCCCCACTTTCTTATATTCCCATCTCCTCATTCTCACCCCTGGAAACCTATTGCTATCCCTCCCCACTTTCTTATATTCCCATCTCCTCATTCTCACCCCTGGAACCCTATTGCTATCCCTCCCTACTTTCTTATATTTCCATCCCTTTATTCTCACCCCTGGAAACCTATTGCTTTCCCTCCCTACTTTCTTATATTCCCATCTCCTCATTCTCACCCCTGGAAACCTATTGCTATCCCTCCCCACTTTCTTATATTCCCATCTCCTTATTCTCACCCCTGGAAACCTATTGCTATCCCTCCCCACTTTCTTATAGAAACCTATTGCTATCCCTCCCTACTTTCTTATATTCCCATCTCCTTATTCTCACCTCTGGAAACCTATTGCTATCCCTCCCCACTTTCTTATATTTCCATCCCTTTATTCTCACCCCTAGAAACCTATTGCTATCCCTCCCTACTTTCTTATATTTCCATCTCCTTATTCTCACCTCCCTGGAAACCTATCCCTGCTTAAAAAAAAAAAAAGTTTCTCTCTGGAATCTCTATGTTTGCAAAGTTCCCTTCATCTCACTTCTTCCTTTCAACCATTTTACCAATAATGAATCGCCAAATGCCTACTATACACACACCATCCACAGGTACCACACACACACACACACACACACACACACACACGTACAAATACTTGCCATTCCTTTCTGTACCTCCAGACAGAATATTCTCCTCCCCTCCCCTCAGCCTTTCAGTTTCCTTGGCTTCCTTTAAGATAAAACTGAAACCCCATCTTCTGCTAGCTGCTAGTGCCTAATCATGTGAGTTTATTTTCCATCTTCTATGTATTTCTTTTGTATGTATTAATTTATTTGTATGTTGTTTCCTCCAGCCCACCCCCTACCCATAAGAAAGTAGGGCTAGCATAGTTCCTGGCACATAATATGCATTTAATAAACATTTACAATTAATTAAGATTGGAGGGCACTATCAATTGGTGACACCAGGAAAGACTTGAAAAGAAGGTAATGCATAAACCCAATCCTGAAGGCAGAGAAGGAAGTGTGCCATATGTGAAGAGTAGAGAGAAGGCTAGGGTGACTGGACTGTAAAGTGTAGGAATGTGAATAATATATAATGAGGCTAGAAACTTGTTTCCCAGCCTCCTCTAGAAGGAGTAAGATTCCCGGCTAAACTAGGTGGATTTTTTCTTATATTACCCAATCCACTGGGCCCGAAAGATAAGTAAACACATTTGCTTCTATCACTTCCACTTCTGCCACTTCTCCTCCTAAGGTTCACTATGCCCCTCTTGTACCATCCTATTCAGATCCTGTAGTTAAACAACAGACTCCCAGACCATTCTCTCTTCTTTATTAAGAAGTTAAGCAACTAGTTCATCAAATTTATCTTCCTTTCAATCACTACCCCTGTGTTTGAGGACTTCAATCCATAATATGTCTTTTCATCTGAGACACTCTGACCTCTCCGCTCATCTCCCTATTCTTTGCCCATTACGTGTTTCTTGTATTTAACCTCAGTCACACATGGCCATACTTTTGATCTTACCATCACTATATCCATTTTATGTCTATTAATCTGAACAATGAAATGTCTGTATCAGACAAATCCTCCCATCTCTTTATTTCTCTCTTCACCTCACCCTAAATGTATTTTCATCCTTATTCCAGTCTCTAACCACTCCACCCCACTGTTCTTCTAGTCCATCAGTCCACTCTGATCTCATCTTCTTTCCTTCTCAATCTGGAACTTTTCTTGATCAATTCAACTATATCTATACTTTCATGCCCCTTTGTCCAGCTAAACCATAATCCAACATTATTTTTACCATCTACTTTCTCTATTCTTCCGTTCTTGTTACTAGTTATGCTAAGTTCTTAACTAAGCATTCCCTCTTATATGTCAATCACTGTATTTTTCTCCAAGTGATTCTCAGTCACACTTCCTGCAAAATTTGTTAGAAATATTCTCTTCTTTCCTTGAATCATCCATACCATTCAACTTCTACTATCTTTCAATTGACGACCTTGTCTTCTACTTTATCAAAAAAATGGGGACTGCTCAAGTTATAATTCTTATTTTCTTCTTTACAATGATTTAAAAAATCTATTGATGCCACCTGTTTTTCTCTCCTTATTTGTCCTATGAAAAGTGGAGATGAGGAATAAAACAAATAAACATTTATTAAGGACAATCAAGACTGATCTAGATTCTATGGGATGGGAGGAAGGGACATAAGTTTGTTTGCCATACTTATTTTTCCCATTAGTACTTTTAGGATGACTGAAAGATTTCTACCATAAAAGTTGGTTTGGGAAGGGGGAATATTTTATCCATTCTTTCCTGAAGGAAAGATCATTTAAAAACTTATACTCATGTGAAACATTGACATAGTTTTCCTTTTAATATTTACACAGAATTTTTTCTTCCTATTTCCTTTTTTTTCCCCTCTGAAGCAATTGGGGTTAAATGACTTGGCCAGGGTCACACAGCTAGGAAGTGTTAAGTGTCTGAGACCAAATTTGAATTCAGGTCCTCTTGACTTCAGGGATGGTGCTCTATCCACTGCACCACATAGCTGCCCTTTCTTCCTATTTCTTAAAAATCTTCCAGGGGAATAGCTTGAAATGTTTAATTCCTAACCAAAAGCTCATTATATTAACAATTGGGAAAAGAAAATTTCATTTATTTTTAAAAAGATGGTGAGATCCTTATTTGTCCTATTCTCTGAAGAAGAGAAACCCTTCTGCTTGCCTAGCCTATCTTCTCTACTTATGCTCTTGAGTGCCTTCAATTGAGGAAGTTTGTTTTTTATCATACACCCCCTTCTTATTTTTCACCTTTTCTTATATATTAGCTTCTTCATTGCTGTCTATATGGATTCCCACCTTTAGGGAAAAAACACCACAATTGACCATTCTTTATTTGATCTTATTATTCTTCTAAAATATGATTCTTTACCTCTTCTCCCTTTCACAGAAAAAGGCTTTAGAGAAAAGTTCTCTATATTTTCCTCTTCCATTTTTTTTTTTTTTTTTTTACTTCTCAACATTTTTTAGATGGATCCTTATCTTACCATTCAATAGATAACTGCTTTCCTCAAAGTTATTGAGCTCTTAAATTCTAGATCTTTTTGAAGTCCTCATCTTTCTTGATTTCTAAAGTTTTTGATACATTTAATTGTCCTCCTCATTTTACTATGGCACTGAGTCCCACTACCTGTCTGGACATTTCTCAATTTTCTTTCCTGAATCATCATTCAAGTTCTGCTCCAACTATCAATGTCTCCTACAGTTGCTATGACCTGGACCTTCTTCTCTATGGTGTCTATACTTTCTTTCAGTGATCTCATAAGATAACTTTCAGACTTATCAATCCAATCCTAATCTTTCTCCTAAATTCTAATCTTACATTATGAACTGCCCATTGGATATTTCTATCTAGATGTATTTTACACATTTCAAATTCTACATGTCCAAAATAGAATTACCTTCTTTACTAAAACTACTCCCCCCAAAAGCTTTCCTTTCTTTGTTGAGATTCCCATGACCTTTCTAATCAGCCATCCTTGACATCATCCTTTCTCTCAACTCCCACACTCCTTCAAATGCCAAGTTTAGTACATTCTATTTTCATAACATCTTTAACATTATTCTCTTTATTCACAACATCTATGATCCAGATTAGGACATTATTACCACTTACTTGGAATACTACAACAGTCTCCTAATTGGAATTCTTGATCCCAAATTCTTCCCTCTTCAAACTATCATCAATGCAGATATCAAAATTTATTTTTCCCAGTTGCAAGTCTAACTGATGGGGGGAACCCTGAAACTGTCCTGACTTTGGGTAAACACTTGAGAAACTCTCCTTGAACTCTGGAGAAACTCTACTGGAAGAGGTCTGCCTCAGGGAATCAAGATAAAATGGTTTCATTCTGTTGTCTTGGTGGCACTAGCTACATTCTCCATGGAGTTGAGTCCAGAACCACTCCTACTTAGCTCAAACTTAAGTAGTCTCATTTAGCTGGAGATCTAGATTTCTATTGAACTCTGTTGTACTAAAAATTGGCTCAGGACCACTCCCAGTAAATGCTCCCATTCCACTGGAAATCTAGGCCTGGGGGCAGTGATAGCATTGAGGGAATCTCCTTACATTGAAACTTCTGTCTCAGATTTCCTTATAAAAACAGCAATTTTAAACTCATTTCTTTGCAGAGGACCTAAAAGCAGGACCACACCAGCCCAAATGACATCTCTTTGACATAACTACCTCCAAGAACCCCCTGGCCACTGAGAAGACATTCTCTTTTCAGCATTAACCCCTCTTTATCTATCTCACCTACTTCTCTGTCAGGACCTAGCAGAGGCTCAAAGCAGGGACCATGCCTTGTCAAGGAACCCTTCTCTCTCCTTGGCATAGCTGCCTGCCAGGACCCTGCCCCCTGAGAAGAGACCCTCGCTTCTCAGTGTTAACACACCCTTGCCCCTGTTTATCTCTCCGACATGATTTCTCTACACCCTTTCTTTATCTCTCTGCTAGGACTTTGTCACTCTCACAAGTTAGCCTCCTAGCAAAAGCTGACTTCTCAGTGTCAAAAAAATTTCTTTTTGCCAGTCTCACTTTTCACGTTTGTAAATTCTTTTACAAAGGACCTGCGCCGAACAGAAGGGGTTCCCACAACTCTCTGCCCTGCGTCAAACCTCATCATCACTATATCATCCCTTCCTTAAAAGGCTTCGGTGGTTCCCTATTATGAAATGCAAACTCTTGCATTTGATGTTTACAGCCCTCCACAATCTGAGATTCCACTTAACTTTCTAGGCTAATTTCCCATTACTTCCCTTCTTCTCTTCTTCCTTCCAGCCAACATGGCCCACTAATTTTTCCTTGACATTCCATTTCCCATTTCCATGCCTTTCACTGGCTGTTCTCCATGTCCTTCTCATCTTCATCTCAAGTACTTCCTCAGCATCTTATAAAAAACAAACATTCAGATTTGGCAGGATTCCACTGAGGACAAGCCATTCCCTTTTAGGCAGCCAGTAGTACTTCTGAAGATCTCTTATTGTCAAGGCAATGCTTAGTATACTGAGCTCAGCTCAGTTTACTTCCCCCTACAGGAAAGGGACCTGTATAGATTTCCCTACTTCTTCATGCTCCGCCTTGAACTTTTTTTCCTATTGACTTATCTGTTTATTCTGTTTTTGTTTCTTGGGAGCAGGCAATGCTTTATTTTTGTTTTTTAATTCCCAGCATAAACACCATGTCTTATATGTGTAAGAAGTGCTTTACAATGAGCAAGATGATTCAGTGAATAGAGCTTTGGCTTAGAGTCAAAGAGAATACTTTGAATCCTGCCTCAGACACTTATTATCAGTGGGACCTCAGCCTCAGTTCCCAAATCTGTAAAACAAGAATAATAGCATCTACTCCAAAGGATTAACATGAAGATAAATTGACATAATATAATGGAATGTTTATTGTAAACTTTGTTTTAGAAGTATTAATTTTTACTATTATTAATAATGGTGATGTTATGCTTGTCAAATTAAGTTAGAATCCTTCTTTTCCTTCAAGATTTGATGCAAGTGCCACAGAAGCCTTGAGCTCCACAATTAATTGTTTGATTATTTGAAAAGAAAAAGAATTCATATTTAGACTTCTCTGTTCTGTGTTATATCTCCTCCCCCCTCAAGGATAATATAAGCTCCTTGAGGGCAGAGATCATTTTTGCTTTGTCTTCAATGATTTGCATATAATAGGACCATAATATTTATTGGGTTAGATTGGATTGTAGGATCAAAGAAAAGTTGTTACACTTTTTTGAGCTTCAGTCTTCTCATCTCTAAAATAAAGGAATGAGACTATCTAATGCCTCTTAGAACTCTATCATTTTAACATTCAGTCATATCAAGTTTGACATTTACCAGATAAATGATTAATATTCCCTGAAACTTGCCACAATTTTCTTTACTATCAACTTTCAGTTCAATTTATTAAGTCAATTATGAAAATACACTCATGAAACCAAAGGTGCATTTGTACTCAAACAGGTGTTTTCTGATGTTTTTAGTTGAACATTAGCTAATCAGTCTTACAACAAGCTGAAGCAAGGAACAATATTATAAACAAATAAAACAAGCCACGTGTACTATTTACAGTTAATTGCCTCATTTTCTTCTGTTTGTGGTACATTCTCAATGAGTTGTTTATCCTGTGTATAACTAGTGAGACTCATTTTTGTACTAAAACCTATACTCTAAGATATGCTTGAAATAGCTTTCTCTTTACCTTTTAAATGTATTAGTTGTTGGAAAGTCATTTTTTGTTGGACATACTTTTCAGACCTCTGGTTTGTAATTATCTAAGAATATCAAAGGACTAGTCAAAGCTTTTTACAAACACATGAGCTCATTCAAGAAGTGTAATGGGAAAAGAACTGGGAATGGAGATTTCCCTTTAGGAAACTAGTCTATTTATAGGCAATTCTCAATTATCTGTGTTTATATGTGCAGGCTAGGGATATTGTTAAATTCATGGATAATTAATGTTGCTTTTTAGCCAATAGTTTTAACTGCTTCCCTCTAAATGACATTACCATAACAAATAGCAAAACTCGTTGATGGGTCTCCCTGCTTATCTGATTCATAAGGGGTGTTAGCATTCAAGTAAAGGAACCCAGTTTAGTTGTAGAAATGGGAAAGGAACAGGGGTGTGGCTATTGTGGGAGAAAATGCAAAGAAAGATATTTCCAATGGCATGGAGCTGAGCAAAGTCAATACATTTAAAAGAAGAGGGTATGTGTGACTCTGGACAAGTCACTTTAGTTCCAATTGCCTCAGCAAAAAAAGAAAAGAAAAAAAAGAGGTTTTTAATTTAATTGAGGTGGATTTGAGCTCTGCAGACAGAGGGGGAGAAAGCAGGATGGATCCTGTCTGTAATGGTGTAGTAGTCTTATGTCATTAGATGTCTTTCCTTTTCTAAACATGACAGTGTACTATGTATGTGCACTAACAAGTTACACATACTATTGATATACTATGAGCTGACCCTTGTAGAGAGGTACTAAGAGTATTAGATGGTACATACAATTCCCCTCAGAGAACCTCCAAGTATTTGTGGATGAGTTGATAAATTTCTCTTAAGTCCAGGCCCACACATTTTTCAAGAATAATTTATGACAGGGTTTCAATAGTGAGAAGAAATTATGTGGTTGTTAAAAACATCTTAAATTATTCACCATCTCCAAGGCATCAACCCAACGGTGTGTGTCTGTCTGTGTAAATATGTGTTTGAATGATCCCAAACTTCGCCCTCACATAATGACCCCTCATTTTAATACCAATACTTTTCCAATATTTTATATGACTATAATTCATGGAGTACTAGAGAATTTAAAGAACTAAAAGGGAAAATCATCCAAAATGTAGTGGAGCAAGGGGTTCATTATAGGAAGGAAAAGGTTTGGGCATATTCCAAAAAAGAGGATTATAATGAATTAATAATAACAGTAACAACAATAATCATCATCAAAGAATATTATAAGCAAACAAAAAATAGAAATGGACCCAGTAAATCAGAAGTAAGTAGTTTAGAAGCCACATAATAGAATCAGAAAATCACATATTAGCATCATCTATATTTTACTCTGATTTTATTTATTTTGTTAAATATTTCCCAATCACATTTAAATCTAGTTTGACTATATTGGGGAGTATTAGGTGGGCGTTAGTCAGATACTTTGTGCTCCAGGTCATGTAGAATTAATAGGAGAAATAGGATTTATAGTTAGAAAGAATCTTATTGCTCACCTAATCCCCTCTCTTCCTTTCTTTCTCCTATCCCTTCTCATCCCTTTGCTTTCTTCTCTCCACTACTTTTCACTTTTCTCCTTTCCTCTCTTCTCATCTTCTCTTTTTTCCTGTCTTTTCCCTTCCTCTCTCTGTCTCGCTCTCCCATCTTACAACATAGAAATAGATACATATACACATATGTACAATAAAATCAATACTTCCAAGCCCCATTTGAAAAAACCTTCTTTTAGCACTCAAATTTCACTATAAAGGTGATCTTCTGAATTGGCTGTATATAAGGTCAGAATTGAGCACACAGGCACACATACATCTCAATTATAAAATTCCAAATTCATGTCCTTGAAACATAGATGCACATAAAAAAGTTTCCATAGTTTTCTTTGCGAAGGCTGTCCTTCTCACTATCTCACATGATTTAGGATGTGGCTCATTGGGTCTATTCGAGTATCTGGCACGCTTGCAATTCTACAGTGTCTCAGAAATTGTGTATTTAGAAGACTGTAGGGTTGGGTTAATGTTCACATCCAGAAGGAATTTAATGTAACACATGGACACAGGAGTTACACATCTGTTTACTGAGCCAATCAAATTAAAAAACGTTACCACACCATCTGCTGTGGTAGCTCCTATAAAAATATAGCAAATAGACAATGCTAACTCCAAAATGTGTAGATGTGGAAGCTTGATATTATTTAACAGAGTGGAACAAAAAAAAAAAAAAAAAAAGGCCTTAAAAATCCCTTTCAATTGTTAGATAAGAGGAGTTAGGTGGGGAAGCAGAAAACAGAGGAAAAAACTGTGTTTTACTTTAAGCCATCTCAGCTTTTCAGCTTGTAATGCTTCCCTACAATCAATTATTTTTTCGAGTGGGAGGGATAATTTATGTACTGTTTTCTTTCCTTTTAAAAATAGATATAGAAAATAAAAAAGGTGTGAGGAAAGATGACACCAGGGAGAAGAGACTTGTGGGTGGAAGTGGTAGCTGAATGATAACAGCTGTTTTCAGCACCCCAAAATGGCAGATGCAGGTGTCCATGGCAAGAAATAATAACCAGTCTTCTTTTGCCTCCCCAACTTCCTTTTCTGCTCTTTCTCTTTCTCTTGCTCAAACTGCTAGAGCCTTCCAGTTTTTCTTTTTTTTTTTTTTTGAATTCAGATCCTAACAAACCTTCATTGATTCCCTTCTCTCAAAGAAAAGTGAATGAATTCCCCTTTGTGGTTCACTTTCCACATGCTTTTTATGCACGCTTCAACACATTCATTCAGATTATCATTCTGTACACTTTTTGCATTAATTCTCAACTGACTGACCCTCTTCATCTGTAATTATTACCATGAAGGTTTTGAATATCATTAAACTCTTCTCACTGACTGCATTAACTTTAAAAGGTAATTTGATTAATTCGGCAAGCCACTGGTAGAGGGAGATTTAACACCTCACAGAATTTGTGCATTATCAGTGTTTTGCAGCAACTAGATCTCAAAGATAAATGTAATCCTTGGGGACCAGATGAAAAAGGTTGGTGGTTTTTCTGAAAGATTTTAAGTAATTTTGTTAAGCTTTTAAAAACAGTGTTCTAAATTGTTTTCCCTGGAATGACAAACAGATCATTCCTCCACATTCCCCCACAGTCCCGATTTAATAACTTTTCATTGCTGTGGAACGCATATGTTTCCAGTGCACAGCCAAAGGTTCTCCACTTGGGAAAACACGATGACTCTGAGGCAACAAAAGTTATCAACTGATAAATTGTAGAACAATATGAGCTGCCAAAATACTCAAAATCTAAAGACTTCAGCGAACTTCCAAATTTATCGGAGACCAAAGAGGCATGTTAATGCATATTTTCAGTGACTTACATCATTGGCTATCATGTTTGAATAAAGGTGGGGTTAAGTTAAAAATGATGCCAGGGACAATGGAAGCTCTGATGCTTCATGTATGTCTAATAATCCTCTGGCAGACATTTGAGGAAGTGATATTCTCTCATTGGAAATGCTGATATTTTGATTTAGATGAAGTGAATTGCATGATGAGAGTGTCCTACCTGTGTTTTCTTATGAGGGGAGAGGTACTAGACCTTTGATTTCTTATCAAATGAGAAAACATATACATTCACATGTTTCTTTGGTTCCTGAGAAGAGAGAGATATCCAGAATAGTTAGCATCTGCAGAGTGCAGCAAGGTTGGAAAATTGCAACTATTATAACTGTTTATTCTATTACTTACATAGGAGAACTTTCAGATGAGGAAATGATTCTCCTCTCCAACGTTTATTCTTTGAGAGTTATTGAAAGCACCAAAACATTAAGTGAGTTGCTCAGGGTTATACCGATAATATCTGTCAAGAGGTGAGAGGAGTCACATGGCCAACATTTGTCACTTGATATTTGAGACTCAAACCCAAGTCTTTCTTGCTCTGTGGCTAGTTTTCTACCCACTTTGTCATACTGCTTCATGCTTTTTACATATATGATCTGTTGTGGGTCTGTTCTTCAATAGGACAAAGAAAGGCTAATGATAATTCACATTTCAAAAAGTGTAATCAGTAATTTCCTCATAGTAACCTAGTAAGGATTGTAGAGCTAATATTCTTACTTTTTTTTTTTTTTTTTTTTTTTTTAGCACATTTAGAACATTAGTAACATCACCTTTATTATGTCATTGGTTCTTTTAGAGAACGAAGATCAAATAATAACAAAGGTACTAAATGAACTTCCCTGATAGCAAAGCCCTTATTTACTACATAATATCCTCTCTGAGAAACAAGCTAGGTGGTGAAGTGGATAAAGCACCAGACCTGGAAACAGGAAGATCTGACTTCAAGTATAGCTTCAGACATTTACTAGCTACTATGACATTGAACAAGTCATTTAACCCTGTTTTCTTATCTGTAAAATGAACTGGAGAAGGAAATGGCAAACCACTCCAGTACCTTTGCCAAGAAAATTCCAAATGGGGTCATGAAAAATCAGAAAGAACTGAACAAAAAAGTCCTTTCTGAGTATTATTAAGATCTCTTAGAAGTCATGAAAAAGATGCTAGATGAAGACCAGAGGGCAGAAAAGAGGGAAAAGATGTAAATAGAAGAAAGGAGCTATGGAACAAACTGAGAGAAAACAAAGAGGAATGCATGGTGAAGGATGTCAGAGTACCCTTGGGAGATTATCCTTTGGGGCTTCAATATACAAACAAAATTTAAAAGTTTTTTTTCTCTCCAGCAAAACCTATATGATGCTTCTCAGCAAAAAATATTACCTGACGTCAGGTTCATTATTGTTATCAATTTCTCATGTTCAGTCAATGTTCCCATTTGACTCTTAGATTTTTATTTTTTCCTTATTTACCAGAAATTTATCCCTTTTTTCTCCCTCCTAATTTCTGGATTTGATTATTACATCATGTTGCAACATCATGTATGTATCTTTAAAGAAATCTATCCTTTTTGTTTCTGGTTACTTCTCTCTAATTCATATAAGGAGAAAAATCAATTAGTCATTACATAATTGGGGCAAAACTACTTTGAGCAATGTTGTGCACTAGTTTGTTCAAATATTTCAATCATGTCCAAATCTTTGCGACCCCATTTTGAAGTTTTCTTAGCAAAGATGTTGGAGTGGTTTGCCATTTCCTTCTCTAGCTCATTTTACAGATGAGGAATTGAAGTGAACGAGATTAAGTGACTTGTCCAGGTTACACAACCAGTACATGTATAAGACCAGATCTGAACTCAGGAAGATGAGTCTCAGGCCTGACACTATCTACTACGATCTAGCTGCTCCTGAATTAATTAACTATAACTATGACTATGACTATAAATATTGAGATAATTGGGTTACTAAGAGAGGCAGAGAATTATAAAGGAATTTTGTATTAAATAATAGATATATAGGTTCTTGTCAGCATAAAATTTGATTTCTAATGTTGCTTTCAATAGGCAACATATAGTCAAAATAGCAACAGAATGAATGGAGCTTATGAGAATAAGTTCTTGTCCATGTTCATGAATATCCCTTAGTTAATTTGGGCTTCAGGGTCCTTCTCTATAAATGAGGATTTTGGTCCACATAATTTCTAAGATTCCTTTAATAGCCAATATTTGGTGACATTCGGTCACCAAATCTGTTTTCTAGATGCTTTTCCCAACTCTAACACAAGACAACTAAAAATTACTTTTTGAGTATGGTTTTCTAATCAGTTTTACATTTGCCATGTTTATTTGCTAGTTAAGCATTTGAAATGGAATCAGAAGTCTTACAAAAGTTGGGTTATATCTCATCTACTATGACTTCACTATCTCTAAGAATAGCACCTTAATAGAGAGAAAATAGTATGGCTTTAGCCTGGTTTATTTTGATAACTATATTTTAACAGCAGTTCAATTTCTTGTTTCTTTCTAGGTATTGACTTTTTATTATGTGCTTCCAGAATCTTCTTCTAAAAATGAAAGGAATAATTCTGAAAATTCAAGGTTCCCAGTCCCTTTTTTTAAAAGGAGTACTCTTTTGATCATATCTTCATCTTCATCAATGGTAGTTTTATTGGTTCTCCATAAGGTTCTGGTAATTCATGTCCATTTTCCAAATTATGTTATAAAGGCAGAAAGCTCAATATAAAGTGACTGTACAAAAGTATATGTAGGTATGTGTACATACACCTACATGCTCCTTGTATACTTACATACACCTTGGACAAGCTTAGTAAATGGACAGTGAGCAGAACTCAGGACTGGAAAAGTACAGATGCCTGTATTGCCTTTGAGGAATATCAATATTATTTTAATCATCCCAAACCTTTGCCCTCAAAAAATGACTTTTTTGTGAGTTAATTGGGGTTAAATTATTTGCCCAAGGTCATAAAGCTTCTAAATGTCAACCCCTGAGACCAGATTTAAACTGTGATCTTCTGGACTCCAGGGCTGGTACTCTATCCACTGCACCAGCTAGCTTTTTAAGACCAGTACTCTTCTAGTATTATTAAATGACTATAATTCATGGAGTACTAGAATAACTGAAGAATTAAAAATGAAAATCACTCAAAGAGTAGTAGAGTAAAGAATACATAGTGAGAAGGAATAGTTTGGAACATATTACAAAAGAAATGATAATAATAACAACAAAGAATTTTAAGAGGAAACAAGAAGTTGAGTAGTCACATAACAAGAGCAAAGTCTGACCATTATACATCCCCAGGGTTGCCTTGGTATTCTTAACAGAATCAAGAGCAAACAAGGAAGGTGTACAGAACACTAGTTGAGTTCCCTTTGGAGAATTAATGGGAGGCCATACACAAGACTGTCACTTTGTGAGTCAGAATGAATGGGTTACAATCTATCTTTCTGGAGGGAATATCTACATTGATGAGATAACATCCCCACTGGAGTATTTTATTGGGTTACATGAATATAATTCAGGTATTTTTAGTAGGCACTCCTCAGGACTTCAGCCAAGCTGAAAATCATTTAGCATAAAATGACTACTGGAATTTTGCTTACTTGATGTGTTTATAAGGAAGGTGATTTAATTTTCATAAAAATTCTTCTGAGAGACCCTAGACCCTGTGCTGCCGGTATTTCACTTTCCTAAACTAAAAAGCTGTTTAAATCAAGAAATGTACTTGGATTATGTCGCAAAGTAAGCCATGTAAACAAGCATTTCAGATTGAGTGGGAATGATTTCTAAGTCTTCCACCAGTTTGGAAGGAGCCTTTAATCTCCCCTTCAGTGACTGTAATTATGCAGAATCATATGTTTCAGAGTTTCATTGATCATCTAGTTTGATAATACAAAAAAAATAACTTTCTCAACAACATACATTAGCAGGGCTCATTCAATCCCATTTTGCAGACCTGTGGTAAGGGGAACCAGTACTGCAGAGATATTCCATTCTACATTTAGATTGTTCTAATTAGGATGAACTTTTTCTCATATCAAGTCTACATTTATCCTTTTTTTTTTTTTAAATTTTCCACCAATTAATCCTTTCTCTACCCCTTGGGGACCTCATTATATGATATGATATATCTTGATATGATAGCTCTTCCAATACTTGGAAACAACCTGGGTTTCCTGACCTGTCAGTTCTAAGTCTCTTCTCTAGGTTGACATTGTCCAATTCCACCCACCAATCCATATATTGTATAAAATTTAAAGGACCTGACTTCCAACTTCTGATTTCATCAACTATCTTGATCAGGCCTAGGCATAAATGGTGATGGATATAAACTAAGTTTAAAATTGAATGGGCTAAATCACATGAGTATGTAGATGCTCAAAAGAATATAAGGATGCCTTCAGAATCTTGGCTCCACATCTAATTCCTAGTCAAGAGGAACAAAAAATATAAAATATCTAATCATTTAGAAATTCTAAACCATTTAGCAGTACTGAATCCAGAAGACTAAGTGGCCTTTTGGACTTGACTTGGTGACTGAATAAGACATGTGACATGTGACATGAGTAAGACATGTGGACCATATGTAGTAGTTTATAGTAATAGTTAATATTCATAGGTTACAGGAATATTAATGTTAATATTGTTTGCCCTTTGTTTATGAAAAGGACCAATAACATCAAGAGTCATATGTTGATTTATGGATGAATTAGATTTAAGTGAAGCACAGTTGTTCAAAGCCTTCAGTTTCACTCTCTCTTCCAGTCACCAAACTCTGGGAACAAGACAAAAGTCGAGACAACCGGTGATGGCCCAGAATATAGCGTATGACGTTAGTATATTTGATTTCTGACCAAGATCTAAGTGCTCCACAGTGCCTACTTTTAGCCACCTTAATAGCTAGCATTTATATCATTCTTCAAAGTTTCAAAAATGCTTTAATTGTGTTATCTTGCTTGAATCTTGTAATAATTCTGTGAAGTAGGCATTATTATGATCTCCATTTTGCAGATAGGAAATTGGAGCTGAAAGAAGTATAACTACTAAGTATCATATAGCTATTAAGTATCCAAAGCAGCATTCAAACTCAGATCTCTCTGATGTCAACTCTTCTACTCTATCCACTGTCCCACCTAGCTGTGAATAGGGAAGGATGGGTGTCTAAGAGCTTTGAAACAAGGCTGGGAGATACAGGGAAGCATGGTAGTGAAAGTTCTTAAAATCAGTGGTCATAGATAGATTTTGGGGGAGTCCATGAATATATTTTAGATCTAAGGATATATTTCAAGGAAGTCTGTGAAATTCAATGGGTAATTTTTTTTATAATTTTAATATTACATTTCATTTGTAACCTTATGTATTTTATTTTACATATTTTAAAAACATTATTCTGAGAGTCTATGGGTTTCATTAGGCGGCCAAAGAGCTTCATGAAGAGCAAAAATAGGTTTAAGAATCATTGACTAGAGCATAAAGTCAGATCCAGAATTGGAAAAGAACTCAGAAGCCATCTAGCTCATCACCTTCACTTTACAAATAAGAAAAGTGGGTCTTAAGAAGAATTCTTATATAAAGTTACATAGATATGATGTGAGATTTGCATCTATGTTAGCCAATGGTTTTTTGATTGTATCACACTAAATATGTGCACAATCAGACCAAGTCACTTGGCAGATAATTAGGTAGATAAAACAGAGGCAAAGCACACATGAGACCAGAGATAATGATAAGTAATGACTCAGAAATTGAGGAAGGCAGGTGGAAACCAAGCACAAATATAAAAGGGACAAGAGAAGCACAAATACAGAAAGGTAAGACACAATGGGTAACTGGAATCTGAAGCATATGATCAGGAATCAAGAAAACCATAGGAATTATTTAATAATATAGAGGATGAAGAGAACAAATTCATCAATAATTGACAGAGGTTTGTGAGATAAATGAAAAAGGAGAGATCTAGACAAAAGGGGGTGAGAAATTTGAGGCAGTAGAGATAATTTTTACTTGTGGGATTGTGGAGTGGGAAGAGTGGGAAGAACGGATTTATGGAGAAGAGTGATTTGAATCTTGAAGAAAAGAACAACTTGAACAGGCAGAGGTAGAAGGTAGAGGGAATAATTTCTAAGCATGGTGAGAGACAGATTATATGGGACCTCAAAAGATGGTTCCTTTTATTTGGGGAACAAGTTTATATGAAGGGTCCCAGAACTCTTTCCTCTTCCATATTCTCCTAGATGAAAACAGAGAAATTAATATCTATTGCTAGAAAGGAGGAGAAAGGAGAGTGTGCTACAACTTAATGGCATGGATAATAAGCCTCCAAGCAAAAAGAGAGGTATCATAAATTGGGACAGAATATAGCTAAAGCAGGAGACATCAATTGCCTCATTCAGGGCTCCCAGCATGTGATTTCGGTAGGAGTCCCGCTTGTTTGAAGCCAGGACTTTTTCACAACTTTGTGGACATGTGAACCTCAAAAAATGATTCATAATTATTCTCCAGGAAATTTCCCCTCTAAAATTCCTCTCTCTTTCTCTCCCCTTTGAGTTTTATTCTGACAATAACCCTAAACAAGTAGTTTTCCTACTTCATAGGAAATCCGACTATTCTACATTTCCTATCTTAAATCACAGTCCCTCCCATTCCTCCTCAATTTGGTTTCTTCTCTGGAGTCCATTAAAAGTAAAATGCACATGTGGCTACTTCCTGAGCAGCATCTTTTATTTCACAGAGGAACAGAACCCAGAGATTTCTGTCACTAATCCACAGCAAATAAAATAGTTTGTCTTGTTGCATTGCTATTTTAGGTGTGTCATACAATTGTAAGAAGATGTCATCAGTCTTAGTGCTGAAGGGGCCTCTGATGATTGATTTCTAAAGAGTAAGACATAAAAGAGACAGTGCCTATTTACCGAAATCAGTTTCATTTGGTTCACATTCTGGAGACTATTCACTTTTCACTGTACTGACATTAGTATTGCTAGGAGGTTTTCCTCTATTCTACTTTTTAATCAAATTTGTTTGTAGTTTATTTTATTGCTTTTACCCCAAATAGATTCTAGTTTTTATTATTCAATGTTTTTTCTTTCAATTTTATTGCTATCTTCCTTGATTTTCAAGTTTTCTATTTTGATGTTTAATTAGAGTGATTTAATTTATTGGTTTTATAGTTGTTGTTCTTATTTAAAATGGATGCTCAGTTTATCAATTTTTGTTGATGAGAATATTTAGAGATATAAATTTTCTCCTAAGGTCATTGTGAAGCATAGTGCCTAGCACATAGTCGGTGTTTGATAAATTCTTGTTCCCATCTCTTCCCCTTCCCTAAAGACTGTTTTGTATGCATCCCCAAATTTTTGTCATATTATTGTCCATAATTTCTATGATTGTTTTACCCACAAATTCTTTAGGATTAAGTGATTTTTGTCTCCAAATTATTTGTAAACCTTTCTTCAGCAGTCTTTCATATAATATAATTTTATTTCACTGTAGTTAATAAGGGATAGGAAACAGATTTTAGAGGGGCACAGCTAGTACTCTACCTTAATAACATAAGTTACAAATGAATATAAGGGGAAATATGAAGGAAGTCAGGCTTAGAAAATCAAGTCTATGGGTTTTTAAAATGTAATGCAGAACTGTATTTTGCAATCTTTTATGCCATAAGGCATTTCTCTGAAAATGCTTATGTTTGAATGTAAACCTCTCCCTGCAGGAGGTAGAAACAATTTGAATGAACATTACTATTGTCTGAAATGCAGAAAGTGTAATTGACTGAACCATTTTCATTGCCCAAATAGAATGAAATCCATAGTTCACAAAGGTATCTTTTAGTATTAAGATGCTAGGAAAAATTCAAAATAAGATGGGAATAAAAGTTTCTGTGTTAACCTAAAGCGTACTTATGGACAAGTTGTCCATTCTTCTGACTATGTCCATTTCTGAATGTAGACTGTAATTTTCTCTGACATCTCTCCTCTTCCTACTCTCTTATAGATGAAGCATCATCTATATAGAAAGCTAGTGAAAGACTCTGGCAATGGTAATAGTATGATTAGACCCTACGGGGACTATCCTGATGCCTGTCATTGGATAAGCCATGGAGAGAAATTTATAAACCTGCCTTTCAAATATTCTGATAATGATGGGAAGAAACATGGTGCACACTCTCAGTCTGAGTCTGTGAATTGTTGATCATTAAACATTTTGTTACACAATTCCCAATGATGTAACTAAATTAAGGTATATGTGAATATGAGCAAAGATCTATGACTTCATTAGGGTGGAAACTACAACCATTAACCAACAATGTAGACAGCATCCCATCTGCTCTTTATCTGTGATTTTGTAACTACATCTTAGGCTTTAAGGAACTCAAAAGAATCACAAACTGTAAAAACCTAGCAGTGGAATTTGAACTCAGCTATTCTTCACACTAGATCCAGCATTTTCCATCATAGTACACTCCCTCTATTATTTAAGCATAAGGTATAGCTTGATATTATTTAACAGGCATCGAAATTAATTGAAATCAGACAAGTCTTTAAAGTTAAAAAAGAGGCTAGATTGTGACATGTATTTCACTTATTTCAATCAATCAATCACATCTGAAATCTTTGATATTATCTCCAATTATATATTTTTGGTGGTAGTAAAGGTCTGGAGACCCAAGTTCAAACCCCCATTGATATAAACTAGTTTTATGACTTTAAGTACTAACATGTGAAAGAAAGGAATTGAAGCCATTTAAAATGTGGTGCTCCCAAATGACCTTAATATTCCAGATATGTTCTAGAGTAAAGCAGAATGACCGCTTCTCCAGATCTGAATGCAACACTTTTATTAACTTAGCCAAAGATCTCATTAGCTTTGCTGGATTTCATGTCATACGAGTGCTTAATAAATGCTTACTAACTGACACAGACACTTAAGCAAGGATATGCTGGTAAATGTTTAACAATCAGCTCTCATCCCCCAAAAAGGTACACAGATTAAATTTAATCTACAGTATTAAATTTTTCTCCATAATCTTTTAAAGTCCAGTCAATCAAAAGTCAATACATCAAACTCTGTTTTGTAGTGTTTGCTGTTTTCTGAGATGTAAATGCTGAAAATGAAAATTTAAAAATCTTTTTTTGATCTATCTCCAACCCATCCCTGCATGGAACTCGAGTTCACTAAAACTCTTCAGATTGATTTCAGATGAATTACTGTCTAGCAATGTGAAATGATATATCAAGAACTTGGAGAATAATGCAATTGAATGACTTATAGAAACATATCATTAACTGGGAGGTGGGAGGAGGTGAGAGACATATGTTTATGTGTGATTGTGTGATATGATAAAATTCCATTCATATGTTGAAATTAAAAATAAGAAATTATAGGGGTTTGAGGAAATATAAAACATGCAAAGGAGTCTATTAGATGATCTCTTAAGAATCTTTTCAGCTGTAAATCTTATCTGCATGGAGTTCTGAGGAGACATTGAAGTATACAGACCAGAGAGGTCTTTTCTTATTGTGAATGAGAGACTCTCACATAATTTACTTGTGGAATACACTGCATATTTGGTAAAAAAAAAATAACCATCACCATGACAAAATATCCTTATGATGCAAAATCACCGCTGCTTTCTAATTGCCCAAATTTCATTTGGCAAACCTTAAAGGTCAAGTTTAAATAAGGAAAGCAATGTTTAATGAATAAAATTACACAACCTTCCACTTATTGAGCTTCAGTCCTGCTTTACTCTGGCACAAAAATACTTTATATCCAATGGACCGCTGGTTTCCCTGATACAAAAGCCCATTTTCTTTCATTTGGCATGATGCTTCAAAAAGGCATATCCAGGGAGAAAAAAAATCTTAGTCTTCTATTGTTAGATACAATATTTTAACAGAAGAGAATTGATTTTCTTTAAGAAGATAATATAGTTCAGGATTGATAAAGTGAAATCATTGTTTCTCTGACACCAAGAAGAAGAATGAATCCATTTTGACAATTAGTAGTTTCCCATCAAATTTCCACTAGATGATGCCCTTATTTTATAGATGAGAAAATTGAGGCACAGGGCAGTTAAGTGACTTTTCCAAAATCTTTCAGGTAGTAAAAAGGCAGGATTGGAATTCAATTCCTCTGCAGTGATGGGGTAATTTTTCATTGTATCAAATTCTAGTCATTTAATGATGCATCAATAAGTGTTAGTTCATATAACAGAGGAGAGACTATATAATCTCATTCAAAGACATCCAATAGGAAGGGAGCTATTGGAAATGGCCAAAAAAAGAGATCTAGGAATAATGATCAAAAGTAAATTACCTATGGGCTTATGTTAAAATATATTGGCTAAAAGTTTGGGACTCCATAAACACAAAAGTTATAGTTCATAGTAAAAAGAGATGGTTATTTTCCCCTCTCACATCAAGCTAACTCTATTTAGGTTACAGTGCTATACTGAAGATATCTCAATGCCAGAAAGAGGTGAAAAACTTGGAGGGAATTCAAAGAAAGGCAGTTACAAGTCATTAACCTAAGGCTACTGACTCATGAGAAAAGATGAAAAGAATTCAGTTCAGGGAATCTGTCCAAGTGGCAATTCAGTGACATGGAGGAGAATGCCAATAGGAAGATATAAGCAGGACAGTGGAGTTGAGTTCTACTGTCATTCCAGATGGGCAATTTGGGGGCTTAATTAGAATGCTGGACATAGACTCAAGAGGATTCAAGCTGGAATTCTGCCTTAGAAGTTTATTAATTGGATCACTCTGGCCAGGTTAATCTTTTGACCTCAGTTTCTTCATATAATATATATTATATGCAGTATAATAATGGCCTCTACTCTGTAGGGTCTTTGTGATGATAAAGCAAAATAATAAAAACCACTTTATAAACCTTGAAATGACATATAAATGCTATCTAGGATATATTGTTTAGGGAAGATTCATCTTCCTAAATTCAAATCTCGCTTCAGCTACTTACTAACTGTGTGATCCTAGGCAAGTCACTTAATCTTATTTGCTTCTGTTTCCTCATTTTTAAAATGAATTAAAGAAGGAAATGGCAAACCACCCCAGTATCTTTGCTAAGAAAACCCCCAAATAAATCCCAACAAGTTGAACACGACTGATAAATTGGAACAAAATATTATTATTAATTTTAATTAAAAATTGATATTAATGATATTATTACATACAAAATTAATGGCACATAGTGGATTTCAGGAATATTCAAGTAAAGTGTTTCCTGACTTTATTTATACAAAGTTGGTGGAGAAACTGAGGTACACAAAGATTTTAGATATTTTGCCTGAAGTCTGTAAAGCACTGAGAAAATTCTCAACTGGTTTTCCCAGTCTAGTATGGTGACCAGCGACTCATATAAACCAGCAAAGATCTAGCTCCAATAACACTCCCCAAACTTCTATGGAATCTTGGGAATCTTTTATTGATGACTTCTCATTGATTTTGTCTTCAGGGTAAAAAAAATTGTTATCGAATGATGTTACTAAAATTCTCTATCAGACTTGAATTATAACTAGTTAAGAACCAATGACCTAGAGACATTTTAAAAGTTGACGCATCAGGGGAATCTTGCTTATAGTGCTTTGTAAGGTTCCATAGAGAGTCATTAAGTACAGAAATGAATTTAAAGGGAAAAAAAAAGTAGAATTATAAGGAAAGTTTTACATTCCTTATAATAATATAAGTATAAACTCTATTACTTTCCATATCAATATTACTATTCATGAGCAGTGATTTACAACCAGAACTAGATTCCAGATTGTCAGTGTATTTACTACATATCAAATCATGCTTTCTACCGTTTTATAATCATGTTTTCATATTGTTTTTCCCTCTCCCATTCTCCTTCTTTCTTTTTCTCTTCTTTCCCCTTTTTTCTCATCATTCTTGCCTCTTTTCATTTTGTTAATTCTATTTGCTTAGCATTTTTAAATAAAAAATCCTTCATTAATTAAAAAAAAACAAACCAAAACCAAAACCAAAACTTTGTCTGATCAAGGCAAGGACAATGGGAAAGTTAGCAGACAAAATCGGTCAAGTGAAATTATTGGGAGTGATAACAGTGGTTTCTGTGAGGACTAGTGTTCTTTTCTCAGATAGATAGGAGACCAAGACAATCTTGAAATTAAATATTAAGTAGTCCCCAAGTGAAAAGATGGCTCAGGTGGGTTATTCAATGGCTAAGAAGTTCAAAGAACTCCATGAAGTCTCAGCTATGTGATCAGATATTTCTTGGACCCAGTGCTCAGAATTCCTGGGGTACTCTCTGATGATTCCTCATCTTCTTTCTAATATTCAAAAGAGGTTGACCCACCAATAATGTATAAAAATTGATGGTAAACAATTTCAATAGACTTGAGATGAAAAGTGTCATTCATATCCAGAGAACTATATCCAGAGACTGAATGAGGATTAAAGCATACTCTTTTCATCTTTTTCTTTGTCTGTTTCTCTTGGTTTTTATCCTCTTAGCTTGGTTTTTCTTGCACAACATGACAAATATGGAAATGTTTTTATAAGAATTGCACATATTTAAACTATATAATATGGGAAAGATAAGAGAGGGGAGGAGAAAAATTTTACAAAAAATGAATGTTGAAAACTATCTTTACATGTATTTGGAAAAAATAAAACTTTATTGAAAATAAAAATTAAAAAAAAATTGATGTCAGGCTTCCAGCTAAAGTTCTCTACTGCTATGTTTGTGTTATTAGGAGAAAGTAAAGAAAGGCTACTGCCCCTTGAGTGAGCCACCTTATAGTGAACATTGGGGAGAATGGAGATTAGAATTGTACTATATGTGTCCTCATGGATGTGTAGTGATCTGAATCACTGGAGGGAACTGAATCAGTGAGATCACAGATTCATTTGACTGTTTGAACAAATAAAAGTTGCTCATTTTCTGTGAATTTAGGTCATAGAATCCCTTAACTTCTCATGAAAAAGTTCTGTTATTGTTTCCTATTGTTTTCTAACAATAATAATTGTTATTATGTTTCTTTCCAAAATTAGTGGTCATTCTTAAACTGAAACAGAATGCAATTATCATCCTATCAGAATGTATAGTATAGTCAAACGTTTACTGGTAACAGCATCTTACAACTGGCTTGTTGAATTTGGAGACTCAAGTTATTTCCTTGTTCCTGACCTTGACTAGTTTTTGAACTTGAACAAACCAATTGATTGATTACTTAGGGTCTCAGTTTATTCAAATATAAAAATAAGGATTTAGACTAAATGATTCCTAATGTCCCTTTTAGCTAAAATTTTTTATGAATTGGTCATCTGAAAACTCAGTGCTAAATTGATATAAAGCAGTTTGAGTTCAAAGGCTACATTTTTGCTCTCCATTTTGCATGGGGGTGTGTGTGTGTATGTCTGTGTCTGTATCTGTGTGTGTGAGTACATGTACCACCTTCTCAAGTTTTGTTTCATTAACTACATTTGTCTCTTTGGTTGTACAAACTTAATGAGTTCAAAACGTTCTTGTGTAAAAAAGCCTAAAGGTTGCAAGCAGAATTGTTTTTCTGTAAAAGGAGTTTCAAAATGAAGCCCATGACCCAACCCTTTGTGGAACAGAAAGTTGTATCTTGGTCTCATCTAAAAACAAAACACCATATCTTAGTTCCAGCAGTATTTACCTATTTGTAAACATCATCTTTAAGATATTGATACTGTTTTTCCCATTCTCTGTTTTTGTTTTGCACTCATTCACAGGGATGGTGTCCCAAATTCTTTTTTACATTGCAAAATATTTTTATTTTCAAAAACTTAAAAAATAAAAATAATATTGTTACATGCAAGAAATATCAATTATGTTCAATGTAATTTGAGAGTTAACAAATTCTCATATACTCCAGATGATTTAATCCTGGCACATAATAGACAATTAATAAATTTTTGCTAACTAATCAACTGACTGACATCTGTGCATTTTCCTATCCCATGTAAGCCTTGACCATATTCTGTCATAGATTTACTATGTGGATCTTCTCAATGTGACAAGGGCATTCCTTAATTATTCCTGTATCAGGAAGATACTAGTGGAAAATTTGAGTTATATAAGCTCTCCTCCATGACTAGACCATTTTGTCTCCTCGTAAATTTTATTGGTGAAATATTTTAATCATATTCTTTGAAAAAAATCACCAATGTCTATATGACATAATACCTATAATCTATTAAATAGAAAGCTTGATTAATCACAATAGGCTATTTTCTGACTATTTTAGATAATTGTTCAGTCATTTTTGGTCATGTTCAACTCTTCATTATCCATTTTTGGGTTTCCCTAAAAAGATATTGGAGTGGGTTGGCATTTCTTTCTCTAGCTCATTTTATGGATAATAAACTGAGGCAAATGGGGGTTAAATGACTTGCCCAAGATCATAGCTAGTAAATGTCTGAGGCTAGATCAGGTCTTCATGACTCTAAGCCTGGCACTCTACCTGCAGCACGAAAACCCTGAGCTATTCTGGATAACAGTGAGTGTATAAAATTAGATGGTGTATATCAATGTATACATATAATGCATTCATTCTATAACATTTGAAGCATGGCATTCTAAAGAGACAATATATGCTTTTTCTTGATTAGGTATTTTAATAATTCTGGCTATAAACCAATGACTTCTGGGTATAGTCAGGAAACTCTCTTGATTAGACTCTCAATTGTTTGGGAGTTTCTATAATTTCTTATTTGGAAAGGGATTTTACAGAACTCGATGACTCTTATATTGGCTTGGACACAATCAAGAGATCTGATTTACCAGTAAATATTTTCAAGCTATGACACAATAAGCTTTTATTTCAAATGCCAATCATTCTACTCCCTGCCAGTTCCAATGCACATTCTTCTGTAGATGGGTTTCATCTACTCTGACACCAAAATTATAGTGAAATGCTGCTATCTTTAACAAAAGACCAAAGCAAAAGCTCAGATGGGGAATTTGTAAACGAAAGAATTTGCAAGAGTGCAGATTTTGCATTGCATAACAATTTTCATGATGGATAGGACAAATGATGGTGTTTGCAAAGAAGGTGATTGTCACATACTAATCACATTTTATCAGAAAGTTCCATATATGGAGGAAGGTGGAAGAACAGGGACATTAATAAGATTTCCCAGAGCTTCAGTTTGAAGTTTTTACCTCTAAGAAAGAAATAGCCATTCAGTACATCTCAGGATGTGTATGATCAAAGTAGGTGGGAGAATTGCACTGGGAAAAGGACCTGATTAAATCTCCATTTGGTATTTTAACTGAATTGATCACCTCAGAAAATTAACCCTTCAGTGTGAAATGGTGAAGATGTGTTAATTTGATGTTATTTGTCAGTGCAATCCTGGAATCTCTTTTGTAACCTGGAAAAGATACTAGACATAGATATCTTAGGATCAGAGAAGCAGAACAAATCTTAGACGTCATTTAGACCAAGTCTCAAGAGAAAGCAGCCACCAAAGAGGTAAAGAATCCAGCTGAGACCACTGAGGTGGTAAGTTAGAGAGTCAGAATTTAAAACCACAGTCTTTGGCTCCCAAATACCTTTATTTCCACTTTTCAGACAAAATCACAGAATCTAAGAATGGGAAGTAAGGGACCTGCATGGTCATCTACTTCAATATGGTGTTTCTATATACTTATTGCTCCTTTTCAAGAAAGGCCAAGAAATAAATGACCAAAATATGGTATCAGGTTATGGTTATTGATGGGGAATGTATAATATGTGCCCTGAGGTTTGGTGAAAGGAAGAACTATTGAAAAAGCTGAGAGTTCAATGACACAAAAGTTGAAAGGCTAAATAAAAATGAATTAAGTCCTTCAGGCAATAAAATTCCTTTTCTCCTCAAGTAGAATTTTCAATTTCTTTGAATAAAACAGACTATCCATCGACTGGCCTGAGTCCATGTCCTTCTCCCCTCTCTAATGCTAACATCCCAGGAGGATTATTATTATTAATTCAAACTTATCCTACAACTTCAGAAAGCTCTGTCATAGCCTCCTAAAGCTCAAGAGGTACAGGCCAAGAGGGGAAAGAATTCTGGCCATCAAAGGCTATATACAGTAATATTTAATTTTTTAATTCTGTAATACAATACAGCAAGCCGCAAGAGCAATCAACAAGGAAGGGAGTTGGGAACAGTACTTGTGACCTCAAGATACATAGAACATGAATCATTTTAAAAGTGAACTTGAAGTTTAAAAGGAAAAACATACCACTGAGATATGCTAAGATAGACGCCATGACTAAAATATAATCATGGATATTTCCTATTAAGTAGTAATAAATCTAAGAGAAAGGATTGTCAATTAAGAAGCTATGGAAATCTATATACTAGAAGGAAGAAGCACTGTGTTGAGTACTTGATGGAGGATAAATGGGGATAGACTCAGCTACATATAGAAAAAAATGGAGCAGGGGGGAGTGACAGACAAATTTTGGTTAAATGTAAGAAAAAATTAATTTAAATGAGCTACATTAAAAGGCAGTGTGATCCCCTTCACTAGAGGTCTTGAAGTGAGAACTAAATGACTACTTATTGGGCAAGTTTTGGGAGAGTTTATTAGTCAGGTACAGGTTCCATTTCTAGGATCCGGTAATGAATGATTCCCGGATTCTGTGTGACATCACTGTAAAAGTAAACTGAATACTGCCTGGTCAGAAAGGATGGGAATGATTTCCTAATAATATTGGACATGAAACCAGTAAGGTATAGTAGCACTGCTGAGAGATATTGGGACATCTGCTAAGAACTCTTCTTGAGCTAAAATCAGCACATCTGATAAGTACTTCATTTGCCTTGCTGATAATTTTCATTACTCAGAAGGGAATTACATCTTACCCTAGATTTAATTCTAAGAAGAATCCTTTTGTGATTCAAAACTGCTAGAAACTATGGGAAAAAGAAGTCATATTATCTTTTAGATTTTAATAATGAAGGACAATGCTGGTCATAGACAGCCATGAACTTGAGAGGCAGTGTGGGTAGTAGGACTTAAAATCTAGGTTAAATTTCTAGGTTCAAATACTGCCTCAAACTTTTACCATTTGGATGGCACTGGTCAAGTTATTTAATTTCTTGGAGTTTGTTTCCTCATATGTGAAATGGGAGTAGTAACAATACCCATGTCATAGAATAGTTGAGAGGATCAAATGAAACAAAGTACATAAAGTGCTATGCAAAACTTAATGTGCAATATGAATATAGGCTGATTTCTTGAACCATAATAAAGCAGATTTCAAAAACTCAAGTCAAAAAAGATAGTTATGATCTCATTTCTAGAAATTCCCAAAGTGCAAATGGCTTAGGAGGAATGGATAGCTCTTAAAAACAATATTCTGCTTATATGATTAAGAATAATAGAGAAAAGAGGAAACTAGCTAAAGAAATCAATATGGCTTCAGAGAGAAAGAGTTCTCTGATGAGCTCTAGATTTTAAAAAGAATATACATAAAAAAGATGGATGGATAATTTCTTTTTTCTAAAAAAGTGGAAGGAACTGGTAACAACAGAAGTAGGAAAGCTATACTACTGAATAGGCTGAGACTTTCAAATCAAAAAGAAAAACAAAAACCAAACCTTTTCCTCCCTTTATATTGTGTTTGGGGGAAAAAAAAAAAGAAAAACTGGTATAAGACAGCCTGGGGAAGACAGCATAAAGCTAATAGATTATAGAGTGAAGGAAGAATTACTCAACTTTTATTTTGCTTGTGAATAGACAATAGTCTATTCCCAAAGAATACAGTACTTGAACTGGAAACCATAGAATAAACATTTTTTTAGAGGAAAAGAGAATGCAAGATAAGAAGGAAAACCACAAGAGAGCTTCCTCCCCATTTTAAATAAGGTCACATCTCCAGGATCAGTCAAATTCTGTATGAAGATATTTAAAAGATCCTATGGATGTACTTGTGGAACCAAGTTTGCTATCATTTGAGAGATAGCATAATACTCAAGATCCACAAATGTGTAGTACGGTGAAATGAGGACTAAACTGAAAGTTGAAGGGGCTGGGTCCAAAAAGTATTTGGTAATCAGGGCAATGATACAATAAGATCACAAGGCCAGTCAGAGAGTGAGAATCTTGACATTTAACTCTTGGTCTTTTTAATGTGGTCTTTCTACTGTCCCCTATATTTAGATTTTAAGAGTCAATTCTACAAATATAGATGGAGGAGAACTGCTGTGACAGAAATTCAGAGGGAAAGAATCTTGGGCATTATAGAATTCTACCTTACAGAAATAAAGGCATTTCCAACAGTACATAATAATCTTATTGGACTTTCTTGAATGCAAAGCACGTGAAGTACCATGTCTGGTTCGGGGTGCCAGCCTTTAAGAGGAATGTTGGCAAAGGTGAAATATCCAGGATAGGATGACAAGGAGGACAAAGGTCTGTAGATTATTTTACATGTGAAATAGATGAAAGAATTGAGAAGGTTTGGAGTCAAACAGAAAAGGTTATGGGAGAACATGAAAACTAACCTGAAATATTTGAAGGACTATTATATGAGAAAGCGATCAGATTTTGTGTTGCTCTAATGGGCATAACAATGGGTGAAATTTGCCAAGTAACAGAATTAGACTAAAGATAATTGTAATAAAAGGCAACACAATGTGATGAGAGAGTTTAAAATATTTGATTTTAAATCCCTCCTCTAACATATACTACCTGTGTGATAGTGAGCAAGGCATCCTCTGGGTGCTCTGCAAATTTCTAAGACTAAATTTTTGAGAAGATGTTGACATGCATTGGTAGAAGAAGCTTCCTTATCTAGGAATTCTCAATACCAATAACATCATAGGTCTAGTCTCTACCCCTTGAAGCTGAAATGGAGGTAATCAGGGTCCCCCTAGCCTTGTCCAGGGAGAGCAAACCCTATTTGAAATGTATAGAATTGAGCTGGCCATTTCCAGTGACAAATAGGGATCAGCATTAAAGGATTTACATTTTGGGAAAATGAGGCAATTCCCTTATTAATCTCTTGGTCTCAGTGAAGGAAGTAAGGGAAGAGAGAGGAATTAAAAGGTACTTTGCCACACAGAAAATGTTAAAGGAGAGATAATTTATGTTCATACTGACTTTTTTCTTCGCTCTTGAACAAGTATCTCTAGGACTTTCCATAATGGACTGGAGAATATTATCTTTCCCTCTCCCTTTCCCAGTGACAAGTTCTCCTCGGAAGCCCATATGCTTTCAACCATTTCCATGCCTCCACCATATTGGATGGTAGTAAATAAAAGGTTATGTTCCCCTATTGCCCAAGGGCATCTCATAAAAAGTTCATGTTCATGATAGAAGACAGAAGTGTCTCTTCCTCTTTAATGTCTACTGATTGGAAATGAAAGGATCACAAAGAGGGTTGTTTCATATCAAAGCACAAATCTTTCATTGTATCACTGAAAGTGGCCAAGGAAGCTCAAATTCAGCTTAACTTCATTCATAATCCAATGGGATGAGCCCAAGAAGAATAGATCAAGGTCCCTTGAATAATCCTATTACCTAATAAAAACTTTCTCATAATCTGAGCATAGCCAAATAAAATGGGATATCTTGAAAAGTCATGAATTCCTCATCAAAATGGAGAGAGGATAACCATTCTCTGGAACAGAATGGGAGGGAGGTGAAACTATATCATCTCTAAAATTCCTTCTGTTACAACATTTCTATGTCTTGTGAAACTATCTGGACCCCTATACCACGCAAAAACTTTTGCCAAAAAAATTGCAAATTTGGAAATGTTAAGAACTAGGTTGAAAGATGTTGGGATTATGAATGAAGTGACAAGTTTCTAATTTTATTTGCAGCCTCTTTATTACACATACTAAAGTATACACTTGAGGGTACTATGTATAAATGCTAAGTATGAATTACTAACATCATAAACTATTTAAGGCAGAGTTACTGAAATGGCTCAGAAGAGGTTTTAACATTGAGACAAGATGAACTTAAGCATGAATATGAAATATAATCAAAATAACATTTTAATTTAGACACAGCTCTCATTCACATTTGCTTCCTTCTCCATAAAACATTTTGAGCAGGTGAACTCCAGGATGTCTGAATAATATAAAAATGCTGGATTCATTACAGACTAATAATAGCTTGCATTTTATAATGTTTTATGGTTTACAAAATGCTTCCCCCCAACTCTGAGCAATACATATTATTAGTCTTTTGATTTTAGAAGTAAGGAAACTAGCTCGGGAAACTTCTTCACAGTACTGAATAATAATATGGAAGACCCCTGGACTTGCTTTTGTCTTCTGATTTCAAATTCTGGGTTTGTCCTTTTGCCCCATATCTTCTTGGCTGCATGAGTCAGAA
Source organism: Sarcophilus harrisii (assembly GCF_902635505.1). Taxonomy (NCBI): domain Eukaryota; kingdom Metazoa; phylum Chordata; class Mammalia; order Dasyuromorphia; family Dasyuridae; genus Sarcophilus; species Sarcophilus harrisii. Next base: position 148,421,188 of record NC_045430.1, on the reverse strand, counting down.
TAGGCAGCAAAATTGTAGTGTGAAAAAAAAAAACTCACTTGAGTTAGAGGATTTGGATTCAAATCTTAACTTTTTTTTTGACTGCCTATGTGACCTTTCTCAAATTATGCTTAATCTTTTTAAAACTTAGGATTTAAAGTTAAATGATCTGAACAAGGAGAAGTTTCACCAATGTCTCCAAGACTTCTTTTAATCTTAAGATTTCCATATAGCTTTTTAAAGAGACATGCTTTTTTAGAATATGTGAGTGTGTATATGTATAAAAACATTTATATAATATATAATGCCTTAAAAATCTAGTATAGTCACAAGTGCTAGTTACCGAAATTAGAGACAAAAGGATCAATATGCTTTTTCATTGAGTTAAAACACGAAGAAAAGCACAGTGTTCTGAATGAAAGAGGGGATAATTCTGTCAATGGATATGAAATGAACCCCCAGATTTTTAATGTCAACATTCTTGTGGTGATTCTATATGGCTGTGAATCACCGAATACTATTATTCTTGCATAACCTAAATTGAAAGGTCACTCAAAGAGAGATGGAGAGAGGTATGGAAGTTATGAATAGGGCTTCATATATTACTAATAAAAAACTATGAACAAAAAGTAAAAGATAAAAAATATATACAACTAGAAAATGGTCATAGAGTAAGCCAAAGATAGAGATATTGTATAGATAACTTGTATATGCTGTGGTACCCAATACACTGTTATAAAGCCCCAATCTCATTGGGTGAATCTTTATAAAGGATTTATGGAATGGCATGCATAATAATTTTTCAGGATGGTATTAAAGAATAGAAAGATCACAAATCTGTGCCAGTCTAGCACATCTATAATTGAGATCACAAATATACTTAAGTTTCAAAGTGCTGAGATACACCTAAGTAGTATAATGAATATAGCCCCGCCCTGGAATCAGAGGGGCCTGAATTCAGATCCAGCCTCAGATGCTTATTAACTCTGTGACACTAGGCAAGTCACTAACTCTGATTTTCACTCACCACCAAAAAAAAAAATTATTTTTTTTTTTTTGGCAAAATGGGATATTTTCAGACAGAAAAGACTGGTCAACAGGGTGATCAGGTTAAAAAAAAGGATCAATGGAATGCATAATCTAGAGAAGAAAAGATATGAAGGGACCATGATAGCTATCTACACATTTAAAGACTTATCATGTAGAAAAGAGATTAGCCTGCCTTCTGGATGGAGCTGTAAACTGATCCAATCATTCTGAAGAGCAATTTGGAACTGTGCCCAAAGGGCTATCAAACTGTTCATACTCTTTGATCCAGCAGTGTCTCTCCTGGGTCTGTATCCCAAAGAGATCATGGAAAAGGGAAAAGAAGCCACATGTCCAAAAAAGTTTGTAACAGCCCTTTTTGTAGTGACAAAAAATTGGAATTTCAGTAGATGCCCATAAGTTGGAGAATGGCTGAATAAATTGTGGTATATGAATGTTATGGAATATTATTGTTTTCTAAGAAATGACCAGCAGAATGATTTCAGAAAGGCCTGGAGAGTCTTACATGAGATGATGCTAAGCAAAGTGATTGGAACCAAGAGAACATTGTACACGGCAATAACAGGATTATGTGATAATCAACTGTGTTAGGCTTGGCTCTTTTCAACAATGAGGTGATTCTAGGCAATTCCAAAAGACTTGTGATGGAAAGTGTCATCCTCATCCAGAGAGAGAACTGTGGAGACTGAATGTGGATCAAAGAGTAGTATTTTCACCTTTTTGGGGGAGGTGGGAATTGTTGTTGTTTGTTGTGTTGTTTTTTTTCTTTTTCACGTTTATTTTCCCCTTTTGTTCTGTTTGTTTTTTGGGAAGCATGACACATATGCAATATGCTTAGAAGAATTGTATGTTTAATGCTTGTTATCTATGAGAGTAGATGGGGGATTGGAGGGAGAAAATTTGGAATACAAGGTTTTGCAAAGGTGAATACTGAAAACTTATCTTTGCATGTATTTGAAAAAATAAAAGGTAATTTAAGAAAAGAAAGGAAAAGAAATGAGCTTTATTCCAGTCAGTCCCTAGATATCAGGAAAAGGTTTAATAGGTGGAAATTTCAGAGAGGCAGATTTCAATATAATATAAAGAAAACTTACTTAAGAATCAGAGCCATTTGAAATGGGATTGGATGCCTCAGGAGGTCATGAATCCTCCATAATTAAAATTTTCAAGTAGAAGTTTAAGATCATTTTTCAAGCATTTATAAAGAAGATTCCAGTTCAGGTATGGATTGAGCTAGATAATATATTAGTCCTAATTAAAGTTGTACTTGCAAGGGTATCATTGTATGGAGATCATAAATTTAAATGAAGTCATTTAATCCAATCATCTCTTTTTATAGAGAGGGAAACTGAGGCCAAAAAAGTGAAATGACATGCAGTCACATAGGTAATAAAGAGAACTTGAACCCAGGTCTTTAAACTTCAAATCTAGTTCTACTCCAGAGTTCCTACTCCAGGTTTCTTGGGCACGATGGATCAGATGCATTTTATAGGTAAAGGATCACATCTATTGTTTTTGTTAATGGAGAAGTTAAAAGTTTTGTTGAGTACTCTGGGTTCAGAAGCGAGATTGTCATCTGGGATATTGGATTAAAGGAGGAGGATATAGGAAGTTACAGAATCTTACATAGGGGAGCTCTTGGGGAAAAGGCTCCTTATGTTATGGTGTGGCTGTCTGATTGACCCTGGTTTTAAGGCAGATAATAATGAGGCAGATTCTTGTGCTGACTAAATCATAGGAAGAGCTCAGTCCTCTGGAGAGTACCCACAATTATAATACAAAGGGAAGAAGACTGCCTCTTACTTCTCTCTTTACTCTCAGATTTGTCTGGCCTCAAAACTAAGTCCTTAAGGTACCTTTTATTAGGGGAAGGGAAAAAAAGGTGGATCCAGAAAGAGAGAAAGAGAGAAAAATACAGAGGGGATGGATGGGGGGGGGGGGGGGGAGAGAGAGAGAGAGAGAGAGAGAGAGAGAGAGAGAGACAGAGAGACAAACAGAGACAGAGACAGAGAGACAGAGACAGAGACAGAGACAGAGAGAGAGACAGAGAGAGACAGAGAGACACATACACAGAGAGAGAGAGACAGAGATAGAGATAGAGAGAGACAGAGACAGAGACAGAGACAGAGAAACAGAGACAGAGAGACAGAGAGATGAGGAGGGAGAGATGAATAAGAGGAAAATTAAAGGATGGAGAGAGAGAACTGCAACATAGGGTCCCTATTACATTGAAATCTATGGACCCATCACTATATTTTTGTCCTTCCTTAATTGTGTGGTCAATCCATTTATGGTAAGCATTCATTTAGAATACAAGGAAAATCAGCTTATCTTTATATGGGAACAAAATCTATTATAAATATATATATATATATATATTTAATTTAATAGCCTTTTATTTACAGGTTATACGCATGGGTAACTTTACAGCATTAACAATTGCCAAACTTCTTGTTCCAATTTTTCACCTCTTACCCCCCACCCCCTCCCCCAGATGGCAGGATGACCAGTAGATGTTAAATATATTAAAATATAAATTAGATACACAATAAGTATACATGACCAAACCGTTATTTTGCTGTACAAAAAGAATCAGACTCTGAAATATTGTACAATTAGCTTGTGAAGGAAATCAAAAATGCAGGTGGGCATAAATATAGGGATTGGGAATTCAATGTAATGGTTTTTAGACATCACCCAGAGTTCTTTCTCTGGGCGTAGCTGGTTCAGTTCATTACTGCTCCATTGGAAATGATTTGGTTGATCTCGTTGCTGAGGATGGCCAGGTCCATCAGAACTGGTCATCATATAGTATTGTTGTTGAAGTATATTATAAAAATATAAATAGCAAATAAATGAGACTGCTCTCTCATGATGCATGAGAGGGGAAGTGGAGATGGGATACATTTGCCAGGTCTCAATAACTGGGTAGTCAAAGTAACAGCAATAATCACTGGTGATAGATCACTCCTTAAGCAGGTAAGTGAGACAGAGAAGGCTCCAAGCCCTTATCTTCATTTTAGGGCAGCAGTGTCTGCATTTGTGGTTAATTACAAAGGCTACTTGCCTTGACTCACGTCTGTTCCCCAGGCCACCAAAGTTCATGGGCTTCCCCTATTAAATGATGCTTCTGCTTCCCTTCATGAATCTCTCCTTCCAGCTGGGAAAAACGACTCTTTACATCAGTTTCCTTGTCAATAAAGGGTTATCTCTACATTGCTGTCAGAAGACTCAAGGAGTATTCAAGGGTACTTTCAGTGTATGTGTATGTGTGTGTGTGCATGTACATGTGCATATGGGTGTAAATGTAAATCCTTTTTCAAATCAAGGAGAATTGTAGAATATCCAAGAACCAAGAATGCTTGCTTATGGTTTTCTTTGATAAACAAAATAAACACACAGATCTGACTCACCTGACTGAGATGTATTTAAATGGAAAGACATAAGAACATGGTAAGGCAATGAAAATTATCCCTGAATTGTCATTACCTGGGGAAGACTTCATGATGCACTGAAATGTCCAGGGAATTACTATGCTAACACTCAGTCCATATACTATGGTCAGGCAATCAGAAACTGCAGAAGATCCAAGTGGTCTGTCAAGGTTATTGGTGTATATGTGGAGAAAAACCATTTCAACAGTGGGAAATTTTGGTTTTGCTACCTGCAAGTCATTGTTTGAAAGTAGCCATAAAGTCAAAAGCAGGAATATTTTAATTTCCATGGAACTTCCCTTACTCAAACCACTTTAGAAACTTAAATCCTTACCAAGTGTCAAGGGGAAGATAGTTCCATCTAATAGGACAGTCTTACATAAGGGTGACTTTTATTAGCTTCAAAGATAGTGTGGAATAATTCAAAATTTAATGCTCTCAGACAGTAAGATATGCTGATTATATCAAATGTGCAAAGTCTATGCTAAGATCATTGGCCAAGGACACTGTAATAAAACATAAAAAAAACCACATGCAAAGTTTGCTTTTTAAATTCAATTTCATTTTATTTTTATTTCAAATGCTTTTCATTCTTCTTCCTCTTCCCCATCCATTGAGAAGGAAAGAAAAATAAAAATCATTACAAATATGTATGGACATCCAAAACAAATCTCTGCATTAGAAATCTTCCAAGGGGAAATTAAAAAAAAAACCAAAAAACAAGAAAAAGAAGTAACTGGAATATGCTTTAAATTGAGTCCATCTGTTACTCTTTCTGGAGGTGAATATTATGTTTCATCTTAAGACCTTTGGAATTATGATAGGTCACTGGCTGAACATAATTGGAAGAAGAGACAGTTGTAAAGTAGAATGTATAGTTTTTGTTTCTTTTTTATGATTGTGAAAGTCTTATTTAAAAGTATCTCAAATGGTACAGACATAAAGCTAGGAACAATATTCAAGAGCTATCTTTGTCTATGGCATGTGGATAAACATAAATGAATAGTACTAAAGGGAACTGGTACACATTAATGTCTCAGTTTATTTTGGTTGTTTTTTCTGTTTTGTATTTCATTTTCACAGCAAAGTTCAGTTGTCAATTTAATTTTTTTTTGTTTCTTTAGTTTGATGAATTAAAATAATATTAATAAAGAGAGAACAAAAGTTTGCTTAAAAATTAAAAACATACAACTCCCCAGGAGCATGCTCTAATGGAAGGTGCCATTTACATATCCATTTCCAGTGAAAGATTCCAAATTGTAGAACATTTGCTTATGCTTACTGGGACGGGGAAATCTAGCATTGCACTATCTGTGCCACAATAATGCTGGACACACAATATTCAATAAGTATCCAATGACTGATTGTTCATCTAACTGGCTCCAACCTACTTTTTGCAGCAATATTATCCAGTTTCTCCCCTTCTGGCACTCAATAGTGCAGCTCAATTGGCCTTTTTGCTGTTTCTTTGACATGACATTCCCATTTTCCATGTCTATAGTTCTGCACACAGTCTGGCCTCCATGCATGATATACACTCCTCTTTCACCTGTCTGATAGCATCCCTTATTTCCTTCCAAACTCAGCTGATGATGCTACTTTCTACACAAAGACCTTTCTGATCCTCCCTTTCCCAGCCCAGATACCAAAATCTTTCCCTTCAAAATTGCCTAGCATGTAAGAACATATGCAGATATTATTTCTCCCAATAGAATATAAGCTCCTTGAGAACAGGTATGCTTGTTTTTTTTTTTTTTTTTTTCTTTTTCACATCTAGCATGGTGCCTGAGGCAGAACGATACTTAATAAATGCTTATTAATTAAATGGTTGAACTGTGAAAGTTACAAAAAAGAGACACTTTTTTTCAATGGAGGGTTCAGTTCTTCTCTAGACCTTGCATTTGTATATAATGCTGTTGCATATCACATTTTCTCATGAGGTCAAAATTGCCAATTCCTCCAAAATAAGTTTATTAGAGTGGCCAGGTCATGTGGCAAAAGGGGAGAACTAAAGATGAGGTGAAATGCTACTTATAACAAGTGAAGGGTGTGTGACAGGAAGCTTGGGAAAGGAGAGCAGGCACACCTACCATCCATTAGAAGCAACACTGAGTGTTTGCTAAAAGTGCCTGAGAAGGCAATAAATATCTTGCACCTTATTTTTGTTTTTACACCTTGCAAAAAGACTCTATTTTTGGAATGATTTTGTCATTCCCACCTTTAATTCCCTTTCAGTTGTGTCCCCCCTCAATCTCCCTTTTTCTCTTTGTCTTTAGGAAAATCTTCCCTCGAGTGAACTAATTTTAGATGAGTTGGGCTGTATCAACTGAGTTGTCAAATTTACCAGTGCTTTCTAAAAGGATATCTTCTCTGACAGATCATGCAGAAGGCTAGTTTGGGAGTGAGAAAATCTGTTTAAACCCCAGTTTCACTACTTATTACCTTGTTGGCCAAGCTTTTTTTTTTTTTTTTTAACCTGTCTGGGCCTAAATTTTTTCAGTTGTAAAAGGAGAAGGGAAGAGAAATAACAAATATTTATACAGCTCCCATTATGTGACAAATATTGGGTTTCAATTGTTCCTCACAAGAGCCCTAGGAGATAGATGTTATTATTATCCCCATTTTATAGAAAAGGAATCTGGAGCAAACAGGATTAAGTGATCTGCTCAGGGTCACACAGCTAGTATGTGTCTGAAGCCAGATCTGAACTTGGCTCTTCCTGCTGTAAAATGAAAGGCTTATATAAAATCACCTCTGAGGGCTTTTCCAATTCTGGATGTCTGATCCTCTGCTCTCATATCTTTAAAGCAAAGAATTTCCTCAATAATAGATTTTTCCTTAGAATTTTATTTTTCCTCAAAATATCCATGAGGCACAGGAAATGAATTCCACCCCCAACATTCCCATCCCCATAGGACTTAATATATTTCAATGAGTCTGTCATCTTATCACTTTAACACACAGGTAATTTCAAACACTGATTAGTACTTTTCTATAATCAACTGACAACTTAAATAATTAATAACATTCTTCATTGATGAAGGAATAAACTGACTCCAAATATACTTCTCATTACTCTAATATACATCACATGTATATTTCGTTGTTTAGCTTTCCCAGCTTATGATTTCTTTCACTGTATTTTTCATTGCAGCATTTACTAATTGGAAAGAAGAGTATGAATAATTCAAATTCATATATAATTCAAACTCATATTTTACTTATTTTCCCCCTGACCCCTGCTTCTTCACATAAAAAAGGAAATTATGCTATCCTTCTCAACCTGTGGAACAGTATGAACATTGTCCTAAGTTTTTGTTTTTAGATGTAGATTTAGATAATGAAACTCATAAAAAAGGCTCTTTAGTCTTTGGAAAGTTCTAAAATAATCTTGCTCTTCTGTGGAACTGACTAAGATTTATTCTATGTCAGAAATACATATAATACACCATTAGCTAACACTGATTTGATGGACATTAGTTGTTTTCCAGTGGTTCTGACTCTATGTCACCCCATTTGGGATTTTCTTGGCAAAGATACTTGAGTGGTTTGTCATTTCCTTCTCTAGTTCTTTTTACAGATCAGAGAACTGAGGCAAATAGGATTAAGTGACTTGTCAAAGGTCACCTAACTATGAAGTGCCTGAAGCCATATTTGATCTCAGAAGATAAGTCTTCCTAATTTCAGGCTTGGCACTCTATCTACCCTAGAGACATATAAGGGATAAAAATTCTCTGTCCTTAGAATTTCCAATCTGTCCTGACCTGGTATTCTAGGTTCAAATTCTTCTGCTACCATTTAATGACCACATGATTATGTATATTTAAACTTTCTAAGTTTCCATTTAGGATTCTAGTATGACAAATTTAAGGGACCTGGGAGACCCCAATCCAACTCCTTCATTATATAGATGTAGTCCATAAAGGTCAAACCGCTTGCTCAAGGTTGAAGACAATAAAGATTAGAGGGGATATTTGAACCCAGAGCCACTGACTCTAGAACCAGAGTTATTTCAACTACATCATACTCCCTCCCCTAATACATGAAATGAGCATAAGACTAGCATATCTCATGGGCTTATTGTGAAGAAAACATTTTATAAACTTCAAAGTACTCTGTCATTGATCTGATATCAATATCTATTTTAAGGATTTGTATGTTCTGTAGCCTGTGAAGTGCTACAGTATTTTGAACTATTATAATTTTTTAAAATGTAGAAAAGTGACATGTAAAAATATGGCTTTTAAAATCATAATTTTAACTTAAATATCAAGACAGCACAGAATTATGCCCAGGGAGTGTGGTAGAGTAACAGAGTCCTCCACTTGGAATCATGGGATATGGGTCCAAACCTAGCCCTGTTCCTTACTTGCCTGAGTACACTTGGGTCAATCATGTCTCACTTCTGGGTTTCACTTTTGTTATCTATAAAATGAAAGCTTGGAACAAATGACTTTGCAGTTATCCTCTAGCTTTATGTTCCCTAAATTAGTAGCTTTTAATTCTACTTCTTTAATGACTAGAACTGATTGCTTGTCTTCTTGTCAGGCATCCTCAGTGGAAAAGCGATCTCTATTCAATCATCAGTCATTAAGTATTGAATTTCTACCTTTAATGTATTTACTAAGAAGTTAGTTAACAGGCATTTATTGAGAACTTTGTACAATAGTACATGGGTCACTTTGAGAAGATATCAAGAAGCTTGTTATCTAGCTGACTTACAATGCAGTTGGAGACCTTGAAGTATGCAGGGATCACGGTTAAGTAATATTTTTAAGGAACTTTAACCTTAAAGGAGTAGTGTTATCATAATGAAAATGAAGATAATTGCATTATATTTGTTTTTATCATAACAAAATCAGTAAGAAGTCATTAAACATGTGCTATCTGGAACAGTGGATAGAACACAGGGGTCTGGAAGACTCATGTTCCTGAGTCAGATCTGGCCTCAGACACTTACTAGTTGCATGATCCTGAGCAAGTCATTTAACCCTGTTTGCCTCAGTTTCTTTATCTGTAAAATGGAGCTGGAGAAGGAAATAACAAACTGCTCCAATAATCTTTGCCAAGAAAAACCCAGATGGGGTCATGAAAAGTTGAACATAACTAAAAACAACTGAATAGCAACAAATACATCAGGTACAGTGTAGGTACTGAGTACACAGATCTAAAAAAAAAAAATTAAACAATCTCTACCCTCCTTAAGGTTCTTATAGTGTATAAATTGACAAACAAATAATAACTAAAAACAAAATAAAAATAATAACACCTGAAAACAGCTTTGCCTCAAAATATAATGAATTAAGCAAAAGTAAAGAAACAAGGGAAACTTTTATGACATCATTATACCACACAAAAGAGCACGCAGATAATCCCTGAATTCAAAAGAATGGATGGTTTATTAGTGATAAATTATTATTAGTCAGAAAAAGAATCTTTATGGTATTTATGAGGCACTTCATAGAGCATAAATAAGGAAGGGAGTGAAAGGAGGGAGGGGAAGAAGGAAAGAGAAAGAGACATACAGAGAGAGAAAAAAAAGAGAGAGAGAGAGAGAGAGAGAGAGAGAGAGAGAGAGAGAGAGAGAAAGAGAGAGAAAATAAATTCCAGAAAATCTATAGAGACACTAGCTAGGAGAAAAGGATTACTAGAGTATTGCTCTAGGCCTAGACCAATTTAGTTCTAATGTTTACTTCACAGCATGCAATGTCAATAGCAACTGGGATGTTAACATGGCAGCAAAGGTGATTGCCTGGTGGTAGGGTGTGAAACGATCCCAATATTCTGTGGTTTTAATTCTGTAAATTGCTTTAAGGCTCATGAGGGGCTAGGCATAAATCAGTTAGGCACCAAAATAAGTAAGCCTAAAACAAATATATGGGGATGAAATGTGTTTTAGATTCATAGTTCTAACCCAACTGTGCCTCAGGGAAGGCACACACTCAGCCTGGTCAATTAGTTTTTCTTAAACCTGGAGAGAGAATTTAGATACAAGGGGCATGGCAAATGGTCTCCTATCAACAGACCATAAAAATCAAACATACCAGAGGAAGTTCTCTGTCCTGTTGCTAAGGCTGGAAGCTTTTTTTTTTTTCAAATGGAGAAAATAAAATATGAAAGAGTGAGAGAGAGAGAGCTAGAGAAGCAAACATATAGACAGACTAAGACAGGGAGAAGGAGAGAAAGAGAGAGAACATGTATGTATGTCTCACAGATCCTATTCTGTGGGTCAAATCTTGAATTATATTATTAATCTGAAGATGGCACACTGGATAGAGAACCAAAAAGACTCATCTTCCTGGGTTCAAATCTGGCTTCAGACACTTACTAGATGTGTAACTCTGATCAAGTCACTTGGCTCAGATTGTCTCAGTTCCTTATCTGAAAAATGAGCTAGAAAAAGAAGTTTTCTATGAAAACTCCAAATGGGATCATGAAGAGTCGGATATGATTGAAAAACATTAATCTGAATGTCAATTCATCTAGCTTTGATGGACATTTATTTTGAAAACCTGAAAGTCTGTCTACCTTGGCTAAAATATTCTAAGACTTTTTTGCTTGTATACCACAATTGATATATTAAGGAGGAATATTTTTAGTACTCTAGGACCTTTTGAAAATCTGTTGAAACCTAGATCATTTATGAGAATGATATTATTAAGAAAACCAATTATACTAAATAGCAATTATTAAAATACTTTAAAAAATTAGTTCATGGATGCCACATTAAAAACCTTTGCAAAGAATGATTTCATTGGCCTAGGATAGGGATTAGATGAGGGAACTTCCTCTACCCCTGCAAACAAACACTTTCTTTGTAACTTGTAACCTTAGAAGAGAATCCTAAACTAAAAGGTTAAGTCAACAAGGCAAGGCGAGAAGCATTTATTAAGCATCTACTGTGTACCAGAAAGTTTGTTAAATGCTGAGGATACAAAGAAAGGAGTGTGTGTGTGGGGGAATATCTCCTGCTCTAAAAGAACTCAGTATTTAATGGAGAGGTAATATGTAAACAACTATATACAAATCAGAAATATACAGAATCAATTTACCAAGGAAGGAAGGAAAGAAAGAAAGAAAAGGAAGGTACTAAGATAAAGGAAGAGGGGGAAGCAGAGTGTACTAGAGATCGGTAGAGACCAATCACCAGAATCCTGAATGGGTGATCAACATGGATTATGTGAGCTAGAAGAAGGAAAGGTTATTGAATGATAGTAGCAGAGTCCAGGTCACACAGACTGTATGTATCAAGGATTAGAATTTGGATTCTGTATAGGGATACCTATCTAGAATTGTTGAAAGAACCTAGATTGCTCCTATTTGTTTCTTAATGCAGTAATACAAAATACTGGAGACAAGAATTCTGGGGAACAAAAAGAGAATGTTACTTCTTGCAGCTGGTCTAATCATTTCACTTCTCATCACCTTCAGCTTCCAAATACCAAAAGAGTCTTAGAAGATAAGGGACTCTGACATCCTCCTAGGCTAGATTGTGGATTGGTCCTAGTAACAGAGAAGTCAACAAGCACTATGTTCTTAGATTCAGGAAGGTCTAGCTTTAGTTCCTGTCTCTGACATCTATTAACGCTGTGACCCTGGGAAAGTTATTTAATCTCTCAGTACCATAAGCAACTGTCTAAGACTATAATTTGTATAACATTTGTTAGAGAGAGTTTCCTTTCACCAATGAAATCACAAGCCAGGTCTAAAAAGTACCAGCAAAAGTCTATTGATATAAAAAAAAAGGGGGGGGCTTTTCCTTAAGGAAAAGCAGTGTCATTTGCTAGCAGAGTTATCTCAACCTTGGATATGTGCCCAAGGTCAACTATGTAGGTAAGCTGTAGAGCCAAGAATTCAAGTTCTCTGGCCTGGAGCCAGTCAATACATACATACATACATACATCATAAAAAACACATACACATACACACATATACTCATAACTATGTTTATGCTTATGTTTACTAATGGCCCTCTAAATTTCAATCTTACTGTAGGGCTGTGCTACTCTTTTGTATTATCCTTCTAAAATTTTATCTGATGAATAAGCTCTGCCCAAAGTAGCCATTTCAGCCATATTCAACCCTTCTTCTTTTCTTGTTCTCTATATTTACGTTTAACGGTAGAATCAAGATTTCATTCAGGAGAGTCTTCCATCTTTTCAGACCTATATTCCTTATATATGCTGGTTCCAGGCTACAGAGATGTTTCCTTTTTATTCTTTCTCTGATCTCTCAGAAAAATACTGTACTTAAATTAATTCAAATGAAAAATACTAAACTTTTGTCATAGCCTGTCACAAAAAAAAATAGAGAATATTGGATGCAAAGGAGGGTTATTATCACCAAAGAAAGCAAATATTTAACATTATATGACCCTCCTGAAAGTGAGTACTGGCTCTTCATCCAGAAATCTGAGACATAACTGCTCTCCAGACTTAATGTTATAGTTTTTGAGGCAAAAGGGAATTTAGTTCTTTTATTCTACATCCCCATTTTATAACTAAAGAACCCAAGACCCAGCATCATATAAGAAGGAAGTAGGAGAGCAAGTTGGTCTGGGGTTAGATCAAACCCAACTGCTCTTGACTATAGATCCAATTCTTATTCTGACACAAAAAAGTAGGAAGCTTTTTGTAACATGGCTGGGCTCAATTTTCTAGGCCCATGATCATCCCCTAGCAAAAGTTAATCATTTTTTTTCTTTTATTGTCTAATGTTCCTTTTATTTCAATATTCTAATAATCAATATGGTTGTTCATTTAAAAAAGGATTGCTGAATTCTGGAAAAAATTTTGAGTGGTTAGGATGCCAGGTGGCAAGAGAGCAAAGCCGGCCTTTTATTCCCTTATACAAAAAGCCTTTCCCTTATCATCATCACCATTGTTATCAGCAGTATTGCTGTCATAATAGATAGCATAATTGCACTGGGTACTTTAATCCTAATCAAACTATTACTGTCAGAATAACTACTCTGACAAAGGGATAGAGGCTTCTGTGACCAAAATAAATAAATGGCTAAGCAAGGAAAAAAGGATTTAGATTCAGATCCCTGGGTCCTAACTAGGCATTTATGGCTACTGTTACAAACCAATCTCTAGTTCTTAACCAGCCCCATCTCCTCACCCCTGCTATTACTACAAACCAATCCCTAGTTTCCAACCTTGCTGTCCTTTGCAAACCACCATCAGGAAATAAAATTCTACAAAACTCTGGGATTTAATTTACAAAGTGTGTGGAAGGAGATCCAATCATCCAGTTCAACTTATTTCAATAGACTTTTATTATAGATTATGGAAGGCAAGTCATCTGCTAGACACTAGTAATAGAAACACAAAGGTGCCTGCCTGAAGGATCTTATATTCTATTGTGGTAGATAAAAATCCATAGATCAGTGGCTTTAGATAAGTAATGTCTTATGCATACCATGTATAACAAAAATTCAGAGAGATCGTTCACCTAGGAGCAAAAGAAAAGATTTCATATAGTAGATGGTACCTAAATGTCTTTGCTTGGAAGGAAGCTTTAGAATTCAGGGGTCCACAAACTACGGCCCGCAGGCCAGATGTGGCAGCTGAGGACGATTATCCCCCTCACCCAGGGCTATGAAGTTCCTTTATTTAAAGGCCTACAAAACAAAGTTTTTGTTTTTACTACAGTCTGGCCCTCCAACAGTGTTAGGGATAGTGAACTGGCCCCCTATTTAAAAAGTTTGAGGACCCCTAAAAACCCTAAACGGTTTAGATTCTCTGCAGAGAGATGAGGATGGAGTACATGTGGAAACATCTTAATAAAGGCATGAAAATGAGAAATAGAATTATGTATATAGAGAGCAGCTAGCAGGTCATGTGGTTTGGACTACTCAACATGAAATAAGATTAAAAAGGTAGCTCAGAGCCATATTTTGTATATAACCTCTTCATTGTTCCTCAGATCATAGATTTCAAGTCCGAAGGCAGGTTGGGGTAACCTCATTTACCTCCTCTCATTTTATAGCTGCTGTACCTGAAGTCCAGACTAGTTTAGTGTTTTATCCAAGTGTACATACTAATAAGTGGCAAAGCCAAGAATTTTACCCAGATCTTCTGACTCCTAATGCAGTTCTCTTTACTGTAGAGGCCAATGAATATAAGCTGCTAAGCACAAAGGCAGTGAAAAATCCAGCTCTCAATAAATCTCAGAGAACTCAAGCTTATTTTAATTCATTTTATTAGCCAGATTGCAGAAGTATGTCTTCTATTTTACCTAATTAATATGCAGAAACTCCCCCAAATACTCGTGTGTGTGTGTGTGTGTGTGTGCGTGTGTGTGTTGTAGGTTTTTATCATGGGGGGGCAAAGCTTTAGGGGAAATGGGGAGGAAGGAATATTATCATCATTCAAGTCTATTAAGAACCATTCAGGTGAGTGCATCATGTCATACAGCCTGTTGAAAAGGTCAGCTTCTATAGCTGAGCTAAATATAACCAATTGAGAGGAGTAGGAGAGCACTGGAAAATTTAGAGCAAATTTCATACTGTTGGAAAGATTAGTTTTTTTTTTTTAATTTAAAGGGATGTGGTGCTTGTTTCTGGAATATAGGGTCAAAAGAAACATCAAGGACAATTAATTTTCTTACAATATAAATCTATCTCAACCAGCAAATAAATATTTATTAAGCATCTACTATGTTCCCAGAATAGTGTCAAGTGCTGAAGTTAAAAAGAAAGGCAAAAGACAGTCCCTTCTTCTAAGTAATGCATGTCTAATGGAGAGACACCATGTAAACAATTATAAACAAAACAAATGTATCCAGGACAAATTGGAGATAATGAATAGAGGGAAGGCTTTGAAATTGTGCAGAATCCAGAAAGGCTCCTTATAAAAGATGGGATTTTACCTGAGACTTGAGGGAAGCCAAGGAAACCAGAAGGTGAGGATGAGGAGGGCCACATGGCAGATAGATAAGACAGTGAAAATGCTGGAGGTTGAGAAATGAAGAGCCTTGCATGAAGAAAAGCCAGGAGGACAGTGATATTAAATTTAAGAGTATATGGGAGATATATAACAAGTACAAAGACTGGAAAGAGGGGGCGTTATGAAGTTAGGGGTTTGAACCTTAAATGGAGGATTTGACATTTAATTTTGGAGGTAAAAAAAGAAACTGCTGGAATTTACTGAATAGGGAAGTGACACCATCTGATTTTTACTTTGGAAAGCTCTCTTTTGCATCTGATTGAAAGATAGACTGGAACAGGGTGAGGATTGTGGTAGAGGCACCAAGTAGCAGGCTACTGCAATAGGTGAGGTCTTTAAGATACATGTCTTTAAGAACTTCTTTAAGGTATCTTTAAAGATAGAGAATAATTTCTCTACCTTTAATTGCATATATGTATGTATGCATTATATGTACAATGTATGTATAAATGCATATATGAATATGTGCCATGAATATTTCTTATGCCTATGGGGTTAACGAGATTTTTGTGAAATTAATATTAACTTATGATGATAAATTGGAAATAAAAAAGATGGTTCCTAATTAATTTAACTGAATTCAACATATTTAACAAATGTCTACTATGTCCTAAACAGTAAAGACACAAAGTCACAAAAATAAGTAACACTGCCCTGAAGGAGTTTAAATTTGATATAATAGACACATTAATATGCAAGCAAAAAGAGAACTGAAGAGGAAGCAAGCACAATGTCCTGAAGCTTGGAACCAAGGACAGATTCCCACAGAAGGTAGAATCTGAGCTGAGCCTAGAATGAGGATTTTTGACATGCAGAGATGAAGAGGAAAATAAACATTCCTGGTGTGGGATTTGGACAGATGCAGAGGAGTGGAAGAAGCACAGAGGATAAAAGGTTTAATGTCACTCCATGGCAATCCCCAAGACAGAACTGGGTGCTATGAAATATATATTTCTCTTCTTTCCTCTTCAAACCCTCTTATAATTCCTCCCATTTCTGAACTTCGAAGTAAGCAAATGTCTCAGAATGTCTACAATTTCTGTACTCCTGGGAGCAGTGTCCTTTGATATTTTTAATGTCTTTCCTAGAAACACGTGTTTTAGGTAGAGGTGATAATAATTGTTATAATAATAATAATAACTGATATTAATATAGCCCTTTAAGACTTACAAAGTGCTTTACCTATGTTATTTCTTCTGGACTTCATAAACCTGTGAAGTAGGTGGTGTTAGTATCTCATTTTATAGATGAGGAAATAGGGTCACAGAGTTTTGAGAAAGAATTTCAAGTCTTTTTGATTCCATATACAGCAGCACTCTCTATCCACTATGTCCTAGCTTCTTAAACTGTGGTCATGACCCACTGTGAGGTCTCATAACTGAATATGGAAGTTGAAAAATGATGATTTATTATCAGTATATGTTTGATTTGTATACATATTTTATATATCTAATATACCTGGGATCACGTATAAATTTCTCAGGCAAAAAGGGGGATTATGAGTGGAAAGAGTTTAAGAAGACCTGCTGTGTGTCATGTAGGTAATATTTGTACACCTATGTGAAAGAAATGATAATTTCTAGGATTTTTTCCCAGAAGCCTATAAGTTGTTCAGTCTCTGAAGTACATTGCTAATAAGAAAATTGTATTAACTTTCTTAACCATCTTGTTCAGATCCAAACCAGTTGGGAAAGATCATTGTGCTTTAGTCACATTTGGAGGAAGGGAGGTAATTCTTTGATTAGATTGCCTCTCTATGTAATATTAATTCTTCATATTAAGTGTTAATCAATCAGAGTTGATTGCCATACTCAGGAACACCCTTTTTCTAAGAGCATAAAAACTGTATACCCATTGCCATGATTCATCTTTAGCATTTGAGAGTGGTACCGACCTATTTTATTAATAAAATACTAACATTATTAATAAAGTAATTAATTAGCCAGAAACCATGTCTCTCATACTAAGTGTCACATGTTGAGAAAATAATATATATATATATATATATGCATATATATATATTTTATAAAAGAGTCATGAAGGTACTTTGGGGTAATTGGATTACAATGGGACTAGTCTGATTATAGTCCATTTTGGTCATTTGTACAGATGGCTACTTATGGGTAAAGATAATATACCTAACTAAGCTTCTTTCTATCAAGAAGTCAGTTCCCTATTTAAGAAATTTCCATTATTCAGAATCAAGTCTTATTACTTAGTGAATAAGCATTTATTAAGTATCTATATATCAAGCCCTATGTTATGCAATGGGATCACAAAGACAAAAATTAAATCACCTGTGTCCTGAAAATAGCTTTTATTCTATCAAGGATACAACATATACACATATCAATCTATATAAATTATATCCATTTCTGGGGAGTCAGGTGGGAGAGAAGGTAGAAGCAGCTAGGGAGACCAAGAAAGGTCTCATGTAGGATATGATACCTGAATTGAACTTTACAGGAATCCAGGGATTCTAAGAGAAGGGAGTGCATTTTAGAGATGTGGCAGGGCCAAGGCTCTGAGGAGTAGCAAGAGAACCATTGGCTCTATTGTAAAATCCATGAAGAGGTATAGTATACAAGTCTGGCAAGAGATTTGGAGAGCTTCAAAGACCAGGCTCTGAATTCACCTTTGATCCTAGAAGTTAACAAGCATTTAGGGTTTATTAAAAAGCAGAGTTACAAGGACAACTCTTGGACAGGATGGTCTGGAAAGGAGAGAGACTTGAGGAAGACCAGGAAATAATGTGTTAAATTGTCCAGTCGGTTATATTGTCCATTCTTCCATCAAATGGTCACTATAGATAACTATCCAAGTAATATGTGACTCTATCACCTTAAACCTCCTATTCCAGTCAGGCATTGTTATCTTTCCTTGTTATCTTCTTCATATACTAGGTTCATTTTCTTCTTTTTTTCTTTATTTTATTTTGAACTCAAAAAATAAATAAAATATTTCTGTAGCATAGTATAACAATTTTTTTAAAAAAGATGATTACACATGAAAGTGCAAATCCATTATGTACAACTTGCCATTCTTTTAAAATGTATATTTAAATTATCTTTTAACTCTTCCTTCATCCACCCTAACTTTACTTTCACCCTAAAGATAGCTAACGTTAGATACAAATATGTATATATGCATATAAATATAAAATGTGTGTCTGTTACTGTTCTATACATACTTTTAAAAAATCAGTTAATCCTTTGGATGGAGGTAGCATCTTCCTTCACATGTCTTTTGTAGTTAATTTGGATTTTTGTAATTGTCAAAATGATTTATTTACTTAATGTTGTTCTTAAAACATTATGGTTGTCACCATATACAATTTCTGTTGGTTCTGCTTATTTCCTTTTTCATTATTTCATGCAAGCCTATCCATGTTTTTCTAAGATCATTGAACTCATCACTTCTTATAGCATAGTAGAATTCCCCTCATGATATTTTCCCCATTGTCTCACAATCTCAAAACTTGTCCTCTCTAAAAAAATTCAAATAACTTCTTGTCCACAAAACTGCCCTGACCAGTAACAAACGTATATGTCTTTTTCTCTGAATTCTTGCTGTTGGTATACTACCCTGGGCCCTCACTAGCTGTTTCATATCTGCACAGATTGCTATCCTAAATGAGATTTTAAGCTCCTGTGAGACCATGCCTTCTACTCTTCTCCATTTCCTTTCCCCTGCCCCCATATCACTGAAAATGCAGTAGATGGTTAATAAATAAATGCTTGTTACCTGTCTGAGAATTGATTCCACCTCATTCTGCATAGTGTCCCTCTAGTCCTACATGGGAGTGGGAGGTGGGAGGAAATAATTACTCTCCTCCATGCCTACCTGGAGAGGATTGCCTATCCAGCATAAGTTTATACAAGCCAGTTTCCACCTCCGCAGGGAATCCTCAAACACTACTTGTTGTTTGAGAATTTAAAGTGGATATTGTTCTCTAGAAAACAGTTACAGATGGAATGCTTAATTAAAAAATCACCACAGTCTTCTTTAAACAGTTTGGAAGATGTGCTAGGCTACACATGTTTATGCATTCTCTATTTTCCATTCACCGATTTTCCTCTCCAACTTTCATTTTGTTTAACATAATTTTATTTACATTCACATACATACAGGCAACAGCAGAATAAATGTTTATAATTCAAATAGAGGGTCATTGTGTTAGACTTTGGAGCAGGAGTTTTTTGATCAAAGATACTGGTTTCTGGCATCCTGAGTTTTATTTAAATATGTTTTTAAAATTTTAATTCATTTATTTTAAAATGTTATACTAATGCCTTATGTTTTCATACCACAGTTATTTCTAAACATATTCCCTACCCCCACCCGATGGACCCTCATTTGTATAAAGAAATACAGTTAACACAAATGCATCTGATAAGATATACAATATTTTGTACTCATTATTTTCCAACCTTCCTCAAGATGGGGAAGAGGTATATTTCCTCCCCTTTTCTCTAGCAACATTTCTTTTAAATGTAAGATACAAGTATTACATAGGAAAAAAGTGGCTTAAACTCTGGCTAAATTTTTGTATTCACGTGTCAACTCATTGTCTTCATAATCTATTCTCATATATTTGCTCTATTTTTGAAAATTTATATATAAAGATTTATTTTCAGTCTTGGTGAATCAGGGAACCAAATTCAATTTAGTCTTATTTAGATAATAGTAAATTTCATTATGTCTATTAAAAATTATAAATGATAGCTTTAGCCATATCCTTTGTTAGACATATTTGATAAATGTATAAAGAAATGGCCCAAAATATTCCCTTCAAGAATTATTCTCTCATGTTCTTGGAATATGACATCAAGGAGAGCAGTGGTACCTCCTGGCAGAACCTCAGCTGCCACTTTTGATTTGCTTGATGCCAAATGCCAAGTAGAGGATAGCTAGAAAAATAACACTACTAATGGTATGGCCCAGCATTTAATTAACAAGTCTTATTTATTATTTATGATATTTTATGCATTTGATAAAAATGGAAATACAAAGAAAGGCAAAAATAGTTTCTATCCTAATGAAGCATATATTCTTTTAAAAGTTTATTCAATATTTATTTATTTTTAATTAAAAAAAAATCTGTTCTAGATTTTTATGATCCAGCCTGTTCGTCATCTATTGAGAAGACAAATAATATATATTGTACATGGCAATTAATTGAAAAAATATTTTTATATTAATCATGTTGCAAAAAACAAATCAAGAAAAGGAAATGAAAAAAGTATACTTTAATCTGTACTCAGAGTTTATAGGAAGTAGATATCAATTTTTTTTAACATGAATCCTTTGAAACTGAATTATTCCATTGTATTGATTAAAGTAGCTAAATCTTTCACACTTGATCAGATCATTCTCATTATTGTGTACAGTGTTCTCTTGGTTCTGCTTTCTTAAGTTGGCATCATTTCAAATAAGTTTTCCCAGGTTTTTCTGAAACCTTTTGTCATTTCTTATAGCATAATAGCATTTCATCACAACTATATGCCACAACTTATTCAGCCATCCCCCAAATGATGGCATCCCCTCAATTTCCATTCCTTTGCCATCAGAAAAAGAGGTCCTAAAATATTTGTTTATATGCTGATCTTTTTCTGTTTTCTTTAATCTCTTAACTAGTAGTGGTATTGTTGAGTTAAAGGATATATATATATAGTTTCATAGCCTTTTGAGTATAATTCCAAATTTTTCTCCAGAATGGTTGGACCAATTCATAACTCCATTGATAGTGCGTTAGTGTTTACATTTTTCCATATCCCTTCCAGGTCTTGTCATTTTACTTTTCTGTTAAATCAACTAATCTGATGGATGTGAGGTGGTACCCAAAATTGTCTTAATGTGCATTTCTCTAATCAATAGTGATTGAGAGCTTTCTTTCATATGACTATTGATAGCTCTAATTTCTCTTTTTGAAAACTATTTGTTCACATACTTTGATCATTTATCAAATGGGTAATGGGAATTTATATTTTAATGGAGGAAACAACTAGAACCAGAATATGTATATAGACGCAAGAGCTTTGTGGCATGGCTGCTAGTTAGGACCTTCACATTTTCCTCATATCAGAAATCATTGTTGAGATACACAGGTCATATTATTACCTTTGAACTGCTAACTTTCTGGATCACTATAATCTTAGTCAATTCCTTGGGAAGCATTTTCTTCCTTAATAATTTATATCCCCTGTATTCCATCTATATATTCATATTCTCAAATCATCACTCCTGCCATGAATTGTCAGACATTTCAATGATTTACTTTGAAAAGCTGAATAATTCTTCTGGATAATTTTAAAATAACATATATCATCGTTTATGCTGACTGATGAGTAAATACTCAGTTGTTTATGCTGACTGATGAGTAAATGCTCAGTTCGATCTAGAGTGACAAGCTGAGTTAGATGCCCTCTGGAAGTCAATCCTAGACATAATATATTAGAGTGTCCTATTCAAGGAACAAGTTTTATATGTCCATGAAATTACAGTGTAAGACAGCTTCTTTTAAGTTCTTTGTGTTGCTATGACTTTTAAAGCTAGAAACAATTACCATTAAAGATTGAAAATCCACATATTTACATTCATAGTCTTTTCTTTATCTCTTAGAATTATAAAATGACCAAAGAACATGTGAAATGTCATGGAACACAGAAAACTGTATCCAAAGCCAGAAAATTGCAAGGAATAGTAGTAAGGTTCCCCAATTGGGTCAGGCTGGTCAGAGTAGGATGTCAGAGAACAGTGAGGGTTGAAGTAGAAATAGATAGGGGAGATCCTATGAAGAATAAGATGTAATAAGTATAAGAGACTTGATATGGGAGAGAAAACAATTATAATCCTAATGCAATTAAATTTTACAAACATCTAAATGCTTTCTTTAAAAAAACTATTTTATCTTTCAGTTAACAAAGGTTAATTTTCTCTTCTTCCCACCTAACTCCCTACCACTACAAGGGTAGATTGGGGAAACACATACACACAGACCAAGCAAATGAATTCTCAAATTGTCCATGTCAAAAATATTTATAAGTATATATATATATGTATATATATATATATATATACACACTTATGCATACAAACAAACACATTTCTACATCCTGAGTTCATCACCTCTGTCAAGAAATGGGTAGCTTGCTTCATCATCAGTCCTCCAAGATAGTGGTTGATAATTTTATTTATCAGACTTTTTAAACATTCAGAGTTGTTTGTTTTTTACAGTGTTGGTGTTACTGAATAATTGGTGTTCCTTGTTCCAATAACTTCATTCTGCATCTATTTTTACAACTCTATTCAGGTTTCACTGAAAACATACCTTTCATCATTTCTTATTGTGCAACAGCATACATTATATTCACATAATATAATATATTCACAAATGGAATAAATAATACTATAATTTGTGTGGCCATTCCTCAATTGATGACCACCACCACACATATATATTGCATCCCTGGGTCTTTTCCTTTTTCTTTAAACTCTAAGAGCCATTGTTATTGTTGTTGAATCATTCAGTCCTATCTGACTCTTTGTGACTCTATGGACTATTGAGATTTCTTGGCACAAAGATACTGGAGTGGTTTGCCATTTCCTTCTCCCATAGATTAAGGTAAACAGAAGTCAAGTGGCTTGCCCCTTTTTCTGAAGCCATATTTGAACTCAGGTCTTCATGACTATGGGTCCAGTGCTCTATCCACTAAGTCATCTAGTTATCACCTATGGAGCATAGGCTTAATAATTAAAATGTCTACTTCTTAAGGCAAAAGGCAGGGCAAGTTTTAGAATCAGGAAGTAATGGAAGTATTTGAAACACATACTAGCTGTGTGACCCTGGGTATATTAGTTAACTGTTCTCACTTTCCAGTTTCTTCATCTATAAAATGGGTATTCTAATAATAGCATCTACCTTCACAAGATTATTGTGAGGATTAGTATGTATGTGTGTATGTAACTTTATAAAACTGAAAGTCTCTATCTTTCTTTTTCTCTCTCTCTCTATGTAAATATATATATAGGTATATATATATATATATATATATATATATATATATATATATAAAGGTTTATATGATTTTCTTTAGCATTACTATTTAATCTGCTTATTTATAATAGACTTGTAGATGACTGCATTCATTCTATTGATTCAGAAAACTCATGGGAAGGAAGAAAAAATATTTGCTTTTTCCATCTAGGTGATGACAGTTTTGCTCTAATCATGGGTTTTGTAAGTTCTAAGTTCTAAGTGATTAAACTAAAATGGGATGAGAGGAGTATTGAGGCCAGCTCATACAGAATCATGAGAACTGATGATTAATTTTCAGCAAGAACATTTACACTTAAAAAACCAGCAAATGCTACAATTCAAGATTTAATTTTGTTGTTGCTGTTGATTTCTAGATTCAAGAAAGTGATGGAGAAAATGTTAATACACATTAAACTTACAAGTATGTCATGCATGCATGTTTTTTAGGGGAGCCACTTTGTTAAATATTTTCCACATACCTCTGGATGAGACTAAAAGAAAATATGATGAGGAATTTTCCAGGGAACAAGTTCACCTCTTGCTCCTTTGCTAATAAGTAACTGCATCTCTTTTCTTCAGGTGGTTTCAGATTTGGCAACTAATTCTATTTTAATTCTAAAAGATGATGGGAGGCAAAGGAAGATAATGGTCACTAAGTTAAAGGTAGGAATATCTATATTATTTCTTATAGGACCATGGAATTTATATATTCAAGGGACTTTAGAGATCCTTCCAGACTTATTTATTTATGTAGCTTTTTTTAAATTAAATAAAGAAGAGATTCTTTGCCTCAATTGTTACCTAGCTTTAATCACTGAATGGGTGTGACTCCAGTCAAACTGAGACCTGTTGAAGACCTTAACTTAAAAAAGCCAAAATCTCCCATTTCATCCAGGACCATTTCCAGTCACTCTGATCTCTATCTGGCCACTGGACTCGGTGCTGGAGGGGAAAGTGAGGTAGGTGACCTGGCACAGACTTCTCTCACTTAAATCCAAATCACTTGTATGTCATGGCATCATTTCCCTGATATCATAGTTCGCTTCAAAAATAATAACAAAGATCATCTCCTTATACTGTCTCAATTACAGAGGAAGAATGAGATCCAAAGAAGTGAGCTGACTCACCCCAGATCATAGAGCAAAATAGAAGAACTTAAATTTATATTCCCTGATTCATATCCATTTCTAAGAGTCAGGAGAATTTGAGGATACAGAAGCCAGTGGATTAAGGAGAGACATTGAAAGTGATGATTAAAGAAGCTTACAGCAATAGAAGAATCATCCCTTCCATTATACAAGCTTGGATTGGAAGCTTGTTCAAAGCTTGATCAAAATTGAAGCTTGGGAGAAGAATATAGATGAACAGACTTACGTGGTGATGATGAGGAAAATGAGATGAATAATAAAAATGTTTTTCTTTTCTGTTTAAATTATTTCTGGCACAATAGCAGTGTGCTGGTAAATATTTAACAAGTGCTTTTTTAAAAAATACCATTCTTATAATACACTTTTAAGTTTAATCTGTGAATCCTCATTTGTATCATTTGCTCATTCTGATGTAAACATATTCCTGACTAAAATTTAACAATCAGATTCCCTGAGCTTATTCTAGCTCACTATAGCACACCCTTGGCACATTAATGCAAAAGGCAGAAACCAGTATAATGTTGATTATTCAATGAATCCTCACGGGAAACATAGGTCAAAAGTTGGCAATGGAAAATAAAGGGAAGACCTTGGTCAGGATAAATAATCCAGATGCCAGAGATAAAAAAATAGGGCTGTGCTGAGTTTATGTAGTAGGGTCCATAGAGTTTTCATATTTTAGTATGAGGAGCAAAATTTTAAGAAAAGTAAGATAAAAAATAAACCCAAAAGTGGAGAAGTTTTTACTTTTACAATAAAGATGTCAGAGTGACTTTTATGGCATTCAATTACCCCTAATCAATCTAAAGAGGGAATTATAAATCTTTTAAAAGTAGAAGTGAGCTGAGAATCACTAAAAAACACAACACATATACAGACAATTTAAAACAATTTCATCCAATTCAGCAAATTCAAAACTGAAGGAGATCATGACTATTTTGATATATATTCTAAAGGAAAATTGCTAGTGTTTTGCTTATGTATTATTCTAAATTTTATACTCAAATTACTAATTTTATGTTACAGCATCAGGGAGAGAAGGCAATTGGTCTATGGAACTGGTGCCATTTGTCTAATTCTGACAAGCTCATCTGCCCCTACAGCCAGTGTATAAAAACAAGTCTAAGTCTTCTAAAGTCACTCTTTCTAAAGGACATTTAAAGGTAATATCTAATTATCTAGCAAATTCTAAGGTTTACAAAATACCTTTGCTTTCATTGTCTTGTGTAATCCCCTCAATAATCCTGTAAGATAATATTGAAAGATACTACTATTCCCACTGTTTCTTTTAAGGGCATGACTATCAATCCAGGAACCCTGAGATAGAATTTTAAAGGCATTCTTGAATCTCTCCTTTCTCTTCCTCTACCCATTAACCAGTCACCTATGCTGTATCTCTTGCAATTATGCTTTTCTCTCTCCTCACACAGTCTATTTCTAGCTCTCATCATCTCATATCTGGACTATTGCAAATGCTCTAATTATTTTTGTTGTTGTTAAATTGTTAGTTTAATTGAGCTGAAAATGTCTTTGCAAAGTAGCACCTTCTCCCCACCTCCAAGTAGGTTACCCTGTATCTTTTTCATATATTCTTTTTATATATTTAAATATGTGCATGTTCTCATATGTATTTCCAGTTCTTCCCTTCTCCTCTCTCTTTCTACAGAGCTAATAAAATGAATACTCCCAAAATCTATCTCTCATTCATTTACTCAAAATCTTCAGCGGTTTCCTATTATGTCTAAAAGACATCCATGATAAGGAAGGCTTCTACTTACTCAGGCTTATTTTGTAGCATTGCCCTTCAGGGACTCCATAAATCAATCAAACTGGCCTGCTAGCTGTCTCCCATACACAAAATGCTATCCTTTGCATCCCACTTGACCTTTACATAGCTCGTCCCCTATGACTGTGGTGTTTCACCTCTACCCCTTAGAATCCTTGGCAATCTTCAAAGTATAGTTCAAATATACCTTGCCAGAGGAGCCTTCAGATTTGAATTCTATTTTCTTCTTGAAATTATTTAGTGCTATATTGTTTATACTTCAAAGTTACTTATCTTTGTGAATGTATCCCCCTAGTGGAATGAAAACTTCTTGAGAGCAGGGGATTTGTCATTATTGTCTTCACATCATAAGTTTAGAGCACTTTGCCTAAAATAGAGTAGGGTCTGTGGGATACTTGGTAACTTGAATTGAACTAAAATTGAATAGAAAAAGGTCTTTACAGCCCAATGCCTCTCCTCTCCCCAATGTTACATTTTATTTGCTTTCTTTATACTTTGTATATGCCTGGCACATGTATAGGTTCTTAACAAATTCTTATTGATTGATGACTATAATGATTTAAAAATGATTTGAGGAAAATTGACCTATGATCTTTCTAATATTTGTCATGATATAGTAGAAATGATACTGGACAGCTTTTTTGTCAAATATAGAAGTAATTACAAATGTTTCCAAATCTGGTTGTCTTAGAAAGAATTTTAGAAATGACTCCAAGGATTGGGGTTAATGTGAAAATAACATGTTAAGTTTCTAAGGAATAACAGAACAGATGTCTTTACCAAAATGCATCTCATCCTTTAATATTCCAAATTCTTGCCTTTGTGTGTGCAAATTATAGTCAGGTAATTGCCTAACCAGTGTTTATTGCAGTTACTAAGCTTGTGCACATAGATGTCCGTTGGTCCAACAAATAATGCAGGTTTGTGTCTTGCTCCTTTAATACATTTCCTTGAAGTATCTGGAACTCAAAATATTAAAATAATTATTAAAACAGAATGTAATTTTAGTAAACTGTGAAGTTCAAGTGTTGTCAACAAAAGAAACTTTGTTATACTGTCTGCAAAAGAAATTTTCTTGCCAAAAAATATGTAGAAAATGGGATAGAATGAAAGTATGACAATGGTATTTTAACTAGAGATATAGAAATTATTTCAACTAATTTAAAAATTTCAATTTCAACTAATTTCAGTTTCAACTACTTATTTCAACTAAATTCAAACCAACAAATGCTTGCTAAGCATTTGTTATGTGCAAGGAACTGCACATATGATGATATGTACATCAACTGGACATATGATGATAAAAACTATAATAGTCACTGACCTCAAAGAGCTTTCATTCTACTAAAAAGCCTGTTTTTAAGGGCAAATAAAAACATCAAACTTCTTACCTTCACATGAAGACACTTCTTTCCAGTTTTCCCAGTTTTATAAATGACACCATTGTTCTCCTGATCATTTTTCTTTCAACCACAGTCTGGCTTATTATTAAATTCTGGAGAACTGATCTGAGCAAATTCATTTCAAATTGACTTTGCCTGACCTTGCAGAGGTCCAGCCTCTAATCCAGATTCACTTCCTTTTGCTTAGAAGCTTTCATGACAAGCTAGAATAATTTTCTTCAAAAAGCATTTTCTTCATTCCATTTCTCAAACAGGAACCCCTGTTGTGTTTTGGATCAGATCTAAATTCTTCTGATCTTTGGAGCCTACTACTAATTAAACTTTTCAAGAATCTTTATTATCTGATGCTCTTCCACATGTTTTTCTTATGTTATTATCCCACACCCAATAGCTTCATCAACATATACAATTTACCACTTGTCACAAAAATATATATTTCTCATACTTTCTACTGCTATACTTTTACTCTCTTTGTTCCCTTGCCTAGAATTCCACTACTTCCTCTTCACTTCTTACTAAATCTATACTTTAAATCATAAACCAAATTCCATGTCCTCAATGAGATATTCACTGGTTACACATCCACTATGGTAGTAACTTCTCTTTCTCAGATTTCACGTAGTGCTTTCTACATCTAATAGAATATAAGTTCCTTTAGGGTAGTGACCAATTTTATTTTTTCTTTATATTCTCAGGATTTTGCACAATACTTGGTATGTAGTAAGTTTTTAAAAAAAGTTTGTTGGTCGATTAATTCAATGAATCAACAAGCACTTTTTTAAATTAAAATTTTTTATTTTCAAAACATGCATGGATAATTTTTCAACATTTACCCTGCAAAGCCAGTTCTTCCCTTCTCCCACTGTCTTCCCTAGATGTCAAGTAATCCAATATACATTAAATATGGAAAAATATATGATAAATCTAATATATGCACACATATTTATACAATTATCTTGCTGCACAAAAAAATCAGATCAAAAAAATGAGAAAAAAAATAAAATGCAAACAAACAACAATAAAAAAGAATGAAAATGCTATATTGTGATCCACACTCAGTTCCCACAGTCCTCCTTCTGGGTTTAGATGGTTCACTTCATCACAAGATTATTGGAACTGGTTTATAAGAGCCACATCCATCAGAATTGATCATTGGATAATCTTGTTTCCATGTACAATGATCTCCTGATTTTGCATCAGTTCATGTAAGTCTCTCCAAGCCTCTCTGAAATCATCCTGCTGGTCATTTCTTATAGAACAATAATATCCTATTACATTCATATAGCATAACTTATTTAATCATTTTTCAACTGATGGGCATCCACTCAGTTTCCAGTTTCTTGCTACTACAAAAAGGGCTGCCACAAACATTTTTGTACATGTGGATCCCTTTCCCTCCTTTAGGATCTCTTTGGAATATAAACTCAGTAGAGACACTGCTGGATCAAATTTGGGGTGTGAAGAGTTTGATAGCCCTTTTGGTAAAGTTACAAAGTTCACAACTCCACCAACAATCTATTAGTGTCCCAGTTTTCCCACATCCATTCCAACATTTGTCATTATCTTTTCCAACAAGCATTTTTAAAGTACCTATGTCAAGAATTATGCTAAGTCCTTTAAATACAAAGGAAAACAAAAACAATCCTTGACTTCAAAGAGCTTACAGTCTAATATGGGGAGGGGAGGGAATCTGTACATACAAGAAAATAGGTGGAAGGTAACCTTGGTAAGTAATAAAGACCCTAGTAGCTAGAATGAGCACAAAAGGCTTTATGCTGAAGGTAGAATTTAACCTGAATAGTGAAGGAAACCATGGATTCCAAGAGCTAAAAGTTAGAGGAGAGAACATTCCCAAGCATGGGGTAGATCCAACGCAAAGACATGGATATGGAAAGTAGAACATCAGCAAGCATGCCAGAATTTTGGATTGTAGTATGGTAATAGCGGTGTGGTTGGACACAAAGTATGGGTAGGGAAGAAATGTGAAAACAGCCTATAAAGGAAAGAAGGAATCTGAAGCCAGACTGTAAAGGAAGTTAAATAGAAAGGTAGAGTTGTTTGTATTTTATGCTAGAAGTAATAAGAAGGTCAATAATATTTTTGAAAAGTGATTGACATGGTCATAACTTTGTTCAGTAAATAGGCAATCTTGACTGTTTGGACTCTATAACCAACAACCCAATTAATTGATTGACCAGGTTTTTCCTAATAAAGATATTTCATAAGCAATACACACACACACACACACACACACACACACAAACACAAAAACAAAAACAAAAAACAAACAAGCAAACAAAAACAAATAAAGCACAGTGCTTGAAAGGATCAGTTAGATCTTGCCTTTTTTTTTTTTTTTTTTTTAATAAGGGTAGAAGAAGTAACATTTCCATACTGGCCTTCTGAAGTAACAGATCCATAACAGTATGTGTTTCCAGAGATAGGCAGAATAGAGAATGTTAAAGAAGAGCTTCCAAGGGAGCCTTGCTAAGTATCACAGCAGAATCTATAAGCCCATATATTCAGACACAAAATGACTAGATATTATTATCACAATAGCAGTTTCATCATTTAAGCTATATCTGTACACCCATATATCTTCATGTTCTTGTTAGATATTTTGGAATTTAAGGGTTAGTTTACTTATTACTTCCAGTTTTAAAAGCAAAAACACAACACAAAATGAGAATTAACAACATAATAAATGTTGTTTGAATTTAAATAAAAATTTCTCTCCAACATCTCAATCTCAACTAACCTCGTTTTTTATTATTCCCCTACCTGAATCTGCTTCTGGTCAAGCCAATCAACTTATCATCTATAAATAACTTGTTCATTCTTGTATATGCTAGTACTCCTTTATCTAAAAAACCCTTTCCCACTTCTCTCCATCAATGTCCTTCATTTCCTATAAGAATCTACATTAAAAAATAGTCCAGGACTATTCATCCTAGATTTATTCCAAATTGTTTTCTGACCCCTCCTCTGTGTTATATCTCTACAAGTTTCTACAAGTTTGTTTGATATGTTCTTTTGAAAATATTTTTCTGTGCATCATTATAGAGAGAATATTCATTGAACAAAATGAAGACATGGGTGGTGGATTGGCTCTTGCTATTTTCTGGTTTTTAAGTCATAGGTCATAGAGCTATAAGAGACACTAGAAGCAATGAGTCCATCTTATTTTATAGATAAGGAAACTGAAGGTGAGAGTAAGTGACTTCCCCAGTAGCCAAAAGCTGTTGAGGTAGGACTTCTACCTGTGTCTTTCTAACTCTTTGTTTAGTTTTTGTCTCTAAACCTGCTGTTAACATTAAGAGTTGCTCAGAATAAACTTTAGGAGTTTATTGGCTTTATAAGAGTCTACAGTTATTTTTCATGTCCATTTATTTTTCAATATTTCAATTTCTGTTGAGAGAACACTTTAAATATGGCTAACATTTTACTTATCTCACTAAATATGATGTCTTATGAGGGAGAAGAAATCATGGCCTTCAGCAACAGTTCTCTGTTCCACACTATAAAAGTTTGTAAGTTATTTTACCCATGTTACTACTCTGGGGAAGCCCTCTTGTAAACTAAAACACCCGAGTGTTCATAAACATGTTAGTCCAAAAAAAGTACCAGAAGTCACTAAACAGAAATAAATATAAATAAAGCAGTATCTTAGGCCATTGCTGCTGTTTGGAACAGGCCTATTTCCCTCCCTAGTCAGTCATGAGGAGTAAATTGGGCTTACAGCCTTGTTAAGTGGTAAGAAGTACCCTTGGTCAGGGAGTCTTTGACAGGAATATAGAGCAGACAATTCAATAGGGAAACAAAATTTATAAAACAGGACAAATAGAGAGACACCTAGAGCCAAAGGAAGAACCAATCTTGCTTTTATTTCTGTTATAAGTACTAGTTTTTTTTTTTCCCTTCTCCTATCCACTACAGCTTTCTCTTCTCTGCCTGCCAACAGTTTTTTCTCCTCCTATTTCCATTTACCATACCAACATTTTCTTCAAGTCATAAAACCTAGCCATTCTTGGGAGCCTTCTTTGATTTTTAATAAATTCATCCATTTTTTGATAAGTAAAAATGTCTTAATTTTACATCATTTTAACAATCATCACATTTTTAATAATTTATTTGTTTTGTCTCCTAATACCTTTCCTTTAAAATGGAGATGAAAAGAGGGTAGAATTTTGAAGCCTAGGATCTAGTCCTTATTAAGTAAGCTATGAGCTTCTCACTGCCAAAGGGGGAAAAAACCTGATAACAATATTAATCAATGTAAAAAATCATGAGCATCTAGACTTTCCAAAATTCTTCTTTTCCTCACTATTTCTTGAATTTCATTTAAAAAAAATTGCTTAGAGGATTTTCTGGTGTTCTTAATTAGATATGCATTTCTTTTTAAAAAATTATTTTCAAAACATATGCATAGTTTTCAACATTCACTCTTGCAAAACTTTGTGGTCCAACTTTTTTTCTCCCTCCCTCTGCCCTTCTCCCCTCCCCCTAGATAGCAAGTAATTCAACATATGTTAAATATGTGCAATTCTTCTATACATATTTTTACAATTATCCTGCACAAGAAAAATCAGATCAAAAAGGAAGAAATAAGAAAGAAAACAAAATGCAATCAAACAACAAAAAAATGAAAATATTATGTTGTGGTCCTCACTCAGTTCCCACAATCCTCTTTCTGGGTGAAGATGGTTCTCTCCATCACAAGACCATTGGAACTGTCCCAAATCACCTGGGCTAATGAAAAGAACCACATCTGTCAGAATTGATCATCATATAATCTTGTTATTGCCATGTACAATGTTCTCTTGGTTCTACTTACTTCACTTAGCATCAGTTCATGTAAATTAGTTATTTATCTCTAAGATAAAACTTTTGAGAAGGAAATTGTTGTATAGAGCACTGCCACAAAAATGGTGGAAAACATAGTGGATTAGGAACCAGAGAACCTCACTTTCAATCTTTTTCTATGACTTATTGCTTCTGTAAAGGTGACAAATTATGTACTGTTTCTGTGTCTCAGTTTTCTAATCTGTGAAAGAAGAATGTGATCTAGATGCCCTCTGAAGTTCCTTACAGTTCTCAATTTATGTTATTATAACAAAAAAAGTCTTTAAACTTTTAATTTTCCCTTGGGTCTTGGAGCTTAAGCACTTGTGATTTTAGGTGGAGAGGGAAAGGACCATAGCCTTCCCATATTACTTCATCATCTAAAAATACATTGAGAATCCAGTATTTCTGGGCTGTCAGGACAAATGATATAAGAAAGCAGACTTTACAGAGAGAAAAATGAGAGTCAAATGGTCTGGAAATCTTCCTTTAATTTAATTTAACATTTTATTTATCCCTTACAAATAAGAGGTATAATATACAATAAGGTAATATGGGAAGGTTTATTTTGTAGACTATGATTTTTTATTTGTTTATGTTTTGTAACTTGTTTTGTGTCTTCATTTACCCAATTAAACTAGAGACTCTTTATGGGCAGAATAATTTTTTTGACATTTTCTTCAGAGCACACATTCAAATGTATAGCACATAGAAGGCATTCTATCCCTAACCCATGATCATAATAAACTTATTATTTGATTCAATTCCTCTTTCAAAGAAAACAATCATGGGTTCATAGGTTGAAAATTGGATGTGACCTTAAAACTCATCTAGTCCAAATTCCTCATTTTACAAATGAAGAAACTGAGACCCCCAAAAGTTAAAGATCTTGATTGTAGGTCTTTAGCTCTAAAGCTATCACTGATTCTCACTGTACTATTCTCAGTCTCCATGGAATCTTATATACTCCAGTTTTATATATGAATTTGTAGGAAAGGCTTTATCTTTGCCATTGCCAAAGAAATCTGTTAAGCTCTGGACCTGAAGAAAGCATCTATAAATTGTGATGGACAGTATACTTAAAGACATATTTATGCTTCATTCAGTCATTTTATTCACTTAAAAAAAGCATTCTGGCAATGTGAACCAAGACAGATGGTTACAACATACAAAGAAGCTGGTAAGACCCATTTTTAAACTCTGGCCTTTGCTCTGAAAACAGCAAATGAACCACTTACCCTCCCTTCCCCACTCAAATAATTTTTGAACTATCATTTCTAAGTGTCAAAAGTATTTTTAGCATCCTGTGATATTACCCTCACAAAGGTTTTAATATCTGGATTTAAGAGCACATTTCTCACAAGTTCTTCAGCTGTCACAACACTCTAATTTGCAAAGTTAATGTGGACTAATAAAGGCTATTTTTATGGAAAATGTTAGCATCGATCATTCCGTGATAATACATGCCTTGGTCACTTGCAAATTTGATTAACATAATTATAGAATATGCCCAAGGAAAGCACCTTGACAAAGTGGCCACCTAAACTAAAATCTGAAGGTTTTTATTCTCCATGGAAGAATCCACAATAACCCATCCTTTGCCTTAGGAACTCTATTATGACTTCAGTTCACAATACAGTAAATTATTTAAAAAACCTTAGTTAAAAATGCCTGGAAATCTTTCTAGCTTCTGAATAGTTTTTACCCAAATGAGAAGGGTCTTTTAATTTCAAATCCAAATGAAAGTGCTGGAAGCAGGAATATGCTGGCAAACTTTAACAACCATGTTTTCTAAAGAACAACAAAACAAGTATTCAGGACATACTTTCAAATTTAGTCTGAATTAACACTTTTTCCAAATTCAGACTGTCAAAAACAATAAATTGAACTGTGAGTAATAGTGATTACCAATTTTCCAGATTTAAATGATCACACTAAAAATTTAACTATGTGCTCTCCAGGGACAGTTTGAGCTGACTAGGTCCCTTATTGGGAAGGCCCTCAAAAGATCTTCTAGTATGTTAATTAGTATATAGGAAGAACTAAGTATAAATCATCCTAGATAAGTCTACCCAGTTCAACTGTCATTTGTGTTAGAGGAGAAATGGGGAAGAGGAGTTATTATTGGAAAGGAGTGAATCATATTCCTTCCTTCTAGTATATAACTGAAGATAAGCCTTTATGAATACACATGTGCACACTCATGTTTCAAGATGTCTGCATCCATGAATGACTATGTTAGGGCACCATAATGACAGACCAATAATTTTATCTATCTTAATTAAAATAGATGCATATAATAAATCAAGTGCTATTTCACATCTAGGAATCAGTATTGTCAGTCAAGACAGAAAAATGATCACAGAAGCTCTGTCTCCATTCAGACATAGCTTGGTGAGATTATTCTGATTTATTGAGTGATTGTGTGATCAATATTTATTTAAAGTGATCCATTGGTATGGAGGTGAGGTAGGCCATAAGAAGCTATGTGTTTTTAATTTTGCCACATTTAAAGTAGTCTAGATGGGGAAATATGGCAGGAGATTACATTTCCTAATAGTTGATGATTCTATTGGCTATTTTATTTTTGGGGGAAGTAGAAATGTCAGAAGTAGAAGGGAAAACAAAAGATGAGTTGAAAGCTTTTAGAAATCATTTCTATATACTAGTGTTATTGAAAATATAGCCCTCTCCCACAACATTGAATCTTTTTTTAGATTAGGAAACAGGAGTGACCATATGGAGGCTAAGTGTAGGACTGACTGCCTTCCTAGATAAGAACCATTTGGAGGAGATAGTCTCTACTTGAACAGATGGGATGCCAATCTCTTGTGTTAAGAATGGTAGGGCTCATTAAAGAGGTTGTAAGGTTCAACAGATAAAATTTTTACTTATCCCTTGACTGTTTCTCACTGAAAATGAGTTTAAATAAAAAGATGAATGGATCAATTAATGGACTAAGGTAAAAAAAATAAAGACATGGAGGATGGAATCTAATATCTGAAACTTCATAGAAATATTTGTTTAATTGTATGTATACACACATCCACACCCTCTACACATATAAATTTGGTGAATTTCGATTATATACTGATGAAAAAGATCTAAGAGAATGGATTATTACGTCAAAAGGATATTAAAGTTTAAAGAGTTACAAACTAAGGAGCAATGCAAATCGGATTGGGGAAGCACCTGCAGTTGTAATGCAACAAATGATAAAAGAAAAATAACAAGGACTCTTGCTAAAGCTCAAGTGGTTTGGAAAATAAATATTTTTTTAAAAATTGAAATCAGCTTTCAAAGGAAAGAGTATGACTACACAGAGGTCACTAGAGGTGATTGTTATTCATTGAGTAATATCAAATCAGTGTTGGATCAGATTGAAGACTTTCTTTGAAAGAAACACAAAAATTAATTGATGTTGGGAAACTAGATAGTGCTTCTTTATTTGGCTTTGGGTTGATATAATGTGTTTGTGATTGTCATAGAAAATGTTTTTGAATAACTTGGAAATGAATTCATATGTACTAAAAATGTTCAGAATGAACAAAGCAGGGAGAAAATACTTAAAGGAACTAGAACAGACTAAGCCCTCAACAAAACTGTAGCAAAATTTTATTCTATCAGCAGTGTGAGTGAATAACATAGGGATAAACTGTCTTTTGAACACAAGACTGTTAAAGATTATGTAAGAAATGAGATTCTTTTTTGTGAAAACATATTTATCTCTTCTACATTGTGTCTTTTCCCATGACAGTTTCAATATATTTAGTTGGCATAATAATTAAATGAAAATTTTGGCATAATAAGTTAAATGGAAATTTTGAATGAGTTTTATGGAAGTCACAGATGACTCATTAAGACCAGAAGAGACACAGAGTCTTTGACCAAATATTTAACCCAAATGTTACAATAAGGTGTAGTTTGCCATTTCCTTCTCCATCTCATTTTACAGATGAGGAAATTTACTCAGAAGTATTTGTGGCTGGATTTGAATTCATAAAAATGAATTTTCTTGATTCTACACTCCATTAAAAAAATTATGACTTATTTGGAACAAAGGGAGGGTAAACATATTTTACATGGATTTTCCAGATTGTAGGGATACTATAATTCTAACCCCAGAGATGTGAAAGGAATAATTATATTTATTTCTTATCTAGTCAATGATCAAAGACTATTGTACAATATAAAATGTAGTTAAAAAAAGATTAATAAATCAACTTATATACCGCTCTGGTCTTCAAAATTCCTCCCTAACCTTATCCCTCAACTCTTCCAGTATAACTGCAAAAAAGGGAGCTGTTATCATCTAAAAGAGTACTAAAATATGGCAGAAATTCTGATAAAGCAGCCTGGAGCTAAGTGAAACTAGTTTCTACCCAATTGAAACAATTGAAAGGAAGGTATAAATCATAGTTTCATTGTATATTCTGATGCTGGTGAGCTGGAAAAACTGGCTGTTCTGAAAAAGTTAGGATCTTGTTATGATTAATCAATACCATATAAAGCAATTTTAAAAAGAAACATAATAATGTCAAATAGTTTAGAAAACTTCTGAATGACAGTGTGGTTTCAAATGTCTGTTTTCTATTCTGTGTGTGTGTGTGTGTGTGTGCGTGTGCGTGTGTGTGTGTGTGTATACTTATTCCTTAGACTTTTTCCCTAGGGGATTCAAGAGGACTAATCATACTGTACTTCT
Organism: Sarcophilus harrisii; assembly: GCF_902635505.1. NCBI lineage: Eukaryota > Metazoa > Chordata > Mammalia > Dasyuromorphia > Dasyuridae > Sarcophilus > Sarcophilus harrisii. The sequence continues at coordinate 148,383,857 of NC_045430.1, read as the reverse complement.
TGGAAAACAGATCTCAGAGAAGCAATTCTATTAGACTTTATCTGTAGGTAGTAGAAGTTAGCTAAGGAAATTGTTGGGACTGGTCACATCACAAAAGGCATTGGTCTTTAATGACATCTAGTCATTTATTCTATTAAATATAACTGCCTCAGTTGTCTATGTTAGGTTTGTATTCTCCTTGCACTTCTAGATCACTACCAGGGGAAGGAAAGAATAGAGAAAATTTTAAATTGCAGGGATTGTTTCATTTATGGGCTGAGCCTAGCACATAGTAGGTATTTGTTGTTTGAGTGAATTGACCAAGGTCACATATTGTTTGTTGTGGAATCATTTGTGTTGTGCCCAACTCTTCATGATACCATTTTACATGACTCCATCTTTGGCAAAGATACCAGAGTATCTTCCATTTCCTTCTTCAGTTCATTTTACAGATGAGAAAACTGAGGCAAACAGGGTGAAGTGACTTGCTGAGCATCCAAACTGTTTGAGGCTGGAATCAGGCTTCCTGATTCTAAGACTGCTATTCTAGCCACTACATTACTTAAAGTCCCAACAGTGTATAGAGTGCTGACCCTGCAATTAAAAAGATGAGTCTTCCTGAATCCACATGTGGCCTCAGACACTTAGTAACTGGGTGATCCTGACCAAGTCTCTTCACCTTATTTGCTTCAGTTCCCTCATCTATAAAATAAGTTAGAGAAGGAATTGGCATACCAGTCCAGTATCTCTGCAAAAAAAACCCAAATGGTAAAATACAAATTAATACAACTTTGAGGAACCACCTTGAAGTTATCAGATTGGCTAATAGGACAAAATAAGAAAATGACAAATGTTGAAGAGGATGTGGGAAAATTGAGACATTAATGCATTGTTGGTAGAGTTGTGAAATGATTTAATCATTCTGAAGAGCAACTTGGAACTACACCAAAGGGCTATAAAATTGCGCATTCTCTTTGATCCAGCAATACCAATAATACTAGGTCTACATCTCAAAGAAATTAACAAAAGAGGGACTATTTGTTTAAAAATATTTATAGCAGCTCTTTTAATAGTAGTTAAGTTGGAAATTGTGGGGATGCTCATCAATTGGGGAACAGTATATGCTTGTAATGATGAGTTGAAAACATGATGCATAGATTTCAGAAAAACATGGAAAGATCTACATGAAATAATGAAGAGTGAAATGAGAACCAAAAGAATGTTTTATACAGCTATAGCAACATTCTACATGATCAGCTGTGAATGATTTAACTTTTCTCAGCAATACCATGATCCAAGACAATTCTAGCAGACTCACGATGAAAAATGTTGCCTACTTCCAAAGGAAGAAATGATCAAATCTGGGTTCATACTACTTTTCACTTTCTGTTTTTTTTTTTTTCATTTAGCTCTGTGTTTTCTTTTGCAACATGACTAATATGGTTATAATATATTTTGCATGATTGAACATGTTTAGCCTCTATCACATTGTTTACTGTCTTGGGGAGATGGGATAAGGCAGTGAGAGAGAAAACTTGAACTCAAAATTTTTAAGAATGGATATTAAAAATTGTTTTTATGGGGCAGCTAGGTGGCACAGTAGATAAAGCACCAGGCCTGAAGTCAGAAAAACCTGAGTTCAAATCTGGCCTCAGACACTTAATACTTCCTAGTTGTGTGACCTTGGGCAAGTCACTCAACCCCAATTGCCTCAGCCAATATATATATATATATGTAAGTGGGAGAAAAATAAAATAGCAACTTAAAAAGAAAACCCCAAATGGGATAATGTAAAGTTGGATATAACTGAAAAATGACTAAACAAGTTCATGTAAAGAATTGTCCCAGGTACTTGGCATATAAATTTAAAAATTCATTCCAAAGGAGATAATTCATGTAGGACCATGGTCACCAGGAAAGGGAATTTTCTTTTTTTCTTTTTTTTATAATAACTTTTTATTGACAGAACCCATGCCAGGATAATTTTTTACAAGATTATCCCTTGCACTCACTTCTGTTCCGATTTTTCCCCTCCCTCCCTCCACCCTCTCCCCCAGATGGCAAGCAGTCCTATATATGTTAAATATGTCGCAGTATATCTTAGTTACAATATATGTGTGCAGAACCGAACAGTTCTCTTGTTGCACAGGAAGAATTGGATTCAGAAGGTAGAAATAACCCAGGAAGAAAAACAAAAATGCAAACAGTTTACATTCATTACCCAGGGTTCTTTCTTTGGGTGTAGCTGCTTCTGACCATCATTGATCAATTGAAACTGAATTAGGTCTCTTTGTCAAAGAAATCCACTTCCATCAGAATACATCTTCATACAGTATCGTTGTTGAAGTATATAAAGATCTCCTAGTTCTGCTCATTTCACTTAGCATCAGTTCATGTAAGTCTCTCCAAGCCTCTCTGTATTCATCCTGCTGGTCATTTCTTACAGAAAAATAATATTCCATAACATTCATATACCACAATTTACCCAACCATTCTCCAATTGATGGGCATCCATTCATTTTCCAGCTTCTAGCCACTACAAACAGGGCTGCCACAAACATTTTGGCACATACAGGAACCTAAGAAAGGGAATTTTCATCTGGGTCATCAAAAAATTACAAGAAGAAACAAAGGATAGTGGATTTTCATGTCATTTTTTTCCCTTTTTTAGTAGCAATAGATTGATTTGATCACTTACTCAGAGAAGAGTATAAATATCAAGAAAACAATATCATCACCATATATAACTACCCTTTTCCCCTTTTCAGCCACTTTTTAAAACTTCACAGTCTTTCATTTCACCATCTAACCCAAAAGGTTCTATCATACTTTTTTTTTCTGCCTTTAGCTACTGATAAAGAATTACTTAATGCACATTAAAATTTAAATGGCTGGTAAAGAATTAATGTACAAGTCATCCTATGGGTATCTGCACATTAATAGAAAACAGTCTTAATCCAAAGGAATAAAACACTAATAGTGGCAATACAAACAAATAGGAGAAATTTTCGAACTACATAGGTAGCTTATTCAAAAAACTTGACTCTGAGTAGGGATTTTGGCCTTCTAAGAAAAAAAAAGCTTAGAAAGAAACTTTTATTAATTATTTGCAAATTCACATCTTCTTCTCAGAGAAAAGACTCCTTTATTTGGTACACTTTTATAATGCAGCTTCTACATCTACATAGGAAAAGAACTTATTCAATAATCCATAATTATTGATAAATGAGTAAGATTTTCAAAGAAAATCTTTCCAGAAAACTCTGAAAAGTTAATTATTTTATCTTCTACATATTAGCTAACTGTTTTTATATTTTATTGAAAATCTTTCTAAAATTCATCATGTAGTTTGATATTATTAAATAGGACAGTTTTTCTTTCATTTTTAAAAAAACTATACTGAGTAAAAGAAGACGATCAAAGAAAGAATAAATTCCCTGCTTGGGCTGCATGAGACAATTCTAGGCCTCAGAGAAGAAATATAACCATTCAATTCATATTTTGTTTCAGTTTTCTTTGGCAAGCAGAATAATCTTTCACTTGGGAAGGTGAAAATGCATATAGTTAATATATTATTAGAACTCTCCAACAAGAAGGGATATAAGAGAATACTTAGAAGCCCCAGTTGGGTTCAAGTGACCAAGTGACCAAGACAAGTGCAGATGAACTATATCACAGAGTACTGAAAAGACTAGAAGCTATAACTACTGAATCCTTCAGTGATTTTCAAGTTATCATAGGATGGGAAAAGATGGAAATACTAGGATCAATGGATGGAAAACCAGAGAGGGCTTTATATAAGGAAAAGCATCTTAGCAATTGAATCTATTCAAATATAGAAAGGCCTTTCTTGGGAAGTAGTGAATATTCTTTCACCAGAGATCTTCAAACAAATTTTATTGGTCAATCATTTCAGCTGTGTCCAACTCTTTGTAACACCATTTGAGATTTTCTTGGCAAAGATACTGGAGAGATTTACCATTTCTTTCTCCAGTTGATTTTTATGGATGATGAGTAGAGGCAAACAGGGCAAGAGTAAGTGAATGAAAGAAGATTTAAACTCAGGAAGATGTATCTTTCTGATTCTAGGCCCACCACTCTATCTACTGTTGCCACATAGCTGCCCCACAAATCCTGGATGACAAATTATTTTTGAATATCATAGAGGAGATCTTTGTCCAAGTACAGGTTGGACTAAATGACTACAATATTCCTTCAGTCTGAGACTGTGATTCTGAGCACACTGTAATTAATTATCGCTATTTTTTCTAACCTAAGATCTTTCTTTTTAATTTCAGTTATATTCCCACTTAATCATTATATAGTTGCATTTAATAAATTTAGCTTCTCTTACTATTTTTCTTTAGAATAAACTTTTAGGCAATTGGGGTCAAGTGACTTGCCTCAGTCACACAGCTAGATATATTAAGTGTCTGGGGTCAGATTTGAACTCAGCTCCCACTTTCTCCAGGGCTGGCACTCTATTCACATGCCATCTAATTGCCCCCTCTTACTGTTTTTCAATAAATTTGTTCCTTTAAAAAACTGAAAACTTTTGGAATAAAGGAAACTGCTTCTAATTTTTACCATTATTTTTCCTTTTCTCAGTGTGCTCTTCTTTCTTGTTTCTTCTTTCCCCTGTCACTCTTAAACTAAGCATTTGCACACGTACAAAAATCTATCTTCTATAACTATCATCAGTCAAGGCACATCTTTCACTCTGGGTGGCAAACCAACCAATGAATGAAAGCAGCAAAGAATACATGCTCTCAATATTGGAGTGAAAATGAAAATTTTCTATGAAAAAGAATTGATTATTCACTAGAGCAAAATGTACCCTTAAAAGTCTTTTCTCCCAAAATGCATCTCATGCATGTTAAAATTATACAAAGCTTTTTGACAGATATAAGCACAGAGACCACCTCTGTTCAATGATTCTCCATTTAATAATACTAAATAAAGAATAACATTGAGAGAGCTAGATGGCACCATGAATAGTCAGACTGAGTTCAAATCTAGTCTTACATACTTATTAGCTGTGTGATTCTGGACAAGTCACTTAACCCTGTTTGCCTCAGTTCTTCCTCTGTAAAAATTAAGCTGGAGGAGGAAATAGCAAACTACTCCAGTATCTTTGCAAGAAAACCTAAATAGAGTCATGAAGGGTGAGACATGATTAAAATAAATGAACAACATTAAGGTGAAAAATAGAGATGTAAGCTTATAAAATGTGGTCACTTTAGCCATGAGATATAATGTACATAGGGTTCAAATGGGAGACAGATTTTCTAGTCAAGGGAAGGTCCTCCTGATATTTCTATTTGCAAATGATATTGTTCTAACTGAATCAAACTCCAGGAAATTATATGTTTTTTTATGCAATGTTTATTGTCTGTCTTATGAAATGCAGTTTCATAATAAATCTATTATTACACATAGGAGGTAGAGTCACTGAGAAGAGATAATGAGATGTCCTTAAAATAAAATAGGACAAAGTGAGCAGGATCAGATGCATTTTGGGAAACTGCAAATCTTAAGCTACTAGAGCAAAGCCCCATATTTTAATCATAGACGTTCTCTTCATGATGGCACATAGTTAGGAATCTCACAGCTCTTTAATTTCCAAAGAACCAGAGTTATAGATGACCCATAATTTGGTGGACAGTGCCATGGTAGGAACAGTCAGGGCTAGTATATGTCAATAATGCTACATGAAATAACAGGTATGTGCCATATCCCTGGGGAAATGCATTATCAGAAAAAGAAGGTAGTCTGTAATAAGAATGAAGAATAACTGATGAACATCCTGAATAATGAGTTGATAGAAAAGCTTCCCACAAGTTGAGTAGTAGATCAAATATGGAGGATCCATAAGATAATATGGACAGAGGATGATCAAGATCTGCATTAGTGGAAGCACAATGATGAGATTATAGGGCCTACTGAAGTATTGTTATAAAGTCATAGGGAAAAAAGGTACAAAGTAGTGATTAATTGGGTTAGCCACAAATTTTCTCAAGATAGGAGAAATCAAACAAAATCCAAGAATAAAAAGTAATCAAATGCATTCTATTATTCCATTCTTCCTAAAAACCACCAAGAGATTTCTCAAGGCTCTTGAAAAAGCTCCAAATAAATTGGAAATTTATTTTCAAAAAATTCAAAATTAAAAAACTTCAAATAAATTGGGAGAAACATCATAAAAAAACTTAGATTTAATAATGGACAGAGATAAATTTTTTTAATTCCCCAGAGTTTTAGCTTTTCATTTACACAGGAAAGATCTAGTAGATAAAGAATGTCCATTACCCATATTTCAACAAACATTTGGGTGAATGCTCTATAGAGGTTATCTAAATACTATGTATATCTGAGATAGGCAATATAGGTGAAAAAGGGATATTGTCAAGGAGTTGTATGATAGTAAGTTAAGACAGGTTGTATATATATCAAAAGCCATAGATGACAGATAGATAGCAGGGGGCTCCACAGGTACCCTCACAACATTAGGAGAAAGTGAGGAAGACCTCTAGCATGCAGGAAAGACCCCCTGTGGCAAACTATCAAAGAATACGGATAAACATACAGAAGACTGGCAGGAATATACAGGTTTCAATCCGCATCATGGAAAGTAACTCTCCCAATCTCTGTATTTACAGATCCATTTTAGGATTTGAATCATATGACAGCAAAGGGAGAAGCTGCCTCTTCTGATAATTCTCAGGAAATCTCTCTTGATATGCTCCATTTGAATCAAATTAACAACTTTAGCCTGTATAAAGAATTGTGCTAGCATTGAGGGAAGCCTAAAGAGGCTGCAGCCCTCTGACAAGGACTTAATCTCATTAACATCTGTAAAATGGGGATAATAATAATAGCACCTATTTCACACAACTCATGCTGTGGGAGTATTTGCTGTAACATGGGAAGCACTTTGCAAATCTAAAATACAGTACATAAATGCTAGCTATTCTTAGCAAAGTATGGACCAGCAGAACAGTTCAGAATACAAAAGAAAACTTCAGCTTTATGGAAAAGTGGATTGATGCAGAAATAGGGAAGAAACTAAATGTGTAGATCTTGGCTAAACATGATTAAATGATGATATAAACGAAATCTATAAGTACTTAAAAGGTGCAAACACTAAATAGGAGATGTAGAGAATTATTTAGTCTGGTAATGTAGTGAAATGATGATACTAATGATAGTAAGGATAAAAATCAAGGGAACAAAGATTTTTAGAAAAATTAATGACATGCTTTATCATGAGGATGATTATTTCTAAACTCTGGCTGAAGATCCATTAAAGACCTCCCATTTCCAGTCTGTACCAAAGCCACATATAATTGGGAATTGGGGGCAATAATGTTGTGTGGACAAGAAATAACAATCCCTTACATTTATATAACATTGTACAACATACAAAATGCCATTTCATCTAGTGTCCCATTTTATCCTTGTAAGAAGCCTGTAAAATGACTGGAATGGTACATATTGTTATTCCCATTTTATAGATACGGAAGTTCAATGACTTGCCTATGGTAATACTTAATGTGCCATTACTTAGTGTGATGAAACCAAGATCAAACCTCAATATATCCTACTCTAAGATCAGTATCCTACCAAACCATTTTGTCCTTGGATAAAATTCTTATTTATTTATTATTTGGGGGGTGGGGAGTGCAGGAGAAGAGGGAATAGAGAAAAGTCTGCTTCCTAGATTTTACTGGTGTAGAAGACTATTGTTTTAGAAACTCTATAATTCCAGATTAGGAACTATTTTGCATTTTATAGGTGTAGAGAATTGCCAGCAACACTTGTTTAAAGTCTCATAGCCAAGTCAACAAGCCTTGATTAACTACCTAAACACTGCTTAGGTACAAAGAAGGCAATAAGATAGTTTCTGCTCTCAAGGAACTCTCCCTTTAAGGGAGGAAACAATGGGCAAAAACTAGGTACAACCAAGATGCATAGAGGATGCATTGAAGATGATTTTAGAGGGAAAGAAAGCACAAAGATTTAAAAATATTGGGAAAGGCTTCATGAAGAAAGGCTTCAAGAAGAAAGGCTTCATGTGAGTTTAGCTGATATTTTAAAAAAAAAGCCAAGAGGTCAAAACAAGGTGATAAAGAGTTCCAGGAATGAACGAAAGTAGGGGAAATGCTCCCTCTGAAGATGGAGTGTCCACCGAGAGGAACTTTGACAAAGAGAGTGATGTCATTGTATGAGAATAAGTGATGGAGAATCTGGTTGGAGCTTAAGATATAAGGTGAAATTATGAAGGACTTAAAATAGAGGACTTTATATTTGATCCTGGAGACAATAGAGAGCCACTGGAATTTACAGAGCAAGGAAATATGCTACTAAGGCTGTCATTCAATAAAGAGATACAAAATATATATAACAAAAAATCACTCCTAGAAAGGCAGAGGATCAGCTAAATTGGAAATGAAATGCAGTGCCCAGGTTAGGGCCTCTCAGTAAGTAACTACTCCGTTAGTTGGCAATAACATAGGTGGAATTGAAAAGTATATAAAGTTGTTCCTTAGTTCCTTGGCAGCCTCTTGGTAAACTGACCATATCATTATTACTCTTTTCCCAGTGCACAATCAGCATTGTCCCTACCCCACCGCTACCAGGTATAATTCAATACCCATCCATTTCCAGAAATTGCATATTATATCTCAGTAGCATTACTTTGAATTTCAATGAGAGAAGCTGCAGTCAATTCAGTTTTGTAAATTGTACAAAAACCACATGCAAACACATGTGGATTTATTTCCTACACCTGCATATGGTCTTTGGAAGGAAATCCTAGCCTAACATACACAGCTGCTACTGAATCCAACCCATGCAGTAGGTTGGGAATGACTAGGTCTAGTAAATTTTTTTTTCTTTTGATTTCCAGAACTTGTGGGAAATGTAAAAATTCCAGCTCTCAAGTTTTCCCTCAAAAGATAAATCCCATTCAGAGGCCAGTGAATTAATTATATAAATACCAAGTCAGAGAGTTAATCAGTATCTTGAGTATGTTAATAAGTACAAATTCAACCCTCCTACTAGGAAAATCATTGATAGGATCCATTGGTTCTTGCCAACCCTTATTTTATCTTTTGGTTAGTAGCATTTGGAATGCTGTGGTTGCTTATATGTCCAATGGAGCCCCTAGTATTCCCTAATGTTCCTATTTCACAAGATGAATCAAAATGCCTGGATACATGAATTGCAATGGGGTAGGGAACCACAGGGAAGAAACAATAACCAATAATAATATTTAATAATAATATAATTTTAATAATAAAAATAACAATTCACCAATAACGGGTGAAACAGTAAGAGCAATGGAATAGATAAAGAGAGTTTTAAAGACATGAACTGATGGTTTTTAGCAGAGGAAGTGAACATTTATTACTACTATCCTGGTGATAATGACTATATCACCATTAATAACTATTACCATTACCACCACCACCATCACTACTACTACTACTAGCTAGCATTCATGTAGTTATATAATATTTGCAAAGCTCTCCATTATATCATTTGTTCTTCAGAAGAACACAGTGAAGTTGATTCTATTGTTCTCCCCATTTTACAGATGAGGAAAATGAGGGTTGAGAGGTTAAGTGACTTGCTTAGGGTCATGTAGCTGCTACCTGTCTGAGATAGGATTTGAACTCAGATTTTCCTGCCTCCAAGACAAGTGTTCTATCCACCATGCCATATAGCTGCTGTCTCTATGTTTAGCAATGTATTCATTATCACTGACTTAAGAGTTTCCAACTCACATAAACTTCAGGCCCTACTCCAACTTCCTATCTTTTTCACTCCCTTTTTTCCTCTTTTTAAACACAGGCAGTATTTTTGTTTCAAACAGCAGATAATTGTATAGCACTTTCAGCAAGAGCAACCAAACAGCTTTACACCACTGCCACAGAGTTAAAGAATAAATGTAAATCGATATTGGGTATCATAAATTACTGTTTATTACTAGACAAGTAAATGACTGCCTTTGAGAGTGGACTTACTTGTATGCCTAAGGATTAAAAGAATATTTATTGTGGCAATCTAAACTCTTAAAATAAACTCTTTAACAGTAGAAAGACAGATTGTAGTGCTTCTATTACTTCCCCACAAAGCATTGTTAAATCAGCCACATTTCTTAAAGCAGCTAGTAATTTATTACCCAAAATATGTTGCAGTTGTCATCTGTGAATTCCAAGTTATACAACTGTTAAATTTAACGAGCCATAGTTAAGAAATGAATGAATAGTTATGAATCTCACAAATCAGATTTTCAGATCTATACTTGGTTTTTCCCAAATTTTAAGTATGTTGACAATCCGCCTAGTTCTACCCCTCATTGTCCTGTCATGCACAATTTTATAGGGATAAGTAAATACCCAAATGCACCTATATTTTGTCAATCATAGCCACAGCTGAGTTGTAACCTGATGCTTAAAAAAATCACTGTTAAAGAGGAAAGCAAGCTTCATGTCATATTCCAGAGTGAACGACTATGAAAAGCCAGTTATTCACAAGTGCAATGGATTTTTTTTAAGGCATTCAGAAATAAACTAAGAATCATAGTCTAAAACTTCTTAGTTTTCTAATTGATGTAGGGAAAATGATACTAATATCAGTAATTTAAAATGGATTTTGGTTTAAAATTACTTTACATACATAGGAATATAGATTTTGAATTGTAAAATCATTAAGTGCTACTCCTTTATCTTGAAGATAATAAAACTGACTCCCACTGAGATTAAGTGGTTTGCATAAAGTGACATATGTAGGGAATGATAGATTACATCTGCAAAACAACCCGGGAATATAGGTAATGCTAACTTTGTTATCCCCATTTTACAGACAAGAATTTGAGGTTTAAGAAAATTAACAATTAAAGCATGACTAACATTCGTCGCACTTTCAAGTTCCCAGAACACAACATTTTATTTCATTTGATCCTTTAAATAACCATGTGAGGGAGGTAGTTGGTGCCAATGTTATTTTCTCCATTTTAGAAATGAGAAAACAATTTTAGGAATTTAAATGACTTACAGGTTAATGGGGCATAGAATCATAGAGCTTGAAAGGACCTCAACATTTCTTTAATCCAACCCTCCCATTTTACAGATGAGTAAAGTCAGGTCCAAGAAGATTTAGTAACCTGCCCAAGTTCATATAGCCAGTAAATGGCACCAATATTCGGACTCCATGGGAATTGACAGTTACAGACCTAAAGGGGATGAGGGGAATGAATTGTAGTTTTCTCTACTTTATGAATGAGTTACATACTTCATAATATTAAAGATGATGAGTACTGAGGATGATATTAAAATTGTCTTCAATTTAAATTACGCTGTTTTTGCTCTATTATAAGCACAATTCTGGAACTGATCAGATGCATTGTGGAACACTGACAATACAGTAGCTACTTCTCTTAGCTATATTATGTTCTATCCCACCAGTGAGCTCTCAGAGCATTTTGTGTCTATTTGTACATGTGGTTTATTGCCCACTACTAGACAGTAAGTTCCCTGACAACAGCAACTATATTTTATTTATCTTTGCATTGCAGGCATGAGCAGATTGCATGACATTACAACAGAAAAACTGTACAGGAAAAATGGGATAACATATATACTGAATAAGATGTCTAAGTAGAAAAAGAGATCGATTGGTCTCATAGAGAATGATGGGTAGATAACTTCCATGCCCTAAAGAAACAATGTCAAGGTAGAAGCAAAGTTCCTAGGGTTTTAACGGGACTTCTCTGGGTATTTTATAGGAGGACATGGATAAAAGTTCTAGAATTTACATGAGTCGGAAACTAAGTTAGCAATAAAGGATAATGTACATAGAATTTTTTTTTGGTCAATGTTAAAATACAAGCACTTGCTGTCCCTGCTAAAAAAAAAAACAAACACCTGTATGTCTTTGGAACAGGATGGGTAAGAATGAGTGGACTGATATCTAAATCATTAGAGGGGATACCCCATATGTTAGAGCTGGACCTACTGCCAGTACTCTAGTTGGGTTAGATGTTGGGGACACTTTTATCAATAAGGGTATAGCAGCACTTAACCTCTCTGATGTATCCATCCTCATCTCCATATAGAAATGTGTCTGATCTTCAGGCATACATCATATAGGAGCAGTAGTGACTCCAACCTGTTGGGACTTTTTATGATGTTAGATTACCAGGAAGCTTCCTAAAGCAAGGCAGGAGACAATCAAGTCATAGAAGCAGCTTTATTGGCTTTTTCAGGGGAAATAATCTAATTTTTTTCATTTTAAAAACTAGGAACCCTGGTCCTATGACACCATGTCAATCAGTTTTCAGAGCCTTTAAATTGTTGCTACTTCTCCCCAGAACCTAACATTTTTACTTACATACAGCAGATGTTCAAAACAAGTTTATTGAATTGAATAGGATTCTCCTATGACGATCTTGTATTTTCACTTTCAAAGCAGAGAGTTTTTGATTAATTGTAAGGCTAGCCTATCACTGACTTGGGGATTATTGTTACTCCAATGGGTCAGATATTTTTCAAAAGGTTTGTGAAATGTTCTTTGTTAACCCTGGAGTATGTGAAACTTTGGTTTATTTTTTTAAGTATCTATAGAAGGTAGGATTACTCTTCAGGGTAAGCTCACCTATAAGCAAGGAACGAGCCTGCAATGGTTCAGGGCATTGACTACATGAATCAGAATTGGTAGGCGTAGATTAGGAGAATAAGAAAATAACAGAAAAGATCAGCAACACATACTGAAATGAGAGAGAGGGCGGTAATACTGCCTAGATGAACTGAACAGTAATACTGTAAATTGGATGCTGAAATTATTGATGTTTAGATGTGCACATGCTTTCTCCCCAAATGTAAGCTCCTCAAAGCAAGGGACTATGTATTTTACATTTGTTTCCTTAGCATCAAGAACAATTTTTGGCACATAATAAATATTTAATAAATGCTTATTGATTAGAAGAAGATGAGTAACTCCAAGGTTGGTAGATTGAACCAGGTTTGAATATGATGTAATTGGATTATATGTCCTTCAAAAAAGGAGAGGTCTTTGAATGATAGACCACAGATCAAAGCCGTTGTAGAGATCAAGGAGTAAGCGTATTCCTATTCCATGATAAAGTATTTTGATAATGTTGTATGCTAAGGAGAAAGCCAGGTTTCAATTACTATGAAAAGATAGGAAAAGTTCATAGGATATAGAATGTTGATTGCAATAGAAAGAGTATTCTAAAAGTTATAGTACAGCAAATAAGTATAAATGAGATGAAGTAAGACTAAGGAAAAGGTGAAGGGAATAGTGATAATAAAGAAGCAGGAGATGAAAAGAATGGAGGGTGTGTGTATATGTGTGGATCTACAGCTATAATTCTAGAACCTGAAATTAGGATATTAAGAGAGATGGATGGGAAGGAAATTTTATCTATAGATGAGAGGAGAGTATAAAATAGAGTTTCTTAAGAAGGGAGAAAGGGTTGAGAAAGTGGAAGTGTGCTGTTTCAATAAACATAGATTTATCCCCTTCCTTTCATCTTTCATTACTACAACTTTAATTCTTCAAAAAGGAGACAAGACTGTCCACAACTTCTTTCTTTGGTGCTGAATAAAATCACAACTACTTCTAATAATATTGGTATGAGCAATTTGCTACTCACTGCCTTTAGAGAGATAACCTTTTCCTTTGGAATATTGAACAGTGGAATCTGTGTTATAGTGAAGAAGGCAATATAGTTTAAGTAAGAAAAGCACTGACTTTGGAATCAAAGGGTCCAAAGTCTTGCTCTATTACTTATTCCTTGTGTAACCTTGAGGATGAAATTTGATCTTTTTATTATTGTTTTTATATAGGTAAAATGGGGATGGGGTGAGGGAGTAAGAGTGGAACACTTCCAAGCTATTTTATTTCTAAATCTGTCATCCCATGACTGCTTATCAATGTTTTCTTTTTGGAGGCATACATTACAGACTTTTAAGGGAAGCTATTAATTTAATTTGCAGCTTTCTACATAAATTCTTTGCACAGACTCTCTTGAGAAATGAATTAATTTGGAACAGACTTCAGTTGTTTTTAGAAGGACGGAGATCAATCTCTTCAAAGAAAAACCATGCATAAAGTTAGATTTATGACTGCATTCTCAGGTGAGAAACCACTTTCTTTGATTATTGTCTAAGTTACTCTAAATATTAATGTTGTTGTTACTATTTTCTAAGATCTATTTTATCCTGCTTTACCCTCCATTGGGTAGGGAGACTATAAGGAAGCTTTTCTATGAAGTTGAGGAGGAACCGGAGGATTTATTTTTCTCAATTTCTACTCCTCCTCTTTTCCCTCCACACTCCATATAGTGAGAGGAATCCTATGCCTACTGCCAAATTGATTGTACTTCCATGAAAAAAGACATGGACATATCAGGATGTAGTATGTTCTAGAACATTCAGGGATTCATGGGATAAAAACTTGGGAGGGACCTCAGAGGCCATTCAATACCACCTCCTTTATAGATGAGGAAACTGAGGTTTATAGAAAGGGAGTGACTTATTGAAATTCACACAGGAAGCAGATGGAGAATCCTAGGTGCTTGAATTTTTATAGAGTAAATCAGCAATAATGTATACCCACAGAAAGTAAGTCAATATTTCCCTAAAGAGAGATGTGGAAGTAAGATATTGTCTTCTACTCTTTAAGAGCCATAGAGAATGTGGTACTTCCCTAACTTTTCTGCCTAGTGAAATGAAAAAAAATATGTATATATATATATATATATACATATATATATACATACATGCATACAAACATATATATAAAATTAGACAGGGTATAAATAATTTTGAGGGATCCAGTACCAGTCCTTGGTGGTAAGCATTGTCAGAAAAGTGGCTAGGCATCTGTAGTTAATTGTGTCTATTTTTATGCTATCACTGCCTAATTTGTGTAGATAAACTCATATCATTTCTATGAAAGTATGATCATTCGATGAGATTTTCTTGGTATCCCATAGCATCAGGGTAAGAAGTTTATGCAGATGAAACAAGTTCCTAAGGGCTTAATTCTTTGAAAGGTAGTAGTTCAGGTGCTATCACAAAACAAATGGGATTATAAATTCTAGCAAGTTTAGGTTGGATTTAGTGGAAGACTTGCACGTCCTATCTTAACATCTTTGACCTCTCACTGGAACGTCATTGAATTTCCATATTTCCTAGAATCCCTTATTTTCCAAGAAGGAAAATAAGATGATTGTAATAAATGTCATAATTACATTAATAAATATTAGTTATGAAGTCAGAACATTAAAGAAGGGAAGAATTGCTTTCCTCAGAATGAATTGAATTTGGCAATTAAAAAATTCTTAAAACATAAGCAACATATTGCAGACTAGGATGTGTGATACACATGGAGGAGCTTGACTCTTTTTGAGTGGGAAAAATACTCCCACTGCACTTCAAAGGAGAACTGTTATTCCAACAAAAGCTTAAATGACTGTGGGAACTGTATCACTTTCTCATATTTTCACTACCATATATATGGCTACAGCTCATTATCTTTTAGCTGAGAAGCCAAGAGTACAACAGAGATACTGATGTATGCAATTTATCACTGGCTTTTTAAAAAAAAATCAAAGTTGGAATCAACCCCATTCAGAATACTTTAGGGTATATTGAAATATAAGAATTGAAAATATGACACTTGAAAAAGCTACTTCATTAATTTATTCAATAAGCATTTGTGAAGATTCTTCTTATACATTTATGAGATAGCATATTGAGTTTGTTAAATATTGAGGAAGTCACACAGGTTAGATTAAGTCAGGGCCTTGCCCCCATGGAGCACACAGTATAGAAAAAGGATAAGCGACAAAGCAACTATAATTCAAAGTATTTAATGAAAGGTCTGTTAAAGATATGCAAAGAAAATGTGCAAAGATGGATCACTGTTAAACTGGAAGGATTAGGAAAAATTTCATGTAGTATATAACATTTTATATTTTTTATGATTTTAAATGATTGATAGAAATTCAACACATTAAGGAGAGGGAGATCATTTCAAGATAGGGAACTACTTAATCAAAGACATCAAGGTAGGAAAATAAGGCTAATCCAGGGGGCATAACATAGACCATATTGCTTGGGGATAAGAGATAAGTAAAATATACAGTTACAAAGTTGAAAAAGTAAAGTAATACTAGATTATACAGACTTTTGAATGGCATGAAAAGGAATATGAACTATATTTGGAAGCAACAAGGAGCTACTAACTTTTCTGAGCAGAGAAATGGTAGACCAGATGGTATATCATAGACTATTTTAGGCATAATATTAGGGACATATTTGAATGGAAAAGAAAATAAAAGTGGGAAGACTTAACAGAAGGCTATTTCAATTGTCCAAATGGTCAGTAATGTGGATCTATTCTAGGAAAGTGGGAGAAGAAATTGAGATCAGAGGATGGATTTGACAGGTGTTAAATCCAAATCTAAGGGAAAAAGGAAAGCATTTGAAAACTGACTGGATGAAAGAGATAAAAGAAAAAAAAAACATGATTCCTGGAGTTTTTATGTGGGCAATAAGTAGGAAATGGAAGTATCACTGGAAAAAAAAGTAAAATGAGGAGTCCTTTTCAGGAAAATAATGATAAACTTGGTTTTAGATAGATTGGTTGATCATATGGATTGACATTTTTGTTGGCAGTTGGAGAAAGTCATGGACAGATTACTGAGTAACACTCAAATTAAGGGTTCAAAAATGATGAGACAAAAAAGAGAATTGTTACAAGTATGAAAAAGAATATATGGCTGCCTTGAGACCAAAGTGTTTGCTGATACCTGGAAGCAAAGCAATGATGCTGGAGACAGATGGAATGTGAGAACAGAAGGTAAGAAAGATGAGGTCCCAATCAGCAGCAGGAATTACCAGGGCCAAGAAAAAAAACTGAGCAGATGGATTAGCCTAAGGCTAAAAACCTTCATGCCAGACCCAGGAAAACACAGTCCAACACAGAACTTCACTGCTACTTGGCAAACATGGATATCACAGTATATATTTGGAATACTCTCCATTAGCTTTCTATCTCCCTTGCCTTCCGGCTTTCTCACTTATTTGCTATTTTTGTTGGGCAAGTCACTTTTCCTTCATGACTTTAGTCTCTTCATCCAGAAAATGATAGGGTAACACTAAATTATTTATAAGGTATCTTCCAGTTATAAAATCTGGTATTCCATTAAAATAAACTCTTATGAATAATGCTTTGATATCTTATCATAGCATGAAGGTGAGCTTGGGTTCTTGAGACCTGTTCCAAAAGCAGACTGATGAAGTGGACAAGCTCAAGTGCACTTTACCGTGTTGGGAGGTGGGTAGGATTTAGTATAGCTCCAACATTGGATTATGTCTTCTTTCTAATTACGAGGACTGAAGTATGGAATAATTCAACACCAATAAGATGAATACTTGGAGATTTAACCATTGACTTCAATAGACTATGATATATAGAAAAAAGACCCAATGTTCCTACAGTCTATGTAGCCCCTTTTTCCTTTTGCAGTGATAGTGACAGAGTGACATAACTGGCAACAAAGAATGCTAAGAACCACAAAGCATTTAATTCAGGAGTCCTTAACTTAGGCTTGTGAATTTAAAATAATAAAATACTTTTATAGATAGGTAGAGCCAAGATGATGGAACATGAGCAGCCATCAAACTGAACTCTCCTAACCATTCCCCTCCAAACAACTTTAAAATAACTCCTCAAATCAAATTGTGGAACATCAAAGCCAACAAAAAGTCAGAGTGAAACAATTTTTCAGTCTAAGACAACTTAGCAGGTCAGCAAGAGAGCTCTGTGACACTGGGGTTGAGGGGGGCAGCCTGGATCAGAGCAATAGTGCCAGTAGAAGATCTTGGAGGCATTCTGGACAACAGTATTAGTAGCAGCAGCTTCAGCTCAGAATGGGAAAGTGGTTGGACAAATGTCAGAAAGAGATTGTAAGGGATCCTTTGCTGCACTAGGTATAGGTGGCACTGATTTAGCAACTCTATTACCCACATGCAGCTCTGGGCTATAGTTCCATGATGTGGAGGAGCAGTTATGGTACATGGATAGGTATATACTAAATCCATCTCTTTATATGTCTCTATGTTACAAGAACACATAGAGTTTAGGGATAAAGGGGAGTGAACAGTGGATAGATGGCAGAATTGGTGGCAGATGGCTAGACAGGAGTGATAAACTGCAGGTATTACATGGACCAAAAAAACCTGGAAATAATATTCTAAGGTCTTTAGTAAGTACATTTCACATCATCCATATGTTACTTGACATATAATTGATTAACTGGTTGGTTGATTGCTTGTTGTCCTTCACTCTCAAAAAGAACCAGAATAATATCACTCACATTACAGTCAAATTAAAGTGTGTTTGGCTGTGACTACTCAGATTAATATAAGCTTGGAATGCTCTGCCACAGGTTGGGTACAAACTGCTCTTATATATTTGGGGTGAATTTTCTAACTTTTCCCATCTCTCTCTCTCTCTTTTTTTAGAACTAATTTAATTCTGCTTTGTTCATATAGCACAACACCTGTTCTGATGAGGGCAAGCCACGCTGGGTGGGGTCTTGTGCCAGTGTGTCTCAATTATATAATCAATTCTAGAGAGAACTTGGGAGTGTTCCTGTATTGATTTCTTTGACCACTATGTGAGCTTTTGTGAGTTCTCCATAAAATAATCTTTTTTTGGAAAGCATTTGCATTTGAATATTGTGGCCAGCCCAAGAGAATTGAGCTTTCTGCTGCAGAGTCTAAATGCTTTGCAATTTAGTTGAAGAAAAGATCTTAGCATTTTAGGGTGTGGGGTGTGTTCAGGGAAAACTAGTCCATCTGATTTACCTCTCACCTGTGGCCCCACCAGTGGCCATATTCCAGCAAGCCATTTTGGTAGATGGGCTAACCCAGGTTGAGGGATCTCAAACCCTATGGTGAATTAGGTGGGGTGGCTATCCCAAGTATGTGAAGACTTCCCCAGTGAAATAGATGGATGAGAACATTTTGTTCCAATGGCCATGAAGGCGGATGAAGCAGCTGGCGGGGAATGCTTAGAGCTTGGTTTGACATCAAAGATAGCCAGGTCATCTGATGCACCTCAAGTCATCTCCAGTCATCTTGACTCTGTCTGCCACTAGACAGTGACGACTCTGGAAAAATTTTTCCAGGCATCTCTGCCTCATTTAAATCCAAATTTATGGATGAATCAAAAGAGATTACAATACCAATTGATTAGCTGGTTATCTGTAGAAAGAAATTCTTATCATTCTGGGGATCAGTAAATCAAAGTAAATTTTATAATATTCACCAAGATCTTTCTCAGGTGACTCATGGCAAGGGGAAAATAATTCTCAGTTTTCCAAGGCAGATGGCTAAAAACACAATTTCTACCAAATTGTAAAAGTCTTTAAGACCCAGAAATAAAGTATTAATCTGTCATCTATGGACCAATCTAGATAAATTATGGAAGACTCATAATTAAAAAGATTAACCGTCAAGAGATGCATTTTTATTTTTGCTCTAGTAACTCTTGTGGACGCCATCTACTAAGCCTTGGAAGATTTGATATCTGCATTAGGAGTAGTCCTTATGCTAAAGAAATCACAGGCTTATGGAGGTGTTGAAGTTAGTTTTTCTATAAAGTTCAGTTTTGTGACTAGTATTAAAATGAAATTGTACCTAAACAGAAACCATTCTTATAACTTTTGCAAATTAGTTTTGTTCTTCAAGAAGCCAATTAAACAAACAAACAAACAAAAAAAGAACCCAATTGTCCTTCAATGCCCCAGATCAACTTGTTGACTTATTATTCTTTAAATTTCCAAGTGCATTCTCACTTTGGTAAGTTGCTTACCCAGTATTTATCCCCTTGCTTGTATATTTGAATGCTTTTTTCTCCTCTTCTCTATATCTCAAGTCCTTTTTTTCATTGTTTGGCTATGGTTTTCCCTTTTCCCACAAAATCTTCCCTGAGCTCAACAGCTCGGTCGTCAGAGAGCATTCTCTCCTTTATGTCTCTTACTGGTTGTTCTATTTATTGAGCACAGCCTGCTTTACCTTGTGTTGTTATTAGGTTCATAAATTTAGAGCTAGGAAGGAGCTTAAAGGTAATTTAATCTCACCATCCTCTTTTACAGAGGAGAAAATTGAGGTTCAAGAAACTTTGGGAATTTGTTCAAGGTCATATGCATTAAAGGTGGGATTTGAACTCTGGAGTTCTGGCTTCCAAGGAGTGATCTTTTTTTCAGCATACCCCATCTTTATCTAAACTTCTGTCTGTAGACAATAAACTACTAGAAGTCAACTACTGTTTTCTTTGTTTTCCCTATTGCTAGAATAAGACAAACATTCCACTTGGAGAAAGGGAAAGAAATGGGATAATAAGTTACCTGCATAAAAGAAGCAAGAAATAGCTTTTATAGTGGACGGGAATATGGGTGATATAGTGGGAACACTTGAACCTTACTCTCATCAGACTTGGCTCAAAAAGGGAGTAATATACACACCTGGTTATGTAAAAAAATCTATCTTACCCTTTAGGAAAGTAGGAGGGAAAGAGAAATAGATACAAAGGAATGCTTATAGAAAGGAAGGTGCATTGGGGGGAAGGTAGTAGTCAGAAGCAAAACATTTTTGAGGAGAGGGAGAATATAATAAATGGTGGGGAGATAGGAATCTTGCAATCAAATTGAATATTTTGCAATCAAAACTGAAAAAAATTGAAGTTTCCCTGATAAAGGCCTCATTTCTCAAACATATAGTGAAATGTGTCTAGTTTATAAAAAAGTATTCCCTATTATTATTCTGTAAGAAATGACCAGCAGGATGATTTCAGAAAGACCTGGAGAGACTTACACGAACTGATGCTGAGTGAAATGAGCAGGGCCAAGAGATCATTATATATTTCAATAACAATACTATATGATGACCAATTCTGATGGACCTGGCCATCCTCAGCAATGAGATGAACCAAATTAGTTCCAATTGAGCAGTAATGAACTGAACCAGCTATGCCCAGCAAAAGAACTCTGGGAGATGACTAAAAACCATTACATTGAATTCCCAGTCCCTATATTTTTTCCCACCTGCATTTTTGATTTCCTTCACAGGCTAATTGTACAATATTTCAGAGTCCAATGCTTTTTGTAAGCAAAATAACGGTTTGGTCATGTATACTTATTGTGTATCTAATTTATATTTTAATACTGGTCTATCCTGCCATCTGGGGGAGGGGGTGGGGAGAAAGAGGGGAAAAATTGGAACAAGAGGTTTGGCAATTGTCAATGCTGTAAAGTTACCCATACATATAACCTGTAAATAAAAGGCTATTAAAATTAAAAACAAGAAACAAAAACCAAAAACAAACAAAAAAAGAATTCCCTAATTGATAGATGATCAAAAAAGGAGAACAATGAGTTTCTAGATGAAGTAATCAAAGCTATCTACAGCCATTAAAAATGTTCTAAATCACCACTGATCAATGTCAATATCACTATCAATAGTGATTGGAGGAATCCAAATTTAAACATATCTGAGGTATTTCCTCACAATACCTCACAGCTATTAGATTGGCTAATAGAACAGAAGAGGAAAATGACAGATATAAGAGGGGAGGTGGGAAAATTGGGACATTAATGCATTGTTGGTAGAGAATGGATTCAACAATTATCTAGAGCAATTTTGAACTATGCTGAAATATTATAGCAGTTCTTTTCTGGTGGCAAAGAACTGTGAATAGAGCAATTTGGAACTATCCCTACCTAAATACTACAGCAGTTCTTTTCTGGTGGCAAAGAATTAGAAATTGAAGCAA
Source organism: Sarcophilus harrisii (assembly GCF_902635505.1). Lineage (NCBI taxonomy): Eukaryota > Metazoa > Chordata > Mammalia > Dasyuromorphia > Dasyuridae > Sarcophilus > Sarcophilus harrisii. The sequence goes on along the minus strand of NC_045430.1, from coordinate 148,362,002 downwards.
TGCCTATCACTTGAGGAATACCTGAATAATTTGTGGTATATGAATACTATTGTGCTGTAAGAAATGATGCTCTCAGAAAAACTTGGAATGACTTACTTGAACCAATTCAAAATGAAATGAGTAGAACCAGGAAGACATACACAGATACAGCATTATACGTACAGTATCATAAGGTGAACTGTGAATGACTTAGCTTTTCTCAGCAATATAATGATTTAAGACAAAATGATGAAAAATGCTATCCATCCCCAGAGTAAGAACTGAGACAGGCTGAATAGACTGAAACATACTTTTTTAATGTTCATTTTTCTTGGGTTTTTATTTTTGCCTGTGCCTTCTTTCACAACATGACTAATATGGAAATGTTTTGCATGACTACCTGTATATAACCTATATCAATGGAACTGAATTTTAAAACAAATGTTGGAAATTATTCTTACATTTAATAGGGGGAAATACTAAATTAAAGAAAAAAATACCAGGCATTCACTGAATGTGTATTAATAATTTAATTCCATATAATCCTATAGGGTCAGAATCTCCAAATACCAAGCCTTTGCCTTAACCTCCAGGTTAGGATTAAAGACTGATCCCAGATCTCTTTTCCCAGATAGATCCCAGATCTATTGTAGAGGATCTCAAACTTTTTAGTCTCAGGACCCCTTTACATTTAGAAAAAATATTTTAAAAATCTTTTCTCCTAAAGCATTTGTGTTTATTTGAGTTATATTCACCAACATATGAAATTAGATAAAATCTTTGTTATCCTTATGAAAATAATTATGAAAATAGTTGTCAATGACTTTATAAAAGGATTCTGGGGATGCTCAGGAATCCCTGGATTGTATACTTTGAGAATCACTGATTTAAAGGAAATTCCTCTATCACAAAGCTCAGTCACCTCTCAGGTGCATTTTATAAATGTTTACTGAGTGATTTAATTGACAAATTCATAGGGCTTTTTCTCAGTCCTCTTCTTTCTTGACCTTTATAGAATATTTAATAGTATTAACCATCCTTCTTCCTCTCTAGTTCATTTATTTTTTCCTGACACAACTTCTTCCCCCACTACTATTTTGGTTGTTCTTTCTCCAACTTTTGCGATATTATCTGCCCTCTCTCTATCCATATTGTACTTCCAATGGTTGTTCTTCAAAATTTTGTCCTGGGTTCTCTTCTGTTCTTTCCCAAAACATTCTCTCTCAAAACAATCTCAGCAATTTTTACAACATCTATGTAGATAACTCTTAAGTCAACATATTCAGCATCTCTTCCAACTTTATCATCAACTGCTTAATAGATGTTTCCAACCGGAAATCTCAGAAACACAGCAAACTAAACATTTCTCAAACAGAATTTATTATCTTTCCTTCTATCAAACTCTTTCTCCTCTTAACTTTCCTATTGCTAATCCTTCCAACTGTGCAGTTATCTTTGATCTCTCACTTTCCATATCCATTCTCCCCCATATCTAAAAAGCTAAGTTTTATGAAAAATTGATTCAACATCTCTCACATTCATCCCCTTTTTCTAATTCACAGGCCTACTGCCCTATTTTAGCCCTTCTCATCTCTTACCCAAACTATTGTAACAGTCTTCCTCCTCTTTAATCTTCCTGATCTAATCCATTCTTCACACAGCTTTCAAAATGGTATTTTGAAAGCAAAAGGATTATGTTACTTCTTTGCTCAAGAAATGTTATCAACTCCCTGTTGCCTCTAGGATCAAATTTACCTATTTTTAAAATTTAAATTGTTTTGCAATTTAATTCTTGCTCATATTTATAGATCTATTACATATCACTCCCCTTCTCAAAGAGCCCACTTGTTATTTATAATGATAATGTTCTATCTCCTAACCCTGTGCCACTCCAGAGTCTGTTTGCCAGTTTTAGAATAAATTCTTTCTTCACATATAGCATATTATAGAAACCCCAGTTTTCTTTGCATAAGCTTTTAAAAATTTACCTTAGATTAGTGGTTTCCCTTAATTAACTTGTATATTTACATTTGTAAGTAATATTGTCTAGCACTTAAGCTGAGACTGGCATATAGTAGGTACTCAGTAAATGCGTGATTAAGTAAGTATTTATCAGTCACCTACAAGGTATATTAAAGTAGGCACAAGGGATACAAATAAAAACAAAATCATCCCTTCTCTCAGGAGTTAAATTCTACTAAGAGTTGGAAAGGTGATTGTAGTAGGGGAAGAATATGTATATACATAATTAGATAAATAATTCTGCAAAGTTAATCTTGTAGGAAGTGAGTAAGAGTCTTGAAGAAAACTGGAAAATCTAAGTGGAAGAGTGAAAAGGAAGAGTGTTTCAGGAAGGAAGGAGAGCCTGTGGCAAAGTCACAGAAATAAGAGACAGAATGAAATATATAGGGACAAGCAAGGAGGCCAGTTTGGCTGGGATGTAGCATTTAGGAGAGATAATATATGAAATGAGTCTTGAAAAAATATAGACAGATGTTCATTGCTAGGTTATTGTCCTTCATTCTCAAAAAGGAGCAAAAGGATATTGCTATTTTGAAGTCAAAGTACAGTGTGTCCAACTGGCTGATGAGCGCAGTACAAGTTCAAAAGGTTCTACCACAGGTGGGATACAATATAGTCCACATGAACATTTGGAGTGGAGATGTCTCTGAGTATGTGCATGTCATGTTTCTTTTGAGTCACTGCAATTCTGTTTTGATCATAGAGCACAGCACCTTCTTTGGTAAGGGCACACCATGTTGAATGAATGGACTTTTGTCAATCTTTCCCATATCACGTAATCAACTCCAAAAATTTTCAGAGATCTATCACTTCTTCTGAGCTCCATGTAAGAGCCTGTAGTCTTTCAGGCAAACGTGCGTTTGGCATTTGAACAGTGTAGTCAACCCATCAGAATGGCATATACAGCCTATTTCACAACATGACCTGTTATTAATAAGTCGAGTACATTTTCAAGATGGCAGGTTAGAGATAGGATTCAATTTTTGACTATGTAACCTTGGTCCATATTGGACTAGAACTCATGATCTCTGGTTCCTAAATATGATTCTTATAATAGATATTAAATAAAATTCTTAGAGGTTTTCTATACATACAAACCATTTCAGCAATTTTTGGGAGAGGTGCACAGTTGAATTGAATCGAAGCAATAATAACAAAAATAGCAGCTGTTCTATTTATATTCAGCTGAACTGCTTTCTCTCATTTTAGAGAATCACAGATTTAGAGTTCAGAGGTTATCTGATCCAAACCTTTCATTTTTCATTAGAAAAAAACTGACATGCAGTTTCCCAAGGTCACATAGGTGAGAGGCTATCTCAGGAATCAGACACAGATTCTCTGACTTCCCAAATAGGGCTTTTTGTACTGAATTAAGTTGCCTTGTCACATTTTAGGCTATTTTATGTGTTTTACATATATCTTTAACTATTCTATATGTAACAGTCAGAAATATTCTTAAAAAGAAAGGGGAATCAGATTATTTTGAGAGCCTAAAAATTTTAAAAATCATAAGACTAATGTAAATTAAATTTGTCCTTAAAACATTAGCAATGCCACTGGTTCCCTAACCATCAGAATATATTATTCCTTGTTAAGGCAAGTTTTATTGTATATGGTGCTGGTCATAAAGCATGTGTAATTCCAATCAGTGCAAAAGCCAGATTGTCAATGAGATACTATTCTCACTGAATTCCATGGGGTCTGAAATTCCCACTGTGAAGTCAAGATACTCTTTCTATGCACATATTCACTGTGTGACCTTGTCAACTCACTTATACAGAAGTTGTTTATCTGCATTGGTAAAGGAAGCTCTCAAACTCAGTTACCTGAGGGATAAATAAATCTTATAAAGCAAAGCTTAGTTAGTAACTTAATGTACTTAAGTGAGTACTTAAGTATTACTTAAATAAGTACTTAAGTATTGAGTAACTTAGTAATTTAGTGAGTTATTAAAACATTAGAGAAAAAATAATTCAGAAAACAGTACTTATTATATACAATTAGTTGTGCTAAGTCTGGGAGAAAATTACCAAAAATGCATTCTGTCTTCAGGTATTTTTTGATTTAGTAGGTGGAGTTAAACCATGAATGTAAATCTATGTATTCATGTTAAAATATTTTAATTGTATGAGAAAAGTCTAGAGTGCTATGAGATCAGATAAAAGAGATATCATCTCCAACTGGGAAAGCAAAGAAAGGCCCAATGTTATATTTGAATGGAGTATCAAGGGACAGGATATTAATAGGTAGAGAGGAAGGTTGGATTTCATATATGAGGAACAGAATGAAGGTAGAATTAGATATGGTGGCATGGTATGGGAGGACAAATACAATTATCAGAAAGCAGAAGGAGGCAGGGGTGCGCTTCTCTTCTGGAGCATATACCTATATTACTGAGAGCACAAATCAGTTGACAAAGACAATACAAACATCAGTCTACAATAAGCAAACCATAACATCCACTGAAAAGACTTTGTACCATGGTTTTTAGCGTCACATCACTGACCACTAATGAGATTTCTAGGCAAAATTCCAAAGTAAATTAAGAATTTGCTAATGATTAAAATGATCTTAAAATGGAAAATCACAGTATCAGATAGTGAATTCCAATGAACTAGAACAGTTCCTTGCTCCAGAGAAGTTTTCTTTTATTTGGTGATCCTTAGTTAGCAATATTGTAAAAAGAATTCATTGCCTTTGAGGTCATTTCAAATTGCAAGAATCTATAAGATTATCTGTGGCTCTCTCTTAAAATTTTCCCCAGTTCCATTTGGAATGCCCTCTTCCATAGGCATCACCAAATTAGAATGGACCACAGAAGTCAGATAGTCTAATCTGGATCAAAATGAAAATTGAATACAACATCCTCGATAAATGGCTACTCAGCCTTTGCTTGAAAAGGAATTCCCTTGATGCTGAGACAACTCATTCCATTTTGGGATAGCACTAATTGTCAAAAAAAAAGTTTTTTCCTATACAGCAAATTCCACTGGTAACTTTTTGTTCAAATTTTTCATCACAGTAACATTTTACTTCAACATGTGAAATTAAGTAGCTAGATGGTGCAATGAATAGAGCATTGGGTTTGGAAACAGGAAAATATATCTTCCTGAATTCAAATTTGACCTCATACAATTATTAGCTTTGTGATCCTTTGTGGACAAGTCACTTAATTCTCTTTGCCTCAGTTCCTCACCTATAAAATGAGCTAGATTAAAAAAAAAAAACAGCAACTGCTCTGGTAATCTTTAACACTGAAAACCCCAAATGGGTCATGAAGAATAGAACACAATTGAAATCAGTGAATAGCAGCAGCATTCTACCCTGTCCTTTTCTCCCAGATAAGTATTCTTAGTCCCTTTAAATGATCCAATCTTGAGCTGATCTTGAAGCCCTATTCTTTTTAAGATATTACCCCAAACTGAACACAATACTCTAGATATGAATGATGGGGAGTAGCATTGCCAAACTCTGTCACCTCCTTAGTCTTACATATATACTTCTCTTAAAGAAACCCAAGCAGCCTGCCATGTCATACTGTTGACTTATATTAAGTTTATACTATCAGATGAACTTATGTTTAGCCAATACTTTGCACTTTTTCACAAGAGTACATGGAAAGCATTATCATATATTTTGACCAAATCTAGGTAGGTCACAAGTATATTAATCCCCTGTTTATCAGTATGATCAAGAACTATGATTTCTGGCTATTTAATGTGCCCCTGCCTCAATGACTGCCCTCTCCAAAAGTAATTTAGGCTCCAAAATTACATTTGTACTCCCCTTATCCTTACTCAAAACTTCTATTGCCTCAGTTAGCCAGAACTGAGCAAGGGAAAAAACAATCCAGTGTTCTTTGTAATTTACATACAAGGAGTGTGTCCAAAGATTTATACCCTCCCAAGGTCTCTGCCATTTTCAAAGAGTATCCTTATAATCCTACTGAATCACCAATTTGAGTAACATGTAGGGGAAGCTAATTTTACATTGGGGATTTTTCAAAAGCACCCAGTCTACTCCAGAATTCTTTTTTTCTTTTTTTCCTGGCCCAATGACAGAGGTTTAGCTCCCGGGCACCCCATTCCTTAAAAGGCAGCCTATTCCTGACCTACAGCATATGTACTCAAGATCTATATTTATTGGGAGTGAGTTAAGCACAGAGGGAGGCAAATTAGATCTTGAAGGCCACTAGGGTACCATTTAGAGTAACTGAAAACTATAGTAATGCACTTAAATGATACCCTAGTGTCCTGAATAAGTTAACAGACCTCCCCAGGCACTCAGTTTACTCCCAGATAGTGACTTAGGCATGGCGAAAGTGGAATTCCATTTATATTAATATACTGAACTGAACTGTATCAGATAACTCACTCTAATTATCACCAAACATCTTAAATTACTGTCGTCACTGTTTTTCCCACACTAAATAGCACTTTCCATGCTAATAGCCCACTACAAAAATATATTTTATTTTCTAGGGGGAGAAAAACAATAGATGTATAATTTCTGGACCTCATGTTGTCTGTCGTCTCCTTCTTCCTTCTTTCTTCCCTTCCTACCTCCTTCCCTCCCTCCTTCCTTTCCTCCTTCCCTGTCTCCCTCTTTTGCTTCCTTCTTTCCTTCTTCCCTCCCTCCCTCCCCTTCCTTCCTTTATTCTTTCCTTCCCTTCTCCCTCCCTCCCTCCCTTATTTCCTTCCTTCCTTCCTTCTTCCCTCCCTTACTTCTTTCCTTCCTTCCTTCCTTCTTCTCTCCCCTTCCTTCCTTCCTTCCTTCCTTCCTTCCTTCCTTCCTTCCTTCCTTCCTTCCTTCCTTCCTTCCTTCTTCCCTCCTCCTTCCTTCCTTCCTTCCTTCTTCCCTCCCTTCCTTCCTTCCTTCCTTCCTTCTTCCCTCCTTCCTTCTTTCCTTCCTTCCTTCCTTATTCCCTTCCTTCCTTCTTTCCTTCCTTCCTTCCTTCTTCTCTCCCCTTCCTCCCTCCTCCCTCCCTCCCTCCTTCCTTCCTTCCTTCCTTCCTTCCTTCCTTCCTTCCTTCCTTCCTTCTCTCATTTTATATTTAAAATTAGACAAAACCATTCCTAAAGCATGTCTTCAGTTTCCATCAAATAGCTAATTATCTGAGGTTTATGCTCTAAGAATTCTAGTTCAAAATACAAATAAACGATAACATAATTTTAAAGCATAACAAGATACAGTTGTAGATAATTTAAAAATTTTTCCTAGTGTACCAACCATGGACTTTTATAGAAGGACTCTCCTATTTCTTTCGATTATTAGTACCTTCCCTATGAAATTACCTTCATATATATCTATGTATATATATTGCACATACAAATATATACATATATACACATATATATGAACACATACATACATATACATATACATAGTTATTTGTATGCTCCCTCCTCACATTAGAAGGTGAGTTCCTTGATGTCAGGGGTCATATTTTTCTGTTTCTTTATATCCTTAGCACTTAGCATAGGGCCTGGCACAGAGTAAGTGCTTAGCAAATGCTTTTTGACTCTCACCAACATGTAACCGACAGTGTGAAAGACATTGGCCTTCAAGTCAGAAGTAGTTCTGGCTATAAGGATGACTAGTTTTATGTTGCTGAATAAATCACTTAAATAGATCCTTGAAACACCATATAATATCATCATCATCATCATCACCATCATCATCATCTTTGTATTCCTGTATCTAGTACAAAACCTGACAAGGTAGATGCTTAATAAAAGTTTGTTGAATGAAATTAAATGGAATTATAAGCTATTAGATAAATGTGAGCTGTTACTAGAGAATAACAGGATGTTAGAGTTGGAAGAGACATTTAGATCTAACCACATATGAGGATAAATACTCTCTCTTTGGACATCTAGGCAGTTAGGCTTGAAGTCAGGATGACCTGAGAAGGATGAAGGACATACACGTATCACATGCCCCAGATCTATTAGCTTAGTAACCTTGCTGAAAGAGGAAATAAGATTAGTATGGAAATGCTATGTTTGGGACTTCTGGAGGATTTTGTTTTGCTTTTCTTTGTATACCCAGTATTGAGCACATGCCCAGAATATAGGAAGACCTTCAGAAATGCTTCTTGATTGATTGACTGATTGATCCCTGTTTTTGATGAAGCCAAGCTGGCTCAGTGATTACCACATTCTTGCCTAAATGCTCACAAAGCACCCCTTTAACACTGATTTTTAAAAGTTTGACCTTTTTTGAGCCATTTACCTTTTTCCCTTTTCTCATAACATCATTTTCTCAACTCTAGTTTTCATAGTAGAGAAATAATGGAACAGTACAATAATGTTGGGAATCATCAGACTTAGAGTGAGGAAGACCAGGGTTCAAGTTTTTACTTCCAAAATTTCTCTCAGTTATCCATGTAGCTCTCTTAAATTATAAACTGCAGAACCTTTCTCTGTCTGCCTTGGTGAAAAAACATTTTCTCTTTTCAGAAACTCTCTATAAATAACAGAATCCCAGATTTGGAAGAAAACAAAAGTTAGCATATTATAAAATATAATGATCTTAGTTCTTTGACCAGAGGTAACTAACTGTGCTCCCTAATTGTGTACACTAATTGCATAGAGAGTTATAAAAATATCTTAAGGTCACTATCTATCAAATGACAAAAAATGGTAAGTTGGGCTCCTGTTTTTATTTTTAGTGCCAAATCCTGTATACAAAACAAGATGCTATTAAAGAGGTGAACATCAAAGGGAATTCCTTAGTCAATCAGATTAATGGGATGAAAGGTGTTTTAAACAATTATTTTAGGGTTTAAAGGTTGACTATAAAAGCAAGACTATTTTAGATTTTTCTTGTGATTTTACCAGTGAATTTCTGATTTCCTAAGACCTCATGTTAATACTGTTAACACAGTTTTGTATAGAATAAAGTGCATAGTATAGCAGCAAGCAGTAGACAACCATTGTAACTAAAATTAGAAGAGAAATAATTAACTGGGAAAATATTTGCAGTATTTTTTTCAGCTAAAGGGCTATTTGATAGATAGATAGATCTATATTACATTTATATAATATGATGTGTTCAGTTACCCCACCAATTGATATATATATCTATTTAATTTCCTGTTTTCTATCGCTTCAAAACTAGCTCAAATAAATATTTTTTATACATATGGATCCTTTTCCTTTGGTCTCATTGGGAATCAGATCTAGTAATAGTCTCACTGGGTTAAAAGGGTAAGATAATAGATATAGATAGATATAGATAGATGGTTGTCTAGTCCTTTCTCTGCTATATCAGTCTATATATGGAACTGATTTAGATTCAAAAGAATAAGAAGTACTTCTCAATTGATAAATGGCCAGAGGGCTTGAAAAGGCATTTCTCAAAAGAAAATATCCAAGCTGGCAACAATCTTAAAAATGTTACAAATCACTAAGAATTAGAGAAATGCAAATGAAGGCAACTCTTAAATTCTACTTCACACCCTTCAGATGGCAAAGAAGTTTAAAAGAAAAATGACAAATGTTGGAGAGGCTGAGAAAAAACAGGCACAATAATACACTGCTGGCCAAACTGTGAACTGGTCCAGTCATTTTGGAAAGTCATATGATAATATTTCCTCAAAGTGAATAAAATATGCATACCCTATCCTTTTAACCAATGAGAGTATTACTTGATCTAATTACCAAAAACACTAAAGGAAAAGAAAAGGGATCTATGTGTATAAAAATAGTTTATATGAGCTGGTTTTGAAGTGCCAGAAAACAGGAAACTAAGTGGGTATATATCAGCTGGAGAATAATTGAACACATTATGTTATATGAATATAATAGACTACTAATGTGCTATAAGAAATTACTAAAAGGATAGTTTCATGGAAACCTGGGAAATATGTATGAACCTTATTTCAGTAAATATTAGTAAAATGAGTAGAAGCAAAAAAAAGTCTAAAATAACAATTGTCTGTAAAGAAAAATTTGAAAGACTTAAGAACTCTGATCAATGTAATGATCAACCATGATTCTAAAGGACCACTCATGCTACCCAAATATTAATAGAGAGATGAGGAACACAAGATACAGAATGAAATGTATGTGTCAAACTGAAAATGTTTTGCTTAATTATGCATATTTGTTAAAATATTTTTTTCTATAGAGGTAAAGAGAAGTTGGGAGAGAAAATATTTTTGTAAATGAAGAGGGAAGGGGAAGAAAGAAAAAGAAAAGGGAGAGGGAAGGAAGAGAAAAAGAGGAGTAGAAGGGTAGGGAGAAATGGAGAGGTGATGTGGAGAAGAGAGGAATGGGATAGATAGATAGCAGGATAGATCAGTGGGCAGACAGGAGAAATGAACAGGAAAAGAAGCACTGGCATCAAAGTTAGAGCAAAGGTTTTTTTTTTTTTTTTTTCCCCCACAATGTTTGCTCTGTTTGGGCCCTCCAGATGGGATCTGGATTAGGAATGTCTTTTGTTTAAATGAATTTATTCAGAATGTATTTGGCACAATAGATTATATCTTAAGAGACATTCGTTTAAGTCAGAGAGACTGAATGACTTTGTCATTAACAGAAATTGGGATATCAGTAGGAAAGAATGAAAATGAGTTTGGGTTTAGGTCGCATGGAATTTAAGGTTTTATTAGGAAAATATTCAGGAGGCAGCTTGAAATGTAGAGCTTAAAGGGGGGGAAAGAGCTGGAGATCTGGGACTTATCTATATAGAAAGAGTAGCTCAAGTTATAAATGGAAGTGAAGTAAGAGAAAAAATGATAGGAGGCTGAGACCTGAACCAGTGGAAGAGAAGAAAGAAGAATTATCAGAGAAGGAAATAGAGAATTAGTTGGAGACCAAGACAAGGACTAGTAACCCCCTGGAGTCACAAGAATGGTGTTTATCAGTCCAGAGCTGAAAAAAAAAAAGGCAATGATGTGTTGGCAAGAGCAGACACTGGGTCACAGTGGGATTGTTAGAGATATCCTAAAGAGACATAATAATTCTATTATCTCTAATTACAGCTCCAGGGAGCTCAAGAAAACAATCTAATATTTAAAATTTTATTTTTAACTATTTAATTATTGTATTTTGTGACAAATTTATTAAAGGCAAAGGTTATAGATGTTTGTATATATACACATATATACATACATATTTATATATATTCATATATATACATATTTGAAATACAGATAAATTTTGTGAGTTCAGTCTTTCTTGGACGAAGAGGAATGTAACATGACTTTTGGAGGGCTTTGGCCAGCAAGTTAACTTTATAATCTTTACATCTGTAACTTTTATAGCTTTTTCATTATTGTATTTGAAAGGGATTTGTTTTTCATTTACACTGATATACTTTGTTAATTGTGACAAGTGACTGCTTTAGTTAATTGCATTTATTCATGACATTTGAACACCATTGGTTATTTCTACTGAGACATTCATTCATCTCTTGGAATAGAAAGTTCATTTAAAATTTTATTTTCATATTTTTCAATTCTCCTATCGAATATTATCCCAGTGGAGGTTTAATTTTCTCTCCCATAAAACAGCTTAGTCATTCGTTCATCTAAAAGACAAAACAAAACAAACGAAAAAAAACTCCAAAGAACACTGAAGTATGGGTAGTGTGATAATGCTCTTTTCATATGAAGCCCACTAAGCATATGTCACCCTCATTTCTCATAGCTCTTTCAATGTAGCTCTTTCTCATTACTTTTATGTATATAGGAGAAGACATGGTTGCACTTTTTAATTATCATCATTTATTCCTAATTTACTTTTCAACATCAGAATTGCGGATGCCCTTCATTTCCATACTTTGCTCACATGTGACAGCTTTAAAAATAAATTCAGGTTAGATAAAATGTTTTCCCCTGTATGTGATTGAACATAATCACTGAAATGAAAGTAAAAGATTCCAATGGCAAGTGATTCATGCTTTGAAAAAAATATAAATTTTCTTTAATACTTGCTCATCTGAATTTTTGTTTTGGTGGGACCAGCCTACATTGACACAAGAAAAAGTCACTGAGGATTCACTGTGCTTTTGCTATATTTTGCCTAACTCCAAAAGTCCAATTCCAGCTGAATTTTTTTCTCCATTCATAATAGGATAATTTTCTTTTGGTTGGGTTTCCTACCTCTTTTAATCAACTAGCAACCAATAGCCAGTATGGCTTTCTGATTAGCAAGTTATTCAAGACCAGTTTTATTTCTTTCTAATGATATAACATCAGGGAAGATGAATAAAACTATAAGCACAATATATTCAAGTCAGTTCCATATCAAACCTCTGAAACTTTGTATAGAATCGGTATACCACCCTATATTTGTTTCTTAAAATTCCAGGCTTCTTTCATGGTTCAATTCAATAGCTACATAATGCTTTCATGATATCCTCAACAATAAGAGGAGATTCTACTATTTGTATACATCATATATTTGTCTTGGACAAATTTCACATTTACATTATGCATATCAATTATTTCCCCTTTCCTGTATCTCCCAGAATATGGGAATCCAAGTAAGCTTTTTTTTTTTCTTTTGACTTTGTATGCCCAGAAACTTGCATAATATACATGGCACACAGTTCATAACAATTTTTGTTTAACAAATGAATGCCAGACATTGTGCTAGACCATGTGGGAGGAAAACAAAGACCTTCTTTCTATAAGGTGCCTTTATTTTTACTAGGGGGATTTAATCTGTACACAAATAAATATAATTTGAAGGATGAGAAATAACAAATGGGGGAAATTAATTACCTCTAGGCAGCTAGGTAGTATGGTAGCTAAGAGTCCTGTATAAGTAGTTATTAAGTTCTAAGCTCAAATACTGTTTCAGATATTTAGTAGCTGTGTGATCTCAGGAAAGTGATTTAGTCTCTGTCATCCTTGGTTTCTTCATGTGTAAAATGGAGTCCCTACCTTGTTGTAAAGATAAAATAAGATAAGATGAAAGGTATTTTGCAACCCTTACAGCATTACATACATGGTTGTTGTCATTGTTATAATAATAATTATAATTATTATTATTATTTTTAATTTAAAACTTTACAAAGGAATTTATATCTGATATAATACTGGAAGGAAAAGAAGTCTAAAAACCTTATAATACATTCTAAGCACAGCGGGAAAGTTTTCTGTGACATTTTCCAAGAACATATTCCAGTTTGGCTGAATATAGACTATTTGAAGGTGAATCATATAGAACTCACCTGGAAGGCAGGCAAGAGTCAAATTGTACATGGTATTAATTTTATCCTAAAGGCAATAGGAAACAATTGAAAATTTTTGGGGAAAGAAATATTAATGGTCAGACCTAGGCCTTAGTATGATTATTATGGCAACTGTGTGAATGATATGTTAGAGAAAGAAATTGTTGGAAGCAAAGAAGATAAGAAGGAAGCTATGATAGCTGTAAGCAGATGAGGGTCTAAATTAGGGTAATAGCTATGAGAATGGAGAATGGATGAGGATGTAGGAAATGTGACTCAAATGTTTTGATTCCAATCGACATAACAATCAATCAGTAAATATTTATTAATTGCCTACTATTTTTAAGCAAGTTGTAGATACTAAAAATGCAAATTTAAAAGTCACTACTATCAAGTATTTTATATTCAATTGTAGGAAGCAACATGTACATAGATAAATATATTGAAAGTAAATATAAGCAAAATGAAAACAAGGTTAGAGAGAAAGAAGCACTAGGAGATGGGGGGATGAGGAAAAGTTTCATGTGGAAGATGATGTTTGAAATGCATTTTAAGAGAAATGAAAGATTCTATGAGACAGCAGTGAAGAGAGATTTCATTCCAGATATGGAATGTACAAAGTCAAGTACAGTCATCAGTACAAAGTCAACAAATATATATTAAGTTTTGCCTATGTGCCAGACACTGTGCTAAGTCTTGAGGATACGAAGAAAACCCAAAACCAATCCCCTTGACTTCATCAAGCAAAATAGTGTATTGAGAAAAGAGGGCCCAGGACTGAGCTTTGGGGAATTCTCATTGTAAGCAGGTATCACCTGGGTGAAGATGTAGCAAGAAGACTGAAAGGAGTAGTGAAACAAGTAGGAGGAGAGTCAGGAAAGACCCTATAGAGAAGAGAGTATCAAGAAGGGGATGATCAATAGATCAAAGACTATAGACAGGTGAAGAAGGTGAGAACTGAATAAAGACCATGAGATCTGACAATAAAGAGAGCACTGGTAACTTTGGAGAAATCACTTTTAGTCAGATAATTAGGTCTGAAGTCAAACTATAGAGCACTAAGAAGAGACTCAGAGGAAAGAAAATGGAGATCCCAATGGTAGACTGGCTTCTCAAGCGGTTTAGTCATAAAAGGGAAAGAGATACAGGTTGATAGCTAGCCAGGATAAATGTATAAGTTGAGGGTTTTTTGAGGATGTTCTTGAAAGTGAGAAGCAGTCAGTAGACTGAGAAATTAAAGATTAGTGAGAGAATCCCCAATGAGAGAATGAGGATGATAGAAATGCATTCTTGCAGAGAAGATGGGATGGAATGGGATTACATTCCTGGGCAGGGAGAAGGGCTATCTCTTCATGTGAAACAAGTGTGAATAAGAAGATAGTGGCAGAAGATATGGAGATAGAGTGCTCTTAGTGAATGGCATAATTTTTTTCATTGAAATATGAAAGCACAGAGATAGGAGATAGAGTGCCATACAGGGTATGAAGAACAGTTACTCAAATGGATTGGGGTAAGGCTTATATAGTAGAAAGCTGTCCTATTGATAACCTAGGCAAATAAATCAAGACTGGAAAGTGCTCTATAAATTTGTAAACAAAGTTAATTTTTAGTTAGGTGAGACTACTATCATTCTGAAGTACAGAGATGAAAGAAGGAATCAAAATCACCTGGGAATTAAACAGACATCAAAATTGGGTGGAATTTTACAAGAGTAATTTTGAAGACCCTTTGGGGAAAAATCAGGAAAAAAATTCAATGAAAAAATGTTTTTAAAAATGGGGAAAATGGATGACTAGGTATATGTATGGAAGGAAAAAAAAGAGTGGAAATCATAGCTGTTGATAAACTAAGTCAGCAAAACTGTGGCAAAAAATCAACATTACAGTATAACTTATTTTTAAAAAGATTAAGAGCTAAGGGGGTTAGAAAAAATTCTTCCATGGTCCCATTTTTTATTAAAGAATTGTGTCCATTTGGGGTCATCCTATTTTTAAAATGAATGCAGAAAAACAGGAGAAGGGCTAGGAAATAACAACCTGAATGATTAAAGGAATGGAAAATAGGTCCTTTGAGAAAAGATGAAAGAAATTGGACTTGCTTTGCCTGGAGAGAAAATGACTAACAGGTGACTTGATTATTGCTTTCGAGTATAGGAGGATTCTTTGTGAGGATGCTGAGTAGTTATTCTCTGTATTTGCTAAAGAGAGACATGAAGAAACAGGCTTACATGAAAGCATAAGAGGATTTGGTTGAGCATGAGGAAAGGCTTCTTCCATGTCAACATGATTACAAAATAATTTGAAATATTGGGGACAGTTTTGGGAGTCTTTGACTTAGGAAGAATTTCTCAAATGGAGTACCCTTTACCCTATTTTCTGTCTATTCCAAGGCTCTGCTAGCCTATGAAGTCTTCCCTCTAATGATTAGCTCTCACTGATCCCTCCCTCCCCTCTGATCCCATAGAGGGTTTGCCTGTACCACTGAGTTGCCAATTAATCATGTTCTGCCTTGCGCCATTGCTTGTGTTGTTCTATTGAACCACTATTTATCTCCTTTGCTGCTCTTCAACTTGTCAGGTCTTTAAAGAATATCATGTTTCTGTAACTAGTTTGGAAGCTTTTTAAGAACAGTGGGAATAGATGAATTCACTTCAAATTCAAATTTCATATACTTTTTTCTGAATACATTTCTTTTTTATTATCCACAAACACAAACATTTCAATATGCACAGAAAAACAGAATAATAAAAAGTTTTGCATTTGTATATCAAACTCATATATACATATATTTATTAATCATTTAAGATACAGGGATTCTGTGCTAAGTAGGGGGAAAAGAAATAAGGTGTCTAACCTCAAAGTTTACATTTTACTGTGTATAGATAAGAAAAAGTAAGATAATTGGAAAAGGGAGAGAGCTGGAGCAACAAGAGAAGTTTTATAAGAGATATGGCAGTTGGGCTTTAGATTTTTGAATCACCTACAATGACAACAACAATACCTCAAGTGTATCAGGCCCTCCTATTTATTACTTAGGAGAACAATCATTGAAATGTCGTTATTTAGTCATTAACCTCCTAAACCTTCACCTAAACCCTATTCTGACACCACATTAGGTAGTAGAGATGACTCATTGTCTTTATAAAGCTATGCTAGTATATTATAAACACCGGGATAAGCTCTGCCAATTTGGAACAGACCAAGTCATTGACTTTATCTGACATACGAGGACTTGCCTATGGTAAACTTGGAATGAATTATCACTGGAAAGCTGGCCAGAAGTTACTAAATATTTGGGCTATGGCATCTTATGAAGGGTATCATAGTTGAGGGAATACCCACAAAATAATGGAAACTTTGGCGGCGTGGGAAGTTATCTTCACTTAAAATCATGGATTCTTAATATTTTTGGTATCATGAACCCCCTTAGCAGTTGGTGAAGCTTATGGATCCCTTCTCAGAATAATTTTTAAATGCACAAAACAATACATATTGTATCTCCAATTGTACTGAAATTAAAATATGTTTCTCATCTAAATTCACTCTGAAATTCACCTGCATACCCCTTTGCGTTCTGTAGAGACCAGCAAAAGATCTAAGTCTTGCAAGAACACATTTCCCAGGCACTAGAAGTGCAAAGGGCAAGTCAACAAGTGACTGTCATATAATGAAGCCATCGTGAGGCCATAATAAATGAGCTGTCTCTGTCTCTGTCTCTTTGTCTTTCTCTGTCTCTCTGTCTCTCTGTCTCTCTCTCTCTCTCTCTCTCTCTCTCTCTCTCTTTGTGTGTGTGTGTGTGTGTGTGTGTGTGTGTGTCTGTCTGTCTCTCCTTATTGCATTAAACTCTTAATTCCCACATCCAGGAACACTGAGAAGAGGCAAAATAAGGAAAGCGAAGGATTTGGGGGGAATGAAATGAAGTAGACAAAAGGGAAAAGAAACTGAAATTCAATAGACTTAAGTAAAAATGAAACTTGGGAAGCTGAAATCTTTTCACAAAACTGGTAACTGACTATGTGCTACTACTGCTTTATTTAGTTTAGCATTGGGAATGACCTTTTCTACACAGTATTGATTTTTACAACTGAACCTTTGTCTTGTATGATTAATTAAGTCATTAGTCAGCTTCATTAACAAAATATTTTCTCTTGAATTTTGTTTGAATTACATTGCTTGGGGTATTTTAAACTTTGAATGTAACTCAAAATGGAGACCATTGAAATAGTAGCTATAGGTCTGAAGTATGGCAATTATCTTTCATCTTTCTTGACTACTATTTCTCCAAATGTCTGTCAAGGAATACAAAATCTAGCCAAAGTGAGTGATTTGATCAAAGATTTCAAGGTAGAAAGAATCTTAGAGATTACAGATAAAGAATTTAAATAAAAGAATTCTAAACCAAATCCTCTAAATCTATACCTTTTATTTCCATTTCTTTAGTATAACAAATTAATTTAACAAATATTTATAAAGTAATTACTATATGTGAGGAACTGGTCAAAAATAATTTTTCATAGCATACAATTTTCCCCTTCAAAACCTTACATTCTGAGAAAGGGGATATAACTTGTACATTGACACATATAATCTAAAGTAAGATGTGATGAGGGCAAATGATAGATGTGAATTTGGCTAGGACAAATTCAGGAAAAAATGAGTCCTTTTGGGGGGAAATGAGAGTCACTCACAAAGAGTGGCTTAAGGAAAAAATAAAATGGGTGAGTAGAGACAGAGAAAGTAGGAGGCACCCAACAAGGAAAAATCAATAATATCAGAAAGAGGAGGAGGGAAATAAAATTGCACCCCAATTTTAGCAATTTGCCTCTTAAATATTTCTTTTAATTTTAGGAAATATATAAAGTCACACCTTTTCTGAGACTTCTGAGATTGTTTAATAAATATTATGTAAAATCAGTAAATAAAAAAAACTTATAGTCCATAATGTTTACATTCCATGTTCTATCTTCCACTTAATGAAGAATTCTCTGACAATTACAGCAATCCAAAAATGATATCAGATAACTTGGGAAGCATGATTTTTCATATATTGGGAAATATGTTGGGGGGAAAGGGAGGGATGATTCAGCAAAGGGTTGGACAATATACACACTTCAGAGATCTCTGTGGTACCTTCTATTCATCTTTGAATCCTACTATCACCAACCCCTACAACTTCTATTAATTTAAAAGACAATCCAAAAAAATTATAAAAGTGGAAGATCGTTTTTATCTTATTTAAAAGGTAAAGGATTATATCTCACTTATAAATTCCCTTTTTATTCTGTATAATTTAAAACTTCAAGTAATGAAACACAGACTCTTTGCTATCTTTTCATGGTTGCACCTTATTACTACTTGTCCTATCCTACTCCACGACAATCCCAAAACAAAACTAAGTAATTCCTCTCCTTCCTCAATGTTGGTAGGCCTTGACTATTCCAGAGAATTCACTCTCTTAGCTGATGATCCTAGGATGGTGACAATGAAAGAATAAATTATCTGATTTCCACTATTATTATCATCAAGAAAGATTAACAAAGCCTCAAATGGTCTTCCCCCTGCCACATTTTGTGCATACACAAGATTTACTCATGTATAAGAACAAAGCATTATTATTTTTATCCATTTTGATAAAAATTTGATCCCCAAATATAATTTTTTGAACATCATGAATTTAGGGATCTAAAAAGAAAAGAAAAATGGGAAAATATTATCTTATTTTTAAAATGGTAGAAAATAACAGTAATAACTGAAATACACACAAGCATCCTTTTTCCTAGTATGTGATAAAGCTGGCAGATCGACAGCTCTTAGCCAACATCCCTATGATATGCATTTTGGGGGGTGAAATCTCATTTCTCTTGTTCTGCTGTTGCTATAGTTACCATCCTACAGACTCTCTGTATGTACCACTAAAAAAAGGAGGAAAAGAAATGAGTGCAAACATAAATTTAAATATTAAACTAGAGGGTTTTGGTGGTTAAATTGAGGGAATACACATAAAGTATTGAAAATATATAAAAGTGTCACCCAGGAGGTGAAGAAACAATGTGATTTCAACATCCACAGTGACCTGACCAGTGAGGTGTCTGTCAGAAACCATGTTATGAATCTGATGGTGACATGTCATGTTTGCCTCTAGACCATGCTTTTTCATGGAATGTGAGTATGAATTAGTGGCAACTCAAGAGACAGTACAAGGATGTAGCAAATCTGTGTCCCTTTATAACCTGAATCAAGGTTCAAGTATCACTCTACATGGGGAAGGGGGGAAATAATTATTTAATCTCACCAAAGAACATCATCAATGACTTGAGGATGCCTAACTTTATTTGTAACTGATAGTTATTACCCAAGTAGCTCCTATAATATGGAAAAGTTCTTATTGTTAAAAGCTGGGAAGATCAAACTCCCTTATTTTGCAGATGAGAAAACCAGACCTCAAAGAAGTTCTGTGACTAGCCCCAAATCACACAGATAGTGAGGGCTAGCATTTAAACAAATGCCTATGTTTTAACTAATTGTAGCACTCTCAACTCTCCATTCTACTGTCTTTATCAGGAAGCAATGATATTGAGTTCTAGTTGGTCTGTTAGATATATTGCTTGTGCAAAGAATCATAAAAAAATAATTGAATCAAAGGAAAAGAAAAAAGGACTTACATATTCAAAACTATAGCATCTCTGTTACACCAAAGAACAGAGTTAAGGATGCATGAATCAATTGGGAGATGGCTGACTATATTATGGCATATGAATAAATGGTATGTTTGTCCACTGTAAATAATTATTAAAGAAATGGTTTTCAAGAAGCTTGAAAAGATTTGCATGAAGTGATACAGAATACAGTGAGCAGAACGAGGAGAACAATTTGCACAGTAACAACAGCTTTACATAAATAAAAATTTTCAAAAGACTTAAGCATCAATGCAATGACCAACTCTGAATCCAGATGACTGATGACAAAACATGCTATCCACTACCTGACAGAGAGGTGATGATTTCAGAATGCAAAGTAAGAAATATGCTTTCAGACAGAGGCACTGTGGCAGTCTTTTCCTTGACAATGCATTTTTGTTAAAAGGTTCTGTTTTCCTTTTCCCCTCCATTTTTTGGGAGTGAGTGGAAAAAGATAAGGGAGATTGGGATAAGGTTGCCTGAATAGAAAAGAAAGAAAAGATCATTGAAACGTGATTTTTAAACATAGAGAACAAAAAGAAGGCTGTGAGCACTTATAGACAAGTAAGACAGCTTTGGAAGGAAAATAATGAGCTTATTATATACTTAAAAAGAAAAAGAAGACAAAAATAATTGAGATTTGGAGTTTCACGTATAACCCTCTTTTTATCTATTGTGTATATCTAAGTGATCTTTTTAGTTGGTTATGAAAGTTTTTTTTTAATGGAAAAAGATAAGTGTTCCCTAACGTCCTCACCCTCCACCAAGATAGAAAAGAAAGAAGAAAAGAAACAAGAGAAAAAGGAGAAAAAGTTATCAGAAATCTCTAATTCTCTGTAAAGCATGTATGTGTCCAGGACATTAGATATAGGGCATTTCTGTTGCCATAAATTATACATAGTAACTGAATTATCCTGAGTTAACTCCATTCATCCAAGGAGGTTGGCCCAGGTTTAGGTCTCCATTGAGAAAACAGAAAAAGCAACACAGACAAAACAACATTTTCTATTTTCTTTCTCTAGTTCTTAATAGCAAGATCTGTATCTAGATATCTTTTTGGATTTATCTAACAATACTTACCCTTTAACCACACTGCACTTTAGTCAAATTGCTGTTCTCTTTATATAACACTTCATTTTCCTTCTCGGGGTTCTTTATCAAGCTGTCCCTTATCCCTGGAAGGCTCTCCCTCCTCACTTCGAGTTCTTGTAATCCTTCAATTCTTTTGAAGGTTTAGCTCAAGTTTCATATGCTAACCCCCTCTTACCTCCCTTGTTAAACTCTTTCCCATATTTTGAAATTAATTTTACATATTTTACAGTTATTAATCTCTGTCCATTGTATCCAACCCAACCACCCTAGAATAGATGCTTCTTTTGAGCAAGGACAGTTTTGTTCTTGCCTTTGTATCTCTAATGTCTAGCACAATAGACATAGCAGGTGTGTGGTAAGTACCTGCTGAACTGATGTGAACTGATTCAGAACAAGGCAAAGAAAATTTATCTTATCCTTCCATAAGTAAGTACCATCTAAATATCTGCTGCACTGCAGCAGGGCTAGAAATATGTTTATTTTGCCATTAATGAAGGGCAAGAGAACTATTTCTGAAATTTGGACTTGGAGTGCTGGGATTTAAAGTGGCATTCTTTACCATCTGTTCTAGGATTTTCCCTAATGGTATAAAAGGAAAGTTCTCACAAAGCTTGATTCTTGTCTAGGTTGAGAGAATGTCTCAAAGAAAAAATTTTTTCAGTTTCTGCTTTAGTGAAGAAGGGCAAGAGTATGGATTTCTAAGTCAATGGCACGTCCTGAGTGTGTCTTGAACTGTGGTCTTTTGTTAAAAAAAAAACGATAAGCTATTGTCCATTACTAGGGATAATAATAATAATACATGTTTAATTTAGCCATATGACATTTATATAATACTTCAAGATTTGCAAAAACGATTTACAAAGAGTATAATATTTAATTCTCAGAACTTGAAAGATGTGTTATTAGCCCCATTTCACAGATGAAGAACCTTAGATAAAGCTAAGAAAGATTAACTGACTTGTCCAAAGTCACACTATAAAATTCCTATTGACTTCATCTTTGAAGAAGAGCATTGGGACTATTAGTTTTAACACCAAAATGGATATAAATGAAACTTAATCCTTATGTAGTAAGTTAACTTGTGTCTTACTCTCAGCATTGCCCAGCAATTTTTAAGAGACTTTTTTCTTTTCTTAGTGTGAACAACTTTAGAAAATGACAACTCCTGGGATTCAATTAGGAACCTGATAATTTCTAAACTAAGGACTCAGCAAATTTAAAGGGATTTTTTAAAATGAAAAGGATATATTCACCTATCTTTTCCTTTGGAGACTACATATATGAAATGTATATTTTAAAAGTTATGTCACTGTATAAGAGGATCAAGGAATTAATAATATAGAACTATTTCCAAGTAAAATAACTGGTTGACTAGTTCCTTAAGAAGAGAAGGTTCATTGAAATCCATTTAGCATCCACTAACTACTGTGCTGAAAAAGGTAAATGCATTTCCTTCTTATTTCTAAGTATATATTCTCATATTAGACATCTTCTCAGAAGTTAATAAAAATAGCACAGTCAGGAGTCAGGTGAACTGAGTGTAGTTTGATGGAGAATATTTGGAGCCCCTAATCTCTGGATTAGATTCTATTTTGAGACATGTACAAGGTCACTAACAAAAAGAGAGGCTCTACATACTGCAAAAGATCTAGGGTAGTACTTTTTGTAATAGTAAAATACCAGAAATGAAGTAGATGCTTATTATCTTAGAAATGGCTAAATAGGTTGTAATCCATAATAATGTAATGAAATATTACTGCATTGTAAGAAACCAGTAGCACGATGATTACAGAGAATCATGAAAAGATTTATGTGAACTGATGCCAAGTGAAATGAACAAAGCTAGAAAAACAACATGGACAGTAACTTTAATAATGTAAAAAAGAAAAAATTATACAAAATAATAAAAATGACATTTATGGGAATATATCTTCTGAAGCAAGATTAAGGCAAATTCTCACCCTTCTTGGTATAGTTGCCATTGGATAGTAAATATATTTCCTCCAAGTCTTTCTTTTTATTTAAAGGCAATATGTCAGTCACTTTTGTTTTGTTTTTACCTAAACATATCTTAATCATTATTAACCACTTAATCCTCTGGCCCAGCAAATCAATTATTTCTTTTTAATTCAAAATTCCATGGATTTGGCCTTCAAAAATGTGAAAAGCTATCTTTTGGAAGAAGAGTTAAATGTTTTCTGTCCAGTCCCAGATAGCAGAACTAAGACAAACAGGAGAAGATTGTAAAGAGGTAAATGTAAGCTTAACTTAAGTGAGGAAAAGCTTTTTTTAATTAAATTTATCTTTTTCATTTGTTTTAAAAATACATTGTTTTATGAATCATTTTGAGAGAGAAAAATCAGAACAAAAGGGAAAAGTCATGGGAGAGAAAAACATAGGAAAAAAGTAAATATAGCATGTGATTTACTTTCCATAATTCTTTTTCTGGATGCAAATGGCATTTTTTTTGTACAAAGTCTATTTGGATTGTTTTGGCTCACTGAACTCTTAGGAAGAACCAAGATTTTCATAGTTGATCATTGCACATTTTTGCTGTTATTGTATACAATGTTCAGGTTCTACTTGTTTTGCTCAGCATCGGTTTGTGTAAATCTTTCCAGACCTTTCTAAAACCATCTTGTTCTTCATTTTTTACAGAACAATAATATTCCATTACCTAGAAATACCACATCTTATTCAGTCATTCCCCAATTAATGGACATATTCTCATTTTCTAATTCTTTGTTAGCACAAAAGAGAGCATCCACAAACATTTTTGCACATGTAGCTCATATTCCCTCCTAAGGTGGGTGAAAGCTTAATAAAATTAAAGGTTACACAAAAATGAAATACACGCATATAGATGCATAGGATTCCCCCATATTCAGGCAAAGGCTGTATGATAATACCTAGTAGTAGGTATTTATTAATATTTATTGACTAAC
Source organism: Sarcophilus harrisii (assembly GCF_902635505.1). NCBI lineage: Eukaryota > Metazoa > Chordata > Mammalia > Dasyuromorphia > Dasyuridae > Sarcophilus > Sarcophilus harrisii. The sequence continues at coordinate 148,338,101 of NC_045430.1, read as the reverse complement.
AACTGGCCACTTGTTGGGCATGTCATAGAAAAAAATTCCTTTTCATGCATGTATTAGTCATTTTGACAACTGTGTTCCTTTCCAGTTCTGAAATTCTGTGATTTGTTAAGTGATTTCCATTCATTCCTCAATTTCTTCAATTTGTTGTCTAACAATTTAGCAATCTATGCTTAGTCATACTAATATGCAATAATAACAACTTACCTGTAAGTTCCTTTTTAACAAAGTTCCTTTTTTTGCAAAGTGCTTGTCTCACAATAACTCTGTAAGTGGGTAGCAATCCTATGATTGCAGCTAGGGGCACTGGCTTTAGTGTCCAAAAGTAGGATCAAATTTTGATTTCTTTACTTGTTACTTGGGTGACTTTAGGCATTTCTCTTAAACCTTTTGTGCCTCAGTTTACTCACCTGTAAAATGATGATATTAGTACATTGTAAGACATTACTTTTTCATTCCTCTCATGCTCCATTTATTTCTCCTTTCTTTTCTCCCTTTTTTCCTTTCTTCATCTCATAAAAGTAATTTTTTTGGAGAAAAGTTAAATATATTCTTCCAATATTATATCTGATAAATCTTAGTGAATGATTTTCCTTAAGAAATGACATGTACAGAAGAGATATGCACAATTTCTCTGGAGATATTCATGGAAATTCACATAGCCATTAAATTCCAATTACTTTTATTTTTCAGAAGTATCTTTAAAAGTATAAAAGTTTGTGGGAAATGATGAGGCAACTCAAAAAAGAACTGATGAAAATTTAAGTGGGAAGTATTAGAAGATCCTTTTGCAAAGTAATAACAATGTTAATAACAGTGTAATGTTAATGTTAATGACAGTGTAATGATCAACTATGAAAGATTTGCTACTTAGATAATAAAATGATCCAAGATTATACCAAAAGATTCATGATGAAAACTGCTATCCACTTCCAGAAAGAGAACTGATAAACTTTGAATGCAAATTGAAGTATGAATTTTCACTTTGTTTATCTTGCTTTTTAAAAAAAATATGAGTAATACAGAAATGTTTTACATAATTTCACATATTGCTTGCCTTCTCAATGAATGGGGACTGGGGTAAAAGGAAGGAAAAGCAGAGAATACAAAATTTAAAAAGAAAAGTTTTAAATAAATAATAAATTTAAAAGATTTTTTAGAGAGTATGAAAATTCATTGTTATGGTGTATTTATGTTTCAGTGCATTGAAATTATGGTATTAATTATAGGGTTTTCTTTCCACAACAGCCTTGTGATGTGTAAAGAGATTAATTAGTGCAATTGGTTACATTTATTTCTTTTTTATTGTGGGTTTAAATCATTATATGTAGAATGAGCTCATCTACATTTTGTTGTATGAACATAAAGTACACATAAGAACATATCTGCATGTTACTACTGGGCTTATATCCCAAAGAGATCATAAAGAAGGGAAAGGGACCTGTATGTGTACGAATGTTTATGGCAGCCCTCTTTGTAGTGGCTAGAAACTGGAAACTGAATGGATGCCCATCAATTGGAGAATGGCTGAATAAATTATGGTATATGAATGTTATGGAATATTACTGTTCTGTAAGAAATGACCAACAGGATGATTTCAGAAAGGCCTGGAGAGACTTACACGAACTGATGCTGAGTGAAATGAGCAGGACCAGGAGATCATTATATACTTCAACAACAATACTATATGATGACCAGTTCTGATGGACCAGGCCATCCTCAGCAACGAGATCAACCAAATCATTTCCAATGGAGCAGTAATGAACTGAACCAGCTATGCCCAGAGAAAGAACTCTGGGAGATGACTAAAAACCATTACATTGAATTCCCAATCCCTATATTTATGCCCAACTGCATTTTTTATTTCCTTCACAAGCTAATTGTACAATATTTCAGAGTCTGATTCTTTTTGTACAGCAAAATAACGTTTTGGTCATGTATACTTATTGTGTATCTAATTTATATTTTAATGTACTTAACATCTACTGGTCATCCTGCCATCTGGGGGAGGGGGTGGGGGGTAAGAGGTGAAAAATTGGAACAAGAGATTTGGCAATTGTTAATGCTGTAAAGTTACCCATGCATATATCCTGTAAATAAAAGGCTATTAAATAAAAAAAGAAAAAGAAAAAGAAAGAACTCTGGGAGATGACTAAAATCCATTACATTGAATTCCCAATCCCTATATTTTTGCCCACCTGCATTTTTTATTTTCTTCACAAGCTAATTGTACAATATTTCACAGTCCGATTCTTTTTGTACAGCAAAATAACGGTTTGGTCATGTATACTTATTGTGTATCTAATTTATATTTTAATATATTTAACATCTACTGGTCATCTTGCCATCTGGGGGAGGGGGTAGGGGGTAAGAGGTGAAAAATTGGAACAAGAGGTTTGGCAATTGTTAATGCTGTAAAGTTACCCATACATATAACCTGTAAATAAAAGGCTATCAAATAAAAAAAAAAAGTAAAAAAAAAAAAAAAAAAAGAACATATCTGCAAGTTTACTATATATTTGGTGGGGTGTAGAGATACAGAAAACTGTATTAAGACAAAACCCAGAAAATATATACAGAAAAGTGGGGCTTATAAAGGAACATTGAAGCTGACAGCACAGTTTTATAACTAGCTTGGTAAAATTAATTGTACATTTAAAATAACAGACCTTGTTATGGGCTGAGGCTTGAGTTGATGCACTGAGGTCCCAAGTACGTGAGGCTAACTAGTAATTGGGCTATACTCTATTAATATACATGATTGGATAAAGAATGGTCCCTGCCCACTCTCCCTGCAAGTCCTGATGTGTTGTATAGGAAATGACAATTTTGGTGGGTGGAGGCAGAGAGAGAGAGACAGGAAGAGAAGCTGGGAGAGATTGGGCCTGGGTTCGGGACTCCGAGCTGCTGGTTGTGTGGCTGCTGGTCGAGCTAGCTTCTTGACTCAGCTGCACACATTGCTATCGCCGATTCTCTTCCACCTCCGATCTTTCTTCACTGAGAATAAAGACTGACGATTTTCCCCTAACCTGAATTCCTGTCTTGTGCTGATTTTAAAATACACGATCTTCACAAGACCTTTACAGTTTTAGTGTATAAGTATTTTTCTCTTCTTTGATTATTTGAATATTTGTATTTGTTGATTTGCATTAACTTTAAATTTTTAAAAATTTTAAATGATAAAACATATATGCAGCTGTCATATATATTTGGGAACTGTCTTTTTGTTTGTTTGTTTCTTTTTTACAAAGAAACATCCTGAAGTCTCAGGAAGTTAACTGATTTAACATGACAGTGTCAAACAGCCAATCAGTAAGAAACAGTACTAGAACTCAGATTTCCTAATTTCTAATCTAGTACATTCTCTACAATTATCTTTTATACATCAGGAGGGTTAGGAGCTCGATGCCCCTGCAATCTGGAAAGTACATTAAAATTGTTTGATCCTCCCTTTGTACCAAAGAAGAAATCAGAATTATTATTGAATTAAAAGATAAAATAAGTTCATTTTATACAATACTATATGTGTAATGCATTTCTGAGCTTCTAAACTTTTTCTCTGTCATCATCTGGCCCTCACATGTCATTTGCAGCTTCCACAAAACTCCCCAAAATTTCCATTTAATTGCTTATGCCAACCTGGAATATATTGAAATTGTGATGGGGAAAGTCACATTGTGGAAGGGATAACTATACTATAGTGCACTGCCTTCTAGGCATTTCAATTTGAGAGGTATTCAAAATTTGGTGAGAAAATTGCAATAAGATTGATAAATAAAAGATTTATTAAGTGCTTACTATATCCCAAGCACTGAGCATATAAAAATCAGAAAATAAGACAATCTTTCCTGTCTGTTCCACTATATTTCAATAAGTGAAGATAACAATTAAAATGGAAATAGAAATTGGAATGGGGATGAGGGAAAGAAGATATACACTTAAGGGTAAGCTGATGTGGAGGATGAGCACAGGTAAGAGTAAGCAGAAATAGAGATAAGCAATATTACTGAGCTTTTCAAGATATGGATGTCTCAGGCAAAAATTAATGAATAATCAAATTGAGCTCAGGGTAAAGATTCCATTACATTTAGGATAGACTTTTGTAACAAAAAGGAGAAAATATAAATAGAGATAATGGACAATTAATTTGGGAAAATTTCCCATTTTTGTTGTTCCTAGGATCTTTCATGTACCCTTCTCAGAAAAAGGAATGAACCATAAAAGTGAATAATGGCATATGTGAGCATCTAAATATTGAAATTTTCCCAAACACAGGCATGTATTACCCATTTATTTCCTTGATGCTTCCAACATTTATTTAGCTTGAGAAAAAATGGGTTCTGCAGACAGATTCTAGGATGAAAGTATATTTTACAAGAATAGCCATTTTACAGTCATCAGATAGTTGTCTCTCTGGAATAATTTGAGTTTAGTCCTGTCCAGAAGCAACTAGATTGATTATTTTGCTCCTGGGGATTCCTTCTTGGCTGATAGCTCTGCAGAAATTACTTTGATCACTTCTAATCAGTTGACAATCAATACTAGATTTATTTGATGATAAAAGCTTAAATGAAATGTCTATTTCTGGGTCCCTTAATCTATATAAGCTACCACTTCTCTCATTTATTTATAAATATTTAAACTTTTCAGACCAAAAATTACAAATGGAGTAATATATTAATAACAGATATCCCCCCAAGACTTTAAGGTTTCCAAAGTACTTTCTTCATAGTAACCAGGAAGTAGAGAGTACAATTGTTACTACCTCCCAGTTTATAGATAAATAATCTTAGGCTCAGAAAAGTCAAATTATTTGTTCATAATTTTTAATAATTCATAATATTTGCTGGTAAGTACTGAAGACAAAACTCAAAACTGATGTTTTGATTTTGGGTCCACTTTCAATTTTTGTCAAACTGCCTTTCAATGTCATGGGTATAATTTCCTAATGTGATTGAACCAGTGATGTCCTTTTTATCTTTGTAGTTGAGAATAGCCATACCAGAGCTTCTCATGAGTCAGATCCCTTCCTCCAAGCAATATGGAAGGGTGGGATGCCTAGCAACAGAGCTCGATTAGCTCATAGAGAAAGTGTGGAGAAGTGGACAGAAGCCTAGAATTGGAGTCAGATATTCTGATTCAAACAGTTATAATTACCCTTCTGTGACCTTTGATTAATCATTTAATCTCTGTAAACCTTAATTTCACCATCTATAAAAGATGGATAATAACTCTTGTAATTCCCACCTCACAGGTATATTGTAAGAAAAGCACTACAGAAGTCTTAAAATTCTGTATATGGGTGAGTTTTATTATTCCTGTGAGAAGAGTTTACTGACCCTCAAATAGGATAAAGTAATATACCATAAATTATTTGAAAAAATATTCAAGAAAGATGTAACTCCTGATATTCAATGGAGCTTCACTCTCATCCCTGCCCAATGGTTAGCTCCAAATGGAACCAAATGGAACACTACAGTCTATAGATGCAATGTCCCATTTTGCATCAATGAGTAAAAACAGTAAGACTAAAAGACTGCCTTAGGTTTCTAGGCTTTACATCTTTCACAAGAAGGTCAGTGAAGCCTTTCCATTTCAAATATTTAGCTAAGATTAAGCATGAATTGTGTTTTTGTAAAAAAAAAAATCTTTACTATATGATAGCCCAAATGTTATTTGACACATTAATGAGGATTCTCTTTCAGCAACACTGAGTCTATTAATTTAAAAGCTATTAAGGAAGATGAAACATTCAGGAGAAGAAAACAGTAATTCTTAGTCATTAGACAATATTAATGCTCCATATAAAAAGCTTGTGTGGGTTATACTCAATATGACATTCCCTCTTTCCTTGATAGTATTCTTCCCCTACAGGACTTTTGAATTGCCCCTAATCATCAGCATCTGTGCACCCTATTTTTCTCAGAAGTCAAGGATCTTACAACAAATCACAGAATCATAAAATATTAGAGAAGGAATTGATTTCTGATTCCAACCAGTTGCCTGACCAAGTGATCAATTGCCCTAATTAAAGACCTCCCCAAATCAATCTATTTCACCTTGGGATAGCCACAATTAAGAAGTTTTTCTAATGTCTAACCTAAATTTGTCCCTTTGTAGCTTCTACCCACTACCATTTGTCTTCCCCTTTGGAGCAAAGTACAATAGTCTTTCAAATGCATGAAGATAGTCATCATGATCTCCTAAAGTTTGCTCTTCTCCAGAGTAAGTACACAGAATTCTTGAAACCTGTATCATGACATAACCTTAAGGATTTCATCTTTGGATAGTATCAGCTTATCAAAGTCTTTCTTAAACTGAAATTTAAACTCCAAATTCTATACCTATAAACAGAAACAAAAGAAAAAATGGCTATCTAATGTGTTATCCAGAACCGAATACGGTATTCCAGGGACTTAATCCTAACACAGAGGAACTAGCACTTCCATTGCCTTTCTTAGGACATTGCCTTTGTAACTTCAAAAAGAAAGTATTAGGTTTGGTTTACTTTCTAGCTGCTATATCACACTGTTGAATCATACTGAGTTTGAAGTCTAGTAAGCTTTTATTGACTATAAGCAATCCCTGGTAATACATGCCAATTTATTTACCCACTGGTGTGTCTTCCCATTTACTTTTGATTTGCCTGAAATGTTGATTATTATACTATATAATCAGAAGCCATTGCTTTTTTTGGGAGGGGAGAGAAGTAATAGGAAAACAATACAGATATATTTTATGATCACTTATATGATTGTCTATATGTTTATTTTAAAAATTTCTCACATAAATTTTTTCTCTTGAAACTAAAAAGTAAATGTTAAGCTTTTAAAAATTGTGTGTGAAATGTCCATTGGGAACTATCTCTCCAATATACTTCTCTCTTTTTCAAAAAGAAAAAAAAAGAAGAAAAACTACCATATAATTCATTATTTCTAAAAAGGACTTCCAGGATCAGTTATAATAATTTATACCTATATTGTCTTAATTAATAAAAGCACTTTGTAAATATTAATTTTAAATATGTATGTATGATAGGCTTCAGATAATAACCCTATTCTCTATGCAGATGGATCCCAAAGGACAATATTCTTCCAATATCCTCTTCCTAGAATTTTAATCTCTTGTTTCCAAATTCCTGATATGGATCAGGTCTTCCTGATTCTAACCCAGGTACTCTATCTACTAAGCTACCTAGATGTGTTATGATGCATTGTAAGATCTTATTAACATATGTTTGCTGAATTGAACCAAATTAATTAAATCACTTCCAATAATTTTATTGCTCTCACTTTATGAAAGATATATAAACAGTGTGATATAATTAATAGTATGTCTCATTCTTTTTCCCTGATTACCTCAGATAATGATTCTCAACCATTTTTATCTGCTATCCAGAATTCTTAGTATCCCATCTTATTCCTTTACCAAGTCAAACCCTCAGTTTACAGAAATTCTAGTTTAAAACTTTTTTATGTTCTTCCATCTTCCAAAATTGATTTCCCTCATAGTGTACATCTCTCTATTACAAGGAGAAATCCACTGATAGTAGTTTTCCCAATGTGTCTTAAGGAGTCTTTTGCCCCATTATTTACATGGGATTAACCACAAATAGATAACTGATATAAATCTAAAATAGATAGTTTTTAAAATAAGGACTACTACTATAGAAATTCTCTTTTTGTAAACATATATGAAGAAAAGTAAGAACTTATGTTACATGCACCAACTGCTTTGGTTTTGTTGATTTTTTTTTTTTTTGCATGTTAGTAGATGCCAGTTGCTGCTCAACAAATGAATACTAGGAAAAAGAAAAGGCTTTATTTGAAATAGTGGTAAATGTGTGTCCCTAGGTTTTTCCTCCCTTTCTTTTACTGGACTAGAGCCAATGTGTGAGCAGTCAGTCATTCGAGAAGGGAGAACACCTGGAGTGAGAAAAAGTTGCACATGGCAGGCTGGGATATATTCCAGCTGCCTTCTAGGTTATATAGCTGTTTAATGTTCACAAATGTTCAAAAGTTGCAAGCAACTGCTGTTTTAGACTTTTAGAAGGGACCAGGAGGAAAAACATTCAAATAAGTTGAGCTTTGAAAAGAGATATATTTTCCCTACTCCCTTTTATTAGAGATAAATGGATCATTTATTCCATCTTTATTTAATTACGAAACAGATCACGATGGTTAGAGACAACAACTGCCAAAGAAGAACTCAAATTATTGAAGACCCTATTTGAGCACAACTGGGAGATGTATTCAGGGTCATTATTCAACTAACCAATCAACAAATATCTTTTAAATAACTACTGAAGATATTGTTTAAAAAAAAACAAAACAGTTCCACTTCTCATTTGCATTCATTCTATCATGGCAAGAATTAAAGGATTTTTACCCAAAAGAAAGGGTTTCATATCTGCAAAACTGTGTATCTCATACAGTATCAGGCACCCATCCAAGAATCCTTTGCTAATCAAATTCTCTGAACTAGTGGATAATTTAAAATTCAGAAACCCAATGGGTGAGGTGACTTATATAATTTTAGGACTGGAAGCTGTCTTTGGAGATCCAATCTAACTTGCTGATGGCAGCTATCAGAATAATAGGCAACATACTGTATCACAGACTCAAGAACCATAAAGTTCTTCAGTAGGTTAGAATAATAGACCACATCTAAGAAGATGGAATTTAATAGGGATAAATGCATAAGACTCATACTTACATTTTTAAAAATTGAACTACCCAAGTTGAGGATGGAGAAAGCATGGCTATGATGAGATTAGATTTAGGGTTTCCCAGTCAGAGAACCAAATGATGAGATTAGGGTTCCTGGTGGTCAGAGAGTTAGATAATGAGGTTAGTGGCAGGTTCAGGGTTCAGGGAACCAAATAAAGAGGTTTGGCTCCCCTAAATCCCCTTAGGATTCTGCGCAAGATAAGGAGTTGTGGGAACCCCCTTCTGGTGGCACAGAGTTCCTTTGTAAAGGAATTTACAAACCAGAAAAGCTTGACCGATAAAAAAACAAAGTTTTCTAGTGGAGGAGTCCTGACAGAGAGATAGAGAGTTTCTAGCAGAGAAATCCCAACAGAGCAGTATAAAGTCTTGTTAGGGAAATAGGTGAGAGAGGAAAGAGAGAGTAACACTGAAAGAGAATATCATTTCAGCAGGCAGAGGTGGCTGCTATGCCAGTGATGGCATAATAGGTCCTCTGCAGGGACAGAGCCCCAGGTTGGATCACTTTATCTACAAACCGGGGTTTTTGCTCTTGATGGGGGGCTGGTCAGTAGAATTGAATGAGTGTCTCTAGGTTTGATCTTTAATTCAATGGGAAGCTTAATCAGTAGTGAGTGTTATCAATGGGGGAAGTGCCTGTTTATCAGGATAACAGAATGAAGCTGTTTATCCTGTTTCCCTCGGGGGTCTTTACAGAAGCCAGGTTTCAAGGAGAATCTGTCCTTCAAGGAGTTTTAGAGAGAGTTTCAGGGCTCCGCTCATCAGCTAGACCATGATTCATGAGGAAAAAGTGTAAGTGTGCTAAGGTAAATAGCAATCAGCAGGATGACATAAGAAACCCTCATACTTCCTACCATTATTGCATTCGAGGTTGTATTAATAGAGAAATAATAATAATGATAATTAGAGCTGTCAGTAATAAAACACTTTCAAGTTTGCAAAGTACCTAGCATACCTTATTTCATTTGAGCCTCCTAACAACCTTATGAAGTGAATACAGTCATTATCATCCTGATTTAACAGGCAAAGTAGCTGAGGTTAGGAAAGGGGGAAGGGACTTCTTGAAGATCATATGCCAGACAGAATACAAGTCAAAGGAAAGATTTAAACCTAATATGATCATATTTTTCAGTACACTTCTTATCTGGGTGGCTGGACCAGGAACCTGAAAGACCTATTTGAATCCTACCTCACACAGCTCCCACCTGTGTGGTCCTGAGCAAGTTACTTAACCTTTATCCATTTCCTCACTTCTACAACAGGAATAATAATAGCACCTCTCTCCCACTGTTGTTCTGAGGATAAAATGCATGTCTCTGGATTTTTTCATCCTGCCCCTTCAATCTCTTCCTCCTGAAAGATCATGCTGGCTTCGAAACTCACAACTCCAGAGCACCTTCTCCTTTCCTTTGACTCTTCCAGAGCCACCATTTAGGTATACTTAGTACTTGACAAAAGTCAAATGTATCTTCATTCCCATTAGGGTGCACTTCTTAGTGCTTCTTTTTCATTCTCACCCTCTTCTTCCCCCAGAAAACCAAGTACTTTCTCTCCTTCCAACCCTTTTCTACTTTCTTTTTATGTCTTGCCTTCCTAGGCAAGAGAAAAATGCAGGTAGAGATTGCCTTTTTTTTTTTTGTTTTTTTGCTTGCATTTGCATTACCATCTCAGCACAGTGCAAGGCACATGATGAGTGCTTAATAAATGCTTTTTGACTGACTGACCAAAGTGCTCTGCAAGCTTTAAAGCATTAGATCAATACTATCGTTGTAGTAATTGTAATTATTATCATTAGTGTAAGCTCCTGTTTTTGGACTTTGGCCTGGTCAATCCATATCTCAGTAGGAACGTTTTTTTCTAAACACGTTAAGGAAGAGCATTGACAAGTATGAGAATTTTGGGGAGAATGACCAAGATGGTAAGTGGACTGAAAATTACATTCGATAAAGGAATTAGGAATGTTTATCCTGCAAAACAAGGAGAAAGAACAGATGTCTTCAAGTTTGATTGACTCATTTTTTGGAGTCCCACCAAATGGAAAGGGAACTAGACATGGTCACCTTGGTCCTAAAGAGCCAACCTAGAGTGAAAATGATAGAAATATAAGGGAAATTTTTTGATAAACCAAACTCATGAAAATGTGGAACTAGATTTCTAGGCAAGTCACAAGATCAAGTTTTACAAATGAAAGGAGAAAATGAACAATAATTTATTATGAAACACCTACTCTGTGCCAGGAAAATATGCAAAATGCTTTAAAATATAATGTAATTTTATTGTCACAAGCACTCCTGGGTGGCAGGTAGGGGGGAGGTGCTATCATTTTGAGGGATGATCTTTTAAACAGTTTTATTTTCCACATGAGGACACTGAAGCCCAAAGAGCTGAACTGAGTTGTCCAAATTCAAAAGGCTAATTAATGGAAGAGCCATAGCCTGAATCCAAGCAAGAGCCTGGTCTCAGAGTCAAGAGATTGCATTTAATTCCCAGGCTCATAGTTTAGTAGTTAGATATCTGGTTATAGGCCAGTCCCTTACCTCCTTTGAGCCTTAATGCCCTGATCTTTAATGTAGGAATACTTGCACTACTTTTTCAAAGGCTTGTTATGGTACAAAAGTGCTGTGCTCATAGAGAGGAAGGACCCAGGTCTGCATTCTGCCTCTGAAATTTCTTCAATATTTGACTTCTTAGATACTTAACTTCCTCATCAGTAAAAATGGGAATAATTTTAACTGCAGTATATAACTCACAGGGTTGTTATGTGTTTCAACTGAGAAAAAAAACACTAAAAGTTTTACAAATCTAGGAATAATGTATATATTGATTGTTATTACTTAAGTGCTTAAAATACAAAGCACTATTTAAATGTGAATTATCATTAATATTATTTTATAGCATGGGAAATGTGCACTTAAAATGAACCAAGGCATTATGTAATCTAAACAAGGATAAGAAACAGAGTATGAATATTTGATTAGTCTATTACTACCAACTGCCATTATAGATATTAGCACCCTAAGGAAATAGAAGAGGGCTATTTGTTTTTTTTTTTTTTTTTCAATTTGGAGAGGAGAGAAAATGAGAAAATAGGGAAAATAGGGCTCTCCCTTAATAGAATTAAAATCTCTAGAGCTGGAAAGTAGTTCAGAAAACTTAGAGAAGTTAATGAATTGCCCGCTCACAGTCATATTTGTGCAAGGTTAAGATTTGAACCCAAGTCTTTTGATACCAAATTCACTGTATTTCCCACTATACCATGCTGCCTCTTAGGAAGCCTTTCTCTATCGCCATAGCTGGAAATAATCATTTTGCTCTTAATACTGATATGTCTTTCATACATATCTTTAAAAAATTTTTTTCTGTAGTATTTTATTTTTCCAAATACATGTAAAGATAGTTTTTGACATTCATTTTTGTAAAACTTTGTGTTCCAAATTATCATTCTATAACCATTAAGAAATAATTATTGAAATGTATCATGCTGTAGCATCCTACCAGCAATTGAAACATCAGACCAGGGATCAGCCATCCAAGAGGGTCTCTCTGATGTTCAGTTCTTTCGGTTCTGTCTGAGGCTCTGTGACCCCATTTGGAGTTTTCTTGACACAGATTTGGGGTAGTTTGCCATTTTGTTCTCTGGTTCAGAATTTGAACTCAGTACTATACAACTATACCAGTTGGCAGCTACTTCACAATTTTGGCTAGGGTCAGCCCTAATAAGCAACATAAAGAAAATCCTCTCCATATATTCAATAACAACAATTATAAGAATAAACATCTATGAAGTACTTTAAATGTATTATGACATTTATTTTTTTTGCTCATAGTAACCCTCTGAAACAGCTGCTATTATTTCCCCCATTTTTAAGGTGAGGGAGTTTCACAATATTAGAAGAAAACCTGTTTTCCAGAATCTAAGGCCCAGTAAAGACTCCTTTGCACTCATTCTCTGGATGACCTGATAGTCCCTGAATTCAGGCATCTACAAGTTCTGACATAAAGCCCAATTATAAATGGATTTTTTTTGTCACTAGACAATCTTGCATTATTTTTGCTGTTGTGCTTTACTACTGTTGCTATACTACACTGTTTGACACTTTGTCTAATCACAAATCTATAAATCAAAGTTCAGCCACACTAAAATGGGTCCCCCTACCAGGGATGGGGCCCTGGCATATGTGTTAAGTTCATTTTCTTGTTTGCAAGCCATTTTTCTCACTTTGAAATTAAACTTTCATTTGATTCCTTAATCTTCTGTCTATAGCTTAATCTATTTGACTCTTGCCATACATAAGTCAGAGGCCATATTGGTCTAGCTGATAAAACTGAGTGTGAGGGAGGATAAATTACTTGCCCAGGGTCACTCAATTAGTAAGTGTATGAAGTAAAATCTGAACTTGGGTCTTCTTGACTCCGGGTTTAGGACTATATCTACTTTTCTCTCTCTGCTTCAGTTATTTCAAAATTTTGTCTAATTTCAGTCTTGAGTACCAACATGGAGGAATTTCATATCAATCTTTTAGCCAGGAATTGTGAGGGAAGAGAGGACAACAGGACAGCAGTGGCACTATAGGAATGAAATAGAAGCGTTTCAAAGGGAATAGCTGATATTCCAGTGGTGAGGAAGAAAGGAAATAGCCCAGAATAATGCTGTCAGTGCCTCTAACATTCAGCATTTTAGGGAAATGCCTTGGTTGCCTTGCTCTGTTATGGTCCTATTTATCATCCTCTGTTGACCCTGACCAAACTTTAGTCTCCTTTGCACTTCTATCACTACTTCATTTTCCTATATCTCTCTACATTGTGTCCTAAGCTTTCCAAAAACACTCTTGAGTGAATGAAATAAAATACAGAGACTAAAGCATTTCTTAAAAACACTTCCTTTAAGTATCACTTTTACCTTGCTTTAATATAGAATCATTCTCTCTCTCTCTCTTTCTAATAAATACATGCTTTTTAAAAATGGAAATCAAGGTTTGGTAATATTGTTATTCTTTTTGGCCTTCATGAGTAATCCAACAATTCAGTGGAAACTCAAGTGCTTTTCTGCCCCCTACTCTTGAGCTCTGTGACCTTAGGTAGACTATTTAACCTTTCTGGACCTTGGTTTCTTTATCTGTAAAATATGAAAGTTGAACTAGATTATTCTTAAAGTTCCCTCTTCCTTAATATCACCAGATCTTTGACTTTATGATCCAAGTTTGAAATTCCTGGTTGAGATGATCTGAGTTGAAAATGTCACAGCACACTGATTCATTTTAATAGCTTATTTAGCTGCTTGGAGAACTATCTAGTGTGGAAGCTATCTGCAGTCGTTATAAGTGAATGATTTTACCCAATGACTTAATGCACCTTTTCATATAGGAGAAGGAAAAAAGTGGATAGGTTTCTTTCCAATATTAATGGAAAGGAAACAATAAAGTAGAATGAAGTTAGAATCAGGAGGCTTGAACTCTATCCCCAGTGTTGCTATTGGCTCACTGGTTAAGTCACTTTGCTTCTCTTGAATTATTAGTTATTCTGTATCTGTGAAGGGAGTCTCTACACCAGAAGCTTTTTTCATACTTTATAGATTCAGACTAGATTCCTTCCCCAAAAAAATGCATAATGGTGGCATTTTGTTATCTGACTCTGAGTGACCTCTTTTGGGATTGGCATTTTCTTCTCCAGTTCATTTTACAGACAAGGACACTGAGGCAAATAGGGATAAGTCCGTGGGTCACACAGCTAGTGACACAAATCTAAATTCAGATTTGAACTCAGGTCCTCCTGACTCTACAGCTGATGCTCTATTCACAGTACTTTCCCTATGATGGTGACAATTCTCTATTAATTCTAACATTCACAGACTGATCATCCAGAAAATGAATTAACCACACCAAGTAGGAGACTGTGAAGTCTCCTCACCCAAACTCATCCATGATCACTGTCTGCGGCATCTCTAAATTCTGCTTACCTAATCTCTACTTTAATATTTCCAGTGACAGAGAATTCATTACCTCATAAGGTAGGGGCTCTTTATTTAGGGCTCTGCTTCTCTATATGTGGGTGATATGGTTCAGTAAGAAGAAAGAAGAGACGAGAAGTTACTGTGATTTTGGAATTCTTTAACAAAGCTGTTTCTCAGATATTTACTGACTTTAGTTGACTGAAGCTACTATTTGCATTAGGGCACAGGCAGTTGTTTGCTAATTACTAATTAATCATTATGAACACCTGGGCAAGCTATCGCCAGATAAAGTACACTATTAAAAAATGTCACTCAGGGGTCCGTGGGTCAGCAAATAATCATAGCAAATAGGCAGTTAGCCATAAGTGTAGTCATGAGAGATAAAAGAGGCTCTCAATTTCAGCCAGTATAGAGAATATGTTCCATTGACCAGCGAAGATTTCCATGGATATATTTCCTGTTATAAGCAATCAACAGTTATGGATCCACAAAATGCTAATTGGTCTACCTGCGAGAGAAGAAAACTTGGTTGGAGAAATATTTTTCTATTTCTTTCAATTTATCAGGGAAGAAGATGTGTTCTCTGGGAGATCAAAAACAGTTATCTAGGGGAAATAAATAAAGAAGAAAAAGATATCCTCCATTGACATAGATTGCAAAAAATCCATTGGAATTGCATAAATATCGCTCTTCCCACATACAATGAGTACAGAGGAATCAGCTTTTTATGCACCACAGAAAGATTGCTGGGGATTCAGAGATTCCTTAAGATTCAAAAGGTTATTAACCTCAAAAAAAGGAAACATATTGGAGTGGCAGGCAACTGTTTGCCATGGGAAATCAGACCAGATAATTTTTGAACTGTGATGTCCATCATTTCTAATCAATAGACAAGCATTTTTACAGAGCTGTCACTCATCTGAATAGACATATGAATTAAAACCAAGGAAGCAGATAAGGTTATCCAGAGAGAGAAGGGAAGAGTCCAGGATAGAAGTCTGGAAAGACAGTTAGATGATAATTCAATAAAGGATACTAAGAAGGAACAACTCTCCTTTAGGCAACAGAACAATGACATAACTCTGCCAAAAGAGCTTTAGAGGGAAGTGGATATCTAGCAAAAGATGGTAGTCAACAATGTCAAAGGCTACACAGAGATCAAGAATCATGAGAACTTTAAACAAAAAAGAAAGATGAGGACTGAGAAAATACCATTAGATTTGACAACTTGGAAGTGGTTAGTCACCTTGGAGAGAGAAGTTTCAGTGGAGTGACAAGACTGAAAACTAGACTACTAAAGGGTGTGGAATGAGAGAAGAGAAAGTGAAAGTAATGAAAGCAGAAAGGTTTTTCCAGGCCTTGGGCTAAAAAAGGGAGGAAAGACAAAGAATAACACCTTTAAGGGATTTAGGGTCAAGCACTTCTGAAGATAATAAAAAAGGAACTAGTAAATAGAATTAAAGTTTAGAAAGGGGGAATAACAGTGGGACAAGCTGCTAGAGAAAACAGAAGGGTAAGGGATCAAAGGCACTTATAATGGGGTTGGTATTGTCCAGGACAGCTTTATTAAGACATTTAAAAAAAAAAGGAAGGGAATAGGGATGATGGCAAAGGCTTAAAGAGATAAAAAGGCAGGAAAAAGGGGCATTATGTTTCCGAGGCATATATCTAAGCTATGATTGACAGCTGCCAAAATTGAAGATTGCTGCTTATTTAAGTTCATAACATCACTGGATTGATAACTATCAGGAACCTAATTTTTTATAGGTGAATAAGCTGAGTTCAGAGAAGTGATTTGCTAAGATCCCAAAAGTAGCAGCAGTAAATTTGGAGATCTTTTTATTATGATACATACTATATTGCAAAATGTTGTCAGAAAGAATGTGGAAAAGCTCCCTAGAGATTTTAAGGAGATGGGTATAAAATTGAAGATCTAAAAGGTATGAATAGGTATCAATCACTGTTGCTGATCAGAGCTGAGTACTTTAGAAAATATGAAAAGATGAACATGTGAGTAATAATATAATCTCAGAGAATGAGATTCCACTTTTTGGTTTAAGAAATAAAACTAATGAGTTTTTGGTCAGGGCTAGAATACAACTAAAGTGGATTAAGAAAACCAAAAAAAAAAACAAAAAACAAAAAACATATATTTGTCTGATGATTGGCTGATCTGATCAAAAGGTTTCCAGAGAAAAAATGTGATAGAGTAGATATAGATATTTCCCCTCAGAAAAATTTAAACGGAGAGAGTAGAGGATTAGAGAAAAGGGATTGTATAGACTAAATTTGATTCAATCAATCACCATGCATCAATTAAAATCAATTAATTTAAAAGTCTACAATATGCCTGGAAATTTTCTAAGCTCTGTATATATAGAAACATAAATGAAAATGTTCCTGCCCCAAGGAGCTTAATTATTAAGTTGAGACAAAAAAGACAGAGTATGCACAGCTTTATAGCCTTTGGGCATCGTTTCAAATTGCTCACCAGAATTTTTGGATCATTTCACAACTTCACCAACAATGCATTAGTATTCCAGTTTTCCCATATCTAACATATATTATTATCTTTTTCAGTCACTTTAACCAATCTGAGAAATGTGAAGTGATATCTCAGAGGTGTCTTAATTTGCATTTCCCTAATCAATAGTGATTAAGAGCATTTTTTCATATGACTAGAAATGACTTTACTAATATATCATTCTAACAACTATGATAGAACTAATGTGTCATGTGAATAATGGTAAATAGGAAGCAATGCTCTGGATTTGGCCTTTTTTGAATTTATGATTATCGGATCATACGTTTAGAGCTGGGAGGGACCTTATAGACCATTAAGTCCAGTCTCCCTTCTGAGAATGAGAAAACTGCAGAAAGTCCAAGTGAATTTCTCAGGACCATGTAAATAATAAATGTCTGAGACAGGATTTGAACTTGTATTTCTGAATTCAAATTTGCTCTCTTATGGATCCTAAGCTTAAGAAGAATATAGTTTAAAGAATTCAGAGTCAGGGAAAGTATAATGCCATGTTTGAAGCTTCTAAAAGGGAAGATGACTGAAGGGAAAGGGGAGGTTCTCAAGCATGAAATTTTTTAAATGGAATTACAAATGATTCTCTTGAGCAAGAAAAAGGGGAAGTGTTTAATAAGATTGATGTGATTGTTAAGGAAGAAGTTCAGAAATGCATTTGGATTTTCAAAGGAAATGTATAAAAGATGGAAATGAGGACAGACAACTAAAAACAAATACCAAAAGGATGACATGACTTTGTAAGAACAATAAAGAAGGGTAAAGCCCAAAATGAGATGATATTTGCACTAAATGCTAAGGACAACAAAAAGGGAGTTTGTGGTATCAAAGAACTGGAAACAAAGTAAGTGCCTATCAAGGGGAGAAATGGCTAAATAAATAATAAAAATAAATATAATAGGTTGTACCATAAGAAACAGTGACTAGGAGAACTTCAGAAAAACATAGCAAAATATGCATTAGCTACTATAGAGTGAAATAAGTAGCATCAGTATATGTATGTGAAAATCAGTGACTCCTACAGTGTAAGCAAAATCACAAAAGAATACAATAAAGTGAAAGTGGGCCTTGAAAGAAGAATGCTCAAGTAAGCAGACCCTGAAGTAGTAGCTTAGGGGCAGATGTACTACAACTTGGTACAGGACATACTTCAAAGTAAATGAACTTTCCCTGAGCTTTTCTAATAGAAAAATGAGCTTTAGAGAACAAGATGTAGAGTCTGATTAGAAATCAAATCCTGGATCTACCACCTCCTACTTGTAGAAATCAGGATGATAGGAGGGCTAAAGTCATGTCTGACTTAGAGTTAGGAAGGCTTTCAAATATCTACTAATTGTATGACACTAGGAAATCATGCTTTCTCTTTGACCTTCAGCTTTCTCATTTATGTGTATTAGCCAATATATAGTGAAATAAGCAAAATCAGTATATGTATGTAAAATCAATAAGTCCTATAATGTAAACCAAATAACAAAACAATACTATAAAATGAAACTGGGTCTGGAGAAAAGAATGCTCAAGTAAGCAGACCCTGGAAGTAGCAGCTTGGGGCCAGATATGCTATAACTTGGTACAAGATAGACTTCAAAGTAAGGGTTGGAGATAGTGGTCTCAGTGGGAAGTAAGCACAACTCCCAAAATATAGATGTCAGCACCCTGAGGCAAAGCCCCATTTTTCATTCATTATTTATGGTTCTGTCTACAATATATATGAAAAGTGGTCATCCAAGTATTTAAAAAATTTTTTCTTAGAGCTCTCTTATGATAGGTAACCCATTATTTTCAGAGCTAGGTTATTCTACTTTTTATACTTAATTACCAGAATTTTTTTTTTGTTTATCTAAAACTCAAATCTGTCTCTTTGCAATTTCTGTCAATTGAATTTGATAAAGTCTCTTATGATCATGTAAAAATGAAACAAATGAAAATATACTTACGTATATTCAAATCATCTTAAATAACTAGAAATAAATAATTAAAAGATCAACCTCAAAGAAAATCTCTAGTAGAAGGCAACAGGGATCTCTCCTAGGCCAAGTTCTGACTATCATTTTTATCAATAACATGGATGACTGTATATAAAAGGCATACTTATCAAATTTGTAGATAATAAGAACTAAGAATATCTAATATAATAAATTATAGAAGAAAGATTCATAAAAAGCCCAATATAATTGCCCAACAGTTAAATAAGAATGATAGAGGTTCAGTTGTAGCTTCTATTAGTTTGAATTTAAGAAGGACCTTCATTAATGAATTAGCTAACTATGAAGAATAAGAATGATATCTCTTGCACATAGGTAACTGTTTTATATTTATTTTCTTTATTGTTATTCTGTATATACCTTTGTTGCTTCCTCCATCAGAATATAATTTTTCAAATAGGGATTGTTTCTTTTCTTACATATGTATATCCAGCACCTAGTATAGTGCTGACACTTTGTAGATGCTTAGCAAATGTTTGTGAGTTGATAGTATCTGGAAGAAGTTTAAATTTATGTATCTGATAAATGCAATATATGTTTTTCAAAAATATAGTATTTCATTAGAACTTCTATAGAAAGTTAAAATCAAGCTTGTGGCACAAGGATATTGAATATTGAAAAAAATGATTATTCATTCTCATTCAACCAAGTAATTGAAAAACCATGGAGTGGGGTATTCCAGATTATTAAAATCAAGTGACTTCATAAAAGGAGTGGAAATATGGGAGGAGTGGAAGTAGGAAGGTAATGGTTGAAGGTTGAAATTATTGATAAAAAAGAAGTTTGAAATTGGCTGGAGATTTAGCTTGCATCCCTACCTTCTCACGCTGATTCGAATCCTACTCATTGTCCCTCTTTTATCTTAGCATCCTTCCAGTGAACCCTCCCTGAGCTTTTCTAATAGAAAAGTGAGCTCTAGAGAACAAGATGTAGAGTCTTATTAGAAATCAAATCCTGTATCTGCCACTTCCTACTTGTGAAAATCAGCATGATAGGAGAGCTAGAGTGTCTGACTTAGAGTTAGGAAGGCCTGGATTCAAGTCCTTTTTCAAATATCTACTAATTGTTTGACACTAGGGACACAATGACGTTTAGCTTTCTCATTTATGAAATGATGGAACTGAAGTTGATGATTTCTTAGGTCCCTTTCAGCTCAAACTATGATATGGAACAAGTTATGCCCAGACATTGAGCCTCAGTTCTTCATTTGTATAATGAGGGGATTAGAATAGAAAACTTTGAAGATCTTTTCCAGTTCTACACCAAAGAACCTGTGATGCTTCTCTGATCACCTGTAGTTCCCTTTTCTTTCTCTCATGACATTTATCATATAATTTTTTCATGTTGTAATTATTTATACAGACACATTCCTCTCCTACTAGAGTATAAACTCCTTGAGGGCAGAATTCAGTTTTTGAATTCATCATACCACCTAGTATAGTACCTTGACTAGGAAGAAAACAAACAATAATATAACTCTCAGAATATTTCAAGAACATGTAATTTGTGGGATAGATCATTGATTATTCTTGACTGCTTTGTAAAGGACTGACTCTTTGTGTATGGGCAAGTGTACAATGATTATTTGTTGAATAAGGAAAGAATGAGTGAACTACAGTGAAATAATTTTAAAAAGGTATAGAAGAAGGAATATATAATAAACCAGTTCATCAAAAGTTTGTGTAAGATAAAGTTGAATTAACAATTTAGACTCAGAGCTCTAAATAGAGACCCTTGAATATAAAAAAGTTTGTACTTCATCAATAGACACTAAAAACCTATGAGCATGGAAATATGTGAATGAAATGATACTTTAAGAAAACTGATCTCAAAATAATATGCCAGATGTACTGGTGGAACTTCCAAGAAACTGAAAACAGAGACAGTAATACTGTTGTTTAAAGAGTCAATATATAGGTCATTTCTATTGGAAATATAAAGTAGATGACAGATATTTCAGGTTGCAAATGATACTTTAAGGCACACTAACCAGTACAGAACAATAGTTAATGCTGAGAATTCACTGTGGTACAGTTAAGTGCTCTAATAAATACTCTGAATTTACATACAAATACATATACATATTTCATATATATATAATATATACACACACATACAAACATGCTCACACACATATACATAAAAGCAAAATCATCCTCTTTCTTACCATTATATAAGTAACACAATAAAGGGTATTCCAAAAGTCTTAGTGTCATTTTAAGCTTATTAAAGTTTATTCACAGCCCTTTTTGTAGTGGCAAGAAACTGGAAACTGACTGGGTGCCAATCAGCTGGAGAATGGCTGAATAAGTTATGGTATATGAATGTTATGGAATATTACTGTTCTGTAAGAAACAATCAGCAGGATGATTTTAGAGAGGTCTGGAGAACTTACATGAAATGATGCTAAGTGAAGTGAGTAGAACCAACCAAGAGAACATTGTACACAGCAACAGGAAGATTATATGATGATCAGTTCTGATGGATATGTTTTTTTTCAACAACAAGGTGATTCAGGCCAGTTCCACTGGTCTTGTGATGAATAGAGCCATCTGCACCTAGAGAGAGGACTGCAGGAACTGAGTGTGGATCACAACATAATATTGTTTCCTTTTCCAAATTGTTGTTTGCTTGTATCTTGTTTTCTAATTTTCTCTCCTTTTCGATCTGATTTTTCTTATGTAGCATAATAAATGTGGAAATATATAGATAGAAGAATTGTACATGTTTAACATATTAGATTACTTACTGTTTAGGTGAGACATGTGAGAAAGGGAAGGAAAAATTGGAACAAAAGGTTTTGCAAAGGTGAATGTTGACAATGATCTATGCATATGTTTTGAAAATAAAAAGCATTAATAAAAAATAAAGTTTATCAATTGTATCCATTCTCTCTCTCTCTCTCTCTCTCTCTCTCTCACATACACACACACACACACACACACACATGAAAGCATATACATATACATGAAAGCAACATTATCTTCCTTACCATTATTATAATTAACACAGTGTAGGGTATTACAAAAGTCTTAGCTTCATTTTAAGCTTATTAAAGTTTATTTGTACTGGAGGGACCAGTTGTATCCATTTATACATACAGTGTTAGACATGACATTTTCAGTATCTTTGTTATCAATATTTCTTCTAAATAATTTTCAACTGAAAGAAAATGAGCAATTTTATAGGTAATAATGTATTAAATGTTAAATGATTACATATGCTTAAGCATTTTATGTGTTTATTGTAAACAAGAGGAAATCATTCTGCATGAATTTCTACTGAGCTGTGTATATGTATGTGTGTGCCTATAATAGTCTTTTCCCTTGGAGCAACATTAGAATTCATTAAATGTTTATGAAACTATGTGAATAATGTATTTATTTAATAAAAAAAATTTTACTTTTGCATGTAATTTCTAATTCTATTTAATTTATTTTTCTATTTTTATAGCTTTTCCAATTTTCAGAATTTATAGCATGCTGGTCATAATAATATACTTTTTTCTATTCTTACTGATAAAATGTCTGAGAAATGAACAGATTTTAGAACTAATGTGGAATAGCTCATCTATTCATCCAGTGGTGAACTTTAAGATAGTGAATTCAGTGATGTAAATGCTTCAATCATAATGCATGGGATGGAAAAAGAATATTCTTTATCTGACTCTCCTGATAATGAGTCCATCAGTGAAGTTCCTTCTACAGCTGACAATCTAAAAGTTAATGAGAAATGTGATTCTCATTGGAACCAAATTAGCAACAAAAGAAATGAAGAGTTATATTGCTTCACAGGTAAAGATGGTTATTCTCGGCAATGGAATATATCTGAAGCAGTTGGAAGAAATTTGCAAAAGCTAAACACTATTATGCTTTGATCTAGCCTTACTACACATTCTATAGCCCATGTCACTGAGAAAGTCCAGTTTTTTTTCTAATTTATTTAGTGAGCAAGTATTTATAACCATTCAGAAATGTACAAATTCTGAAGGACAATGAGTAACAGGTAGTACTAACTGGTCCATTATATTAGATAAATTAGAAAATTTAATTGGCCTTATGGTCTTACTATGGTGTGATCAGTGGAAGAAATCTAGACACAAAAAGGACAAGGAATAGTTTCCCAAAGGTTCTCTTTTGTTCAACAAAACTATGCTAAACCACTAATTCCTAGATAAAATAAATACACCTTCACTTTATCCTGAAAACTGAAAGGAAATCAAATCTATCTCAAGATTTTGTCTAGCATCTTCACAATAGACACCTCAGTGAAAATTGTCAGAAGGCACTTATTTCTTGTATGTTTATGCACATGTGTATGCACTCGTGCATATTTATATGTGTATACATATACTTGTGTATGTATATGTATATATGTATGTGTGTGAACACACACACATACACACACACACACAATGGTCAATAAGCAATTGCTGCCTTGTAAGGCACACTGTAAATTTATTTAACGTGCATTAAATACGACATAAATCTGATCTCAAATTTTGGCTGTCAGGAGACATTGAAAACATCTATTTGTTCAGCTCCCTTACTTGGGAAAAGACAATATTATTTTTGAAAAATTTATTTGTTTTTAATACACAAATGCTTTATGAATCATGATGGGAGAGAAAAAGAGAAAAACCAATAGAGAAAAAAAACAGGAAAAAGAAGTGAACATAACATGTTTTGATTTACATTCAATCTCCATCGTTCTTTTTTTCTGGATGCAGAAGGCATTTTTGGTCCAAAGTCTATTGGAATTGTTGTGGATCACTGAACTACTGAGAAGAACCAAGTCTTTCATAGTTGATTATCACACATTCTTGCTGTTATTATATACAATGTATTCCTGATTCTACTTATTTCATTCAGCATCAGTTCATGTAAATCTTTCCAGGCCCTTCAAAAATCTACCTGTTCATCATTTTTTATACAACAATAATATTCCATTATCTTCATACAACACATCTTAATCAGCCATTCCCCAATTTGACATTTACTCATTTTTCAATTCTTTGCTACTACTAAAAGAGCTGCTACAAATATTTTTGTACAGATAGGTCCCTGGGAAAAGACAGTATTCAAGATAACAATACCAGTGTATCTAGAAAGGAGGTACTGAGTTAATGAAACCACTGTCTAACAAAGGCTATAATTTAACCTGTGGCAATGATTTGTTATCCTTTGATCTCTCCTTGGGACTTGCAAAGGAAAGAAGCAGAATAATTAGAGTCATTCCTCAGAACCATAGATAACTTCCAAAAGTAATGAAAATATCTTGGCAAGAACATAAAACTTGGATATTGAAACTGACAGCAAAGCCACCAATGACTCTGACTTCATCCAATGCAAGAAAGCCAAGTCTGGAACTACTATGAATACCCTCTATTCAGATATTCAAAGTCCAGCAAAAAAAAAAAAAAACCCAAAATCCACAATCCAAACCCAAAATCAGATACCATCATATTTTACATCAAGAATAAGGAAGGAATAGATATTCTTGACCAAAGAGCAAGGTGTTATTCGGTGAAAACAGTAAACAAGAGATTACATATACATTTTCTAAATGCTCTAGATATAGATTTTATTAACAATAGATCAATAACTTTTAAATATTTATATTTTTATAAAAACTTAAAAAAATTATAATTTAAACATTAACCACAGAGAATATGTCTAAAAGGGGAATAAGGAACTTTGTAAAGGGCTGAAACTCTGAGTAAGTACATTGGGGCCAGACAACTGAGCACTTAAGGTTAATTACCAATTGGACAATACTCTATTAGCATATGCTTGGAAAATGGCCCTTCCCACTATTCTGTGCTGGCTGGATCTTTTGGGGTATACAGAGAATTGTGGGAGGGATTAGCGGGTGGAGTAAGACAAGCCAGGGTCACTTTGGCAGTTGATGCAGAGAAGGAAGGTCATGGAGATCCTGCATCCATCCCCTTCACTTCTACCCCTAAAGACCAAGAATAAGACCAAGGACTTTTGCTTATCCTGACTCTGGCTGATTCTAAGGCATTTAGGGTGCTAACTTGGACTTCACAGAACTTAATGGAGATTGTGGCAAATTTAAAGTTATAGCAATTTTGGTTGTAGATACAGATGCTCCTACAGCCCCAGATCAACTCCCCTCTAACACTCCATTGGCTGTATCACAGATGTATGATTCATTTCTAAAAAATGTTTTTGTTACAAATAGTTGACTCAAAAGTGTCGAAAAATGCAGTTCCTAAAGAAGTGATTACAAAAAATATATATTTGACAGCATATCAATCTTGCAAATATACTTTAAAAATTATTACCAAGTAGAGTAATTTTTTTGCTTTCAAGTAAACATTTTCATTCTACTATTTCTATTTCCTTTGTCCTATGAATAAGAAAAAATGGAATGTGTTATTTGACCCAGCTTATTCCTTTGAAGTATACTTATATTCTTGTCCATCTAGTGCTACAGCTTAAAACTACACTGATTAGGATTATCTATGTAAATGACACATAATTTCCAAAGGACTCTATATACATATATTGTTTTGAGCCTTACAATAACTGTGTTAGGTATATATTACAGTTCATATTATCCTCATTTCAAAGATTATAAATTCTCAAGAAAATGAAATTAGGGTAGAAAAATTTAGACTTTAGAGCCAGGCTGTGTAGTCCAAACCCATTTTAAAGCGAGGATTATAGAAATGACTGCATTGTCAAAGCCATCTTCTGACTTTAATTAAAACTAACTCTAGTGAAAAGTGAGGAAAAGCTTCAGAAAGAATTGGTTTTTTTTAAGGAAATTATCCTTGGGCACTTAATAGTTCTATGAGCTGGAACAAGTCTCAGTCTCTGCAACTTTATTTTCCTCACATATAAAATTGTACTAATAATAGTACCTCCCTTAAAGGGTTGTTCTGAGGATCAAATGAGATAATCTATGAAAGCAATCTGTAACATTTAAATTTTTATATGAACCAGTGCTATTGTTGTTGGTTGTTGTTATTGTCTGTTAAAGACTTCCAAAACCATACATGACTGGAAAATTTAACATATAACACATTAAGTTTTTACTTTAAAGACCACAAGCCAATGCAAAAATATTTATTTTTTTCTTCTTCTGAATAGTTTTACCTTTAGCAAAAGATCAGTGTAGAAGCACAGGTTTTTCTGAGAATAGCATGACTTCTTTGGTTGGTTGGTAATTTATAAATTTGTTTTAAAGGAATCAATAAAAATGCTTTTCTCCAGTAACATATTTAGAATATCAAAAATGATCATTGACAGAACTTAAGGAAATAAATTTATTATGTGGCTATGACTTGAGATGTTCTACAGCAATTTTAAAGAAAACTTTTAACAATAGTTTTTGGTAATGATAATGAAGTATTTCCAGATTTTAGAGTAAGAATTTAGAAAAAAAAACTTCATAAAATTTTTAATTCATAACATATACATTTGAAGTTAGAAGGAATGTTAATAATAATATAATCTAACACCTTCATTTTATATGTGAACAAAGGGATGCCCAGGAAGCTTAAGGGACTTCACCAAAGTTATATAGGTAGTATCAGAAGCAGAATTTGACCTTAAGATTTCTATCTTGAGAGTTACAGATCTTCTCACAATATTATACTCCCTCTCCCTTTTTTCAACTTTCATTAATAAACATGCAAATATGATAAAAGTATTGATCGAAAACAATACCGAGTTTGAACTGGTACAGTGCATTAGTGATGAAGAAATAACAGGTTAAATCAAATATTTGAATGTTTCTGACAAACCAAAAGACTCTGATTAAAAATCAACTTAAGACAATTGCAAGGTAGTGATGAAGGTTGCTTAAACTTTTGAATTAGTAATTATTCTTGTTTTCTTTCCCTTTTTATTTATCATTTTATTTTCTCCCAGCCAGTTACATTTTTTAAAAATTAACATTAAAAAACCTTTTAGTTCCAAATTATCTCCCTTCCTTCCTCCTCATCCCACCTTATTGAGAAGAGAAGCAATTCAATATAAGTTATACATGTAGAGTAATGCAAAACATTTCTATAATAGTCATGTTGTGAAAAAATAGACCATAAGTGAGAAGGAAAAAAGCCCTCAAGAAAAATAAAGTTAAAAATGATGCTTCAATCTGTATTCAGAAACCAGCAAGTCTTTCTCTGGGGATGGATAGCATTTTTCATCATGAATCCTTCAGAGCTATCTTGGATCATTGTATTACTGAAAATCGCTAAATCATTCACAGCTGATCATCTTGCAATTTTGCAGTTATTTTATGCACAGTACATTTCATTTTGCATCAGTTCATGTAAGTCTTTCCAGATTTTTCTGAGAACATGCTACTCATCATTTCTCATAACAATAGTTAAATCAGTAATTATTCTTGAGAAAAGACTATCTGTCTTAGGTAGGCAATGAGCTAGGCAAGCTTAACTTATATGAAAATAGCACAGGACAAAAAGCATTATCAAGGAATTATTTAAAGAAAGTAAGCTCCAGGTGTGTATTTAGTCCTTTCTCTCATATTTAATGGGAGCTAAATCTACAGACAATATGTTAATTTATATTCATACTTACTCTGATTATATATGGTGGGTTAATGAGCTTTGTGTCAAGAAAAGGTTAAATTACACCAAATATTTTTGTAAGACAGAAACTTATGACATATATAAAGCTGTATATCCCAAAAGAATTCAACCACTGAACACATTTAAAATCAACACAAAATGTCAACCCATAAATGCTTGTCCTGGAGAGTTGAAGATATAAAAAATATTATTAAGCATGATGTGAATCAGATTAACAGTTTACTATTTTGTCATGGAGGAATGCCTTATACCTCTATAAATTATACTTTTTCTGCAACTTAGTAGGGAGTTGGCTGAGGCTCAAAAAGATTAACTAATCTTCCTACAATTATATAATTAATAAGTGGTAAAAGCAGCATATTTGAATACAGGTCTTCCTGCCTCTAGGTTCAGCATTCCACCCTCTTTACCATTTTGCCTATGTCAAAGTAGTAGGTTGAGAAATTTTTGAAGTAAAATTGTATCTGTATCAAAAAATAGAAAAAAGCAAATTAATACATATGTTTAAAATGTCATACTTATTATGTATGCATATATTGACATTATTTCATATATAATATTTAATAAAAAATAGCAGTAACATTAACAATTTTATCTGAGAACTAATATACAGTGTCAAGATTCTATGAGAAATAATTTGATAACCGCCTCTTTGAAGAGATTTCAAATGTTTAAAGGGTTTATTGTTCAAAAGTTTAAATATTTAGTTATTCAGAAAAACAAAATATACAGAATTCCAAAATTTTGAAGCATTACAGTAAACTGAAGTGCTTAGGTTAGTTAAATATTTGTCAGTGAAACTGCAGCCATCATTCAAAAGAGAGTAGGATAAACCAACTGCCTAGTAAACATTTTAAAAAATAAATATTTAAATTATGCAGCATGCTATTTACACAGATCAACTTTTTAAAATTCAACCTCAATTTTATGAGCATCTTGGCATGATCATTACTTCCCTTACTTCCCCTATGACACAAAGAACAAATTACAGATACAGATAGAAACACAGTAGTTCTCAATTATGTTAAGGTGAGTTAAACAGTAATTTCCCTTTGACCTACAATTACGTCTCATGGTTTTTCATCCCTACAACACCAAAAAAATAGCATTTTCTATCATTATGTTTAAATACTTATAGTTAATTATTTCTGGGTTTTTCAGACACTTCTAATATTGCCTACTAGTTGTGAAAGATTTCTTCATCCTCAACACGCAATACCAAATATCCAGTTTATGTATATTAAATCTAAATGAACAACTCTGGAGCATATTATGCATAGAACAATGGTAGAATATGTATCATAATTTGTTACTTTTCAGACATAACTCTGATGAAATGACTAAAAAGAAATTAAAGTGGCGATCCATAGAAAAAAGGCAATCCTCTGCATAGCAATGTTATAAAATAATCAATTTTCAAGCTTTAGAATTACATGTTTTTGAAATATTCTGAAAATATAGATGTTAGTCTTTAGAATTAAGTTGGTGTTTGTTTTTCTAATTAAAATCCACTTTCCATTTCAGAGATAAAAGGCCTTTCAACTATTCTTCATTTATATGATAGAGGGGATCTTGATGATGCTTAATTTAAGGCATTCTATATCCTATTTTGATTTCTCTTCAAAGTTTCTCTCTTATTCCTGGAATGTTTTTCTCTTTTCACCTTTCTGTCTTGGAATCCCTGGTTCCCTTCAAGATCTAGATCAAGTATCACCATCTCCAAGAGGACTTCACTGATTTTTTCATTCTTCTCTCCCATAGCTCACCCCAATAATTTTGTTGCTATTATGCATATGTTCCCTTTTTAGCCATATGACAACATATGTTGCTTCCATCATGTAAAATTTAATATTTTTTGAGGACATGACTTATTTTGTTTCTATATAAATGCCTTAAATTTAGTTGCTGCTACTTTGAAAACATATGTTAGCTGCCAGCAATATTATTCACTTTCTTCTTGATCTATGTCAAATTTTACTCCCTATTCTTGCAAAGATATGAACTAGCGATTTCACTTTACATCCTATAATTTGGCAAAAACAACAAAAAATGAGAATAATTAGTAATTGGAGAAGTAATGTAAAGATAGTCACATAAGAACATTTTTGATGGAGTTGTGCATTGATAAAATCATTGTGGAAAGAAATTTGGAAAAAAGAAAACAAAGTGAGTAAAATATCCACACGTTTTGATCCAGAGATTCCATAATATACCCCTTAGGACTTAAACCATAAGGATATTATTGTGAAGAAGAAAGTTCCCGTATAAACCAAAATATTTATAGAAGAACTTTTGGTGGTACCAAGAAATTTGGAACAAAGTAGATATCTATTTACTGGGAAGTAATTAAATTGTGGTACATGAATGTAATGGAATATTACTGTACTGAAAGATAATGATGAATGTGATGGATACAAAAAAGCATGGAAAGATCCTAATGAAGTGGTGCAGATTGAAATAAGCAGAGACAAATGAATCCCAAGAAATTTTGAAAAAAGGGGAAAGGATCAAATGTACAAAAATACAATTCTCTTCTTAGTCCTTTACTGAAGGGATGCCCATCAATTGAGGAACGGCTGAATAAATTGTGGTATGTGATTATGATGGAATATTATTGTTCTGTGGGAAATGATGAGCAGGATGCTTTCAGAAAAAACCTGTAAAGTCCTCCATGAACTCAAGCACAGTGAAATTTATTGTGTACAAATTAATAGCAGTGTTGTAGGATGGTCAGCTATTCATGATTTTGCTATTCTCAGCAATACAATGATCCACTAATACTCTGAAGGACTTATGATGAAAAATCCTATCCATATCCAGAGAAAGAACTAATTGCGTCTAAATACAGACTGAAGCATACTCCCCCTCTCTTTTTTAACTTTATTTTTCTTGAGGATTTTTTTGGGGGAGATTTATGTTTTCTTTTCACGTCAGTTCTATGGAAATGTTTTGCACATCATATGTGCTTCCTTACTGGAGACTGGAGGTGAGGATAACAGAGAGAGAATCTGCAACTCAAAGTTTTCAAAATAAATGTAAAAATGTTTTAAATTTAACTGGGAGAAAAAAATACATTTATAACCTAAAAAATGAAAAATATAAACATTTTTTAAAAGAAACAAAGAACCAAATTTTAAAAATTACTCAATTCCTACAATAATGTAAATGGATAAAAGTCTATACACAAAAATTTTAAGAATTAATATTGCAATATTAAGTTCAAGCATAGCTTCAAAAGAAGAGGTGAGAAGACAATCCCAAAGTGCCCCTTTGCACAAGTAAGAGGTCCACCAATGTCACACATGCATTTATTTTCAGACTTTCTCAATATATTATTGATAAGATACTTATTTTTTATATTTTTCTTTTTTGTCCTTAAAATACTATTTGCTATACAGAATAGTTCTCTGAGAGGAAGAGGGGAAAGACAATGGAGGAAGTACGGTGATACAAAAAACAAAGGGCATCAATAAAAAATTTTAACAAAATACACCCACTGTGACTAATAATATAATTTACATTCACAATGAGAAGGATGTTCCGTAATTTCTGATGAGCTATCAAACAAGAATGGCAAAATATCTGAAAATTAATATCTTTTATATGTTATGTTTGCTGGGTCTCAGTTTTCTCATGTTTCCACCAGAGAATAATTGCATCTATCTTTCCTAAATCACAGGATTACCATGAAGAGATAATATAGGAGAAAGCACTTTGAAAAGGAAGTGTGCTTATATAAATGTAAGATACTTAAGTCAACATTCTTCAGTGATAGGTATAGGTATTTCTTCTACTAATATGTACCATAGACCTTGCATAATATAGTAAATAGATAAAAAAGAACTGCCTGAAATTCAGAATGATTATGTAATTTGCCCATGATCATATATCTAAGGTTAAAAGTGATTTGAACTCAAATCTTCCCAACTTCAAATACAATGATCTATTAGCTATATCACTACAATATATACTTTATTTTTATGAAATAATTTATTCTTAAATAAATAAACACAAAAAGGAACATTTCCACATATAAATCACACACACACACACATATATATAGAAAAAGAGGGAGAGAGAGAGAGAGAGAAAGAGAGAGAGAGAGAGAGAGAGAAAGCTGTGGAATAGGAATTTTTGGTCTACATATATATACAAATGCCTTATATGTATATGTATGTGTATATACATACACATATCCTTTCAATATTTTGCTTTCAAAACTCTCTTTTTTGTCTTTATCTTTCTTTAAACTTCTTGCTTGCTTTAGCAGAGCTTATGATTACATAACAAAGCCCCAGGTCTTTCCCCTGGGCCTTTGCTCCTGAAATATTTTGTACAACTAATATGGTCAAATTCATTTGACCTTTCTCTTTACAACCCTTCCCAATTATGATATTGCCACCTAGGAGAGGTTGGTAGGGGAAAATTTTGTTGTTGTTTCCTTTTCCCATAATCACTTTTTTCAAAATTGCTCATTTTGAAGATTTTTATAAGTTAATGTAAAATGAAATAGCAGAACCAAAGATCAGTTTACATAATAAACACACCGATGAAAAAGAAAACCAGATGAAAACTTCAGAACTCCTATCAACACATTAGCTAGTCATTACTTCAGAGGAATGAGGAGGTAGAATGTCTCTAGTCTCTTGAGAGAGAGAGAGGCCTATAAGTGAGTAATGAAAGATATCTTCAAACAAGGTCAGTACTTGATTTGTTTTTATTGTTCTATTAGAATGGAGAACTCCCACTTTTTTTGAGAGTGGTTTTTGAGGTGAATTAGTGGTAACTGATAAAAATGCAAAAAAGAAAAGATCATCAACAAAATATTTAAAATATTTAGAAAAGTAGAAGAAAAAGAAATTCTCAAGGAGACACAAGCAGGAAAATTTTGTCACTGACTTAATTCTTATGATACATTTATTAAAATCAAATGTAATATAGCAAGTTTATGGCTTCATATATAAATCTTCATTTATTATTGTAATATATTGAAATTTTTATTCTTTGATGAATAAGAAGTTTCATTTTATATGTACTCTTTTGAAAATGAGGTAATGTCCATGGAGGGCTCTATAAACCCTAAAGTTATCTACATTTCAGCTATCAGATATGTAGTTTAGAAACTTCTCCAGGAAATGAGGCTTTTGAGGCTACGAAGTATTGCATACACCAAATAATAATTGCATATGCCCAATTCACTTTTGTTCCTATAAGTACATATTGTTGCATTATGAGATTCACTGGGACCAGGAAGTGAATCCATCCTATAGAAGCATATGAAAAACTTCATTCTAAGAGAGAACAGTGGGAGTTAAAACCATCTGTTTTCAGTTAGTGACTCTTAAAATAAAAGGCTTGAATTTTTCCAGTAGCAATCAATTTCTTTGAAGACCTCATAGCGTTCTCTACAAAAGGGGGACAGAAAATATATTATTTCCCATAATCTAGTAACATCATCTAGTCAAAGGAAAGAAACAAATATAACTTCAACTTTATATCACTTTAATTCTCTGATAGAACTAGGAACACTGAGGGCATTTAATAAATGCCTTTTGAATGAATGAATATTCAGTATCCCAAAGTCTTTTACTCTTCAAGAAGCAAAAAGCATTAAGCATTTTATTTTATGTAATGGTTGTTCACATCTGTCTGAATTTCCCATCTGGCATCATTATTGTCTATGAGTGAATGTTGATCAGAGAAGAAAAACTGTGGGGAATAATGGCTAGATATTATCAAAAATAATGTTTTTCTACCTCTACTAAGAAAAGAACATGAAAAAATGAGTTTAATTTACAGCCTAAGAGAATTTACTTTACACAGAAGTAAGATTTTCTAGAGAGAAGAAATTCTTAGGTATTTGAATGGGCTTTGAAGAAGGCTAAGAAAACGTCATCATCATCATCATCATCTTTACTATTGTTAATACTAGTTGTAGTATATGAGAAGCAGGGGGAATAGCATTTTCTCTACTATACAGGTAAGACAATCTTAAAAGTTTTCAAAAATAGAACATCTCATTATTTGAGAATGGACAAAATATGCTTCTTCTAGAAGATGTGGGATGGGTTAGAAGTGTTTCTCCTGGTACCTTTCTTACACTATAATTTGAACATAGATTTTAAAAGATCACAACAATGAACTGTCAAACTATCAAAAAGCAGTAAACCTACTTGCTTGGGGAATGCAAAATGTGTCTGCATGTCCATCAAGGTGAATAATGGGTATAGGGATGTCATACAACCTTATGAATTTACTTCCTAAAGAAGGTAAATGCCAAGCAGGTGCCTTACTTCTTACAATTCATCTGTTTGGCTGATTTCTGGGCTATTAAGGATGATGAAGCCAGTACATCATTCATTATCCATACATATATTATACATTGCCCACATCCCTTTGCTCACAGGGTGCACTGAACTCACCAAAGACTTCATATTTAACTAGTGTTTTAAGGTTTTTCAAGACGCTCACTATAAAATACTCCTATGAGACACATAATGGCAGCAAAATTACCCTCTTCTACAAATGAGGAAACTCTATGAAGCTCAGAGACATTAAGCAATTTGTCCACTTGTAGCATAGTATTCACGTTTTAGGTGTTAATTAAATGTTGACTTGGCAAAGAAAAGTACTGGAGGCAACTAGAAGAGGAGAGAATTGGGAGAGAGAGAGACCTAGATATACTAGTAAATTTTGTGAGAGGAAGTATCTATTCAGTAGCCTGAAGTTTGGAAGCTAATTTTGTTAGAGCTCCAAATAAGAAATGGTGATATGCATGGATAGCACACTGAGCAATCAAACTGGGAAGAATTTTTAGAGGGAAAATCTTTATTGTCATCAGAGTAAAAGTTTAGTGCAATCAACAATGAATTGTGCAGAAAAAAAGGGTTGAGAAAGCTATAGTTGATATGTTTTTTTTGTTTCTTCTACAGTACTCAAGGAATTGAGCTCAGAACTGTGAAGATATATTAGTTGGGTTTATATTTTGGAGAACATATGGATATGATTTTGAGTCATTTGTTTGAAAAAATACATTTCACTGACTCTTGTTCAAAAAAGGAATGAAAACTAAGTTGCTCTCATGAAAATGAGGGCTATTTGGGATCAGGATCTCTTTTATTATTGCCATTAAAGTCTGTTATTGATCTCTTGTAGGTTCTGAAACAAATGATTCTTGTAATACAAGGGCAAATTTTATTCTAATCAGGCCTTGCGTTCAATCAGAGACTAGCCAGCAGCATTTTAAAATGAAAGAGCATTTGTAGGCAGTATTTTAGTGCAGCAATTCCAAATGAGGCTAAATTTCTAACTCATCAGCTTCTCTCTGAAACACCCTTCCCCCAACATCTTAAAAATATCCCTAAAAACTCATCAGTGGCATAATGTTGGCATATTGTTTTTCACAATATAAATTACTGAAATATATAACATGTATTTACTAACCTAAGGGAATAAGAAATGTACATTAATCTAAAACATTTGATTAAAGCATTAAAGCCCAACTTTATAGCATATCATTTCTCAATCATACTATCTACATACTCATTAATATAATTCAATTTCATTATATGAATCCAAATGGAAAATATTAAGTGTGAGATTGCATTATACAGTTTACTGGTCCTATTAATTAAAATATGAATGCTTTGTCTTTCTATGATCTGAGACTTCCTAAGAAATCTACAAAACAGGGATGTGTTATGCTTTGCTACATTTCATCAAGGTCAGTAAATATTGTCACTCCCATTCCACAACTGGGTAAAGTGATAGTGATGGTCATCATGATCAAAGAGCATTAGAAAGAATGCTGGATATGATGGTATGTGCAGTCTTTTTCACAATTAATTACAAACTTCTTGTTCTATAGGATCTTATGGTCTATGATAGCATTTTTACTCAGATTGGGAAAGTACTGCCTTTTTTTCCAATCATTTCTGTCCCCCATGGAATCATAGATTTGGAACTGGAAGGGGCCTTAGAGGCTACCTGGGCAACCTTTTAATTTTACAGATGAGTTAATTGATGCCCAGGAAGATTAACTGATTTTTCCAGTGACATATTGCTACTAAGTATTTGAGGAAGGTTGAACCATCCACTATACCATGCTGTCTCAAGGTAGGGAGTCAAAATGACAATATCACATAGGTAATTACCATCTTGAGTCCAACTCAGGGACTACTTCTGAATCCTCCTAACCCTATTGAGAAGCCTGTAATTTATGTCTTTCTCGGAGTCTAAGACAAAACTCTGCAGATTGTTTTTGTTGTTG
Source organism: Sarcophilus harrisii (assembly GCF_902635505.1). Classification (NCBI taxonomy): domain Eukaryota; kingdom Metazoa; phylum Chordata; class Mammalia; order Dasyuromorphia; family Dasyuridae; genus Sarcophilus; species Sarcophilus harrisii. The sequence continues at coordinate 148,302,057 of NC_045430.1, read as the reverse complement.
ATGATGTTAAGTCCATTTTTCAATCAAGTTTGACTTCTATGAGATTTGAGGTGTTCTTGCTAAAGATACTGTAAGGGTTCCCCATATCCTTTTCCAGCTCATATTACAAATGAGGAAACTGGAGCAAATTGGGTTAAATAACTTGCCCAGGTGACATAACTAGTAAGTGTCTAAGACCAGATTTGAACTCACAGTAATGAGTCATAAATTGAACTAAAATGGGAAACCCTGTGAGTGATATTTTATCTCCTAAATTATTGCCCAGGGGGAAAAACAGTACTTAGTCCTAAAACTGCAGAGAAGACCTGGCTAGTGATTGGTGTACAAGTCCAATTCATCAAGAAGAAGATGACATAAACATGAGCTCCCTAATGTAGTGAAGTGAAACTGGAAATTATTTAGATTAGATAAGCAACATAGGAAAATTTTGCATGCTGCATCTTACTAATGCTGCAGCTCAGACTCCAGGTGATGAGAGTGGAAGCTCCCTGGTTACCATGACTATAGTTTTAGGATATAGCCTTCTATTCATAATCAATATGATTGTATATGAAGTATCTTCTGTTGTTAAGCGGAGACTGGCAGTGGGTAGAACAGCCCTAAATCGCTGTCAAAGAGAAAATGTTATTGATAAATACTCATAAACTATATTCAAATGGTATCTAAAGGTTACAATAGATCCAGATTAATATATGATAAGATTAAATTATATTATTTGATTGTTAGCTCCTTGAAGGCAAAAAATATCTTTTACCTTTTTATAATGCTAAGCATAATGTCTGGCACATAGTAGATGCTTGATGAATGTTTATTGATTTGAGTGACTATTAGTGTAGTGTAAAAGCTATGCTAGGGAAGATTTTGATACATTTTTGTTATAAAGGAGATTATGGTATAGTTGGAATTTGAATAAATCGCTTGAATGGAAAAAGATAGGGAAAAGCAATGAATTTTATTAATTGCCAAAATAAATCAGGCTATTTAAATTCTTCAACAATTTAAAGATCTGTGAGTTCGCCATTATGAATTTTCTTTCCACAAACAAATATCACTATCCCTTTCTAACTCAAAAGAACTGTTATGAGTTGTTATGGTTGAAAAAAATTATCACACTGCAGACAACCTGTTCATTAACTCTTCTAAACTAAACCATTTGTCAGACAACAGAATTACAATCCATTAGTCGGCCTCTACTTTAATCCTTACTAACTGGAACTTGATTTTGTAGGTATAACTTTTAATAATGGTAATATGATTTATAATGGCAAGCGTTTAGCTGAAGTGATTGAGATAAATTAAATCAAAGAAATAAGTAGAAAGAAAAAATGTTCCCATCAATTCAGGGTACTATCTAATAATAGCTAGTTTTTACATAATGATATAAGGCTTACAAAGTATTTTACACATATTACTTCATTTTATCATCACAAAAACCCTGCATATATGCATGTGTACTTATTATCCTCATGTTGCAAATGGGGAAAATGAGGCAAACCAAGTTCAAGTGACTTACCCAAGGTCACATAACTGGTATTCATTAAGTATAGTACCCACACAGACTATCCATTAAGTCCTCTAGATACCTAGAAGACAAGGACACTTAGAAGTGAGGGTTCTGACAAGGAACTGCATTAGTCTAAGTCACTGATGACCAGGATCCAGCAAGGAAACTGTTTTAAGGATAGAAAGCAAAGTATAAAAAACATTGAAGGAAAAGGAATGTGGTTTGTTCACTAACTCTAGAAAGTAAATAACAGAAACAACTAGAGATTACCATAAGATTTCTTGCCCATTTTGATATTGCATTCTCTTTTGGGGAAGGTACCAGGCCAAAGAATATATGCAATTCTTTTAAGGGCCCTTTCAGCTATAGCATGGGCTAAGTTATCATGGACACTTTGGCGCAGTCTTATATGCCAAGTATTACATGGAATGAGTACTTCCTCCTGGATCTATCCAAAATTGAGTAATGAAAAGATTCCCTACTTCCCAGAATAAAAAAAGAAACAATTAACCTTAATTCCTGTGCTTATCAAATCTAATATTATTTCACAAAGAAGGCTACAAAAAAAGAAATCCCTTTTAAAAAAGCACTGTCTGAAGCTATTCTAATAGATCATTTCTCCCAAAAATATTTCTGAAAATTATGAGAATATTGAAAAAAGAGAAAACAAATAATCAGTTTTCTAGCTCTCTGAATATTACAAGGAAAAACAGTTTCTTACATACTAGTCTTCCATTCCTCTAGTTAAGGATTCTTCTAAAATTACATAAGAGTATCTTTGTCCACCTACATTTTAAATTTCCTTCACAGGCTAATTGTACACTATTTCAAAGTCCGATTCTTTTTGTATAGCAAAATAACTGTTTGGACATATATTCTATGTCCAACATATATATATATATATATATATATATATATATATATATATATATTGTATTTAACTTATACTTCAACATATTTAACATGCATTGGTCAATCTGCCATCTGGGGGAAGGGGTGGGGGGAAGGAGGGGAAAAGTTGGAACAAAAGGTTTTGCAATTGTCAATGCTGAAAAATTACCCATGAATATATCTTGTAAATAAAAAACTATAATAAAAATATATAAATATGGCCATATCAATACAGGAGAATAAAAACAATGAAAAACTTCCAAAAAATTACATGAGTATAAAATTGTGTCTACCTTTGATCTAGGAGATATAAAGTTGTAATTGGAACCAGGAAACCTTGGATTTGGAACCCACCTTCCACCTTTGAACCCACTTTCCAGTAGTGAAATCCTCTTAATCTTAGATTCATTTTCTCTTTAGCAACACCAACACACAGAGCTCTTTGGAGTATCAGGTTAGATAACAGATTTAAAATGCTATATAACTCATCATCATCATCGTTGTTCTTGTTGTTATCATCATTGTCATCATCATTGTACCAGACTCCTATTTTTCATATACCACCTTTGTTTCTTATTTAAACATTGAAAAAAATGGGATGGAAGTAAAAGAAATGCTATTCTCTTTACTATTTTTTTTCTATTACTGCTATTACTATAATTGATGCCCTACAGGAAATGTTGGTCTAGAATTGTATAGTGAAGCCAAAATTAGTTTTAAAACTAGAATGACAAATAAGTTAACATTTTGAAAGTTAAGAAAAATGTTATCCTGACTCATGATGAAAATGCTATCCACCTCCAGAGGAAAAAGCAATGAAGTCTGAATGCGGATCAAACATATTTTTTAAAAAGCTTTCTTCATTTTTTTGTTTTTTTTTCCTTGCAGTCTGTTTTCTTTCACAAGATGACTAATTTGGAAATATGGTTTGCATGACTGTACATGCATATACTATATCAAATTGCTTGCCTTTTCATTAAAGGGGGAGAGGCAAAAGAAAGGAAGAGAAGTTGGAACTCAAAATTTAAAAAAGATTGTTATAATTTTAATATCTAATTAGAGAAAAATAAAATATTTTAAAAAGAAAAATATCCTCTATAAATCAACTGCCAAAGAAAAAAATTCTAATCTGGCTTTAAATATGCCTGATAATGAACATTTCCCATGGAACTCAAGAAAATCTGGAATATATATACTTAATATTTCTCATAAGGAAATGAATGCATAAATTCCACTATTGTTTAAGTTGGTTTAGGGGCATATTGACTTTGAATCATGGAGATTCACAGTAATTGAAAGGGTATTAGCAGCACATGAACATTATGTGCCAAACAATCTAATCCTACTCAATCTGCAAAAATCTGATCAACCTTCATATATCATTTATAACCTACCATATTACTCCTCACTATTTTGTACCCTCCCCAAAATTAGAGGGAAGGGTCAGACTTTATTTGAATCCTTTCCTGACATGAAGTCTGTAACATAAATTGAAGCTCATCGCTATTAGGTTTGAAAACATGAAGGAAGTGGAGAAGACATTTGATTCAGTCTTATCCTTTTAGGAAGAGAACAAGATACATAATGATTTTGTCCAAGATCATATAGGTAGTAGGAGCCAGAAACTGAAATATATCCTCTGACTCCAAGTTAGTCTTTTCATTCTATTATATCATTTCCCTGGCATAGTCTAAGCAATTACAGATTAACCTCAGATTGTCATGGGATCAAATACTGATGTTTTAAGGGACAAAGCAGAGTCATTGCTTAAAGAATCGGGTTTACCCCAAACTATTAAATGATCTTAAGGACTTTTGCAATTAAACAATTTTGCAAAAGAATTAAGTAAATAAAGGAGAAAAGAAAAAGTGATTTTTAACTGACTTGGACTATAGGTACTTTTTGCTATGGGAAGCTAGGTGGTGCAATGGATAGAGTGTTACCCCTGGAGTCAGGAGAACTAGGGTTCAAATACAGCCTTAGACACTACTTGTGTTACCTTGGGCAAATTCCTCAACTCTGTTTGCTTCAGGTCCTCATCTGTGAAATAATCTGGAGAAAGAAATAGCAAACGACTCCAGTGTCTTTGCTAAGAAAACCCCCAAATGGTTTCATGAAGGGTCAGATGTGACAGAAAAATTACTAAATAACAACTTAATATGTAGGATTCACAGAGTAATTATCCTTCCACAAATTTGTAAAACTACTTAATCCTCCTCAAAACCACAGGTAGTATGGGTATCGCCATAGGCCATTTCCATGAAAGTAATAGTAGATAAAGAGATAAGGGAATCTTCTTGTGTCAATAGTACAGTATTAAAAGAACATGTTGGACACAATCTTCTGGACATAGAAAAGTGGTCTGCTAACTCTGACCCTGTGTGACTATGCTTTTCCATGTCCAAACTATTGTGAAATGACAATATTTGCAAACAATCTACAGAAACCAATCCAGAAATCAATCAGATAGATATGAAGTAGCTAACTATAATTTTTAATTTTTTTCTGTGCTAACTCGAGGCCAGATCAAAGCATTTTGATATCCAATGGGCAGAGGTTTGATGTGTGCTTATTAAATACTAATCTCCCGTGGGTTGAAAGAAATTGCAACTGAGTGAATCAAAGTCCTCTTCCTCTGGAAATTTCTCAGTGATTAAAAGGCAAGAAAAGTTTGTCAAATCCTACTTTGGGGAATTTGTTATTCTCCATGGAAATATGCTTTAGGCTGAAACATGCTTATAGACACTCATTCTTTGAGCAATTTTCTTATTCTGTACTCCAATCCAGGTAAGTTTTTTGTTTGTTTGTTTGTTTTTAATAACATAGCCATTTTTACCTGAGGATTGTTCCTTAAAACATCAGGACTTAATACAATGACAACTTGTTATTGTTTGGAATATGTCAGGGGGGATAATGTAGTAGCATAGAAAGACCTTTCAACTTGAAGAGAGAACGTCTGCTTTCAGATTCTGGCTCTTATGATCTTGGATAAGTCCTTTGATTATTATATCTCATTCTCCTCCTAAAAGAGCAGAGAATCACCCAGCCAAATAATGTGCATTTCTCAAACCCAATATATCAGAGAGAGAAAGGGGAAATCCTGGGAACATTAGACTCTTAGAAGAAGAGAAAAGGACTCTGCTTCTCTCCTGCATAAGAGAAAAAGGATTAAGCCACCAAATGAGGGAGCAAAGATATAATCTTTATCTTTTACTCTTTTTAAAAATTTTATTAAAGCTCTTTATTTTCAAAACATATGCATGGATATTTTCAAAACATATGCATGGATTTATTTTTGCAAAATCTTATGTTTTATTTTTTTCCCTTTCCCCATCCCCTCCCCTAGATGGCAAGTAATCTCATGTATGTTAAACATGGTAAAATATATGCTAAATCCAATATATGTATACATACCTATATAATTATCTTGCTGCACATACAAAAAAAAAGATCAAAAAGGAAAAAAATGAGAAAAAAATAAAATTCAAGAAAATAACAACAAAAAGAGTAAATATGCTATGTTGTGATATACCGTCAGTTCCCACAGTCCTCTCTTTGGATGTAGCTGGCTCTCTTCATCACAAGATCATTGGAACTGGCCTGAATTACTTCAGTGTTGAAAAGAGCCACGTCCATCAGAATTGATCATTGAATAATCTGATTGTTGCTGTGTACAATGATCTCCTGGTTCTGCTCATTTCACTTAGAATCAGTTCATGTAGGTCTCTCCAAGCCTCTCTGTATTCATCCTGCTGATCATTTCTTACAGAACTATAAGATTCCATAACATTCTTATACCACAATTTACCAGCTATTCTCCAACTGATGGGCATCCACTCAGTTTCCAGGTCCTTGCCACTACAAAAAGTTGCCTTTCACTCTTAAGACAAGTCATTTGGATAGTGAAACTTTGAGGGGGAAGGTGGTTACCTCTCTAGCAATCCCAAATATCTTTTCCTTCCAGGGTGATAATACTCTAGGGTTAGAAGTATGTTCACATCTCTGGGGTGAAATTGAGCCTCAGCAGATGCCAAGGGATTATCTCTCTAGAAATTTCATTTCTCTTCACAAGAAGTTTTAAATACAGAATGGCATCATGAATTTGAAGAACCACATAGATTCTTTTGGAGGATGGAGGGAGAAGAAATATATCCAAGGTCTAAACTGGCTTGCATAAACCTAGAAACTGATGTAATGGCTTACAGATCATAGATGGCAAAATTGAACAAATATAAAAAACAACATGGCCAAAATAATAAACAAAAAAAAAGATGAGTTGATGCCCAATAAGCTATGAATCTTTGTTGGATGCAGATTCTCATTTATTGCTAACTTGTATTTCCAAATAGCAGTTGATAGTAAATGAAGCTTATTGTAACACAGTCTAACACAACACATTCAAATACAGATAACTTCAGTAGATACTTATTTGTCACATATTTTATAAGATAATCAGAAAAAAGAAATACAAGGACACTCTCAAGGCATCTCAACTTTAGAATCACTTGTATGACATGGGAGACACTGGCATGGGAATGCCCAGCATGATGTGCCCTCATCAGAGAAGGTGCTGTGCTCTATGAGAAAAGCAGTATTGAATTAGCCCAAAGGCAAACACAAGATGTGCAAAGTTTGAGAAGCCACCCCAAATGCTCATGGGGACTATTTGTGTCCAAACCTAGGGCAGAGCATTCTAAGCTCCTATTGATCTGATCTGCCAGTCGGACTCATTGTAACTCGACTCTAACACAGTGATGCCATTTCATTCCTCTTCGAGAATGAAGTTAAACAGCCAATCAATTATAAGCAAACAAATACTCTATCTTATAATTCATTAACAATGAATACATTTGAACACCAAACACATTCTATAAGGGAACTGTTATTGAACCTGCAAAACCATCCAATCATTCAGAAAAGCAATTTGGAACAAAGCCCAAAATGCTATCAAACTATGTATATATACTTCTTTCCTTTCCCCTTCCCATTTCCCTACCTTTTCCCCCTCCCTTTCCCTTCCCTTCCTTTTCTTTTTTTCCCCTCCTACCACATAGGGTATGATATCCTTTTCTTTGGGTGCTCATCCCAAAGGAATATAAATTTTGATCATTGAACCTTGCAAGAGATTTCAGGGTTTACAAGCTAGATTTCTTTTTTTAAGGACGATACTTTAAACCCAGATCACTCTGGCTTTCATTAATTGGCCCAACGAGTCTCAAGCCAAGGCTCACAAGGATCATTGTTTGGGCCTGATTGGCTCAGAGTAGAATGCAATAGCAATTGCTTCTGTTTTGGCCAGAAACCCTAAGGATCTTTCCGTTCCCCGAAGTCTCCCACAGTATCCAGGGCCATCTGCAAGTGTCCTGATCTTTATTTTGCTACTGAATCCAGATGGCCCTGGAGGAGAAAGTGAAGCTGGCTTTGCCCAGACCTCCTTTCCTCACTTACATCCAATTCACTTGCATATGGCATCTCCTCGCTGATGTCATACTCCTCTTTGATAATGAAGGACAAATCACATCCTTTGACCTAGAAATACTACTACTAGGTAGATATATGTGTGTGTACATACATACATATGTATGTATGTACACACACATATATCTACCCAAGAGATCAAAGGAAAAAGAAAAATGCAACAACATTCATAGGCTCTGTTTTAGTAAAGTATTAGAAACTAAGGAATCTCTACCAATTAAGGAATAGTTGAATAAGCTATAGTATATGAATGAGAAGGAATGCTAGTGCACTATAGGAAAAGATGAAGGGAAGGTTTCAGAAAAACATAAGACTTGTGTGATCATATGAAGGTGAAGTTATCAGAAGTTATATTGTAACAGCAATACTATGAAGATAATCAATTTTTAAAGAGTTCTCTTAGTAGACTTACTAAATCTAAACCTTAGTAACTTAGTATCAGTGACTCTAGAACAACCAACCAAAATTCAAAAGGATAAATAATTCAACATTCTCTCCACCTCCAAATAGAGTGGGTGGAGTGAGAGAACAGATTGAAACATTTTCTGCTATTTATTTTTCATATTATTTTTCTTCCTGGATATAGCTATTGGGGCAATTTACTTTGCATGACTATAAATATGTGTAATGGGTTTTATTTTTCATACCTTCATAAAGAATAGGGGATAGGCAGGGGGAAGGAGAAAACTCAGAACTGAAAAACTAAATGAAATAGGTTAAAAGAATAAAAAAGAACTCTAAGAAAGGAAATAAGAATTTCTGGTTCCAGAAATACTGATGTCACATGTTTTCTGCACAAGTGTCTTTCTACTGCTGTGTTTTAAATTTGTGTCCACTCTCCCCAGATACCATGTGTGCAAAGGAAAGGTTATTGTGGGTTTAGCTTTCCCAAAAGCTAACAGAGTTCTCCTGGTTGAATGATAATGGTAAACACAGTGAATGGATGCTACTTAACGACAGTAATAGAAACCATAGTCTCTTGAGGATCTCTCAAGATATTTGAAAGGAGGAGGAATTGCCCTTTGTGAACCCAAACTGCCATTTCAAGTAGGAGTCAGGAGAGTAACTCCAGAGGAAGTGCTACATACTAATTTATTCACTATGATTGTCAGTGGGGATACAAAGAATTAAAAATCCCTTGATTTCAAGGTTTATAAATTGAATACACTTGCATGTGTGTTTTTATTATTTTTAGTTAAGGACTGGCAGGAGAAATAGACAAAGCATATTTCATTTATATGCCCTGTCCTACAGTTTCAAATATTTAACTCGGTGAGCAATAAACACACTAGTAAAGTAATTCATAGTGAACATGGGTTCACATTTGCTGCAAATAACAAGAATGTTGCCAGCACTTACATACTCCATGCCAAGTTGAATTAACTTATAAGAAATAAAAATTCTCATCATCAACCAATTTAGCTTCTATTTTGAACAATTAAAATGTAAGGATAATTATTGCTGGATAATTATGCTCAATATTTTATGAAAATAGAGAGACTGCTCTGACATTTCTAAATATTTCTTTTTACAATCAGTCTTAATATTTGTTCAGCCTCAGAAGTAGGACATTGTTATATTTTTGAGATGCTGAGAATATGAATGTCAGACATTGAAATTCTAGATTTATTTTTATATAGTTTTAAAGATTTCTGGTTTCCTGAAAGGGTTAAAATACATGATCAGTTTCAATAACTGAAGTCTTTGAGTTAACCATCAAATTTGCACACTACAGTCAAGATTATTATATATATTAGATTGGCTTGCAGCTGTAAACTAATTTTAATAAAGCCAATCATTATTTTTCATAAGGTGTAAGTGATATGGAATGAACAGTGTTGTTTTTAAGTAGCTTATATTTTCAATGAATTAAAAGTCTCAGTCTAAACACTTTGTGTCTTTAAAGAGAAACTGAAGTTTCAAAGAAAGCAAACTAGATAATGTTTGGAAGGAAACTGTTAAGGTGAAATAAAAATATAAACTTGAGAATCAGATTATAATTTTATTTTCCATTCTTTTGGCATTCATTAAATGCAGTCAATTTGCTAAAAGCAATTAAAATGACTTTCAAGTATTAGTGTCATCTCTTAGAGATAAGGCAACTAAGACTAGAAGAATGTAGAAGATGCCTGCCATCATTGTACACCCCACTCTCACTTTCTCCCCACAACTCTCAACAGAAGGCCCCACTGCCATTGTAACAACTGCTCTCTATCTCCCAACAGTGGCTCCTAGTGATTTCCATTAATATGGCTGCATTCAATCTTATTAGGGTTCCCCCCTCTCTCTCCTCAACTCCCAAGTAACTAAAGGAAGCATCAATTCTCAAAGAGTTCCCTGCCATTTTTTGAGAGACCTTGTGCTCACTACTTTCTTCCCTTGGGGTACCAGGAAGCTTAAGATATGGCCTTCTGTATTTCTCCCTAGCTCAGGTCCTCTAGAAAGTAATCTTTTTCCATGTGATCCTTTGTTCAACAATGATACTAATTTTATTCTACTTTTACCTAAAGACTATTTGACAATGGTGTAGCACTCTTTCCCCAATAAAACCCACCTCTTTTCTTGATATTTGTCTGAAATCATATTGCAAATGACTCTTTTACATATTCTTTTGAAATAAAACTTTATTGATTTTTTTATGTTATAATCACTTCCCAATAACTCTGTCCCACCCACCCCCATATACATAGACATCATTAACCTTGGTTAAAAGAAAAACATTAAAATGAAATAAAAAAAGAAAAATAACTGAAATAATACTTACCCATGGTCTTATTTACAGGTGGGAAGATGGCACAAATCATCATGGAACCAAGATTGATCTTTGAATTTAATCTAATTCATGGGATCACAGATTTGAGAAGGGATCTTAGAAACAATCAGATCTTCCTTGTTCTACAAATAAGGAAACTTAAGAGGCTATGGCTTGCTCAGTCTGCCAGCTGATAAGTGCCTGAAGCTAAGTTTGAATTTAGGTCTTCCTGATTTGAACTTTAGCATTCTATCCACTGCACCACCATTTCAGATGATGCCTTTCAGAGAGACATTCTTATGTGGATTGTTCTCTTGGTTCTGCTTCAGTCAAGAAGTCTTAGAATCATCTTTGTATCACAAAACTTTTTGATCTCCATAACTGGGTTGCCAACTGATAGTACACATTTTTAAGAGTATAGTGTGTGGCTTTTTAAATGTGCCACAAACTATGCTAAGTGTTGATGATATATATATATATATATATATATATATATATATATATATATATATATATATATGTCAGTTCCTGCTCTCAAAGAGTACACAATCCAGTTGAGAAGATAATTATGTACAAACAGGATAGAGAGGGAGATAGACAAATAGACATCCTGTAGATGGATGTATGTGTACAGATATATGGAGACATGGAGATATGTGTATGTGTGTGTGTGTGTATAGAAAGACATATTTATTACATATGTGTATATATATATGTATATATATATATATATATACTCACACACAAACACACACAAAGAGGAAAGACACTAGCAATAAAAGGGATCAAGAATGTCTTCTCATGGAAAACAGGACTTTTATCTGGGACTTGAAGGAAGACAGGATAACTCCGAATGAAAAGAGAGAGTATTCCAAGCATAGGGAATAGTTAGTGAAAATGCACAGAGTTAGGGAATAGAGCAGTTTATTCAAGGAATAGTAAGGATGCCAATTTCACTGCATTGTAGACCAAATGAAATGGAACAATTTGTAAGACCATTGGTGAGATAGATAAGAATTAGGTAATGAAGGGCTTTTAAGTCAAACAAAGGATTTTATACTTCATCCTGAAAGTGATTAAAAAGGCATTGGGAGCTTATGGAATGGGATTGAGTGATATGGTCAGATCTGCACTTTCAGATCAACTTGACAGTTGAATGGAAGATGGCCTGGAGTGGGCAGGGAGCTAAGCAGAAGAGTATTACAATACTTCAAGCATGGAGTGACTAAATCCTACACCAGGGTACAATGTCAGAGGACAGAAAGAAGTATAAAACAAAGATGTTTGAATTTGGCAAGAGTAGAAAAGGACAGGTAGTGAGAGTAAAGAGTCAAGGATGATACCCAGGTTTCAAAGTTAGTTGCCCTCAAAAGTAGTAAGGAAGTTAGGAAAGAGAGAGAGAGAGTTGCCAGAAAGGTAGAATTCAAATTTTTTTTCTTTTCTTTTCTTTTTTTTTTATTTAATAGCCTTTTATTTACAGGTTATATGCATGGGTAACTTTACAACATTGACAATTGCCAAACCTCTTGTTCCAATCTTCCCCCTCCTACCCCTTACTCCCTCCCCCAGATGGCAGGATGACCAGGAGATGTAAAATATATTAAAATACAAATTAGATACACAATAAGTATACATGACCAAACTGTTATTTTGCTGTACAAAAAGAATCAGACTCTGAAATACTGTACAATTAGCCTGCGAAGGAAATCAAAAATGCAGGTGGGCAAAAATATAGGGATTGGGAATTCAATGTAATGGTTTTTAGTCATCTCCCAGAGTTCTTTCTCTGGGCGTAGCTGGTTCAGTTCATCACTGCTCCATTGGAAATGATTTGGTTGATCTCCTTGCTGAGGATGGCCAGGTCCATCAGAACTGGTCATCATATAGTATTGTTGTTGAAGTATATAATGATCTCTTGGCCCTGCTCGTTTCACTCAGCATCAGTTCGTGTAAGTCTCTCCAGGCCTTTCTGAAATCATCCTGTTGGTCATTTCTTACAGAACAGTAATATTCCATAACATTCATATACCACAATTTATTCAGCCATTCTCCAACTGATGGGCATCCACTCAGTTTCCAGTGGTAGAATTCAATTTTGAACATAGAGCTTTTAAAATATGTATGGGATCTTGTGATGACCACACATGACCACGGAGTCAGGAATTCAGGTTAAGGGAAAATCTTCAATCTTTATTCTCAGTAGAGTTGAAGAAGGATCGGAGGTGAAGGGGGATCGGAGGTGAAGGGAGGACCACAATAGCAATGTGTGCCACTGAGTCAAGAAGCCAGCCAGACCAGAAACCAGCCAGCCATCTCTCCCCGCCTCTCTTCCTGCTCCTCTGCCTCCACCCACCAAAATCGTCATTTCCTATACAACACATCAGGACTTGCACAGAGAGTGGGCGGGGCCATTTTTTCTCCAAGCATATATATTAATAGAGTATGGTCCAATTACTATTTAGCCTCATGTGCTTGGGACCTCAGTGCATCAACTCGAGCTTTAGCCCATTACAGGATCTACATATTTTAGAGCTGTCTAATAGGAAACTAGAGATGTTAATCTGAAGGTTAAGAGAAAGTTTAGGGCTGATTGTGGTGACACCAAACTAGTTTTACTTCCATAAAAGATTATATTACAGGCCCTCTGGAGATTTTTGGTCTAATAGTCATTGACTAGATTTTTTTCTCACTGGTATCCCCAGTAGAACCTGTGTTTTATACATAGTATGCAATCAATAAATGTTAATTAGATGATTGATTGTCCTCCCTGCTTCTATTTTTGGTCCCCTGCAGTTTATCTCGATCTGGAACATTACTGACAAGGTCATCTCCCTGTCTTTCCAACTTGTCATCATACTAATCATCATGAAAGGCAGCTATTAAGTAATCATCTGTACGTGTCATGTCCCCCATCCTCTGCTGCTGTTTCTCTGGAATGTCCCAGTATCTCCTCATTATCATAGACACAGAGGCTAATTTTTTAGGCCCTAACTCCCTTTGGTTCTGTTCGTTTTCATATCTGCTTTTTAAAATTCAAACAACAAATATTTATTAAGATCTACTACACACATGTCCTAAGATACAGTGATGAAAATCAGTACAAAGCCCCTCCTTTTAAGATACTTATGACCCTCTATAAGGATAGGATATGTAGAGAAATAAACATAAAGCATGGTACAATATTATGGGGGCAAAGAAAAGATTGAAGTACTATAGGAAGTGTTGTGATGGATAAAAAACACTTTTAAATTTGAGAATGGCAAAAAGGGCCAGAAAAAATTTCATGGAGGATGTAACACTTGAGTTATGCCTTGAAGGAAGAGAAGAATTAATCAAGATAATCTAAGAAGTGAGTACATGTATTCCAGACCTGGGGACTTGCCCATGAAAGTAGAAGCAGCAGGGTTAGATGGGGGATAACTATTAAACTGGTTTGAATGTCACATAGGTTTCACAAAAGGGAATGATGTAATATTTGAAAAGTAGGTTTGAGACAGATTTTAGAAGGATCCAAAAGTGCCAAGTTAAGAATTTTATGTTTTATTTTAAAGACCAGTGAAGATTTTGAGCAAGGGAATGAATGACACAATTAAGTCTATGCATTAGGATGTTACTATCCTATTAAATTTAATTATTGATAATCTTCATTATTAATACTATATCAACTCTGAATTTCCAATAATGTAGCAATAAAATTATAAAATATTTCCTTAAAAACAAACTGAACATAATAAAAATGTATAATTTCTTATATACACCTCTTGTTAGTTTTGATATGTTGAAATGATTGCATTTATTGATGATAATTGTTTGTAATAAAAAAGAAAAAAAAACTGTCTAAAATTATTTTGGCAGAGCCTAGATTTAGGGAGATTAATTAGGTTAATCAAGAAATTAATGCAATAAGGTCAGTGGGAGACATCTAAGGCCTAAATGTAGGTAATGATAGTATGAGTATAGGGGATGTAAGAAATGTGATAAAAGGTGGTATAATATTATTATCATCTTCATCTTCATCATCATACTGATTACCATTTATAAGTGCTTTAAGATTTGCTAAGTTCTTCACAAATATTTACTCATTTCGTTCTCAGACAATCTTGGGAGATAGATTCTATCACGATTTTACAAATGAAGAAAGTGAGATAAGCAGAGTAAGTAATTTTCCCAGAATGATGACAGTTGATTGGAAATGTAGGACAGAAGGTAAAAATCAAAGATTTTTTATTTCAGGCTCTAAGAGTTGGAGCCTAAATGGCTGGAAGAATATTGGAATCATTAGTGGAAATAGAAAAAAATACAGGATTTGGGACATGGTACAGATTCTGGAGGGAACATGATTAGATCAGTTTTTAACATCTTGACCACAAGTTGCCGGCAGTATATATGGACGGAAAGATTGTTGGAAGGTAGTTGGAAAGCTGACGCTAGAGCTCAGAGGTTAGTCAACCAGAATTTTTATTAAGCATCTATTGTGTGTCAGACACTTTAAATACTAGGTGTGCAAAGAAAGCTAAAAGTTAATCCTTGATTTCAAAGAGTTTATAATTTAATTGATGTGTTAAAGTTAAAAGAGATATTGAGATTCTATTATAGATTTGAGAGTTATTTGCAGAGTGATAAGTAAACTTATAGAAGTGTATAAAATCACTGCAGAACTGATTTTAAAGAGAAAAGAGAACCAAGATCAGAGACTTGGAGGTTGGAGAGACATTTGTTACTTCTAAATTAATCAATTAAATACTACATTCATATGACCTTCCCTGGTAAGCAGAAATCTTTTGACCCAAACTCCAACCTTACAAGTCCTGCCTTTGAGCTATTATAATTTCAGTAGTTTCTTTTGGTCCAATTCTGGTTCTGTCCCTGTTCATGGCTCCATATTCACCCATGAACACTTGTAGTTACGGTTCCCTTCTGGTTCCAGAAAGACATGTGTGTAGTAGATCTTAATAAATATTTGTTGTTTGAATTTTAAAAAGGAGATATGAAAACGAACAGAACCAAAGGGAGTTAGGTCCTAAAAAATTAGCCTCTGTGTCTATGATAATGAGGAGATACTGGGACATTCCAGAATCCCTGGAGTCATTCTGAAGCTTAAAAATTTGCAAAATGCTGAGTTATTATTGAATTGAGAAACACTGATATGTGAGGGGGGAGAGCTGCTAAGTGGCACAGTATAGAAAGCCACAGACAGTAGGGAAACTCTCCATGAAATATAAAACCCTTCAGCCCAGAGGGAACCTGCTGATGATTGCCTCTCATCTCTCCTTGGAGCATCTCACCCTTCCTGAGAAGTGGTGGGAAGGAGGTATGTGACCATCAGTGTTCTACTAGAAGCAAGGGTGCTTATAGTTAGCACTTGTGCAGTGTGCTGTAGTGATGTAATGGTTCTAATGTATTTAGGGGCTGAGAGGACTTGAAATAGACTCCATCTTTGACCATTTTCATGGGTCCCTGCTTCATTACTCCTCCAGACTAAGACCAAAGACTCAGGCTGGTTCCCAAGATCCTCCAGAGAGCTACTCCGGATGGTATATTTTGGCACCCCAATGTGGGGGCTCTAGAAAGTATTGTACACATTTTGGCACCCAATGTACACATTTGGAGCAACTTGCTAGTGGCTGCTGGGTAACTAATTCTGTCCAGTAAGATAGATCCCTTCATGTGAAAGGATGATAGTGATACAAGGAGACTGAGAGGCAGTTAATTCTCTGACCTCTCTCTTCTTCCTTCTTGCCTTAGATTTATTTCATTCCTAATTCACAAACAACATCTGGGCCAGTGAAGGATGATTTGCAATTCCTTCAAGTGTATTACGATTCACAACTGTGGGGGCTTTTGGAGAATCAACCTGCCCCTTCATCCTTAGGCGTGGTCCTTAATAGCACTGTGGCTACAGATTAATCTATGCATTAGGAAGATTCATATTCTTGAATTTAAATCAGGTCTCCCATATTTACTAGCTGTATGACCCTGAGCATGTCACTTAACCCTGTTTGCCTCAGTTTTCCTATCTGAAAAATGAGATGAAGACAAAATGACAAATCACTCCATTATCTTTGCCAAGAAACCTCCAAATGGAGTCATGAACAGTCAGATATGACTGAAACAAATGGACAACAACAACAACAGTTTCTTGAAGAATAGATGAATCAGTAAAAGAAAGGGAAGGTATTTTCCATGTTTTACCACTTCTAGACATTTTTAATGAAAGCCCCCTTTTTTTTTTCAGAGACCACAGGGTCCTGGCTAATATCTTCCTAATGTTTCCTTCCAGTACAGAGAAAAAGCCTCCTATTTCAAAGTCTTTCAACTAGACTGACTCCAGAAAAAAAAGAATTTGTGGAGCAGCTAGTTGGTGCAGTGGGTAGAACACCAGCCCTGAAGTCAGGAGGACCAGAGTTCAAACCTGGCCTCAGATACTTAATGCTTCCTAGCTGTGTGACCCTGGGCAAGTCACTTACCCCAATTGCCTCAGGAAAGAAAAAAAGAAAAGAAGAAAAATTATTAGCACAACCTTCTTGTATTGATATGTGAGCTATCAGATTGGTACGTGAGTTATAAGATTAACAGAAACAATTTGAGAGAGGCAGATTGTTCACTCCTGGTTCAATGACAGAATATAAATTCTTACAAGCTCATTAATTTCTGTCCCACTTAAGAAGAAAAAAATAAATCAAAACTTGAATGAATTAACATGTGTGTAAAAAGGATAATTGTATCTACATGTATGTAGAAGTATAACTAAAGAAATGATAATACCTAATCTAAGGAAAAGATATGTAAAAGGAAAGTTCCTCCTTCCCCTCATCCTATGAGGCAAACCTATAATATCTTAAAGGCAAGTATTTGTCATGTGACATCACTGTCATAAAATATAATCATGAGGAGGGTTGAATTGATAAGTAATCGATCCAAAACATAAGATTTACATAAGAAATCAGTACAAACATGGATTGATTCATTTTAATCTTTTCTTGACTATCTCTAACCATGTAAACAGCTAAAGTCATGATTTACATAGTGTTGGGATAAGAAGCAAATTAGATCATAAGATTTTTAAACAACTTGAAAACCTGTAAGAAGGAATCCTAAGGGAGCTAGAATAAGTCGGTTTAATAGTCAATTCAATGTAGTTCATTTTCAATATTGTTCAATATCAATGTTCTTATTTTAAAATTAAGACTAACACAAATTCTAGATTCAGAGGAGTGAGAAAATGAGAGGTGATAGTAATCCTATACCTGTTTAAGGACACCAATCAGTGATACCAATCACTGTGGCAAATGTATGGCAAGAGGTCATGATATTTTTTGCTCTGTTTCAACCTATGGAAGAAAAAAGAAGCAGGGGCATTAAGAGCTCAAAATGAAGACTGAAGATGCAAGTGACATATCTTATTCCCAGTGACTAAAAAAAAAAATAGCTGGAGATAAAATCCAGTCCACAACCACAAGGAACACTATCAGAGTAGATTTTAATTTTATTTCAGAGTTAGATGTCATTTTTTTTCACTTTTGTGCCCTATGACATCATCATAAAAAAAACTCTTCCTAATGCAGTTTTCAATCTATAAAGAGTATCCAACTTTCTTGATAGAAGAAGAAGAGAGGAAGAATAATCAAAACACAGTTCATATATTCTAGTTTGGCTCCTGAATAAATGCATCCATTTCTTTCCCAAAGAAAACAATATTCAAAGTCAGTAGGGTCAAGACAAGCATGAAGAATTCACTCCAATGGGGAATGAAGTAGACCAATTATTTAACACAGTATATATAATGGGGTCAGGACTGAGTGGGTGTATGTCAAATTTCAATGCAGGCAAGATCATCCCCATCACTTTCAGAATACTGCCTAAGCAACTGTACATTAAGTTGGCAGATTGTCTTTTTATGGAAGTTTTAAATGCTATAATATCTATTATATTTTTCATTTTGGTCAGTTAACTGATTTCTCCCCTTCTTCAAAAAAATGCAAAGACCATTCAAATAAACACAAGACTTAGATATAAAAGATCATATCACAAAAAATAGAAGTCATGGAAGAAATTATCTTTTGCAACTATGGATAGAGAAAGAACTCATGAGCAGGTAAGATAAATGAAAAAACATAAAATGGACAATTTTAATTTCAAAAATTTGAAAGGCTTATGTACAAATACAAGGACAATTAAGATAAAAAGGAAAATATGTGGGGGAAATCTGTAGCAAAATTTTTCTAATAAAGGCTGATATTCCACACATATATGGAATTGATTAAAGTACATAATAAAAGTCACAGCCGAATAGATAAAAGGGCAAAGGGAATGAACAGATGGTTTGCAAAGAAAGAACTCAAAACTACAAAAAACTTGTGAAAAATTCACAAATTACTAATATTCAGATAAGTAACATTTAAAAATATAAGATTCCTTCTTATAACTATCAAATTGGGAAAGATGACCAAAAAAAGGGAAATTACAGTTATTGAAGGGGATGCAAGAAAACAATCACAATAGCATTCAAGTGGTGGTTTTGTAAATTAGTACAGCAATTAATAGACAAGTTGGAATTACAGTCAAATAATTACTAAACAGTATATAACCTTTGACCCATTGTTACCACTATTTTACGTATCCTTCAAAAAGATCAAAGAAAAAGAAACATATACTTACGCACAAAATTATTTAGAATGGCTCTTTTTATTTTAGCAAAGAATTGGAGACAAAAGCAAGGTCTAATAACTGGGGAATGACTGAGTGAATCATGACATGTGAATTTAATTGAAAATTATTGAGGCTTTAAGTTATAATGAAAGGGACCATTTCAGAGAAACTTAGTATGACAGTTTTAAATGATGCAGAGTGAAATAAGAAGAATCAGATAAACAATTAGTAAAGTGTCCAACCATAGATTCTAGACCTGTGATGGAACATCTATTTATTGACAAAGTGATAGACTCAAAATGTAGAATTAAATATACATTTTTAGATATAACTAATATGGAAATCTATTGTATATCTTGTATATATTGTATATCTATTGTATATATTGTATATTGACTGTATATTTTTATAAGGGTTATATGTTTTCCATATTGGTTTTGGTAAGTGAGATATAGAAGATAAAATCTAGCAATAAGATTTTCAGAAAAGGGATAGCGATAAAGAAGAGAGGGTCCTTTTTAAATGATGAGAAGAGAACAGGAGAAAATCCAGAAATGAAGACATGCAGGGCAATTTTGAAAGTCATATGCTGAATTTTTTAGATACTTAAAAGGGAAAGCAAACTATATAGTATAGAGATGCACTGTTTTATGTATATTTTTCTTCTGTTCTACATTTATATGGAAATGTTCATTTTTTATCACATATTTAACTTCATAATAAAAATAAAATATTGAAATGAGTTTATGTTCCAGACTTTTGGGGAAATGTTTCACATAATTATTATTTTAAATAACTATATCTACTTAATAAATGTCTTTGTCAAAAGTCAATTAAGTCTGGCTGGTTGACTGTTGATGGAAAACATATCTTTGGTGGCTTGTGAGTGAAGTAAAAGTAGAAGTCCAGTCCATCAGGCTTACTCTTACAATCCTAAGGGTAATTATTATTAGCTAACCTCTCAAGATCTGGCCAATCAATATGAATGAGATTTGGAAAAGTAGCCACAAAAAGTGAGGGCTTCTTCTGTGATAATTTTACAAGGATCTACTAGAGAAAATCTCCTTCCAGATCTTCTGTACTGTATACCATGGTTTTAGGGGATTCACTGGAGAAAATCATCACTTTTTTGTCTTTTGCTTTGGACTTTAACTGAACAGAACTTAATCTGCCTAATATTGTAGAGAAATAGATGAATTGTTCCATGATTAAACCAAATCTATAGATTCAAAACAGGGGCACCTCTTAATAAGAAAAAGAGAAGGAAAGTGTCCCAGAATTCCCTGGAATCAGTATAAATTATTCTAGCACTTGTAAACCAGCTAAGCCCAAAGGACAGTCTGACCAATTGTTGGTGAAGAAGCACACTGGTTAGGACTCATGAATAAAAGTATTAGAAACCCAGAATTTCAGAAGCTACACCTGAAACCCTGAGTGGTGGGCAGTACTTATGTGGCCTCATTCTGCTAATGTGAATGGAAGTTAGAGAGGCAAATCAGAGAGGATATTATTGAACAAAATATCAAACCCAATTAGTGGTTGGAAAAGATTATGAATTAAAAAATCATCACTGAAAGCATACTTCAAGAAACTTTGCATTTTATCTTTTTTTCTCAATAGTATTTTATTTTTCCAAACACATTCAACATTCATTTTTGTCAAATTTTGTATTCCAAATGTTTTCTCCCTGCCTCCCTTTCCTACCCCTCCCAACGCAACAAAGTTTTGCATTTTAAAACAAGCCCATCACATTTTAGTACTGTTATTTTCCTATTTTAAATGAGTTTGCAATGGATTTTTATGAGTAAATAAATCTGTAGATTGAGTTGTATTTTTTTCATTATTCAAATTTATGTTTTACTACAAAATTGTAATAAATTCTTGATTTGAATAAAATGCAAACAATAATTTAGGTAGATTATGGAAAAGGTGGAATTTTATTGAAAAGATCATACATGATAAAGTTATAAAATCACTGCCATAATTTTTCCATCTTCATTATTTTTCTTAGATTAATCAGCAACATAGAGATGACTCAGATCTTTACCCCCCGAAATGAACATTGAAAAATAAAGTAATTAAATCCACTTAACATCTACCATTTGGAGTTTCATTTAGTGAACCTTCTCCTGGGATATCTCGGTTCTATGTCATATCCATGAAATGGATTTTTTTTAAAAGTTGTAGGCAGCTCAGTAGAAAAATAAGGTGGAAATAAAATGAACTGACACACTCTATAGGCTACCAATCTATCTGCTCTAATAGGAAACCACTATTTTTGGATGAAATATTTTTTTTATTCCTTAAAAGAAAATATGAGAGGGAAGAATGAGAAACTTATCTTACTATAATCCCTCCCTACCAAGTGTCCTTACCAATGATGTTATTATTCTAATTTACAAGGGAATGGATTTTTTATGTGTGTACCTTGGGGAAGCTAGGGAGTTCAGTAGACAAATTGCCAGGTCTTTTGTCAAGAAGACTCATTTTCCTGAGTTCAAATCTATCCGCAGACACTTATTACATGATAGGTGTATGACCCTGGGGAAGTCACTTAATCCTGTTTGCCTCAGTTTCCTCATTTGGAAAATGAGTTGGAAAAGGAAATAACAAATCACTCCAGTATCTTTGCCAAGAAAATCCCAAATGGGACAACAAAGAGTTGGACACAACTGAACACCAACAAATTTAGGAAGAAAAGAATCTTATCATGTTTACATGAAGCAGCTAGGTTGAAAGCAAGGACTGACTTCCATCTATTTAAAGCACAGATAACAATGGGGAAGGAACGATGCATGAGCCTCTTAGACTAGGACTTTTATAGTCTTCATTTCCACTGATATAGCTCAGTTATGTAAGAAGGCTGATAAAAATTTACTTCTTTCAGGAGGTAAACAGTTTTGAGTCAATACTGTCACTGAAGATGAAAAAATATCTGAATGAAATCTGATGAAAAAAATTCTGAACCTAGGGCTGATTTCAAATCTGCAACTAGGTCTTGATTAAACTATTATGAAATAGTCACATTTTAAATAGAATTAGATATTTTCGGTGGAATATAACCAATTACTATATTTTATATAATCACAATTTTAATAGTGTAAATTTGAATACATATGACAACTTCATAGAATTCATTATTCACATTAATTGGGACCTACCTGTTTTAGTCTTCCCACTTTAAGAAGGTGAGTAGAGGAAAATAGATTCCAAGCCCTTGTCTACTATATTATGAGGTATAGCCAAGTTTTCATGCCATTACATTTGCCTTTTTTTGGAGTTGCCTTTGAATGTTATACAATAAGTGAGAGAATGCAAGCAGGCTTTGGCATGGTTTGTAGGATCCCATTATGAAGTCGTTACTATGACTATTTTCATTTCCCACTGTTGTGCCCCTCTGAGAATTGCTAAATTTACTGAGATTGTCACACCTGCACTCAATATATGCATCATGTCATCATGGGAAAAAGCAAGAAACAGCATGACACATTACATCAAGACACCACAGCATAGTGTTGCAAGGTAGCTATTTTTGGGAAAATGCCATTACTGTTGGTAAAAACTCAGTATGCTTCCTATTGCATGACTTTATTAGAAAACTGTGAGTGTTACACACTGGTGCAACTCTACTGTCTCTCTATGGCATCATTTTTATAAGTTCTGAATTCTAATATTTGGCCTTTGATTCTTCCCTCAGGAAGGAGGCTAAAACATAACTTAAACTAAAATACACTTTAAAAAAACTACACTCAATTGGAACACAATCATTTTCTTCTGAAGGAAATTAATCCACTGAAAGCATAAGACATGACATCTTAATTTTTATCTAATGTGTATCTGTGTCAGTTCACCTGTTTTTATAAAAGGACAGCCTCAAAATAGCAACTGCATTTATGAACATTGACAAACAGGTCATTCTTAAGAGGTTTTAAAGAATTCTATCATTTAAAATTGTTTCAGGTTGATAGTGATCAAGAAAAAAGTTTCCTTTGAACCAAATATTCTGAAATTTTCCTTATCAATTTATTTAAAAGATAATCGAGGTATTTTCTTCTTAATCAAAGCAATAAAAGTGAGTACTTTGGGTCCCATCTTGCATTAGCTTTTAACAGCATTTTAAAGGTTAATAACATTGAGAGATGCTTGCTAATATCAATATCTACAAAGAACACTACCATTAAATAATTTGTATGCTTTAATTATGTATATAATGTATATTATGTATATAATATTATTCTAATTTTCAGAAGTTTCAAAACATGTAGAGCAGATAATGAAGATAATGAAGAATTATTAGAATTCTTGTGCATTGATGTTAGAAACTAAGTCCATCCCTCAGCTACCTTTAGGAAAATGGCTAATTAAGTATTTTCTTGATGAAGAACAATGTGATGGCTTTAAGTCTTATGGTTATAGTCTTCTCACTTTACTACACTTGCTAAACCATGCATATTTACCAAAATTGTATAATTATTGGGTCATCACATAAAAGAGTTTGTATATGCACCAGGGAACTAAGTGAACCTGTTCCCTAGTGAGGCTTTCAAGTTTGCTTACAACTATTTTGGACTATGGAACCATAGGCAATGGTGAATATATTGTTTACTGATTGATAGTAGAAAAAGGAAAGAAAGAACGTTTTCATATATGTTATTAATTTGATTTTCTTTCTAGGAAAAATGTGTGTGTGTGTGTGTGTGTGTGTGTGTGTGTGTGTGTGTGGTGCCAGGGAATTGGTGGCATTCAAACTGGCTTGATTTTTAAAAAAAATTCCAGTAGTATGTGGTATTTGCCTTTGTATTATATTATTGATAATGGAAGTCAGTCAGTCAGCAAATCTTTATTAAACTATTACTATCTACCAGGGACTATGCTAAGTGCTAAAGATACAGAAAAATGCAAAACAGTCTCTGCTCTCGTGGAGCTCATATTTTAATGGGGAAGACAAAATGCTAGTGAACAAAACTAGGTCCATACAAATATACATAGAGAATCACTGAAAGATTATATCAGAGGAGAAGATAGGTGCAGGTTAAGTTGGGGAAGGGACTGGGAAAGACCTACTGTAGAAGGTAGAATTTGAGGTGAGTCTTAAAAGAAAATAGGGAAATCAAGAAGCAGAGATGAGGAGGGAAAACATTCCAGAACAGATAGTCAGTTTAAATGTGTAGAGGTATGAGAGATATAGTGTTGTGCTTATGTTATGGCATGTATACCAACATGGCTGGCTTATAGAATAAAATGTAGGAAGATTCATATAAGATAGAAAATGGCCAGGTTATAAAGGGCTTTGAGTGCCAGCAAGGACTTTATATTTGATTTTGGAAGTAATAGGAAACCACTGGATTTTATTGAGGAGGATGACATGCTTAAACCTATACTTTAGCAGCTGAATCTGGGATGTATTGGAGTGCAGAGAGACTTAGGGCAGAGAGATCAATTAGAAGACAATTGCAGCAGTCCTAGTGAGAAGTAATAAAGTCCTAGACTATGGCAGTAGCTGTTTAGTAGAAATAAGGGGAATGTAGATGTGAGTATGTGTTAAAAGACCATAGTAATGGAATGGATCTCAGAGCAAAATCTTGAGGATGACATCAATACTGAGAGCCTGGATGACTGGGAGGATGGTAATATCCTTAACAATTATAAAAAAGTTTGGAAGAGGGGTAGGTTTTGGGAAAACGTTATGAACTTTGTTCTGGATCTTTTGAATTTGAGAAAGTTATGGAACATGCTATTTGAGATGTCCAAAAGTTAGTTCATGATATGGAACTGTAGTTATTTAGAGAGACTAGGGTTGTGTATATAGATCTAAGAATCATGTATATAGAGATGATAATTCAACCTAGCAGAGATGATCTGATCAGTAAGTGACTTGAAGGAAACTATTGAGAAAAAATAAAAGGGAGCCTAGCATTTATATGACATCCAAAGAGAGTGAACATGACATCAATGAATATTCATCAAATGGGAATGGAGAAAAGTAGTCAGACAGATAAACTAGTGTACTAAAAACCTGGGAGAAAAAAAGAATAACTAGGAAGAGAAAGTAACCAATAGTGTTAAATTCTACAGAGGGGATAAGAAGGATGAGGATTAAGTATATCAACTAAGAGATAACTGATAAATTCTCAGCACAATTTCCTTTGAATTATGAGACAGAAATGCAGATTTCAAAGAGTTTAGAAGAAAGTAAGAGGAAGGCAAGCACTAATTAAAGAGGGATTTCTAAAAGATGAGAACAGAGAGATGTAGGGTAACAGCTGATGTATATATTCTACAAAAAAATGAGGTTTATTTTTTGAAGAATGGGGAGACTCGAGCATGTTTGTAGGCACTAGGAAGAAACTAGTATATAGGGAGAAAATGAAGACAAAATAGAAAATGGGGATGATAGAAAGGGCAATCAAATAGAGAAGGGGGTAAGGGGTAGAAGCAACAGTACATGTAAAGGGATTGTCCTTGGCAAGAAGAGTCACTTCTTCACCTGAAATCAAATTGAAGAAATGGAAGGTGGCAGAATATGTCTGTTTCTTTTGAAATTGTAGCAATGTACTTCAAGTTTTTCAATAAAGAACAGGACAAGGTTCTCAGGTTTTCAGATTTGGGGTGGGGAGAAAAAGGAAAAGATTTACCTATATAGATTGACTTTTTGTTGTTGTTGTTTCAAATGTAGGAGTCTAAATTTGTGATTTCAGTTATGTCTAGGACTCTTAATATGGAAACCATCTCTACCAATATAGATCAACATGACAACTATTCCATGATTCATAGTTTTAGAGAGTTGATTAGAAGGACACTGAAATGTAAAGTGACTTATTAATTAAATCCAAAAGATATGTTGTGGAGGAAGAACTTGAATTTAAGTTTTTTTGATTCCCTCTATCCACTCAACCCAACTGCACCTCATGATACCTTCCCATTCCAAATGTGAACTTCAGCATACCCCTGAGAGGAAAGCAGTGTTAAGTATTTTTCACTATTTATAGATGAGAAAAACAAGATTCACAGAGGTGAAATGTAACATAATTAATAAGTGTCAGGGTGGGGATGAGAATACAGGTTTCTGGACTTAATTTATGCATTGCTTTTTCCACTATGTCCCATTGGTTTGAAAGTGGCAATGTCTATTCTACCAAAAAAAAAAAAAAAAAAAGAAAGAAAGAAAGAAAGAAAAAAAGATTAAGAAAACTATCTGGAATGTGTCTTTTCATACTGGATTAAATTTTTTTTAAAAGACTGATATGTTCAAAAGTTTTAATTTCATCTGTATATTTCCATTTGTTTGACTTGAGTATCATATTACCTCAGAATATTAGAGATAAAAGAAGTCTAAATTCATTAAAGAACCAAGTCTTTCATAGGTGATCACTGCTTATTTGTTATTATTGTACAATTATTATATATAATGTATTCTTGGTTCTGCTTGTTTTGCTCAGCACCAGTTCATGTAAATCTTTACAGGTCTTTATAAAATCAGCTTGTGCATCATTTTTATAGAAAAATAATATTCTATTATCTTCATATATCACAACTTGTTCAATCATTCCTCAACTGATGAGCATTTCCTCATTTTCCAATTCTTTGCTACAACAAAAAGGGCTGCTACAAACATTTTTGCACACATGGGTCCTTTTCCCTTCTTTATGATTTCCTTGGGATACGCACCCAATAATGGCACTGCTGAGTTAAAGGGATTTTTATTTTTATTATATATATATATATATATATATATGTTTATATATTTTTTATAGTTTTATAGACCTTTCAGCATAGTTTCAGATTGTTCTCCAGTATGATTGGATGATTTCACAAGTCCAGAAACAATGCATTAGTATCTTAGTTTTTCCATATCCCTCCAACATTTATCATTATCTTTTCCTGTCATCTTAGACAATCTGAGAGGTCATCATACTACTTTTGATGAGCCTGTTCTCCACCAGCATTGCTCTCTTTTGGACTGCCTTCACACCAGGCACCACATTGCAGTGTTTCTTAATGTAACATCTCCACTGCTAAATGTTATATCCTGTTATCCAGTTTTCCTCGCTCTTCTTTATTGTAACCCACTAAATTTCAGCTATAATCTTCAACTGCTACAATTTCTCTGCTGCCTCTCTTTTATCCTAGACCTTACTTACCTTTTGTTAAAAAAGGATCTTTATGTAACAAGGCATAACATAAGGGAAAATAGCTTTCTCTCCAATAAATGATAAAGGTCTTTCAATTCCCAATGAGTTGGTTTCCAGTAGTCAAATGTTTTTTCTGACATAGTAAGCTAATTATCACTTGCATGTATTTAGTCTCTCTTTTGAATTCATTCTCTCATTCTAACAATATCAGTATCTCTGAACCGAGCCTCTCTTTGACTTAGGGTTAGAAAATATTAATGAAGCTCTTTAATAGTTAATGACATCCTATCTTACCCAAACTGATTTTAGAGGGCTCTGCCAAACAAAAACTCCACAAGAAATTTGTGGAAAAGAGTTTTAAAGTCCACTTTTCTCCCAAGATTCTCTTTGGAATTGCATGCATGAATACAATGAATCAAGCAAGATCAGCACCCTTGACTTTACTGGGCACATACATATATATCTTTAATATGTAGGTATAGACAGCAACATACTGATGAGGCTTTGAGCCACAATTTCATTAATCACTGAAAATGAACTGAAAGTTGATTATGGTCACCAGTGAATATTAAATAACTGAATTCAGAAATATCTACTCAAGAGATTGATAAATTGACTAAAATTTTTAAAATTACTTTAAAATTTTACTGCAATTAAATTAGAAAATGTTCTAAGAAGCATAAATTTTAGAGCTAGAAGGTCCCTCATCTAAGTCACTCATTTTACAAATAAGGAAACATTTCCAGAGAGACTGAGCTTCATTAAATGACTTCTCCAAGATCAACAGGGAACAGCCTCAGGGTTGTACAGGAGACAGAATATAAGCTTTCAAAGCAGAAGACCTGAATTCTAGCATAAATTCTACCTTTGTGATCAAGAGCAAGTCATCCAATCTCACTGGAATCCAGATAGTAATTGGTAAAATGAAAAGACTGCACTAAATGGATTTTAAAATCAATTCTAACCCTAAACCTAAGGCTCCAAATAGCAGAGCAAGAATTCAAACTCAGATACTGGGACTCTAATTGCTACAGTTGTCTATTGTTATGTTGCACTCCTGTGCCTTCCTATCCAGCATACCGATATACTTTTTAAGTCCTAGGACCATTTGACTGTAGTCCACACTTGACTGAGGACTCCTAAAATTCGATTCAACACATTCTCTTCCTAATCTTAAACTAAAAACAACAACAACAACTCTAGGAATAATATTTGTTTGTAATAAAAAGGTAGTATCAGGTCATTAAGACTTGATTTAAGCATTCTCAAAATAAATCTGGCATTTTAGGAGTCCTTGGTGATAATGCTAAATGTCATTTCAGAGCTAAATGTTTCCTTCCCCTGCCTATATAAACTTCCTTTCATTGTTCTCTATTTTCCTCAGAAACCTAGACAAAAAATATGGTGTTAGAGGGTCATCAAATGCACAGATCCCTGAATGTTCTAACTATTCTGTATAGGCACTTACAATTCTACCTACTTATTGGCAATCTGTGGGCATTGAACTATTATCTGTCCCTTGGCTACCACCACTGAAATATGATATTCCATGAAAAACTCAGTTTCATTAGAAGTATGAGTTAAATTGCAAATTATTGCTGAAGAATAGTTTCCCTATCTCTTGCAAATTATACAATGGTTGTGTTAATTTTCAAATAACCCCTATTAAGTGGTAAAGATAGGTGGATGTTAGGGAGCTTAAAACTGTACATTAATGTACATTCAGTTAAATAAATCAATCAAGCTGTCAGGCTTCAGTAAATTAGCTTTATATTACTGTAATTTCTACTCTGCTCACTATAACCTTCAAAATTATGTTCTATCCACAGTCACTTCTAACCCAGCTGTCTCTCTTTTAGGAAAACATTCTTCTGAACTTACATCTCCCACAGCAGTGACTTAAGAACAATTAAGTTTTAAGATTAATTCTGAATATGTCTGCTTAAAAGATCACCAGTTCTTTTTTTTTAATTTTGAGAAGAATGAATTGTAGTAAGCGCTGAGGTGACTGATTTATCCTGATTTTCTGTCATCTGAAACTGTTAATTCTGTTTCTTTTCTCTCATCATTCATCAAATATTCATGAAATATATGTGCAAAAACACAATGTAGACATTTGGGAAAGGATACAATGTCTAGATAGGACACAGACCTGTCCTTATAGAGCTTACATTCTAGCAGGACAATAAGACACATATATAGCTAACTGTGATATATAATATTATGTATAAGTATTTTGATGCCAGTGTTTCCTTTAGGTTATTCTAGGTTGAACAGAATATTATTTCCCTTAAGAAAATAATACCACTTCATTTTCACTAGTTTAGTTTTTAATCCTAACATTTTTTTAAAAAATCAGATCTGTTATTTCATTGTTGCTGCACAAGGAATTACCTCTTTATCAAAATGGATCAACTTTTGTTTTACACTTTAAATTCTTAAATAGGAGCTTAGAGCACTGACTTTCCCAGAAATATAAATTAGTATTTTACTAAGATAGAATTTCATGACACTGAAATCCAATGGAAGCATTGTTTATCTGAAAAAAAGTACATAATTTTTTTCATATTTTTATAAACATCTTTTACATTTATCTTGTGTGTCTTTTCCCCATTTTTATAAAGGAAGAAACTGAAGCACAAAGCAAATATGATACTCGCTGAAGGTCATATCAGTCAAAGGTAGGACCCAGGGATCTTATATGCAGTACCAATCACTGTTCCCAAAATCACCTATCAAATCAAATGACAAATATCAATTTTTGAAATGTGTCTAAAACAAGAAAACTAGCTAAAGAAAAATTAGCTTGGGTAGTGGAAAAGTAAGGTCACAAAAATAAGAAACCTCCAGCTTTTGGCTTTCTATATAGCAGGAGAAAATAAGTGATCACTGCCAACCTGCATGATATACTAAAAACAACAATCACCACCTCAAATGCACAGTTAGCCAAGGAGATGCTTTAAAATGGCACAATATGCAGCCAGAAATTGCAAGCTTTAATAAACACACAATTAAATAATATTACTAAGTATCAACATGGTCATATGGCATCCAGCCTGCGGAACCATCTGGTTAAAGAAACATTCAGAGAATCACCAACCTCAAAACCTATATTCTACCTCATCAATCACCAAACCCACATAATTTATTTCCTACATAAGGGAAAGCCAAATCGATGAAAGAAGCCTTCATTAAGAGTTTCCTATGTGTCAGGTATTATGTTAAATGCTGAGGATATAATGAAAGGCAAAAACAGTTCCTTAAGGAGCTCTCAGTCTAATAGCAAACAATTATACATTAACGTGTGTGTGCCTCAAAAAAGGGGGGAACACTGAAAAGGGCTTCTCGCACAAAGTGGGATTTTATCTGAAACTTAAAAGGAAGCCAGGTAAGCAGGGAGGTGGAGTTGAGGAAAAAGAATATTGTAACAAGGATGGGAGTTGGGAGATGGAATATATTATAAGAGGAACATCAAAGAGGCCAGTGTCATAGTTTGTGGAGAGGAGTAGACAGCTTTAAAAGTCAATGTCACTGACTTAAAGATGAATGGGGCCTTAAAGAAAACCAGATTTGCATAGGATTATGGATTTATATATGGAAGGAACATCAGAAGCTAATCAATTTAAACCCTTCCAATTCTTATAGATGAAGAAATAATGCTATGACTGGCTTGAAGTTATGTAAGTAGAAGTGTAATTCGAACTTTGGTCTTCTGACTCCAAATTCAGTGTTATTTCCTCTTAATAATAGTATATCTTATGTATTACCTCCTTCAGATTCAATCTAAATAAACTAAGTAACAAACCTTTGTTAGCACCCAGAAAATTGCAAGCCATTGTGAAAGGTCCTTGGATTCCAAGATGAAAATTGATCTTTCAAGGAGTTTCCATTATAATGGGTGTTATCCCCTTTTTACATTTGTATATGTAAATATGAAACATGGAAGGAGGAAAGGGAATTTCCAGATAAAGTACTCTAGGAAAATCAAAGGTCATATTTAGTCATATTTCTTTTCCTTTTCTTAACTGAGAAATCCAACAATTCCTATCTCATTGAATGATTTTAATATTCACAAATATAGTCAAAAGAAATAAACAGTCTAGAATGAATTCCCCTTAAGAGAATCAGAGTTAACCATTCATCCAGCTGGGATTATTGAGAAGTGGGAATTGATGAATTTGGAAGAGAACAAAACCCTTAGCTGAACTTGTATGCCATTAAATGTTTCTATACCCATATAAAGATATATAGATATTAATATTGATTACTCAATTTGTTACTGTCCATTTTTATCATCAAGAGCTGATAATATTATCTTCTAATTGCTTAGTTAATTATGACATGATAATCATGTTGAAAAGGCTATCTACAGTGCCTTCACTTACTTCCATTCCTCTCACTCTCTTCCTAATTTCCTATACCTTACATTTTGTTTCCACCATTAGATTCTGAGCTCCTTGAGATTAGGGATTGCCTTTTTCCTTTCTTTGTTGCCTCGGTGCTTAGCAGAGTGCATGGCACATAGTTGGCACCTAATAAATGTTTTCTGACTGGCAAAATATATCTAAGATGATATTAAAATTAATTTTATTTTTCTCTTGAGGCTATGTAGCCCAACTCTTGACAATATCTGACAAATAGTTTTACTTTTAATTTTAATGCAGAAAAAAATTTTTTTTAAGATTTTACTATTAGGGAGAATCATTATCTGGCTTTAAAAAAATCTTTAAAAAGAAGAAAGCATGGAAAATAAGCTAGAATAACATACAAAAAATAAAACTTAATGAAAATTTTAGGGTTTTTTTTATTTTTAAGTGTTGCCTCAGTTTATGGTTTAGAACTATAACACCAACAAAACTTAACACAGCCCAATGACTATAACTTGTTTTGGTTAAACAAAGAGTAATGTTCAACAGTAAGAATGTCTTTAAAAGATGTATTGTCTTTAAATGATACTCACTGAATTGATCTGTTTTAGGTAGATTCATTTTTCTCCTTGCCTTTTTTTAACAGCCAAGTACTTAGCAATTATTATTCTCTCAGCAGTCAATGCTACTCAGTCATTAGGCAAAGTCTGAAAATATAGAATAGAACTGAGAAGGTGGAAAAATTGATAAGGAGACAGTATTTGGAAATCTGGCTTACTTTCCAACTTATTCCATCTTTATAGTCTTCATTATTCTAATTTTAGATATAATTATATGAAGAGAAAAATATATTTCAAAGTCAAAAACAGTCTGGATTAGCTGTGTCACTCTTCTTCCTGGCATATACAATTGAGAACTTAGACCCACCCATATTTAGGTTACTAATTAAAAGAAGCCATATTAAAATTCATTTTTAAATGAATACACTCTAGAATCAAAGTGAAAATCTGCTAAAGAACTCACTATGTAAAACAAAGGCAGAAAGAAAGGCATGTTTTGACAGAAATTCAATAAGAAATAAACTATCTTTGGGTAAATCTTCAAGATGGAGAGTAGTGAAGAGGAAATTCAACCACCTAACGAAGGATTCATTGATTTGATACACTTTTATAATCTGATAAACCTAAGAAATGTGGTAGTATAAAAATTATGAGTGTCTGGGGAGAAAGGAAGAAATTTTCAAGCTAGAATTAAAAAGGTAAACTCTGAAAGCAAATAAAATTGAAGAGAAAACATGATAATAAAATTATAGCAAGAGTTTTATCTTGTTTTCATTAATATATTTGGGTTTTAAGATGTTACGTTACCTGAACTGTAATGGTATTAGATCAAAAATATGGGAGTTAAAAGTTTTAAAAAGAATTTATAAATATGAGATGCAGAAATATACTAATAAAAATTCATCAATAAATAATGCCTATCTGATTTTTTTTATTTTAAGCATACATGTGTGTATGTATATGCATATACACATAGAGTATTTGACAGTCTTTTTATGATTATAAATGTTAGAAAATATATATCAGCTTAAAACTACAATACATGATTTATAAGTGCGTGTCTAAAAAATTTATCATCCACAAATCTATTTGTAATAGGAGTTATAGGTATTAAAAAGATCCACATTCATTGGCAACTAGATGGCATAATAGATAGAGCGCCAGCCCTGAAGTCAGGAAGACCCGAGTTCAAATCTGGCTGTGTGACCCTAGGCAAGTCACTTAACCCCTTGCCTCAGGGGGGAAAAAAGATCCACATCCTTACATTAAACTGAATATATTACAGCACTATACAATTTAATTGAATCATTCCCATAGAGTTACTATAGATATGAAGGTGACCTTTGTAACTTTCCTTTTCTATTGTATCTTATTCTAGCAAGATTGTTTTATCATCCATTTGAATCCTGTCTTCCTCTCAGAAAAGAATCTACCCCATCTGGATTATGATATCCCTTCATAGTTCAATAGCATAATACAATGAAACCAATTCAAAAACTTGTTCTTCAGAGAATAAACACAAATAAACCTATAAAGATCTGATTTTCTTGACTCACCATATAATCCTTCAATTTCTCTGAAAATTTTTATGTGAAGAAAAATGTTATTCCCATTACAGTTTTAGTATAAAGAACTTAGTGATATATTTATATCTATATAATGTTTAGACATGCTCTAGCTAGATAGTACATGGAGAGGGATGGATCAAAGGAGAGAATGAATAGGCACTCTATTAAGCACTTTGTAAATATTACTTCAATTGATCCTCACCAGTCTGCAAAGTGGGTGCTGCTATTATCCCCATTTTTGTTGTTTTAATCATCATTCAGTTATTTTACTCAGACCTTTATGACCCTGTGGAATTTCCTTGATAAAAATACTGGAGGAGGTTGCCAATTCCTTTTCCAGCTCATTTTTATGGATGAGGAAACTGAGACAAAAAGGTTAATTGACAAATAGGATTACACAACCAGTAAATATTTGAGGCTGGATTTGAATTTTAGTCTGATTCCAGGCCCAGCATTCTGTTCACTGTGCTACATAGCTGTCTCAATGATAAAACATCACAAAGATGAAACCAGGGGTGCAATGGTACGTCCTATTGTTCTGATGTTTGCTCTTTTTTAAGCATAAAGGTCAGAAGACATTCACAAAGAGTTTTCTCTCCTTTATAGCTAAAGAAAGGGTTTTGTTGCATGCTGTTGAAATATGGGGAAAATCAGGAAGAATAGTAATATAAGAAACAGTAAAGTTTTTTGTAAAACTGACTATAATTTGCTCTAAAACTTTCTGATCTAATACAATGATTTTAGGCCACTAGGTGGCACAGTAGTTAAAGTACTGAATCTGGAATCAGGAACTCTTAATTTTTCAGAGTTCAAATCTGACCTCAGACATTTACTAGATGTGTGAGCCCAGGCAAGTCACTTAATGCTGTTTGCCCCAGTTCTTTGGCTGTAAAATGATCTGAAGTAGGAAAGGGCAAACCACTCCATTATCTTTACTAAGAAAACCCAAGTGGGGTTATGAAGAATCAGATATGATTGAAATGACTGAACAAATAATGATTTTACAAAAAGATGACTTTTATAATAGATTACATTTGCACATCTTTTTTTAGATTTGTAAACACTTTCCTAACAACAACCCTGTGAAAGAGCACTGGTGTTTCTTTTTAATAGAGAAGGAAAACTCAGAATCACAAAGGTTAAGTTACTTGTTCTGTTCATACATCTAGGCAGTATCGGATACAGTATGTAAAACCAGATCTCCTGACTTTTAGCTGGGTGCTCTCTATACTATACCACATTGCCTCTTACACATTTTCTCATTTGGTGAAGAAATTCTAGCTAATAATGCCAAATATAACATGTCCTAGGTGAGTCTTCAGAGCAGATACTGCACAATGTTGACTGACTAACTAAATGATAGATGAAATGGGATAGATACAATTGAAAGTTTGAACTGGGGATGGTAGATAGGCAGGGCCAGCTTTTCAGTGCATGAACACCAAAAATTATCTCAGCAGAAACACACATGGGGTTGGACAAAATGATTAACACCTCCCGACATCAGTAAAGCAACAATCAAAACTGACACTGGTCTCATAGTTATTGATTTAATTATATTTTTCAGGAGTACAGAGAATCCTTTATTCTTTTTGGACAGGAATTTGAAGGTCAATCTTATGATCAAATTCTGCACTTAAACTTGCCACCACTATTTCAGTCCCAGAGGTTTCATCTCTTTTTCTGCAAGCTTAGTGTAAGACAAATCTTACCCTATCTATAAATTTGTTAAATTTCCAGTTATCACTAATTAGCATAAGAAGAAATAATCAACCTCTGGTGTCTTATCAGAGACCTAGAATTTGAGTGAGCAAGAAAATATTCTGCAAGTCATAATTTAAAAACAAAACAAAAGAATGTATGAATAAGATGTACAAACAGTGCTGTGAAAATTCAAAGGATGAAGACAACATTTGAAATTAACATTTTTACCAGATCTTGAATGTAAACCAGGATTACAATATGGCCTTTTTTGAAGTTAATTTGATCTTTGGCTATATTTAATAGAAGAATGATGAGAAAAACAAGAGAGGTAAAACCTGTGATCCTCTATCCTGATCAGACCATATCTGAAATATTATATTGAGTTCTGGGAACTGAATCATTATCTACCATGTTAGCTCCCCCCCCTACTCAACTTGTGGTTTTCTTAAAATTTGATAAGTTTGTCACCTACTCCTTAGTCTAAATAATTGATAGAGGTGTGGAATAGCACAAGTCCAAGGATAGGTTTTCCACTACAGTTTTCACAGCTTTTCTCCAAGTTGATATTTATCAATAAATTATTACTTTATTGCTCTAACTAGTCAATCATTTCCAATTCACAATCCTGAGCAGTAGGTAATACAAGTGTTGTTATTATCACCCTCATTTTTCAAATGAAAAAGTTGAGGCTCAGAAAGTTAAAGTATATAGCCATGGGATGCAAAACTAATGTGAGAATTTAAACTCAAATTTCCTGGATTCCAAGGCCAGTGCTTTTCCTCTGAGAGGAGAGAATATTAAATAGTATCAAATGCTTCCAACAGGCAAGAAGAAGATGGAAAGAGTAAAGGTGCTTGGATTTGGCAACTGGGTAACTATTAGTGTCTGAAAGGATAGTTTCAGTAGAGTGTTAGAGGGTGGAAAACATAATGTTTAGCATTCATATAGCAATTTAAGGTTTTAAAGGCATTTAAAAATATTATCTTCTTCAATTCTAGCAATTTGGAAAGTAGATATAATCTCTCCATTTTTACAGAGGGAGAAATGAAGGATAAGGAAATGACTTGCCCAGAGTTCCATAGCTTTTAAGTATCTCAGGTAGAATTTCAACTTGTCTTCCTGACTACAATTTTAGTAATCTATCCCCTACACTATACAGCTGCCTATGCAACAGATGGCAAGAATCTCCGGATGATGGAGTAGTAAAGTACAGTGACTGGAAAAACAGCTTTACTATTACTTCAGCAGAAAGGGAGCAGAGGCATCATAGGTTGGTGGTTTGGGTAGCAACAGAGTCGAGGGGAAGATATTGCTATAATTGGGGAAACTTGAGCAATTTTGCTGACAAATGGGAAACAAGTCCATAAAGAGGAAGAGACTGAAGGTGTATGAAAGATCTAGGATGATTGATGGGATGAGAACAAGGAATCTTTAATAGTTTTGCCTCTAACTCTGCTATGTAAAATGGTTTTTTTAGGAGGATGATTGATATAGGGATTATTGGAAGAGTTAATGTTAACAAGAAGGACCCTCTCTTCCTGTAAGACAGGAGACAAAGATCAGACACACAGAGGTTTAGAGTTGTGAAGGTGGCAGCCTCTTTAAAATTAACTATCAAGGTCTCCTCTAACCAACAAGAAGCTGAGTTTCTCAGCTCTGTGGAGAATGGCAACAATTTTTAAGTTGGAAGCTGTGATTTGTATTTAATGTAGGAAATGTTATTTAGGCTTTTTACCTGTGTTAAAGAAAAAAATGAATTAATTCAACTCCCAAAGGTATCATTGCAGCAAAGAATATTTCCTATATAACAATTCCTCATAAAGTATCTTAATATGTGACTTTAATACAAGTTTTACCTAATTGCTTTTATACATGTTATATCCTCTCAGTAAAGTATAAACTCATTGAGGGTAGCCTTTAGGAATAGTTTTTCTTTTTATCTGCATATCCCAAGAATAGGAATTTAATAGATGTTTACAGAACTGAACATATGTCGATAGGAAAGATCCTTCTAGTTCATCTAGTTCAACAGATCAAATCAACAAGTTTTTTGAAGCACTTAATATATGCTAGGCGCTGTGCTAAACACATTCATTTATTTTGTGCATGAGAAGGTAATGCATAAAAAAAGCTGAGGGACTGAATATTGGGGAGGGAGAAGGTACTATTGTGGTGGGGCAGTGAAGCAAATATGAAGAGTCGGGAGTGGAACCTAGTGAAAAACAAAAATATGTCCAACTTGGGCACTTTCCTTACTTTAAAAGGAGGTTCTGAGAGGAAGTAACCAATCAAGCATCCCCCTTGGTGATGTCATTGGTCCTTTTTGAATTAAAGACTACAACCAATACTACCACCAATTCCAGTGGAAGAAGTTCAGGGATGGAGTGAAATTCCAGAGTGAAAAAAATTGCTTTAGCATGATAGAGAAAGTCTGGGGAATCAGGAATATGGCTCAAAGAGAAATGAATCATTTTACATTTGAGGAAATCAAGATCAAGAGAGGCTAAGGGACTTGTATAATAAGGTCCAACATATAATAGATAGCAGAGACAGCATTTGAACCCAGGTCCTCTGACTCCAAGTTAAGTACATTTCCACTGTACCATATTTCCGGCATTTTTCAGATTTCTTAAGTTATCTTGTTGACTGACTTCTGAAGTAACTAATAAGATTCTATAGTTCATATCTCCTGAAGGTAAGCAGTGGCTGATGGCAGAAGAATGTAATTA
This sequence comes from Sarcophilus harrisii, assembly GCF_902635505.1. NCBI lineage: Eukaryota > Metazoa > Chordata > Mammalia > Dasyuromorphia > Dasyuridae > Sarcophilus > Sarcophilus harrisii. The sequence continues at coordinate 148,263,723 of NC_045430.1, read as the reverse complement.
GACAGTGGCAAACACACAAGAATTATAAAAAGTATAATTAATGTATAATTTAGAGCATTTCTTTCACATATATGTGTTTTCTTCAATAGAGGTAAATTTGGCATTTTTGAGAACATGTTATTAAGCTAAATGTGTTATATATTCATTTAAAAAGTTTTAGATAGACAACAGTGAAGTGGCAGTCATTTAAGCTGCTGTTACTCAAAGCTGAATGAAGTAATGATGGTTAAAGTGAAGTTTAGAAAACAAGTGACCAGAGTAAAATGTTACTATCCCAGACCATTATGACATTGAAGCATTATCTGATTTACTGGAATATCACTTTCCATCAATTTTAATTACATTTGTTTTAGATTAGTAGGTGATGTTATAATCTTATACTTTGTTATCCTGATGAAAATCATGAGGTTTTGCTGGTATTATCTTGAATTCTAGGCTCTCGCCACCAGCAAAAACTAATGCATGAGTTGTTTTGACTTGTAATTGCCTGAATTGAACAATCCAAGCTATCTTGCCTATGACCCTCTGCATAATATGTTAAGTACTCCAAGGATGAGATGATTTAAAATTGAAATAGGATATAGAACCTCTGATCCCCCATGGACCATTGGTCTGCTTATAATCCAAATCCTCATCAAAAGCTATCTCTCTACAGCAAAAAGCTTACCATTCAGATAACTGTTGGGGAGGTCAGACTGAATTCATGAAAAATCTATTCATGGAACAGAAATACAGCTTTGATATTATTAAAGTACACATAGCAATTCCAACTAAATGTCAGCAATAAGGTTATATATACAGACACTCTAAGACCACTTTAATGATAAGATTTACTTGTAACAAACAATATCTTTTCATACAATTAGTCTATTAGAATTATTTGTTTTATTTACTTAAGAAGATCAAACAAGTCCCCACAACCTCTTTTGCCTATTAATTTGCTTAACAAACCCTTTCTAAATAAATAATGTAACAGTCCATTCTGGAATGAATGTTCTCAAATAAAAATTCCATCTTGAAATTATGATGTGTTACTATTACTATGCATATTCTTTGTTTTTACTTATTTTCAGGTACATGTTCTAAATCTCTGTTTAAGAGTATAGCACAGTACATTGGATTTCAAAGGTATGTTAAAATCATTTCTTGATTTGTGTGATAGGAAGCATAGCAGAGTAGATAAGTGACCTCAAAGGCAAGATGATCTGATTTCAAGTCTCAGTGTCTGTCTGTCTGTCTGTCTCTCTCTCTCTTTCTCTCTCCTCCCCCCTCCCCCATATATGTATGTATGCTGGTTTTGTAACCTTTGGGTAAATCATTTAACCCCTCAGTATTCTAGGCAGCTCTAATATTATCAGATACAAAAAAAAGGTGTCAATCTGCATTGGTACAGGGAGTTGCTCCATCTAGGAGTTCCCTCTACCAATGAATTCAAAGGTCCAGTGCCTATTTCCTTTTTTCCTATTCCTCACCTTGTTGAACTGTACTGAATTACATATATATATTGTTGTTATTATCACCCTCATTTTTCAAATGAAAAAGTTGAGGCTCAGAAAGTTAAAGTATATAGCCATGGGATGCAAAACTAATGTGAGAATTTAAACTCAAATTTCCTGTTTCCCATGGTCTTCAGCACAGTGCCCTGAATATAGTAGGCCTTCATTAGGGAAATACAGAGGAAAAGTTGCTCTTGGCAACATATCAAATTACAATATTTGTTCTACCAAATTCTAAATTTTATCCTTTTCATAAATATTAAATAAAGCAGAAATATCACATGCAAATTAACCTAAGATATAATCCTTTTATTTTCTTCTCAAAAAATAATAAAAACAAAATCCTTAACAAAGCACAGAAAAATCCTGTGCCTAATGACAAACTATGGAAGACACCATTTCAAAAAACCAGATAAGAGTCTAATGTTATATTGTATCAGTTACATAAACACACACCCTGATCACTTGCTATTTAAGCTACAATCTTGATTTTGTAAGCAACAGTAGGCAGGCAGCTTTATTAGAACTGACAAATGACACGGCAACTTTGCAGACATTGTCTTCTATGTTCACATTGTATTTGAAGAGTATTCAGATGATAGAGATATCAGAGGATTAACAATAAATTAACCAAAAAGTAAACACATGTACAACTTTTGTTATACTATCTAGATATAATGAAAGTGGGTATGGACCCTGCAATCCATCACCATAAAAATCCATTCTTCTCTTAGAGAAAGGGAAATTCACCTAGCAATGCAAATATAAATATATTATATATAATGTAATATATATGTAATATATAAATATATTATGTATAGGAATTGGCAAAATAATCAGTTACCTAAGGATTTCATGGCAATTCTCAGAGGTAAGATAAGAGTTTCCGTCTTCAATTAATGAGACATTGACCTGTATTTTGTTATTATTCATTGAGAATTTACCTCCTTTTCTTTCTCCTAACTTATTTCTGCCATTGTCTATAGAATAGTATCTTTTATATTGTTACTGTAACATATTTTTGTGAGGTTTGGGTGTATGTTTTTGGCTCTACTCTTATCACTTTATATCAGTTCATATAGATCTTTCAAGCTTCCCTGTATTAATCACATGCATCACTTTTTATAGCAGAGTAATATTCGGTTACATCCATGTACCACAATTGCCTTTTCCTAATTGATGGCCCTCTCCTTGTTTCCAATTCTTATTTATCACAAAAAGTGCTGTTCTAAACATTCTAGAGTATATGGAAACCTTTTTTTCTCATTAGTGGCTACTTTGGAGATATAAATCCAGTAATGTAGTCTCTTTTTCAAAGGAAATAAACATTTTAGTCACTTTGTTTACATAATTTCAAAATGCTTCCCCAAGTGGTCATAGTATTTCAAATCTCCACCAACAATGTATTAGCATATTTATCTTCCCACAATACCTCTAACATTGACTTTGCTATCTTTTTTTTGTAATTTTTGCCAAATTGCAGGATAAAGTAAAACTTCAGAGTTGTTTAGATTTATATTTTCTTTAATTATTAGTGATTTGAAACATTTTTTATATGGTTGTATATATTTGGCAGTTCTTTTTAAAGAACTGTTTGTTCATACCCTTTGACCATTTATCTATAGGGGAATGGAACTTATATCTTAGATAGCAAAACCTCATCAGAGAAATCTGATATAAAGTTCCCCCATTTATTATTTCCCTTCTTATTCTAGATACAACAATATTGAAGAAACTTTTCAGTTTCAAGTAATTAGTTACTTATTTTATCTTTTGTAATTACCTCTACCTCTTATTTAATAAGGAATACCCCTCTAACCTATGAGCTATGAGATATGTTTCTTTTCTAATTTTTTATATTATTTTTAATAGTAAAGTCACATATTATATTAGAATTATTACTTTATTAGAATATATTGTGAAGTTTGATATATTTATTTAAGCATAATTTGTGCCACACTGTTTTCCAATTTTTCCAAAAGTTTATAATTGAGAAGTCAGTTTTTTCCTAGATAACTTATGTTTAATATCCTGTAGGGACTTCTCTTTCTGAAACCATTGAAGAAACCTTCCTCTTACTTACAGCCCTTGATTAGACCTTGATATATCACTCATTCCTTTCTATCTTCCTTTCCCTAACCCTCTTTCATATACCCACCCATGTGGTAAAGTAGTCCCACAAAAGAAGTATTTCCCAGAAAGTAGGATATTGCCTGATTCTGTGCATAATGCCCTCTGTCCACATTCCCATTGTTGCATTTCCCAGATTTCCATCTTTACCCATCTCCTTCTTCAGAGTTAGAGGGAAATCTCTTACTGTTTTTTCAATTGTCATTGTTATTGTGGTTGACTGAATTTATTGTCTCCTGCTTTTCTGTTGTTCAAGATGCAATTAATAACTTCATTTTTCCCCAAAAATATTTCAAACTATTTTTATTATTGTTGATCATCCATCTTTTTTCCCTGTATAGTTAGGCTCAGGTTTGCAGGATAAGTCACCGTAGGCTATATCCTGAGCTTTCTTACTCCATGAAACATGTTATTCTATTCCTTCTTCTTTTTCTAGTGGGTAATAATAGTCATTAAATATCCTTTCCTTTGAATTTGTAGATCTTTCTCCTGATGGCTTATAAAATTTATAATTTTTAAATTGAATTATTACATTTTCTTGGAGTTTGCAGCTTTGGGTTTTTTTTTCTGGAAGCAATTTGAATTCTTTCAATTGAAACCTCATTTTAAAAATTTCTGAAGTTCCAGGCAATTCCCTTTTATTATTTCCTTCATTAGGATATTAAGAGTTTTTGTCCTGTCATATTGGGAGATATTTGATCCTTAAACTGTCTCTAAATTTTATATCTTTGAGATCTATATGTTTTACTTGTATAATAAGTATCTTTTCTTTTAATGTTTTGTTTTTTGTTTCTCTTTTTCTAGATCGTTTCTTTTTTCATTTTCTTTTTGTGTTCCCTATGTATTATTCATCTTTTGTTTATTTGGTAGGCTTGCCATTGCACATCTGAATTTTTCTATTTTACTATTTTTTTTGGTTGCTGCTACTACTGCTGCTGTTGTTATTGAATTGTTCAGTCATGTCAACTTTTTGTGACCCCACATGGGGATTTCTTGGCAAAGATACTGTCAAGCAGAGTCTTAAGGCAAAAAGAATTTAAATGACTTGCCCAGAGTCATATTGCTACAGAAATGTATGAGACCACATTTAAATTCAGGTCTTTCTGATACCAGGCCTAATGTTTTATCCACTGAGCCACCTAGCTGTTTCTATTTTTGTTAGATAGGACATAAATTCTGCTCTCAAAATTCTCATTTCTTTTTTAAGCTATTCAGGAATATCATTTTGTGATTTCATGTTCTCCTTTAATTCAAAAGGGATCTCTATCTCATCGATTTTTAGATCATTTTCCTTCATTTTGCAGCAATGATTCAGGAGGCCATATCTCCTACTTTTGTTGCTGTTTTTCTTGTTGAATATATGAATGTCTCTCTGTGTGTATCTGTGTGTGTGAGTGTGTGTGTGTGTGTGTGTGTGTGTGTGTGTTTATGTTCAAGGTCTCTGAGATTTCTTCTTCCTTTAATCTTTGATACTTTTGGTCTTTTTCTCTTCTTATTTTTGATTATTTTTGACTCTCACTAGAGGCTAGATTTCAGTGTCTCAATTCCTGACACATTGGGAAATTCACAAATAAGTATCTTTAGCGTCTGCTCCAATCAACTTTTAGATGGTCAAAATTTGCTCCAGAGATGTGTTATGCTCTTTTTCAGGCTTGGTGGAGCACTGCACAACTGTTCACAGACGCAATATCCTGTCCTAGTGATGTGCCCTTCTCTGTGTACCTTTGTTCTTTGTCCCTTTGCTGAAAGTTCAGGGACTACTGACACCAGCAATTCAAAGCAGCCAGTAAGTAGTTCAGAGTTTTGCAGCATTGATACTTCTGGATTGTGGACTCTCGCAGTCTTTTGTTCTCAAGGTCTGTGACCAAGTTTGTTGTAGAGACTGAAGGAAACTTCCACAGCCTGGAGCTGTCACATCTTTAGGAACAGAAAGTAGGGTAAACCACAGTGTAGGGGTAGATTTCAGCATAAGCCTGTATGACCTTGAAGATAATACTAAGAGGGAAAAATGTTATGTGAACTCAGGATCAATTCTTAGATAGGAGTTTCTTTTTTTTAACTTATTTTTCATTCTTAGACATTTTTAGTGTCAGAACACAGAAACAACTAAAGTTGCTTTATCTTTGGCACAATTTCTGTTTTGGAGAGGTATAAAAATTTATGGGACTCAGAAATATTATCTAGTCTACCATTTTGTAGTTCCTGTGACCTGGAAATTCTAAATGTTTATTTCTACATAGATTAATTTTATTTTCCAAAGTCTTTTCCTAACCTTTTCTGAGAGAAAACTTCTTCTTTTTTTCTTTATTGGATTCATGATCTCATTGGGATGAACATTTCCCTCTCTGAGACAGATCACAATGTTCTCCATCCATTCTATCCAGTTCTTTCCCATATCTTTCCCCAAATCCTTGAATGTGTATCTCTCTAATTGATTTGAGGCCCTCTCTTGATTCTCTTAATATTTCATAAATATTAGAGGATTCATGCTGCAATCTGTCATCTTTCACTCCTTTATTCTACAATTTAATGTTAGCAGGGTAAAATCTGAAGGGGAAAAATGTACCCAAACTGTTCAAAATATAAAATTTAATGGTATTTCAGACAATTATCAAATATATATTAATTCCCAAACTTGAGACAACAAAAAAGGAAATTATAAGCCAATCCCACTTATGAATTAAAATACAAAAATCCTAAGTAAAATCTTAGCCAGTAGAATATTACTCTTTGTAATGTCCTAAGACCATTATTCACTTTTATCAGGGAGATTTATCCTCCTAATATAAGATTGGTAGAATATAAGGAAAAGGAATAATACAAAATTAATCATATTAATAAGAAAATTGTAAGAATTATATCATTATCTCAATAGTATAAATACATTTTATAAAACTCAATGCCTCTTTTTATTAACATATATAAGAATTACTAGCTGTTATCATTTGGTCCCCCTTAATGCTAGTGCTTTTCATTTTGTAGCTTACTTTATCTTGAATATATCATGTTATTATGCATTATTTTTGCATATTATCTTCTCTATTAGACTGAACTCTTTAAAAATAAGCAATATATTTTGTTTTTCTTTCTACCCCAGCATTTAGCAAGTAATAGACTCATAGGCACTTAATAAATGCGGTTGACTAAAGATTGAAAATGTTTTTTCAACAGTTAAAGAGGACTTCTTTCATGACATGATTAATATTTCACATTTAAATCCAAAATTCCATATTATACTTAACAAATAAGCATTATATTCATGTTCTCTAAAGACAGGAAGTAAGGATATACTATGTTACTTCTAATAAACTCTCTTGAGAGACAAACAAAGGATGCAAGTTGCAGAATTAGACAAATATTTTTGGACATGGATAATGGGAAAATTTGTTTTGCTTGACTGCATATTTCTTACAAAGGAATCATTTTTCTCTTTTTCGAATTTGATAAAGTGGTAGGAGGAATAGAGAATAATGAATGTTTGCAAATTAGAAAAAATACAAATTTTTTAATTCAAAAACTTAAAAATAAAAAATATAAAAAAATAAAAAAGTGGAAAATCCAGTAAATCAACTAAAAATGATCATCTGTAATAAAATGAGTTTAGAAAAAAAAAACACAAACTACAAAATAAGCCCATAAAACTTAATATGTTCTCATAAACACTGGTAACATACAGCTAGGAAATTCAATTTAAAAAAAAGATTCTATTTATGATACTTGACTTTTAATATGACAACTCCTGCTGAGGATCAGATGACATTGTCTATTGCACTAACTATAGGAATTTGATGGAGGAGTCAGATACATGGTTCCTGGATGTGAGTCAAGCTCAATTATACTGGGTGTTTTTCTAAAGCACATTTTGCCAGCCAACATGTTCTGTACAATAACAATACCAAATTTATTTTGTTATGAAGAAAAGTGCTTTATATATAAATCATAATGGGCTATGCAAATGTAGTTTGCTGCTATTACTATTACTACTCAAATTATTATTATTTTTCTTTATTCTTGTATGTTAGTGGGATTTGTATAGAAATGGTTTGTGAATATATTATTATTGTGTTTTCTTTTATATTTAATATTCTTTGGATTATTGCATAGGTGTATGAAATGATTGCTTGTCATAATTAAACAAGAATATTGGGATGTAAACTTAGATTTTTAGGCACACTGAACATATTCTTGGGAAAATTAGAATAGGAAACAGGTCTAAAGGGAATGACAAATAGTTATTTGCAAAACATGTACAAAATAAAATGATTAAATTTATTGGTATCCAGTAACCTTTCTACATTTTTTCATTTTTTAACAAGTTTAACACCCATTATATTCTGCTTTATGTAAACTTCAGTCACTTATTTTATATAATTTGGTACTGTGTTCATAAGATTTTTCACACATTTTTGCCATGTTTGCTATTTTTCATGACTTTAACAAAAACTTTATTTTTTTCAAGTCTAATTTTGATTGTAGATTTTGGGTTGTCTTCTTTTAATTTTCTTTCTTCTTTGGAGACTCGGTCTTCCTTTCTCTACCTGGCTAGAAGTACAATAGTCACACATAGGTCTGATCCAACCACTAAAGTTCAAAGAAGCATTGACTTGCTCCATTTCTGACGTGAACGAGACCCATTTCTCCTTAGATAGCCTGGGAGTTCTTTATTCCCAAGGGCTCACAATACCGAGGCTGGACTTATAGTGCATACCCAATCCACTTTAGCCCTACTGCACTCTAGTGTGGACACTCATCAGCATTAGTCCTACTATTTAGAATTCTGAAGTTCAAGCAAAACATCAGCCTCTCCCTCTCCAGTAACAAGGATTATATTTATGAATGTAATTCCTAGCATTCTATAGGTTTTTAATGGGGTTTAAATCAAATGTGCATTCCAAACCACTGAAGCAAATTTATCTCCATCTCTTGAATACATTTCTTGACCTTCCATTATACCTTGAATGATAAAAAATCATTTCAAATTGGACAAATGGCGTATTCCATCATTCCACAACAATTCTGCTACTTGATACATTAATATATTTATCAGAGTCAATCATTGCAATAGTAGGGTCAAATCTTCCAGGTGCAACTTTTAAGAGTCCAATATTTTTGTTGGGGGAATGTGAATTTCATAGCCTGGTGAAGGTATAAAAAATCTTAAGAGTCTCCTCCAGGCTTCTTCTGACAACAATTTTCCTATAGCCTTTATGGAAAAAGTAAATTTTGTCAGTAACAGTGATCTTTTCCCAATCTTCAGAATTGTTGTCTTTGTATTGTAATATCCAAAACAAGTTTTTGTTTGTTTTTTTCTGTTGCAACCGTTAGCAACTTTTTAGAGTGGCCTTCTCCCTATTCTTTCAAATTCAAGAAGCCTGTACCAAACTGTTGAGGAATAAATACCAATTTTTCTAGCTATTGATTCCTTTTCAAGATCCTGTTTTCCTAGTGCTGATTAGGCTGTTTCACAGCAATAATTTTGTCAGTTCTTAAGAGTTTTTGGTTTATATACATGGTTTCTTTTGTACTACCTTGTGATCTCAATTCTTTATGATTTCAAAGGAATCTTGATATGTCCAATTTCCCATGGTTATCAATAACTGAAATATCACTACCACTGAAAAGTGATTTTTAAACACTATAACTCTTCCATATTTCATTAGAGTAATGCCCATTCTCTTTTTAGTTTTGTTTTTTAATTTCAGTTACACATTCTCTCCCTTACTCTTCCCCTTTACCACTTATTGAGAAGGCAAGAAATCAGATACTCATAATATATATGAAGTCATGTAAAATACATTTCCACATTAGTCAAGCTGCAAAAAAGCAAGAAAAATAAATTTGGGGGAAAAACTATGTTTCATTCTGCACTCAGATTTCATCATTTCTCCTTTTGGAGTGGAAAGCATTTTTCATCCTGAGTCCTTTGGACTTGTCATGGATCATTGTATTGATGAGAGAAGCTAGGTCTTTCACAGTTGATTATTATTACAATATTGCTGTTACTTTGTACAATACAATAATATTTATTTTCAAAAGCCACAGAACTAAAATCACCACAAAGGAGAAGAATGAAATAGGTCTATTTGAGAAACAAAATCCAGCATTCAATGACAGAGAAGTAACTTAATGTGGACAAATCAGTTCAGTCTGATTTCATTTGATCAAGATCAGACATTCAAAGTCAGCTTAGTATCTATAGAGGCACACATATAAAGAATGTTGCCAGAAAATGAGACCATATCCATATGAAATCATAATATTTTCATTACTAGTACCATCATCATCATCATTATTATTATTAGATTATCAACTGTTACATTCATGATTTTTTATGTCTTTTCCGTGAATGAAAATTCTGTTTCTTGATAAAGAATAAATTTACAACTGAAATAAATTTTTCCACAGATACAGAGTCAAAAGTTTGAACAAACAATATACCAGTTTCTCAGTGGTTCTGATTTTAAAAAATAGCAGTGTTATTAGGAAAAAGCTTGTTCTAGTGATGAGGCTTAAAGGAAAAAGGAATAAGAATGTAAATAAAGTCACATTTTTGAGCTCAGGTAATAAATGAAATGTGAAGAGAATCTTCCCCTTCTTTTTCTTCTCTTCTTTATGCTGATTAAAACTATTGAATAAAAAATTTCAGAAGTTCTTGAAGAAGAAATTAGACAGATATATCCTATCTATGCGATCTCAACTATCTATAAGGTTTTGAAGAAAGCACTTCAACCATATTAAGTTATCTTCACAATTACCCTATGAGACTGATACTATTATTATATTCAATTTCTTGATGAGGAAATTGAGGCAAGTCTTCCTGACTCCAAGTCTACACACTATACTACCTGGATGCCTTAAAATACCTCAGGAATATGCAGTCCAGTTGGGGAGACTAGACCTAAAGGTATAGACAAGTTAAAGATATTCCAAAAGTTAATGAACAAATAAAAGGAATATCACAAAGCAGTAAATAGAGATGAATGGGCCAAAGAATGGATAGTAAGAGCTGTAAAGTCAGAAAAACTAAAAGTAACAATAGTTCACTGAGAATAGTCATTTTCTCTTGCAGGAAGGTTATTAGGTTAACTAATCACTTGTTAGGGTGGGCTTGTAAAATGTACACTGAACTTGGGATAAGAATATATGGTAGGATCTGACACTAACTAGCTTTGCAACTAGGGACAAACTATATAAACTCTCAGAACTTCAGTTTCATCATCTTAAAAATGGGTAGAAAAATTTTCCATTATTTCTTTCTAAGGTCCAAGTGCATATTAGTCTGGATAACGTGGTGTAAGGCACTGTGTAAATATCAGATATTAGACTGACAATGTAAAAAGTATTTGAGTTTCAAAGATAAAAGACTAAACATTTCTTTTAAGTCTTTATGTGTGTATGTGTGTGTGTGTGGGTGGGTGAGAGAGAGAGAGAGAGAGAGAGAGAGAGAGAGAGAGAGAAAGAGACAGAGACAGACATAGAGACAGACATGGAGGGAGGGAGGGAGGGAGGGAGAGAGGGAAAGAGAGAAAATACACTGTGCTAAGTGCTGGGAATATAAAATCAAACAAGACAGTCTTTTGTCCCCAAGAAGCTTGCATACTAATTGGGCAAGACAAAACACAAAAGAGAGAAGGAATAGCAGGGGAGGCATCCTATAATATGAGGAGATGGCAATAGAAAAAGAAAATTTATCATAAGGAGTGGAATTCAAGGTTCTGAAGGAAGGGAGATGAGAATTACAGCTTGACTACAAGTGCAATGGTAAGAAGGTGGATAAAAAGCTTGTTTGTGAAAAATAGTAAAAGCACTGAACTAGGGAATCAGAAGTGGGATATAATCAAATTTTGGCTTTCCTATCTTCATTAAGTAATTTAAATTCTCTGGGTCTGTTTCTTCATCTGTAGAATGAGAAAGTTGGATTGGAAATTAGAATAATTTTAATTGTCTTTACCACTGAAAAATCCTATGGTCCTATAAATGGGTTCAAATCCAAGCTCTGTCCTTTATTGGCTTTAGGCAAGTCACACTCCTTTTTTATCTTGCCCTGGTCTATCTGATTTCCAAATTATATGAACTCACTTTGTCACTTTGATAGAACAGCAATTTTATCAACATGAACACCTCCTCCACCAATGATGATCATTCAGTACCTCTATAATTTCAAATCCTATTTGGTTCTTGTCCATGTTTTCCCATAAACTCATCACAGGAGAGTTACCCTAAGCCATCCATTTGTTCTTTTTTTATATATTGGGAGAAAACATCAGAAGTTACCCAATTACACACCAGCTTTTAAAACTGCCAATACAATGTTTTAAGGAACATTTTCTACATATGTAACCTGTAACTTTAATGAAAACACAGAGAGGGAACAGTAAGCTTCCACAAAACATTTATGCATGCTATTTTTATAGAAGATTTTCTGCGAGCATACCAATTCTTTACTGTCATCTTGAGGGGTGCAAAGATAAGCTCCTGCTGTGCTTATTAACTTAAGAAAACATTTGACTTACAGTCCTGATTCAACACTGAAGCTTCTCCTTGAGTATTTTTGGCATGTGTATAAAATCGCGAGACTATGGCAAATGAGACTCAGAGATATTTATTAAATATTCCACTTAATATTAATATCTAGATAAATAGGAAATGTAGGCTTTAATTATATTATATACATATATAATATGTACTTATATATGTACATAGATTTAGATATATTTAGGTATATTCAGATATGAATATATATACATACTCATACACATGCATACCTATATAGATATACACATACATACAGATGTACACATTTATTTTCTGTGTAACTCAGCAAAATTCACTTATATTTTTTCTATCTCATTTTCTCATCTGTAAAATAAGGATAATAATAGCACCTTCCTCTTCCCAGTGTTTTTGTGAAGAAAAATGAGCTAATCTTTGTAAAAACTCATTTACAAATATTTTAACACTATATAACATCTATTTATTACACACACATCTTATAAAATAACAGAACCTAAGAAATGGAAAGAACTTCAGAAATTTTCTAATCTACATTATGTGTGACTGAAATCCTTTCTATGGCACACTTGGCAAGCTATCCAAACTTCGGTTATATTTCTTTAATGAAAGGAAACCTATCATTTAACAGTCTCTGGTAAAACTATGTTTTAGAAAGCAGCTAAAAAAGAGGGAAGAAGCCAGAAAACATGTGAGGACACAGAGAAATCTAGAAGGTCAGGAGTGGAACTGGGAAAAAAGTAAAAGAGTAAGAATAGCTGACTTGATTACATACTCAAAATGGAGAAATTAAAGGAACTCTTCAGAGGGCTACAGAGTCAGGGGTGAGATTTCATCTTATCTTTGCCAGAACAGAGATGTCCACATTACTTCCTGAGCATTTCAAAATCATGCTATCACTATTGCCCTTCAAGATTCCTAGGCATACTTTTATGCACGTCATTAATAAACATGATAACTAATCCAGGACCAAGAACAAATGCTTGGGATCCTCCAGAGATATAGAGACTGCCTCTGAGTTTGAGGAGGAACCACAAATAGTCCTGAGAATTCAAATGACCAGTTCAAGACAAAGAATTTGGAATTTGATTGTGCCTGGGTTTTCTGACTTCCAACTTCATTTCCATTTCTATTATATCACACAAACTCACCTTGCTGTCCATCTCTTCCTTTTTTATCCAGTAATTTCAGTCATATCTAACTCTTCATGGCCCTATTTGGGATTTTCTTGCTAAAGATGCTAGAGTAATTTGCCATTTCCTTCTCCAGTTCATTTTACAGATGAGGAAACTGAGGCAAACAGGTTTAGTGACTTTCCCAGGGTCACAGAGATAATGTTTCTGAGGCTAGATTTGAACTCAGGAAGATGAATCTTCCTGATTCCAGATCCAGAACTCTATCTACTGCAACACCTACCTGCTCATCTCTTTTTGTAAACTCCCTCTTTCTAGCTCTCCTCAAAAACATAATCTTTTTGAGCTTATATTTAGGAACTTTTTTTTTTTGCTTTCTTGTATTCATGTCCTCAGCAACTGAGAGACAGAGACAGAGAGACAGACACAGAGGCAGAAAGACACACAGATAGAGAGAAAGACAGACAGGCAAACAGAGAAAGTACATTTAATAAATTCATCATCATCATGCTAAGGTATATTATGTCCCTTTCAATTAACCCTTGTATATAGGAAATTTTACAAATATGAAGACAAAAATATACTTCTCTGAAAATTCTACTTATGTCTCCTAGTTCTTCTCTCTGGAATCATGCAGCAGAAAGTCTTAGCACCATGACTTGGCACACAAGATGCACCTAATACATGTTTGTTTTCTTTGATTATTGCATCTAAATTTGGAGAGCTCCAAACTATCATGTTACTTCTAAGTCTTATTTCCATCAGGCTAAAGAATTCCAGTTTCTTCACATTTTGTAGTAATAATAAAAATGTTAACAACCATAAAAATAATAGTGAGCATTTATAAAATACTTTAAAATTTGTAAAGCACTTTAAAATATCTCAGTGCTCCTCACAAAAACTCTGAAAGACAGGTGCTATTATTAGCATTTTACAGATGAGAAACTGAGGCTAAATGATTTTTCCAAGGTCACACAGCTAGTAAGTGTCTAATTCTGGATGTGAAAACTCAGGTTTTTCTCATTCCAGATCCAGTACTTCATCCATTAAGCAACCTAACTACTCTTCCTATGGTTTTATCTCAAGTTATTTCACCATCTGTTATGTTTTTAATTTTGTTTTGTTTGCAAATTATCAATGCCTTCTAGGAATGCAATACTTATTACAACACAGCACTACATATATATCCAACTGGGGAAGAATACCATAATATAATCACCTTCTAACTCCTGAACACACTGCTAATGTAGTCCAAGATTACATTAGCTTTTAGGATTCCTTAACAAACAGTGGACCCAGAAGGAGCTTGTAGTCCACTGATCCCCTTACCCCTCACCCAGACCGTTTATGGATAAACTGATTTTAATCACACATTCCTCACCCTGTACTTGCAAAATAACAAATATAAAACATTACATGCATTTCAGTTGAATTTCACTTTATTTCATCTAGGTCAATAATCTAGTCTGCCAAGTTCCTTTTGGGTCCTGATTCTTTGATCTAACAGATCACTTATTTATTCTGACTTTCTTATGCACAGATTACATACCCATGCTAGCTATATCTTTATATAAGCTATTGATAAAAATGTTAAACAGCATAGAACCAAGAACAAGTATCTGAGACATCCCTTTGAAGCTGAGGGAAAATTAAAAATGACTATACTTCAGATCATTGATTAAGCTCTGTTACTATTAACTAACTCAAGATGGGCAAGATGCTCATAGTGTTCACAAAAGTTATATGAGAATTTATCAAAGACTTTACTAAAATATAAATAAAATAGATGGTGTGCCAAAAATGTTTTTTGTTCAATCATTTTTCAGTCATGTCTGACTCTTCATGACTTCATTTTCAGTGGTCTTGGCAAAGATACTAGAATACTTTGTCATTTCTTTCTCCAGCTCATTTTATAGATGAGGAAAGTTAACAAGGGTATGAAACAAGATTTGAACTGAGAAAGACTCATCTTTCTAGACCTTTCACTATTTACCCACCATCTAGCTTAAAGAGTGCTTTAAGACTTTTGAGGCACCTGGAAATGCTTATATAACCTTCCTTATCCACCTTTACAGCAACCTTGTCAAAGAAGGAAATGAGGTTAGTCTAGTATGACTTGTTCTTGAGGCAGTCATAGTCATTCACTACTTTCTTTCCTAGACTTTCACCAGCTATCCTTTTAATTATAAGATCCAGAATATTCAAAGAGATGATTTATGGTAGATAGTTAAGAAAGTTTATAGTTCATATCAAATCTCTGATACTATGTGATTCTGCGGATGTTACTTATTGCCTCGGCAGTTTAAATTACTTTCAAAAACTACGAATTACAGAAAAGTTGAAGATCTTTATTAGCACTGGGATACCCTCAATGGGAATTCTTTATATTACATAGATATAGAAAAATCTATATAACTATATCTATTTGATATTTTTATACTTCATTATATTCATACATATATACACATACATACATATGTAAGTCAAAAGTTAATTTAATGTATATGTGTGTGTATATGTATTTATTTGCCAGGTTGTTTTTTTTTGTTTGTTTTTAGTCATATAATGGAAGGTAATCTTGCAAAGAATTCAAACAAAAGTAAACATATTGGTGATATTCCTATTTGTATATATCACTGCATTAATTCCACTGAGCCCTGAAATATTATTTATTATCTTTTCAGTGAATAATGATAATTATAACTGATACTGGCGTAGCATTTTAAAGTTTGCAAAATACATTATTTCATTGTTTTCCCCATTTTAAAAATAAAAATAATTAATAGAGATGAATGCCTTATCCACAGTTGTAATGTTAGTAATCACCAAAAGTGTGATCTGAACTCAGGAATTTCACGTCTTTAAATTTAGCAATCATTCTACTATACAGCCCTGCCAATACCCTCAATATTATTAGTCTAATTGTCTACACTGAAAAAACAAAGTAAATTTTTTAAATACATACTTCCCAAGCAGCCTGTTGATCTAGTACATCAATATTGAATCCTTGATATACTCCACAGATGGATAATGATCTGGGCCTAGAATTTGGTAGGAGGAGAATAATAAACTGGATTGCATTTGGGAAATCGTGTGGTGATTTCAATGACCCCAAATTGCTTGCTGTTGCAAAAGGCCATCTGTCTGACACTAATAGTCTCCTAGAAATGCACTACAGTTGGTTAACTGTGGAACTCCATGATCTGAAAAGAACTAAAATCTACAAATAACTGAAAAGACAGTGGAAAGACACATGGTGAGTATAAAGAGGCTGCAACAAGTTAATGAGGACAACTTAAATACTTAGAAACTCATAAAATACATTATCTGAGTTTCTTTATGAGAGACTCTGCACATGTATTAGGATTCTGAGAGAAACATAAGAAGGAAACAAACAGATTTTGTAAATCATTTTCAAAAACAAGCTACATCATCATAGTTACAAAAATGACTAAGAAGTGCAATAAGTGAAAAATACTGCTATGTTTAATTTTTAAAGTATTTTGTTCAGAGCAAATAGTGGCTTATTTGCATCATAAAAATGATGAATGATGGTTACAGGGTACCTTGAATGATATGCTAGCAACTCTATTTACAATAGCAGCAAATAATAGTAAATACTTAAATAATAATTTGCTCATGGATGTAAAATATTTATTCAAATAAAATTGTAAATCTGTAATGGAAAATAAAAATTAATAACATAGTTTTTGTTTTTGAGTCAGAAGTCATAATTTCAAATAATAACACTTCCAAATACTGCACTGTGAGTCTGGACAAATCATTTTGACCTGTCTGGGCCTCAGTTTCCTCATCTGCAATATGAGAGTTGGACTAAGATCCAATGCTAATCTAAATCTTGTAATTGTCTGAGAGATATATTATACTGAGGGACCTGAGTTAAGGAAAGATTAACATTTTACCAAAATTAACTTACAGATATATCCAATATCAATTAAAATCCATTTGGGATTTTATATGAATTTTACAGATTCATAGTGATTTTAATCTGGAAGAATAAGAGAGCAATATTACCAAGTTATTTTTTTAATGTTTATTTAGTTGACTCCTTCTATCAGCTATCAAAACATATAACAAATAAGCTGAAAGAATTAGCAAACAAAAGAATTCCATCATAAAAAGTTATTATGGTGACAGAGATACTTGAGACATAAATCTAGACAAATAAACCTGTATAAGGAAAGTCTTAGACAAAAATAGAACTTCAACACAAATTCAACTAGAATTCCTGAAAGAAGTATATCAAGTGTTAGGTATGGAACCTTTTTAATTGTTCTTTTTATAAATGAAATTAGAGTAATATGGGATGAAGCATAAATATGGAAGGAAACATAAAAGAAAGTATTGGAAAGATCACTAGCTTTACACAAAAGGTACAAAACATTGTCCAAGAAATTAACTCTTTAAAAATCAGAATGAGTCAAAAATAGAAGACAAATACTTCAGGAGATGGCAAAGACAAAAGAATGGAATGGGGAAAAAGAAGAAATGCAAGGTATCTCATAACAAAAGTAAATACATGGAAAAAGAGGAAAAAAGAAGAAAAATCTTAAGAAACACTAAACACTATGACCCACAAAAGACTTCATAATTCATGAAACAGTAAAAGAAAATTTAAATTGTTCAGATCTTTTAGAATTAGAAAAAGTGAAAACAAAGAATCCACCAGTCATCTCCTGAAAGAAACCCCGAAATGAAAACTCCTAAGAAACGTTGTATTCAAATACTAGAGCTTATGGGACAATTTTTATTGATAATATTTTATTTTTTTCCAAATACATGTAAATATAGTTTTTAACATTCACATTTGCAAAACCTTGTGTTCCAATGTTTTCTCCCTCTCTTCCTCCCTCCTACATCCCTTAGACAGTAAGCAATCTGAGATAGGTTAAGCATGTGCAATTCTTTTAAACATAATTTAGATTCTTCATGTTGCAAAAAAAAAAAAAAATCCGATCAAAAGGGGAAAAAACATGGGAATGAAAAAACCAAATAAACATCAAGAAAAACAACAAAGGTGAAAATAATATTCTTTGATCCACATCCAATCTTCATAGTTCTCTCTGGATACACTGGCTCTTTCCATTACACGTCTATTGGAATTACCTTAAATAATCTCATTTTTTAAAAGAGCCAAGTCTATCACAATTGATCATCTCATAATCTTGTCACTGCTGTTGTATAATGTTCTCTTGGTTCTGCTCACTTAATTTAGCATCAGTTCATGTAAGTCTTTGCAGGCTTTTTTGAAACAAGTCTGCTCATCATGTCTTATAGAACAATAATATTCCATTACATTCATATGCTATAACGTATTCAGCCATTTCCCAATTGATGGGCATCCACTCAGTTTCCAGTTTCTTGTCATTACAAAAAAGGGCTACTCCAAATATTTTTATGATCTCTTTTATTTACCAGTCCAATAGAAATCAAATGAAATGCACAGTTTTATAGCCTTTTGGGCATAGTTACAAATTGTTGATGCAAAAATTAAAAAAAAAAAAAACATACTCCAAGTGGCCAGAAAGTAAGTACCAAGGGCCCACAGTCAGAATCATCATACAATTTAGCAACCACCACTGCAAAGCACAGAGATTGGAATATGAAATTCTAGAAGGCAAGGGATATAAGTTTGCAATTAAGATTAATTTATCCAACTAAACCTATTGTAATCCTACAAGGGAAAAATAGATCTTTAAGAAAATAAAGCATTTCCAAGTACTCCTAATGGAAAGACCAGAGCTGTGTAGAAACTTTCAAATTCAAAAACAGGAGTAAAGAGAAACATAGAAAGACAAACTAAATAACTAACTAAAATAACTAAATAGCTGAATAACTAAAATAAATATAATTAAATATTTAACTAACTAATTAAATAAAATTAACTAAATAACTAAAAGGCAAACTGTTTAAATTTAAACATGGGGAGATGATACATGTGACTTCTCTGAACCCTAATATTATCAGAGGTCATACAAGGAGTCTAATTAGACAAGGCCTGGGTATAGTTCTGTTTTGTTTCAGAGAAGAATAGAAATAGGGTAAGAGGAATTCACTGGGGGATAGGAAGAAGGAAGGAAAAGTAAGGTGGGAAAGAAAGAAAAACAATTTAGGATAAATTCTCTCATAATCAAGCCATGCAAATAGATATTTATACAAATAAGGAGGAGAGAGTATGGAAGGCAATGACAGATAATTAATCCTCACACTCCTTTGAACTAGTCAAAAAAAAAAAGAAAGAAAGAATATGCATGCACATACAAAGTTGGATACCAAAATACATTTCACCGATCAGGAAAATAGAAGGAAAAGGGGGAAATGGTGAAGGGGAAATGAGAAATAAATTAAGGGAGGGATTAGTTGTAAGGGGTAAAGAAAAACTTCCAAATAAGAACTTATAAAAACATCCCTAACTCTTTGAGTTAGGGATGTTTTTGTAAGTCCTTATTGATATGGTGAAGAATAAGAATCAGAAAGAGTATTTATCAATGGATTGAACTAGTTATGTGATATAAATGTGATAGAATACTATTATACTATAAAAAATTAGGATGGAAATAGTTTCAGAGAAATCTGAGAAAACTAAAAAACAAAAAAACCAAAACAAAACAAAAAACAAAACAAAACTGATGCAGAGTGAAGTGAACAGAACCAGAAAAGAGAATCATAATAATAAAGACAAATAACTTTAAATTAAATAGGAACTTTGTTTACACAATGAACACTTATAATTATGATTCCATAGGCTACTGAGGCAGCATTCTATTAATCTGATGAAGAGAGAAAGGAGTCACAGTACAAAACAGATATATTATTTGGTCATGACCAATTAGAAATTTGTTTTGTTTGATTATATATATTTGTTAAGAGATGTTTTGTTTTTCTCTTTTTTAATTGGGGAGCTAATAGGTTGGAAGGAAGAAAAAGCAGATTTTTGCTAAGTGGAAAATACACACACACACACACACACACACACACACACACATATATATAATTTAATTGCCAAATATAAAACATTGCCTAATTACCTAATTACCTAATAAGGAAGGTGTTTAGGTAAAAATACAAAAACTTGGGAATATAATAAGGATTTTACATAGAAAATCAAAGTATCATAAGAACATCTTCTATGATGAACTAATAAAACATTGTTAAAAGGAATTATTACTTAACTAATTTTTTGGGAGGACTGGCAGAAGCACAAACAATTAACTTTGTAAAACAATATTTCACACTTTAAGCTTTATAAATCCTTTCTTCGTAACAACTCTGTCAAATAGATAGGAAAAATATTTAGTATTTCCTTTTTTAACCAATTAGGAAGCTGAGGCTCAGAATAGTTAATGACACAGTTCGTTTATGTTGGACTCTTAATACTCTTCATTTCAATGTTCCTTATGGAACAAAAAGTATTGCTATAAATGTTTTTGGACATAGTTATCCTTTTATTTTGTCCATGAGTTTTTAAAGGTTTATATCGAGCAGTAATATTGATGTAACAAAAACAGGCACAATTTTTGGTAGAGCTATAAATTACTTTCCAGAATGGTGGGACCAATCTAAATTCCAACAGTTCATTGATGAGTCTGTTCTTTCTTTGGCCCTCCAACAATACTCTTTCTGCTACATAGGTTGCCGCTTTTGGAATTCATGAGGGAAATATTAGCTCTGGAGTTATAGGATATAATTTTGTCTTTATATATTCAGAGCCTACATAATTTCTAGCAGTTTGTAACCATGGGATAAGTGCTTGCTGATTCATTAATTGATTGATCAATTAGTGCTATAATTCAGATGGCACATTGTATACCTGATAAGTTCCAAATATAATTTCCAACATGGTTACTTGCATATGGTAAATGCTGAATAAAAATTTGCTAAATACATTCAGATGAAAGGGTAAAAAATTAAACAAAATGTATAGGAAAAATAATAGCATATTTGTTTCAGTTTTAGAGGGGAGACAAATTTACAACTACCAAGAAAATGAACAATACCATCAATGACAAAATCAATGTGTTAGAAAGTATATAAAATATTCAGAATATTTATAATTTATAATAATAAATAAATAAATGATAATTATAAATATCAGAACAGTAACTAGAAAATGAAAGGAAAATACATGTCACAAATAACTGACAAATCTTACTACACAAAATATATAAAGAGCTACAAAAAAAGATATATAGCCAAAAAGTAGATTCTACCTCATTAGTGGTTAAAGAAGATGAATGGTTTATGCCTGAGGAAAAACAAACAGTAAATCAACTTGGGCCTCACCAGAAATACAAATTAAAATAACTTCAGGTGGAATTATATGCATATTTAAATATTAATAACAATTAAAAACAATAACCCTCTAACATGAAATTATGAACAAATAGATATATGTTGTCATTGCTGGTAGTATATAAATTTGTAGCATCCTGTTAGAAGAAATTAGAAGAAATATAAAACTATTTATACACTTCTAACTCAGAATTCTACTTGGGGGAATCTATCCAGTAGAAAGTAAGCTCTATGAGGACAAGGACTATTCTGCTTTTGTCTTTAAATGCTTAATAAATGCTCATTTAATTGAAATTACCCTCCCCCTTACCCAAAAAGTTCCATTTTGAATATGTTGAATTTTTCTGCTGGCATTTCTGCTGGCAAAAATAGGTTAATTATATCTATACAAAAGAACATTCATATGAAATAATGTTGTTTGAAAAACAGAACACAGGAGAGTATATTCTGAATATATAAAAAAAATTATTTACCATTCTTGGTAATGTTGCTTTGTTTCCTAGTGTGGAAAAAGGAGAAGAGTAAAAAAAAAAGGGGGGGGTTGAAGGAGGAAAGGATAAAGGAGAAAGGGAATGGGAAAAAGGAAGAAGAAAAAGGGATAAAGGTAGAAAAAGAGAGGAGGATAGGGGAAATAAAGAGGGAAAGGAAAGGAGGAAAGAAGCTGGAAAAGAGGGAAAGAATACAAGAGTGGAGTAAAAAGGAAGTAGGATTGGAAAATTAGTAATCAGTTATCTTAATTGAATTAATAAAAGGTACAATGCATTTGTGAATTACAATTAATCAATATTCAATAAAAATATTAAAGCCTATGTGCTGGGCAATATGGTAAATTATGGGGATATAAAAAGAGGCAGAAAACAATTCCTGTCCTCAAGGAGCTCCAATTTATGTATATTTATCAGTCAACCAATGAGCAATTATTAAGTACCTACTATAAGGCAGACAATATGGATATAGATGTACAAATTGTGTAAAAATCATTACTTAGAGGCATTTGTTTTAATCTTTGTCAAATTAAATTACAAAAAATCTTTTAAGAAGATACAAGTTTTCCTTTCTTGGTCATTTAATTTTCAATAATTTCCAGGTAGGGTACTCAGTGGGGCAGTAGATAGGGTACTGGACCTTAAATCTGGAAGACTCATCTTCCCAAATTCAAATCCAGCCTCACAATAACTGTGTGTCCCTGGACAAGAGACTCAGTTCCTTATTTGTAAAATGAACTGGGGTAAAGAAATGGCAAGTAACTCCAGTATTCTTGCCATGAAAACCTAAATGGAGTCACAAAAAGTCAAATATGAATGAACAACAAATAACAAATTCCCAGGTAAAAAAACAAAGTTCATGGACTCATCTTGAGACTTCTACCAGGAGACCCCAATGATTGTCTGAAAATATGTTTCCAAGGAGGTGTCAAGAGAAAAAAATCCTTAGGCCAAAGATCATTAAACACTGACCATGAGTAAAGTCCAAGTCCAAGGTCAGACATGTGAGAAATAAATTATTTGAAACCTGGCTAGTCCATCAGGAGATACGAGAGAAAGTCATTTCAGCTTCTACTTACAGACCATTTTACATCATAACTTTGGGAGTCCTGGCCAAATGCCCAGTATAAGTCTTGGTAATGTACCTCAGCCTTGACTAAACTTGTATTGCTTAATGACTTAACAATCAGTTGGGGAAAGAGTCCTATATATTTAAAAATAATAATTAATAATAAAGATAACAAGAGATAATGGATAGGCAGCCAGCTTCATATGGAGCCAGTTTAGATCCTCCATCTGACATATCCTAACTTTGTACAAGTCACATTAACCTCTCCATACTTCATGCAGCTTTCTAAAACTATAAAGTGAACTCAATTGAATTAATTTAGAGAATTTCTTAATGGTTGCTTCCTACACTGATAAAAATCAAAGGAACAGATTAAAAATCAAGACAACAATATAATAGTTGTCACAGGGAGCAGTGTACATGATTAATCACCAAATAAGGACAATAGAAAATTTCTATGAATTCAAAAGATACAGCAATCACTGTGAAATTCTCTATTCTACTGTGATTTAAAGGATGTATAAATTCACCAAAGTGGCAAAGTTAGGAAGGGCATTTCAGGTGGGAAGAACTGTTATGAGCATACAATGTATTTGGGAAGGTTTGTAAATTATTGATTGATCAAGTAACTGATTAATAAGCATTACTTCATTAATCTTGGTCATATTTCTGTGAGATAATATTTTACAAAAGGGAGAGATGCAATCTGGAAGATTAGCTAGAAAACTATAAACAAATTCAGGAAGATCTGAATTCAAGTTTTGTCTTGGACATATACTTGTTCTCTTGATTGCAGACCAAAGCTTCTTATAGTGTAGGTTGCAACACTGTGAACATAAGGTAACTGAACATAGGGGTTGTGAAAAATTTGGCAACAGTAAAAGGTCAAATATTCCACTAAGATTTAATTATTTTTATAAAAATAAACAAGCACAGCAATTTCATGAGTATGCAAATTTGCTTTCATCTTTAATGAATAGTAAAATTATATGTGTAACAGAATTTTTTAAAAATAAATTTCTTATTTATCATCAATAAATGTTTGATTTAGATACCTATATACCTAGGGTAGCATAAACATTTCTCAGGCAAAAAGGGGTCGTGAGTGGGAAAAGTTTAACAAGTCCTAATCTAGACCACTCTCTAAGATTACATTTTTCAAACAAGATTGTGACAGGATTAATATCTGTCAATGTTTCCTCACAATGCGGGTTCTTTTCCTGCAATAAGTGATCTCAAGACCAGATTGGCTTTGTTTCCGAGTCCTTCCCTCTATAGATACAGACTCTCTTTCTTCCTTTCTGCAAAAGGGATTAGCTATAGAAATAGCACCAGTTTGGCTCTTGCTTCCTCAGCTTTGTGCTCACCTGAGAGCTTAAAAAGTCTTAGCCACATGAAGACTGTTCTTCTCCTGATGTTGTGGATTTCTGGCTACCATAGGGAGTTACCATATTATTTACCCACCCAAATGACCAGATATGTTTCCATGAGGCAATGAAATAGGCTACATTCAGAAAAGCTAAGTACTACTTATATCCTTGTTGAAAACCTTTTGTTAGCTATCCACTAACTGGCCAGGGCTTCATTTTGTCCCTAATTCTCTTACACCTGCATCTAACAAAGCTGCTGACCTACATCGGTAGAAGAAATGTCCTCACCTGAGAGATCCCCATAGCCAATGAAATTACAGGTTTAGTCCCTTTTTACAGATGGGGTCACTGAGGTAAAGTAGGAATGAGTTGGTGGTAAAACCTTACATCCTTTTATTTAGTTTTCTAGTCTAACCTAGAAATACATATGAAGGCTAATTTGTCAGCCTTTTTTTTCATGGTTTGAATTACTTTTCAAGAGACACAATAAATCAAAACTTGGAATGATATATCAATTTTATACTGGTGTGTGAGAAAGTGTTTACAATTTACTCTTTCAAAGAGTACATTCAAATGAATTGATTTTGCTTACATCACCTTTCCTCTAAGGGAGAACTGCAAACATTTTAAGAAATGAATTGAAAGACTGTCTTAACAGTGATGTAACTTCTCTAAGAGCCCGTCTATGCTTTAGTGAAAGGATTCCCCCTCCCCTTTTCCTCTTCAGTAGGTTCTTGCAGCCAGGCTCCCAGGAATTACAAAAGCCATTCCTCTGATTCCCACAGCAATAATGTCTGAAACTGAGAAGGAGTCTTTTGCCTCTTCAGCAGTGAGTAGCTATCCAGAAACTGCTAAATCAGAGAGCCAATTTTTCCTGTAATGATACTAGTTAAGTCTCAGCAAGGTAGACAAAAAGAGCAGCCATACTTCCAAGAATCTTCATTTGAAAAGCACAGTCTTCTTACAAAGGGGAGGGTTGAACTTAAAAGAGAATCCCAGCTAGTGAATTCTTCAAAAAATCAGATTCATTTTCTTCATTTTCAGGAGGCTCTATTTTATGAGGCTTCAACAGATGCATCACTTACTCTACTGCCTTACAGAATGAGGTTGAATCCCCAATCATCTCCCTTGGACCTTCCTAAAGGTGAGAATAGTTGAGGAAACAGTCATCTCAGTTACAGGACAAGCATATAATTTTAAGTTTATAGGATGATAGTTTGGGAACTAGAAAAGCTTTGGAGGAAAAGCTGTCATTTAGCCCTTAAAGAACTTAGACATGAGAAGTTAAAGGACTTGTCTAGCATGTGTACAATTGTGTAAGCCTTTGTAGCAGAGTAAGAATCCACTTCTTCTGGCCTCAAAGTTTAGAACTCTCCATTCAGGATTTTTGCACCCCAATTCTTCCCATTTTCCCCTAAATTGCTCTTTTTTCTTATCTCCATACAAGTTCCTTTTATGTAAAAGCTGGACTACATGACCATCAAGGTACCTTCCAGCTTTCAAATTCTATGATTCTAGGATCTCCAAGGTTCCATTTAAGGCAAAATCAATGACTCTATGAACTTCCAAATTCTAGCTCTTCTCTAAAACTATCCTTTCCCTTTACTTTCTGTACTAAAGATGGATCTCCCTGACTTCTTCCTCTATAATGTA
Organism: Sarcophilus harrisii; assembly: GCF_902635505.1. Taxonomy (NCBI): domain Eukaryota; kingdom Metazoa; phylum Chordata; class Mammalia; order Dasyuromorphia; family Dasyuridae; genus Sarcophilus; species Sarcophilus harrisii. The sequence continues at coordinate 148,237,563 of NC_045430.1, read as the reverse complement.
TAAGCCTTGAGAGCAATTACAGAATGAGATACCTTCAAAGAATGGAGATCCTCATGTAGGAAATATCCATGACAGGATAGGAAGGATGGGGGAAGCCAAAATCCATTAAGCCTTCTTGCTGACTGCCTGAGAATAAACTGAGAGAGCTGATAGAACAAGATGATATCCGGCTGTGACTAGGATGTCTGACTACTGGATGGTTCAAAATTTAGACAAGAGATTCTATATGGCTTCATCTTCCCCAACCCTCTTGGCCCCAAAGGACATTCATTCTCTATTCAAAGGATGGGATATCTTCCCTAGGATTCTTTTCCCACAGCATTTTTCCCCTCCACTCTTTGCTACCCAGACTTAAATCCCTAGAAGTCATTTAGTCATGTGAGATAGTATAAAGAACATTGCATTAGAAGGAAGAATACCTGGATTCAAATCTCAATCTAATCATTTGTTCCATGTCATTTTAGGCAATTTGTTTGCTCATACTTGTCTTCAGTTATTTCTTCTATAAAATGAAGTAGTTGAACTACATAGCCTCTAAAAATCCTTTCCACTTGTAGAGCTATAATCTATTCCTTTGCTATTTTAATTCCAAATAGATGTTTTACTTTTAAAATGTGTATTTTTGGCAAGTGATCTAAGAGGTATTCTCAGAGATTCAAACCAACTGAGGCTCATTTATTTAAAAAGTACTGCAAATGGAACCCAATTAACCACAGGAACCCCAGGGTACAGTAAACAAACAAACAAACAGGATACCCACCTGTTACTGATCTCAAAGGATCATGGTATCATAACTTTGAATCTAGAAAGGACTCCAGGACCCAAAAAATCCAAACTCATTATTTTACAGCTGAGGAACTGAATCACAGAAACTAAAATGTTTTTCTCAGGGCCTTAAAATTCTTATGCGTGTCTGAGCAAGTTACTTAATCTCTGTGTGCCTAGGCTGATTCGCCTGGAAAATGACGGGGTTTGATTTGATAGCCTTTGGGATCCCTTCCAGCCTTAAATCTGCATCATCAAAATTCATTCCTTTCAGTTCAAAATTCTATAGTCAAAGTCATCTTTCTTTACTGCTGCTATGACTAGAGTAACTTGGACCCAATTGCCTGCATAATAAAGTACAAAATTCATAGCCTGACATTTAAGTACCTCCACAATATGGCCCCATTTTTATTATCTCCTCTCATCCCTTAATATACCCCTACTCATGGCCATGGTATCCCAAATATGCTTTTTGATTTCTTACCTCCTTGTCATTGCTCTTCCATTCCCTTCCTCTGATGCCTTTTCCTCAATCTATGACTTTTTAAATCCTGTCTATAATTTAAGGCCAAACTTAAATCTTCACAAAGTGAAGATTAAATCCTTCACAGTCTTTTCTTATTATCCTAAATGGAAAGGGATTTTTCTAACTTGTTTTCTTTTCCTTACTTCTCTCCATACCGGCTCCTTAAGGACAAGGGCAATTCCATTCACTTTTGTATGTCCCATAGCCCCAAACTATAATAAATATGGCCAATATTATATAGCATTTTAAGGTCAATACATTTTATATCACAGTCCTTTTTGAGCCTGTTACACTCATTTTATAGATGAAGAAATTGAAGCAGTTTAAGTGATTTTCCCATGGACACAAGGCTGATAGGTATCTGAGGTGGTATTCAAACTCCAAAATTCGGCATTAATTGTATCACATCAAGCTATGCAAAATAGTTGCAAAAATGAGTGAGAATAAATACAAATATGCATAAATAAATGATTTTAGGTTCTGTACATTTTAAAGAGGAAGCACAGATCTAAAAATATTAATATTATAAACAACAAGAAAATGTGCATTTTCTCAGATGACCCATTTTGTCTTAATTTAGATTCCCCCATTCCTTAAAAAGAAAGAATGTTGCAGGACCAGGAGATCATTATATACTTCAACAACAATACTATATGATGACCAGTTCTGATGGACCAGGCCATCCTCAGCAACGTGTTCAACCAAATCATTTCTAATGGAGCAGTAATGAACTGAACTAGCTATGCCCAGAAAAAGAACTCTGGGAGATGACTAAAAACCATTACATTGAACTCCCAATCCCTATATTTATGCACACCTGCATTTTTGATTTCCTTCACAAGCTAATTGTACAATATTTCAGAGTCTGATTCTTTTTGTACAGCAAAATAACGTTTTGGTCATGTATACTTATTGTGTATCTAATTTATATTTTAATATATTTAACATCTACTGGTCATCCTACCATCTAGGGGAGGGGGGTGGGGGGGTAAGAGGTGAAAAATTGGAACAAGAGGTTTGGCAATTGTTAATGCTGTAAAGTTACCCACGTATATATCCTGTAAATAAAAGGCTATTAAAAAAAAAAAGAATGTTTTGTTTCATTCTCTGCCTAGAACAGGGATCAATACATATTTGTTGAGTAATTGATTTCTTAGGAATTGCTTGAGCAAATACTGTTTTGAAATTGCTAAACTAGGGTTCTGAATCTGAATTTTACCTCTCCGTTTCTTAGCTTCTTTAGAACAGTAGCAACCTAGGCTGAATGAAAATAATGTGCTTACAATAATTTTTATTCTATAATTGTTTATTGGCAAGAATGAATTCTCTTATTCTGAGTTGATATCAAAGAATGTTGAATGTCAATAACTTCTTTCACTAACAATATCACATTATTTAAGATTCACAAATGTGACACTATAACTCAAAAGTAGTTGGTCAAATTCTCAGGTGTCAAGTTTCTCTTTAAATCAGTAAGAAAATTCAGATATCAGTGATGATAATTTCTTTCTTTCTTTTTTTGTGAAGCAATTGGGGCCTAACAAAAGTTCACATAACTAGTAAGTTTTAAGTATCTAAAGCCGGATAGGAAATCAGGTTCTCTTGACTCCAGGGTCAGTGCTCTGTCCACTGTGCCATCTAGCTGCCCCTCAACTAAGATATTTTAAAAGTTCTTTTGTTGATTTCAATAAGCATATTTTGGACCACTGAATATGCTGCTAAGATCAGTGGGATCTTATTCATGCTCTGCTCCAGTTTGGCATAAATTTTAACTGCACTTGACATTCCCAGCCTCAATTATACATTTATAAATTATTGTCTTTTGAAAGTGTGGGGGAGGGGTTAAAAAATCTGATTGCACACAGTCTCTTCTTTTCAACATTCTTTCAAAACATCAAGACAGCTGTGTTCCATTTCAATGTACCCTATCCTTAGAAGATTTGGGCAGTCAAGTGTTACACAAAAATGCAGATCCTCCCATGATCCTTTATGAAGAGCCCAGAAAAGTCTTTACTATATAGGATTTTTACTGATATCAATATGAAAATTGTTCTTGTAGACATAAGGCAAAATTGATCAAGTGTAACTCTGGCTAGTTCTCCTAAGGGTGTGAAAGGTGTTTAGAGATCTAGAGAGGAAGGAAAAAAGCTGAAAATGAAAAAGAAAGAAAAGAACTAATTAAACAAAGATTTTCTCATTAAAGAATAAAAAATATCAATTATTCTGATAAAGATGATCATTTTAAGCTTGCTATCAGTTTTTTATTTAGTGGAAATCCTAATTGCACAATGAACATGGCTAGGACAAACAAAAAACAGAATCCTTTTCACATATCAAGTACAATCACTTTGGACTTCAATTATAAGAAAATTCTATTTTTAGAAAAGTTACAAAGCAGAGAGATAAAAGAATTAAAACTGAAATTTTCAATTTTACTATAATATAATTTTATATTTACCCATCTAATCTAATTATCTTGAAATTCTTGGGATTTCAATTTTTATTGAATAGAAAATTCAACTTCTTATTGTATCATTAGGAAGGTGAAAATATATCTGCAGTGGGCATTAACCCATCAAAAACCATGACCTTAAATCTTGCTATCTCTATGACAGTTTTTTTATCCTCTGAAATATTTATGATTCTTATGATTAATAAGAAATTCTTGTGGTTTTTACTGTGAATCTATGTACTCACCACAGGGAGGCACTGAGAGGAATGGAGTATGACTCATGACACATAACCTTTAAATTGTACATAGCCTTTGACCCAGAGATGCTGCTACTAGATCAAAAAAAGATCAAAGCAAATGGAAAAAGACCTATATGTATAAAAATATTTATAATAGCTCTTATTATAGTGGCAAAGAAATGAAAACTGAGATGCTGCTGAGCAATTGGGAAATAGCTGAACAAACTATGGTATATAAATGTAGTATTGTACTAGAAAAAATGAAGGGACTGACTTCATAGAATCCTGGGAACACTTGTATAACATCCCAAAATGAAGTGAGAACTAGGAAAATAATTTAAATAGTAATGACAATAATGTGGACCATCTTGAAAGGCTTAAGATAAAAGAAATGACCAATCACAATCTAAAGGACTCATGATGAAAAATTCTAGTCACCTACAGAAGGTTACTGGTCTAAGAGAGCATTTGAGGGGGATGAATACATGTTTTGTTTGTTTAAACATATTTATAATGGATTTTTGTCTTACTTTCTCAGTAGAGAAGAGGGAGGTGAAAAGAAGAAAAAATTAGAGCTGAAAATAAAATAGAAATGAATTTTTACAAAAACTTGATTGCTGTTTTTAATGAGCTCTGATTTGGAACAACATGACTATGTAATTAAATATTAAATCTGTGTAACAAGTAGGCTATTGAGATGCCTTTTTCTTGCCCACACTAAGTCCAGATATTTCACTTAACACTACTATTTAAGACTGAAATTTTCCTTTTTCCAAAGTTTATTTTAAAATAATGCTTAAATAATTCTAGTTTTAATTTTTTTTTGCCATTTGATATTCTTTTCAGTATAATAAGCTTATATAAACAGACTTCTAAGGGTAAAGCAAAGTAATTAATGGAGTCTTGCTGAAAATAATAAGTAGTATTTATCTAAAATCATCATCAAGCATTATCTTTAATAGCCATAAATTTGAAGTCGTCACCATAAGATCAGAGATAAAAACAAAGGTGTCAATTATCTTCATAATATTCTCCAATCTTGTACAAGAAATGCAAGCTATAGAAATAAGATAAGAAAATGAAAGTGAAGGAATAAAATTATGCAGTGAGGAAGTGAAAATATCGTTCTTTGCAGATAATGTGATCATATACTTATAGAACCTATTGGATTAACCTAAAAACCTAGCTGAACCAACTAACAACTTTAGTAAAGTTGTAGGATATCAAATAAACTCACGTAAATCATTAGTTTTTCTATGTACTACTAACAAAACTCAGAAAGAAGAAATAGAAAGAAAAATTCCATTTAAAATACCTGCAGTCAGTATAAAATACTTGGGAGTCTACCTGCCATGACAAACCTAGGGAGTAGATGAATGCAATTACAAAGTATTTTTCACTTGAATTAAATCAGATTTTTTTTTAAATGGAGAAATATCAAATTCTCATTGGTAGGTCAAGATAATATAATAAAATTGACAATTCTACCTAAGTTAATTTACTTAGTGTCATACCAATTTAATTTCCAAAGAATTATTTTCTAGAGCTAGAAAAAAATAACAAAATTAATCTGAAAGAAAAAAAAAGGTCAAGAATATCAAGGAAATAAATTTTTAAAATGTGAACGAAGTATCCTAAGTGTTTAGATGTCAAACTATATTACCAAGTGTAAATCACCAAAACAATTTGGTATTTGCTTAGAAATAGAGAGGAAGATCAGTGGAAGAGAAGAGCAAATGACCATAGTAATCTAGTATTTGATAATCCCAAACAAAAACATTTAAAACAAGAACGCACTGTTTAAGAAAAATATCTGGGGAAAAGGGAAAGCAGTTTGGAAGAAACTAGGAATAGGATGTCTCATACTGTATACCAGGATAAGGTCAGAATGGGTAAATGGTTTAGATATAAAAGGTATAATACAAGTAAATTATGGGAGCATGGAAAGATATGTTTATCAGATCTATAAATAATGGAAGAGTTTATAAACCAAATTATTTTTTTAAAAGAGCCATTTCCCATTTTACAAATCACCAAGCATATAAATAAACAGGTAGTCTTCAGAAGAAGAAATCAGAGTTATCAATAGTCACATTAAAATGCTCCAAATCTCTCCAGATTAAAGAAATGTAAATTAAAACAACTCTGAGATGCTACTTCACACCTTTCAGATTAGCTAATATAACCCCCCCCCACCCCCGCGCTTCCCTTCCTCCCAAAAAAGGAAAGTAACAAATTCTGGAGAGGATGTGAAAAAATTGAGACACTGATACATTATTGTTGGACTTGTAAATTAGTCCAAACATTCTGGAGAACAATTTGAAAGTACAGCCAAAATTATAAAACTGTATATTTGACCTAGAAATACTTCAACTAGGTCTATATCCAAAAGAAAGAAAAGAAAAGAGAAAAAGACTTATTTGAACAAAAATATTTATAGTCATTCTTTTTGTAGGAGCAAAGAATTTGAAATTGAAGGGATGTTCATCAATTAGGAAATGGCTTAACAAGTTTTTATATAATTGGGATGGAATACTATTGTGCTATAAGAAATGATAAGTATGGTTCCAGAATGGTTCCAGAAAACATTGGGAAGATTTATATGGCCTCATATAAAGTAAAGTGAGGAGAACCAGAAGAACATTGTACACAGTTAAGATCAACAATTTGCATTTGATATTTCTTCATTCTGAATGATTAATTGTGAAAGACTTAGCTATTCTGATTGAAACAATGACCCTAGAAAATTTCAAAAGACATATGTTGAAAAATTCTATCAACTGCCAGAGAGAGAACTTTTGAACTCTGAATTCAGACTGAAGTATACTTTAATAATTTTTTTCTTTTTTTGCCTGTTTTCTTTAGCAACATGGCTAATGTGGAAATATGTTATACACGACTTTACCTGTATAATCTATATAAAATTGCTTGGCTTCTCAAGGATGGGGAGAAGAATGATATGGCATGAAAGAATTTGAAACTCAAAATATTTTTAAACAAATGTAAAATTTTTACATGTCATTGGGAAGTAATTAACAAGATAAATAACATATATTTAAAAATAAGCTTCTGCATAATCAGCAAAAGAGAGGTAGATTTTGAAAGGGTCCCAAGTAAGCATTTTCCATGTTTTCTTTTCTTTTTTTTTTCTTTATGATAGAAAAAAAGGATCTGGGAAATCCCTCTATGTTAGATCAAAGAAGAGTGTTCTAGCATTTTTCTTCTGAAACTTTGCCAATGTTCTCTTAGTTTATTCTGTTGTTTTTTTTTTAACTCACCTAAAACAGTCTGTCAATCAGTAAGAGGAATTACATATAATGGCATATGTAGTCCTTTTTCTCCTCAAATACTTTTTAAGGTAAAAAAAACTTTAACATCTGGGCACTTTAATTTTCTAAGTATTTCTTGAGGTCACTCAATCTAGTTCCTTAGATTGCTTCAGAACTTCATATAAATTTGAGGATTATTTTAAAAATTGAAATGTTACCTCTAAGAAGAAAAATCATTTTGATATTCCTTTTTTATTATTGCCCATGTTCTTTAAAAATCCTTGGCTATTGTTAAAATGATAGCAACCCAAGAGAGATATAAGCCATCATTGAGCACTGTTGAAACAATGTTTTTGTTTGTTAAATACTTCTATCTTTTAGTATATATTTCCATTTTGTTTTTATTATTAAATCTTTTTATTTTCAAAACATATTCATAGATAAGTTTCAACATTCAACTTTGCAAAACATTGTGTTGCAAAATTTTTTTCCTTCCCTTTCCTCCACTTTCTGGCCTACATTTCAAGTAATCCAATATATTTGTATTTTTGAAACAATATTTTCCAAGTTCAGTGGAACACTACCAAAGTTTAAAAAGTTTGTTTGTTTATTTTTGTGAGAAAGATGATAATCCTTCACCTCTACAAATATTAAAAATTTTTTAATTTAGAAAAATCCTGTCATCTTATTTTTTACTCCATCTATAGAATTGGTGCAGTGGATAGAGCACTAGATTTGTATTCACCTGAATTAAAATCCTTGACTCAGACTTCCCACCTTTGTAATGCTAGGCAAGTCACTTAGCCTCAATTTATTCAGCTGCAAAATAGTGCAAAATAAATAGCACTTACCCCACAGGATTGTTGGGAGAATCAAATGAAATGAAATATGAAAAGTTCTTTGCATACCTTAAAGCACTATAAATTCTAGTGGATATTATTCTTATTGCATATTATTATTATTATTGGATAGTATTGGGACTTTCTGCCTATTACAATTAAGATCTAAAATCTTTCTGATTGTCCTTTATGAAGATCTCCCTGTTCTCTTAATATGAAAATGAATTTTTCTTCCTTAGATCTTACACAGTACTTCCCATCTCTTTTGTTCAAGTATTTTATTTTATTTTCTATTATGGTTATTTGGTAGCAATGGCCTACCTACCAGAATACCCAACAGTGAATGGCTAAAGAGTCTATATTCTATCAGTATCATGAAAAACTACAATATTATTAAAAATAATTGATAAATAGAAAGAAATTTGGAAATAAGTAAACAAATAACCAGATTAAAATATATATACAAAGACTGATTCTAGTGAAAGAATAGAAAAAAATGTAGCCTCTGGCCTCAAAGGCCAGAGATTGGGATCTGAGACCTAGCCCTTTTCTCTTTAAGTTGTATTACAAATTTGGGACTTCATTTCTGCAAGTTTTGTTACCTCACAATTATAAGCTATACCTCATGGAAATCTTTAACTATTTGCTAAATACTTCTACCACTTTTTATTGTAAAAAGTACATTGTATTTGGAGTCAAATAAACTGGATTCAAATTGAAATTCTGCTTCTTATTTTCTTTGTGACCATGGAAAAGTGACATTACCTTTCTAGGTATCTAGTTCCTCATCTGACAAATGAGAGGGTTAGAGTCAATGATCATGGAAGCCATTCCAGCTCTAGCACTATAGGAGCATAGATATAAAAGTGACAGGACCTCAGAGACTCTTTGTTCCAACCCCCTTATTTGACAAATGAGGCAACAGAAGCCCAATAGGTAAAGTTATTTGTTGAAAGACTAACCAGAAATGTCAGAAATAGGATTTGAACCCAGGTCAGCCACAACCAGCATGTTTCCCACACCCACTGTGCTATATCTTATTTATATTTCTTTCTTAGCACTTTGCTAGTGTAAAGCTCAGGATAGAGTAGGTACCACCTACCAAATGTATTGGCAATTCTTTCATTCCTGGGAGGTAATTTATCAACATTATGATCTATAAAAAAAAGGTTCTTAGAATCGAAAATTGTGTTTGTAAGTCATAAATCAAGAAGCCAATGTATTCCCCTCAAAGTAAACCAAGCCAAAAAACTTCAGAACATAGATGTAACCTATTCCACATAACTAATTCCATATTGCCTTTTAATTGAAATGTTCTTACTGAACCTAATTCAGTTTGAATAAACCTAATTTCCTGAATGCACAGTCAAAGGATCATTCCTGTTCTTCATTGTTTACAAGACAGAAAGGAGACATTTTCTATTAAACTCACTTCTTGTTGGCTCTTATAGCATTTCTATTTCCATCACCATTTGATTCTCTCATCCTCCTGAAAAGCCTTCAGAACGTCATTGAACTATTCAGTTATGTCAGTGTTAGACACCTTCATTTGCCAATCATGTCCTTCTGCAATTGTTTTACATTCCATGTTTGTTCATTTCCTTTTTAGCTTCTTCCTGGTTGACTTATTAAGACAGTTGGGTGATTATCTTCCTGCAGTACATATTTGCCACTGCAGTATTAAATATCCTGCTGCACAGATCTTTTCCCCTCACATAAGGCAGTGAACTATTTATGTCTTTGTATGGCCTTTATAAGTCTTTTCATATGAGATTGGCTTAGAGTTATCAATATTTAGGGGATACATTTTAATGATCTCCCAGATGCTAGTATCTTTCCTCAAAAATTACATTGTATTTGTTTTCTATGGATTTTCTCTATACTTATATACCCAATATATCTCCCACAGTACAATGAAAGATCCTTGAGATCAAGGCAAGGTGCTAGGCTAGCCCTACTTCCTTAGTTGCTACTGCCTTTCTCCCCAAAAAAGTCTTTAACCCCAAAGAGCTTACATTTTATTGAAAGATACAAAATATGCATAGATAATTCAAAACAGATGACTTAAGGAAGGAGGGGACACATTACTAAGGAGATCAAAAAAGGGTTCTAAGAGAAGGTATGTTGAGCCTTTTAAAAAACTAAGGATTCTAAGAGCTGGCGGTAGAGAAAGGTTATTCTAGGCATGGAGGACTGCTTTTTGTTTTGGTTTGTTTTTTTAAGAGAATGAAGTCAGAGAACAAGTCATGGGAACAGCAAGAAGTAGTGTTAGGACTAAAGTTGGCAATATAGAATGATGGGAAACCAGCTTTGGTATAGTAAAAAACTTTGAAGAGAGAACTAACACTCTGCCAGGATAAATAACAAGACAGTGGGAGACTGACTCTACTCTACTCCGTGGGACCTTACACAAGTATTAGTTTACCTTCCCTATATCCCGGTTTCTGAGAGAAGGGGTTGAACCAAATAGCCATTGCAATCCCTTCAAGCTATACATCTATAATTCTCTGAAGAATAAGACCTGTAGATGCAATGATTTTTAGATCAATAATTATCCCATCAAAGGATCTCTTCTAGCAAAGGATGGACAACCAAATATCAGAGCTATAATGCCTAAGATTCGTGTTCATTGATGTGACTAGATGCTCTGAGAGATTCTGTCCAATTTGGAGATTCTATGACTATGGAAAGAGATACATGATAAAGTGACCAAGCTTGTAGAAGCCATGAAATAAATCTTCAAGTTTTTTTTTTGTTCTCTTTTTATGTAATGTAGTCTTGGTATTGTTCTATAATACTTAAATTCAAATAGCACCATTTTAAATGTGGGAGTAATGAATGTCTCTAAAACAGCCATTGATTATAATGATATCATGTCAGTGTCACCAAGTCATACCAGTACTATGGTACGCAGTTGAGATAAGTATTGAAAAGTACTTTCAATCTTATGCTTTCCTGTGTTATTAATGTTGAAAAATAAGAGGAAAAAACATATGGTAATATGCATCATTAAACATATTCATTATGAGAGCTTCATTGTCAAATGCTATTTTCCATTTCAGTTTGAGAATCTACAGCCTTAAAATTTTGTTGTACACTTCTGATTATTTTTGACTAGACCAATTGAGATTTAAGAATTTTGTTCCCACACTATGTTCTTAGAGAAGCTTATTTGTTAACTACAATGAGCAGATGAGTCATAAGTATTCAGGATGATTTCAGAAAGAGAGACTTATATGAACTGATACTAAGTGAAGTGAGTAGAACCAAGAGAATATTGTATATAGCTACAACAAGATTACACAATGATCAATTCTGATGGATATAGCTCTTTTCAACAGCAAGGTGATTCAAGCCAGTTCCAATAGACTGGTGATGGAGAGACTCATCTGCATCCAGAGAGAGGACTGTCTATGGATCACAACATAGTATTTTCATTTTTTTGTCTCCGTTGTTTGCTTGCATTTTGTTTTCTTTCTCATTTTTTTTCTTTTTGTTCTTATTTTCCTTGTGCAGCATGATAGTTGTGGAAATATATATAGAAGATTTGCACATATTTAACATATATTATTTTACTTGCTATCTAGGGAAGGTGTTGGGGGAGAAAGGAAGGAGGAAAAAAAATTTCGAACACAAGGTTTTGCAGGGGTGAATGTTGAAAACTATTTTGAAAATAAAAAGCTTTATTTAAAAAGTCTTAAGTTTTTATTGTCCCAAAATACAATAATATGCTTTTAAAAATCTTATAAATTAGGTTATTAAACTTTTCTAAATGTATATAAATCACAGCTCTCAGAAACATAAGGAAAGCAAGTGACTTACAGAAAATCCTATTTTATAAAGGTATACTTGGACCCTGATCAATAAAGTATTCAAGCACAGTGATAAGCCAGATTGACACTACAAAAGATAAAAAAAATGAAGGCTAAAATCTAATTTTCACCTCATTTATTCAGATTATAGGATAGACGAGAAGGGAGGTGATTGCCTGGAAAAATATGTATAACTGATTATAAAAATCAAGAAGGGAAAGGTTAAGATAAACACAAACTTCTTTATCAAACTCAAACATACTCAAAGAGGAATTGCCCTTGAACCTTGAAGGAGGGAATTTATAAATAAATCAAGGGAAATGCAGTCTTAATCTAGCAGGAAATAAATAAATGGAGTGCATTTTTCTGCCCTGTTGCTTAGATTGGAAGAACCTAGGAATTCACAATCCTAGAATCAGGCTGTGCTAATGGGCTCTCAAAGCTTCACTCCATCTAGCCAACCCTATTCAGTTATGCTTTCTTAGCCTGGCTATATTTCAGCCTGATACCTGAATGTGTACTGACCCTTCCTCGTCCCTTTTCTATTTTTTTGCTCTGAGAACCATAATCAAATCAATATAACTACTGGTACTTGAAAAAATATATTCATTAAGTGCTCTCTTGTTCGATGCATCATCCCAGTGACTTCTCTGACCACCCTCCCTTTGCTACTGTTCCCAAAAGTTGTTTCCCTTATTAGGATATAAATTCCTGGAGGGCAGAACTATATGGCTTAGTACTGTGCCTCACATGTAATAAACATTTAATAAATGCTTTTTGATTCATTTTTTCTTTACTCTAAAAAGTAAAAGCAGAAAATGTTCATGGAATATTTAGATACATTCATTAATAATATTATAAAAAGTTAGGTGAAAATGGAGATGATCCATGCACATTGCCAACTTTTTCAGGTTAATATCAGTATGGACAAACACTATTTTCCTTTGAGGAACCATAACTAGGCAAAACCGTGTTCAAGATCATGTGACATCAGGGTAAAAGGTGGGTGAGGAAATGGAATGGGGAAAGAATGACAAGGCAGCCTAGGGGCAACTTCACTGCCATGGTGTAGGGGAAGTCTGTTCCCTCAGTGAGTTCCACAGAGGCAATCTACTCAGGGCAGATGACTAGAGACAAAGCTTGAGGCTACGATTGCCTTTGGAAGGAATCATGGAAACCTAACTTATAAGGAAGCAAATGTCATGTCTTTCTGGCACCTGGTACAAAGTTCCAATTAAAAACTGGTTCTGATTCTTTCCCATGAGTGTACCATAACAAAATATTACAACATACCAAATACCAAAATAAAATGTTAATAGATTTAAACTGTTCTCTTCTATAATCTTTTTTTTTTTTTAAAAAAAAGCACAAATAATATTTTATTCTCTCCCATAGGTGCAATTAATTACCTAATCCAGTGACCTCTTCTTAGTGTTTCTTTTTCTTAAGCACCCTGTAAGATTTTACACTATTGTTTACCCATCTCTGTGTTTTTTCCCCTATGTTTTTGTTACTATACTTTCATGTTCTTCTCTTACTTTTCTGCTCAATCTTTCTCAGGCTCTTTCACTTTTCTTTGAAAGTCCACATCACACTCTTTATTTATGTATATATCCCAATGCTCTATCCTGGGCAGTCTTCCATGGGTCTAATTTTGATCCCAATGAAGATGACTTCCAAGTCAAGATAACCATTCCTGGGATTTCTTTCCTGAATTCCAATTCCACATCATTAACTATCTGCTTAATTCTTCTTAGAAGTCTGATAGATATATCAGAGTAACATATTCAAAAAGGAACTCAGTAATTTTTTTACTCAAATTTACCATTCTATCTATCCACATTTCTGTTAAATGCACCACTAGTTTGCAACCTCAGAATCACTCTGGAATTTTTACTCTCTCTCATATCCCTAGTATACAATCATATGTCAAAGCTCCACACCATTTTTCATATGCATTTGTTCTTTTTCTTCAAACAACCACCACCCTAATTCAGGCTCTTATAATCTCTTGCCTAAACTCTTGCAATAGCTTCTATAGTGTTATTCTTTTCTCAAATATGCTCTTTTAAATCCATCTACCTATATCCATCTACCCAGGCCATCCCTCTGTTGCCTGTGCTTCCGACTTTCTGAACTTAACTATCAACCCCATTTTCAGCTCCCTTTTGTGTTCTGCCTTGCCCACTAGAAAGTAAATGTCTTGCTGTTCAGAACTGTCTTAGTTTTTGCTCATACGTGTGTGTCCAATGTCTGGAAAAAAAGCAAATTTTTAATAAAGATTTGCTGTGCTACATTGTCTATTAATTGCACTAGAATAAAATGTAAGCTCCTCTGTTTCACATTTATACTCCTTCACAATCTGTGTTCAAACTATCTTTACAGACAGATTTCATATTACTCTCATTTTTTCTTCTATGTTCTCATCATACTGTCTTTTTCTATTCCCTGTACATAATGTTTTCTTGCCTTCCTTTGCACTTAGGATAGCCCTCATGACTAGTATGCCTTTCCTTTTTACCTCTCCCTATTCAAATCCCTAATTGCCTTCAAACTTCAGCTTCAGCATCACTGTTGCAACAGGCTTTTCCCGATCCATGTCCACTCCAGTTATTATCAATCTTGCCCCAAATCTATTTCTATAATATATCATATACCTTACATCTACTTGTTTGTGTATTTGTAGTTTCTTCCATGCCCCTTGAAAGTGAAGAATTATTTAATTTCTATCTTCTTATTCCCAGAATTTAGCTCAGACTCTGGCACATAGTGCTACTAAATATTTGCTAAACAAAAGTAATTAACATTTCTATAGCTTTTTTAATGTTTGCTATCTGTCTCTATATAAACTCATTATATAATATAATATGTAATATATAATTACTCATATATAATATGTATTACTCTCTACATAGAGTTATATATAATATATAGAAAGAGGAAGAGTGATATATATGTTCTGTGTACATATATACATATATTTTATGTATATGAAACAGAGAGACAGAAAGAGAGAAAGGGAAAGAAAAGAGAGATCATTTTATTTGATCCTCACAATAATCCTGTGAGGTAGGTGAAAAGATAATTCTGTTTTGTATAGAAGAAATTGAAATGCAGAGAGATTTAGTGATTGATCCTGTTACACACAGCTGAGCATCTAAGTAGAGATTTAAACTCATTTTTTCCTTATTTCAAAACTGATGATCTCTCTATGACACTATGATCAAGGTATGCTGTAAAGGGTATCTTAGTCATATATAATTTAGATTAGATAACTGCAGAGATCCTTACAACTCTCATGGAGGAAGTTACAAAGAAAATGCAAAATTAAAAAAAAGATGGACTGGACATTTGACAAGATCCATGATAAGAGATGGAAAGCCTGATGTTAAAAAAAAATGACAGGCCTCCAACCCATTGGGTGAAATGTCAACACAACCACCACTTCTCCCCCTCTTCGTGATGAACTTTATAAAGAACTCTGGCAAAAGTAAAAATAGGATGTACAGGTATAGATAGGTTGCTATTTTTATTTGGGAGGAGGAAACTCAAGTTAAAGTCACAAATATATTTAATTATTGGAATTTCATGTGCATTATTTTATTACTATGATAAGTCCAGAATCCATGGTTTAATTGGCACAAACATTCCTCTAACACTGTCTAGGATGTATCCCACAAACCCTCTATTTCTTTGTAAATGGCTTTGGTGAGTTGCTATGGCATGTGTGTGTGTGTGTGTGTGTGTGTGTGTGTGTAATATATCTATCGACTGATAGACAGCTTAATGGATAGCCAAACTGAATTACCAAAATACATACATGTTCCTTGGGTTACCTAGAATAGAAAACTTCATATCCATAGACCACAGTTCATCTATGATTTGGTAGAAAAGTTTTTAGGGAACTATTATAAGGCAGAGCTATTATGTGAATTTTCTGGTGTCGTGCAATTAAGTATCAGAGATGGGATTTGAATGCACTATATATCAAAGTGAACCAAAAAATCTCTGAAAGACATTATCATTTTTGTTGAAAACAAAATTCCAAATCCATTTTATTAAAATGTTATCTCTACAAAAAAGAAATATTCTGCTTCACACAACATAATGCAAAAACAATAAATACTTCATCTAATTTCCATAGAGACTGAGGAAATCAGAAATTAAATGGCTATTTGAGGCAATCCAACTAGGTCAGCTATTTAAAATTAATAACCAAAACTCCATATAGTCATTCAATTCTATTATAATATTATTATAACCCTGGTACCAATGATTAGGGTAACACTTGCTATAAACAATTTCTGCACTATAGTGAAAGAGATACTCTATGTACAATGAGAGTGCTATATGACAAAATGCATAAATCATTACAGCAAAGCACCCAATAATCAGGGTTTTTAGCAGTTTCTCCAAAGTAACATTTAAGAAAATTAGTTACTAATTTCATAAACAAAGCAAAAATGACTGATGATGGATGATAAATTTGTGGGAAAAAAAAAACAAAAGAAAACATTCAGAAAAAAAGAAGAGTGGCTTATTCTTCAGCCATGCTTTTAATTTTTCCTTTTATCATTTTTTCCTTCTTATGTCATTCAATATATGAAAGTACTGGTGGGTGGAGTGAAGAGGCTTAATAAGCAGTAATGGAGTATATTTTCATTTTTTGTTTAAGTCTCACATCAATATTCAAAACTTCTTAAAGTTCCAGAGGGAGACTACTGGGCCATCCAATAGTTTTAAATAATAAAAAAAAATTTTTTTCTTGATAATTGAAATAATTGAAGCATATCTGGGTACACTTGGTTATACACATCTGACATCACAATAAATAATTTTCATTCCCTTCTTGGTATTGTACAAGTGTTAAATATTTGTAGAATGCTATTATAATTCCTTTGTGTCAAGACTGAACAAAGATGGGCTCTGAGTACTACTTTAATCTTTCACTATAAATTAATTCCACTGTTTCTTTAATAATATTCGATATTTATTTGCTCCTCCCAGGATCCTTTATTTCTTGTTTATAATCCATTCTCATACTAAACTCATGTGCCAGTTTCTCTAATATTAATGGCAAAAATGATTATTATACGGCAATCAATTCCACACCTGCTTCCAAATGAATTTATATTTTACCTTTCCTAATTTTTCCTAAAAATTTAGCATTTCCAAAATTGAATTTCTGACAAACACCTGCTGCCAATTACTCTTTGTTTGGTTTTAAGTACAATTTTATTTTACTTTGGGCTTTCTGTTTTGGGGTTTTTAGCTCCAAACACCTATAGGATTACACAGATTTTTCTTCTCTACTGGTTTTGGTTCTTAGCAAATACTAATAATTTTCCACTGCTCTGAGTACTGCCAAAATTGATCTGGATGGTTGCATTTGATGACAACATCATTAACACATGATGCCAAATATTTTTTCTCTAATTTTAACCATTCACAAGAGAACAGTTCTGGGAGCAACAATGGTTTGCTAAGGAATTATTTTTGAAAGAAAACCAATTTTTGCCTTCTCTTCTAGTATCTCAAAACCTTCTGTAGAGCACTTTAATTTTTCTTGTATATGAGAAAAAGTAAAGTCTAATCATTTTTAATCTAAAATTTATCTTCTTAAAATTTTTCTAATATACTTTCTAAAAGAAAAGGGATAGTTACTAAGACAATTCTCGGAGAAAAGCTAAGTAACTTTTCACAAATCACACTGCTAATCATCATTAAGAGTTATAACCAGAACTGAAATTCATAGTCTCAATCTTGTCTACAGAATGACGATGAAATACTATGCACATTTTTCCTACTTTTAGAAACATGGTAAAATGTATATTCAAAAAAATATAATAGTCAATTTTTTATTAACTATAATAAGTTGTTAAGGAAATGAAACTAATGAATAATTGCACATATATGTACATTTTATATGTACACATATGAAATGGGTATATGGGATGACAAATGAATATTTACTGATAATAAATAAATGACATATATTAGACTCCCAAGTACAGGGACATCATGGTAATCAAAAGACTCCCAGATTTGGAGTGAGAAAACCTATATTCAAGTCCCAGTTTGATTATTTACTCTCTGCATTGTTAGAATAAGTCACTTTTGTTCTCTTAACTTTAGTTGCATTGTGGGTAAAAAGAAGGTGTTGGTCTAAAAATGATCCATAAGGTCCCTTCTTTCTCTAAACTTTTAAGTTATACATGCAAATGTAAGAAAGTGATGATTTTTTTAAAATAATGACACAGTGAAAAAAATGAAAAATCACTTTAAATGGCTTTAGAATACATTATGAGCATTTTCTCAGTAAATTTACCTTCTTAATTATATTTTGTTCAGACTAATATCAAAATCAGTTTATATTCTTTCAGCAAATACCACAGAAAATGGCCTAATTACCCATTAGTAATTGTCACAGATTATAGGAACATAAATTTCGGAGCTAGAACGATTTCAGAGGTGATCTGGTCCAATCATTTCAATTTAACAGATGAAGTAATTGAGGTCAAGAAAGAGAAAGGAACTTGCTCTGAAACTTTTAGATAACAAATTATATAATCCATAAAAAATATAACCTGTGGAAACAAATGAAGTTTGACTTTACAGAAAAAACTCAAAAGTTCTTATCTTAAGTAATCGTTTCAACAAGCTTTCTCATCAATTCTTTTCTAGAAGTTAAAAAAAAGTTGATGAACTGAGTTGCATTTTCTAACTACAGTCCTTGCAGGGTAGTGGTCATATGCAAAAAGAATAGAAATAATAGGCCCAAATTTTTCAGGATTGTCAAGAAACTTTGGAGGTCATTTAGTGCAATCTGTACCTGAACAAGAATTTCCTCTATTATGTACCCTTTAAAAAGCCATTTAGCTTTTCCTTGAATACTTCCAATAATGGGGAACCCAGCACTTCTTAAGGTAACCCATTTTATTTTTAGATAGCTCTAACTTTTTAGAAAACTTTCTCTTATAAGAAGTACATTTATGCTTGATATGTGTATATGTGCATATGGGTATGTATTCTTTTGCTTATTGTCTTGACTTAAAAACATTTAAGAACTACTTGCCATCATTCAAATTGTTCCTCCAAATAGAAGGCAACACAAACCATAAAACTGAATTTGTCATGGATCTAGACCACTAAGGAATCAATTTATCTTGTCCAATCCAATTGATGATCTGATGAATGCAAACAATTTTTAAGTAGAAGTTGAATTAAGTAACCTAGCCCAAAATAGCACTTGGAATCTCCAGAACTCTGCTTCTGTGAGGATTTTTACAAATTTCTGTATATCTTTATTCCCAAGGATATTCTCTAGAGTCAAGGCTACAGTAGTTACCTCAATGAGACTGTCTGCTAAGTCCCACCGTTCTCTAAAAATAGTCCAATAGAGGGGTTCTTCTGGTCCTCACTAAGACTTTTAACAATCCTGTTAATTCAATTCAATTCAACAAACATTTGAAGTACCTACTATTCCATGCAAAGATGTATTTTAGGCAACAGGATGCAAACACACACACACATGTGTGTGTGTGTGTCTGTGTGTGTGTGAGAGAGAGGGGGGGAGGAGAGAGAGAGAGAAAGAGAGAGAGAGAAAGAGAAAGAAACAGAGAGATACACAAAGACAGACAGAGAGAGATAGAGAATGAGAGAAAACAAGAGAGAGAATGAGAGTGAGCAAGAGAAGGCGGAGCATAGAGGCAGAGAAATAGAGAAAGGGGGAGGGAAGAAGAGAAGAAGGAAGGAGAAAGAAGGAGAGAGGGAGAAAGAGGAGGAAGCAGGGAGGGAGAGAGTACACACATTTTTACATCCCATTCCACAACTTAATTACTTCTAACCATTGAGATCAAGCTACTAGTTCTGATTTCCCACCTATGGTGGACTTGGAGATAGTACAAATTTTATGGACATAGTTTTGAGCTAGAAATACTAAGGACCCCCAGAGAAGTTATGTTTCCTCAACATATGTACACTTTGGTTGAAATCAATGTCATAGAAGAACCTATAAGTCAAAGTTGGAAAGTATCATAATGTGCTGAATCTAAATATAACCTATTCTCTTATGGGGATCTTCTTATATGATCCCCCAATCATAATTCAATACAAGAGAAATATTACCTTCGGTTCCAAGTACTGCTAGACAAAATGCTTAGGATATTTGGATGCAAACAACTTCTATCCAGATTTCAAACCAAAGTTCCCTTCCCAAGGATATACCTAAATATAAAATTAGTATATGCTTAGTACAAGTCAACTGCACCAAGTGCAGTGAAGTCTTCTTTACATGAACCACTCAAGTAGTTCTAGAAATCCCAATCCCAACCAACCAGTTCTATTCATTGATCAAATCTGGGGAAATTCAGAAACTTCTGTTAATCTGATCTAGCAAAGCATACTAAGGTTTTCCAGTAATTTAAGAAATAGTTCATTTCAGATCCTTTTTTGATACACCTTGAATGCAAAGAAACGGCTCATTGTGGAGACTAATGTGTCTAAAACACAACTCTGAAAGGATTCTTTCACAGCTATTTCTGTATTCCCCAATTGTTCGAGTACTTCTCAGCCCTATAAGCACTTCTCCTGGAATCTGATTAATGTAGAAGAGAGTTAGTTATTATTAACTAGGAAAAGAAAACGTTTGTAATCATAGTCACATATGAGACCAATATTCAGACTTAATTGTTTTCCCTTCAAATGGACATAATGCCTGTGCCCCAAGGATCAGCATTAGATGGGCTCCTGTATCTTAATTCTTATGGCTGTCTCTTTTGAAGAAAGTCTATAGAAAGTTGCATCTTTTCAATGACAAGTGAGAAACAGACTGTGTTGGCTTATTCAAGACCTCACAAAGTTATTGTGACTTTTGATGATCACATCAACGAGTATTTCCAGTCAAATCAAATGTGTGAGCTCAGGCCAGACCAAGGACACAGTAAGGTGTCCAGAAAATTTGCCTGCCAATCTCCCACCATCCCCGAGGAACAAAAATGTTAAACTTCCATCATGGAATTGACCTCATCCCAATGATACAATGCCATCTTGATGATGGTAGCTAAAACGACAAAAATGGCTTGCTTCCTCCCTTTCAATGAAATTCCTACCAGGGTCAACATATCCTGAGGGATATCTTGGTGGAGAGAGCCAACTTTACATTCAGGAAATCTGGAATCAAAGCCTACTTCTGACACATATTATTTATATGATAGCTTTAGATAGCTTTCTACGACCAAAAATTGTAGACTACAAATTGTTAAATTATTATTCTGCACAAGTTGAAAACATTTCCTCACTGAAGGCCTCCATATCAACAAAATCATAAATCTGGACCAAAAAACAAAACAAAACAAAACAAAACCACACAAACAAAAACTCCAAATCCTCCAATCCCTTATGGGAATGACTATATAACTATTGTCACTAATGCCATCTTGCAGAAGATGCTATATACGGTCAATGTATTTAGCTTATTAGGAGATTAGGCACACTTTAATCCTAAAGTAGAAGGCCAACTCTGGCTGTGCTTTTATAACAACAGCAAAACCTCTCAGAAACTTGTAGAAAATGTAATAAGACTATTTCTCATGACTCTGGTGGTAAGTCCTGTGGCTTACTGGCTAGGATTATCCTCCTAACTCCCTATATGCTCCATGTTTCATGAGTAATTGTGCTTTTTTGAAAAAAAAGATTATAGAAAAGAACAGTTCCAATATGCTAATGTGTTTATTATAGTATTCCCATGGGAAAGAATCAGAACCAGCTTATAGGTGAGTGGGGCTTTGTACCAGGTGCGAATAGGTCATGGCATTTATTTCATGGTAAGATAGGTTCCCATGATTCCTTACAAAGACAACTACAGTCCCCAAGATTTGTCTCAAGATCACTTGCCTGTATGGGATTCTTTGGAGTGATAGCTTCACCTATTTCACAGCAAAGAAGCTGTCTCATCTGCCATCTTACCATTCTTTCCCCACTCTTCCTACTCTGCTGCCAAACAGTCTTGAACATTGAAAATAACATGAATGGACAAGGAGAACATATTGCTCAGGAGATCTGTGATTCATAGCAATTGTAGGGCTGTGGTCATTACCTGGCTTAATGGGAAAGATGCAAATTTAAAGGAAAGACAGGATTGTAAGAATACAATAAGTAAGTCCCCAGAGTTAATAGAGACATTCTACCATATGCTATTTAACCAAGAAATTGATTTAAGATATTCAAGGAAAAAAGATAGTACTCAAACCCATATCTTAATGGCTTAGTGAATTAGAAGAGGGGACATAGCAAATAACATAAAAGTATAAGTTTTGGGGATCTTGGTTGAATTAGAGAATCAATTTTTCTATCAGGCCCTGAATTTAGTTTCCTGATCCAAGATTGGGCTTTCTGTCATAAATCTTTTAACCAGTTTTCAGATTTCTCTTAGCATCATCTTAGCAAAATATAGTAAAATCCAACTGGTCTTTTGAGTTTATACTTATATTAATTATCTCAATTCAAATCCATTCTCATTAGAGTTAGTATTCAGAAAATTTTTTTCTCCACCCCATGTTTAATTAATTATTGATATGTGATATTTTCCCTGGATAGGGGACAATTCAAGGAAGAAGCCAATCTCCCCACTTCTGACTTTGAGTAACTATGATTACATCTCTGTTCCAGTCCCCATCCACCTTTGTCCATGTTTTATTCTCTCCAATTGGTATCTAAGGACATCAGTGAACTTTTCTTCCCCAGTAGCCCTTCCAATCATCTTTATATTCTTTGATTACTTATGGCTTTTGGATGAGATGATTGTCACCATCTCTATTCCTTCCAACTAGATGGACAATCATTTTCTATGCTATTGTCTCCTAAAATCCTTCATATACCTCCAAAGACTTGGCACAGACATTTGACATACTGATGTTACCCAAGGATCTCTGGTCTGTGGATGATTTCCTTCTGGGTTTTGTCATATACTTTACAGTGAAACAATTTTTTCCTTATTTTTGATATTTATACCTATCTAGCTTAGCACAAGTCATAAAACATAGTAAGAGCTTAATAAATGATTTTCATTTGTTCATTTATTCATTCTCTTATCTCTTACCGCAGACATCCCCCTTTTCTTTCTATAAAATTTTTGTCCATTTAACTTCCTCCTTATTTTTTCTGTTCCCTTCCATATTCATCCTAATTCTTAAAAGAAAACATAAAACATTCATAAAACTATCAAAATGGGATAGGGTGAATTTAGAAGGAATTTCTTTTAAAGATACATTATACTAAGGCATAACTTTAGATTGAAACTCTCTGTTCAAGCTAATGGAAACAATCTTCTTTTAGTTTGCACTTAATCTAAATCAATGCCATAGAGATATACAATTCTATCTTCATGGTCTAGGTCAGATTATCAGTTGTCCTTGACAATGACTGTTAAAGAAATTAATTGTTATGAAGTGTCAAAGTTGAACATTATAAAAATGGGGCAGAAATTGAGGAGACACGAATGCACATGAGATTCATTGTTTCATTTGCCATGCAATTAATTTTTTCCACTTGTTACACAATTACTCCCCCCCGATACTCACTATATATCAAGGCTGAAACTGTTAAGCCTTCTGCAAGTTAAACTGATGAGAGTATGATGAGATGATCTCTGGGATAGTCACAGAGGATGAAGGCTAGAAGTGGGCTGAAGAAGTGACTGTGGGCTGTGGCAAAATTGTCACTTCCAGTGATGATCCAAGTGACAATCAGTAGGAGACTGGGTAAAGCTGCCATATATGATTCCAATGACAGAATCAAAAAGAATGTAGGGAACAGATGAGAAAAAAAATTGAAAAGGCTGACTGAAAACATTGCAGAAACAATTACATGAAATGATCTTTCACAATGAAAAGAATGTAATGACTGGAATCAGAAACAAAGTGAAACTTTTTCCTTGTTGCTTAATAGTTACATTATTAATTAATATGACCACTTAGCAAGTTAGGAAGAAAAACACAAGGTTAATTACAGTGAGATTTTAGTGTCTGTGAGCAGGATCTTAAAACTGTGTATACTCCCAAATTACCTTTTATTGTGTTGGATATGTAGTATATACTTTTTGAGGAGAGGGGGAAGTGAATAAAAACAAATAGGTGGAAAGTCTATTAGCATGGTATGGAGTAGAATGACAGTATTCCTTAGGATGTGATAAATACATATCGTAACTAATTTACCTAAATTACCTTATTTATGATAAAGGGGGATATAGGAATAGGGCATAGACCCATGATTTCATTTGTATAGAGAACTCCCAAAAGAGGAAACTCCTTTTCCCAACAAAAGCTGGTATCTCATTGCTATAATTAGAAAATTGTCTAAAGAATTGAGTTATTTAATCACTTGCCTGGAAATCACATAGAAATAAACTCAAGGCTTTCTGACTATTAAGCCATCTCTCTTTGATGTTATACTGCCTTTCACAATTATGACAAAATAATGAAAAGAAAAAATGCAAAAGCTAACAATAATCACAAATACCTATTTGCATTCTTATCTACCAATTTGCATTCTTATCTACCATACCAATGGAAAATAAATTGTCCAACAGGATCACAAACTCTTTGCATTAAAAGCTATCTCTGTGACAATCTGGCAACTAGATGGCATTGTAGATACATCACAAGACAGAATGAGGAGGACCTGAGTTCAAATCCAGATGAGACACTTTAACCTGTGTGATATTGAGCAAGTCATTTACCTTCTTCTGTCTCAATATCCTGAACTATAAAACTGGAATAATAATAGGACCTACCTCTAAGTTTGTTGGGAATATCAAATGAAATAATAATTGTAAAATAAATGATGCCTGAAACATAGCAGGTGGTTCATAAACGCCTATTTTCTTCTTTCCAACCTAGTTTAACACAAATCTACAAGAATCCCCTCTACAAAATACTTGACAAGTGGGCAGCTGTCTTCTCCTTAAAGACTTCTATTTGAAGGGGTTTCCTACCACCTAAAAGAGTCCATTTTGCTTTTGGACAATTCTAATTGTTATGAAGTTCTCCCTTATATTGAGCTAAAATGTGCCTCTCTTCATCTTTCATACTCTGCTCATTGTTCCGTCCTCTGGGACCAAGAACATATCTAAATGCAGCTAGATGGTAGAATGTAGAGAGCACTGGATCTGTACTCAGAAAGAGCTGAGTTCAAATCTAGCCTCAAATGCTTATTAGTTGTGTGACTTAACCTGTGTCTGCTTTAGTTCCTTTACCCATAAGACAGGGATAATAAAAGTACCTGCTTCCCAGGGTTTTGTGAGAATCAAAGGAGATAATATTTGTAAAAAATATTTAACACAATGTCTGGTACATTGCCAGTGATTAATAAATGCTTGTTTCTTTCCTTTCTTAAGTTCTCTTCCACTTGATAGCCTTTTATATGGTAGAAGAATTATCATTTCTCCTAAATCTTCTAAAAATACTACTTCATTTAACTGATCCTCTTGTGGCATGATCTAGAGTAGAGGTATCAAGCACAAACCCCCAGATTATATGTGGCTCACAACATTCCCAAAGTGTAGCCCCAATAGATTAAAACATAATTGGAAAATATTTAATAAAATAAATAAAATACAATAAAACATATATCATATTATATATCAAATATATCAAATTTAATATATCAATTTAATATATCAAATTTAAGTGGAAACAGCAGCCACTAAACTGGACATAAATATGTGGCCTAAAGGATTCTCATGTCCAGTTTAGTGGCTGCTGTTTCCACTTAAATTTGACTTTCTTAAATTAAGGAGAGTAGCTAGGTGATATAGTGCATATGAAGTACCAGGTCTGGAGTCATGAAAACCTGAGTTCAAATTTGGCTTCAGATATTAGATGTGTGTGACTCTGGTAAGTCACCTAACCCTATTTACCTCAGTTTCCTCATCTGTAAAATGAGCTGGAAACTACTCCAGTATCTTTGCTAAGAAAAACTTAAATGCAGTCAGTAGAGCTGGATACAACTGATATAACTGAACACCAAAAACTAGGGTACGTTCAATATCCTGACTACTTTTATCCAAATCTGTCAGAGTTCTTCCAAAAATGTGATATCTAGAACTGCTAGTCAATACTTTAGATGAGGTCCAAGTGAGGCAATGTACAATGGAGTTGTTTGCTTCCCTCATTTTGGAAACTATTCTTCTTTCAATGCTGTCAAAGTTCTCATTAGCTTTTTCTGGATACTGTGTTACACTGTTGACTCATTTTGATCACTAAAATCGTTAAAGCAAAAACTGTTATCTAGACATGCTTTTCTACTTGGGAAGTTAATTTTTGGAAAATAAATTGTGGAATAGAAAACTAGCATCATCTTAAGGCAAATGTAATACACCATAAGAAATAACATTATAACTGTTTTTAATTTTTAGACTGGGAGAAGAAAATGTGACATGTTGAAATAAATGTCTTCTTGTGACATCTACTGCACCATTATAATGTACAAAGTTACAAATATTCCATCCTAGCATTAACAAAAAATAACCATCTACCTCTACTTCATTATCTCTGAATGTAGCTTTTGGAATTCCTCTCGATGAATGAAGACTCTTGGCTCCACCCTTCTTTTTCCTACTCTTCCCTTTGTTCTCTGGAAGCTCTTCAGTATTTATTTCAATAGAAAACTCATTCTGATCTGTCTCATAATGAATCACTCTATCTTTCTGGTATACATGCTATGCAACTCTTCTATTTTCCATTGACTCTTTTTTTTTTTTTTTCATTTTCTTAATCTCTACTGTTTTTCCTCAACCCCTGCTTAAAAAAAACAAAACACTTTATTCCTTCTCTAAAACCCATATTCTACTTTTAGTTCAATTCTTATTTCTCACTCATATATATGAAAAAGATAAGCTTAGATGAGTAATATTTCTTTTTTTTAAATGGCAATGGACACTAATATATAAAACTCCTTAAGGGGCACATGACAGACAAAGACCATTGTTGGAAGCCTTGCTAATAAGAAGCTGATAAGAAATTTTAGGGATAACGCCCTTAGGTATATGCTAAACAGTAGATCTAAGAGACAAGAAGAATGAATACTCAGGTGATATACAAAATACAGAAATGATCTTTAATAAGTATCCATTGCCTTTTCTCCGTTCCCTTTGATCACAAGAAATATACATTTCCTGTTTATTTGCAGACTTCCTTTTAACATAAGAAATGTCTGCCACCTTCTCTATGGCTCTTCCAATATAGTCAAACACTGTCAACAAAGGATAAAAATTCCAACAACCATCAACTGCTTTACTCCTACCCAGAAGTCAGATGTGATTTAAACTTGATGCTGCTTAAGCAAGTTGTTTTCTGCCAATGTATTTTAGAGAATGTTGATAATCCAATGTTAAAACTACAGTATGGTAACTATTTTTAAAATAAAGTTTATTTTTCTCTTTTGTTTTATATAACCTAAATTTCTCCCAGTATTCTTCTCTCCCTCCCCTTCCAGAGCCTTCCTGTTCAATAAATAGCACATTTTTTTTCTAAAAGAAGAAAAGAGAATAAAGATCGGCACAATTAATAAATTTATCCAGTAAAATTTAAAATCATATGCAATGTTCTAAATCTGTGGCACTCCCACCTCTTCAAACTTGTGAAAGAAGATGTCTTCTCACATCTCTACATTACTCATAACTGTTTAACAAAAACAAAAACTCTTAAAAATTTGGTCATCCTTTTTACTCTTAGAAATTTTTTATAAAGATAAAGTAACAGTAGCAAATTCTATGTGAACATAATGAAGGATACCACCATCTCATGTATTCATGTAATAGTTAACAGATTTCAAAGGTGCTTCATATATATTCAATATATATAACATTTTACTGTTAAAATGAGACAGACTCAATGTATGATTTGTCTAATTACATTCAGCTAGATAACAATCAAGCTAAGCTTGAACTCAGGTATTCCAAATCCAAATATAATATTCTTTTTACTTTCCACTGATGATTAAAGAACTGTTCAGTTCAATGTATATGCATAGCAGGCAACTGACTTTTGTCATATTATTTGATGGTAACTAAAAGGCTATCTATATCCACAACAGATATCTCTTTTTGGCCTTCTTGAAATTGCCATAGCCAGAATCCTTCTGGTAAATCAAAAGATTATCTATAGAAATGTTCACATTAAAAAAATGGCATCTGGAGAAAGAAAAATATCAATATGTTAATTACCATTAATATATTAGTAGCAATTAAATAATCAGATTGTTTACCACTACAATTAAGTTAAACTCAACAAACATTTACTAAGTAATTCCTATGTGTAAAACAGTGTGATAAGTGTTATTATTAAGGGTAGGAGGATTGGAAAAAGTT
This sequence comes from Sarcophilus harrisii, assembly GCF_902635505.1. NCBI lineage: Eukaryota > Metazoa > Chordata > Mammalia > Dasyuromorphia > Dasyuridae > Sarcophilus > Sarcophilus harrisii. The sequence continues at coordinate 148,209,295 of NC_045430.1, read as the reverse complement.
TAATATGTCATCATCCCTGGGAGTTTATACTAAAATAGTGATATAAAGCACATATACATAGGGAATTCATTATTATATATAATATACTAGAGAAACAGGTAAAAGAGTCGAGCTTTGTGGGTACAGAACAATTAAATTTTGACCCAGAATAAAAAGGAACTGAAAAGATTCAGAGAACAAGGCTGCCAAAAGCACTTGGTTTGGAAAAGGAAAATAAGAAATGGTAAGTGATGTACACAAATAGAAGATGAGGCACAGAGGTGAAAAGTGGAAAGGCAATAAGGAAAATCTATACCTACTTCACAGTTTGTCTCAGAGGTAAGAGAATTAATGATTCAAAAATAGTTAGCCTGGAAAAGAGAAAACACATGAAAACTAAATGCCTTCAGTTATCTGAAGGACTATGAGATAGATGGAAGAAATCTTGGACATATTTTTTTAGCTGAAAGGACAGAGCTAGAAGCAATGCATGAAAAGGAATCAGTATAAAGAAAAATTTCTCAATAATTATAGTTGTTGAAAAGTGAAATGGGCTACCTTGAAGATCTTCAAGAAGAATACAGGTAATAATTTTCATGAAACTTGAATAGTATATATCTTATGACTGACCTTTAATGTCTTTCTCATCCTGGAAAACGTATAATTCTATATTAATCCTCAACTGTAGTAGGCATGCTTACAGAAAATATATTCAGAAAGAACCCCAGCATTTTTGAAAGAATTTGAATAGCCCCTTGGCTCACCCATCCCAGAGCAAATAAACAAACAAAAAAGAAAAGAAATAAAAAACTGTGGTTATTTATTTTGAGGATTTGGGGAGCTATGAAAAGGAAGGAACTTCTGAGTATGGCACTGTGAGGTTAAGCAGAAATAATCTGGCTTTCAGATGGATGCTGAAAAATTAAAATCAAGTCAGGAACTGTGGCAGCAAACATAGTCTGGCACATGGAGAGTATCATGAAGACATAGAACTAATAGATGAGATAAAAGGATACAAAGTTAGAGAGCAATAGAGTAAAGGAAAGGACAGAAATAAAGAAGAATTAAATAGATCAATCTTAGGATCTATGATAATGGTAGAGGAGGAATTTAACTAGTTAATACTGTGAGTTTGTTTAAACTATGACTATATCTCTTGGGGAAACAAAAGAAATTATACTCACCAGAAGTTAAAATATTCTTTGATAACTGAATTCATATGTCCATTTTCCATTTTTATAAGCTCTTTTAATCAGTCTGTCCCATATTTAAATTGTTATTGTTAGCCTGATGCTGAGAGGTAAAATAAAGATCTACCTAGAAAGAACTAGAATTGAACTAAATTCAGATGTTTCTAAACTCTAAGCCTAGGTGGTTGCAGAGCTGTTATTTAGTTATTATTGAGAAACTTTAATAATTGAATTTAATCCCTATAAACCTAAAAGTAGTGTTCTGAAAAGCAGATTATACTACTATTATTAACAAAATTTATTCTTTTCTTTCCTTTCTCCAAGATGCATAAGTACTTTACTTAATAAAAAGTAGCCAACAGAATAATTTGGAGTTAAAACCAAGTTAAAATTTACAATATTATAATAACATTTTCATTTATCTAAAGCAATGGCTTAAATTCTCTTTAAGTTCATATTAAAATATCTCCTTCATACATATGTATGTATAGAAAATCCTGTTTGTGCTAAAATCTAGGTCACTTGTGAGAACCCAGGCAGAGAATTTCCATGCAATCAACTCAAATACTTAAATATATACTTATCTTTCTAATGTGCATTAGGTTCATAAAATCTTTGAGTAGTTCTTTCTATGAAAGTTATGGTCTTTATGTCCACTTGTATCCACAGTTTCTTTCCTTCCTCCCCAGAATCAAGTAGCTACTATTATCTTTGCATTTGCCTATATTTCTGTAAACTCTCACTAGATGGCCTGATTGCATTTATTCATTGGCTGTCTCCCCAGAAGCCAATGCAGACTGCAAAAAAAGCCCAATATCTAGTACCATTTAGACTATCTTGGTTTCTTATTACTCCCTTGGTGCAATTAATATGTTTGATTACATCTATGAAGTTCCTTATTAGTTCAGGTTATTTTCTTCCGGTCAGTCATTATCCTATTGGGACTCCTTTTCTGGGATCATAGAACTAGGAAGGTATTCAATCTCAGTGTGTAACAAAGCAGCAAATATTAAGGTACTAATTCCAGTCATTAGTTTGTTCTGCACCAATCCCAAAGGCACTACCTAGTCTAGATAACCCAGATGGTAACATTGAGCCATGAGTTAGTCCTTATTCTTTGGGACGCTAGAGTGATTGGAACTCCAAATTGAGAATGTAATTATATTCTTGAGTAGCTTCAAGAGTCTACCAAAAATGCATCTTTAGATCTGCCCTAAGTGGGCCTTAACTTCCCAGACTATGCATGGAACAAAACTAGCTTGTTGGAAGTAACAAGAGCTAAGAGCAATCCAGGCCCAAACTGGTGTTCCTTACAAATGAATCAATTGAAAAAGCATTTATTAAGTAATTGCAATGTGCAAAGCATGATGCTAAATACTTAGAAATACATATTGAAAAGCAAAAACTGACTCTTATTTTGCAGGAGCTCATAGTGTAGTAAGGGAGACAACATGTAAATAAAGTTTTAGCAATACATCAAACAGAAGGGTGCTGTGGACCTTATGATATAATAACAAAGGAGACGACAATAAATCTTCTTTTCTGTCATTTCTACTGATTTTTTTTAAATCTGTTTCTGGTGTTGGACTAATTGACAGTCAAGAATTTGATGTCAACTTTCTTTTCTTGGGCTTCAATAGCTGTGGTTGCTAAGGAGTTTGAGGCTTCATCAACTGCAGAAGCAGGAGCCAGATTCATTCTCCAGCAAATTCACTCTCTGCTTCATGGGATAAAGATTAGAAGTCAACTCTGCAGGAGCTGGTTGCATACAGGATCTGTGATCTGAAGGACACTGCCATTCCTGGAACTCTTAGTCTTGCTTGTCTATGTCAGTTGGTCAGTTATTAGTGTTAATGATGATGATGAAGTTTCCTTTATTCAGATCCATGGTTCTAGGAGTTAATTGGAATTTGAGCTATAGCAGGAGGAGCAAGGTAATTCTATTTGAAGGATTCTCCACAACGTAAAGGAACATATTGTGGAATATTCTTATAATAATAAATTTATGACACAAGATTTAGAGGCCATTACTATTGCCTCAGTGATATCGGTACTGGTAAAAGAATTAAATAAAATGTGGATAGAAATCATCTGAATAAGTCACTGATCAATTTATAAAAAGAGGCTGAAGGAAAATGTAATTTTAGAGTTTATGTTTTTACAAAGTTCTTTTTTTACATTGTTTTTACAAAGTCATACCAGATACTAGAGATCACAAGTAGAGAGCTGAAAGAAAACTTAGAAATCATCTATTTAGATACTCATTTTACAGATTCAAAAGAAGATACAACTAGCATGGTCTTATGGGTATTAAGTAAGAGAGGATTTGAATGCTGGCCCTCTAAATCTAGCATTCTTTCTACCGTACCTAATATTTTCTATGAAGATGTAAGATGTTTCTAAATTTGGCATATCAGTAATGTCTGGGGCTCCAGTTATCAATGATAAGATATTTAGAAGATTTACTAAGTTTGACTACATATGCAGACATTGTAAAAAATTTGGAATAAGGGAAAAACATCATTCCAAAGGTAATATATAATTCTATGGGGCCATGAGTTGATTTTTGTAATGAAAGAGTAAAATATTCAGTGGTCAGTTCTCCAATTTTTATAAAAACTGCAGATGATAGTTAATTTTGATCAACTGACCCACTCCTCAAACATGTATATTTCTCCCTAATAATAACTTGTGTATTTTGTCCTTACACAGTTTTAAGTATTTCAAACAATAAGGCTTCTCCCATTTCTTTTAAAAATGATTCCACAGCATAAAATAGTCTTATAATTAAGATTTTTTTTCCAGATATTGAGTCTCTGATATTTCTTTCCTTAATCTTTTCCTTTCCTTTCTACAATGTATGTCATTATAATACTCTAAAACTTAATTTCCCTACTTCCCCTGCAAATGATGAGGCTGTGTGCCCCTCCAGGCATTGACTAAGCCAAGAAATAAAAGGAAAATGTAACAATGTAATGGTATTTGCAGTAAGATAATTAGCATATTTACATCATCCTGGCTTTTCCTTTTCCAGCTACCTCCAGCAGGGATCCTTTTAATTCAAGCACCTTTGAGGATTAGCATAAGGCAAGTGAGTCAGCAAGAAGCTTCCTCCTATTCTGTGATTAAACAAGGCATGGTACTTTACATGATGTCAGAATGCATCAAATCCCCTGCCATCTGAAACAACATGGATGTGCTCAGTTTTCCTCTACTTCTAATGGAATTAGTTGTAATCTCCTAATCTTCCAAAAACTTGGGGAAATGAGCAATTCGTGATATTCTTCTTTTCTCTCTATTATGAAAAGCCTCCCAAAGAAAAAATCAAGTTATGTTATTTCTTAAATATTTATCTACTCCATTAGAATGTAGAGTTTCCTAAGGGTAAAGATCAATTTTATTTTTGGCCTTTCTTTGCATCTTCAGTGCTTAGTATAGTAGCTGGTAAGAGCTTAATTAGTTCTTACTGAGAAAAAAAAAATGTCACTTGTTTTGAAAATTAAAAATGTATATTTTTCAGAAACCTGAGAGTTCATTTGCATAATTCTTTAAGAAGGTGTGTAGGTGTATGGATGTGGAGAGGTATGGGGGTAGTTATAATCTCCCTCCATAAAAGTCTTACTCCAATGCTTATTCATGGGGAAGAGACGACCCTACAGTCTCAAAGATAACACCAGCAGAGCAAAAACTCTGGAAGTTTCTACCAAGAGGGAAGCTTTTCAAGTATGGACTCAATGATAGTTTGATGATCCTGAGGACCATAACTAAAACCTCAGCCATTTAGTAATAAAGTTTTTGACCATCATAACTTATAGAAAACACAAAAACTCAACATGAGGTTCAGTTCTATAACTCCCACCTTCTTTCTAATTGGTAGTGGAAAAAGATATATACATAGCTAGATAGCTGGATAAATGAATAGATGTATAGAGCTTTTGCAAAGATATTACTATATTTAGATATTGCATTATTAGGTACTGTAAACACTGAGGATTTAAATACAAGCAAAAAAAATGATTCCTTAGTTCCAAGGAGCTTACATTCTAATGGGAATTTAGAGTATATAAAAAGAAGCTAGGGCATATTAATATTGTGACTATAAATAAAACCAGAAGATATAAAGAAATTGCCATTGAGTGAACAATGCCCAACAAATTTTCCATGGTTATCTAAATAAAGAAATTAGGAGTTAGTTCATTGAAACACTGAAAGCAGCAAGTTAACATAGCAAGTGAGGTTCCTATTCATTTATTTTGATGTACTCACCAAGAACATAAGTGCCGCTTATGTGCAGTAGAAGAAGGAGATAAATTCTATAAAGACCTCAGAAAGATCAGTTAAAAATAAGTCAGTATACAGCTGTGTGATCTGGTAACTTCAATGAGACAGCAGGCATAGGGCACAATGAGAGAAACAGAGACAAAGACAGACACACACACATACAGAATGAGAAAGATAAGACAAAGAGACATATGAATATGTTGGAAAAATAAGGTTCAGGATCAAGAAATGAAATAGATCAAAACTTTGTAGAGTACTGAGAAGTGTCACACTTGTCTACGCTGAATAATTTATTCAAGAAGAAAATTAGAAAGCCATGGATGTAGTACAGCTCCAAATACATCAAGAAAAATTAAATTAATTGATTCTATCTTAATAAACAAAAAACATTTGATTCTTCATTCAGTTGATTAGTTAAGAAGTATTTAGTACCTATCATGTAAGTCATAAAGACAAAACAGTCCCTACCCTCAAGTTTTACCAGGTGAAACAACAGATAGATATATAAATAGATAGATAAATAAATAAAGGATGGTGTCTGGAACTTTCTCGACTAATGCTGACAACTATAATCAAAGAATTGCACACTGCATTGTGATGATTTACCCATAGATATCAAGCCAAAAATGTGTGAAAGACAGGACTTAAATCCAGATCTTTGTGACTTCAAAGCCAACTCTCTAACCAGCATACCATACTGCCTCTCTATATACCAGTTAATATATGCAAAATATATTTAAAGTGAATATAAAGCAAGTTGAGTATATACCAACTCCTGAAATCAAGTACTAAGTTGAAGACACACTAGCTGCTGAAATCAAGAAGAGGCTTAAGTAGGAGATAACAATTGAGCTGAGTTGGGAAGGTAAAGGGGAGGGGGGCAACTTCATGGGGCACAGCCTCTGTACAGGTACAAAAGGCAGAGGAGAGAATGTTCTATACAAGGAACAGCAAGGCCAGAATGTATAGACAAGGTAAGACAGCAAACATTTATTAAGCACCTAATGTGTGACAGGCACTGTGCTAAATACTGAGAAGACAACTACAAGAGCAAAAACAACTGTTACTGAGAACTTTATACTCTTATAATAAAAGGCAATCCACAAAAGGGAGCTGAAGAGAGGAGAGAGAAGGTAGAAGGGTAGAATAAATGTCAAAGTCCATGAGAAAGGTTCTATGATGTAAGCCATACAGCATCATATGCAGGATATTGATGTTAAAATTATATAGTTTTTTGCAACAAAAAAACAGGTGAGAGTCATTGAAAGTACCGCACAATTTTCCAAATTCTATCTATTCAGATTTCTTCCTCCTACTCAACTCTGGGTCCAGCTTATTACATATTTATATCCACAATATCAGTCCATAATTAGTGGAGTAACAAATTAACTCAATTATGAGGTCTATCCAGCTGTAATGTCACAATCTGGGCAATTTAGTTTGTATTTATATGAAGGTGCAGGATTTTTCAAAGTGCTTTAAATTTTGCTTCCCATTTTAGTTGTGAAGTTAAGTGCTATAGTATTAAATCCCCATTTTATAGATAAGGAAACTGAGTCCAGAAATGGCAAAGTAGGAACTTGCTAGAGTCACACAGGTATTGTTTGAAATGGAATCTGAACTCGGGTTTTCCTAACTCCAGTCCAGCATGGTCTCCATTGTGCCCTATAGCTGCTCCATGCCTTTTTAAGCCATTTCAGAATTTTTTTCTATTGTTGGGAGGTTAAAGTAATCCCTTTGAATAATTATATATTTCACTAACAAAGCTTTGTGGTATTCTGGGATTTGATATGATTAATAACATTTCACCTACTAATAAGAACATTTATAGAACCTTGCCATTCATATCAAATATTTCATTTGTTTGAAACATTTTTCATGACATTGGTGTACACTTGAGGGAAACATTTTTCCCTGTGTTGGGCCTCATGTGATGTTCATATTTAGCAGCTATTGAACAAAAGCACCTCTGTATCAATCAATTTATCAATAAGCATTTATTAAGAATTCTTTGTGTGCCCAACATCTTTCTACAGGCTGAAAATACAGTCTAGGGAATTGGAATGGGAATATAACTTGTTTGCAGATATATAATATATATATATATATATACATACATAAATAATATGGTATATCATAAATATATATTATATACATACAAAATAAATATACATTTATTTCTAAAGCATATGTCCCAGAATTTCATATTTTATCTCAAGCAGGAGAGATTCCCTGCTTGACAAGAAGAATCTAAAAATTTGGACAGCTGGCACAAATTCAATTGAATGAAGAGAACAATCCCAGCAGAGTTTATTCTCTGAGCCATACTGCCTCAGACATAGTCCTGAGAGCAGTAGAGACAAGCTATCCTCTCTCCCATCTTTCCTAATCCCCCCCCCCGAAAACCTATTCCAAATGTCACTCCTAGTGCCTGCTTCCCCCTCTCATCATTGTGAGGGCACCACTATGAGAAGAAAAGTCTTCATCTCTGAGGCATCATGACCCCCAGATGTCCTTTTTAAAGCAGAATGTCTCTAATAAAGTAAATGCTTTGTTAAGTTAAAACAATAAAGGTGATAGTAGAATGATTCTCACTCAGTATGGGACTGTAAGATGTGGTCTGCTGAACAAAATTATCTTTGAAAATCTGCCTGTCCCCTCTTTATGTTTTCATGAAAAAAGTTCATGAGATTAGACAGGGGCCAAGAACTAGCATGGCATCAGACACAGACAGTACATCTAAAGTGCTTTGCAAGTTTTAAAGCACCATATAAATGTGAGCTGTTATCAATCAAAGAGTCACATGATCCTTGAAACAAAAACTATAAATATATATTCCTTTCTCTCAAGTGTGCTAAATATATTTTAAAATATGGTTGATAATAGAGAGAGTGATTCAAACCATCAATCTGTCAGTTCTAGAAGAAATAGATAATAAAATCATAAAAGATCATTTCCAAAACAAATACTTTAAAAAAATAAACAACTTTACCTGTGACTCTGTAGGGTCCCTAATTTATAAACATTAATATATCTAGAGAAGTAAGATCACAAAGAAATAAAAATGCTTCACCAGGAACACAATGTGTCAGGCTACCTCATTTCCTTTTTTGACAGGGTTTGCTAGACTGAGAGAAGAAAGGATATAGTTTACTGAGATTTTATCAAAACATTTAGCAATGCTTCTCATGTTCTTTTTGTAGACAGAGTGGAAAGATGTGGGTTAAGCAATAATCATACAGTTGGGGAAACAGGATAGGACAATTGAAAGAGCTTGGACTCTCATGTCAGTGGGTTCAAATCACATCTCTGATGATTGCTATCCCTGTGAATTGATGAATGAAAACTATGCATTAAGAGTCTGTGATTTTCCAGGCACTGTGTTAAAGGTACACATATGGTGACATGACATGTAGCTAGTTGAGGAACAGCCAAGAGGAGGATCCAGATGGGGGGTACTTATAGACTAATCCCTCAGGGGATAGCTAGAGCACCATGTCTTCTAGCGAGGTGGAGCAGAAACACAGTGACCTAAAAATAGAGTAGGAATGCTTACCGAGCATTGGTGAGCCTAGGATCCCAAGACATGACCTGAAAAAAAAAAGTCATCCAGCCTCTCAGAGCCTCTGTTTCCACATTTGTAAAAGAATGAGATTCAACAATCAAACCATAGAATTTTTTCTAGCTTTACATCTGTGATTCTATGGTTCAGAACTAGATGAAAGACTGGAAACAAAGAGATGTCATTATTACTTTGGTGCCATCTTGGAAGATGGTCTGTTAAAAAAACATACCCCTGGAATTTGTACCTGGTCCTAACTGTTACTCAGTTGCTTCAGTTATGTCTATCTCCATTTAGAATTTTCTTGGCAGACACTAGGGTGGTTTGCCAATTTTTTTTTTCTTCAGCTCATTTTACAAATGAGGAAATTGAGGCAAACATGGTTAAGTTACTTGCCTAGGGTCACAGAGCTATTAAGTGTCTAAGACAGCTTTGAATTCAAAAAGATGATCTTCCTGATTTCAGGCTGTGCCCTCTATTCACTGCACCACTTAGGTGCCTCACCTGGTCCCATACTGACTAACTTATTTATCAATGAGTTGGAAAGAATGATGGGATTCATTTGGCACAAGGTTAGGAAAAAAATTACTAACATACTGTAAATCAGTCAGAATTCAAAAAAGGCTTTGACAATCTAGAGTCTCCTGTAGGCTTTTCTTAAGATGAAGTTTAATGCAGATAAATGTAAAAATAACATTGGCATTTAAAAAAAAGCTTCATTGATATAAGAAGGTGATATAGATAGGTTCTAATTCCTTTGAAAAAAAAAAGTTGGGGAATAGTAATGAACTGCAAGTTCAACAAAATAATACAATGCAATTTTAGGCTACCTTAGGAAATAAATAATGTCCAAGAGTAGGGCAATGATAATTCCCCTGAACTCTTCTCTAGTCACAATACATCTGAAGAAATACTATGTTCAATCTAATGGGCTACATTGAAGAAAGAACTTTCGTTAGCTAGAGAGACTTCATGGAGAGTGACCAGGATTGGGAAGGGCTTTATAAATAATCTTGTATGAGGATCATTTTAAGGAATCAGGTATATTTTGCCTGAAAATAGATCTGTAGTAGGGGGTATGCAAGAACCAGTTCAGCCAAATGTAGTTTTTTTTTTTTTTTAAGAAAAAGCATTTACACCTTAGAAACTGGCAAACACCAAAATAAAGGCTTGACTTAGTGGGTTTTTGATATTCTAGGCTTAAGAAATTAGTGGAGTATCAATTGGAGAATGGCTGAATAAATTGTGGTATATGAATATTATGGAATATTATTGTTCTGTAAGAAATGACCAACAGGATGATTTCAGAAAGGCCTGGAGAGACTTACACGAACTGATGCTGAGTGAAACAAGCAGGGCCAGGAGATCATCATATACTTCAACAACAATATTATATGATGATCAATTCTGATGGACCTGGCCATCTTCAGCAATGAGATGAACCAAATCAGTTCCAACGGAGCAGTAATGAACTGAACCAGCTACACCCAGTGAAAGAACTCTGGGAGATGACTAAGAACCATTACATTGAATTCCCAATCCCTATATTTTTGCCTGCCTGCATTTTTTATTTCCTTCATGGGCTAATTGTACAATATTTCAGAGTCTGATTCTTTTCATACAGCAAAATAACAGTTTGGACATGTATACTTATTTTGTGTTAATTTATACTTTAATATATTTAACATCTACTGGTCATCCTGCCATCTAAGGGAGGGGGTGGGGAGGAGGGGAAAAATTGGAACAAAAAATTTGGCAATTGTCAATGCTGTAAAATTATCCATGCATATAACTTGTAAATAAAAAGCTATTTGAAAAAAGAAATTGGTGGAGAAAATGCTAATAAAGCATATTAAATTCAAAAGTATCTTCTGTTTGAAAAGCCAGTTGCAAGAAATTTGCCAGATCATCTCTGCTTCCAGAGGTTCTTAAATGACCATTAACTGCATTTTGTTTTATGCATTTATTCTTAGAAGGCTTCCACAGGCTTTACCAAACTGCCATGATTGGTTTATGACACAAAAAGTGAGGAAACCCCACCCACACACCTTAGGACAAAATATATCTGTTTTTCAAATATTTGGAAGAGCATCACTTGGAAGACAGATTAGATGTTCTCCCTGAATGAGAGGAAGTGAGAGAAAAGTAAATTTCAACTCAATGTAAAGAAAAACTTCCAATTAGAAGTGTGCTAAGTAGAAATAACTGCCTTCAGAGAGAATGGGTTCCAAAACCTGGTAGATCCCAACAGGTGGGTGATAATGGGGATCCCTAATAAGTCAGGATAAATGGAGCTTAAAAGACAAATTGAGCCATGATTTGAAAATGACTTGTGGGAATACATATAGTTCACACACACCTCTACATTCAAAGAGAATTACACTCAAGTCATTCTAATGTTGTGGATGTCTCCCTTGGAATATCACCACCTACTGGAAAGAAAATCTTGTCCCTCTGTTGATAATGATGCTTGTTTCCAGGTTCAAGAAAAACAAGGGAGAAAAAGACCTGGATCTGATTATTTTGAGTATGGGCTTAATCTCCCAGCCTGGGGTCTTTTAGAGGAAGTTTTCTGAACTAAAAAAATATGGCACATCAGCTACAAAAAGTGAGCCAGTGTTTTTAAAATGCACTAAGAACATGCTATTTGAAAAGCACCAGACTTGTTGGTCAAAGGCTGCTTCTCAAAATGTCTTGTAATTTAGGCCTCCTGGGTCCAAAAGCATATACCTAGTGACAAGTTTAAATCACCTCCTCCACTGTTAATGAGCTGACAGGTTCACTCAATACTGTCCTCTACAGACAAACAGCCAAAGCAAAGGCAGTGAATTCCCAATGAGAGGCAAGTTAGGCAAGAGGCAAGAAATGATGGTAAAAGAATTACAATGACAAATCTGCTAACTGCTTCTTGGGCTGAATGTCTGCACTTCAGAATGCAGAAGACAAGCAGCAGCCTTGGAAAGTACCTAACTGTAAATGGGCCATTACTGAAATGCAATTTTCCCTCCCATGTTTTTGAGTACTAAGAGGTAGGGAGTACAACTAAAGGAAATGTTTAAAAATGTTCAGTTAAGACACCCATATGTCTGCACATCTCACAGAGAGAGAAGAATTTTTTGCAATTCATTGTGTTCTGAAATTTCATGACAACTCAGCTTTTAAATAACCTGTTTGTCTAATTCTGTGTAAACACATACAATACGCATATATGTGTATGTGTGGTCTATGTATGTGTGTATACGTGTATACATATTCACACATACATATATAGGCAGAAAGACAGTTTATTCATGATGGAATGTCAATAATTTTTTTAGTAATTGTTAAGGGCCAAATCTGTTCTAGACAATGCAGTAAACACTGGGTTTTAAAAGAAAGGCAAAAAATGCCTGTCTTCAAGGATCACACATTCTAAAATAAGAAATAACATGCAAAGAACTATTCTCTTTCAAGAAAGGTAAAGAGTAAATTAGAAGAAATCTCAGAGATGATTGTAATAAGATGGGAAGTGTATAAAAGGACAAGACTGAAGGACATTGACAACCAATATATTTGATCCTGGAGGTTTTAGTGTGCCATAGGAGTTTGTTGCATACAGGGAGTGAGAGGTATGGGTACTGTGGTAATGAAAGTCACTTACTCTCTGTAAGCTTTGTCTAATGCATTATAGATATGAGTTTCCAACACTGAAAAAAATCATTCCATATATGAGTTTCTTTTTTAAAAATATTGTTATTTTTAATTTATGGAATAAAACAAGCATTTCTATAACAGTATAAATCTTTTAAAAATGGTCATACATGAAAGTGAAAGCTTATTATATGCTATTCCCTTTAAATATATAATAAAATTACATAAATTTCTTTTTTTACTTCTTACCCCCCAACCATGTGCTAAAGATGACTACTGTACTATTGTTTTAGTAACAACTTTGAATGAATACACCATTTTGATTATTATAAATACCCAAATTAATTACAAAGGATATATGAAGAGAAATACTATCTGCATTTATAGAAAGAACTGACAATTATAAGCATATATGGAATGATATTACATATAAATACATATATGTATACATATACATATTTGTATCTAATGGTAGCCATATTGTGTTTCCATGCATATACATAACACATATTAACTTGTAGAATCTCAATGCTGGTAAAGAACTAGCCACATTTTATATTTCAAAATTCCCATTTTTATCAGTTTCTCACCCCCAGTGTAACAGTCAAATTCCAACATTGAAGACATACCCTCATACTCAAATGTCCTGGAAGCTAGGAAAGCTATAGCAAAATGTTTTAATCTGAATAAGTGATAAGTAATACAAATCATCTAGTCAAAGTGAGATCAGCATATTTTCAAATAGGGTGCCAAGAAAACATACTGCATGGGTTTCTCATGCCTAAAGAATTACTTATTATATTATAACTGTCCTGAAGCCATAAGTAAGGAAGGATAATCAGTGATTAGCCCCAGGATGCTGACACTTGTACTTTTTCAGCTAAAAAAGCTGAACTTATTAACTTCTAACCCTGGTAGATGGCGCAGTAGAATACTAGGCCTGTAGTTAGAAAGACCCAAGTTTAATTCTAGCCTCAGACATTTATTATACCAAACCAGTCATTTGAGTTCTATTTGCCTTCTTTTCCTCAAATGTAAAATGGATATTATAACAGACCCTCCCAGTGTCGTTGTGAGGATTAAATGTGGTAATAATTGTAAAATGCATCATATAGTGTCTCTAGTACATAGTAAACATTTAAGAAATGTTTATTTTCCTTCTTGATAGTTAGCAAGAAATATTCATTTAAATTATTAATTGAAATACTCCAATTAGTAGCAATGTCCCAGACAAATTTTTCCCCATTCCAATCTTATATTTTACCATTGTCCCTATCTTCTTTCTATGGGGTTTTAGAATTTCTCTTTCCTACTTCCCCCAACTGAATCTGTCTTTAAAAGGAAATCAAAGAGTGTTTCATGCCATTTATCCTAGAAGTATCTTTGTACTTCTATCCCAGGGCACAAAAATTGCTAATAACAGCTCATCAATGTCTTTAAATCATTTGGAATACAGCTGTAAAGTGGACACAATTCTGTCCTCAGGTAGGCAGTCATAGTTCTTTTTCAAATCCATAATGATTATTCAAATGCACAGAAAGTAGAATGTGCATAGACTTTATCAAACGGGTATCAGTGTATTCTCCTTCAAAGTTTCAACTGGATATTCATCACAGCCCAGTTAATTCTCACAACAAAAGTTAATCTACAAACTCTATAATTCTTACTGAAAACCTGGCAGTCAGTCTCACCCCACTTCTCAGCTGGGATTTAATGGAAGAGCAATGTAGCTGGAGGGCTTAGGGTATTCTATGTTCATTACTTTTAGAAAACATGCTTCAGGACATTCACGAGGAAACTACAAAGTATTATCATAAATATGTAATTAACAGCAAACCACACTTGGCAAAAATAAATGGGAAAAAGCACTCTATAGTGCAGTAAGCTTCATTTATTTCATTTTCTTCTTCCCACCCTCGTTTTCCTCCATATTCCTGGATATTTTTCAAAATTCAGTAAGCCACAAATGGACTTACCCATCACTAATACAAATTAACCAGCTTCTCATTTGTTTCATTTTCTCTATGTTATATTTACAGAACATTTTGGAATGATTTATTAAGAATGTGGCTAGAGCCATAACCATGAAATATATTCACAAAGACAAATTTGCTAATATAATTGTGCATTAGGACTACAGCAGAGAACTTCCCTATTGAAATGGGAGACACAGCTGGATAAAGTTAGATGTAATTATACCTGATTGACTGAGTCAGTAACAAGTACAGAAAGAAAAAGCAAGTGTTTTAAGACCAACCAACTCTCTTTTTTAGAAATCCATTCCTTCTACTTCTATGTTGATGACAACTTTCATATCCTAACTTTGATATTCTTGGACTTCATTCATCTCTTTTTCATAAAGTCTACTTTGAAGCACTTAGAACCACTCCACTTCCAACATGTTGAATTCAAAACTCCAATTTGATAAAAAGAGCCTCCCAACTCTGAATCTCTTCTACTCTCTGATATCTACTTAATCTACTCTTCCCTCTCACTGAAAATGAGAACCAGGGATTCCTAGTCTTTTCTTATTTTCCTAATCAGACACAGTTCTAGTTTGATTAGCCTTTGCACTATCTTTCACTCCCATTGCCAATAATTTGAGTGCTGCCATTTTGGGTACCTTTGTTTACTATACCAATATCCAGTCCTGGACAATCTCCTCATTCATTTTTTTCCCATTTCTACTCCAAGGCTACTAATATCACAAATGCCATATCACAAATAAATAAATATCACAAAACCATATTGTTGACTTTATTGAATTCAGTCATCCAATGAGAACTCTCTCATCACTGAAACTCTCTGTATTACAACATATTCTCTTCAACATGTTAGCCATACTTTCATTAATTCTCACCTCTTTTAATTCTATCTCAAAGACAAAGATTCTCTAAGTCTTATGTGTTTGAACACATCTTTTACCACAACCCTTAAGATGTTGTTTCTGTTTTCCCAATGTCTTAAGACTTTGTTGTGGTCACATTAGCTGCTTAATTAGAATTTTTTTAAATGAAATTTTCATTCCATTTCAACCATTGGCACTCTACCTGTAAATATGTTCTCATCTTCCTCATATTCCAATGAATATTTTTTCCCTTATCATCAAGGTGACAAGAGGCTTGATTGAAGATTTTGTTAGATATTTTTAAGAGGAGAGCTAAGTGAGGTTTAAATAACTGGTTGGTGGGACACATCCTTTCTATAACTTAGTATGTCTGAGCAACATCAGGATGAATCAAGGTAAGAAAACTCACAAGAAAGTGAAGAGAGCCATGGATATATGCAGCTAAGTGAAAATTCTCCCTATATCCATAAAGCTATAGCAATGGTCAATTCACTAAGCCTATTGACTTTGCTGCAATGCTAACGATGAAATGATTTGGAAGGGCAACCAGAGCTGGTATGCTAGTAAGGAGAGAATTATTAAGGATCAGGAAAAATGCAGCTGAATTTTGAGTCTGGAAAAAAAAAATCACAAGTGGAAAGGAGATAAGCACTGGGGGTACTGATAGGATATCTTCCATAGCCAGATTTAAAGTTCTTTTGGATTCAAGGCCAAAGAAGAACAGGATATGTCTAGGCATTTACAAATCGAGGGGCCTTGAGTACTTAGATTGCCTACATTTGAGCAATAAAATATGTAATGTGATCTGAGAGAAAAATGTTCCAGAGTGATTCTGATATAGGGATGATTCCTGAAAGGGGATTTAGTATTGAAAAAGTAAATGCAGATCCAATCAGATGAAACCACTCTAGAGTTAGTCAACATGGGAATAGTGTGTATGGGAACCATGAAATTCAATCAGTAGTGACTAAAACAAGATTATACCCTCACAGATTGGAGCTCAGGTTGATAGATCTTTTGTTAACTGCATCCATATAAGTGGGTCTTCAAGTTCTTCTGCCCAAACTCCACTTAGGCAGTAATAACAGTGTTTTACATACATTATCCCATTTACTCCTCAAAACAACCTTGTGAGATAAGTGCTGTTACCATTTTTATTTTACAGATGAGAAAACCAAGTATCAAAGTGGCTAAGTAACTCTCCATCAGTCACACAGCAAGCAATGACTGAAGTAGGATATAAACCTAGATTTTCCTAATTCTAACCTAGCCCTTTATCCATTCTACCACACTGCCTTTCTTTAATCAATTGCTTTGATCTAGGTTTACTCTGTAAGAATGCCCATAGATTATTACTAGGACCTAAAGAAGGCTTTAGTTCCATTCTTACTAAAGCCTTCTGGATGGAACCAATTAGTTCTTTATCCTTACAACAGGTTGATTGTCTTATTATCCTTTTAGAACAGATGTTCTTAATCTGGACTCATGAACTAGTTTTTAAAAAGTTTTGAAAACTTTATTTCAATCAACTGTAATTGGTTCTCTTTCTAATTCTATTTTGTCTTAGACATTTAAAAATACTATTCAGAGAAAAGGCCCATAGGCTTCAATAGACCGAGAAAAAATTCCTGTTTTAAAAGGATCTTGTCTCTTATTATGTCTGTCTCTCTGTGTGTATGTATGTGTATAGATATATATGTAAATAAAATTAAATAAAGGTATTACAGGAACATAAACAAAGCATTTGATATTGGGTGATATGTAAGCCTCATGGTTGCTTACCAGATCTATATTTTTCTTTATGCCCAATAATAAGAAAATTAATAATGAAAAACTTAGTGAATGAATGTTTTACAATTCAACCTCCTCATTTTTAGATAAGAGAAGTAACTCACTGATCAAATCAGGATATAAAGTTAGATCTTCTGATTCCAAATCCAGCATTATTTCCATTGTAATAGGGCATTTTCACTTTAGACATTCATTGTGAATCTTCATTTTATATAAAAGAGTAACTGATTGACAACTGCTGAAGTTATATTCTAATGGATAAAGAGGACAGTTTATAATAATGACTTTCAGGGGCCATTCTGATTTGGACTTTGAATAAGAAGTTGTTCACACAACAGAAAAGGCAATATGGCAGGAATGAGTCACAATTATGCTGGCAAGTTCCCCAGTGTTTCTGCTTGTCTACAATCAACTAGCACATTTAAACAAAAAAGGAGCAATAGTGATGATTCTCTTTGTATCACTGAACTTAGCTCATACAATTCTTTCCCTGGTGAGTGAATATAGTTGCTGAGATAGTTATGAGAAAGGATAGATGGGACTTAATGCAGGAAAGAAGACTAGGGTTTCTGGGCATAGAATCCTTTAGACCTAAAAGGGATCTCACAGTCCAACCCAGAACCAGACAAAATTCTTGTCAAGTATCCATTCAGATTATGCCTGAAGACTTCCAATTAGGGAAGTTCTACTTTGGGATAACTTTTTCTTAGAAAGATTTTTCCTACCATTAAAACTAAATTCACCTCATTGCAATGTCTAACATATTTCTCTTGTCCTCTGCCTTCATTATCCAAACAAAATAAGTTTCTCTCCTATATGATACTTGAAGATAAGAGATTCAAAAGACCTCTAAGGCTTCTGTTCTCCTGACTATAATTCACCATTTCCCCAGTCAATAGCTATTTATTTTTCCCCACTTTTAAACACACACACACACACACACACACACACACACACACACTGTCTGAGATGTGACATTAGATGTATTAGATATATATCTCCCACTTGTATGTCTCACTTACTGTTTATAATCATAGGATATGACATTCATGACATGACGGTAATTCTAGCACAAAATTTGAGGTATTTTAACTTTCCAGGAGTTGATTTGTATTGTGGATAACCACTAAGAGAACACTTTGGGAATTTTAGAGAATAACAATGTGAGTGATGGTATTCTCCCTCTGTCTGAGTTCTGTCAATTAGCCAAACCCTTTTGGCTGGGAGGTAAGGAAGTAAGTGATAAATGTATTTATCTATCTTCTGTATTGCAAATGTGCATCTGAAGTCAAGAAGACCTGGCAAAGAACTGGAAAATGACTAGATGTTCTTCAATAGGGGAATGGCTGAATAAGTTATGGTATATGAAAGTAATGGAATATTATTGTTCTATTTAAAAAATTACGAACAAGGTGATTTTAGAAAGACCTGGAAATATTTACCCGAACTGCTGCTAAATGAAACAAGTATTGTGTGATGATCAACTATGAAAGATTTGATTCTTCTCAGTAGTTCAGTGACCAAGGCAACTCCAATAAGCTTTGGATAGAAAATGCCATCTGTATCCAGAGAGAGGAGCATGGAGATTGAATGTAAATCAATATATGCTACATTCATTTTTTTCCTTTTTCTTCTGTTTTTTTCTCTTGTGGTTTTTACCTTTTCTTCTGATTATTCTCTCCCAACATGATTCATAAAGAAATGTGCATTAAAAAAATCAACGTACATGAATAACCAGAAAAAAAAGGAAACGATAAAAAGGGGGGGAAATAATGTTAGCACAAATAAATCTTCTCAAATGAAAAAAAAAAATCTGAGTTTAAATCTTGCTTAAGATATTATCTGTGCAAGTCATATAACCGCTCAGTCTTTTCATCTGTGAAATGGGAAGAATAATAATACCAATCTCACAGGGCTATGAGGATCAAATGATTTAACATGGTTAAGCACTTTGCAAATTTTAAAATGCTATATAAATGCTAGTTACTTAATAGTTGCATTAACGGAAGTGGTACAACAAAGAAAACCAATTACATTGAAATACAGTTATTGAAGTTTTTTATAAAATAAGTTCTTAGACTCCATGTTAAGAATCCCTTCCCTAAATTATTCATTACATTGTTCAAAGTAGAAGTTAGAGATTAATCAATATTCATACTGTCATTTAAATAGCTGCATTTTTATACAAAAAGCAAAATTTGCCAGGTTATATGCTCCATTCCTATTTTCTTATTTATTTATGCCTGGGATAAGTCTAACCTACATGGCCATAAAACAGTCACCATCATTCACTTGACGACAATTTGCCTGTTGGCTTAATGCCTAGGAAAAAAAATAATTAGCCTTTTTGGGATAGCTTTGCAAATCTCACTCTATTAAGTGACAATAAACCTCAAAACCCACAGAAAGAGTTCTATGAAAGTAAAAGGAAAACCACAGCTGAAGTAAGGAACCTCAAAAAGTTATATGTTCCAGTGCCTTGGCCTTAAACTGCATAATTTCTTATTTCACAAATTTTCAAAGTCTTGTAAATAATTCTTCATGTCTCTGTTGGGATTAAAAACAATTTTTCTCATTAAAAATAAAATTTTGCCACTTTCAAAGAAGAGATCAATAGGCCTTCCTCATTTTTTCAGGTATCTGTCTTTTGAATGATTCTCTCCTTATCTGACTACTACTTTTTTTTGTCTTACTACTTTCATTAATTCCTGTGATTATACCAGAGTTTCCCCATTTAAAACTGTACAATTTTGCGTCACCATTCCCTTCCTGGGTTTCTATATCTAGTAAAGGGCAAAAGGGCCCCCCTTTATTAACCTTTCCTACAGACTAACCTTTTCCTTTGAGGTCCCTACTTTCACCAGAATGGAAGGATAACATTTTAGCAAAGAGATTCTATATCATTTAACCAAAAGCAGCTGGGCTCTGTTCATTCAGAAAGCTGCTTTTCTGTCTCAGAGGGATTTCACAGAGTATTTCTACCAAAAGAGAAAAGAAAAAAAATCAATAGTTTAGCTCAGGGACTTGAGAAACCCCTCTGCTCCAACCTTTTCAGTTAAAGATTAAATAGTGTTCCTAGTCTTTCTTCAGCCATAACAGATTTTATAGTTTTTCTGTTTTATCTTTGTCTTAGTGTCTCAAAACTTAGTAAAGGAAAAAGGCTACCTGGTGAGATCTGGTGGCTGTCTGTGGCTGTATACTCATAAATCACAGCATTTACAGCTAGAAGGCACCTTGGAAGTCACCTATCCAACCACCTCAGATTATAGATCAACATGATCAAAAAGGACTTTGCTGCCTTCCTAATAACCTTAGAAAAAGTTGCTATATGCACTCCAGTAGCATTTAATCTGTAGCCACCCTTCTACCCCCATTGATTTCCTTAAAACAAAGCAAAACATATTTCTGAGTTAAATAACAAGATGTAATTCAGAACTGATTGTCAGAAATGTGACTATAGAATGAATTCTGATTTAGAATTCCTAACATTCAGCACAGAAATCAGGCCACCATCAATAAGCGGGGATCATAAGAGGAGTGTCTCTTTCCTTCCTATGGGAGTCCCATAGCAAAAGAACTTCAGGATCTCACAGATCCTATAATATATCTTAAATTGTCATTTAATAAAATACAAAACCAAATTACTAGAAGATGTAAGTTAAAAGTGACAGAGATGGTTTAGAACATTTAATTTTATGTGTTTTAGAAAATTATCTTAAAACAGAACAATATTAAACAGTTTTCATATATGAAAGACGTTCTCTATAAACCAATTATGATAGAAGCTGCAGGAAAAGTCTGATTATTCTGAAAATGGGACAACATTTCAACAAATTGGCCAAGTGCAAAGAAAATCTTGATTCAGGATTTAAAGTAATAACTATTTTGGATACTTTCACATTTGTTATTTCATTAAATCATTACAATAATTATTGAGGCAGACAATGTAGAATAAGACTGATATTGTTATCCCTAGATGAAAGCTGAAAAAATTGAAATTTAGGTGGAAGAGTGACTTTGCCAAAGTCAACTGGACTACTTTCTGGCCTAAACGCGCACGTGCTCACACAATACACACACACACACACACACACTCCTCACATATAAACATATTCCTTGAACTTTCCTGCCTCTGACTCTTGTTCACTATGCCAGGAATGCCTTTTCCCCACTTATCTCTACCACACCAATCCATTCTTAGAGACCCAACTCAAATGCCATCTCATTCACCAAACTTTCCTTCCCATCACCTTTCTAATCAAAACTGATTTTTCTATCCTTGGACCATCTACAATATTTTAAATTTCTCTGATTTTCTTATATATTTATTAAGTTCCACATTCTATTGTGGTCATTCATGTATATGTTCTATTCCTCCAAATAGACTTTGCATTTCATAATGGCAGATTCAATGACATCAAAACCTGGCACAGTGTCCCACATGTAATAAGTGCTTAATAAATTCATATTGGATAAAAATGAGTACATAGTCATAACTATGGTCCTACCACTGGGTATTAAAATTTAAAGAATATTGATAGCATTTGTAATTTTTTAGCACATAGAAATAATTGATCTTAGCCTCTAGTTAGAAAAATCATTTAAAATAATAAAGTTCCCTATGTTTTTAACCAAGGCCAAATAGCTGTGATTATTACTGCTTTGTAGCTTAGTTTGAGTCCTACCTTCCTACTTATTTTCATTATTTCCCTTGAAATTTTTCACTTTTTACTCCTCCAAATGAATTTATTTATTTCTTTTTCTGGCTCTATAAAAGAATTCTTGGTATGGCACTGAATAAGAAAAATTTCAATTGCTTTGTTAACTGGTTCTCTAAAAGTCCCTAAATAAACTATATATTATCTGAAAAAAAGTGATCATTGTTTTTTCTTTGCCTGGGCTTATTCCATAAACTTCTTTTTCTTATCTTTTTTGCTATAGCTAATATGATATCTGCTACTTCAAGTATGATATTTATTAGTGGAGACAATGGACATCCCTTGTTTTATCCCCGATCTTTATGGCATAAACTCACTTATTCTCATAGCATGTGATACTAGCATTTTTACTGTACATAATAAAATTAACTATGTTAAGAAAAGGAAGATTTATTTCTGTTTCCAGTAGATTTTTTTTATAGAAATAAGAATTAAATTTTGTCAAAAGTTTTTTCTACATATATTGATATAATCACAGATTTTATTGTATTTGTTATTATTTGGTCAACTATGTTTATAATAAAGTATATACAACATAGAAGCAAAAACCTATTAGCCTTGTAGCCACGAATTGAATTAACCATAAGAAGGAAGATACTGGGATAAGGATTCATCACTATTAACAACAACTGGTAGAAAAATTTAAAGTTTTCTAGAAAATTTAGATTTAGACTAATATTTCATACCATATAACAAAATAAGCTCTAAATGGAAGAATAATTTAAATATAAAAGACAACATGATAAATAAATTAGAGAAACAAAGTTACTGTTCAAACCTATGAATAGGGGAAGAGGTGATATAAACTTCTCTGATTTTCTTATATATTTATAAGTTCTGCATTCTATTGTAGTTATTCATGTATGTGTTCTATTCCTCTAACTAGATTTTGCATTTCATGATGGCAGAATCAATAATATAAAATAAGTAATAAAGAAGTTAATAGATAATAAAATTGATATATTTTGATTATATGAATTTGAAAAAGCTTTATACAAACAGAACCAATAAAGGTAAGATCAAAAGGGAAGTAGCTAACTAACTAGGAACATTTTTTGCAGCAAGTTTCTTTGAAGTCTAATTCCCAAGAAATAAAAGGAATTGATTCAAATTTATAAAATTAAGAGCTGTTTCCCAACTGGTCAATGATTAAAGGATATGAACAGTTAGTTCTCAAAGGAAGAAATCCAAACAATCAATAGCTATATAAGAATTATTCCAAATCATTAATATTTGTAGAAATCCAAACTAAAACAACTCTTGCATATTGATCTCACACATCAGAATGTTGAAACTGTTTATGTTAGTAAAAATAAGAAATGGTCAACATGAATTTCATCTCTGGTTTTCTCTTACAATCTGGTCACTAGTCCAAAGTGCAAGTAAGCAATAAAAAAGGGTTTTTCAAGTCAAGAATATAAGAAACAAGAAGCATAATATTAGTTATAAATAAGAATGAACTTTCATTTTTTTTCTGAACACAGCTTGTGGTTTCCTACCTCCAAGCCTTTTTACATGTGTGCTATGCCTATATCTAGAATATCATTCTTCTCTCATGTTTCCTCCTCTATTTGGAAATCTCTCCTCATTCTACCTATTAATAATGACCTCTTTCCTCTCAGACTTCACAAAGCACTTTGGGACTTCTATTGCAGTTATCATATATTATGTTGTGAAAGTTTTTCTCAGTGTGTTAACCTCTTATAAAATTTTAAGCTCCAAGAGGGAAGAAACTATTCCTTAGCGAAATATTATATTTGTTAATACTCGGTACAATCAATGTTCCACACATATTAGTACATACTAAATATATAATGAATTGGATTAACTTTAATTAGAATTATGTCTATAATTCTATGATTATGTGACCAGATCCTAAATAATTGGTAGCAGTTTGCATTTTAATCAATCTATTTCTGGCCAAATGTTCCTAAATACTAAAGATCTCATGACATTTCCCCCCTAGAGATTATTTGTAATATAACTGGTAAAGGACCAAAGAAAACATAGAATTACAAGGGCTAAGATGAAAATCCAAGTCACTCAGTTCCCAGTTTAATGTTCTTCTAAGTAATCATACTTTTGAATCTTTTCTTAGAGAAATAACCAAAGAGATAAATAATAGTCAATGGTGATGCAGGTTGTAGCACTAGCAGTATCTCCCTCAACTACAGGGCTGAGAACTGTTCCTTTTACTCACATATCCCAAGTGGCCATATTTAAGATCATCCCTTTAAAGGAAGTGGATCTCAATCAAATTTCTGTTGAAAGTCTACATTTAATCTTACCAAAGAGAACTTTTCCAATATTACAACTCAATATTATGGAATTAAAGAGAAGAAATATGCACAAGCCCACTAAAATTTCTCTAAATCTGAAAAGTTGGTTTTTCTCACTCTCCAAAATTCCCCCCTTCTTCCAATCTCTTGCTTTTTCTTCCCATCACCAATATGCATATAACCCTCATATGTAAATTATTATAGTAACACCCTCTCAATTAGGAACTGAGGATGAAAAATATTATTTCCAAGTACTTCTACATGGTATTCAGGTTAATATCTAATATTTATGTAGAGTCATCGCTCAAGATATACCAAATGCTACACATGTATTACCTCATTAATCCACACAACAGACTGGGAGATATCCAGGGGCCAAGTGTGATTATCCTCTCTTACCCTTCCCCATTTTCTCCCTTCCACATAATGAAAAGTTCAAAAGCAATTTTAAAATTAAAGCTCCTTTACCCAAATCAATCATGTGAGATTTTCCACATGCAACACCACCTGCTATTTGGGAGGTATCTTTTCCCATCTACAGCAATTATCCTGCGTACTTCACACCAACACAGATTAAAGTAACACCAAAAATCAATAGGAATCTATAAATAAAATCAATGTGCTTTGCCAGAAGGCCCCCTGAAACAATGTTTTTTTTCTCCTACCACTCTTTAAAAGAACTGATATTGTGCTAGTTTCAAGTCTGAAAGTGGGACAAGTAATGAGTGTGAAATTCGTCTAGCAAATGGACCTCCAAAGCATTTGAAGCCTAGAAGCCTCCCTGCTCTCTTCCCCAGAGAGTCTGTATCAAAATTGCACTGTGCCAACAAATCTTTAAGGAAAGGAATATATGCAAACAGAACCATGAGTTAATTTTTAAAATGTATATCCCCAAAAGCAATATTCCTTAAAGTGAATAAGGATAGGGAAGGGTCTTGAGTTTTATTATCCGTCAACTCCTTGTACCCAATCTACGTATTCTGTGCCAGGACCAGTCTGAGGAGGAATTATAAAGAATTGGAAAAGATTGACTTTGTCATGGAACTCCTCAATCCATGTCTACTCTTGTCCCCCAGCAGTTCAAAGAAAGATGATTTTTTAAAAGTTTATTCCTCATTTTGACCCGTGACTACCTAACACAACCCATTATCCACTTGAGCCTCAACATCCTAATACAGTGCCCTATATCCAGACATACTGACGTGTCCCTTTTCCTTCAATCCCCAAATCTCAGCTAGTGGTAATATAATCCATGCTACAGTTAGTAACACTTAGTGACAATGTGATAACAAGTCAACTGTCTCACATCATATTTTTGTATTTTGATGAGAATCTGTAGTTAAAGCATTCAATTATTCAATGAGTATTATTAACCATTTATTCTATTGTTTGATTAGGTAAAGGAATGACTGTTAGAAATAATTTCAAACACTATAAAAAATCAGAAAGACAACTAAATGGTGCAATGGACAGAATGTTGAGCCTGGAGTCAGGAATACTCATCTCCCTGAGTCAAATATGGTTTCAGATACTTAATAAGTATGTGAGTCTTGGCAAATCACTTAACTCTGTTTGCCTCAATTTCCTTATCTGTAAAATGAGCTGGAGAAGGAAATGGCAAAGCTCTCTAGCTTTTTCTCTACCTTTGCCAAGAAAACCTCAAATGGGGTCATGAAGAATTGGATATAACTGAACAACAATAATAAATGAAAGATCAGTGACAAAAATATTTTTGACTAAGCAGACATTGTAGTAGTATCCTTTAAATTAAATAATGGCTCACTCACTCTTTTAGGGATTCTAAGGAGAGATGAAATCCAAGTGGTGGTGCATGCTAATGGAAGAGGTTAGGACTGCTAGTTTACTTGCAATCAGAAGTGCTGTCTATATTAAATCTGGCACCTATGTATTAAGTCCCTGGATGAGGGGGAGAAAGTACACTGGTAGTACAATCAAACTAGGAGTAATCACTGCATTTGTAAAGGGACAAGGAGAGGAAGAAAGAAACCAAGAGAGAGGAGGAGTATAAAAACAAGTTTATAGAGAAAATTATCATTAGTTTAACTAGGCTACTTATCTAATAATTACAACTTCAGGGTAATTAATTTAGCAAGTTGCACCTCATTTCTACAATATATTTTGTACTAGACTAGAGTACAACTGCAAAAACTTTTTTTATTTTTTATTTAACTTTATTTCCTTTCCAAAGAAATAGTTTAAATATACCAGGTAAACATTTTCCTGATTTTTTAGTTTTTAGTAATATTTAGACAAAACAAGTTAAAAACTTTAAGTTATATCAAATCATTAAGAAATCAGTAAATCCCTGCTCCATGCTAAAAAAAATTCCCTAATAAACTGTGTAGAGAAATCTAGGTGTGGGTTTTTCTCCATGAAATCACAACCTTTTTAAAACTTCATAATGAAGAGCTGATGAATCCTATGAGACATATAAAGCAGATGAAATCTGAAGCCAAGAATTCCTAATTCCAGCAACCTATTCACTATATACATCATGCCACTTGTATGGAATTGGTAACAGAGCTTCCAAAACCTTGCTGCAAGGGAGCAATAGTTGCAATGGAACAATTTGGTCCACTATACATTCGTTTTCTAAATAGAGTATACACAATTAAGTGAGATATTTTAAGCTATTCTAAGGTGGTACAATGGATAGAATATTGGAAATGGAGTTAAGGAAGCTATTAGTTCAAATCCTGTATTACACAGCTCTTTAACTCTAGGCTAATGACTTAATTTCTCTCCGTTTCTTTATGTGTAAAATGGGGACAATAATAGCACCCATCTCACATATTTCCTGTGAGGAGTAAATGAGATAACATATTCAGATACATCACCAGATTTGATGTGTATATATACATGATAACAAATTTTGAAAACTTTAAGTGCTTATATAAATGCTAGATATTATTATTATAACACATAATCTCTTGATATGTATATATCCTATACAGCATCTATTAAGGAAAAGTCCACATCATTCTTTGGCTGAGGGGTACTGATAGGATCAGATTTCATGGTAACTCATTACTATGCTTTGGAGCTCATCTGTGACTGTCATTATCAACAAAATTTTAAAACATTTTTCTGAAATGCCAGCAATACAAAAGGATTATTATGCTGAAGTTCACCACATGTGTACCTACAAGAGATCCTCACATCTCATTTGACAATAAAGTATAATTTCAATTGTACTATATTCATTGGAAAAAGAGAAGTCACAGTAATAAAAATGCACTTGCTAGCCAAGTAAATGCAAGTACAAGGAAATAAATCTCAATTTCCTATCAAACAGATCACAGATTCATGACCATCTTTTTACTCCAGTTAGCTAAATTGTGGTGTGCTGCTTTGGATATCTCAATCAAGAGAGCTCTTCAAGCAGCATGATCATTTCATTCTTCAATCCACTTTCAAGACAGCATAAAGTCTGTGCTACAATGCACAGGGTGAGTATTAAGAGCAATGTCCTTACCAGTGCCCATTTCCACTCTATAAGAGAGTACAATCTGACACTTGTCAAAAACAGATGTCAGTCCCTTGCAAATACAAAAATAAACATACAAAATCCCAACTCAAATTATAGCCTATCAAAATTGATACATGTTTCATTTCTTGTCCTGTTGTCAATGGCTGCACATAATAATGTTTGATGACAACTCCATTTGACATTAATTTAGTCCTACATACAAATGTCCATCTTCTTGTGTATGTTAATCTTCAAAATCTAATAACAAAACTGGCTTCAGAAGTCTTAGAAGACACTGGCATTTTACATATAGATCAATAAGTTTTCACTCCAAGAATTATTTGCAGAATTTTAACACATCCCCATTGAAATAATTTTGAAAGACAGCCATTTGCCCATAAATAGAAAGTCAGTAAAAATTTATAGAGGGTCAAGAAAAAAGAATATTCTTTGATTTCCTCCTGTCCTTTTTCTTTAAGATCAAAACTGTTGTTCTGAGAGGACTGATGACCTAAGCAAAAGCACAGAGATCTGAAAGTGAAAATGAACAAATGTCACTTTGTCCAGAATATACCATGAGAACTTTGAACTCAAGAGTAGGGATGATAGCTCCTAGAGCTTTGTTGGTGTCCAGTCATTTCAGTTGTGTCTGACTCTTCATGATCCTATTTGGGATTTTCTTGGTAAAGATACTAGAATGGTTTACCATTTCCTTCTCCAATTTATTTCACAGATGAGAAAAACGAGACAGAATTAAGTGACTTGTCCAGGATCACACAGCTAATAAGTGTCTAAGACCTGAATTTAAACTCTGGTCTTTCTGACTCCAGTTCCAGAACCCTATCCATTGAATCACCTAGATGCTCTAGACTTGGCATGATGGAATACTAAGAATGTGTCTACTTAGTGAAAGGAAGTATTAAAATAGATGTCACATTTCTGTAGATTTCATACTGTGGGTTGCTGAATGAAGTTATGGGGAGTAAGAGGCCAATAATTTGGATTTGTGGGAGGGACCAAGTCATTCAGATTTATAACAAATACAATCATTTCCACCTACACACCAGCAGCTACAAGAGAAGCTGAAATAGTTTTCATTGCCCTTTCATTTTCAGCTTTTAGAAATACTCTGGACAAAGGAGGAAGTGTACATAACAGACCAGCACAAAAAGGATGAGCTTTGGAGGAAATGGAATAAAAAGAAATATGCACAGTTTTCTTTGAGTAGAAATGGATAAGCTCCTTTTTAATATGCAAATTTTACATCTCTACACAAAATAGTAATTGCAGTATCAGTATCACTGAATAGGAAAAATATTACAAAACTATGAACTCAGGAATACTTTTAAATAAATTTTTATTTTTAATCAAGCAACATTTACATGCACTTGATAAATAACAACACATTCATGTATACAGACATACATTCTACATACATGTGTGTTTGTTCAAGACAGAGTTATAAAGTTATTTCAGGTAAGATAACCAGAACTTTGTCCAGGGTGCTGAAATTTATAAATCTCTAAAAGCACCAGTACTACGGCAGAAGAAATAATTGAATTTTACATTCAGTTAAAAAGAATAATTAGTTAAAATAAGAAGCTTCCAGATGGTATTTGCTCTACCACCAGCAACCACATCCCACACATGCTCTTCCCTAACCCTACTCCCTTACCCAGAGACCTAATCCAGAAATGCGGCTTCATGGTCTCAGAATCTTTACTCACATTGGCCAAAATTTTGTGAATTTTGTCTTCTCATGATGGATTAATTGGGATAATAGTCTGAATTCTCTCCTCTCAAAGGGCTTTGTATCTCAAGGTTCAAGTTCTCTGCACAAGTTTTTTCTCTCCCTCAATTGAATTGCTCTTTAAAAAGTTGATTTTCAGGTACTTTTCACATTCCTGAGCCTAGTGTATGAGAATGTTTGTGGTAGTTGTGTTGAGAGACCAAATGGTTAGAGTTCTGATACAAGACACATTTATTCACTCTATAAAATATGTATCTGCATTTTCTCTTTTCTACTTAGTAAACTTCTGCTCTGAAGAGCATCTGACAACATAGGCAGCAACAGTGTAAAGGTGTTCATATCTAGGAACTATACTGTCCACCACTAATCACATATGTGGTACAGAAATGACATCATTAAACTATTCACAGAGGTGTAAGCCTCTAAAAGAGATTATCCCCAAATTTCTGGGAAAGAGGAACTTTGCTAAGAAGCATAAAAAGAAGAAACTGAAAAAGATAGAGCAACAAAGCCAGAATCATCAGTGCTTGAATAGAGATCATCAAAGCTAGCATTAAAGTCCAATTTTCCCAAGGCCATGATCATCAAGCTCATGGGCCTTAAGTCCAGAACCAAACATAATAGTCCCCAGACTACTACCAAAGATCTGGATCCCAACATTGATACTAATTAAGGTTCAAGATCACCAAGGTTCACTGTAAAGTTGTGAGGATCTAAAATCATCTCTCTAATGATTCCAAAGATCTCAAGTCTACCAACTAAGGTAACTAAAGTTGCCAGTTTTAAGTTCCCTGGGGCCTAGGATATTAATCTCAAACCTTCAACACAGATGCATTAGGAGAAAAAGTTTTTTTTTAACCTAAAATGATTTTTCTTCCTCAGCAAGGGTATCATCATTCAGTACTTTATAAAAAGTAAATAAAATATGAATATAAATATAAATGATTACTAGAATTTAGATAGCACTTTAAGTTTTGCAAAATGCTTTACAAATATTATCCATTTTATCCTTACAACTCTGGGAAGTAGGTATTGTTGATATCTCCATTTTATAGATTAGGAACCTGAGAGAGGTTAAGTAATTTGTACAGAGTCACACTCATAAATGTCTCAGGTAGGATTTGAACTCTAGTCTTCTAGACTACAGACCCACCCCTATCTACTGCATTGCCAAGCTGCCATATAATAGAAATAGTACATCATAATAAAAAGGTGTATATCACTTATAGATTCAAAAAACCACTGTGACACAATATAGTGAATTCTTCTGCTCCTCTTTCACTATTTTTCTCTAAGTTCTATGAGTACAAATCACTGGTCAAATATTAAAATGTGTTTGTATAAAGCAACCACATTTTTCACTCCTCAGTTATAGCATATCTTCTTTTTTATAATGACTATGTCTTAATAAAATCACTTTACTAACACTACATTTTTGCTTTAATCTTCAATACTGTCATTGTTATTAATGCTCACAATATTGTACATCATTATATCTTAATTTGGTAGATCTATGTAATATATTATCAGTAAAAATCAAAATGAATTTTTTTTCTTTTTATTCCATTTCCCCCAAAGC
Organism: Sarcophilus harrisii; assembly: GCF_902635505.1. Taxonomy (NCBI): domain Eukaryota; kingdom Metazoa; phylum Chordata; class Mammalia; order Dasyuromorphia; family Dasyuridae; genus Sarcophilus; species Sarcophilus harrisii. Next base: position 148,178,198 of record NC_045430.1, on the reverse strand, counting down.
CCATCCTTTTGTGCTGGTCTGTGATGTACACTTCCTCCTTTGTCCAGAGTATTTCTAAAAGCTGAAAATGAAAGGGCAATGGAAACTACTTTAGCTTCTCTTGTAGCTGCTGGTGTGTATGTGGAAATGACTGTATTTATTATAAATCTGAATGACATGATCCCTCCCACAAATTTATCTATTTATATCATGCCACATTTCTTATTAAAATGAGAGTGTACATTGGCTCTGTGTTTGTGATAAAACATATCAACTAATTCACATTTCAGACTAACTAGATTCAGAAAATTTCTTGTAAATCCCTCCTAGACAGACACTGATAGTCTTTGGTTCTATACTATTGCTATGAGATTAAGATCTAAAATAATTTTTGAATCATTTTTTAAAAAATTTATATTTTTGAGAATGAGTTGTTTATTGAATTATATTAATATTTATTAAGTACATATTATGTCCAAGACATTTTATGTGTTATATGTGATAAAAAGACAAAAATTATCCCATCCCTGTTCTCAAAGTTTCCAATCCACTGGCAACATAACACATGTACATAATCTACAAATGAATACCCAAGTAAGATGATACAAAATTTAAAAATTAAAACAAAGTAATATCAAGAGGAAAAGAAGGCTAATAGCTGGTAAATTTAGGAAAGATATCATATAGGAGATGGGACCTGAACTGTACTTTCAAGGAAGTTATAGTGCCACAAGGCAAAGGTAAAGAGGAAGTGCATTCTAGACAACTGGGGCCATTTGTGCAAAGGCACACACACATACACACACACACACACACACATGTTGTTTTATTTATAATAAAGTCTCCCTTTTTCTTACTCACCAGAACCAATAAGGCATTAAATTGTATCAATTCTACCTCTGCAAAACATTCAATTTATTCCCTAGTATCCCTTAGATTACAGCAGTCTCTTAACAGTTTCAGTCTCCTTTCTCTCCAATACCTTATTGATTTATCTTCCTAATATATAATCCTTCAATCACTACTACACTCAAATACCTTCAATGCTTCTATATTTCCTGCTATAGTTTAAAATTTAAACTAGATAGATTAGAGTTCAAGAGACTCCACAATGTGGTTCTAAGCTACTTTTCTAGCTTTACTTCATTCACACATTTCATGCTTTAGCCAAACTAAATTACTCTTTTGACGTTCTCTTTTTTGTTTCCATATCTTTTCTCTTACTGTTTCCTATTCCTGAGACAATAACCATTTCTGTCTTTTATACCATCTTCATTGCTGAATTCAAATGCCATATTCTCTATGAAGTCACTCCTAATTGCCTACAACTGTATCTATCTCCTTCTTCTAAACTTTCATAGTATTATTTATTCTAAAGCACACTGATCATGCTCTGCTTTACTTCCTATATAAGTAAATTTCCTCCATTTTACTATAAATTCCCTGAGGGCAGAGGCTTTGAGTTTTATTCTTTCTCCTACCCCATATCCTGCCCATAAAAATTACTCAATAAATATTTATTCACTGAATGAATGTAAGCACAGTATGATTTTTTATTAGATCTATGTCTTCTGCAATGAAAATTGGTGAGCAAAAGTAAACATCCATGTCAGATCTATAAGATCACGGTACAGTGCCAAATACACAATGAATGCTTAATAAATGCTAACTGATTTCAAGTTAATCAACATGCATTTACCAAAGCAAATAATTACATATCAAAGCTAATGTAATCTCTAGCTTCCTAGAAATATGTAGTGTAAGAGAATAAAAATAGAAAATAGTTTCACTGTATCATAAGAAAGATAAACGATATCTTGGATATTGTTGCTCAGTCATGTTCAACTCTTCCTGATTCATCTAGGGTTTTCTTGGCAAAGATAATGGAGTGGTTTGCTATTTGCTTCTCCATATAGATGAAACAGGAAATACAAAGTTCAATTTATACTCTTAGAAAGCTCTAACAGGAAATAGCTGAACAAATTACAGATTTGGAATATGAAAGTAACAAAATGTTTTTGCAACACAAGAAACAGTTCGTATGAGTACTTTGGGGAAACATGGGAAGATTTGTGGGAACTAATACAAAGTGAAAAAAGAAAAACCAAGAGAACAACATAAAGAATATAAATGGAAACAATACTAAAAGACAGCTGATCTCAAATTATATGCAATGAATCACAAATTCTGGTCTTAGATGATGAAAAACAACTTTCTTCTTTCTGAAGATAGATATTCCAGTATATTTTAAAAATAATACTCCAGGGCAGTAGTTCTCAGATTTTTTGGTCTCAGGACCATTTTACTGTCTTAAAAATTATTGAGGACTGAAAAGAGTTTTTGTTTATATGAATTATATCTTATCAACATTTACTGTATTTGAAAATAAGAAAAGTTAGGCTTATTATGAAAAGAGTTTTCACTAATATTAAGTATATTTGAATATAATAAGTAAATCTGAATATCTGAAGACCTCTGAAATGGTCTTGGCAAATCCCAGTAGTCTATACTTTGAATCCATACCATAAATTGAGGACTGTTATACTAAGGAATTATATATATAAAGCTGTAATGGAGCTTGGAGATCATTTCTTCTAACACCTCCCTCCACTCCCATTTTACAGTTGAGATCATTAAAACCCAAGGAAGTTAAATGGTTTGACCATAAAGCTAAAATTGGAATATAAGACCTCTTATTCTAGGGTCATAACCATTTCCACTGTACAATATTTAAATATTGACATTCCAGGGTTGGTCAGTTTTGCTTTACTGTTTTTCTTTAGAGAGAAGAGAAGGATTCTATAGGAATATGTAAACATTGGGAATGACTTGGTTTTTTTTAAACTTTTTGGGTGAACAAAGGATACCAACAAAGCAAAAAGAGTTTGTCAAAAAAGAAAAGTGATTTTGATTGTGACTTGAGGGTGACAACTTTCAAGTCTCCATAAATTAGAAACCACGATATGTGAAAAACAAAAATTAGGAATCTTTATTCTAGAGATAAAAAAACCTTAAGAATGCATGATATCCATCTTCAAATACATGAAGGGATGTCATATAGAAGAAATTGCTTTTGCATATTGTATGGCTTTAGAAAACAAGAGTAGGACAGAAGTTACAGGGTGGCAGAAATCAGTTCAATTTGGGAAAAACTCTACCAAATTGAGCTATCCTAAAATGGAACAGGGATGCCTTGAAATTCTTTTTACTCCATTACACTACAAGTTTTCAAGAAGAAGATAAATGTGATCATCTATCAGGAATTTGTAGAAAGTGGATGACTATATCAAACGGACATTTAACTAGAAGAATACTAAATTGTCTTTGAACATTAAGATTTAAAGTACTATAATTATCTACTATCTACCCAACAGTAGGGTAATAGTAATTAATATGAAGTTAATGTGCCCACACTGCTAGGGTTTTCTCTGTCTGCTCTTGCTCCTGGGTCCCCAAATCAGGTATAAATACTAATAAATAAATACTAAGAGACTTCAGGAAGCCTCTGTTCAGCAACAGTTTATTTTGTCTTCCATGGGCTTTTATTTCTCCTAATTCATACTGTTCTGGTTTGAACCCTGGCTTTCCCTTATGAACTCTGGCTCTGGTAATCTTATTTTTTCTGAATTCTGATTGTGGTTGAGAGTTTAGACTGAGACCTGTTTTTATTTATGACAGATAACTTGTGTCTTCTTACTTCATTGGATCTGCCTACATCCCTAGTTTGATCTTGTCTTACTGATACTCACATACTTTTTAAAATCTGTCCAATGTTATGCCATGCCTTCAGGACATATCCTCTCCCTAGGCCTCTTAAGTCCTGAAACTCACAGCCTATTTAACTCCTGACTAATAAGGTGTTGTACAAAAAAATAAAGTGTCATAATTCAGATTTTATGTGCTTATGCAGGATTACCTCTTACCTTACAGTGATTACTTTCATTCTGCTCAACACTTCTCACATCCAGATTCTGCTATCTTTATTTATATACAAATGAATAATTTATCATAGAATCTATCAAGAACACAGAATCAAACCAAGGCCTAAGGAAACATAAATAAAGAAGACTAATATAATTCAATGACAGAATATTTTTATAAAGTTTTTTTTAAATGGTGATCCCTTGCATAAATTATCTTTCTCTTTTTGTCTTTCTTACATTCCTACTGCTGCATTCCTATCCACTCTAATTTACTGCTTTTCATCACTGATGCCATACTGTATCTGAAAGTTCTGGCAATGGGGAGATAGATTCCCCTTCTTTCTGCAATGGACTATAATCTCCCAGCTACATCGACTAATATAACAGCATAAAATAGTTGATTTCTTTTAATATTTCATTTGATGTGTTTCCTCAAAAAATAGCTTGTAAACATGACAACAGTTTTTAAAGTAGAGCAGTCCTACCCAAGTGCCAAGTGTCTGTCCTTCTGATCCTCACTGTGCCATCCAGAACTAAAGAATGAAGCTGACAAAAAATGTTTGTCGCAGCCCTTTTTGTAGTGGCAAGAAACTGGAAACTAAGTGGCTGCCCATCAGTTGGGGAATGGGTGAATAAATTGTGGTATGTGAATGTGAAATGTGCAGAACCAGGAGCTCATTATACACTTCAACAACAATACTATAAGATGATCAATTCTGATGGACATGGCTCTCTTCAGCAATGAGATGATTCAAGCCAGTTCCAATTGTTCAGTGATGAAGAGAGAGAACAGTGGGAACTGAATGTGGATTACAACACAACTTTCTCACTCTTTTTGTTATTGTTCACTTGCATTTTGTTTTTGTATTCATTTCCTTTCCTTTTTTGATCTGATTTTTCTTGTGCAGCAAGACAATTATATAAATATGTTTACATATATTGGATTTAAATATATTTTAACATGTATAACATATATTGGATCGCATAACATCTAGGGGACGGGGTGGGGGTAAGGAGGGGAAATCTGAAACACAAGGCTATACAAGGGTCAATATTGAAAAATTGTCCGTGCATATATTTTGAAAATAAAAAGCTTAAAAAAAGAATGAAGCCGAGTCTCTCCTTGTATAGCTCTGAAGAAAGAGCTTCCTCTTGGAACCAGGCTCACAGAAAATATGATTGGAGTGACAGAGTTTATTCATAGCTGCCAGCTCCAAAGCTTGCTTTTACCATTTTGAAAATACCTGCAGAAAAATACTAGAACTGGGGAGCTGGGGTTAACGCTATATGACAGTTATGGAGGAGAGAATGTCTAAGAGTAGCTATGGTAGGTACAATCAACTTGTGCCAATATTGTACCTACAAATAACACATGTCCAGGAATAACACTGCTTATGATTAGAGAGGGGGGTAGATTTCTATCCTAAAATTAAACCACTCAAATTTGTCTACCATGGATTTAGGCAAGTCAAGATGCTGAATAGACTTGACTTACCTTGCCTCAAACACATAAAGTATGATTCAAGACAAGTCACTTAACCTCTCTCAGATTGTTTCCTCATCTGTAAAATGGATTTAAGAATAGCATCTACCTTAGATTTATTGTAAGTAAATCAAATAAGATAAATGGAGCCGGAGACCGTCATTACCTTTTTAGATAAACTATTACCTTATACCCTACTCTATTATCAGTGCTCCCATCCCTCAAATGTTTTGGATTCATAAAGTGTATTTCTTATACCCACTTATCTGTACACTTGCTGATTCCTCCCAGTAGAATATAAGCTTCCCATGTTGTTTTTTCATCTTTGGTAGTGTAGTATATTGCACATAATAATTACCTATTGAACTGAATTGCATTATCCAACTAGATATCTCTATCACAGATTGTAAACACATGATAAGCTAGGCTTACATTTTTTGTAAATTTATACAACATCAAAAATGATCTTTTAGAGACCCCAGCTCTCCAGGAGTTACTAAGGTTAGGAAGAGACAGCTTACTAAAAAAAAAAAAAAAAAGTGAATAGCACATTAACTACCATTAACCAAACTCCAGGTCAAAAGTAGCAGATAAAAGAAATAAGGGAAAGCTCTGTTTAGCCATAGTGATAAGAACAAGCAAAGTAGGTGCAAAATCTAAGGAATGGCATTATGGAGGCATGAGGGGAAGTACTGAATAGTTGAGTTCTCTGACTGTAGGCACCAGAAATTTAAATCTGAGCAGGTAAAAAAGAGAAGTGATGAAGCGGAAAAGGAGAGTGGGAGGGAGAGGGATTCTTGCTATAAGAATATTGCCTTGGTGCAAGTATTTGGAAGTTGGAGAGGAAATAGATCAACAAGACAAAGTCTAAGTTGTCAAGAATGGAAATTACTAATAGGATGCTCTTGTATTGTCACAAGAATGAAAATTTGCTTGATTACATTGGGCAAATGAAAGGCTGAAATTATCCCTACAGGATATCTTGGAATTTTTCATCTTAGAAAATTTAAAAAGGCTCAAACACTCAGGGATACATTTTCTATGACAGTTTATATTAACAACCAAAAATTAAACATTAAATCTATAAGAACTGGCTTTAAAATCTACAAGTACAATTAAAATTATAATTCATTAAGTTAATTTTCATCTTGATTTTCCATAGCAAAAAATCTGCCCCATTCCTATCTTTTTCAGTTACATTATATATCACAATAATTTCTTACTCCCAACAGATTTCTTAACAAATTTGTTTGAGAAGAATTCAAACAATTATTGCCATTCAAACTTTACCAATGTAAAGTTATCATAAAGAGAAGGCATAGCCTTTCTTCTCCTAAATTCCTCTTTTTGACTTAAATTTGAATAAATTTCAATAAGCATAAAATTGAAGTTGCCCAAGGCCTAATGTTATAGTTATGAGGGTTAGAAAAGTGATAGAATCAACCTCAGCCATTAGGATAATTATGGAGGAAAGAATGACTATCATGGGAAAACAATTTTCAATCATCTAAAGAGGCACATCAAATTTAGAAAGGATACCAGACTAAAAAGCAAAAGTTCTAAAGTCTTGACTATCACTCACTTTCTAGTATACTGGACAAGTCATTCAACTTCTCTGAGATTCAGTTTTTTCATCTATAAAAAGGAAATGATATTACTTGAACTTACCTTTACCTACTTTACAAGTATGTTACGAAAATCAGATATGACTTACTGATAGTGTTTTTTTTTCCCCTGAGGCAATTGGGACTAAGTGATTTGCCCAAGGTCACACAGCTAGGACTCATTAAATGTCTGAGGCCTTCCTGGGTCCTTCCTGACTTCTGGGCTGGTGCTCTATCCACTGTACCACCTAGCTGCTCTCTGATAGTGCTTTTAATTTTTTTATTTTAATTTAGAAATAAGAACCAAACACAAATATTTTTATATTCAGAGGACTTGAAAAAAGACAATATAAGAAACTCTGGATTTCTATTGCATAGTTTGTTTTTTTCAGAAATGTGTGTGCATGTATATATATATATATATATATATATATACATTTATACAAATTATATATAAAATAACTAGGTAATAAAACAATTATTTTTTGCATCCTTTACTGTACTTTTTGTTTTCTTCTGAGTATTTTTAATGTTTTATTGATGCTCTTTCTTTGTATTTTTTCATTATTCACTGGCCTACCATGATTTTCATTCTATAGAAGATCGCTGGTAATAAATGTAGTAATTATCTCTGGTTAATAAATGGCAATATCTGAGAATGTGTATTTTATTCTTCATGTCTGGATTATCACCCTCCAGGAGAAGGGTATATGTTTTATCATTATTTATCTTTTAAAATCATGATTATTCTTTAAACCCTAATATATAGCTATGACCTACTGTGGATTTGGATTATATTGCGTCTCATCTTTAAGTTAATGACATAAAGGGCAGTCATAAAAATCTCAAATTTAATAACTATTTTAATATGTTTATTTCTACTTTAAGAGTTTCAAAAATTAATGTTTCCCAATGGCCCTATTTCCCTTGAAACAAGAAACAAGAAGAAACAGTCAAGCAAACTATATCATTCAAAAATATGTTGCATTCCATTTTCAAATATGGGAAATCTGATCTATCATCTTTCTTATGAAACCAAGATTAAGTAATTTCTTTTTTGATGAAAGAAAAAGAAAAATCTAGGAGTATGCATTAGATTGTCATATAGGAAAAAATGTGAAAAACATTTTTTCAGAACAATTAAACTGTCTAGTATGACATCACAGCTATGATATATCTGAAAATGAAAAATGTGAGAGTAAAGTAATACAACCATCATTTCTAATTGTCAAAATGGCACAGAAAACACTATAACAGGAGAAACAAGGAGATCTAAAAGATCACATCAACAAGTTCAAGATTTTAGTTGATTATCAATGTTACTCTTTAGTAAAATGGCAGTTACCATAGCAGCCTGACATCATAAAATCATCACAAACTCAAAGACAAAGAACATTTTCTTCAAGAAACATCAGACTGTAATGTAATTTATCTTCTAGAACCCTTTTCCTGAGTAGCAAATGTCTGCTTAAAATAACTTGATCAGTTCTAGACAATATTTTTTTTCTTTTCTGAGAGCTTATTTTTATAAACTACTGCAAAATAAAATGGGGGAAAACATTTCTTATAAGAAGAGGGAGAGAATTGGTTATATTTCTTAGTGACAAAATTTTATTTTACCTTAAGAAGGGGCAAATTGATGCTACTCTGTTTTGAAGGATATTCAAGTTCATTTTTCATTATTTTCTATTGTCTTTCTCTCTACTTGCAAATAAAACATTCTTTTTTGGATGAATATAGTTTTTTTCTTGCTTCTCAGCACTGATTTTCTATCCCTATGTCTGTGTCTTTTCCTCTATATCTACCTCTTTCTCCCTTTCCTTGAGAATTTCAACTTGAACATCCAAGCCACATTTGTTCAAGACATTATTTGACTCTCCTAAATAGTCTGGCTTTTCTGCCATGTATGAAGCACTGATTTAACAATTCCTCTCTTGTTCCCATTATCTAAAAGTCTGTAAATGGAGCAGTGGTGATGGAAAGTGCACAAGATCACTGCTGTTTTTGTCACATGTCAGTCCCATCTGTTTAGCTACTTGAACTGTGTCTTCCTCATTTGTCCTCTATTTCTTCCCACCTTGTATGACTCTAAAATCAGATGATTAAGCTACCTTACAGCTTAAGAACTGAGAGACTTTCTTCCCTGACAAATAATCTGCTTTCAAATTGTTTATACTGTCAGGTGTTTGGTGGTTTTTTAGTTCCCTAATGTTTCATTTTATTGTTTTAAAGATGAGACCACAGAGAATTGCACTTAAAATATCAGTCTCCTTTAAAAATATACATATTTTTCATGATTAATCCTTTTTGCCTAGGCTGTCAAGGTGAGCCATTTAGAATGTGTCATTTAATATTCATACACACACATAATGTTAATGCATAATCAAGTTTGGTTCATATTTATCATTTCTATACTTGGATTCAAAAATAGATCCTGTTTTTTTTTTTCCAATGGGACTTAAATCAGACCGAATCATATGGTATCTTAGGTCTCATTAACTAACTCAACAAGAGAATATATCCTTATCTTGATTTCTTTTTCTGGGTTTCAATCAAACTTTTTGAAGAAACTTTGGAAATTTTCATTATGCTACATTTTGGAGTTGGTAGCTATTATTTTACTAGAGTAATATTGATAGTCCTTTTATAATGATAATATCAAGATTCAAATTGAGAAGTCAATTGAATGTTTATTAATAAAAACATATTGTTCAAGGAGAGGGTATAAGGGCATCAACCCTTAACTTTCCATCCAAAACAAAACACCCCTTCCATCATCTTCATTCATGAGAAATATCCCCATCATGTCCAGCACTCAAAATTTCACCCAATGACATAGAATTATAGGAATTTGGATGGACTGTTATAGGGAAAGTGTGAATACAATCTACAACAAAGACATGCTCCTTTTTTGGCTTAAAAGCGAGAAATAGAAGTAAAGATTAATTGATGTGATTTAGAAAGGGTAGAGATTATGAGACATCAATATTTATCCAAATTCACCCATTGATTTTTCATCTTCCTCCTTACTTATTTGAAGTTATTTCCTATCTTGGGATGAAAATAAATGTGCAGACATAATTGCCCTAAAGAAGTTGACAGTATGAAAAATGATTATACAACTGTAATTTTACTATAACCCCAGCTGTTATTTATCTATAAGGATTAGAGAATTCCATCCACTAGTCTGAACTGAATATTATATTTTTAGATAATTAAGATACTAACCTAACGTCAGTACATCTGAGTTACTTTTTCCATTTGTGTGGTAGTTGGAGCAATGCAATCACTGTTCTTTGACCCTGTCTTCATTTTGACCAATATCAAATATTAGTAAGATAGTTCTCTGAATTAAGGTATGTACATTAGTCAATAAGCATTTATTAAGCACCTACTATGTGCCAGCTACTGGGCTAAGTCTTGGGAATATAAAAGTAAAATACAGTTTCTAACGACTGGAGGACCAGTTTTATTCTCATGGAAAATTTCCTAGAAAACATTTTTACTTTTCAAAAAAAAGATAAAATAAAAACTACAAAGTATAGAAGTATACAAAATATAGTTTCCTATAACAGGAAACCTGTTACCTTCCTTATATCGATTTGGGGTTTTTTGTTTGTTTTTTTTTTTCATTTAACACAGCAACTATATTCTTGAACAAAGTTTACAAATAAATTCCAAATGGACTGTATTTGTTACCCTGAGACTAGGCTGAGGACTGCTTGGTAAGGATGGTTTTTAAATGTTTGTTGAAATGAATCTGAAAATCATGCTCCTTTTTGAATAAATCTATCGTGATTAAGACAAAGTGTTTATGGAATGCCTACCACAACTATTTTTTTGGTTGTTAAGTTTTTCTAAGTCCTATTTTTAAAATCATTTCTGCAATGGTGCACAAAGAAAGAGAACAGCACTTTTCAAATGAACACACATTGACTCTGTTTCTTTGTTCTTGAATCTAAAAGCATATTAAATTCGGTCAATACAATATTAAGAGATCCCACAGCAACACTAATATGTGATATTGAACCACAAAATTTGTACTATTTCAGATTTACTACTTGTTCTATTTGGGCACAGAATTCTTTGGTATATATTGGGACCAGAGGACCCAAGAAGCAGGTGAGGAGAGAAAGAAATTTTTTTAAAATATGAGATGAAAAAGGATTTGGTACTAAGCAAGAAACTGTGCTTTTGTAAGTCAATTCCTTGGGGAACTTCTTGCATTTCAACTGCTCACACTTTCTGAACAAGTGGATTGCAGGTTGGGCCTCCAGTCTTTTTAAAAAAAATCTGATTAATTCCTTTTAGAAAGATTCAAATGTTGAATCTCTGAATTGGAATATATTTTGCAAGTCATCTAGTACAACTCATAGCAGAACAAAAGGGATCCCTTATTGAATGTGCCCAAGAAGTGATCATTCATCCCTTGTTTAAAGACCTCTGGTGACAGGGAATCCACCACACCAGAGGTAAGTCATTACATTTATGGCTATGTCCAATTAGGAAATTTTCTTTATAACAAGCCAAAATATAATTCTTTATGACTTCTACCTTTAATTCCTACTTATTTGTTTTGGATGCAAAGAAGAACAAACCTAACTCTCCTATATAACCATCTTTCATATGCTTGAAGACAGGTATATCTTAAACCTCTTCCCCCTTTCTGAAAGAAATATTTTCTTGAAGTAGCTCTCAAGTGAAAAGGCAATGACCTTGTTTTTGCAAGCAATTGAAACCAAAATGTGGAACCAAGACCTGTGAACAAGAAAAAGAGATGGGGTTTAAGGACCTCGATTTCTGTCCTGAATGTTCCTGAGAAAATTTCATTGGGAATGAAATTTCAGTACTCTTATGATGTAAACTACTTCCCCCTTTCATATGTAAACAGTTTGATTGCTGAAGGGGGGAAACAGAAAAAGAATATTTGTTTAAGGAAAACTGACAAAAATATGAAGAAAAATAATCTTTCAGATAAAACAGTAAAGAGAGACACAGACTGTCCTGAGTACCAAATAAATAACTCTCTCTCAAAATTTGTGTGCCAAAATGATCTGTCTGAAGTCAAAGTAATGAATGTAGTAATGATACCTAGAATTTATATAGTGTTTTTAAAGTTTACAAATTGCTTTGTGTGTTTTATCACATTTTAGGCTCATAATACCTCTGTGAAGAAGGATCTATTATTATCCTCAATTTACAGATGAGGACAGAGACTAAGAGTGGCTAAGAGACATTCTCAGGATCATGCCACTGGAAAATATCTAAAATTCAGGACTATTCTAGTCTAAGTCCAGCAGTCTATCCACTGGGCCATTTAATTGCAGAGCATTGTGGTTCATTAGCTTTTCTATATCTGATTACTTTGATATTTTTAAAGGCTTAAAGATTCTAATTGATTAAATTTATAAATCAACTATTTGATATGAGAATGCTATATAAATGCTGTTAGGTTCACACCTGACATAAAAGGAGATTTCTTGAGTTTTATCTTACAAAGTACAGATAGGACACTAACCACCAGAAAATCCTAGTTTTGTTCATTGGAAGATATAAAGAGCCAATAGGAAAAGCAGCCTAAAGCAAGAGATAGCCAGAAGAAGCAGGAGAATAAGCAAAGCTTGGTAAGAGTTAGAAATCAGGAAGGAAGGCTATTTAAGGCACCCACAAAACTGATTAAAAAAAAAAAGTGGTCATTGCTCAGGCATTTCTAGGGACAGAAGGGTTCAATACCCTAGAACTATTTCTTTATAAGAGGGTGGTTCTTCTCTCTATATATTCAAGTTTTAAGATTCCTTTCTCTTTTTGCCCTTCCTTCCTTTCCTTCCCCCTTCACCACTAGTTTCACCCCTTTTTAGTCAAAAACTAATTAAAGAAGAAAATTGCTCTAAGGCCAGGACCTATAAAAGAGAACAGTTGAGGAGGCAAGCCTCATAGATCCAGGATTCCCCTCAGAGCTCTTCTTCTATTAGGGCAAGGAGATTCACGCAAAAATGTGTTGGGGAGGGGTCCCTACCTTGCTAAATATATGGATGCGTCAGAATTCACTTCTGGAGGCCACTTCTGACTGAGCTACTTAAAATACAGTGGTCTGGAAGATAATAACATGATGAGAATTTAAGTTAACTCTTAGTCTACTTATTGGAGCTACAATGAAACATCACTCCTATAATTTTTAGGAATCTAATCATCAGATAGCTATACTTAAACATAACAGAAAAATTGCTACTTTCAATTTGTTCCTACGCTATGATATTGTCATTAGAAATTAAACTTTTTCAATCTGTCTTTTGGTAATGAGACAAAAAGAATTAATCTTAATGTTGTCTACTTATTTTCCCCTATAATTTAGGAAAATGAATAGGAGCTCCTAAATACTTATAAGGTGAAACCACCATTAAAGTTTTCAGGCACAGTTTTCAAAATGTGATTCCTTTTTTCATTACTTTATTCAATTAAATTTATGAAACAATTTTCATAATTCTTTCTAAAATGCATAGGGAAAATGACCTGTATTTTCTTTATGTAAAGGTCAAATAATTATTTGAAAAGTATGTGAGGTTTGGTTTGAACTCATGTGTTCCTGAGACCAGCCCTCTATCCACTGGGCCACTTGGTTGCCTGGTGCTTTGCTAGGCCCTGTACAACAAAAATTACAGAAATTTAATTCAACAACTATTTGCTCAGCACTTGTTAATCATTATCCCTTTCAAATCTATCTTTTATTCTATGATCCAAGAGCATCATAATAACTGGAAGAAAAGGAAAGGTTTCCCATATAAATTGGCACCTGACTTGCACTTTGAAGGAACCTAGCAATTTTTTGTGAGAACAAAGTGCATGACTCTCATAGGGGAATAACTTGTATAACTTGTATAAAGACAAAAAACTTGGAAGTGAGATGCCATGTCTGAAGAACAGTTAACAAGCAAGCTTAAAATGTCCTAAAGGACATCTCATCAAAATGCACAAAGAGGATTAATTAATATAATGAAATCATAAAGACGTGGGAGTACCAAACTAAGAAAGAAATGTTAATAATTTGGTTTTTTAATCTTACAACAGATTTGGCAACTGATTGGATATTGGGTATTTAAAGAGAGGGAAAATTATGTCGACTCCAAAGTTGAGAAATTTGGAAGAATGGTGGTCCTATCAACAAAAATGGGAAATTTAAGGGAAGAATCATTTAAAGGGAAATATAATGCATTTAGAAATGCTGTATCTAGTTGATAAAATGAAATACCATTTATAAAACACTTTGCAAAACTTAAACCATGAGCTGGGCGGTAAGGGTAATTAATTGATGGTTTGGTATATCACATTAGGGTACTTGACTATAGTTTACAATTACCCTTATTAGAATATGTCACTTCTTTATCATCAGCACTATTATTACTACCAACATTACATCATCAACAAAATGTGTTCATTAAATATTTAGATATTTATTTGTTCAATAATATGTCACAGATACTATACAAACCAACATATGCTGACAGTTCTAGATCTCTAAGAGTTCCTAATCTTAAATTAAATAATAACAACAAATAATATTGGGAATCAGGGGATACTATGGCTCATCTTAGTAAAGTGTTTCTGACTCAAGGCCTACCATATCCACCTAGCCACCCATAAAATGTGTATATATGTGTGTGTGTGTGTGTGTGTGTGTGTGGTGTGTGCGTGCATGTATGTGTATGTGTGTGTGTGTGTGTGTGTGAGAGAGAGAGAGAGAGAGAGTAATATGGCATAATGGGAATCACAAGAACAAGGGATAATGAAGAAGAAATAAACCAGATCTAATATTCCTTTGAGCTCTACAATCCTAAAATTCTATTTAGAATTAGTTACAGCTAAAGTTTGAGTGAATGAATTCCAGACTTAAGGGAATGATTGATTTAAATTATCTATTATAGCATAATCAATACATTCTGATTTTCTCACCAAATAAAATAACCAAACACTGACTTGACATACCTGAGAATATTTTAAAGTACTTCACAGGAAAATGTCTTAAATGTGTAGGAAAGGGGAAAAAAGCCACAGCATACATTATTCTCTGACAAAATGAATTCTGGATTGGGTAGATTTTTCCCCATTGTATCTATTAATTGATCAAATTTATCCTAATTTACATTTTTCAAAAAAAATAGTTTAATTCAATACTTTTAATTTTACCTTGTCTTAAAATAAGCACAAACATTACCTAATATGCCCTATCTTATATTAGCATTTGTATATTGCTTTAATTTTTGGTAATAATCTTATAAATAATATCTTATTTTACCCTCAAAACAGCCCTAGGAAGGAATTTTTAATTATCCCACTTTATAGATGAAGAAATTTGGTCAGACAACAGGTTAAAGGATTTTCCCAGAGTCATGCAGTAATTATGAGGCTAGATTTGGATTTAGGGCTTCCTTACTCTAAGTTCAGCACTCTATTCACTGAACTGCCTTGATTCAATATATAAATTCAATATACAGTTTCATATGATATACATGAATTAAAAAGATTTTTAATGGGAGAGACTCTTATTCATTACTAAAATCAGTGAAATTTTCAAATCTGAACCTAAATTTAAGAGGGAAAAAATATTTTGTTTTCTGATTTGTGCAGTGATTTTTTTCCTTAGATTAGCTTGTTTCAAAATCTGTAATTTTTAATATCTCCCTTTAGATACACAGGTCTTAATATCTAGTATAGCTTCCCCTTTTAGGAGATTCAACTGAAATTTCTTTTTCTTGGTAATTAGGATTTACACACTCTCCCACACAGTAATGTCTATCCCAGGTATCCACTTTGTCAGACTGCCATTACATTTCTCTTAGCAATGATGTTATCAAATGCCACAAGAGTTTCAGTCCTGGGTTTTCTTCCATGACTTTTCAATACCACTTCTTCTAGCAGAGAAGATAGTTGTGTTTTATTTCTTTTGGGGGTTTGATCTGCTGTGACCTTGTCATTTTTCAAAGCTAGATCTTATTTTGGCTTGGCTAGTTTTCAAATACTGAATCCTCTGTCAGGGCTACAAATGCCCTGTCCTTCTATTAGTTTTTCTCTTTCCCTTCTATGGAGCACACTTAGGGATGTTTAGAGCATACCCCTGTATACTTGTTGAAGGATTCTTGAAATTTTAAGCGATAATAATATATGAACTTGTTTCATATAATCAAGTCTTCCTTACTAAAGCTCAGTCACTGGTTCTGTCTTCTATCACTGTATTTGCCTGGCTCACATAAGATTTCACAAAGCACTTTCCTAACAATACTCCTGTGACGTAGGTAGTACAAGCATTATTATCTCCAATTTACAGATGAGGAAACTGAAAGGCAAAGAAATTAGGTGACTTGCCCAGCAAGATCCTCTGCCTCCAAGCTCATTGCTCTCCCTGCCTTTGTAAGATATTCAGAGTTCTCTTTATTAGCTCAATATCAGTTTCTGAGTTATAGTTTCTTTTTCATCTGCTTCAATATGCCTGCTTCCTTTTTCTCTACCACAGCCTTTTGTTCTGATGACCTATTTCAGAATCATAGAACTGATTGCAATTAGCAGGCAGTAATGAGCACTCCATTGGAGCTCTGGGTTCTAACCCTAATTTTGCCACTGGTTAGCTATATGACCTTAGGCAAACCATTTAACATGAGCTTTTCATCTGTAAAAATGAAGATGTTAGGCCAAATGATTTCTAACATCCCCTCTGGCTCTGACTTCCTATAATCCTATAATCTTAGAAAACTTCATTAGGCTTATAAATTGTATCTTTTCCCCCATGGAGATTAACTGGATAGTCCCTAGACAGTATAGGATTTTGTTTTCTTAGAGTAGGAGAGCTCCCATGTATTAAAAGATACACAATGAAGTTCTTTGTGTCAGCATCAAAATCTTCCTATTAAAAAATGGATTGTTTTCTTTAGTTTTGCCTTTCTGAGAATGGTGACATATTGTTGCTATTTATACTACTTGGAAAAGGATTTTCCTTTTTCTTAAAAGACATTTCATCCTGTTATATTTAAACAGTGAACAAGCCTACAAAGCACATGTAATCGATCAATAAGCATTTATTATGCACTTATTTTGTGCTAGGCATTCTGCAATAGCAAGAATGAAAAGACCACATCATTGGACCATCCCAAAGTTTCCAAATCTTAGGAAAATTTTGACTCAACTAACTTAAGCTTTGGGAACTAAATGACTTATGGGGTATGTATAGGAGGACTTGGGATGTTATAATATTTCCTTTACAATGTCCTGATAGTTTTTCAGATCAACATTATATTTGTGTTAAACAAGCCTCTCCTTTCTTCCAATATGAAGCTCTTCTTGATATAATTGAGTTACTGTTGAGGTCAGCTTCTTGGTCCCTCTTCATATCAAGCAAAAGATGCCAGTCAATTCATCATGATAAGAAAGAATTCAAATTAGTTAGATTTGTTTTCTGACACCCTAAGTTCAAGTATTTTCTAAATATTCCATATTTGAAACCATTCTTATTGCCATCCTATTAAATCCATTGAATTAGAATTCTACTGAAGACTGTTTTCATTTCACACCAGTGTGACCTTCCATTGCTCTCTTCATGGTTTATCTCTTCCCACCACACACAGAAGTGAGCTATACCACAGGCTACACCTATAGGAATAAGCTCTATTGGCTTTTTCTTCTCTCATTTAAAATCTTCCTCACTGAAAAAGATTTCTAAGGCACATATAAAAATTGTAACAAATTGGACATCAGGAATATCAGTTAATACACCCTATCTTTTACCAAATTAAAACTGTAATTATAAACCTTTTATTCTCACATTCTCAAATAGAAAACATTTTGCTTAACATTTTTATTGCATAATAATTATTATTATCATTCTTTTAAAGTACAATACAATATAAGAGACTTGTTAGCATTTTTGTTTTAGCAAAAATCTATTAAATGAAGAACTCACCACACACATATACACACATACTCATACAACACATACTATGTGTGTTTATGCTCTTCATTCTTTTTCACAGATGTTCACTTAAAAACTACTCTGTGTAATGAAATATAGTTTGTTTTGACACACAAATTAATATATTTTTCAACACTTCTTCAACTGACAAATTATTTGTGCCATTTTTAAAGAGAAAAAGTTTATAAATTACTCATTTCAAATAACATAAATTTATTACACTTCTTGAAAATTCAATCTACATTAAAGAAACCTAAACTTTTTAGCAGGTAGGACATATTGTCACACAATGAAAATTTTAGTAGCAGCTGGGTAGAAGAAAGTATTTTGCAAAGATCAAAGTACTAAATAAATTTATTATGATTAGCTCTCATCAGTATACATTGCCTGTGGTCTTTTGACTCTCCATCCAGGAAAAGGGTTGACAATGTATCAATAGAGCCTAATTTCTCTTTCAGCCTTCTTCACAGCTCCTCCACTCAAGGTGTTATGAGTTCCATCTGAGCAAAGACTTCCCTATTCTAGTGTTCTCGTCAGTTGTCAGGAAAAGCAGCTTACAACAGTAAAACCATGCAAAAGCAGCTTACAACAACAGTAAAATCAGAGAGTCTTCAGTTCTCTTAGTCTGAGATAAATCCCAACCATACTCAACCTTGGATTCTGAATCTTAAAGATATAGACAAGCAAGGTAGTCAAAGTCTGGGGCCAGACTGATAGAAAAGAAATAGGGGTATAATGGAAAAGAAAGGATAATGGTCTTTCTCTCTTTTCCCTATCATAATGTCATCTAAACAGGGACACAGAAAGTCTAACATGGGTCAGGGTCCTCCCGAGTAGAGGAACTAGATTTAAGTACTTATTTGATATTTAAAATTTGAACAAAGTAAAAATGGTATAGGAGAAAGGAAGAGTTGCAAGGGGAATTATTAATTCCTTAGGCATATTTATCATCTTCCAAGTAGCCTAATAGATAACATACTTTCAAGTCAGAAAGACCTGGCTATGTGATAATCAATTTCTCATTGCCCCAAACTATTCTCTCAAACTGAGACTAAGATGTAAAACTAGGAGTTCTCATTGAGTGTTTGCCACATCAATAAAATCATAGATTAACCAAAAAAAAAACAAAAAAAAAACAAAAAAAAAACTCCATGGGTCAGAAAGGATTTTTCTAGGGGAAAATTAGCATAGTGATAGCAAATAATGAACTAATGCCAAGAAGGAATTTGTCAAAGATATGTAGCTTTACTTCTAGCCATAGCATGCTAAGAGTTTAAAATTAGGCTTGTCTAATTTTTTTCCTTTTACTTGAACTCTAACAATGTGCCAAGTCCAGTAATATCAGTAGAGGTAGTTGTGTTTTTAACTATTTCTAAAGTATTCTTATTTTTTAGCTTCATTTTCACATAAAGAATATCATTTTGTAATTTTAGAAAAGGAGCTGGTCATTAGAATACGAGAACAGAAAGAGTATCTCATCCATTTACTACACATTAACATTTGCATTGTGTTTTACATACATTATATTATTTTAGTTTCAAAAACACCTTGTTAGACAAGTCAAGTAGGTTATCAAAGTATTATTATCTCTATTTCATAGATGAAAAAAGTGGGACCCCAGGTTGGGCTAAATTACTTGCCCAAGATTGCATAAAAGTGAATGACAGAGTCAATAGGAGAGCCCCAGAGCCCACATTTTCTGATTCTTCTGCAAACATGGTTTCCACTATGGTGAACTTACTCACAATAGTCATTGAATTCGTGTAATTAATTCTTCTAACTTTGCCAGAGAGATTCACCTCTTTCATTAGAATTTGTCAGATGCTTACGATGGGATGGTTGTGGCTATCTTGGCTTTCATTTGTTTTTCAATGGTTGGATTCAATTTAATGATCCGTACTTGGATTTATGCAAAATCTTCAGTTCCATCTAGAGATTTCGGCTAGTGAAAAACGCAGCACCCCAAATTCAAAAGGAAAATGTGCCACCTGAATTTGCTCTTCAGTTTACCCTGATTATATATATGCCTCTGAATTAATTTAAGACATTAAGCAGTCTGTAAAACATTACAAAATTTATTGTCCTCCTTAAAAAAAATCACAATCACACTCAAGAAAAATGATAATTCTCTAATCTATAATCTAAAAGGAAAAAAGGAGGGCTCAAGATTCTTAAAAGTAGGACATTCTCTTTCCATCCTCACCAACATAGGAGCAGTTTATTAACCTACAAGAATAACTAGAGATTCACCTTTTCTCCACAATAGGAAGGAAACAGATTGTAATCAAATTCTTTTCTCTTTGAATGCATATAATACAATATATAAAATTATATGTCATATATATAACTTTATATATTGTACTGAGAGTTTTAGGTATCATAAAACAAAAAAGAATGTAATTTTAAACCTTTTCTCAATGGTGTATGAAACTAATTAACATATCCACATAATTTCCATATATTAAGAAAGCGTTAATGAAACAGTGACTTGTTTCTGCACTAGGAAGGCTGATAATTATTTGAAGAAAACAGAGGGAGGAGAAGGTCAGGGACCTCATACCAGCATCAAAAATGACATGGTTTTCATATAAAGTTTTCAGTGCTAACAAACATGGCTAGCATGTTTAAAAAATGTTTTTGGAGTAAATTAAAATGTTTTCAGGCAAGTATGGCAAAGTAGAAAGAGCATGGAATTTTCCATCAAAAGGTCTAGAACTGAATCCTGACTCTCTTTTCTACTTCAATGATCTTGAACAAGTTACTTCATATGAAGCAATAAAAAGACCATTGGAAGTGAATCAGAGATTCTAGGTTTGAATTCCAGGTTTGCTATTTATTCTGCAGTGAACTTGGGCACCTTCATTTTTCAATTTCTAATATGTAAAATAGGAGGAAGGAATTAGACAAGATGAGAAGTTCTCAAATTTTTTTCTGAGTCATCATTCCCATTAGCATCTGCTAAAGCCTATGGAATCTTCTCAAAATAATGTTTTTAAAATAGAGAAGAAAACTTCAGTTAGGGCTAGTAGAAACAAAAAAAATAATTTTTCTCATCTAAACTTACAGCCCCCTATCAAATCAACCCGCAGACTTCTTGAGGGCCATAGACTTCAGGTTAACAACCAATGGATTGATTAGATTAGATAAGCATTAAGGTGACTTTATCTCAGGAAGACCTATAATCAAATCTGTCTGAAAAAATGACTAGCCATGTAAACAAGAAAAAAATCACTTAATTTCTTTTTGACTCAATTTACTAATCTGTTAAATGGGAATAATAATAGTACCAAATTCATAGGATTGGTGTGAGGACCAAGTAATGCAATGTATATAAAAGTACATATGAATGTATGTATGTATGAAAAAAAGCTCATTTCTTATTTAACTGAAAAAAATGAGGTCATTTGTCCATGATTATCTCTTTACCCCTTTCTAATTTTATATCACTCAAATGCTTCTCCCCCACCGCTATCTCTTCCTTTACCCTTGTCTTGTATGAAAAGTCACCTTTCTCCTTGCTAAAGCAAACCCTTCTTCATGTACAAATGAGCCCATTCCTTTTTAGATTCTCCAGATCTCCCCATCTATCATCCTCACTCTCATTTATATTAAATATCTCTCTGCCTACTGGCTTCTTCCCTATTGCCCACAAACACACTCATGTTTCCTATCTTGATCCTTCTATCCCCACAAGCTATCTATCATCCAGCATCTCTTCTCCTTTTTATAACTAAACTGCTTGAGAAAAAGGTATAAAATTGGTATCTCTACTTCCTTTTCCCTAACTTTCTTTTGAACTCTGAAGTCTGCTGAGCATACTTCAACTGAAATTGCTCTCTGCAGTTATCAATGAAATCATATTTGTCAAATCTAATGATCTTTTCTTAATCATCATCTTTGTTGACCTTTGTGAAGCCTTTGACATCAGCAATCACTCTCTTCTTCACACTCTCTTCATTTTCTTTTACATTTTCTTCATGTTCTCTATATTTTCAAGATACCATTCTCACCTCATTCTCCTCCCATCTATCTGAACATTGCTCATACTTCTCCATTGTAACTTTATCAAGCTTGTGATTGCATACTATAGGTATCCCAGAGTCCTTGTCTTGAGATCTTTTCTCTTCCCCTTCAACATTAATTAGCTTGATAATCATCTATTCAATTGTTAGAATCTATAAATGATACAAAGATATATTTACCCCATCCCCATCCTATCTCTTAACCTCCAGGCTCTTATTTCTAACTATTTAATGGATCTTAAATAGGATGCTCTATAGACATCTTAAATTTAACATGTTCAAAACAGAACTAATTATCTTGTTCCCCAAACTTCACCTTTTCTAATTTGCACTATTACTGTCAAGAGTATAAACATCTTCCCTGTTAATTAGGCTCTCAACCAAGGTGTCAACCTTGACTCTTCATTCTCTATCCCACCCCAAATTTAATTACTGTCAAGTCACCCTTCAGGACATCTCTTGTATCTGTCCTCTGACCATATCACTATCCTGGTGCAATCCCTCATTACCTTCTGCCTGAACTAGGGCAATGGTTTGTTTGCTTTCTCTTCTTCAAGATTTCTTACTTCAATACATCCTTTCACTCAGATATCCAACTGTTCTTTTAGTCTGATCATGTTATCTATACCCTTAGTCAATAAACTCTTATAATTCCACATTAACTCCAGGATCAAAATCCTCTTTTTGACTTTTAAAAGACCTTCATAACTTGGCCCTTTCTTAATATTTCAACCTTTTTATACATTAATTCCCCTTTACTCCATTTACTCTTCAATCCAGTGACACTGATCTCCTTCCCATTCACACATCTTCTGACCCTGAACTCTCTCTTTTACTATCTCTGCTTTCTGGCTTCCTTGACTTCCCTCAAATTTCGACTAAAATAACTTCTTTTGTAAGAGGCCTTAACTGGTATCCCTTAATGCCTGTGCCTTCCTTCTGAAATCAATCTCCAACTTACCCTGTATAAATCTTATTCGTACTTAATTGTTTATGTCTTGTGTATGCAGATGTTTGAAGAAAGACTGCTCTGCACAAATAATTTAATTTCTGTCAGTTAAGTGACCTATTTAGGTCTGATGATTCAAATCAGATTCATTATTCAAACCACTGCAACTAACCTTGGATAAAGATATCTTGATATATATATTTACAAGGTTTTACACATTAAATTCTAACCCTTACTATGGCACTAAAAAGGGAAGTCATTTTTGGAGAAAGTTCACAGAGCTTCAGTTATGTTGTCTTAGTTGTTTAGTCTCTCCATTACATTGTGATTTCCTTGAAAGCAAAAGAAACTCTTTTTTGCCTTTCTTTGCATACCCACTGCTCAACACATTGCCAAGAATATATTATGTACCTAATAAATGTTTTTTAACTTGACTTGTTGACTAACTTACTTTACACATTTTTAAATGTCATATAAATCTGTGATAATAGCAGTGATTATCATAAATCAAGTGTACTGGTCCCAAACCAGTGTTCAAAATGGGAATAGGAGGGGAAAAAAGAGGAAGATTCTCGGTAATGGACTTGCAATGAACAAAATATATGTTTTTCATTACCATCAATATTTATCATTCCATATGGACTTTTTAGATCTGAACTTGTATGATGTGTTGCCATTAAAACAGAAATAACCTTGATAATTAAATACACAAACTTATCATTTGACTTCCAGAAGAGTTAAACATTCTCTAAACATGAATGGTGAATTAAATCTGGTCTTTCATATTTGGCAAATTACATGGAAGATTAGCCTAGATACGTGTAGATGGTAAGTACCAGAGACCAATTAAAGGTAAGAAGATAACAGTGTACAGTTTTCAATTAAGTTCACAATATATACTATAAAATGTCTTGTTGATATCATTAAGCTCATAAAAGTGGAAAACCTTTTTAAATATAGCTATCCTTTAGAAGGACCTTTTATGCCATATTCATTAACAAAACAGTGAATGTTATTGCTTTTGATTTAATTTGATTCTGCATTAATGTGATTTGATTCTGTAACAAAAAAATTGTGCTTTTCAGTGATTCAGTAAATACAATTATTTTTCCATAAGTCTTATCCAGAATTTTTTTAAATAAAGGTTTGAAACACATGTATGGATATATACTTTTCCAAATGTGAAGAAAAAAGTTTCTCCTATCATTTCAGTTTGAGAAGTCCTAAACATTTCATAGTAATATCTGAAAGAAAAATCTATGTCAAATTCTTGAGAATATACATTCTTCACTACTTCAAAGGAAAAGACACTCATTTTTTAAAATTTAAAGTGTCTTTTCTTATGCTTGATGGTTATTCTTTATAAAATACTAAAAGCAACTTCAAAACATTAAATCCTGAGCAAGAAGGAAAAGAATACTTTTCAAAGTCAAACCCAGCTTGCTGTGAACTGAAGCTCTGTGAAGTTTCTCCAAAAAAATGACTTCTCTTTCTAGTGCCGTACTATGGTTAGGTTTTAATGTATAAAATCTTATAAACATATGTCAAGATATCTTTATCCAAGGTTAGTTGCAGTGGTTTGAATAATGAGTCTGATTTGAATCAGCAAACCTAAATAGGTCAGTTGACTGACAGAAATTATATTAGTTGTGCAGGGTCGTCTCTCCCCAAACATCTGCATCCTCCATGTCCTTTTTCTCTCCAGGGTCAAACCAGGGATAGGAATAAAGAGCAATGCTAGCTGAGTTTCTGTTATGCACACATTCATTCCAAAGAGTCTATTTTTTGGCATAAATTTTAAAGTTATACCATGTATAAAAGTGCCATTAAAGTTGACAGTAGTTCAGGGGAAAAAAAGTGTGGAGAAAATATCTTTTTTCCCCCTATGAGGAAAACAAATATCCTTCTGTAGGGATTTCAAAATTCCCATATCGATGTATTCATGGCCATTTCTTGGTATCCTTCCAATACAGGTATTTAGAGTGGTGTGGTATAATCATTCAACTGGGACACTTTTTTTTATAAAAAGAAATGACTTTCACACAGTTTTAGTCTCAAGGAGATTTGCCATTCTCATATCAAAAAAGTATTATATAGGATGAAATAGAAGAGAAATCAAACACTGACAAGATACTGAGAGGTCCATATGTCAAATTGCCTTGTAAATTCAGAACCTGAAGTCTTGCTCCCTAGAACAGTGCTAGGCTCTTAGGATAAAGTATAAAATCTTAAAACTAACCCCTTTGAAAAATCAGAAAAATAAAAGGGAATACAAATGAGACAGCCTAACTATCTGAAATGCATTCATTATTTGGACATTCTACCAGACGTGTTGGAATTAGACAACTTTTTCTGATATATCTTGACAGGAATGGGCCAATCAACTTAAGACAGCAGGGTTAGTGTTTGGAAAAGAAGGGGGTCAGAGTAGAAAGGGGATTCCAAAAGAGGTTGATCAAAAAGAAGGGAAAGAACGAGAAAGAAACAGTTTTACTTCTAAACTCTTCAAATGACTAAGGCATTGATTTATTATTTATTGGGGGGAGCGGTAAAAGTCACTCTGATGCTTGGCAATTGATTTTTTTAAATATTTATTTCACCTAGCCAAAGCCTCACTCAAATAGGCAAAATCTTTCCAGGGAATGCAAATGAAATTAGTTTTCTTTGTTTTCTACTTCCCTAAATGCACTCCCCAAAGTGGAATTATGAAGGAAAGCACACTTGAACCTTCTCCCAAGAAGACTTTCTCCTTCTTGGTGGGGATGGGAAGAGAAACGATATTTTGACAGCCAAAAAGCAGGAATCACAAACTTGACATTGGGAAATCTCCAAAGAACTCTGCATTTGTCATTTAAAAGACTGAGACCAGTAGAGAATTTTCAAGTGTCCAAGGTAAACCAAGGATTTTTTATTTAACCAGCCTGGTGCAGATGGACACAAACCAACCCTAGCACTCAAAGGCTTCAGTTGCCCTCCAGCAATGACAGACACATAGACCAGAGAGGCTCCAGGTTTATCAGACAGGCTGATTAAAAAATTTTCAAGACCAAAATCTCCAGAGACCTTTCCCAAATTCTCTTTCTTCACTTTTCCCTATCCCTCACACCCTCAGATTCCTCCAATTTGAGGATTTCAGTGACTCTTCTTTCACCTTTCCAAACGGACTCTTCCCAACAATTGACTAGGAGCTAACTGGTCTCTTCAGGTGGGTTTCCCTTGGACTTCTTTCTATAAGGCACCCAAACGCCGCGGGATGGTTTGCCATCTGATGGGGTAGGGGGGGATGACTTCTGAGTACTGGCCTTGTCCACTTCTCTTCCCAACCCTTGTCCGATTAAGTTTCTCCATAAAGAGAAACCTCCCCTCATGATCTCCTCTCATCCCATGCCCCCTTCCGGGCTCTGCCACTTCCCTCCCCGGACACCTCGAGTTCCCTCCCCTCCCGTAGGAGAGAGGGGCGGGCGGGCACTTACCGGAGGTGAGCTGCATCCAGGCACAGATTTTGTAGACGGTGGCCGTGTTGCAGAAGAAGAAGAGGGTAAAGCAGACGATGCAGGCGATGATGAGCATCATGGAGAGCCCGATGAAGAAGGAGGCAGCTTTGAAGGCGCTGGAGGGCAGGGTGGAGAAGTCCGTGAAGCTGCCCCGGCAGGTCAGTTCCCTGGAGAAGCCGTTGCCGATGCAGTAGTGGAAGAGCCCGAAATAGCCCGCTTGAGGAGTGTCCACGCCGTCCCCGATCCAGTAGGGCTGGATGAAGCACACCACGTTGACGATGGCAAAGCAGATGGTGAAGATGGCCCAGAGCACGCCAATGGCCCGGGAGTTCCGTACATAGTTGGTGTGATAGAGCTTAGCAGCCTCCTGAGCTGGGAGCATAGCGGCGGCGGCGGCTGCTGCTGCTGCTGCTCCTGGCATTCTCCTCCTCCTCCACCACCGCCACCTCCTCTTCCTCCTCCTCCTCCTCTCCCTCCCCCTCCCCTCACCTCTTTATGCACAGGAGACACACGCGCACACACACGTACACACACATACACACACGGAGCAGCGCTGTACCTCCAGTGCTCCAGCCTCAGCCTAGCAGCGCCAGTTTCAGAGTCTGCATCCTCCCTCCCGGAAGGAGACAGGGGGGAGGGCAGAGCATCCCCCCTTTTGCTCGCCCTGATCTTCCTCCTGTCCTCCCGCTTCTCCAGCCCGGATCACCGCCACTCCACTCCCCCAACCCCCACCTCGCTCTTCTCCACTCCGCTTTTCTCTGACTCCAGCTGCCCGCGGCGGTTGCTCCCGCAGCTGATGCTGCTGTTGCTGCAGCTGCTGCAGCTGCTGCAGCAGGAGGTGGCAGATCCGCGGCTGGGCAATAAGGCGCCGGGCACGAGTTGCCCAGGAAAGCTGCGGTGCCGGGGCTTGGGTTACGCCGGAGCCGGAGCGGCAGCACGAGAAAGCGCGCACCGCGGCCGGCTGCTAGTAACCCGAACCCCTCGCGTTCGCGGCAGGCCCGGGGACGCCCCTCACGTGGCAGGCAGAAGCGGGCAGGAGAAGCCGCTCCCCGGGCA
This sequence comes from Sarcophilus harrisii, assembly GCF_902635505.1. Classification (NCBI taxonomy): domain Eukaryota; kingdom Metazoa; phylum Chordata; class Mammalia; order Dasyuromorphia; family Dasyuridae; genus Sarcophilus; species Sarcophilus harrisii. The sequence goes on along the minus strand of NC_045430.1, from coordinate 148,150,734 downwards.
GGGTAGGAAGGGAGGCCGGGCTGGGACGGCAGCACTGAGGGAAGGAGAGGAGAGCACCGGAGAGAGTGACAGCCCCCACTGGAGAGCGCCGGGCTTCCCGGGGATTCCCAGAGTTGTGCTGGGCTCTGGGCCCGACGACCGGCTTATTCCCGGCACTTCTCACTGCGACGCAGCAAAGTGCTTCAACCTTTCTCAGTCTTTGCGGGGAAGCTAGTGAGGGAGGGGTCAGCGACGAGTGAGGAAGAGAGGGGCGCGGAGAAAGCCCAAATTGAACCCAGTCCCAGTGCTGTCCACCCCGAGGCCGGAGGAATCCGAACCGGGCTCCCTCGCTAGCTGCTCACTTAGTCAAAGTGGCTGCTGAAAAGAGGAAAAAGTTGAAAGGGGGCTGGCAAAAATTAAGTAAATACTTAACGATTAGGAAAGCAGCGTCTTTAGCCCCGGTAGTTGCTGTATTCAAAAATAATGATAATAATTAAAAAGAAACATGCATCATCTGCTTGTTAAACTTCCCGGGAGGAACCTCTCTGAAATTAGGCCGGTCTTCTCATCGCCTGACCTGTAGCAGAAGACTTTCCAACTCTTTCAGATGCGTCGGAGTTTGAACTCTGCTGGCCTAGCCTATAAGAACCGCGGGTCACTTCTGGGGATTGATGAGACTTTCCTGGAGGAAATAATAAATGAATGGAAAGTCAGATAACTAGGTTTTGAAGAGATGTGCCCAATTTAGTGGTTCCTTCAGCGAGATTCCAATATTGTCTCTTTCCATGTGACTTTTTATGTTATCTACTCTTTTATAGCACCGTTTTGTTGCATTCTGTACAATATAGAAAATCATATGTCAGTTGGAACTTATTAATAAACAAATGACTTTCCAAAAATTTAGGCTTGATGAGTGATCCCTATTCACACATCAAGAGTAAGTGGTATAGTGGTGTGTAGGGTAATATAGCAGAGAAATTAAACACTGCCAACAAGATGCAAAGATGTACGTTCACAATTTAACTTTATTGTCCTTTTCTGTACCAAAAAGCTACGATTCTGTGAAACTGGTGGTGTAGTGGAAATGATATCTCGCTTGTAACCAGAAGCCTTAGACTCCATATAGTTTCTTTTGCTTAACCTATGACAGTGGCAGGTAAGGTTCAGTAATTATGTCTCTGATGCTTATTGCCTACATGACCTTGAGCAAATAAATTCACCTCCTTGTGCCCCAGTTTCCTCATCTATAAAATAATGGGGTCGGACTATATGGCTTCTGAGCTTTTGTCCATCTCTTGGTCTATCATCCTAAAATACTCTGATTTCTCTCAGAGACTCAGTTAACTTATCAATAAAATAAAGTTTCAGCAAATGATTTGTAAGTACAATCTAGTTCTGATTTGCTGTTGTTGTTGATAAACATTAAGTACCTTCTATGTACTAGGCACTGCTAAACCTTGAAGGTGCAAAGAAAACCAAAAGACTGTTCCTTTCCTCAAAGAGCTCATGATATTATTCTGTAATTCTAACTGAACTTCTTTCCATCATCTTTCTCCTCTCCCTCCCTCTCTTCTTCTCCTCTCTACATATTTATTTATTTACATGCCTTGTCTCCCCTCACCCCACCCATGTTAAAAGATTTCATGCCTTAACAAATAAAATTGTAAAGGCTTCTGTTTTATAAATCAGCCCAAGCCCACTTTTCATCAAATTATCTAGATATTTCAAAATGTGTATTTGCTTTGAACTACCCAGATAATTTATTTTACCCACCATTTCACATTGGTATTGTATTTTGCTTTCATGTTGTTTTTCCACAATCTGAATCTTTCTTTTTTTCTTTTTTCTGCTTTCCCAACATTAATTTTCCTCATTCTTTCCAATTTCATTCCCTGGTCCTTCTTTTTATGCCATAAGCCTGAAAAATGAAATCTAGTAGAGTGAGCAATGGCACTAAAATACTCAATAGTTAGAGAATATTTTACTTGGAAATAAATACTTTTTAAAGATACAGCACAATATTCTTTCTTGTGTATAAATCTGATCATATCACTTTTTTTCTCAAAAATCTTCAGTAGCTCCCTATTTCCTCCTAAGTTCTAGTTCCCCTATATGGTACTAAAAAAATAAAAACTCATAACCTGGCCATCATATTCCCTTTTCATCTTCATTACTATATGCTAAATCTCATTACATTTTATTTAACTCTATACTCAATGCTTTAGCCAAATTAGATCCTTAAATATTCCTGTATCTTTAAATAGTCTCTGTAAGGTCATACCTTTATGAATTAATCAACTAATCTTTTACTGTTCATTTTTAAAATCAGACATATTTCATTTTAAAGATTTTCCTGATCCACCTCCATTCACATTCATAACAACTTTCCCCAAGATTACAACAGAACACTTTGTTTTGTAATTCTGGTATGTTTCTGTTGTGTTGGATAATACAATTATTTATATCGGTATCCTTTTTGTTCCTTATTAGACTTTGCTACATGAAGACAGAAGACATATTATAAGATATGCAAAGTTGACATGTGTCATTCCCCATGGCTAGTTACTTAAAATACCAGAACATCTCAGGGAATGAAATTCTATTTCAGTTTCTAATCTCCCATACAACTTTTGGAGATGTCTCATATAAGAAGATAGACGGGTAAGTGGCACAGTAGATCAAGTGCCAGACCTGGAGTCAGAAAGACTCATTTTCCTAAATTCAAATCTGAAATGATCTTTGACAAGTTGCTTAATTATGTTTGCCTCAGTTTCCTCATCTGCAAAATAAGCTGAAGAAGGAAATGGGAAATCACTCCAGTATCTTTGCCAAGAAAAGCCCAAATGGGGTCACGAAGAATTGGATATGACTAAAAAACAATTAAACAAACATGTTTAAGAAGATAGTGACCAATGGTCACACTTCTCTTGAGTAGAGGGGAGAAAATTGTTTTAAATAGTACCAGAATAGAATTTAGTTATGTGGGAGTAATAATTTTGCTGTTGATGAAGTCAAATCCTTTGCCATAGAAAGTTTTAGAATTTTTAGAGCTCCTTAAAATAGGATGGGAATGTGCAAAATATGATATTTCTGGCCCTTTGATTATATTATATTAATGTCTCTGCTGGATTATTTTATCATCATCATCAATACTTTTAGTTTCAAGTATGCAGGACTTATGCAGAGTTTTCTTTCTCTGCTTTTCCTAGAGACAATGATAACACAGAAGAATTTGACTGTAGGACAGAGAAGAAGAGGGCATGAGAGGATAATAGGATTTATAAGACCATCTGGCAAGACCACCCATCACTGGGACAGAGATAGCTTTATAGGAAGTGCTGACATTAATTTCAAGTGACTGTCCCAAGCTCCCAAATCCCCTAGCACCTGGCTGTGTGAAACAGTGTCTCTTTTAAAAATCCATGTCTAATTAGTCCTCTTACCAATGAGGGTATTGAGACAGGCTGGAATAGTGTCTGAGAGTGACAATTTCTGGATTTGAACTTTAGCTCTATCATTAACTTAATATGACCCTGAAAGACTGGTACCTGGCAAGAAGTCAAATGCAGTGATTTCAAAATTGCTATTCAATTCATTACATTTCCATGGTGGATTTGATTCTAGGTAAAGAATGAAGGATGAGTAAGAGTGTTGAAAGGATTGTAGGAAAGCAACCATGCTGGTACATTGTTCTTGGAGTTATGAAGTGGTATAGGTATTATAAAAAGCAATTTAAAATCATGCTAAGAAAGTGACTAAAAAGTCTTTAACTTTTGACCCTTTAATTCTACTGCTAGACATATTACTCTAAAGATATCAAAGATAAAATGTTTCACATATAGGAAAATATTTACAGTTAACAAGCAATTATTAAGTACCTAGTACATGTCAGGCACTGTCCTAAAGGTTAGATACACAAATATGAGCAGAAACAGATAGTCCCTGTCTGTTTTCAAGGAGGATGCATCCTAATGGGAAGGAAGAGAGACAAACAGAAACTGAGAAGATGTGAGGGAGAGAAAGTCTGGAGAATCAGGAATGAGACCCAACCCTTTAATGAAGACATAACTGACCTAGGAGCTTTCCTTATACTAGAAGTTCTGGGGAAAAGCAGCCAACAGAGGGAAGGGTCAAGGGGCAGAAAACACATTTCGTGTGAGAAGTTCAAGGGCAAAATAAACTCCCATGATAAGATAGTCTCTGTCCCATGGAAGAAAAAGTCTAGGAAGTGCAGAGGAATGTAATGATATACTAATTTTTTCTTTTTCTTTTTTTAAGAAACAAAACAAAGTAGGTGCTGAAGAATCAGAAAATAGCAAAACAAATTGTATTATATAAATAAAATATCACAAATTAATATTAAAGAAAAATTAAGAATACAGAAAAGCAGAGGAAGACTAATATGAACTGATGTAAAGTGATATAAGAATCAATAAAACAATATACATATGTACATGCACATCTGCATATAATGAACTGACAATCTAAAAGGAAAGAATAGCAAAAGCAACATATATAAAAAGTGAATTTTATGAAATTTTAATAACCAAAATTGACCTTATAAAAAAATACAGGAATGCACTTCTCTCCCCACATTGCAGAGATGGGAAGACTGTGGTTATATAAACCCCATCTTTCTGCCCAGCAGATCTCTAGGACCAATTTGGACTTCCCCATGTTCAAGAAACTAGGAATTACCTGGGCCTGCTCAATACTCTACAACTATATCCTGTATTTCCAGAAATCATGCTGATTATAAGACCAAATTAAAATATTTGGATAGAATTAGGCAGCAAGAATTAGTTGCATAGAGTGCTGGACCTAGACTCAGGAAGACCAGAATTCACATATGACCCTCTGAACAATTAACTTCTGTCTGCCTCAGTTTCCTTATCTGTAAATGGGAATAAAAATAACACCCACCTTACAACATTATTTTAAGGATAAAATAATAATTTTAAAATGCTTTGTGAACCTTAAATTATTATGTAAATACTAGGTATTATTATTGTTGTTGTTAGAATTAGATCAACCTCAGGGATGTAGGAAGGCAATTGCCTTCAGTTCCCTGTGATAAATCTGGAAAAGATATGTCTCCTTCTTTCTATTTCTTGCTCTGTTAGGAAGACATAATAAAATTAGTCTGATTCATACTGAGAAGTTGCTAATGATAGAAAAGTATTTTGAAACTATAACATGATTCATATGTGCGAAATAACCAGGCTTTCGTCTGATCAACAGCATAGAATTAGAAACATTGAACATTAAATCTCAGACTTAACCAAGGAAACCATCTCCCTTCAAAAATATTTCTTCTCTTCTGCCACACAGGGTCAGTAATGAGACCAACCCATGATTCAATACAGTTCCACCATGCTATGCAGCATGAAATATGAACTGTGTTGCTGGTTCATAGATTCTATAATTTCAGTCTTGAAGGAATATTAGGAATGGGAAAAGAGCATGTAGGCCAAATAGTTCTTCTTCTTACTATTATTTTGTAGATAATGATTTGCAGACCAAATTTTTGGTCCCAGATTCCTCTGACAACACTATATGCTCTGGGTCAAAGTCTGTCAATAATCATTTAAGAATCATTTATTATAATCAGGCACTGTAAATACAAGTACAAACAAAAAGAAAGTATCAGTTCTTAAGGAATTTTCATTTTAATGGTAGAAGGCAATATATAAAAAGAAGCAAAAAGGAAGTAGGAAAATGGAAGAAAAGTATAAACCACATGATGGAGAAGTCCTGAGTGAAGTGTAGTGAGAAATGAAAAGAAGGCTTGCCTGGGTATCCCATTTAAATAGACACAATGGAAGGAGCCATTCAGTCAGTAGAAAGGACTACAGATGAGACAGATTATTTCCCAGATGTGAATTCTAGGAGAGCTTTGTGAGCAAGTACAGACTCAGTAACTAAAAGAAATTAGAATTTCCGAGATAAACCAAGCTATATAGTGAAATAAGAATTTGAAGAAAAAATGAAAATAAAAATTCCTATCTGATCTATTTCAAGCTTATTAACATGAAGATCTATTAGTACCAGACCTGATCTCTACAACAGAAAGCTTTAGTAATGCAATGCTTATTTCTTTATCATTAGGTTTTTAGTTGTTGTTGTTATATCTGGAAATCAAGATTAGTTTTATTTTCTTTTAGGATGTGACAGCAAATTAATACTGCCTCATGCTGAGTATTTCAAAGATTTCTCCATAAATCAAGCAGGATCCAGTTGATAATAGGATTATGTTTTTAATGTGCCATCATCCCCATTGCAATAGAGACTGGGCACGTAAATGTACAGGGAAATAAATACATGCTAAATATCTCTCTTCTTTGTCTGGATGGTTCCTATTGGATCAAATTTTGTATAGAAATACATTTTTGAAGTTTTATTAATTTTCATATAGTTACCAGTTCCTAAAAATCTGTATACTTCAATAATTGAATATATCAATAATTTTGTTAATTCTAGATTGTTTCACAGATGAAGATTTTCATCCAATAGAACCTAGCCTGTATAATTCCTGTGAATATTCTTCTATAAACTCTCTCTTCAAAGATGATTGATTCATCCACTTCAAATCTATCTATCTAATATGGTGTGCTTATCAGTACAGTACTAAGACTGTCCATTTGTTGTACATCACTCTTGCTATATTATTAGCCCACTGCCTTTTTGGAGCCTATATTTTCTAGATGATATCTATCATATGCCAAGTTTTTCACATAAATAACCATTAATAATATGCTATTATATCTTCCATCCCAAAATCAGATTTCCCTTTGAGTTACTTATAATTTTGATTCATCAAAGATTAGGTAGGATATTTTATGTTTTGAAGATGTTTAGCATACACATAGCAAGAAATATTGTTTTAAAAAAGATACTTTATGTATGTGTGTTGGAAAGTAAGTCAAAATCATTGTAAACACTGCAAATTTCCTAAATTAAATCCAGACTGCTATCCTCCTATTCAGTTCAAGATATTGTGCTGTCCAAGATAGAGGTAATAATAGACTAACTCAATGGACTGACCATCTAAATACATTTTAATGTTGGCAATAGAATAATTGTAGGTATTCTTCATCCAGTTGATTTTTTGTTTCCTGTTCATCTCTTCTTTTTTTTGAGCAATTGTGATTTCATTGAAAAATGTCTATAATGTTCTAGGTCTTGTTAAAACTAATACAATGTCATTTGAATAGAGAACCATAGAGTAGATCTTGCCAGTTATGTGAAAAATTTCTTCTATTTGAACTCTGGATGGATCCTTCATGACATTGGTAAATACACTTGACAAGCCTAAGACTCCTTTATCTTATGTAAAGTTAAGAACTCCTTAACTTGACAATAATACTCGGAATATTGCTGAATAATTTATCTATCAAGAGGCCCTGCCACAGTGAAAAGAACATTAAATGTTGACCTCTAAACTTTGATTGTAGGACCAAAGGATAATAGATTTAGAGCTGATTACAAATGAGGACTAAATCTAGATTTCACAAGTTTATGGAATTCCTAACTCCCTATATTAGTGTATGTTGTCATCTTCTCTGCAATTTGTCTTAGACAATTGCCAAAGGTACTGAGAAGTTAAATATTTGCAGAAGGTTATACATTATGAGAAACAGGACATGAACCTGGGTAAGTCATTCGCTTAATCAATAATCATTGACTAAGTGCCTACTATGTGGTAGGTACTATGCTAAGTTACATCGGGGATACAAAGAGAAGCAAAGGACAGTAGGTCATTGTGGCTTCAATACCAATTCTCTGTCCACCACATTGCCTCTAGAGTTGAAGATAACCTGAAATCATTGATGGTATTATTACAGAGAAATAAAAGGTAGTCAAAAAGACCAGAAATTACTGACTTATATGGCTGTTTTCTCATCTCTATAAAATCATTGTGAAAATTACCAAAACATATACTGGAGATAGCCATAATAAAACTGTAAGAAAGGAAAATGCAAGCTGTTACAGATGGTTTCCTATGGCAGACACCTTCACAGTCATACATTTGACTAAGAAGTATAGAAAATGTTTGGTGCTGCTGTGTTTTGGGTTGGTTAATACAAAAATATTGACTCAGTGGAGCAAAATTAAGCCCCTTACATAAATTCCAAGATAATGATAGAGCCATAGGAATATAGATATAGGACCAAAAGAAACTTTAAAATTACACTTATCTCATTCCTTTATTTTACAGATGAGGAAACTGAGGTTGATATTGATTAAATGACTTGCCCAGGATCATAATCATATATATGTGTGTGTGTGTGTGTTTGTGTGCATGAGGAAGGATTTTAATCAAGGTTTTCTTGGACTCTAACTCAGTGTTCTATCCTGAGTCATATAATGAGTGCTGGGACATGAGTACAAATGGTAACTGCCATATATTATCTGTATCACCTTGTGAGAAAGTCAATTCTCTTCTCTGAACCTCACTTTTCTCACTTTATGATCTCTAAATTCCCTTTCAGCTCTATATCTATGGAATATAACTATATGTCCATATGATCCTTTTTGTTTTTTATTTATTTACTTAATATTTTCCCCATTACATTCGAAAACAAAAAAAAATCTTTTTTTATATTTGTTTTGTTTTGTTTTTGCTGAGGCAATTGGGGTTAAGTGACTTGTCCAGAGTCACACACAACAGCTGAGTGTTAAGTGTCTGAGGTCACATTTGAACTTGAGTCCTCCCGACTTCAGGGCTGGTGCTCTAATCACTGCACCATCTAGCTGCCCCTTTACTTTTGTTTTTTAAAAAATTTTCATTACTAGGTTCCCTCAACTACATGTGAAGTTTTGCAAAACATTTCCATTAAAGTCAAGTTGTGAAAGAAAACATAAATTTCCTACCCTCCTGAAAATAAACACCCTCAAGAAAAAAATAAGCTAAAAAAAGAGAGAGTACTTCAGTCTATGTTCAAACATAACCAGTTCCTTCTCTCAGTATAGATTGGATTATTCATCATAAGTCCTTCAGAGGAGTTGTAGTGATTGTACCTGAGAATAGCAAAGCCATTTACCACTGGTCATCCCAGAACATTGCTACTATTTTGTATACAGTACATTTTCACTTTGCTTGAGTTCATGGAGGACTTTCCAGGGTTGATTGGTTGGTTGTTTTTCCTGAGAGTATCCTGCCATGTGATCTTTCCCCCATCACTTAATGACATTTTTTCCAAATACATGTAAAGCTTTCAATATTCACTTTTACAAGATTTTTATTTCCAATTTTTTCTCCCTCCCCAAGACAACAAGGAGTCTGATATATCATATTAAACATTTCCACATTAGTCATGTGAAAGAAGAAAAGAACAAAAAGAAAAAAAAACATGAGAAAGAAAAAACAAACTCCACAGATCTTTCTTTGGACATGTGTAGCCTCTTTGATCATTTTAGAATTATCTTCAATCATTGCATTGCTGAGAAGAGCCAAGTCTATCTGATGATCTGATGATCACATAATCTTGTTATTACTGTGTACAATGTTTTCCTGATTCTGCTCACTTCACTCAGCATCTATTCATGTAAGTCTCTCCAGGCTTTTCTGAAATCAGCCTTTCATCATTTCTTGTAGAACAGTAGTATTCTAATATATTAATATACTATAATTTATTCAGCCATTTCCAATTGATGGGCATCCATCCACTCAGTTCTCAGTTCCTTGGCCAAGTCACAAAGAGAGAGAGAGAGAAAGAGCGAGAGAGAGCGAGAGAGAGAGAGAGAGAGAGAGATTGAGAGAGAGAGAGAGAGAGATAGCCTCTTTCAACCTTGATTTTTCATCTGTAAAATGACTATAATATTAGCACCTACTTCATGGGGTCATGGTGAAAACTGAATGAGACAATTTCTGTAAAGTGGTTTGCAACCTTAAAGCACTATCTAAATATTAACTATTATATCTACTGGATATAGAGCAGGAGTTATGCCAAAGAATACATTGCCTTGTAGCCAACTTACTAGTGATAATGCCTCCATGGCAATCCAGGGGACATCATTAACCTAAATATAAATGTTTAATGCAATTTAGTGAGGAAAATATCTCTAGTTTATAGCTTTGAATGATTGTGTACTTTATACACATTATATCTTCTATGCTTACACAATATTATTGTTAGATTATATGATTCCCCTGCTGTGATCAGTCACACTGTGCAGTTCACCTATGCTGTAATTCTCTTTCCCTTTGGAGCTATTTCAAAGTATTAAATTAACTAACTCCTGGTACTTGTTTTGTAAAATTCTTGTACTAGTAATCACTCTTCAGGTTGCCCCCAGCTTAGGACTATGAGGGCTAAGTAATAGCCGGGCATTTTTTGTTTTGTAGAAGCTATCCAAAATGCTACATATCCCAGATCCTGGTAGTGTTTCACATGGTCCTTTGAAATGAAGAAAGAAAATACACTTTTATTTAGTATCTTCTATATGTCAGAGGATATACTGTTTTATAAATGTTACCTCATTTAAACCTCAACAACTCTGAGTTGAAGAGACATTATCATCACTATTTTACGGGTGAGGAAATTGTGTTAAGTGACTTGCTCAGGGTCCCACAGTAAGTGTCAGAGGCCAGATTTGAAATCAGTCTTTTTGATTCCAGGCCCAGCACTCTATCAACTGTGTCACCTAATTGAATAAAAGGCCATGTAGGAAAGAAATGGCACAATTGTTCCTCTATATATAATTTGCCTAATAAAAAACTGATCTTCCCATTAGCAAGTGAGTCTTACCTCTTGACACAAGCGATAATTCATCTTCCAGTACTTGAGAGTCCCAAACCCAGAACTCCCAAGATGTGAGATATATAGTAGGTCAGAAAGAGACTGAGCTTCTATTCAATGACCTTAATTAATGTTGGCTAATATCACAACCTGTAGTTGAGATGGGTAGACTATTACAGACTCTTTTTAGGCTATAGTGGTTCTTAGACAATATATATTGTCTGTTGCTTGGACTTTTCCAGCCTAATAGGATTACCAAAAATGGTTACTTAGATATTGCTATCAGGGAACATAGATTTGAATCCTGACTTGGCTATTTACAACCTATGTAGCCTTGGACTAAACATTTAATCTTTCGGAGTCTCGATTTCCTTATTTATAAAACAAGGGGATTGGATTATATGACTTCTAATATTCCACACATTCCCCCTTCCATTACCCACAATCCTAGCTAGAGTTAACATTTTAGCATGGGATTATTTGAATATGATCAAACATGGAAATAATGAATTAACAACATCTACTGGATATATAGGGGAAACATTATTGTTCCTAGATTTTATTGGAAGTCTTTTACAGAAAATTCATAGTATAATTCAGTATAGAGTCCATCAATTTAGCATTCATTATATTTTGTATACATTTCGTGGTTTTATGAAGGCACATCCCCTACTTCTTTTCTACTCCAGCCTCTATTCCCATTAACTTTACCCTAGATAAAACTTTGTATGATTCCTTTAATAATCATGTGCTTAGGGTAGGTATTGAATTCAATGGAAACAAGATTTGCAATCTGTTTGAATTTGAGGAAAACTTCCCCAAACTCATTCTTTTCTTAATTGTATCTGGTTTTGTCTTATACCTCATAGCTAGAAAGATTCATATGCTGATAAAATAGTATGTGAGAAGATGAATTAATAATGAAATTCTTCACTAGACAACATACAAACACGATATATAATCCTGCCTCGTAAGTAATATATTATCAGAAATATCAACTACTTAGTCAACAAAATAGGTGGGGGTAGGGAAGCCAGGAAGTCACTTGGCTTTTCTTTTTCATAAAGAGCCCAAGTCATTATTTAGTTCACATGAGTTTTTTCTCTATTTTCTCTCTCTGTTCTTCATGTTTTTGCATTCATATCCTTTTTAACACCACTCCCCCCCAAAAATGGCAGGTGTGTATACATGTGTGTGAAAGAAAGACAGAGAAGGAAGAGGGAAGAAAGGAAGGAAGGAAGGAAGGAAGGAAGGAAGGAAGGAAGGAAGGAAGGAAGGAAGGAAGGAAGAGGGAGGAAGGGAGGAAGGGAGGAAGGAAAGAAGGAAGGAAGGGAGGGAGGAAGGAAGGAAGGAAGGGAGGGAGGGAGGGAGGAAGGAAGGAAGGAAGGAAGGAAGGAAGAAAGGAAGGAAGGAAGGAAGGAAGGAAGGAAAGGAGGAAGGGAGGAAGAGAGGAAGGAAAAGAGGAAGGAAGGAAGGAAGGAAGGGAGGAAGGGAGGAAGGGAGGAAGGGAGGAAGGAAAAGAGGAAGGAGGAAGGAGGAAGGAAAGAATGAAGGAAGGAAGGGAGGAAGGAAGGAAGGAAGGAAGGGAGGAAGGAAGGGAGTAAGGAAGGGAGGAAGGAAAGGAAGGAAAGGAAGGAAGGGAGGAAGGAAGGAAGGAAGGAAGGAAGGAAGGAAGGAGAGGAAGGAAGGAAAGGAAGGAAGGAAAGGAGGAAGGGAGGAAGAGAGGAAGGAAAGGAAGGAAGGAAGGAGGGAAGGAAGGAGAGGAAGGAAGGAAGGAAGGAAGGAAGGAAAGGAGGAAGGAGGAGGAAGAGAGGAAGGAAGGAAGGAAGGAAGGAAGAAAGGAAGGAAGGAAGGAAGGAAGGAAGGAAGGAAGGAAGGAAGGAAGGAAGGAAGGAAGGAAAGGAGGAAGGGAGGAAGGGAGGAAGGAAAGAAGGAAGGAAGGGAGGGAGGAAGGAAGGAAGGAAGGGAGGGAGGGAGGGAGGAAGGAAGGAAGGAAGGAAGGAAGGAAGAAAGGAAGGAAGGAAGGAAGGAAGGGAAAGAGGGAGGGAGGAAGGAAAATAAAGAGAAACTTTTATAGAGGGTTCACTATGTGCTAGGAATTATGTTAAGTGTTACAGATACAAGGGCAAGCAAAGGAGTCTTTTCTCTCTGAGGAGCTTTACATTCATAAAGGGGATCTGGGTGGGGGAATGAAAGGAGAAGATACAAACAACATTATTGCTTAAATTGTCTTTAGAAAAGTTATATTTAGGATGCATTACTAGAATAATTTATTTTGGGGGAACCTCATAATTTTCAACTTTTTAAATCAGTATTTTAAGGTTCTAGAGGTACTCTCATGTTTGTTACACTCTCACTTATAATGGATTTTTATAGTTACCCAGTTTCCATTGAATTTTTGAATGAAGGAATGATTGGCACTTTTTGGGGTGATATGGAATTTAGGTTCAGGGTGGACCAGCTATCTTCCAAGGTCCCTTCTGAGGTCAGATTCTTTAATTCTTTGTGATCAGATCAACCATTTACAAGTTCATTTGCTCAGCAATTAATTTTATTCCAGATGGTTTGATTCATTAAATATTTCTTAAGAATCTCCTGTTTTCAAGGTAGTGTGATAGGATATGGGAATCTAAGACAAAAATGAAACACATATCAATCAGTGCAAAGTAATTTCAAGAGGGAGGGAATGCTAATATCTAGATAAATAATTGAATTTGCTTTGGATCATTAAGATGACCAGACTGAATTGAATATTTGACCTTTGAAAAAAAGAGTGCAGGTTGGCATAACAGATTGAATGCTGGATTTGGGTTTAAATCACAACTTTACCTCTTGCCACATCTATGATCTTTGACAAGTCACTTCCCTTCTGTTTTTTTCTATTACCTCTTAAAAATGGAAGAATTAGACTAGATGATCTCTAAAATACTTTCCAAGTCTAAATGTATTACTATTATTTTGAATAATAGGCATTAATTATTTGTTATTAAGCAATCTACCACTATTACAGATGAAAACACAGAACTCTTAATAGCAATCTATGTGATTGCTCACAAGGATATTAACTTTGCCTTAAAAAATTCTGTCTCTTTTCACTCTAGCTAAAATGTAGGCTTCCTTTTTCTTTCAATTGGACATGTCGGATTCAGTATTTTATGATTCTTCTTCCTTGTCTTTGATACAAGTCTCTCGTACTCTCAAATAATTTTGTTCTCTTGCAACCTCCCATACTCCTTTTTTAGAACTTCACAGAGAACCAGCAGTTATAGGTGCTTAATAATCTCCTGATAATGGAAATAGGACAAACCAGATAGCAAGTGTGGCAGGAATAGCAAATCCAAAGAATTTCTGTGAAATCACATGAATGCTTTAGACAGAACTTAATATAAAATAATTCTATTTTTTAAAGACACCAAGCATTATTAATGCCTTCTATGCTTCTGCTATGAGTAGTTGTGTATCTCAGAAGATGGAGTCTACCCTTCCTATCATAAGTATTCCCAGTACCCCAAGATCAAATACCCCATTAGTTCTATAGTCCTTATGGACTATACAAATATCTCTAATCATGTTGTCCTTTTATCTCTCTTTTTATCTGTATTCTGATTCATGGCTTCTTGCTTGTCACAGTTTTCATTCTAGGTTTCATAGAAAAAAACCTCTGAAGAAGATAGTGAATATAGAAACAATAACAGCAACATTGAAAATGATGAATCAATTTAAAATTTTATTTCTAAAGTAAATTTCCTTTGCTTCCCATCAGAACAAGCTATTCATCTTTCTTGTTACATATTTTTTGTGTTTTACTTCATTTCAATGATAGACTTATAAGGCAAAGGAATGATCTACCTCACTGTTCTATAGTATTCAGTGGACCAGAGCATTATTTAGTTGAGTTGTGGCTTCATTATATTAAATGCTATCCTTGTGTTCAATTCAATAATATAAGCATATAGAATGTGTCAAGCACTGTGCTAAGCACAGGAGATGCAGTGACAAAAATGAAAATACATCCTGTCATGGAGGAATTTATTTCTACTCAGGAGAGATAGTATATAAGCAGATAAATATTCTAATAATAGCTTTTTATTTTTGAAATATATGCAAAGATAGTTTTCAACATTCACCTTGCAAAACCTCATGTTCCAAATTTTTCTTCCTCTCTTCTCCCCATCCTCCTCCTCTAGACAGCAAGTAATCCAATATAGGTTAAACATGTTGTAAGCAGATAAACAAATACAAAATCTATACAATGTGATTTGTAGGGGAGAATTAGGGAATCAGGAAAAGGCATTATAAAAGATGTGGTAGTTGATCTAAATTTGGTGTCTTATACAAGCTCCTATAGTTTCAAAGGTATCTAATTTGCTTCCAGGGAATAATCAATAGGTTTAGTGAAGAATAAGAAGAATAGATGAATCCATGTTTAACTCTGATAATTATAATGATTTACCAAAAGATCGTAAAAAAATTATACTTTCTTTTCCTAAAGTCATATCTAGAAAATATAACCAAAAGAACAAAGGCATAGTCAATTTGTCCTGATTATAACCATAGGAATGGCTGAATGGGCACAATTGATCAGATTAAGTGTAAATTCTAAATTGTCTTTTAAAACAGCTGAAAATGCAAAATCAAAATCAACCATTCTGTAATCTAGTGTTTTTCAGTTATTTACTCAAAACTCAAATTCTCTTCAATTCTGGCTGACTAAGATTTGTTTGTAAGACTCTAGAATAGGAAATAATGTCAGAAAAGTGATGCTAACTGGGTGCTTTGAGCTACTGAAATTGGCAGAACCCAATCAATCAGTTTACATTCCTTGGCATTTTTCTTTCTAGGTTTGTTTCATAAAATTTCCTGGGACAATTTGTTATGTTTAGAGATTGACTGTGAATGGTAATATGTAACTAATTGCTGGCTTTAAAAGAACCAAATGCTCCAGTGAGGTCTAGCCAATTTGGAATGAAACTAGATGCTTAGATTTAGCACCTATTATGGAGAACAATAAGGAATAGGTGAGGTATAAACTTCCCAAGTGTTTGGGACTGGTCACAAGCATAAGTACAAACAACTCTACAAACTAAATGAGTATTGTAAATTGAGAAAACTCTTTTGTCTCAATACTCTGTTGTTTTCCCTTAGACAGAACTACCCAACTGAAGCTAAGAACTACCCTTTTCCATAAATCTTGTAGTGATATAGATTTTTACTTGGCTCACAATTCAGACATGACTTGTTACCTCTGGTACTTTCAGATCTTTGATCCATCCACATTCTCAATTTTTGATATTGGCTTGCTCAAACTGTGATCCTGCCCTCTGCTTCTTACTCCTTAAAACTTTTCTCCCTCAAATACAAAGGCCTTCTTCATCACCACAGAACCCATTCAACTGAAATCTATGAATAATATCTGTGTAATATAATGACAATATAGACAAGTGACTATATGGTGTGATGTTAGAGTTCTAGAGAAGCCCTGCTAAACCCATGTATTTCCCCTTACACTTGTTGCTTTTTAAAGTTCCACTATCAGAACTTCACTTTTTAACTTTTAACTGACAGTATTAAAATAGACATAGAAAGCATAAGACATTAAGTGTTTTCCAGCTATTTATACCATAGGGTGAATGAAGGACCTAGGAAAAAAATTTTGATTGAAAAGAAGCAAACAATCAGAGACTACTAGTTATCAAGAGAAGGGATACAATCAAGGGATCAAAAGCCCAGAAAAGGTATTCAGAATGTATATTTCACAAATCCACAGGCAAGTGGATTTCAGGTCAGAGGGATAAAAAATATTTTAACAATTAGGGCAGTGACAATGTAGTTGATAAAAAGTGAGTTTCTATTTTTGCTGGTCTTTAAGCAAAAGTTAAATGATCCATTGTCAGAGAAGTTATAAAGAAGAGTTTTGTGTCCACCAGAGGTAATGGATGAACTGAGATACCTTCCAAATCTCACAATTTTTGCCTACTTTACAATTTTGCTTTGGCTAACCATAACTCGATAGGCCCCTCTCTGGGATTCTCCTCTAAGTGGGAGTGCCATCTTTAAGTACTATATTTTAGCAAAAAGCTTTCTTGTTTAATCCTAAAAAATTAGTATTCCTAAAAGTCTATAATCATCTCTTCAATGAGGCAACATGATATGGTCAGAGACAATCTGTGTTCATATCCTCACAACCTGGCTCAAATTCAAATTTCTGTTAAATTGGGAAAGTGAATTAACCACTCCATCCCTCATATTCATCATCTATAAAATGAAGGCATTAGAATATGATCTATAAGTTTCCTTCTAGTCCATTATCTATCCTCTTTTATAAATGTAGAAAAGATCTTTTATTTTTAGGAAGAAGGTATATATGGTGCTAAACATCTATAGGAAAACTGAAAAAAAAATAAAAACAAGCATGCCATATGCTTTCTTACTAAATTCTTGAGTTTTCATATGGAATTTTTGTTTTTATGTACATTCTCCTGTATATTCAGTAGAACTCTTATTTGCAATTTATGGGTAGACATAAAGTTACACAGAATGGACTGACATAAATGGGTTGAGATTTCCTTCACTGGGAGACAACTCCAAATTGATAAGATCACAGATTCACTGTAGTATTTAAGTATATACAACTTTAGTATTTTCTCAGTCAGTAATAAGCATTTATTAAGGGCCTAATATATTCCTGGCATTGTCTTCAGCACTGGGGTATTATAAAGACAAAAGATAGTCACTACTCTTAAGGAGCTCATAGTCAAAGGAAGGAGACAATATGTAAACAACTATATACAAACATGCTAGCTGTGGAACAAATTAGAAATACTCCTTTGAGCATTTATAATCTCTGAGGTGCTATATTTTTGGTTGCTTTTCTAAGAATTCTATTCCCTCAATGGGCAGCTTGAGAATTTTTATTTGCTACTCCCCCTTAACTCCTAACAGTCTAGGAGAGAGCATAATAATCCTTTCTTTAGCTCCCTTTATCGTTGCAAACAATTGTGAAAACAATGATTTAAATGACACTTGTTTCTCAGAAAGTTGGCTGACTTTTTATTCATGACCTGTTGATGTAATAGCTATTATAATGAGAAGAGTAGGAAAATGCAGCTTCTTAGGGAGGAAAGTTGAAAGAGTAACAGAAGTAGAGCTTAAAAATGAGCAAAATAGAAAGACTTGTCAATGGATTTGAAGTCAGAAGATTTGAATTTAAATTTTGGCACCACACTTTCCTAGTTCTGTGTCTGTGGTTAAGTTACAGACTATTAGGGTCAAAATGGAACTGGTCCAAATTATTCATTTTCCCAGTGAGAAAAATCGGGTTGAGTAAACTTGCTACTTGTATAAAAATCAAGCTGATTAAAGTTGCAACTTGTATAAAAGTTCACAATGGTTAGTAATAGAACCAGGACTACAGCTCAAGTCTCCTGCCTTCTACTACATGCATTTTTTTTCACACTCACTCTTATGAATTTTACTTAGAAAATCTCAGAATTCCAGCATTAGAAAACACACCACACACCATCTAGAACAATCCATATTTGAAAGAGAATTCCCTCTGTAACTTAACAAATAATAAGCCATCTATTATTTTTTCAGAGACTGTAAAATTAGGATAATAATAATAATAAATGCCCTATATCTCACAAGGTTGTTTTAAAGAGCACAGACTCTAAGATTTGGAAGGTATCTCAGTTCATCCAAATCTATCTCTGGTGGACACAAAACTCTTCTTTATAACTTCTCTGACAATGGATCATTTAACCTTTGCTTAGAGACCAGCAAAAATAGAAAACTCACTTTTTCTCAATTACTTTGTCATTGCCTTAATTGTTAAAATATTTTTTATCCCCTCTGACCTGAAATCCACTTGCCTGTTGCTTCCACACAATGTCCTTACTTCTAGTCTCCAGGGAAAAAACACATGAAATCTAAAATCCTTCTTCTTCATGGCAACACATTAGACATTGGAGATAGCTATCATATTTCCCTAACTATTCCCTGCTTTAGTTTAAGCATTCTAAGTTTCTTTAATAGTTCTACTTTGGTCTAAGATTTATTCAGGTTATTCCCATCTTGATAATATGTAAAAAAAAATCCCTCTTAATCATAAAGCACTCCAAATGTAAATTGTTGCTAGAAGAATAGAGAGATGTCATTGCCCATCCCTAACCTCAAATCACTCTTCCAGGACTACTGTCTTGTCATGGTAGAGGGGTTAACATGGCTCAATGAAACTATGACCTATGCCATGCAGATTTATAGCTCATAATTTTGACAAAAGGTGGCAAACCACTCCAATATCTTAAAAAAAAGATAAAGAAAAACATTTCCATTTTAGTCATGCTATAAAAGAACAATCAAAACAACAGGGAAAAAACCATGAGAAATAAAAAGCAATCCCTCCAAAAAGATGAAGATAGTTTCTTCGATCCACATTCAGTCTCTATAACTCTTTCTCTGAATGCAAATGGCATTTTCCATCCCAAATCTATTGGAATTGTCTTGGGTCAACTCTGATATCTTAACTAAAAATCCCCATGGAAGTAATAAAGTGATAAAAAAATATGAGACCAGAAGATGAGCCTCTCAGGCCAGAAGGTGTCCAAGATGCTATTGAGAGAACAATAACAAAGGGCAGTTACAACTAGCTCCAGTAGTAATAAAGCAGATGGACCAAAGCTGAAAGGAAGCTCAGCTGTATATGTATATGATAATGAAAGGAAAATCTGATGCTGTAAAGGTCAATATTTCATAGGAACCTGGAATATAGGATCTATAAACTAAAGTAACATGTATAGAAAGATTAAAAATCAACATCTTGAGTGTCAGTGAACTTAAATGAATAGGTATGAATGAATTTAATTTAGGTGATCAATACGTGTACTATTGTGGACAAGAATCCCTTAGAAAAAATTAAGTAGCCCTCATAGCCAATAAAAGGGTGTGAAAAGCATAATTAAGATAAAATCTCAAAAAGTGACATTGATATCTATTTGAATTCAAGGCAAACTGTTCAGTATTACGATCACAAAAGTCTATGTCCTAACTACTGATACCGAAGAGGCAAAAATTGATCAGTTCTGTGAAAACCTACAATATCTTCTAGAAATAACACCCCCCAAAACCCCAAACATACACATCCATTATAGGGGATTGGAATGCTAATGTGGGAAATCAAAAGATAATTGAAATAATAGGCAAATTTGGCATTGGAGTAGAAAATGAAATAGGGTAGAGACTAAAAACTTTTGTCAATGTCACAGTAAACATTCTTTTTTCAACAACCCAAAAAGTGACTCTATACATGAATATCACCAGGTGGTCCATGTAGAAATCTGATAGATTATTTACTTTGCAGCCAAATGTAGAAAAACCAACCTGGCATTAGGTCTTAGATCATGAGCTTCTTACTGAAAATTCAAACTTAAATTGAAGTAGGGAAAACCATCAGACCATATAAGTATGGTGTAAATAACATCCCTTGTGAATATAAAGTAAAAGTGATGAATAGATTTAAGGAATCAGAAATTATAATGTCCAGGCTAGCTCTCTGAAGGGATCAGTCAGAATCAGGATCAGTCAAAGTCCTTGGTCTTCAGAGGGAGAAGTGAAGGAGGTAGGCAAACTGCCAGGCAGCTTGCCAAAGATGAGTGCTGGACTCTGGAGTCCGGAGCCTGAAATCTCTCTCCTCATCCTTCAGCAGAGCAACTCTGACTCTCTCCCTTAGCCTCCAATCCTTGCCTACGATTACCTCACCACCACACATTCAGCAAGCACCAATGGTGAGAAGAGCCATCACATCACCATCTCATCTAAATATATAGAAACATTATCTCACATCAAATAGGTAATTAGCCTTAAGGCTCTGCTGTCTGATTCAAGTACACTTTTTCAGAGTTTCAGCCCTCTACAAGATAGATGCCTGAAGAATTTTGGATAGAAGTTTATATAGAAAAATTTTCTAAAAATTCTAAAGAAAAAGAAGTATAAGAAAGCAAAATGGCTATCAGATGAATCTTTGCAAGTAGCTGAAGAAAGAAGGAAAGTGAATGATAAAGGAGAAAGGGGCAGATATGCGCAAATGAATATAGAACTCCAGAGGAAGAATTAAGAAGGAAAAGATTAAGAAGTAAGAGATTAGAAGATTATCTTAAATGAGCAAATAAGGAAGCATTGCTGACAATAAGACTAGGGGAAGTAATCGAAGTCCATTTGAGATATTTAAAATCCTAGAAAATGAAGCTGTTCTCAATATGCCAGCAAATTTGGAAAATTCAACACTAATCACTGGATTGGAAAAGATCAATTTTCATCTTAATCCTAAAAAGAGTAATGCCAAGGAATGTTCAGATTACTGAACAATTGTACTCATTTCACATACCAGGAAGGTTATTCTTAAGATTATACATATGAACTTACAATTACTTTAAGAACCAGCTGGTTTTTGAAGAAGCAGTATAATTAGAAACCAAATTGCCAACTTCATTGAATTATGGAGAAAGAGAGGGAATTTCAGAAAAAACATCTATTTCTGCTTCATCACTTTAGCCTTTGACTATGTGGATCTTAGCAAGTCCTCAAAGAAATAGGAGTATTGCATCATCTTACTTGTCTTCTGAGGAAACTTTATATGAAGCAACAGTTAGAAATAAACATGGGACAGCTGGTTGGTTTAAGATTGAAAAAAGAAAACAAGGTTGTTAATTTGTCAGTTTATTTATTTGGCTTATATCTTGCAAAATACTAGGCCGCACAAAAATAAGATCACTGCATATAGTCCCATCATTTTCTTGCAAATTGAGGGAGAAGAAATGGAAGTATTGTCAGATTTTATATTCTTGGGTTCAAATATTACTGCAAACTATGACTATAATCATGAAATTGAAAGGAAAGCTTGGTAAATCTGGACAGCATTTTAAAAAAGCAGAGACATCACTTTGCCAACAAAGGTCAGTATAGTCAAAGCTGTCATTTTTCCAATAGCAATATATAGCTATGAAAGTCAGACTATAATGAAATCTGAGTGCCATAAAATCAACACATTCAATCTGTGGTGCTGGAGAAGACTTTGGAGAATCCCTTGGAAAGAAAGAATATCAAATGACTCAATAATAATAAAGACATGAATTCATACTATTCATTGTAAGATCAAATATTGAAGCTGAAGCTTAAGTACTTTGTCCACATCAATGAGAGGACAGGATTCATTGGAAAGAGACCCTGATATTGAGAAAGACTGAAAGCAAAAAGAAAAGGGAATGACAGAATATAAAAAGGAGGGAATAATGTCATGGAAGCAATGACCATGAGCTTGGACATAATTCAGGAGACAGTGAAGGATAAAAGGACCTCATAGTTCATGGAATCATGAAGAGTTGGACACAACTGAACCACTGAACAAAAATCCCAATTCAAAGTTTTGTGAATAAGAAATGAGTGAGATAAAACTCATTAATTATATATTGGCAGAAAAGAATGTATGTAATGCCTCCAAGAATGGGCAATGCACAATATCTTTCAGATAATCAAGGAAATATGAGGTGGGTGACAAAGCATTTGACTTGGAGTCAGAAAGATCTGGTTTATATTCCATCTTGGACATTAGTCAAATCATTTAAATTCTCTGAGCCTCAGTTTCCTCACCTGTAAAATGGGGATAGTAATATCAATGTGAGAATCCAAAAAAGTGCTATGTGTAAATGGTTTGGCAAACCTTAAATGAGCTGCATATAAATATGAGATTATCATCAAGAAATATTTGACATTGGATTGATAAATTAAGATAAAGGTGGTTATATATCTGTCTTACAGATACAGCAGAAATAAGAAGTCAAAACTACCATTAAGAAGACATCAGTGATCCCAACCACAATCTATTTGTTTGGCTTTTCACTGGGGCTGAACACACTGTGCCCTAGTTATAGGAACTGTTGCCTTGTGAATAGACTGTGACATGGTATTTCTTTCAAAATTTGTGAATGTCATTTGTGTTGCCAGAGACTAACTTGTAAACAATAAGGTAAGAGCTTTACAAACCTCTGGGAGTGCTCTATACTACCAAAAGGCAGAGGGGACTAGAAGAGAAAGAAAAAATCGAGAGAGAGGCCACAGGCTCAGTTTGCAGCATTACAGTTACCATGGCGACCCACTGGCTCTTCTGTGATGAGCTGTTGTTATCATTCAGAAAAAAAAAAGACATAACTTTTGCATTTTTTTTCTTCATGATTATTTCTGTGGACTTTTCCTTCTTGTACCATCACTATTTAAATGACAAAGCATAAAAGGTTCCATTAGTTACTTTTAGATCATGTTATTTGGCTTATATAATTTAGGTTTTTAAATGGCATGAAAAAGAGAATTCTTTTTGCATTTCAGTTTAGTGTGACTTGTGGCTGGTCTGGGTATAACATAAGATGGGTCTTAGAGAAAGGTAGGGAATTTTATTCTAGTCAATTCAACAAGTACTTATGAGGTCATTGGGAAGATGCTGGGGATACAAAGACAAAAGTGAAACAGTTCCAGGCCTCAAGGAATTTATAGTCAGCTGAGAGAAAAAGGACACATAGAAAATTAAATATAAAATATATTTAGATAAACATATTTTGAATAAAATTAAATACAAAATAATTTCTGTGGGAGAATTTTATACTAGGGAAATCAACACATGAATAGAAGAATCAGATCTATAATACATAATAAAATAATTTCTAGTTGGATGACAAAAGACTAATATGAAGGGAAGTTTATTCATAAAGAATGGAGATTCTTGAGACCACAGAGGATAGATATTCCAGGAAAGAGACATGATGTAATGCCTCAGTTTCCCTGAATCATTATGCTTCCCTGAATTATTATGCCCTGAGTGGAATTGTTGTGGCCAATCCCCTTCCTTGCCCCATTGGGACCTCGAGAATTGGGGCCTCAAAGCTCTGGCCACTCTCACATTCTAGTGAGAGTCATAAAACTCCAGATGGCTTATCTCAAATGCCTAGTGGGATTTGTCCCCTCAGACTCCTATCTCTTGCTACTGATCTTCTTGAGCCCCAACCTGTCAGAACTAAATTATGATCCTTTCCTGAAATTATGGTTCATCCACTCACTCAGTGCTCTGCCCTTCCCCCTTTGCCTTTGTTTCCCTGATAGCTGGAGCCCTATAAAATTTTCTGGAATTAATTGCTGGAGGCTGGATGCTTTGAGGCAAAAGTCCCATTCAGCTGGCTAGGGGTTGGACATTTTTTGGACATGAATCCTGTTTGATCGCTAGCCCAAATTCTCAACTATTAAAATATTAAAAATCTAATCTCTGTTTTACTTCAGTTTCTCCAGCATTACAATGAGAAAGATGGGGCTAACATGTATGGATTTGAGAGAATGATCATTTAACAAGGGAACAGAATCAAAAAATATTTTACCACTATTTAAAACAGTACCTAAATTTCTAGTATTAGAGATTCATCTCTTCTTGTAAAGCCTTCAACAATAAGAATCTTCTTAAAATTAAAAAACCACTAGAAAGAAAAAAATCCTTAAACCTTCATTCCCATTCCTGTGCATTTAATGGATCCACGTTTTTCATTAATATAGCTACTCCTTAAAATGACATTTGTACTTTCTGATATTTATGATTCTTACCTGTATTCTTCCATTGAGATTCTACCCAGTGTGTTAGAGGCTTTTGGCTTGGTCTCTTATTTAGTTGTTATTTTTAACATTTTGTGGGTACTAAACACTGAAGCACTCAGCCTGTCCATCTCTTATTCCTCAGTCTTTATAACTTGATTACCTCCTTTTACAATGATACATGTTCTGGGTAATGTCTTTTACATTACTTCTCCCACACAAGTCATTATTGGTAACACACTGTAACCCATCCATATCTCCCATGCATGTCTTTATTGCCTCTTGTGTAATACACCCTTGATTATTTGAAGATTATGGTGTTCCACAACTTACAGTAATGTCACATCATCAGAAAAACATTGATATTAAAGAGATGGGCTTTTGCAATAGGGAGTAGCTGAGTATTCTTGGTGATTTCCTAATAACAAACTAGTCTTCTATTATCCTACTCAATTCAGATATCAGCACATAATATATCTGCAGTGACTGTCCAAAGAATATGTAAGCTCCACCTTATGAATTAGTAAATCTGATAAAGTCTAGGAACTTCTCTTATGTTAATGTTTTAATACATAAAATAAAAGATATAGGACTACAAAGAAAATCAAATATAT
Organism: Sarcophilus harrisii; assembly: GCF_902635505.1. Lineage (NCBI taxonomy): Eukaryota > Metazoa > Chordata > Mammalia > Dasyuromorphia > Dasyuridae > Sarcophilus > Sarcophilus harrisii. The sequence goes on along the minus strand of NC_045430.1, from coordinate 148,125,779 downwards.
TGAAGTATAATTATTAAAAAAAATTTAATAGTGATACAGTAATACATCTGAAAGTATGTCTAATAACTACCATAATTTTAAAGTAGTAAGAAGAATAAACAGTATTTTGATATATCTCCAATAATTATAATATGGTATGAAAATATTTGTGATATCTATTGATGAAAGTCACAGATATGCTAATGCTAGTGTGGTTTATTGCCTACAGTTTTCTTATCTTCAAGTATAATTGAAGGGAAGGTTAAAATTCCGCTAGAGATTAATGAAAATAAAAATGTAATTTTCCCTCATTCAAGTTCATAGTCAGCGCATATTAGATTTAATAACAGTCTTAAATCAATCTTCACTGATATTCTCAATTGTTAAAAGCTTCCTCTGATTATCTTGTTGGTATTTTTATTCATTTTGTATGCACCTATATTAGAACATATTATCTTTCCCAGAAAGATCACAACTAGAATGTAAGCTCCTCAAGGGCAGGGAATTTTTCATTTTAATTTTGTATCCCCCTAGCCTGGCACATATCCAACACTTAATAAGTGCTTGTTGTATGATGGATTCACTGGTTAATATAGATGAATAGTGGAAGTCCTATTAAACTATATGCTATAATCTATATGATATACCACTTAATTTTTCTTGTATGGATAAGTAGGCCAATTTCTTTTGAGAGTCTGATTATCCCTGAAAAGGGAGACATATAGTATTTTGGCATCTGTTGGTATCGTAACATTGTCACTCATAGACAGGAACATATGGAAGATCTTGCCATGTATACCAATACCCACTTATTTTTAGATTCTGTGCAAGAGCTCTTCCATGATGACAATGGTGAACACCTCTGATAAGCAGCTTTCCCCATTTTATGCATCTTTTGATGTCAATAATCAGAAAACAAGTTTATGTTTGTATCTATCAAGAATGTTTATGTTCTTAAAAAACTCATGGAGACTTGTTTTTTGTGGTTTTGTTTTTGTTTTTTTGTTTGTTTGTTTTTTTGCTGCCTTAGGCAGTGTTTTGCTATAATGAATAAAATGCTTCTTTGTAATTATCCAACAACTCTGTTTTATGTTCTATTCTTTCTCCCTATACATTCTATAAATTTAGTCTCTCAACGAGTTAATTATCTTTCAAGGGTTTAATTATCATCTCTATGCAGATGATGGTGAAATCATATTTCCTGCTCTGAAATCAAGTCTCTGAATAACCAACTATCTGATGAATATCTTATAACTGGCTGTATAAGCATCTCAAGCTTAAGGAACCAAAAATGGAATTCATATTCCTCCCTAACCTTTTTCTGCTCTAATTTCTCCAGATAGTCAGATAGTGCAGTCTTCCTTCTATCCATTCAAATTTGCAGACTTTGATTCTCCCTCAAGATTCCTATTTAATCAATTCTCCAGTTTTATCAAATCTACTTTCAAAACATCTCTCACATCCATCTCTCCATTTACAGCCTCTAATCTTCAGTGACTTCTGTTGACTCTAGGATGAAATATGAAATCTGCCATTTAATGTCTTAGCTCCACAATCCAGCCCCCTCCTATCTTTCTATTATATTTCACAATATTCCCTTTCATATACTATATTTGCAGCAATTGCTACTGCTGCTGCTCAGTCATTTTCAACTCCTCATGACCCCTTTTGGGGTTTTCATAGAAAAGATAGTGGAGTGGTTTGCCATTTCCTTCTCCAGTTTATTTCACAGATGAGGAATTAAGGCAAACAGCATTAAGTAACTTGATCATAGTCACAAAGCTACAAAATGTTTGAGGCCAGATTTTAACTCATGAAAATGAGTCTTTCTGATTCCAACGCCAAAACTTTATTCATTGTCTCACCTAGTTGTCCACTCTCTTTTTTTCCTAATCCAAATGGTAAAGTAATTATTCTCCATTCCCCATAAATGACATTCCAACTTATACTTCCAAACTTCTGCACACATGGTATACTATTTTTGATATTCTCTCCTATTATTTGCTTTGGGGAAATCATCAGCTTTCTTTAGGGCTTAGCGCCTATCTAGTTAATTTTTCCTGATTTCTCTCAGATATTAATGTTCTTTCTCTCTTAAAATTATATTGTATTACTTGATATATTTTGTGCTTTCTAATTTCAGTACAGTATGGAGTATTTTGTTTTTGTCTTTGAAACCCTGTAATAGTCATTTAATAAGCATTGAACTGAATTTAATAAACAAGAGAACATTCTACAATTGTGGAACTATGTGTTATACCACAGTTTCCTTTTATTATCCTACCTCAGTTTCTCTAATTGTTCTACCTGCTTCCTGACTATTAGGACTGATATAACTTAGGGCTGGCTACTCTAGGGTCATAGATTGTAAATGTTTAACAGATAAGGAGGAATCCAGACATCCTGGCTCCTAAGTCCTCCTAAGTTATCAGAATTTATGATCCTATCCCCAACCTGTCAGAACCAAATTGAGGGTCCCTGCCTGGACATTCCAGCACTCACCAGTGTTTAGACTCCACCCCTTGCCTTTGTTTATCCTGATCTCTAGAGCCATATAAAAATCATTGGAATCTCACATTTGATACTGAATTCTTTGAGCCAAAAGTCCAATTTAGCCCTGGAGGACAAATGGATTCTAATCTGCCCTCCAGAAAATCTGTCCCTCTTAGAAACTCAAATAAAATATTAAAAACTCCCTAATCTCTATCTTGCCTCAGTTTCTCCAAAATTACAATGAAAATATAGTCTATTGAGAAAAGTTATCTGAAAAAGCCTGTCCCTTCCTTCTCATATTTTAATCAAAGGATATTCTTGATGTGTAGTATGCAAAAAGTATTCTCATCAACATTTTACAGAAAAAAATAAGTATATGTGTTAGTAAGTGCTTGTATCTTTCTAGTCACTTTTAAAAATAGCATTACAATGAGTGATTGTATTCATTCTTTTGAATCTTCCCTTCTTAGTATGGTACTTGGCTAGTAGTTGCTTAATACATGTTTATTGTCTTGTTGATTTGAAATCTAATCACCTGATACTTTTTCAATTGTGTAACTTAAAGCAGAGGTGTCAACACTTTAGTGCTAGCTAAACCAGATAAAAACGGTCATTGAGAAATAGTCAACAAAATTCATGAAAATACAATAGAATATGAATGATGCTGTGTGTAGTTTTCTAAATCAAAGTGCAACATGCAAGGCTCCTTAACACAGGTTTAATGGCCTCTGTTCATATTTCAATTTGAGACCATTGACCTAAAACATCAATTTCTTCTATGTGTATTTGGTCAAGCTGAGACTTTTTTTCCCCAATTTCATGTTCTTAAATAACATTTTCTTCATTTCCTTTAAAAAATATATCAATTATGGCAGCAGAATTAGAAGGAGGAGAAAAATGGGAGTTCAATTAGAAAGATATTATAGTAACCCAAATTAGAGATGATGATGAGGCTTGAACTAGAATGGTTGCCAAATGGATACAGGGTAAAATTGAAAGGATTTGGCAACCGATTGAGTAAGAAAAATGAGAGAGAGTAATTGAATTAATCAATAAGTCAACAGTCATTTGTTAAGGAACTATATGCCAGGTACTAGGAATACAAAGATAAAAAAGAAACATTTTCTTTCCTTAAACAATTTCCATTCTGTTGGAGAAAATAATATATACAAATAAACATACACAAATTTTTCAAAAAAAATACTAAAGAAATTTGTGGAGAAAGAAGCTAATAGCTAAGGAGATAAGGACAGACTTCGTGTTAAAGCATTTAATATAAGTAGTTTTTTGAAGGAATTAAGAGATTCCACAAAGTAGAGATGAAATGACTGTGTATATCATTAATAAGGACAGTAAATACAAAAAGGCAAATGAAGGAAATTGAATAGCCAAGGATGGTTCTAATGATCATCAACTTGGGAGTGAGAGTAGCCTTAAAAAACATGGAAGTTTAGAAGAGGGGCAGCCCTGGAGGGAAGGGGAAGATGATAAATTCTATTTTGGAACATGTTGTGTTTAAGATGCCTACAGGATACCTAGAAAAGATATTTGGTAAGCAGTTGATAAGGAGACAAAGTCTTTTAATAGAAAGGTTAGGTTTGGATAGAGATCTGGTATTTGTCTATTTGAACAAGTGGAAATATATGAGATCAATAGGGAAGAGAATGGGAAGAGAAAAGGACACAGAACAGAACCAAGAGAAACACCCAGACTTAAGGAGTAAGAAATTATGAGCCAACTAAAAAAGATTGAAAAGGAGCAATCTGGTAGAGAGGGTAGAAGAAGGAATTGGCTTTCAATAATGGAGAGCAATGTCAAAGAGAAAGAAAGAAAGAAAGAAAGAAAGAAAGAAAGAAAGAAAGAAAGAAAGAAAGAAAGAAAGAAAGAAAGAAAGAAAGAAAGAAAGAGAGAGAAAGAGAGAGAGAGAGAGAGAAAGAAAGAAAGAAAGAGAGAAAGAAAGAAAGAAAGAGAGAAAGAAAGAAAGAAAGAAAGAAAGAAAGAAAGAAAGAAAGAAAGAAAACCTACAAGAGGATATAATCTGAAGTTGTAGAAAGGTATAAGGAACTCCAACGTTAGTAAACTTCCTCTACTAATGTAGATTGCACCCTAAAGAGCCTCACAAGCTATAGAGAGATAACAAGGTATTCAGTCTTTGAATGCTAAAACTTCATCCCTGGAACTCTGGTATAGCATGGATAACCTAATTGCCTGGTTCACTATTTCAAGAAAACTCTAGTTATGCAAATACAAGAGGGTAAAAGTAAATCCCTTGTATTACATGGAAACAATACATCAAAGGGCCTGAAAAGTTTAGGGAGAGGAGAAAGTTTCTTGTATAAGGGCAAAGTGGAAAAGTGTGTAAAATTAGAGTAAAGTCCAGTTAGAAGTTGACATGGTTGACTGGCCCAGTAACTTTCTGAAATAGACATTCTGGGTAGGAACTCATCAAAAGGAACAGCAGCAAGGATATAAGTATTTCTAGCATGAGTAAGCAGCTGGAACTAAATGAGAAATCCATAGGGTCAGGAGAGGAACCAGATTATCACCAAAATGTGAAGCACATTGTAAGTTATTAACAAAGTTTTTCATTCAGTCAAGGAGTTTCAATTCATTTAATTCTTTCAAGTAATTTCAAACTACATGAGAAACAAAAATAAGTGAGGAAAATTTGTTATTTTATGGTTCATAATAGTTAACTATGCAATACTGGATAAAACATGAAAATGAACTCGATTTCAGATGTTAATCATCAGATCATTGAACACAAACTAACTGCTAATTCATTTTTGTTTTCTGTTGAGAAGTTTAGAGTGGGGAGAGGAAAGGGAAGAGACATGAAAAAGAAATGTTTGGCAGGATCAAAGGAAGGAGAATGCATGTTATTAACTTATTGAACCATATATTATTTTTCACATCATATTCAGTTTTGTCTTCAATGTTGCAACTGAACATATCAGTAAATACGTAGCTTTTGACTAGTTATTAGCTAAGTATCAGTTGCTTCTTGAGATGAATATATATATATATATATGTATATTTATTTATTTATACCAGATTCCAAAAAAAAGTCTTGATCGTGAAAAAAATTACAAGGACTTGGCAACCAATAAGGAATAAGTGATATAGGAGAAATAGTGGTCAAAAAGAACTTAGAGCTTTTGACTTTGAACTGTAAGAATTAATGATAGCATCATTGGCAATAACAAAAATGTAGAAAAGAAAAGAGAATTTGGAGGATGTATATAAAACTAATTTGATTTGGGATATGTTAAATTTGACATCATTGTGTATTGGGAAGATCAATGGAATTTAACTAGATTTTTTGGGAAGTCTTTTACATGTTTAAATGCTAGGTCTATGATTTTTATGGTGGGATATTCAAAAAACAGCAAATGGTTGCAAAGATGGAATTGAGGCTAAAAAATTTTAGAACCAGAAGAGAATTTTGATATTAACTAAAATAAACTGCTTATTTTATGGAGTGAGGATTATTTTAAAATAGCAAAGCATGTATTTAGGACAAAATGTCAAGTTAAATGACTAATTGAACAGAAATATCATCCTCTATCCCCTGGATAACATCTCCTCTTAAGACTAGCAAGGAAAATGAATACTCAAGGGTTAAGTAACATAAATAGTCACAAAACTACTTAGTAGAGCAGAGACTAGAATGCAAACCTCCTACATATCAGTTCAGTGTTCCTTCTTCCTTATTTTGTTACCTCTTAGGAGATACAGATTTAGAAATTATTCGTATTGACTTAAAAATAAGTTAGCATTTATATAATACTTTAGGGTTTACAAAATGTCTTATAAAAATTATCTCACTTGATCTTTACAGAAATCCTCACAGATAGGTACTATTTAAAGAAGCCAAGGCAGACATTAGTTAAGTGACTTGCCCAAAGTCACACAGTTAATAAATGTCTAAAGTAAGATTTAGACTCAGGTCTTGCTGACTCTGAATCCATAGTTCTTTATATAGCACAAATTAGCTGCCTCATACTAGCTGAAGCCATGAGACTACATGAGTTCCCTCAGCAAGAGTGTGTCAAAAGAGAAAAGCAGAGGGCCAAAGACTGAGCCTTAAGTAATATCATGGGAAGAAGATGAAGAGGCCGGGAAAGAGACAGTGAAGAAGCAATTAAAATAAGTACAGTGTGAGAATAATCCAGATGTCATAGAAGCTGAAGGGGTAGAAATGTCAAAGAAGGGCTAATAAAAAATGTTGAATCCTAGAGACAGTCCAAAGAGAATGAATGAGAAAAGATGATTGAATTTGGCAAGTAAGCCATTAGTGACTTTTTAAAAGGAGATTTGGGGCTATATAACTTTGCATATCCTTTGATCCAGCAATACCACTGCTAGATCTGTGTCCCCAAGAGATTAAAAAGGAGGAAGGACATATTTGTACAAAAATATTTGTAGAAGCTCTTTTTTTGTTGTTAAAAAATTGGAAAATGAGGAGATGTAAATCACTGAAGAATGGCTGAACAAGTTTGGTACATGATTTCAACAGAATATTATTGTGCTATAAAAAAGGATGAGTAAGATGATTCCAGAAAAACCTGGGAAGTCTTACATAAACTAAAGCAAAGTGAAGTGAGCAGAACTAAGAGAACATTGTACATAGTAATAATAATATTATATGATGAACAACTATGAATGACAACTATTCTCAGCAATGGAATGATTTAAGATAATTCCAAAGGATTTATGAAAAATCCTATCTGTCTCCAGAGAAAAAAATTGATGGAATCTGAATACAAATTGAAGAATACTATTTTCCACTTTATTTTTTGTCTGTCTTTTTTCATAACATGACTAATATAGAAATATGTTTTGCATGGTTACACATGAATAACCTATATTAAACTGTTTACCATCTCAGGGAAGGGGAAGAAAAGAAGATAGGGAGAGAATCTGGAACTCAAATTTTTTATTTAAAGAATGTTAAATTTTTTCATTACATTTAATTGGGGGAAATAAAATATTATTTTAAAAGAGAGAACCTGTTGAGTACAGTTGGGAAGTGTTAAGAGTAAAAGCAATAGGAAAAGATGAATCAGGGTTTTCATTTCCTATGAAGTCACCATTCTACTAAATTCTGTTTTAAGAGGGAGAGAGAGAGAGAGAGAGAGAGAGAGAGAGAGAAACAGAGAGGGACAGAGAGAGGCAAAGGGACAAAGAAAGAGAGACAGAGTATAAATTCCTTATTACTAACTGTTCATCTGCCAATGATTTCCAGATATTACTTTTTGGCTTTTTTGTGGTTTTGTGTTGTGGCTTCTCTGTCCTGACTTTTTCCATTCACCTGTCCCCAGTGGGGTTGGTCTGCTTCTTTCAGTGCCCCAGTTCATCAACTTGACTTATGCTTCATTTCCCTCCTTTCTGCTCCCTTGCATTTAATAGTTCCATATCTCCGTGGGTTTCCACTTATTGCATTTGATTTTCCATTGACTGTACAGTAGGAAATATTTCTACTAGAACACCCATGTAGTCCAAGCATCTACTCTTCCTGTTACTCTTTATCCCTTCAACCTTCATTGCACTCATTGGTAGGGTTTCAGTAAGATTATCCATTTCACAAATATATTACTGAAAGTAAGGCAGAGAAACAGTGCTCTTGAGACTTAGTCCAAGTTTATGTATCACTTGTCTATCTTATAGACCATGAAACATGGTTGAATGTTTTTGCTAGTAGAAAAAAAATGTTAATGTTATTCTACTGTATATCATATTAAATATAATACAAAAGAGAACACTGCTTATTCTAATGCCCATTATTTGTTGGAGAAAATCTCTATTCTAAAAGTATAGTTTTAGCTTAAAACATTCCACTCAGCTTATGAAACTAGCATAATTATTTTGAACTTTTTCTTTTACAATTAAAACAACTCCTAACTAGAAGGCATATGCATACTCCATAACTGATTCTAATCACTTATGCAACAGCAAAATTAAAGGTGTTTAGTTATAATGAAGAGCTACAGGAATTGAAGTCATCAAGCAAAAAGATTCCATGTTAATTTCAGTTCCGTTTTTAAGAAAACACAGGCAAAAAGAGGGGGAAATGATTATCTGCCAAGTGGAAAAGAATAAAATAATCAAGGGATTAAAATCTCTTATGAAGAATGAATCAAAAAAATATGAAAAGTGAATGTGAAAGATAAACTTTCATGATCACTGATATATCAAGAAAGGTCATATATGATATTTGAATGACCAGCATTCCTCCTTGGAAATAACACAACTTCTTTGTATATCATTAATGATAATTTCAAATATAGTGTTGTATATAGTACAAAGTAAACTATATTTAGAACCAAGATGCCTGGATTCTATGCCTGCATCTTCTACTAACTTGTGGATAATCTTGAAAAAATCATTTGTCATTTCACTTCAAAATATGGTGTTATGACTGGATTATAATATTCTAAGTATGGTCTAGTCCCCAGTTTCTTAAACTGTGGTTTGAGACCCCATATAAGGTCTTAGAACTCAATGTGGGGGCCATGAAATTATAATTTATTATTTGTAAATATTTGATTTGTATACTTGTTTTATATATGTATATACTCAGAGTTTTACAAAAAATTTTGGGTGAAAAGGGATTACAGATGGAAAAAGTTTGAGAAGTCCTGATCCGGCCAACATAAAGAGCAATAAAACTATCACTTTTCTTATTCTTGTTAATAACTAGAACTTAGCTTGTTAATTTAAAATTTTCAAAGTTCTTCTTCCCAACCACCCAGTGGAAAATAGGAAAAATATTAGTAACTTCATTTTATTGATAAGAGGTTAAGTGATCTGTCATTGGACACACATTTAACAAGTATCTGAGGTTAATATAACTTTAGCCTTTTGTTTTTCTTTTATCAGAATAAGGTTTTTTTTTCTACCTTTTTATTTTCAAGATATATGCATAGTTTTCAACATTCACCAAAACCTTGTGTTCTAAATTTTTTCTCCTTCCCTTCCTCCCACCACCTCCCTTAGACAGAAAGAAATTTAATAAATGTTAAACGTGTGCAATTCTTCTATACACATTTTTCACAATTATCATGCTACATAAGAAAAATCAGATCAAAAAGAAAAAATAATGAGGAAAAAAAAAGCATGTAAACAATAACAAAAAGGTAAAGACACTATGTTGTAATCCACATGCAGTTCCCATAGTCCTTTTCTGGATGCAGATTGCTCTCTCCATTACAAATCTATGGGAATTGGCCTTACCTCATTGTTGAAAAAAGCCATGTCCATCAGAATTGATCATCACTCAGGCCAGTTCCAATGGTCTTATGATGAAGAGAGCCATCTACACCAGAGAGGAACTATGGGATCTATGGGATCACAACATAGTATTTTCACTCTTTTTCTTTATTATTTGCTTGCATTTTGTTTCTTTCTCATTTTTTTTCTTTTTGATCTGATTTTTCTTATGAAGCATGATAATTGTAGAAATATGTATAGAAGAAATTCACATATTTGACATATATTGAATTACTTGCCATCCAAGAGAGGGAGTGAGGGGAAGGGGGAAAATTTGGAAAGAAATGTTTTGCAAGGGTCAGTACTGAAAAATTATCTATGCATATATTTTGAAAATAAAAGCTTTCAAATATGCCTTTCTAAGGACAGGCTTCTTCAACTCAGTTTATGACTGAGTTTGCTAATAAGGTCTTTGTTCAATTCCTTCCTGCTCCTATCTTAACTACTAAATTCCAGTTTTTCGCTTAAGATGCAATTAACAACATTGTCTGACCTACTAAGGAAAGAATTTCTCAGGAATACCCTTGTACCTGAGTTCTACCAGTTTAGTGCATTCTGGCTATTTGTGTTTTTGTTTTTATCATTTTACAAATTGTTTCAAGGATTAGTTTGAACATTTGTTTAACCAAATTTTATTTTATATTTTTTTACTCAGAGAACTACAAGAAAATAGACACACAGGTAGCTCACCATTGGGGTATGTTAAAGATTCCAAGAAGGTTGAAGGGTTTTCTTGTACATTTTGGTCATGTCTAAATTTATAACAATTTACAATTCATCAAAGTTGGGACTTGGGAATGGTAAAGTGGGAGGTATCCAAATGGTTAACATAATATCATTAGTGCAGAAAGAGATGTTTTTAAAGTATTACTTTTAAAAATAAATTTACATACATTAATGACAAAAATTCTAATTGCTATATCATGATCTTTGTGATAAGTTGAGTCAATTAATGATAACAAAAATAATATCTAGCATTTATTTACTGTCTTAATGTTTGTGAAGTTCTTTATACATATCTTATTTTAGCCTCACATCAGAAAGTAGATAATTACCTCCATTTTCCAGATGAGTAAATTGAGGCAGGCAGAGGTTAAATCATTTGCCCATTAGTAATTACTAATATAATATAGTACTAATTAGTATTTACTAATTTGAAGCTATCTCTAATGCTCTATCCACCGAGCCACCACCTACAAAAGGTACATTTCAAAGTTGCCTAAGGCATACAAACTCCTTGTTCTGCCTCTATTTTTCATACACAAAGCCAGGATGACCATAGAGCACAATTGAAAAAAGAAAATCACATTTCTTCTGCCTTCTAGAAGATAGCCAATATCTCATCTATGTTCCAATGGGCTAGTTCTTCTAAGATGTCAAAGTTGAGAGTGAAATTGGGAAAAGATGGATATGTGTTTTCAAAGGCAGAGAATATCTTACCTCCCCCAACACACAAACAAAAGGAAGCTATAAGGAGGAGTATTCATAGAAAAAAATAAAATTAGTAGCTACAGAATCTGAAATTATTGCTATTGATCTCTAAAATTACTGATAATAGTTTAAAAGTATAAGAGACAAAAAAGGCATGAGGAACAAAAACACTGTCCTGTGATTATTTCAAGGGCTTCCTTCCCCCACGGCTGTGTCCCTATCCCTGTCACCTCTATCACCTACTACCCACCACCTCCTGGTGTGGATTGGGAGATTGAAGATCATCAGCTGTGCTTCAAGGGCATAAGCTGGACTCTGAGCATTGGAAGCCACATGGCAATCTCACTATACCCAGCTGCAGGGGCTGCACTCTGCTGCCTCCAACCCCAATTAACTGAATTTGCCCCAAGCATAAGAATTCTTAGTTACAACCCTGACCTTGAGACTCTGCTATTCTAGTACTTAGAAAAAATGCCTCCTGGACAGTGAAGCTACAGTTTTCATCCAATGAGAAAGGCTGTAACAGCCATTTCATCTCCTCAATTACAGGAATCAGCTGATAACCCAACATAAGGAGCAGAATCCAGTGGATTTGAATTCTCCCAGGACTCTTGAGAGGAGGTAGTTTGGGGAAATAGGCTATAAATGTCTTATTTCAATTCCTTAATTGCTTTGAATAAATATCATTTTTTGCTTTATTATGATGACATGATAACTAAAGATTAGGAATATATTATGAAGGTGAGATACAGTAGAAAACAGGGTTTGTGAGTAGTGGTTTTGAATAGATACTGAACCCCAAAAAGTTCTAAGAATCAATGTATGTCTGTGAAGCTTTCTACCAGCAAAAGAATTACAAGAATCTTTAAGCAATTATGTTCTCCTATATTGAGCATCCCCTTGGATCTGAATGATCTGGACTGGAAACTCTTCATTCATCTCTAAAGCTCAATAATTCTTATGGTGTGAATGTACTACAGTTATACCACAATCCCCAAACATATTACTCTTCCTTTTGATCCCTTAGCTCTGTCTCTCCTTCTCTTCCCCTTCCTATTCTCTACAGTATCTCCTCTCACACACACTCAAATATTAAAACCTGCATCTGTGATTTATTGTAAAGTAACTTTATAAGAATATTACTTCGTGCCAAATTCTATTAATTTTGCTTGATACTGCTTTACTTTCTGTTCATTCCATTGGTTCTATAAATTGATTTTAATTCACCTTTCCTGTTCCCTTCAAGATTTAATTGGATATTGCTTTAAGTAAGATTCTTTTACTTAATTATTACGCTAGAGTGGGAGAGAACACTTAACTAGAAATCAGGACACCAGGCTTCCAGTCTCAGTTCTGTTTTGTGACCTTTTGGCCTACTTTGTGAGACTTTTCTCCTACCCAATATGCTTACCTACAAAAGAAAGTGGCAAGGAACTAGAATTAGATTATGCCTAAGGTTCTTTCCAAAATGCTATGATTTTTCACATTTTTTTATCTTCCTAAACATCTTGAGGACTTTGAAGGTAAGATCATCCTTGTTTTATATATATGATAGCTATTATATATATTATAAATATATATATATATATAATTTTATATATTTATATATGATAACTATTGGCAACAAATAGAATTTCTAAATGCTCATGTTCTGGATCTATCATCAATTTGTTGAATAACTTTTTAAACTTTGTTTTCATATCTTTGAACAATTAGGTTTTTCCAACTGTATGTCCCACTGACACATTAAACTCAACAAATTTAAAACTGAACTAATTTTCTTTCCCCCTAAATTTTCTTCTCTTCCAAGATGAAGTTGAGATATGATAGAAAATGACTATTTCTGTCAAAGGTGCCATGATCTTTCTATCACCTCTGGCTCATAATCTTAGCATTATTCTAGAAATTTACTCTCCCTGACTCTACACTTGATGAATCTTGCCATCTGCCTTTTTCATCTTTTGTATCCAATCCTTTCTTTTCTTTCTTACAGCTAGCGACCATCAGGTAATTTCCTCTTTCCTAATTTATTACAACATTCTCCCTGCCTCAAGCCTTTCAGCATTCCAATCTATCCTACATACAGCTACTGGAGTAATTGTTTTTAGGTATAGATATGACCATGTGACTATGTAGTATGATCAAGAAAAGTTTCATGCAGAAGATGGTGTTTGAGCTGTATTTTAACGATATAGAAGGTTTCTGTAGCAGAGATGGAATGAATACGAGTATGGAGAATAGCTAGAGTAAAGACCTTTGATCCTATCAATTATTCATACTCATTCTCCTAAACCACCTTGTATTTAACTACTTTTATGTATGTATGTGCATATGTATGTATATACACACACATACAAACATGTACATGGGGCAGCTAAGTAGCATAATGGATAGAGTGCCCACACTTGAAGTCAGAAAGATTTATCTTCCTAAGTTCAAATCCAGCCTTAGGCACTTACTAGCTGTATGAGTCTGGACAAGTCACTTAATGATGTTTGTCTTAGTTTCCTCATCTGTAAAATGAGCTGGAATAGGAAATGGTGAACCACTCAGGTATCTTTGCAAAGAAAACCCCAAATGGAGTCATGAAGAATTAGACATGACCAAAATGATTGAACAACAATAACAAATGTATGTGTGTATGCATGTACCTATAGGCAAAGTAGTTACATATATATATACTAAATACATGTACATATATATACACATGTATCATATACACACAAAAATATGTTGTTTTATTAATTTTAGTTATGACTGATTCTTTGTGACCCCATTTGGGGTTTTCTTGGCAGAGATACTGGAGTGTTTTGCCATTTCCTTCTCCAGCTAATTTTATAGATGAGGAAACTGAGGCAAAAAGGGTTAAGTGGCTTTCCCAGGATCACATAGCTAAAAAATGTCTTAAGACCAGATTTAAACTCCTAAAGATTAATCTTCCTGACTCCAGATGCAGCACTTTTTAGCCCTTTTCCCACCTGGCTGCCCAGTACACTCAAAGATATGTGTCTTATTGACTATATTTATGATGTATGTATTTCTAGTCTTTCTGATGAAAGCAAACTTTGTACTTACATCCCCAGTGCCTATTGTAGTGCCAGGTCCATAGTGGTTAATTGGTACTTTTTTGATTGATTAATTTTAGAAGATATATTCATGAACTCCATTTGTCACTACGGAAAACTTTGGACTGCATTTTCTAGCAGACTATATGTGACCTTCCTGGATACTGATATAATCTAGTGAATACTCTGATTGGATAATGAGACTTCATCAGATGGAAGATTTAACAGGGACGATTGAGAGTTTTTTTGTGAGAGACAGGTGAAACAACAGAAGCATGGGCAGTAGAGATACAAGTGACCGTGGAGACAGGAACTAAATAAAAAAGCCAATTCTGGCAATTCTGATTGGCATTCTGTCCATACCAGGATGATGACTGTTAAAACTGTGTCTGGTATATAATAGGCACTTAATTAGTGATAACTTCCTTTCTGTCTTTCCTTCCTTCCCACTTAACCTCCACCTTCCTCAGTTTCCCCACTTGTAAAATAGGAACAACATTTACCTCCCAGGCTTGTTGTAAGGAACAAATAAGATGCAAAACAAGGTGAGGATTTGAACTCAAGTCTGAATTCACTGTTCTTTCAACTAGATTATACTCTCTCTTTGGAGCCTTGATAATTTAGCCAAAATTCTTACCAAAACAGGTAGGAAAGTATAATAACACTGTGGCATCTATGCAGCATTCAATTTATTTCTTACTGGAAATAGACTGGTGGTCGTGACCCTTTACAGAATCTCAAGGGCTGCCTCTTTGAAGGCTGGAGAACGATTCTGGTTTCCTTGTGAATTGTCAGCACTGAAGTATTTGGAGGCCATGTGCCTGAGGGTGCTGTCCTTCAGAAGGGACATAAAGCAGTGCTCTTGTCTGTGTGTGATCAATAAATATCCCTTGGCGCTTCTGTGAATAGTAGGGCTGGTAACCTTGGTGTCACAGCAAATTTCTAATTTGGGTAATTACATTCTGCTTCTCTCCGTTGCCCCTGTAGCTTAAATAGGAAATGGAATTCTTCATTTTCCATCATAAGCTGCTGCTGAAGTTACACTGCTGTGAGGTGTTGCTGTGAGCTGTTAAACATCTGCTGTGCCCTACTTCAGAGGTGGTTGCATTTTAATTGAATTTTACTTTAATTGACTTGAACACACGATATAGATTATAAATCTGTTTATAAAGTGTTTTGGAGTCTATTTAGGTGAAATGATCCACATAAATATTAAACCATGATAATTAATGCGGGGCAAAATATTTTAGATGTGTATTTAATAACAACAAAAAAAAAAAGTCCACTTCTTAGTAGCTTTCAAGAAAGTAAAACACACATTGTACATTCTATTATTTTTATTTTATAGAGTTTGGAGTTCCATATTCAGAGTCAGTCAAAAATCAAGTATTTATGTAACCCAGAATAACCAGTGGATTCAGCACCATGCTAAGGGGTGAATGCTGGAATAACCCAGCAATTTGTAAACTCCTTGAAGGGGTAAGGGCCCTGTAGTTTAACTTCTCTTTGCCTTGACAATGGCCCTTAATCGATATTCATTGAATTCTTTAAAAGAGTGATGCAAAAATTTAACTATAATTATATTGTGCTGGAGCCTACTTTACCCATTGGCAAAGCAGGACATAGCCTCAGTGTACAATTTGAGCACTGGCTAGAAAGCCTGAAAATATTCTGTGACTCCCTGCCAGCTTTAAGCCAGCATCATCATAAGAGCTTCTCCTTTGAGTTGACATGATTGCTTCTAAAAGGTCACAGATATATTTCATGGATGTGATAGGATCCTGAGTAGTTGGGTGGGGCTGGCAGAGAAAGAATGAAATATTAATGTAATTGCTCCCTGGGGCAAGCAGGGAAAGGTACTTGATAAGTCCCATTCTCTGTAGAAGTCCTGGCAAACTGGCTTTGCTATATCAGGTCAGAAATCCAAGTTATAGCAAATCCCTGAGGTTGAATTTCCCCTATAAATCTGTCCATGGCTCAGAACATCTTTGTTGAATCCCTGTTGGGGTTTTAGCCCACCACAGCACTCTGCCTCCTGTGTCCCCTGCCCCATGCCACATAGGGTCTCTCCTCTCAACTCCCCACCCTGCTTTCTGGTGACTTTCTCCTTCTTAGACTAAATCTCCCTTGCTATCTAGCCTGTCAGCTAAAAAGCATACTCCAATCTCATGTTGTGCACCCTTTCTCTTGGCAAATTGTGAGTTCCACTAGGGAACTTGTCTTTTCCATCATTAATTGTTAAAACCCTCTTCCTTGCTAACTATATGCTCTCTCAACTCTATTTCATATTTTCCATTCCTGGTGAAATCTTTTATCTCTTCATTTTGTCTGTAACCTCTTCTAAATAAACCTATCTTTTGCCAAAAAGAATGGCCTTGGTAAATTCTTCACATAAACAGTTTGGTGCTTACAGCAATCTCATCATTTGGTGACAGGGAAACGCTCTCCTAGATCACATCATTTGGTCTCCTAAACCTATCACATCAGATGGAATTTTCCATAGAAAAGAGTGTTTAACAACTCATAATGATCATTTTGGAAAAAAGACTATATTATATATATATATTTATATTTCATATATGTTTGTATAGCCTATAAAAATATATATAATATATAATATATAAATTACATATAAAGAAATATAAATATAATGTGTTAAAATTAATTTGTTATATGATATATTTTATCATATATATAACATTCATACACACATACATGTAAAGAAACTCCATTATTAAACCATATATTATGCAAAGAATTATTTTATAATAAGAAAAGTTTCCTAATTTGTCTGTTTGGTAAATTTTAGACTTTTAAAATATAGGCTTTTGTTAAGGAAGTAATTCTTTATTTTAGTGCTTGTTATTATTTAGTTATGTTCAGAAGACTATGTTTCTAATCTTATTAACATACACTTTGCTTCATTACTTATTCATTCAATAAATATGTATTAAATGATGATTGCAAAACACCACCATCCTTACTGTATTCTCACCACACTTTTTTTCAAAGTTTTTTTTCAAAAGAATTCATCTAATTCAACAAATATTTGTTAAGTGCCTGCCTATTATATTCAAGACCCAGTCCTAGGTTGTGGGGGTTATAAAGATAAAACTAATAAACAAATGGTCCCTAAGCTCAGAGACTTCATTTTTGTAACCACTTTAGTAGCTTCTAACTGCACTGAACTGCAGGAGATTCTGTTCTACTGGGGAGGAGGGATAGAGTTAGCATTTATCCAGATAAATAAATATAATATAATCTGTGAAAGATGAGAATGCTAGAAAGTAGGAAATCAGTAAAGTCTTCCTATGGGGAAGTGGTATATGATTTAAACTTTGATAATAATTATGGATTCCAAGATATGAAGAGGAAGTACACAAAATACTTGTGTTATGACTATGTAAAGAGCCTGAGGCATGTTTGGAATTTGGGGACCAACAAGTAGCCTTTTTTGGCTAGAAACTGTACAGAAAGTAAAGGAAACATTTATAAAGGAAAATGGAAAAAAAATAAAGCAATACAAGTAATTCAGAAATAGTTGCAAATCTTGGCCTATGGCTTTGGCTGAGCATTCTCATCCTCAGTTTACTGTAGACCAATTGGGAAGTCTGGGATATAGTTGCAACATGAGAGAAGGAGGAAAAAAATAATATGAGGATAAATTTCTAGGGGACTTTTAAAAACAAGATTTGATTCATGATGGGGTGGAAAGGGGAGATTGAGTCCAAAATATGCGTGAGAGGGCCTGTGGTGACTTCCGGCACATTTCTCCTAGATGGAAGATGGCTCTACTAATTCTGACCATTGCATTGCTTTCTGAAAAGAAATGGAAAAAAAAACATTCTAGAGAGAAATACAAGGATATGCACAACGATCTGGAAGTGTGCCGAATGCTTTTATTACAATGATGAGGAGCTTTATTTGAATTGCTGATTGTGTATGAGCCAATCTTAGCACAACAAGGGGTTCAGATGCTTAAGGGAGGGGCCTACCTACCACTCCTGAGAAAGCGAGTTTTAGATAGCATTCATCATAACCAGAGAGAATATTCTTCCCAGTTCTTAAATTTCATCACCTTTCTTGTCCTTTTTTATCTCCCTGGATGGGTTCAAACTGTTTCCATAAGGAATATGAAAAGATTTCTTTTCTAAGAATGGAGAACTGCTGGTATGGCAATGTCTTCTGCTAAATTCTAAGGAATTCTTTGAGACACATGGGGGTTAAGTAACTTAGAAACATAGATTGATAACTGAAAGGTATTTTTCAATTTACAGATAAGGAAATTAAAGCCCAAAATGCTAAGGACACTTCCAAAATCACATAGGAAAAAAAAATAAAAGAGTCAGGTTTCAAATAAAGTTGCTGATTGCAAATCCAGTATTCTTTCAATGATACTATGCTGCCTAGAAAGAAATAAAATCAAAGACATTTTCTGAAACTATACATTTCTTGACTTCAAATCTAGTATTCTATCCCCTGTATCATACTCCTCTATGCACAGATAACTTCTCTATGTTTTTATTTGATATTCTGAGCAAATTATCATGCTAGACCATGGATAGGAAGAGGCTTTAATGGAACAATGCTTTTAGGGAAAGAACTTCTGAGAATTGGGAATGTCCTGTATATTTCATGATAGGCTAAGTGAAGGTTTAGCTCAGTAGCTACTATTTTCACTCTTGCATCCATCAGGAAAAGTTTGGGCAACTTGTGGGTACCAAGCCAATGAGTGTGTTCTGAGAAAAAAGGTGCAGGTCCAAGTACATGACATTGTCATTGTGAAGGAGTAAGATGACTCAAGATAAAGGTCTAAAATTACTCTGGGTAAGGAGAGGTCAGAAATCCTTTGTATTTCCTTTATATCCAAAGCAAACAGGCTAAGAATATCTACATTCCTTTCCAGCCTCAAATTTGGAATTCTAATGAAATCCTGTATCCAGATAGAGAAGTTACGTGACTAAAGTGAACTGTTTCAAAGAGTACATCAAAGAAGTTCTTTGTAAATAAATCATACTGTTAAAAGTGTTATGTAAATCTTAAAGGGATGGAACAGCTATTCATTATGTAATTGGGTTAAGTTACAATTAATGGCAAATGCCAGATATTGCTGAATATATTTTCCTTTTCCTTTTTAAAAAATCCTTTCAAGTGGTGAAAAGGTTGATCTCTATCCCAGTGGGAATTCTAAATTGTCCACAATATCCTTTTGCCATCATCTGTCATGTTATCTTATATTTGAATATTCTCTCTTTTAAGATCCTTTATTTTTAGTCTGGCCTCCAAATAGATTCAGATTCTCACGGAGACCATTAGATAATTTAAAAATCAGGTGAGAATCACATTCACAGATGATCAGACACTCATCTTGGAATGGCATTTTCTTAAATGAAAGTCACCATGGAACAGCTTGAAATTTAGCTCATCAGTAAGTTTAAATAAGATACAAATACACACCTTCATAATTGAAGCTGGTCTGATGATGCTACCACCTTGTGAGCACAGGAGTAACTGAAAATACTGATTTTGTGACTGGAAATCCTTTCCACATTGGATACAAGTATAATTTGCCATTTGGAAGGCTGCTGTTTAGAGAGCAACTGTGTACAATCTTGGCTCCCTGCCTCATGAACTGCTTTTATTTAAAATGTATAACTATCTCCTGATTGCCATCCACCAGGTGGTACTTGCCATTGTCTTTTTCTCAGCATCCTAGTTATTCTTGGAAGAAAATTTGGATTTTCTACCAACAGAGTGATTTAGGCTTTCAGAAATATGGGTGAAGTTTAAGCTACTAATCTATGTATAATTTATTGCCTCAGAAGGTGCTATAAAGTTTGAGAACAAGAATTTCAAACTTTCATGGGATTCATCAATCAAGGAATTTCAGCAAATCATCAGAGGCATCTGTATTTCTATACGTCAGCTAGTTCATCCACACTGTATCTCCCCATATACTGAGTGGTGCCATCTCAGGAAGCATGCATAATGATTGGCTCATTCTTGGAACCTTTTGCCAAAGAGCAAGTTCAATTAGAGTTTCCTGGAAGATCCCTTGTGTGGGAAGGAGAAGTATATCAGTAGGAACTTGGATAGGTTATTGTAGATATTGGATCCAGAGCCTACCTCTCTCTTGATGCTACATTCAGCCCCACTTAGTGCTTTGTGCATCTGTAGCTTTATTTTTAAAAAAAATTGGCCTGAGTATGGGATAAGAGTGTGAAAAATAGTTTCTTAAATTTGAATTGCATCAAGGTGTTTCTTTGAGATCCTGACTGTAGAAGGGAAGTCTTGATTTATGTTCTTTTTTATGCTTGTTTTAAAACATTAATTATTAAATTGATTTTAATTAATTTTTTTAGGATGCACAAGAATCTATTGCATTTTAAGCAAACACATGAGAAACTTTGAAGCTGCTGGACTAAGAAAAATTTAGGCTTAGTTACAATAGCATGGCCATGTCAGAGGACTGGCCACTAAATTAGGAAGAGAGACCTACTTAGTAGATTTTAAAGGGAGTGACTCTATCCTCTCATTTACAAGATGGAATTATGGAATTTTAAAACTAACCAGGTCATTAGCATTAGACTAGTTCTCTCATGTTTTCAGAAGAAGAGACTCTATAACTGAGGCCTAGAAATGTTATTGCAATAGGTTTAGGAGATTGGGTAGAGGTAGTGTGGATCAGAGTTTCCATTTGTCCCATAATATAAAAAACAAAATAAAAGACCAAAAAAAAAAGAGAGAAATTATTGAGCATTTTGAACTAGATGTCTATAAGCTTCTTAAACTGTCCCAAGCAGGTAACATTATCTTTTCTGCTTAAACATATTCTTCTTCTGAATTTCCCTATTTCTTTCAAGGATACCACCATTCTTTAAGCTATTTATTTCATAAGCTACCTGTTGTCCTTAGTGCTCAATATCATTATCCCTCTGCAGTTTGATTACATCACTTGATAGAAACTACTCTCTCTAAAATGGCTAATAATCTTTTAGTTGCCAAATGTAATAGCTTTTTCTTCATCTTCATCCTCCTCAATCTCTCTGAAGAATCTAACATTGTCAACTAACTTCTCCTCCTGAATATTCTTACTTTGGGGGATTTGTGACACTATGCTTGCTCTCTTGTTTTTCCTCTTTACAAGAGGAACTTACAGTTCTGACAATGCCTTAAACCCTTTTGCTGAATCTTAGTCTTTCTCTAACAGGCTAACTGTGGGTGTCCCCAGTTCTGTCCTAGATTCATTTTTCTTTTCTCGCTATACTCTCTCACTTAGTGATCTCATTAACTTTGATTATTCTTTTTGTTGATAGCTCCTAGATCTACATAAACAGACAGATCTGTTTTTTTGCTCCCGAATTCAGTTCAGCATCATAACTTCCTATTGGACATTTTGAACTGAATGTCCTAAAGGCACTTTAAATTCAGTATGTCCAAAAGAAATCATGTCTTTCCTTCCCAACCTACATCTCTCCTGAACTTCTCTATAATTGTTGAAGATATCAGCATCCTTCCCAGGCACTCAGGTTCACAATATCAATGTCAGCTCCTCATAGTTACTTACTTCACATATCCAACCAGGATGTTAGTGCCTTTATCTCTAAGGCTACTTTCCTGTCTTGTTATGTGCCAATTTGTGTTTATCTTGCTTCCCCACTATAATATAATATAATAATATCTTTTAAGATATTGACAATTTTTGTTCTTTTTCTCTATATCTCTAACTTAGCATGGTCCTGGCAAATGATAAATGCTTAATAAATTCTTGATGGTTGAGAGTAAGATTTAGGTTTCTTCATTTTCACTCCTGTCTTTTCTTATAATGTAGACACAAGGGAGGGAAAGAAGAATGGAGAAAAGAAGGGGGAAAAGTATATGAGGATGAGCCAATCAATCCCAAAAATGTCTTCAGCATTTATCTCACTCTTCCCGATAAAACTCTTAGCCACTAATTGTTTATGTGGTTTACTGGATTTTAACACTTGTTACTGCATTTTTATTGGAAAATTCAACAGCAATTTACAAACAAATGAAAGGGAAAATGCCCAGACATGAAATATCTTTCCCCCTTCAAGAAAGGTCCAACTTCAAAATGTGGAGCTTTCCACATAGTGATAAAAATTTCAAAAAGCTCAAGTTTTGAGACCAGAAAATAAGAAAAAAATCATTCCAAAATGTCATATCTTCTTTAAAAAATTCTTTGACCAGCCTATTGGTCCTAGCAGAGGTGCTTTGGATAAGCAGTAGAACTGGGCACTGTGACAGTTGATGAAGAAAATTTTAAAATAACCAGATCTACAAGTATGAACAACCTTTTGTTCAGTTATTGACCCTGATCCTAACACCTACTTGCTGTATATGATTCTTGAGGAAATCATTCTATTTCCATAACTAAATCTGACATTATTATAGTAGAAACTTAATATATATGGCTCAATAAATAATTTTAGAAATATCACAAACCAAAGTGTCGCTTCCCAAATGCAACATTTGATACAATAGAAATATGATCTAACATGCTTAAGTATAAGGTAGATGTTAGCTCTAAATAATGACATCAGCAGCAATAAGGGTATTTTAAACTATTGGACCTTTTGTCTCATATATTATGAGTAATACTTATGATTCTTCAGCTAAATCTTTGAAAATCTATACTAATCTTTTATATGTCCTTATTTCCTCTGGTTTTTATAAATAGGAAATCATCCAACTAACAAAGTACTGCCACTTCCAGTATTGTCAACTTTCCTAATTTACTGGCTCTGTGAGTAGCCATGTTGAAGGTTCAAGATTGATTTTTCCAGATGAAATACTACCTTTTTGTTTCATGGATTGGATCAATTTCAGTAAAAGATTCATACAAAAAAAGACAGAGAGAAAGTGGCTTTCATACATATTGGGATTTTCCTTCACTATATACCAGGATTGATGTTTGGATATGGAATCTAACTGATACATCATCAGGCTATATGTTACACTTATTTCTGACTGGAAGTTTTGATTGAACAAATCAGCCTTATATAAGAATGTGTAAATAAAGTGATGGATGTTTCAAGGTTTCTTCATACAGCACCATCATATATGGAGTACCATAAAATAATTAATTGGTTAAAAAGTTACAGCTGAAATAGATTGGGAAGGATTCTTTTTAAAAAATTAAATTAACAAATATTTATTTTCTTATTCCCTTTCCTACCTCCCTCTAAGAAATTTGAATGAAGAAAAAGAAAATCCTTGTAACAAATATGCATTCAAGCAAAGTCAATCCCTACATTGGATATGTTCAAAAATATATATTTACCAAAGGGTAAATACAGTAAGGGTCTTTTCCCTGTTAAATGAGAAGTTCTTTTTACTGCCTCAAGGGCAAGTTTTCCCAGCATTTCAATAAGGTTTGGTAATATCTTCTGTGGTTTTGTCATGTACACATATTCCAAAATATTACTACCTTGATGTAATACTGTGAAAGGACGTTTTTGGTCTGCTAAAGAGATCTCTACGGGACACATGAAGTTCCACCTCACTGTTCCAGATTTAGAAACGAGAGCAATGATCTTATAAATTGCATCTTTCGCAGAGGAGGTCCATTTACTAGGGGAGTTTAGATCAGATTCTCCTTTCAAGATGTCATAAAAAGGCTGCATCAAAGAAACTAGAATAGGGGCATGAGCTCTTATCCACTGAATTTGTCCCACCAGTTTCTGCAATAGGTTCAGAGTATTCTCCTTGCCTAATTATAAGTTAGGTGTCTGATTAGTAACTGTAGAAATCCCCATGCAGAGCCCCAGGTAAATGATGGGATAGTTATGTTGGATCTTTTCTGGGGCTACCACCAGTCCCTGTTGAGCAAAAATGCTTATAGTCTCCTTCAACAGGGTAGAGACATCTTTCCCTCTGACAGTATATCATCCATATAATGCAGTGTCATGGCATGACATGCCTTCCAAACTGATTCTAGCCAATATGCCTGGCACAAGGTGGGGCTACAATATATCCCTTTGTGGGAGAAGTTACCATGGTGGCACAGATCAGATCCTGCATTGTTTATAGAGGGAATGATAAAAGTAAATCTTCTCTTATCCTCTGGAGCCAGAGGGATGGAGAAGAAACAATCTTGTATGTCTATTACTATAACTGGTCAGCCAGAGGGTACTAGATTAGAAGATGGCATGCCAGACTGTAGGGCCCCCATAGGTTGAATAGTAGCATTAATGGCCCTAAGGTCCACTAGCATTCTGAATTTTCCAGATTTTTTCTTTATGATAAATACAGGGCTATTCTATGGGCTGGACATTGGTTCTATATATCCAGGATTCACCTGTTGTTGCACAATTTCACATAAGGTTTGGGCTTTGTCCACTAAGAGGAGCCATTGGGGTATCCTAACCAGGTTGTTAGATTTCCATGTTAATGGTGTGGGCGTGATATGAAAGGTGGTGCCCAAACCCCCAATGACCCCAATTAAAAATCTTGTGGATGTGGTATATAAACTGAGACTCGACAAGCCTTCAATATGTCCCTGCCCCATAGATTGTACCTGAGAACTGCAACCACCAGGAGTCAGAATATCCCCTGTTTGTCTGTAAACTGCCAGGGCAGGTCTTCTGCTGCAACCCTCCTGGCAACTTGTGTTTCCTTATCATAGAAAGCCATCTGATTACCTACTATCTCCCACTTTTTAAAATCAATTTCCAATCCTGCTTGCTTTACTATTCTATAAACTTCTTTCCCTTGCACCTCCTAGTCTGAGACCTTCACTATACTTTGTCCCATACTGAACATTCCATTTACTAGAGCAGAGTTCAGTCTCCCTTCCCATCCTACAGACCTGCTACACGGTGAGGTCCTAGTCTCATGGTCTCTGTTCAGTTACTACTTGTAGTGTCCTTTAAGGCTACTCTATCTGCCCACCCATTAGTGGCCATGACTAGGGCAGCTCACTTGCCTTCGGGTTCCAATCTGGATCACAAAGAGATAGACTGACCAGGAGATAGAAGTGAGATCAGAGAGAGTTTATTAGCACAGTCTTGCTTATAGCCCCTGTTAGTAGGGATGTCCTCTAGGAGCCAGAGGATTTGGGCAGTCTAAAGATTGGTCCATGGAGAAGGAGAAAGGCATGCAAGGCCTCCTGAGCACTAAGGAAGGAGGCATGGCACTTGCAATGGTGAGTGCCATCTCTTAGGGCTAGCCATACCTCCACATAGCACTCGTCTGTGTCCTCTCAGTTCTCCCATACCATCCCTGTGCCCTGTTTCACATTCTGCTCCCATTACACTCTTCATCACTGGAACTGAATCATCTCATTGTTGAAAAGAGCCACATCCATCAGAATTGATCATCTTATAATCTTGTTGCTGTGTGCAATGATCTCCTGATTCTGCTCATTTCACTCAGCATCAGTTCATATAAGTCTCTCTGAAATCATCCTCCTGATAGTTTCTTAGAGAAAAATAATATTCCATGACATCCATATACCATAACTTATCCAGTGATTCTCCAACTTATGGATATCCATTCAGTTTCTAATTTCTTGCCACTACAAAAAGGACTGCCACAAGCATTTTTGTACATGTGGGTCCCTTTCCTTCCTTTAAAATATCTTTGGGATATAAGCCCAATAGAAACACTCCTGGATCAAAGGGTATGCACAATTTGGTAACTTTTTCAGGGAAAAATAAATTGCTCTCCAGACTGGTTGAATCAGTTCACAACTCCACCAACAATGTATGAGTGTTCCCATTTTCCCACATCCCCTCCAACATTTGTCATTATCTTTTCCCCATCTTAGCCAATCTGAGAGGTGTGTAGTGATCTTAATTTGCATTTCTCTGATTAATAGTGATTTGGAGCACCTTTTCATATGACTAGAAATAGTTTTAATTTCTTCATCTGAAAATTATCTGTTTGACTGTTTGAAAATTATCCTTTGTTTATCAATTGGAGAATGGCTTGAATTCTTATAAATTTGAGTCAATTCTCTACATATTTTAGAAATGAGGCTTTTATCAGAACCCTTGAATGTAAAAATGTTTTTCTCAGTTCATCTTCCCTTCTAATTTTGTCTGAATAGTTTTGTTTGTACAAAAGCTTTTTAACTTAATATAATTAAAATGATCTATTTTGTGTTCAATAATGAACTCCCCTTCTTCTTTGGTCACAAATTTCTTCCTTCTCCACAGATCTGAGAGAGAAACTATCCTCTGTTCTTCCAATTTGTTTATAATATCACTCTTTATGTCTAAATCATGAACCCATTTTGACCTTATCTTAGTATGTAGTGTTAGATGTGGGTCGATGCCTAGTTTCTGCCATACTAGTTTCCAATTTTCCCAGCAGTTTTTATCAAATAACAAGTTTTTATCTTAAAAGCTAGGGTCTTTGGGTTTGTCAGACACTAGATTACTATAGTCATTGACTATTTGTCCTGTGAACCTAATGTATTTCATTGATTAACTATTATATTTTTTAGCTAGTAGCAAATGGTTTTGATGACTCAATGATCATATAGTTTGTAATATAGTTTGAGGTTTGGCACAGCTAGGCCACATTCATTTGCATTTTTTTCATTAATTCCCTTGAAATTCTTGATCTTTTGTTCTTCTAGATGAACTTTGTTATTATTTTTTCTAGATCTGTAAAATAATTAGGAGAATTTTAACAAGGCTATGGATTACTTAAATTTCTTCCTTTAAAAAACTTTCTGCTTGATTATTTATCTGTTGGTTCATGTTTTTTATAAAATTGACTCAGTTACTTATAGATGTTGGAGACAAGATAAGGTTCTTACAGAAATTTGCTACAAAGATTTTTCCAGTTATCTTTTTCCCTTCTAATTTTAAATGTATTAGTTTTTTTAAGGCAGCAAAACTTAAACTTTGTCTAATTGAACCATCCATTTTATTATCTTTCATCTCCCATTGATAGTGCAAGGGTTCGACAACTTGTTGGGAAAAGATAGAAAGGGGCCCCTTGATGGTGGTGGATCCAAAACCCTGTTATACTTCATATATGTAGCTCTGGGTCACAGTTGCAGGGAAGGAAGGGCTAGAGGTTGAGGTTCTGAAGTGGAGGGGAGTGCTTATAGTCATCCAGAGATCAATAGTACTCTCATTTTTAATTCTAAGACAGAGGAGAACATTAGCAGTTATGGCTATGGGAGAGCAGGAGACATGATCACAGCCCCTGGAGCAGGAAGAGTGCTTGCCTCTGTGACTACAGGAGAAAAAAAATCCCATCCTGGATGAAGATCAGGGCACAGACCAAGAGAAAAAGGACAACACCTCTCCTTAGAGCACACTTACCTTGGTATTACTTAAAAACCTACAGACCCTCAGTACTAGCTTTGAAAATATCAAGAAAGCCTGGGATAGTGCCCCTTTCACCCAGGAGCAGAATCCAACTTTAACACAAAGTATAACGTCTATAAATAGGCTGTAAAATGAGCAAATAAGCAAACAGAAAAGAATATGACCATAGAAAATTACTACAGTGATAGAAAAGATCAAGACACCAATGCAGAAAAAGACAAAGTCAAAACAGCTACATGCAGAGCTTCAAAGAAAACTGTGAGTTGGTCACAGACTAGAAAACAAATCTCTAGAAGAGCTCAAAAAGGATTTTTAAAATCAAATATGAAAGGTAGAGGTAAAACTGGGCAAAGAAATGAATGATACAAGAAAATTATGAAAAGAAAAATGGTGAAAAGCTTTATAAGAGGAGCATAAAAATACTGAATTAAATAATACCTTTAAATGAAATTGGTCAAATGGTAAAAGAGTCATAAAAATCAACTAAAGAGAAGAATACCTTAAAAAACATAATTGGCCAAATGAAAAAAGTACAAAAATTCACTAAGGAAAAAAAACACCTTAAGAAATAAAATTGGTCAAATGGAAAAATGTATAAAAAGCTCACTGAAAAAAAAATATTGCCTTAAAAACTAGATATTTGTGAGTGGAAGGTAATGGCTCCATGAGATACCAAGAAACAAAACAAAATTTAAAAAAATAGAAAAAGAAAAGAAAATGTGAAATATCTCATTGAAAAACAACAGATCTGGAAAGCAAGTCAAGGAGACATTATTTAAAAATTATTGAATTATTTGAAAGCCATGACAAAAAAAGAGAAACTATTTAAAGAAATTATATTTTTGTATTTTAAGAATTCAATTCAAAGATCATGAATCATGATCAGCTTCACAAAAGATTAACATCTTCCACATTGATGGGTCAGAGGTTTTGGAATGTGATCTTCCAAAAGACAAAAGAACTTGGATTACAACTAAGAATTACTTAGTCCACAAAATTGAGTATAATCTGTTGGAAGAAAAATATATTTAATGAAACAATTAAGTTTTCAGAAT
The DNA here is from genome assembly GCF_902635505.1 of Sarcophilus harrisii. Lineage (NCBI taxonomy): Eukaryota > Metazoa > Chordata > Mammalia > Dasyuromorphia > Dasyuridae > Sarcophilus > Sarcophilus harrisii. The sequence continues at coordinate 148,097,174 of NC_045430.1, read as the reverse complement.
TTTTTGATAAAAAAAATCAAATGAATAGAAAATAGAATGTTCAAACACATATTCAAGAGAAGCACAAGTGAATATGAAAGGGAATCAAATAAGGTTAAAATGTTTACATTCCTATATAAGATGATTATTGTAACTCCTAATCATTATTAGGTCAGTTAAAAGCAATATACATAGACAGAAGGCATCTTCCTGACATGATTATGATGGGATTATTTAAAAAAACAAAATCAAGAGTTGAGATGCAATGAGAGAAGGATGAAAGAAGAGGAAGAACAAGAAAAATTATCTCACAAAAAAGAGGCATGAATGGAAGAGCTTTTATAATGGAAAGAAATATGAGAGGAGTGGCAAGTAACAGTTGAACCTTATTCTCCTAGGAACTGGTTCAAAGAAATAATAACATACACACTCAGTTGGGTATAGAAATCTATCTTGCTCCACAATGAGGTAGAGGGGAAGGGGATAAGAGAAGAGGAAGGTGGATTAAGGGTATAGTAATTAGAAGCAAAATAGAATATTGAGGAAAGACAGAGTCAAAAGAAAGAGAGCAAGGATAAACAGAAAAAATAGGATGGAAAGAAATACACAATTAATAATTATAAGCATGATGTTAATGGAATAAACTCATCTCCAAAATGGAAGCAGATGGCAGAGTGAATTAGAAAACAGAACTCAATAATATTTTGGTTACAAGAAACATACTTGAAAGAGATCACTCATGGAATAAAAATGATAGACTGGAGTACAACCTATTATGCTTCAGCTGAAGTTTAAAAAAAAAAAAAGCATATGTAGCAACCATGACCTTAGAAAAAGAGACAACATAGACCTACTTAGAAGAGATAAGCAGGGAAATTACATTTTTTTTAAAAGGCTCTAGAGACAAAAAAGTAAAGGCAATTCTAAACATATATGCACCAAATGGCATAGCATCCCAATTCTTAAAAGGAAAAGTTAAGTCGATTACAGGAAGAAATAGATAATAAATGGTACTGATAGAGGACTTCAACTTTTCCCTTTTAGATATAGATAAATCTAACCACAAAATAAGAAAGAATGTAAATAGATAAATACATGTTTTAGAAAAGTCAGATATAATAAACCTGTAGAGAAAATTGAATTAGGAATAGAAAGGAGTATATCTTTTTCTTACACACACAAAAATGACTATAAGGAAACCACAATCAAATGAAAGAAAGCAGACATATTAAATGCATCCTTTCCATACCATAATGCAATGTTCAATAAAGAGCCATGGAAACAGATTAAAAATTAATTGGGAGAGGGATCTGGGAATATGACGGAGTCAGAAAATTCCTAGCTCTCCAGATTTCCTCCACAAACAAGACAAAATAGTGCCTCAGGGTGAATGCAGAGAAGCAAAAATAAATAAGAGTTGAAGCAGAACAGTGTCCTCCTGGGACAACTGGAGAAGATTGGAAGAAAGATCCCAGATTTAGGGATTTGACCCATGTGAAATGTAAATACCTCTAGCCTAATGCCAGCAGCAAGCAGTAAGCCCTGTGGGTCCCTGAGTTGAGATGTAGCCTCAACCTGAGCCATAGGAATTTGCACCTGGAAGGACAATGTGGAGCATAAGGTGTCTACACAAGGAAGATTGAGGAAACCTCTACTGGTAAGAAATTCCAAGCCCAGCTGTATTGCTAAGACACCACCCCCTGAATGAGAAGGAATCAATATATCATGTTGGTCAAATAATAAATCATATGAACAATTGATAATTATGTGAAAGAAAATTATAATAATGACAACACATCAAAATTTCTGGCATGTTGATAATCATGAGGGAAAATCATATTTCTACCAATATACACTAAAATAGAAAAATAAAAAATTAATGAACTAAATGAACATTTTAAACAACTAGAAAGCCAACAAGGAAAAACCTACAAATAAGCACAGTGGGAGAGATATTGAAAAGATAGAGCAGCTACAAGTAAATTAGAAACTAAAATAATAATAATAATAATAATAATAAATCAAAACCTGTTTTTTTTAAACTAATAAAATTTATAAACTTTTAGCTAATTTGATTAAAAATAAGAGGGCAAAAAATCCAATAAAGTAACAAATAAGCAGGGTAAAATCACTAAAAATCAATTTTTTTAAAAAAAAGGATAATATGAACATATTATTCACAGTTACATACATAAAAAGTTGAAAACACATACCAAAATAAGCTTGTTTTCAAATATATAAAATACAAAAACTATCAGAAGGCCAGATGAAGATCTTAAGTAAACCAATCTCAAAAAAGAAAATAGGTCTACTTTCAATGGAAATGTCAGAGCAAAAACTTCCTGGCCCTGATGGATTCACAGGAGAAATCTATCTAACATTTAGTACTAATGTTTCACAAATTTTCAAAAATTGAAAACGAAACAACCTCATTAAAATCCCTTTTTAAGATAAATATGTATTTTAATAGAGAAAGACAAAACAGAGAAGGAAACCATTGGACAATATCTTTAGGGATAAATCATTCATTATGACCAAGTGGGATTTATACCAGAGATGCAAGAATGATTCAACATTAGAAAAACAATCATATAGTTAATCATATTAAAAAAAAACCCTCCAATTCCAAAAACATGTGAACATTTTAATAAATGTATAAAAATCTTTTAAAAACAGAAAATAATTGGTTTTAGCAAAATAATTACCACAAGCATAGTTAGGAAGAACAAAGTCTTTATTATCTCCTCCACAGTCTGTCTCCTTCCCCTGGGGCCAGAATAGCTTTCTGAGGGACCTTCAGATGGGCCTTGGTCTCAGTGGAGAAGTGAAGGAGGACAGGTCAGACACCATGAGGGTCTTTGTCTTCAAGTCTGTTCCAGTCCTCCTCTAGGTATGACTCTGACCTCTTAAATACTCTATTACAATTAAATCTATTCATCATGCTGAGTATAAGCCAATCATCATATCACTAGGGAACCATTATTTGTTGTAAGATTAAATCAATCATACTGAACTAGAGAACTATTAATCACCATGTTAAAATAGACATTGTCTTATCAATTCCACTGAGTTAACAATTTGTTTTAAGAATCCTTGCCTCAAGTATATTTCTCCAGAATTCTGACCCACTATAAAAAAACAACTTTGAAAGGCATAAGACTGTGATCACCTCAATGACCAGCCATATCTATAGAAATCGTGATAAATTACTACTATCTTATCTTAGCACTTAGAACCACTCTTATCCCTTAAATTTCTGCCACCATTAATAATATGTGTCTTCTCATATACTTTATTAAGAAAAATGATAAGTTCCATCTTCTTTGTCTTTTCAAGATATTCCAAATTCAGTGATTTCCCTAGACAAAGTATTAAGGAAACTGGTTTTTAGTAAGGATACTGCTAAACCCTAGCCATTGGGCTGATGGGGTGAATGTAGGACTCACTATCAGAATTCCAGACTTCATCTTTTTCTGGAAAACATGTATCTCTATCTCTTAGCAATTAAGAAAGATTTTTATGTTCTTTGAAAAGATACTGTGACCAAAACAAATGCTCAAATTATTAATTATACATGGAGTCAACAAGATACAAGAACCTGCATTTCTGATAATAGTTGATAAAAGGAACTAACTCACCACTAATGTTGAATAATATTCCATCAACAACATTTTTAAAGCTCTTCTGAAGCAAAGGGGTATGTCTGGAACATTTTCCAAAAAGAGAATAAATTTACCTGTTCTATTCTAAGAGTATGTATGGGAGTACAGGGGGTGAGTATGGATGTGTATGTACATTTGGGATTAGCCCATATTGCAGCATCTTGTCCCATTTTTCAACCTTGTTTCAGTCACATAATGGTCTAAACTCAGTCAGATATTACTGATGACTACTATTAGTACACAATTCTCCTTGACTACCTCTGTAACTTTGGCTCAGAATATGTTCTGTATTCTTCAAATTAAAAACTGGCAACTTCCAGCTAGAGAGTCATTTCCTTTACTTAAGTCTTACTGATTTTTAGCACTTACCCAGAAAATAATAAGTGTAAGAACAAAAGCATGAATGTTTTTTTTATAGAGACATCTATATATAATATAAATAGCCTGATTGCAGATAATCATCCAATCATCAGGATTTACAAATGAAGACCTTTTTTCTTTTTTAAAAAATACTGCCATCTGCTGTGTTAGACACAAATTGCATGGACTCTGTAAAAGCAAGAATCAGAAAAATTCTTTTATCTAGTGTTATTAAATTGTTAGAAATTGCTTTAAATAAAACTGAAATAGCCTCTTTTGCCAAAAATGACATAGTTCAAGATAAAATTTAATTTACATTTTAACAGTCGTATTTTACATACATTAAGTCAGAAACAGTCTTTTTTTCAACTTATTGAATTAATTAGTATTTATTTGTCTTTACTTAGAATTGACTTTTATGGCATGAGTATTCTTTTGCTTTAGGAGAAAGAATATGAAAAAGTATCCTTAGTGCTTTATTTCAATAAGAAGTTCAATGTTGGGTTTCATTAAGGAGTAATTATCTTGAGAGGTGTAACTAAACTCGATTTAAAGTGGAGGAACATAAAAGCTCAGTTAAGCTAAGTAGTCTGTTTTCTGGCTTTCAGAGTCCTTGAAATTCTCAGTTCTAAGGAGGTAGAATAGTAATAGTGCATGAAGTTAGTTTATCTCTTTCCACAGATCTGTATTAAGGAAGAATGTCCCTTTCAAAAGAAATATCTAATTCATTGACTCTTTTCATATCTTGTTTCAGTTCATGTTTTTGGCAAAGAAATTTTTATGAGAATATTATCTTCAGATCCTCTATTATTCTTGGATCATAAAAATGTGACCTTGGCTGAATGAATGAAATAAAATGAATATATTTTCTCTGTTGAATCTCCATCTTTCCAAGAATAAATACAATATATTGATGTTTGTTTTTCACTGTGAAATATGTTAATTTAAAAATTCAGTTATTTTTCAAAAAATATACAACATGACTGATGGATTTCAGAATACACTTTACAAAAAATATGTGTAAGAATAGCTGACAATTACTTGGCATATATTACCTCATTTGAACCTCACAATAATCTTGTGACTAAACTGATGCTAAGTGAAGTGAGTAGAACCAAAAGAACATTGTACATAGCAACATAATATTGTTAGATTATGTGATGATCACTTGTGATGGACTTGACTCTTTTTAACAATGAAGTGATTCAGGCCAATTCCAATAGACTTGTGATGGAGAAAGACATATGCAATCAGAAAAAGGACAATGGGGACTGAATATGGATCCCAACATAGTATTTTCACCTTTGTTGTTGTTTTTGTTGTTGGCTTGTTTATTTTTTTCTCTCATTTTTTTCCCTTTTTGATATGATTTTTCTTGTGCAGCATGATAAATGTGAATATGTAGTTAGAAGTGTACATGTTTAACCTATATTGGATTACTTGCTATTTAAAGGGAGAGAGGGAGGTGGGAAGAAAGGGAGAAAAATATTCAACACAAGGTTTTGCAAGGGTGAATGTTTAAAAATTTTTGCATGTATTTTGAAAAATAAAAAGCTATTATAAAAATAGCCTTGTGAAGTAGGTATTATTTGTTGTATTATTTTGATTTTGCAAATAAAGAAACTGAAATTCAGATTAAGTATTTTACCCATTGTTGTGTGGCTATTAAAGGTTAGAGAAGGAATTTTATCCTAGGTTTCTCCTAATTCCAAGCATTGCATTAATAGAATCACAGAACTCAGTGTTCAAGGGACTCCAGAGATATTTAATACAACCTTTACCTAAGCAAAAATCTCCCTTATAATATACAAGAATAATAGTCACAACCTCCCAAGAGGTTCCATTTTTGGATAACTGTCATTGCTCAGAAGTTTTTTTTTTTTTTTAATGTCAATCCTAATTTTGTCTAAGTTTAAATTCAGCTAATTAACATTTTAGAAGTACCTACTATATTCTCAAGTAATGAGAAAATTAAATAATCTCTTCCCTTACCATAGAGGTATTATCTCAAACAAAATAGCATATACTCACATATATATATATATATATATATATATATATATATATATATATATATATATATATGTATGTGTGTATGTTTTGTTCACATGTGTACATATACACTTAAATATGCAAGGTAATTTCAGCAGTAAGAGACTAACAGCTAGAGAGTTTTGGAAAGACTTTAATTAAGGGGAGATGTGAGCTGACTTTGAAAATAAGTAGGGTTCTAAAAGGTAGAGTTTAGGAGAAAATATTTTCCTGGAAATTATGATGAGAAGAAATGAAATGTTCTATGCAAGGAATAATAAATCAATTTGGCTAGACTAAAAATTGTATAAATAATAAATAAATAAATAAAAATTGTATAAATATGGCAAATGTATTTTACCATATATTACCATATATTACCAGAAAGGTAATCTGGAGCCAGATTGGGAAGGGCTTTAAACATCAAACATAAAAATTTGTATTTTATCCTAAAGATAATTTAAAATGACTAAACTTTATTGAAAAGTCCAATGGGGGAGGTTTTTGAGCAAGGGAGTGACATGGTTAAATCTGTTTTGGGAATATCACTTTAGTACCTGTGTGAAGGTTGTATTGGAAAGTAGAGGAAAAGGCAGGGAGACCAATTAGGATTTATTTCAAAAATCTGGGCAATAAGTGGGAACTTCTTGAAGCAGGGTGGTGGCTATGTGAGTTATGAGTGTGACAGACTGAAAGTCTCTTCCCTCACTCTAGTTGTATATTTTCTCAGGGGAGAAACCACAGAAAGATAAAAGCATATATAGAATATACATGTGTGTATTTATATGCTTATTGTGTATATATATATATATAAAAATATATATGTCTTATACATATATGAACTTTAAAGGTAAATACAGTTCTAAAGTAGTATAAGTTTGGCAAGAGTTTTGCATTTTTTCCCTGGAAAAATATGTAGAGGAGAGATGAAATATATTGATTTAGTAACTGCTTACTATGTTGGGTGATTGAAAATGAAAAGTCAAATTCAAAGCTGCAAACCTAGATTACTGAAAAGGTATCAATGATTTTGATGAAAATATATGAGAGGTAGGTTTGCAGAAAATAAACTACATTTTGTTTTGAACATGTTAAATCTGAGATAATTATGGGGCAACCAGTTTGAAAATATCTAATATGTAATTTATAATGTAAACCTTAGACAACTTTGGGTTAGCTATATAGATTTAAGAGTAATCTGTAAATAGATGACAACTGAACTCATGAAAGCTATTGAGATCTTTAAGAGAGCTTATAGGGGAGAAAATGTAAGTACTGAATGGGTCCCTGACTTATCTATTTCCATTGATGATGCCATCATTCTAAGTCCCCCAGGCTCAAAAAAAAGTGAAAAACTTTCTTTCATTTTTCTTTACTGTTCATATTCAATTACCTATCAAGTCATAATGTTTCTACTTCTGAAATCTCTCCATTTCTTTTTCTTCTTTTCAGTTATCCTTACTACCATCCTCACTGAGGTCATCATTACCACTATTTTGGTCTATTATAATAGCTTTCTGGCCTTACTTTCAGTCTCTCCTCCAATCCAATCTTCTCCTGGCTTCCAAAGAAATCTTAAGGTCTGACCAAGTCTTCCCCTTGATCAAAAATTTCCAGTGGCTTCCCATTGCTTATTGCATAAAATACAAATTCCTTTAGCTGACATTCAAAGCCTTCTACCTGACTTCAATATAATTTTCCTTATTTCATATAATTCTCTGTCAAATTTAATGACTTACTGTATTCTAATTTTGTCCTACCTTTGTCTGCCTATGAAGTTAAACTTGCAGTGAATTCTCTTCCCAACAATTTAAATTTGTCTTTCCCAAATTTTCCCTTTGGCTCCCCAGCCCATAATGAAAAAGGGCACTTTCTTCATAGAATCTCTGATACTATTATTTTTAACCTTTCTTATTTATTTAATATTGTAACTTTCATTATTACAACTATTTACATAACTTATTGCAACTTATATAGGAGTAAACTTACATTCCTCAAAGGCTGAAACTAATCCTTATTTTTATATCCTCAATGTCTAGTACAAAGCTTTGCCCTTAATTGGGGTGCATAACAAGCGTTTATTGATTATGACCTTGATGTTGAAGGTAAGGGAGATTCATTGAAGTTAATAACTGAAAAATGAGATTTTGGTACTCTGAATGTAATTCTTTTTTTTCCTGAGGCAATTGGGGTTAAGTGACTTGCCCAGGATCACACAGCTAGGAGGTGTTAAGTGTCTGAGACCAGATTTGAACTCAGGTCCTCCTGACTTCAGGGCTGGTACTCTATCCACTGTGCCACTTAACTGCCACCTCTGAGTGTAATTCTGATGTTCTTTTATATTTTGGTGGCATCATGATGCAGTAGGCAAAATCTTTGGATTTAATGTTAAAGAACCTGTGTTCATATCATGATTGCCACTTTCTATTTATATGACTTGGGAAAAATCACTTCTTCCTGGACTTGTTTCCTCCACTATAAAATAATGAAATTAGACTAGATAGTCTCTAATGTCCTTTTTAAAATCTATGCATTTTTAATGTGTGGGAAAGAAATCTGATCATTGCCTTTTTTGATAACTTTCTGGTCTCTAAGTTTATTTTAATCAAAGATATCAGATTTCATAGTCTGAATCATAAGTGAAAAGTTTTGAAAGTAAATCTTTTTTAAAGTGGAAAAGTGTCAAAAACCCTCTCATTCCGGGGTGGGGGGAGATTATTTTTTTCAGTTCTCTAAAACTTTAAATTTTTGCTGCCAAATGCACAAGCTTTGCTCCTGCTAATAAGTCCTTGTAGCCAATCTTAATATAATTCCCCTGGAAATTCAGGTAACTTTTGTCTAGAAGCAGAGTATTAAGGTGACTAGTTTGACTGGCCATGGTTGAGAGCTTATAGAGAAACTTAGAAAATGTAATTCAACTGCCATGAGAGCTCCTCTTTGAGTGGGAGAAACACCATAAGTAGCTGAAAGGATTTCCTGCAGGCTAATGCTGCTGGAATGATGAAGTAATAGAAACCAGTTACTTGGAAAGGATTTGAAACAATACTACAGGATAAAAGGTTAGAGAACGCAGAAAATGGAAAATGTCTTCAGCAAGCAAACAAATCTATTTATAGATAATGTGACTGGGCTCCTGTTGTCAGGAGGCAGATTCTACAAATGACTTGGGATTTATGAATTGTCTTTAACAAGGACTCTAGAACAGCTGAATAAAATAATGACATAATTGAATAGAGTGGATGTGGACCCTAAACAAAGAATTGTAAGATAAGAAGTAGATGTTCTGGTCAGGGACAGACTAATACATGCAAGGTATGGCATCTGCTTCTTCAGGAATTTTAGAATGTCAATGTATGAAGTACAAGCTGTGGTAGGTCTCAAGAGCAGAAGCCAGAACAGAAAAGAAACAGAATATTATAGGGGTTAGACTGCGAAACTTGATGTCAGGAACATGTGTTCAAATCCTGTTTCAGATGCTTACAAACACTCAACTTCTTGGGGTTGTAATTTTCTCATGAAGATTGGACTCGGTGAGTTCTAAAGATGCATCAAATTACAAATCTATGAATTTAGGAACTTAATAGGTCAAAATAATCTGACTAATCCAAACATTATAGTTTAAAAGATCAGAAAACCCTTTGAAATGAACTCAGCACCATTTTGGTTATCTGTTTCCTCCAGACAAGTTGACTTATTCTTGACCATTCCTAGTCATGAAATCTGTCTTTGAATTCAGATGCTACCAATGTGATGACTATGTTGGACATGTCTCTTGCCTCTGGCCAGTGAATTTTTGATAGTTTCAAGAAATTTGAATCTTTAATTGTGTAGGACTTGATTTATTTTGGGGTCCTCCCAATGAATGTTGTCAAAGTCAAGCTACTCCAGTCTTCAGATCTTAGCCAACCCAAATCCTGTTTTGATCAATGGGAGAGGAGGAATGCAAGTAGGTGATGGAGATTGTGTCCATTTTTCATTAATGTTCATGTTAACATCAATGTCAGAGAGAGTCAACAAAAAATTATAAAGTACCTACTATGTTCTACCTGTGCTATTATGCATTCATTATTATTATATTATTTACATATAATATAATGTATATATTATATATAATATTATTATATTATCATATATAATTATTATTATATATAATTATTATACTATACTAAGTGTTGAGGATATATTTTTTTTAAGTATAAGAGAACCTTGAATTTTTTTCCCCTAATGGGGGAAGAGAAAACATTTTTAAAAACTTAAGTGTGTGGAGGGAGGAAAGGACATGTAAAGTGGCATTATGAAGACCTTCAGAACCAAAGTGGGAAATGATGAAGTTAATGCCCTGGGAAATAGTGGAGGATCTGAAAGGCACTTTTTAATGTCTACCCTATACCCTTTTCAATCAGAGAAAGGAAAGGGCCCGATGAATAGCGAATGCTGATCATATTAGACTAATCATTTGATAGTGAATTGATTTCATTTAATGAGATTAGAAGATTTTTTTCTTCACTTTTATAAATTGGAATCCCCAATAGATAGATTAATGTGACTGATTTTGCTGTCACTATGATTTCATGTACCTATCTGGTCACTTCCATAAAAATAATGGTTTCTTTAGGTAAAGTCAAGTCAATAAACTTTTATTAAGCATCCACTATGTGTCAGGCACAATTTAAGTTTTAAGAATACAAAAAAGGATGGAATTAAGGGGCAAAAAATGCCTCTTTCAAGGACTTCATAGACTAATGACAAAAAACCAATATGCAAATAACTATGTGCAAATAGGATATATACAACATAAAGTGGAGCTGATTTTAGAGGTATGGTACAAGCAATTTGTTTAAGGTCATACATATGGAACATAGAGCCAGTAATCATTTAAGGTCCAATAACTTAAAATATAATACTATTTCTATTATGCCAACAGTACTATTGAGCCTTATAGATAAATCAAGTTAGTCAATAAGTATTAATTAAATACCTAATTAAGTAAGTAATTAAGTATAGTGCTAAGTGCTGGAGACCCAAAAATTAAAAAAAAAAAAGAAACCCAGCTTCCCCCCCCCAAAAAAAAATTCTCTGTTCTCAAGATGTTCATAATCTAAAGGAGGAGATCACATGCAAACACCTACATATAAAAAATTTGCATGCAATATAAATTAGAAACAATCGCAAAATGGAGCCTGCCTACAGTAAGAAAAATCAGGAAACATTTCTTGTAGAAATTGAGGTTTTAAATCAGTTCCACACACTGTACACATAGCACAGTAATTAATTGAACCAGTTATACCCAGTGAAAGAACTGAGGGAAATGAGTGTGAACCACTACATAGAATTCCAAATCCCTCTATTTTTGTCCTCCTGCATTTTTTATTTCCTTCACAGGCTCATTGTACACTATTTCAAAGTCTGATTCTTCTTGTGCAGCAAAATAACTATATGGACATGTATACATATATCGTATTTAACATGTATTAGTCTGCCTGCCATCTGGGGGAGGGGGTGGGGAGAAGGAGGGGAAAAATTGGAACAAAAGGTTTTGCAACTGTCAATGCTAAAAAATTACCCATGCATATATCTTGTAAATAAAAAGCTATAATAAAAAAATAGAAATTGGGGTTTTAGCTAGGGCTGAAAGAAAGCCAAGGAGAATAGGCTGGACAAAATTATAGGCATGGGAGATAGTTGATAAAGAGATACAGAATCAGAAAATTAAGTGTCCTGTCCAAAGGGCTTGCAAATGATCATTTTGACCCAATGCTTGAATTGCCAAAAAAACCCCAAAAAAAACAAAAACAAAAACAAAAACAAAAAAAAACTAATTGAATTCTGAATTCAAATTTTAATAACTAGTCAGCTTGGCACAATTATAAAATATTGAAGTTAGGGTCAAGAATACATGAATTAAGCTTTTTCAGCCTCCATTTGTAAAATTGAGAAAATGATAATTTCTACTTCACATATGACAAAATGAAATTTTATACACACATAAATACTTAGGTCTATCAAAATATGATTTTTAACTCTAAAATGTTAGCCATAATTATTATAGTTGTATTCTTTAATTCTGCTTTCCTTTCCTGAGGAACCTTAGCTTCCATATGCCTTCTGCTTCCAGAGAAAGTCCACTTGTGTTCAGATGTCTGTGAATGAATCTGCCATTCTTTCCAAATTAAATGTTGGCAGTTTCATTGAGAAATCAGCAAATGGCATTTTCCTTAATGCTTCAGTTTATATCCTGAAAAATATCAGTTCTTGGATTGCTGTAGATAATAAATGGTTGAGTTAGAAAATGTAAATGAAAGTATACAATCTTTGTGGTACAAAATCTTATTTTTATTAAGAGTATTGTAGTTATAGCTCCATAACATTTTTCAAGGCATAATAAATATGGCTGCACATATCCTGGGAGAGTCCACTGGATTTTATATAGTAGCTATAATAATCAGTAATATTTTGTAATTATATTGATGCATGTTATGAATATTAATCACTATAAACAAACCTTTGTGGACTGCTTTTTCTGCTTACTCACCATTCTTTTGGTTACATAATAAATGGTCTATATGGAAGTTTATATTAAAGGTAATATTTAACCTCATTTGTAACGACTTGTATTTATAAAGCACTTTAAAGTTTATAAAATTCTCTTTTCATCAAAGCCCTGAGAGAAAGAGAGTACAAGTATGCTTATCTCCATTTTACAGATGTGGGAAGAATCTCAGTATGTTTTCCCCAAGTTAAAGAGCTGGAAAACATCAAGTCTTTGGGCACCAGATCCATATTACTTTCCACTACACCCCATTGCCCTTAGTAACATTTTTACTTTACTGTAATTCCTTTTTAAATAAATGGAAGTGATTGAAGGTGATTATTTTAGAGACAGAGACCTAATTTTTTTCAATGCAAAATTAGCATGATCTTTAGACCAATTACTATGTATACAGTCTGTATATTTGTTAAGTAGAATTCTCAAAGCAAAAAAAATTAGTGGAGTGGATAATTTATAAAACAAACTGGTTCAGAAGTCTTTATTAGCTGAAACAAAATGAAAACATGAAAACTTTTAAAAAAATTATTGTCTAAAATGTGATGTACTAGAATTCTAGTTATTCAAGCAATTACATTTATTGAAGTAACTTTAAAATAACATTTCTATAATGAACATGCTACAATAGCTTGGTTTTGTGTCAAAAATTTACTTATCACAGAGAGAAACAGTATCAGACAGACATGCATAGGCAATAAGATGGCACAAGCACTGGTCCTGGAATCAGGAAGTTCTGAGTTCAAATTCTGACTCAGATACTAATCCTTTTTGTGACCTGGGCAAATCCTTAAAAGTTCCTTACTTAGTTTCTTCATCCATAAAAATGAGGAAAATAATAGACCCATATATCTCAGGGCTATTGTGAAAAAAAGTGAGATATTTGTAAAGTATTTTGCAAATCTTAAAGTGCTGTATAAATGCTAGCTATTTTACTTATTTCCCCACAAGGTATTATATAGGAAAAGAGAGAAAGATGTTAACTTCATGAAAAATACTAATTAAAAATATAAAATTATACATATGAGCAGACTGTAAACATTTAGGAGCCTTGTAGCTCTGGATAGAAAAGGAAGGAATATGAAAAAAATAGTGTTAAAATTTTGGGTTTTTTTTTTTAAGTGGAAGATATTGAATAGGGAAGGGGGAGTAGTGAAAAGGCTTGGGAAGGAAAGAAGGGAGGGAGGAAGGAAGGAAGGAAGGAAGGAAGGAAGGAAGGAAGGAAGGGAGAGAGGGAGGGAACAAGAAAGGGAGGGAGGGAGGGAACAAGAAAGGGAGGGAGGGAGGGAACAAGAAAGGGAGGGAGGGAGGAAAAGAGGAAGAAAGGAAGGAAGGAGGGAGAGAGGGAGGGAGAGGAGGGAAGAGAGGCTGGAAGGGAAGCTCACTGAAATTTGTTTTTGTAAAGAACATGAATGGAAAATTTGATATTTCTTCAAAAGGCAAATTATAAAATTAATTAAGCTATGTGATTAGGTTCCTATTTTCCCCTGCCTTTCCTCAATGGAAAATCATTCCCAGGATATGGGGAGGAGGAGCAAGTCTGGAAAAGTGTAGAGCAAACCCACTCAGCCCTTATCTCTCATACGTTGAAAGCACATGTCTCAGGGTCAGTAAAAGGAATGTCTTTGTTTAAATTTGAATCTATGTGTTGTTTCCCCATTGACTCGTAGTTTTTGTATTTAGAATGTAAGGTCACACTCTCAGTCAATGAGGATGAACCAGAAGGTGGGTTAACATTGGGTCAGGGAAACTATTTATTTCCCTTTCTGTCAGTGCTCAGAGCCCTCACTTTCACACCTCCATATGAGAGTGGCCACTTGCTTCTCATAAGAATCTAATAAACTTTCTCCTTGCACCTTGAGAGATCTCTGAGATTTATTGGGTGAATTGCATACCACACAATCAGAAGGAAGGCTAGAAGGAATCAAAGATAAGCAAGACAACTTTGAAAATAATTTGTTGAATTTATTAGATACTTAAAAAACAAAGTGAATTGTACATGATAAAGATTCCACATTGCACATAAAACATTCTCTTTTCTGCTGTGTATTCAGAAATGCTCATTTTAGTTGATGTTTGTTAAGTTCAAAATTTTTAAATAGGAAAAATTGAAATTAAAAATAAGGGTTTTAAGTTTAAAAAGGAATAGAAGATTATTTTGGTAAAATATATTTTATTGAAAACTTTTTTATCACCTACATTTTTCAACATACATCTTATTCCCTTCCCTCCTAGAATACCATATCTTATAAACATAAAATAAAAAGAATGAAAAGTGGGGAGAGAAATTTAGAAAAACAAAGAACATATGGGAAAGAGTTTTATATTAAATGCAGTATTCCACATCCACAGACAGCTATCTCTGAAAAGAAATAAGATGAGGTACTTTTCCCTTCTCTTCTTTTCGGGCCAACTTGGTCATTATAATTTCACAGCATTGAACTTCAATCATTTTTTCTTGTTCTTCTACTTGTATATTATTTGCCTGGTTTCACTTGCTTCACTTCATATTAATTCATATAAATCTTTTCATGCTTCTCTGTATTCATTATATTCATCATTTCCTATGGCATAAGAATATTTTATCATATTCAACTATTCTTCAGCTAATGGGCAGTTGCTCTTTTTTTTTTTTTTTCAATTTTGTGCTGCTATTTTAAAAAATCCTCTATGAATATTTTGTTTCATATGGAGTCTTTTTATTGTCCTTGACCACTTTGGCATAAGGAATGGAATCTTAAGATCAAATAGCATGGACATTTTATCCACTTTGCATAATCCAAATGTAATCAAATTATCTATTTTATCTTTGGTAATTGCTTCATTCCTTCATTTGGTTAACAATTCAAGGGTGACAAAGAATTCTAGATTAATTATTTCAGATCTCTAGATCTTTAGAAAACAAATCTTGATAATCCCTCTCAATTATCTTGGATTCAGGATTTTAAAAATATTCCTAAATATGATGACCTTACTTGCTAGTAGCCATTACTACTTCAAAATGGAGTCCCTGGAATTTTTAGGATGCTGCTGATAAACAATTCACAGAAAGGGTGAGTAACCCTTTGATATCTTTCATAATAGTATTCTTCCGACCAAAATCTGGTCAGAGGAATTAGTGCTAGTTGAAATATTAAGAAAGTGATTTAATGAAATAATGATAACAATTATTTAACAATTTTAGGTTTGCTTTGTTTGTCTATATGTATTATTTCATTTGAGCTACATTATAACCTTGAAAGGTAGATGCTATTGTTACCTATAGAAACTAAGGCTAAGGAAGGATAAACGACTTGCCTGAGATCACATAGCTAGTAAGATCACATTAGAGGTATGATTTCAATACAGGTCTTCCTGACTGAATGCAGTGCTTTACTTATCATGCCATTTAACTACCTCTTAATAAAAGGTCACTGTATTTCTTTATTAAAAAAAATTATCAACTATTTTTTCTCCTCACACTCCTGTTGTCTAAAACTTTTAAAACAAATATAGTCAATTAAAGCAACATGTTTTTCATTTTCAAAATTAGTTCAAATTAGTCTCATGTTTTTGTCAGGAGGTGAATAACATTCTTCATTATTAAGCTCTCTAGAATTATGGGTGATCATTGCGTTTATCTAACTTTTAAAATCTTTTCAAATTGTTCACTTTTACGATATTGTTATCAGTGTAAATTGCTCTCCTGGTTCCGCATGCTCCACTGTGCATCAGTACATACAAGTCTTTTCAAATTTCTGTCATACTAATCTTCTTCACCATTCTTCACAGCACTATAGTTCCTCACCATGAATGACTTAGCTATTCCCCAATTAATGGATCCCCCCTGGGATTTCTTGTTAATTGCTACCACAAAGGAAGAGGTAGTCTATGAAATATGTTTTATATTAAAAAAATGATATTAATAAAAAAAAATGTTTGGGGGCAACTAGGTAGCACGGTGGATAGAGTAGTAGCCCTGAAGTCAGGAAGATCTGACTTCAAATCTGGTCTCAGACACTGAACACTTCCTATCTGTGTGACTCTGGGCAAGTCACTTTAAAAAATTGCCCCAGCAAAATTAATAAATAAGTAAAATAAAAAGTTTTAAACAATAAAATGAAACTTTTTTTCTATAGCTATATAATTTATGGGGCTCATCATATGATTGGTTATTCTTGGAATGTTTGGGAAAATATATTGATTATATGACTTTCTCTTCATGTCTCCACAATATATCTTTTAAATCTAGTTTATTTAGTACTTCATTCAACTTTGTAATTTGTTTTCTTATTTCTTGTTTGATTTATCAGATTCTGAGAGTTGAGAAGCAAAATTTTCCACCACTGTTGATTTTTTCCATATGTTTTCTTGTCATATAATATGAGTTTCTTTAGTGAATTTTTTTGGCAAAACTATTACATATATGTTTTAATAAATGTTATTTTTAATATACTTTTACCACAATAGGACAGCTTTGTTTAACTCTTTTAATATTTTCTTGTTTGAATCCAGTTCTAAATAATCAGGGCCACTCGTGCTTTTCGTGTTTGTTTGTTTTTCTGAAATGTAATAGATTTACATTGAAAACTGGTCTAGGGAAAGATTCTGGGAAGATAGTGGAGTAGGTTGGTAAATTCAAGCTCTTCCAATTTCCCCCACAAATAGGACAAATTTGTGCCTCGGAGTGAACATAGACTGATGAAAAATCAAGAAGACAAGTGTAGAATTGGGTTCCTCCTGATACAACCTTAGAAGATCTGAAGAAAGTTCCCAGGCCAGAGATTAACCTGTCTGAAGTGCAAACACCTCCAGACTAGCCTGTCAAGTGGGGACCCTTTGGGCTAGCTGGGTATAACTGGAGCCTCAGCAGGAACCACAGAAACTTTTACCTGTGAGGGATTATGTGGTTTCTCATACAATCACTAAGATAGACTGAACCTACCATTAAGATTTTAATGTATGAAGTAAATTGATAGTTTGGGAAATGAAATTCTTTGTATAAATATCATGATAAAGAACTTAAAATAGTTTAAGTAAAGTATTGTGACCAGCTAAACCTGAGCAAACATTTGTAATAAGTCAAGTTTGAGTAAGCATTATAACAGACTGGAACGTAACAAACATTGTAACACTTTATAACACTTTAAACCAGGGGTGGAACAGGAAACTGAGGATTTCTCAGAATAATAAAACTCAGCACCAGGAGTTTAATCTTTAGACTCTGGGAAAAAGAACAAAGATGTTCCAAAGGAAAATTTAAGATAGAGAGAGAGTTTTTGTTTGTTTGTTTGTTTGTTTGTTTGAGGAGATAACTGCTTAGAGAAGAATCTGACTAGCTATTTAATGGCCTGAAGATATTTGAGAGGTCTCTAAACTGGCTAATCTCTATTTGTTGATTGAGAAAAGCCTGAAGTAAAACCAAGTCTCCTTAAACCATTTTAAGTGATTATTAACCTTGGCAGCAGAACAAACTCTTTCTTTCTTTTGAAACAAGTCCTGCATAACCAAGATCCTAGTGTCACACAAAGCCCACCTATATTCCAGAGACAACTAAAGGAATAAAGGTCGAGTTTGCCGATGGTTTTAGAAGGATTAACAGAAGATGGCTGGGTGAATAGTTTCTGTAATTTTTTTTCTCACTGACCATTTAAATTATTTCACAACTTTTGTAAAAGCGACCTCTTCGAAATAGCGCTGAAAGCAGAAGTGGGAGAAGCTTTATAGCTGATAGCTAAGTGCAGACACTCCCTTCAGAGACCGGATTGGTCTGTTTCTTCCAGATTGCCCGCTTCCGTGTTTCCCCGCTAAATATATATAAACATGTTCTCCCTCTCTCATCATACATCCCATGTTCAAAATGGCAGAAAACTCCCATGGGGTCTGTTGTTTAATATTCAAATTATTAAGCCTATTAAGCAGGTGCAATAGCAATTTGGTCAAATCAGGTCGACCCCAACTCATATGAACTGGATCTTCTATTACCTTAAGTTTTTGGTTTTCCCAAAACTTTCAAGACTCTTTTTGATTGACTAAATCTATTATAACTTTCTAGCTGCCCAATTCCTTGTTTGCTCAAGGCTTCTATTGATCACTTAATTTTTCTGTGAAATCTTACCTTCCTTAATCTCTCACATTCTGAAAACCTTTTGTCAGTGGTACCCACTATCCTATACTACCTCAAAGCTTGCAACACTGTGGAAACCCAACTTTTAGCAAATCTCATGGTTTGGAGTTCCTGGTCATGGTGAAAAACTGAAGGGAAGTTTGAGGGACCATCCCTTCACCCCATGATTTGAGGTGCTGGCAAAGAAGAAAGAACCCCACCATTGAAGGGGGAAGACCAGAGTTCATCTTCAGAAGAGGATACTTTAGTGTAACAAAAAAGAAAAAGCTTCTACTCCAAAGTGTAATGTGAAATGGCTCACTGCTCAGAGAGAATTTATAGAAGAACTCAGAAAAGAATTTAAAAGTCAAATGAGAGACAGGGAGGAAAAAATAAAACTAATAATAATAATAATAATAACCATCCAAGAAAAACAAGAAGATTATGAAAAAAGAGTTAACCAACTAAAAAAGGAGGTACAGAGTCTCAAAGATGAAAATAATTCTTTGAAAATTAGAATTGGGCAAGGGAAAGTCAGTGAAGCTATGAGAGACCAAGAAATAACAAAATAGATTATAAAGAATAAGAAAATAGAATAGAATGTGAAACAGGAAAAACAACAGATTTGAAGAACAGATCAAGAAAAAAAACATAAGAATAATTGGACTGTATGAAAGTTGTAACCATAAAAAGAATTTTGCTACAATAATGCAAGAAATAATCCAAGAAAAATGTCCTGGAGTGATAGAACATGAGGGGAATATAGAGACTGAAAATCACCAATCACCACCTAAAAGAGTCCCTTTGTGGAAAACAAACAGGAACATTATTGCCAAATTTCAAAATCCCCAGATCAAAGAGAAAATTTTGCAAAAAACCAAAAAATTTCCCAAAAATTGGTCTAAAATTTCTTATGACAAGATCAAATCATTAAAAGCATGAGAGGCACTAATTATTTTGGACAAAATTAGATTTTTCTTTTTTATCAATTATATTTTTTTCTATCTTACAGATTAGTGTACAGGTATTGTTAAAGATAGTTTATATTTTCGTCTATCCATATATTGGAAGGTAATACATACTTTATCATTATGATTTCTATAATTCTACAATAATTATTTTTTCTATTAATAAACTATTGTCACAATTTTATTCTGCCTTCACTAAGCAATGTTGTCATTTTCTTTTACTTGGATTTACCTTTTCATCAAGACGTCATGTTGCTTCAGAATTATTCTGTTCCCAATTTTTCCCTGCTTTGTTCACTTTCTATCTCTAGTAACATCCTTTATTATTATTATTATTATTCATCTGCACATCTTTTGGAACCTCAAGTGTTTTAACAAAACCAATAATACTCAGAGTTTTGACCTATGGTTAATAAATAATTTGTCTTGATTTTGGAAATATGAATTATTTTAAATAATAAATCTGAAGACTGACAAATGTTTGAAGACTTCCTTGGAGTACTATGTATCTCTGAAAACTTTTTAAAGCTTAAATAATTTTCAAATACTCTTCTCTTGGCTCCATATATCAAACTTTTATGGGTAGCCATAATAATTTAGGTTCATTACATATGCTTTTTAATTTTTTCATATGCTGTATTCTAATTGTTACCTTCTTTGTGTCTGCTATGATTCTGATTTTTATTTCTTAGTAATTCATTTCTGGCTTTATTTTTGCAATATGAAGAATTGTTTTGTTTCCCTTACTCTCATAACATTGAAATTTTACTATAATGTAACAGAGTTCAATATTAGCTTCTTCCTTCTTGAGATTCTATAGTGTCTAACTATATCTATTTTTTCTTAATTCTACCATGTTTTCTTTGTCAGTTTCATGTAATATATTTTTCAAATTCTTTTGCTTATCTATACTTTCTGGGATGTCAATAGTCTTGAGATTATTACCTCTTGACATCCTCCAGCTTTGACACTGAAGTAAGAATATTTTCAAATTCTTTTGACAATTCAATAATTTTCTGAGCTCCCTTTCCCAGTTTATCTGTATTGTCTGTAATTCTGTTTTCTACCAGAATAAGCTTGTTATTGATTGCTTCTATTGATTCTTTCAGGTTTTCTATTATTATATGTTCTATATCAATTATTTTTTAAAATGGTTTCCTCCTGGACTTACTAACAGCTCTTAATTCTAGCTTTAGTTCGATGATTTTTTTCTACTTACTACAAGTTCTTCTTTTATTTGAACTTGTAAATTTCCTCCAGTATAATTTCTTGTGTTTTTTAATGTACATTATCCATTTAATAATATTTCTTGATATATCTTGCACTGTCACATTTTCTATGTGTTGCTTTTGCACATTATATTTATCAGTTGTTCTGTGTGTATGTTTATATGTTTTAAGGACATCAGGGTTGTTGTTTTTAAGCTATTTAATATCACTAATGTTTAAGCTTCATATTTTGGGGTATATATGAATATATATGAAAAAACATTTTCTTCAAATCCTCTATTTACCAATCTGATGAGAAAGTTCTCTCCTTTTTTATTCCATCCCCAATTCCTTTAAACAACATTTGAGTAGGTAGATCATTTTGGATTCTTGACTCATGCTTCATAATTTTGTATATGGTCTCTTGCTTCTGGACACTTTTTAAGATGTTCATGTCTTTACTAAAATATAATAAATAAATGAATAAATGTATGTTTAATGAGTGGATGGATGAAAAAAATTATTAAGCACTTACTTTATTGCAGGGACTATGCTAAGCCCTAAGAAGTACATGTAAGTCCTTTCTTTAAGGAGCTTATATTCTAACAGGAAGAGATAACATATAGGGAAATGGCGATCATGGAGGAGTATTTTTGGTTTGGTATATGAATATACATATGTGGGTATGTATATGCATGTATTTATATATATATATACGTAATACATATATTATTCTCTCATATATTATTGTCATATAGAGATAAATGTACATAATGTTTTTTTGTTGTTGTTGTTCAGTTATTTTTTAGTTATGTCTGACTCTTCACAACATGTCTTGGGGTTTTCTTGCCAAAAGGACTGGAATGATTTGCCATTTTCTTCTCCAGCTCATTTTATAAATGAGGAAACTAAGGATTCAGTGTGGATCACAACATAGCAGTTTTACCTTTTTTATTGTTGTTTGTTTCCATTTTATTTTCTTTCTCATTTTTCCCCTTTTTGATCTGATTTTTTTTTTTTGTACACCATGATAATTGTGGAAATATGTATAGAAGAATTGCACATGTTTAGCATATTCTATTACTTACCATCTAGGGGAGGGGTGAGGGGAAGGAAAAGGAAAAATTTTGGAACACAAAGTTTTGCAAAGGTGAATGTTAAAAATCATCTTTGCATATATTTTGAAAGTAAATAGCTTTAATTAAAAAAAAAAAAGATGAGGAAACTTACAGAGTTAATTGACTTGTCTAGGATCACACAGCTAGTAACTATTTAGGGTTGAACTTGAATTCAGGTCTTCCTGACTTCAAGCTCAGCATTCCATGCACTGGCTATGCCAAATATATTCATATTTGTTTATATAAATTGCTTGTTAATTTTTCTAAAACCTCTTACAACAGCTTTCTAATTGGTCTCCTTGCCTCATCTCTTACCACTCCAGTTCACCCTACAAACTGCTGTCAAAACTAATTTCAAAAGTAATATGATTTAAAGATTCCCTTACTCAATCAAATCTAATGGCTTCCTATTGCTTCTAGAGTAAAATATAAACTACACTGTTTAGCATTTAAAACTCTAAACAATCTAAGCCCAATCTATCTTTCCAGCTTCTTGGGACAGTGATCCCTCTCCCACACAGTGGCATCCAGTCAAATTGGTCTTCTCTGTTTATCCACATTCTATCCTCTATTCCTGATCCCCTATTTTCATCTCTGTACATAATATCTCACATACCTGAAAAACACTTCTTTATTTATCTACACATGGAGTTCCCTTTTCTATTAAACACAAGCAACATCTTCTGCATTAAGCCTTTCCTAATCCACATACCTGCTAGTACTCTCCTCAAACTGCCTTGCTTTTAATTACTCCATACATATGCCACATATATAAAAATAAGTATTCATGTATATTGTTCTAACAAAAAGGGAAGGGGACTTTCTTTTCTCTTTCTTCTTTGATAATATAAGACCCAGAACTCACTACTAGTTAATTTAAAACTAAATGGATTTGTGGAGGTTAGTCTGAGAACATGATCAACATTGTTTCTATGGAAATAATGGTTGACTGAAAAGGAATGGAAAAGCATGTATTAAGCACCTCCAATACACAAAGAATTGAGTTAAGCATTAAGAATATAAATACAAAAGCAAAATAGTACTCCTTCTAGAGGAAATCATATTATAATGGAAAATGGATGCTGAATTCCAGATCCTTGTTTTAAAGAATTCCATGAGCATAACCAATTTGAACATAACAGACTGGTGGAATTAATGTTTATATCCCAACTAGTATTTGTCTTTTCTGCTTGATTGCTTCACATCTCCATTGAAGAAGGATGATCATTCAAAAAGTACTACTGAATTAATTTTTTAAAAAACCACAAATGCATGCTTTCCATTTTTTATGTATTTCATTCAAAGGTGGTAAATCAATTGGCAATTCCTAAGCAAGCATATGGTGCTATCATTTAATTAAATGTAAAATTCTATGCTTTGTGCAATTCAAGTATACATGTGTTTTTAAACAACTTTTAAATAGAATGATTCAGCATGAGAAGAAATGGATTGCCTTCTCAATGTGAAATAAACTTTTGTATTATGCTTCTATGGAAAAGGAAAATGGTGTAATGGGAAAAGAAGCAGGAAGTTTGAGTTTAAGACTTGCATCTGGCACATGTTAATTGTGTTTATAGATGTCACTTCAAACTCTCAATGCTAAACAGGCAACTCTACAAAACTTTGTAACAGATAAGTTACTATTCTGTTTTGGTAGAGAGAATTTCCATGCTTAAAAGTCAGTGAAATAATATTAGAAGAACAATATTTACAATTAAACACAAGTTTAGGAGGAAGATAAGCATGGAAATGGTAAACTATAAATCTGCTCTGTTCTTGCTACTCATTCATTTGTAGTCCAATGTATTTAAAACTATTTCCCAGGTAAATGTCTATCTGACAGTCAAAGTTGTTAATACTGGTTAATATACTTATCTTCCATCAAAACAGTTACTGTGGGGAAATTTAAAGGGAACAGAATACACTTTTGTTCTCAAAGCATGTGATGTGGTAATATCAGAACAAAGAAATATAGAAATGCAGGTTCATGCATGTAAAGTGCTTTAAGGCTTATCCATCACTTTCTTTCATACAATATTAAAAGTGATTAATGTTAAGAATAGAAAGACTATTCCTAGCTGTGTAACCATGGGCAAGTCACTTAACCCTATTGCTCCAGCAAAAACAAAACAAAACAAAACAAAGAATAGAAAGATTATTCCATGTAGGGATATAGAGGAGACAGCAGTGACTCTGAAGCCCTTTTGACCTAAGAGTGCTCTTGTTTGTCAATGATAGTAAAAGTCCTCTGGCTTACGAATGTAAATGCTCTTGTCTGTCAATAATTGTAAAATGTAATAATATTTCTTCCCTTAGATTTTAGGGATGATATATTAGTGATCCTGAAACTCTGACTTTGTTCTAATAATCTGTCTATCAATGATTTCAAAATCTTCTGGTCTTAGAATAGTCTTACAAATATTACTGAGTGTCAGATAGATAATCTGTTGGTCAGCAATAACCAAGTTCCTGAGATAATAGTGAATAAGATGACCTCCCCTTCCAAACTACCTGAAAGCCATAAAATTAGCAAGTAAGTAATATGAAGCTCTGATCCAATTTTGTATCCAATCTATCCCTTCTCTCTGGTCTCTTGCTAAATTTTCTTGGAATTTAGTCCACTTAGAATGGCATTATAATTATGATAAAAATTTGCTCCCTAACTAAGAAATGAATTCAAGCCTGCAAATTTTTGAGATACCTCACAACACTAGTCTGTGACCCCAAACTTTTGGGGTTCCCCTTCCCAACCTCAACAGAGAGATGGTATAGCTCAAAAGTGGGAATCAAAGTGAATGGTTTGTTCAAGGTGAATGACAAATGCATTTGTCTGATTAGATTGAAGTGCTTGTATTAATATATGGAAGATGAAAGTAAGTGGATTTGAATCTCATCATTTGTAGTGTTAACAGAATTGCAGAATTAACTAAGAATATACAAGACAGTGCTTATGGAAAACAAATTAAAATTAAGTTTAACATCTCAAAACAGAGAGGTCAGGAAGGAGCCAGCTGGAGTTGTCAAATATTATTCCAACCAAGCCCTTTCTTCTATTTCTGTTTTGTCCATATTTCTACTCAGTTCTTATTTCCTCACCATTTTGCCATGATCTTGATTCATCCTTAATAAAATAGCCTATCTTTCCCTTTTGGTTTATGGAGTGATAGAATTTTAGAATGGGAAGTCACTTTTGTATCATCAAGCCCACCTACTTATCTCACATTTAAGAAAATTAAGCTCTGGAAATGTAATGTGACTTGCCCGAGATAAAATGATTGGTTTAAATAAATTAATTCAATTCAACAAACCTCTACTAAGGACCT
The DNA here is from genome assembly GCF_902635505.1 of Sarcophilus harrisii. Lineage (NCBI taxonomy): Eukaryota > Metazoa > Chordata > Mammalia > Dasyuromorphia > Dasyuridae > Sarcophilus > Sarcophilus harrisii. Next base: position 148,071,896 of record NC_045430.1, on the reverse strand, counting down.
GTTGTATACAAGAAATTAGCTAGGCAATGTATATATGAAGACAAATAAAACACTCCTTACCTTCAAGTTTATATTCTACCAAAGGGAAATGACATATACTCAAGAGAATACAAAGTATATGCATAATTGTACAGAATAACTTCAAAAGGAAGAGATCATTAATAGTTAAGGAGAGTCTGGAGAGACCCACAGCATTTGAGTCATGCTTTTAAGAAAGCTAGGAATTCTATAAGCAAGGAGAGGAACAAATACTTTCCAAACATGAGGGATCACTTCAAAGGCACAGAACAGAGAGATGGAATGTCTCATATGGGGAATAACTAGCAAAGCAGAACAAATAGCACACAGCTATAGTCATCATCATAAAGAACACCATTTTTGTTTTATCTTTTAGTAAGTAGAATTAACATTACTATTTGAACTAGAATATTAGTGTTAACAAAGTCCCCAGGGTATTATATTTTAAGCTCTGTTTACTTATTGTTTAAAGCCATAACCATACATGAGAGATTGACTCCCACCTGAACTTACATGGCTGCCTCTATATTTTAATGTGGAGTGATAAGTGAGGTCTTGTTGGTACTGGAAACACAATAGGAGCTCTCAATCTATTACTTCAGTGATCATAAAATAAGAGAGAAATAGTCACACATGTGCCTAAAGATATTTTATTCTAGTTAATAAAAAACATTCGTCAGCACCAAAATTTTGTAATCCTAGCATCTGATGTTTCCTTTAGGTCTCATTTTTAAAAAATTTATTTGGACATAGAAAGACAAGTAGGTTTAGTATTTTAAGGTCACATCTACTTGTGGGTGATTAATAGTACTTTTTGAAATCATTTGGTCCGTCTTGACCTAATTTTTTCAGATCTCCCATTTTTTATTTAGTTAAATGTTACATCCTAAATAAAAAACATATGGAAAGGGAGAAGAGAGGGAGATAGAGAGAAGATTCCTGTATTTTGCATCATTTTATTTTTTTTCTGAAGCTATTTCTGCTTCCCAGGACTATCCTTGTGTCTTAAAAAATCATTCTAGTCAGGTAATTGGATGAAATATTTTTTCTTTCTTTGGCTTCTTTTTCATTTTTTAATGTGATAAGAATAAAGGAGACTTCTATTTCTGTTTTGTGTTTTTTCAGATCCTAGGACTGGCCATGTAATCAGTTATTCTGACCACGTGTCTTTATTAGAATTCAGCATGTCAGTCTGAGCTCCTATAAATCTGAGTCAGATGCCAGCAGGCAGCTGCATCAAACAGCTTCTCCTATTTACCCAATAAATGATAAAGAATGTGCCCCTTCAAATAGCCCCATAATTCACAAAGAAAATATCATTTGCTCTCCTATGTGCTTTTATGGGAAGAAGGTTTCTCATTTCCAAAATTGTGATGCAGTAAACATTCTGATGCTGTGCGTATTAATCTATCAGCTTCTTTGACAATGAACTACCTTCCTGCTTAGACTGATAAACTAGGTTTATTCATAAGCAGAAAATGGATCCCAACTATACTCTATAGATCCTGCAAAAACACTTTTATTTGTGATCCTGCAAGCTTAAAAAGTCAAAATGGATGTGACTATCACTTTATCTAGTTAGTTAATAGGCAGAAATGTTGTTGAGCTTTTCTTCATTTAATCTGCCCTCCAATAGTAGAGCTTTTTTAACAGCAAGCTTTTTCTTCATCAAGACTTCTGTAAAGCACAGTGTATGGTGTTAAGGATGACAGAAATTTCTCTCATATCATGGATATTCAAATGTACTGTAAAGCTTTTGCACCTCACCTGAATGTATGTTCTGACTTTATTAACCTTTTCTCATAGCTGGTTGTTGCATTGCCACTGTTTGAGGTGTCTTTTTAACCAAGACATATTTTATATTTCTCTAATTACAGCTCTATCTAGACAATGACAGTCACTGATTGTAATTACTTATACCAAGTTCTCTGTATCTAAAAAACATACTGTCAAGGCTGACAATCTACTTTAACATTTTTTAAATCATTGGTTCACCTGAAAATTTTCCTCCTTTTTCACATCTCTTTATCTCCATGACTCTCTGACTCTGCAGAACCTGTTCGCCCAAAGGTTCCTACTGGTCCTTCCAGAAGAAGTATTACATTAGCTTTTGTTTTCCCATGTGTCCCACAATTCCCCAGATCACAGGGCTGGATTTGTCATATAATCTAGCATATATATTTATATATTTGAAGCCATCCTTCAAGTCAAAATGCATTCTATAAGAGTCTGGAACAAGGAAAACAGGTTGGAAATTTACCAAGACTTCAGTCTCTGAGACAAAAGACTTCTGTTCTGTAAGACTTGATAGTGTTCCTGTGAAAATTAATTAACAGACTAATTAATTGTCTGTGAAGCATACTCAAGAGAAAAAGTCAAATACTTAGGAGTGATGATTATTGTATTTTGTGGGGTCCCTGTAGGAAAAATACATTTTCCTATATACAAATAAGCAATTGGGTTAAAAATTTTAAAAACCCACTTAAGAAAAATTACTATGGTTGTTGAATTCTTTATCATCTACTACTTAAGCTTTGACTTAAACTTTGAATAAAATAGAAGACACAGATCTGATACCAAAAGTTTTTAGAAATTTTTATAATCATTAGTTAATGTAGGGTAATAAGCCAAAGAATGCAATCATCAGTCATCTTTCTTGTATATTTCTTTAAGTATTTCTGATTTTTGAGAGATGGCTATATGATGCCTGCCTGAAAATGGCACAATTCCAACCTCAATCAATATGTGGGAGAGAGGCTAACCCTATGATTACATAGATATAGAGAACTATTAATGAAGGTTGACACTTTCTCATCAACCTATACTTTTTTTTTTTGGTTTTTTTAGTATCTATTGTTTTTATTATCAGAAGAAAAGCAAAAAATTGAGAGATGGGGGGATTTTGTAGACAGTTTCTCAGATAAAGCTCTCATCTCGAATACATATATATATACACACTATATATATATATATATAAAGAACTTTGTCAAATCTATAAAAATAAGAGGTTTCCCTAATTGATAAATGATCAAAGGATGTGAACAGTTTGCCAATAAAGAAATCAAAACTATTTATAGTCAAATGAAAAAAATGCTCTAAATCATTAAATTTTTAGAGAAAAGTAAGATTTTTTTATAACTTTATATTTGAGAAATCATTTTACACCAAGCAGATTGGCTGGAATGATTGCATGGAAAAGTAACATGTGGGAGAAGATTTGAACAAATTGAACACATTCATTATTAGTGGAATTGTGAAGTGATTCAATCATTTTGGAGAGTAATCTGGAATTAAGTCCAAAAGATTATTAAACTGCCTATCTACTATTAGATTTGTTTTCAAAGATGATTAGAGAGAAAAGAAAAAAAGCCTATATATTCTAAAATATAGCAATTCTCTATATGGTGGCAAAGAACTTGAAATTCTAGGAATGCTTGTTATTTGAGGAGTAAGTGAATGAGTTGTGGTATATATTTGTGATGGAATACCATGTATACTATAAGAAATAATGAACTCAGTGATAGTAGAAAAATATAGAAATACTTGCATGAAATAATGAAAAGCAAAATAAGGAGAACCAAGAATAAACTGTATACAGTAAAAAACAATACTGCTGTAAGAACAAATTTGAGTAAGTCATTTTGACTATTATAAATATGCTTATTAACTATAAAGGATCTGTGAAGGAGGACAATAGCTGCATCCTGAGAAAATAGATGTATAGATTGATTTCACATATGTGTATGTGTATGTATATGTATTAGATGCACATTTGTATCTAATAGTAATCATCTCTATAGTGAGGAAAGGGGAGGGAAGAAAATAAGGGGAAAAGAAAGTTACATGATAACTTTAATATATATTTAAAAGGAAAAAGCAAGTTTTACATTGCAGATTTATATTCCATGTGCAATCATCTTTTTTTCCTATTCTAATGTTTTCTGGAAATAGTTGGCTTATTCTTAAATTCAGAATAAAATCAGTAAAAAGAAAAAAATCCAGTCAGAGGGTCTTGGAATTTAGAGCTAGAAGGGACCATAGAGATCATCCAGTTAAATCCCTAAGACCCTAGGGGGAATTTTACCCAAATTCCATATAGTTGGCAAGGGCCAGAACCAGGAATAGATATTGAGGTCCTCTTATAAGCCTCTAAAGGATATTTCTTCTTGTCTTATACATAGTAAATCTGTAATAATTTTTTGTTATTGTTTTTAAAAAAAAGAAAGAAGACTTGAATCCAAGTTTTTCTTGCTCTTAGACAGCCATTTCTGTTGCTGCAATTGGCATAACTGCAATAAAAGGGAAAAGGTTAATGTTTTGGTACAGACACATTTGTGATTTAAGGCATGTAAGTCTCATGCCATCAATCAACCAAGCAACAAACATTTATTAAATGACTACTATGTGCTAAACTTAGGAAAGCAAAAACAAAAATGAAAGATCCTTGATTTCATTGATTTTAGAGGAGAAAATATAAGTATATACAAAATTAATACAAGTTAGTTGGGGGAAGATATTTATCATCCATTCAACAGTTTCATTTATCAACTACCACATACAAGGCACTAAGTAGACTCTCTAAGTAAGTAGTTCTTTACTTCTTTTACATTATGAACTCGATGACAGTCTGTTGAAATCTCTGAATCCTTTCTCAGAATTATGTTTTTAAAGGCATAAAATAAAAAACATTAAATTGTAAAGGAAGTCAATTATGTGGAACACAGTTAATAAATTGTTTCTTTTTAAAAGTTTACAGACACCAGGTTAAGATCCTCTACTTTAATTTTTTTAAATTAATAAAATGTAGTACTGGTTTATAAAATAAGAGAGAGAATAGGAAGTATCTTCAACTAGACAGAAGTTGAATATGAAGGTATATAAGAAAAGTGCAGTCAAAATTGTTTAAGAAGTTAGAGATATTTTCCAACTAGAAGACCAAAGAAAGTTTCATGGATACACTTGAAAAGGTCTTGAAATATAGATAGGATTTCAAAAGAAAATAAGAGAAAAGCTTCTAGACACATGACAAAAGGATATGATAATATCTTACACTGATGTGGTGCATTACAATTTGCAAGCTACTTTACTCACAAAAAACTTGTGATATAGATGATTACTTTCATTTAATGAGAAGATAATGTATATGAGATACTGGTGAATATTGGTGAGATACAAATTCAAGTCATCCTATTCTGGGCCTAACTTAGGCCAGTCTAGTGGTTCAATAAGACCCTTAAAAACTATACAATATTTAACTATTTAATACTTAATATTAAATCATTACAGAAAACTTATCCAATAACAAAATGGAAAGAATATTCAGTAAAGATACAATGTTGGCTTATAACTCACCTTGGCATTTGACATAATGCTATGTTAGGTTAGAAGGGTCTATTCCTCAAACTACAGCTGGCGGGCCAGATGCAGCAGCTAAGGACGATTATCCCCCTCACCCAGGGCTATGAAGTTTCTTTATATTAAAGGCCCACAAAACAAAGTTTTTGTTTTTACTATAGTCTAGTCCTCCAACAGTCTGAGGGATAGTGAACTGGCCCCCAATTTAAAAAGTTTGAGGACCCCTAGTTGACTCAGTGGAATGTCTATCTAACCTAGAAAGATTTATAAGACTATGATTAAATGCCTTAAGTAATTGGGAAATTATGTCATCAATTCAAGACATTTTTGTCTCCTGGCCCAATTAAGTCTAAAGGACCGAAAGTTTCATTTTTGTAGGAAAAATAATCTAGGTAACAGAGATTTTCAACTCTTACTGCCATGGGTCCTAATCAAATTAGTAATAAATGTTCCTCCCACCACACAGTTTTCTCACATTAAATCAATGTTCTTTCTATTATGCCAAACTGATTAGAGTACATGAAGTAGAATACAAGATCTGCAGTAATGCTGAAAGGATTAGTTAGCACTAGATTGTGGTGGGCTTTGTAAAATTGTTTTTTATTCCCCAACCATATTATGCATTGTCCTCTTCAAACCAAGTGGGCTTTCTTGTTCCAGGCAGCACAAATGCACTGGACCAGCCTCAGACTCCAGATCACCTTGCCATCACCTTGCCACAACCTCTTTCAGATCCCAGGACTTTTTGAGACCATGTCCTGAGGTGATTTAGTTCACCAGCTTTGGAACCATTAATGGTCCTGGAGCCTCCCTATCCTGATGTGAATCACCTAGCACCAAGCCACATAGGCTTCTCTGTTTAGTATCTGGATACTGTATTGGCCTGAGATCTTACACCATACATCATATTTCAAAATATAATCCAGGTCTGACCATCTTTTTGCCATCTATATGATTACTATATTCTTACCACCCTCTATTACTCTACTTTCTACTTATTGTGTGAACAGCAATCACATCAAATCAACATTGCTTATAGAAATTATATGTCAATTGATATCCATGTTTCCATTTACTATACCTGTGACTTCACATAACCAAATGCCTTTTCCTAGCCTCATTCCTTTATATGTATTTTCTCCTCGTTCTCTCAAAGGCAGGGCTTATGATGTTTTTGTATTTGTATTTCCAGAACATAAAGCAGTGCTTAACACATAATAAACACTTAAATGATTTTTATTCATTTGTTAATGTATTCAGTCATTCCTCACATGCAACACAATTTCCTGTCTCTTTTTCTTGGCATATTCTGTCTCCCATGACAGGAATGCTCACCACTACCCCTCAGGACTTCTAGTATCCCTTAAAAGCTTAGCTCAACAGCCACATTCCAAATGAAATCTTTTCTGATTTCCCATCCCCCAACTACTTACTTTGTCTCATGAACTGCTTTATATTAATTTTGCATATAAGTTGTATATATTATTTATGAACATTTTATCTCCTCACATAAAATATAAGCTTTTTTGAAGGCTGAAATTTTTTTTTTTTTTTTTTTTTTTTGGTCTTTGTATCCTCAAGCCCTAGCACAGTGCTTAATAAATACTTGTTGAATGACTGCTATTCAGTGAGCAAAGATAATGGAAAGGGAGATAGCATAGTTTAAAGTTGTATAATAGTAATATTACTATAGGTTGATTGTTAGATAGTTTAGAAGGGGGAAAACCATTTAGGTGGGAAAAGACTAGGTGATCAAGAGCAAAGAGTAAAACAAAAGCAAACATTCTCCTCTTTGCAATTCAATGATTAAGATTGGCTAGATGAAATCTCCTTTTGCCTGATACTGCTCCTTTATCAACCATTTTCTGCTCCTTTAGCACCTTTACCTCAGTTTAGACTCTCCTACAATATGTCCCTATCTCATTCTGCCTTGCCTTTATATTATGTGTTATGGAACTCCCATTCTATTTTCTATTATAATAAATTGCCCTTCATTTAGACTTTATGAACTCACCCTTCCACCATCTCTTTGTAAACATAGAAACTTGACTCCCTTCAGAAGATGGTATATTCCTATTCATTTTTCTACTCACAATGACTATGCTTGCCTTTACTTGGCTCAGCTCCTGGCTTTCCAAACTACTTTTCCACTGGTCTTGTCATCCTGAGAAGGGTTCTACTCCTCTGGCTTCTTCCTCCAATTGATGAACTGAGTTCTTTAAAACCTCTGTTTGAAGAAGCTTTCATGCCATCCATGTTCACCTCTGACCCAGCTCAACTTCTGACTCTCCAAACATTTCTTTGAATTTTGACACTTCTCCCTTTATGTGATTTCTTCCCTCTGCCTTAAAGGCAGGGACTACCTTTTTGTCTGCCACATAGAAAGTACTTATTGCTTTATTTATCCATCTTTCTATTTAGTCACCTTTTCCGTACTAGAGGCACCTTCTCTTATAATCTCTAACACAGTGGGTTAAGAGGATAGACCTACTCCTCCTTGTTCATTGCTACTTCTAAATTCTCTGATAACCATTACTCAACAACCTCCCTTTTGGGGATGATTCTACCTCTATTCATCATCCTACAGAAATTCTTGCTGCAATTATCTGTTTTTATATTTGGGTAATTCAATGTTTACGCTGATATCCCTTAACCTCCATTCCACATCAGTCTCATACAAGTATGTTGATATCTTAAATTCATGAGTTAGCCCCATTAACTATCCAATATCTAATTTAATCTTCAGTTTCTATCTACATCTTTTCAACTAATTTTGTACAAAACAAACAAACAAACAAACAAACAAACAAAAAAAAAAAAAAAAAAAAAAAAAAAAAAAAACCTTTACCTGCTATCCCCTCAAGCTATTATCTTGTATTTCCCCTTCCTTTCACTCCCAAAGCTGTCTACTTTTGCTGCCTGTATTTCCTCATCTCCCAATTACTTCTCAACCCCTGACACCTGGCTCTAGACCTCACTACTCAATTGAACTTGCACTCTCTGAGGTCACCAGTGATTTCTTATTTGCCAAATCCAGAGTCCTTTTCTCAGTTATCATCCTTCATGGTCTCTCTGTAACTTTTGATATTGTTAACCACTCCCTTTTTCCAGGACTCTTTTCTGGGTCCTCCTTCTAAGTATCTGACTGATACTTATCAGAATTTTTTTATTCCATTATCATCCATATTCCATTCCCTTTTAGTATGTGTACCACCAGGGTTCTTTACTGGGATCACTTAGTTCTGTTCTCTAAATTTTTTCCTCTTGATCATCTCATGAGTTTAATGGGTTTAATCATTATCTCTATGAATATGACTCTTCAAAAATTAAATCCAGTGGTCATCTCTCTCCTGAATTCCAAAGCTACATCTCTCCAACTGTTTTCTGGAAATCTCCATCTCATTGTCCTTTAAGATAATGCAAAGTTAATATGACAAAATAGTGTTCATTATCATTTTACTTAAACCCACTTCTTTTTCCTATTTTCACTATTTCTGTCAGGGATATCACCATTTATCCAGTACCCAAGTTCATAGCCACTTCATAATCAAGGCAACTTTGACTCTTCCTTCATTCCATATATCCACATCCAAACAGCACCACATTCTTCATAACATCTTTTATATCCACTCTTCTTTCAGTTCACATAACTACTACCATAGCTCAAGTCCTCCTCACCTCTCACCAAAACAATAGAAATAGCCTTCTAATTTATCTCCCTGTACCAGTCTCTCCCCTACTCTAATCCATCATCCATAGAGTTGCAAAATTGATATTCCTAAAACATATCTAAGAACATATCACTCTCTTACTCAAGAAGTTTCAATATCTTTCTGTTGCCTCTCTGATAGAAGATAAACTGCTTTTTGTCTGGCATTTAAAGCCCTTCACAGTCCAGTTCCAATTTATATTTCCAGACTAATCTCATAGTTTTCCACCTCATGAATTCTATGTTCCAGTTAAACTGGTCTACTTTACCATGCCCAGCATTCATCTTCCATCTCTTGCATAGGCTCTATTCTGTCCCTGAAATGTTTTTTCCCTTCTTATCTAATATAATAACATATTTAAGAATATAATTAAGTACTCAAATGTGTGGCATTTAATAAGTATTATAGGACCAGAAAGGGAAGAACTCACCTTGGGCTGGTTGATGAAGGCTTCCTAAAATAAGTGGGTCTTTAGCTGGCCCTTAAAGGAGAAGTCAGCTTGGGATAGGTGGAGAGAAGGGACCAGAGCATTCAGAGTAGAAAAGCATAACAGAAATATGTTGTAAAGATTGCCCAAATAACCAGACTGACCATTTTATGGTCTGTTTCTTTTCATCATCTTAAACTAGTCAATTGAATCAACTGTGTGGCAACCTGATGGGGTATTTGCTAGTTGACCTGCTATCAGATGATCCAGCTGGTTGACTATATTGATCCAGATCATTTTCTTTCTTTTTTTTTTTTTTTTTTTTTTAGAAACTTGCTATTTATGTACAAACATTTCAGGACTTCATTAAAGAACTGATGATCCCTTGGAAAAGGAAAATCTAATGGCTCTTTGTCCCATATCCTGTTATCTTGGAAACTTCAAGTTGGATACCTCTGATACTGGTATTATTATGCTTTCCTTCTACCCAGTTGTTGGTACTGCCCTAAATATTATATGGAGGAGTAGAAAACTTTTCTATTTCAAATTCTCACCTATTTACTGATATAATAAGCCGTCAAACATATACTCTGAATGTGTTTTTTGATTATTCCCAAATCCCTGGATATATTCTGCCTTGTCACTGCCATCTCTTAGTCTAGCTTCCTTCAATGCTTAACTCATGTGCCACATCTTATACAAAGGCTTTCTTTGTCCCCTTAGTTATTAGTGATGCCCTTATCCTCAAATAAAAATAGATATGTTTATTTGTATATAGGCTTTCTCCATCTCAATAGAATGTAAATTCCTTGAAAATAGGGAGTGTTTTTAATTTTATTTTTGTATCCTCAGTGCCTAATTTAGAGCCCTACATAGCAGGCATTTAATAAATGTTTGTTAAATTGCATTGGATTAATAACTCTCAGTGTAAGACAATGCCCAATCAGTGATTAAGGGTAGGCAAGAAACCCCTAGAATCTTTCCCTCCCAGATTCATTTATTTATTTAGATTATTTTGGACTAGGTGAAAGAGGAGATTCTATGTCTCAATTGCTAGCCTTAATCACTAAATGAAAGCCATAGGAATCTGACAGCTTCTCTGGCGGTCAAACTGACACCTGTTGAAGACCCTAGCTTAAAAAGGCTAAGATCTCCCACTGTATCCAGGCCCATCTCTAGTTGTCTTGATCTATATCTGGCCACTGGGCCCAGATGGCTCCGGAGGGGAAAATGAGGCAGGTGACTTGGCACAGACCCTCCCTCACTTAAATCCAATTCACTTGAATGTCCTAGCATCACCTCCCTGATATCATGGTCTTCATCAAAAAGGAGGGACAAACAACAAGAAATGAGCTAGAGAATGATCTAATTTACCTAGCCAAAAAAAAAAAAATCAATCTGGGAGGAAAGATCCTCAGGATTTCTGGCCAAAATAGCTTTCATTGGTTGACAAAAGTCATTGTTTGGGCCTGATTAGCTCAGTGATCCTAACTAGAAATTGTTTCTATTTTGGTCATCAATCAGCAGAATGATTTCAGAGCCCTGGAGAGACTTACACAAATTGATGCTAACTGAAATGAGCAGGACCAGGAGATCATTGTACATGGCAACAACAAGATCTTTTCAGTGATTCACAATCTTTGATGTTCTAGGTTCAAAACAAACAGAATGAAAGAAGATAACAGAATCATTCTGACCTGAAGTCAGAATTTGATTCATCTCACAATTTCTGCCAAGAATCTTAGGGTTTTTGAGCAAAAATAATCTTTAAGAATAAAATATATTGAATAGAGCACCAGACCTGAAGTCAGGAGGACCTGAGTTCAGATGTGACCTTGGACACTTAACACTTAACACTTCTTAGCTGTGTGACCATGGGTATTTAACCCCAATTGCCTCAGGAAAAAAAAAGAATAAAATATATTTCAGTCAAATAGAAGTTGTAATACTAATGATCAAAGTTTTTATTTTGAATGACTACCTCAGGAAAAGCTTGCTTTTAACTTTGGAATTGTTTCTCTTGCTTATAATTGAAGATTTTGATGGCTAATTATATCAAGGAAGTTGTTTAAAATGACTGGTATGATCAGAGATGTTGGCTTGCTTTGTTTTTATTCAATACTTGCAATATACTGGGATGGTTTAAACTTTAACACATGAGTAGCTGGGTTCTTTATGTTTTAGTGATTATTACATTTAGGAATTATTGCATCAATTTGTAATCATAAGTTTAACAACTCAATTCAATTCAATGCAGTATCTGAACTTTAATTAGATTCATATTTAGAAAACTAATATAAAGAAATTCTTTAACTTTAAAATTGTAAAAGGTAAAGAGTTTTTTTGAGATTTTAATTCTTACATAATGATGAAAAACAAGTTCTTTATCTCCACACACACAATCTCTTATGCTATTTGAGGAAACATTGAGATGGATCTTGGTAAAAATTGGGAAGGAGTAAGAAGTGTTTCAGTGTTCAGTTCAATAGACATTTATTAGCTCAGAGCTATGTGCTGGGCATTGGAGGAGATAGTTCCTTTTCTGATGAAATTTCCTGGTTAAGATAGCCAATATACATGTTCTTTAGAGAAGTATAAACAACATCCGCTGAAATGTGGGGGGAAAGTAATTACTAACTGGGGAGAGAAGATATCTGGAAAGATATATTGAAGAAATTAGCACTAGGAGGGGATTTCAAGAATAAGTAATAATTCAGCTCAGGAGCACAGTAGCATAGATTTTAAATTGGCAGAGACCTTAGGGATTAAATTAATCAATCAATCAACAACCATACATTAAAATCCTGAGGTGTGTGGGTAGCATCTCTGATTTGAGGGCTTCCCGAGCTCTCTTTAAGACTGTTTATCCCGCTTTGGTATCCACCTGGTATTCGGTTCTCAAAGACTCCACGTCTCCAAGAAACTATAGCATGGGCAGCGGTTATACCATTATAAAACAAATGCAGTAGACAGGCTAAAACAGGTTGATTGTAACTAATAGATTTCAAATATGTCAGTGAGTTAAGGGGGTGTCTATCTCAAGTATGGGAAGACATCTCCCAGTTGAATGGCCAGATGAATACAATTTAATCTGATTGCCATGAAGGTGACAGAAGCAAATACTTGAAACTCTTACAGACTGATTAAAAATCAAAAATGTCAAAGTCATCCACTGAATCCCAGTCATCCTCACTTGTTTCTTGATGCTGGGCTTTGGTGACTTTAGAAAAGAGAAGGAGGCTGATGACTTGTGCAACTGTGTCTCATTTAAATCAAATTCACACTCAAGTCAATATATTATTCCATGATATCACTGATCGTCTTTGAAAACAAAGACAAACGACTTCCGGCCAAGATGGGGGCGAGGAGGCACACAGCTGTGTAAGCTCCGCGTTTTCTCTCAGAATCCATCTCATTACAAGCCTCTGAATTAATGCCTGACTGAAAAAAACCCCACAAACAGTTACCAAGAGAAGACATCCTTGAGATTCGCCAGGAAAGGTCTGTTTTTGCTCGAGGGCGGGATGGTTTTAGATCGGGCACAGGCTGAGGGCTGCAGCAGTGAGAGCTCAGCAGGCAGCTTACAGCCGAGCAGACCGGAGGGGGTTGGGGTGTGATCTTAGCTGTCTCTGCGGGGAGAGCTTCACCACAGGATTGGATACTTTGCTCTGGCAGCAAGTCAGTAGCCCAGCAGAGAAGCTAAAAACACCGGGGGTGAAGAATACAACCCCAAACAGCTGGAGTTCCTTGGGACAGGCTACCCCTCCCCACAGCATCTCAGCACGCTCTCAGAGTCTCAGAGCGCAGGCGCAGCACAGTCCTGCTAGTGCCTCACTGCTGCCCCTCAGTCTGTAGAGGAAGCTTGGTAACGCCACCCAGCCCCTCCTCCAAAAAAGCAGATTCCATTTGGGGTTTTTTCCTTTTTTTTCTTTGCTAGTTTGTCTCTGATTCTTCTCTGACAAAATGAGCAAAAAATTAAAAAGGACTTTAACGACTGACAGCTTTTATACCGACAGAGAGCAGACTCTAAACCCTGAGGATACTAAAAACAGATTATCTTCAGGTGAATCCCCACAGGAGGAGATCATCTGTTCCTCAGCACAGATGAATCTCATAGAAGAAATTAAAAAGGCTCTCACAAGAGAACTACAAGAAAAATGGGAATAGGAGAGGGGGGCTTGGCAAGAGAATCTGGAGAAGTCATCCCACTCACTTAAAGACAGAATGGATAAATAAAATCCTTGAAAAATAGGATTAGTGAACTGAAACAGAAAATAGCTCGCTAAAGAATAAAATGGGCGAAATGGAAAAAATAGAACAAATTGGACAATTAGAAAAGATATAAAAAAGTGAGGAAGAAAAACCACTGAAAATAAGAATAGAACAAATGGAATTGAATGACTGAGGAGACAAGAAGAATATCAAGCAAGACCAAAACAAACAGGGAGAAAATTGAAATACCTTCTGGGAAACAAAGATCTGGAAAACAGGTCTAGAGAGACAATCTGAGAACATTGACCCGAAAAAATGATGAAAAAAAGAGCCTGACATATTTTCCAGGAAATTATCAAAGAGAACTGCCCAAAGTCATAGAAACAGAGGGAAATAGACATTGAAAGGACCCTTGATCACCCACTGAAAGGGATCCTAAAAATCAAAACAAAGAAATATAGTGGCCAAAAGCCAGAACCCTCAAACAAAGGAAAAAATACTCCGGGAAGAAAAACCCAATTCAAAATAAAAGGAGCCACAAAAGGATCACCCGATCAACAGCACCCACATTAAAAGAGCAAGGGCCTGGAATATGATATTCTGAAAGGCAAGGAACCCTCGGTATGCAACCAAAATAATTATTGCCAGAATGAGCACTTTTTCCAGGGAAGAAGATGGTCATTCAACAAATAAGGGAATTTCCCTATTTTTTGAAAAAAGAACTTAACAAGAAGTTTGATCTAAATATAGAACTCAAGAAAAACCTAAAAGGTAAAAAGAAATCTTGGGAACTATATTTATGTTGTAAAGATGTATAAAAAATACATGTATACCTTGTTCTAGAAATTAGAGGTGGAAAGGACATTGTATCAGAAAAAGGGTAAAGTGGGGGTAATATATCTCACAAAGAGGCAAAGGAAACCTATTATATCTGAGAGAAAGAATGGAGGGGGGTGAATATAGTGGGTATTTTACTGCTATAAGAATTGACTTAAGAGAAAAATGTTAGACATATTCAATATATGGTGAAACTTCTCCCATCTCATTGAAAAGTGAGAAGGGAAAAGTGAAAAGGGAAGGAATAAACTAAGCAGAAGGGAATACAGAAACTGAGGGAAAGGAGTAAGATAGGGGGAGGAACTATAAGGTGGAGAGGAGGAATACTAAAAAGGGAGGTCTGTGAGAAGCAAGTGGTGCTCACAAGTTTAATACTGGGAAGGGGGGTAAGGGGGAAAGAAGGGAGAAAAGCATAAATAGGGTTAACAAGATGGCAAGAATACAGAATTGGTAATTTTAACCATAAATGTGAACGGGGTAAACTCCCCCATAAAGAGGAAGCGATTAGCAGAATGGATTAAAAGCCAGAATACTACAATATGTTTGTTTACAGGAAACACACCTGAAGCAGGGAGATACATGCAGAATAAAGGTAAAAGGATGGAGCAAAATCTACTATGCTTCAGGTGAAGTCAGAAAAGAGGTAGCATCCTGATCTCAGATCAAGCAAAACAAAAAATTGATCTAATTAAAAGAGATAAGGAAGGGCACTATATCTTGCTAAAGGCAGCATAAATAATGAAGCAATATCAATATTAAACATATATGCACCAAGTGGTGTAACATCTAAATTTAAAGAGAAATTAAGAGAGCTGCAAGAAGAAATAGATAGCAAACTATAATAGTGGAGATCTCAACCTTGCACTCTGTGAATTAGATAAATCAAACCACAAATAAATAAGAAAGAAGTCAAGAGGTAAATAGAATACTAGAAAAGTTAGATATGATAGACCCTGAGAAAACGAAATGGAGACAGAAAGGAGTACACTTTCTTTTCAGTCAGTTCATGGAACCTATACAAAATAGACCATATATTAGGACATAAAAAACCTCAAACTCAAATGCAGTAAGGCAGAAATAGTGAATGCATCCTTTTCAGACCACGATGCAATAAAAATTACACTCAACAAAAAGCCAGGGAAAGTAGACCAAAAATAATTGAAAACTAAATAATCTAACTAAAGAATGATTGGTGAAACAGCAAATCATAGACATAATTAATAACTTCACCCAAGAAAATGACAATGAGACATCATATCAAAATGTGTGGATGCAGCCAAAGTGGTAATAAGGGAAATTTAATCTCTAGAGGCTTACTCTGCATAAAGCAGAGAAAGGAAGGTCAACGAATTGGGCTTACAACTAAAAATGCTAGAAAAGGAACAAATTAAAACCCCCAGTCAAACACTAAACTTGAAATTTAAAAATAAAGAGAGATCAAAAAATTGAAAGTAAAAAAACTATTGAATTAATTAATAAACTAAGAGTTGGTTCTATGAAAACCAACAAAATAGAAAACCCTTAATAAATCTGATTTAAAAAAGGAAAGAGGAAAATCAAATTGTTATCTTAAAAATGAAAAGAGAGAACTCGCCACTAATGAAGAGGAAATTAGAGCAATAATTAGGAATTACTTGCCCAACTTCATGGCAATAAATTGACAACTTAAATGAAATGGAAGAATACCTTCAAAAATATAGCTTGCCCAGATTAACAGAGGAAGAAGTAAATATCCTAAACAGTCCCATCTTAGAAAAAGAAATAGAACAAGTTATTAACCAACTCCCTAAGAAAAAATCCCCAGAACCAGATGGATTTACATGTGAATTCTACCAAACATTTAAAGAACAATTAACCCCAATGCTATATAAACTATTTGAAAAATAGGACTGAAGGAGTCCTACCAAACCCTTTTATGACACAGACATGGTACTGATACCTAAACCAGGTAGGCTGAAAACAGAGAAAGAAAATTATAGACCAATCTCTCTAATGAATATCGATGAATATCTTAAATAAAATATTAGCAAAAGATTACAGAAAATCATCCACAGGATAATACACTATGATCAAGTAGGATTTATACCAGGAATGCAGGGCTGGTTCAATATTAGGAAAACTATTAGCATAATTGACTATATCAATAAGCAAACTAACAAAACCATATGATCATCTCAATAGATGCAGAAAAGCATTTGATAAAATCCAACATCCATTCCTAATAAAAACACTTGAGAGTATAGGAATAAATGGACTTTTCTCAAAATAGTCAGGAGCATATATTTAAAACCATCAGTAAGCATCATATGCAATGGGGAAAAACTGAATCTTTCCCAGTAAGATCTGGAGGAAGCAAGGTTGCCCACTGTCACCATTACTATTCAATATTGTATTAGAAACACTAGCCTTGGCACAAGAGTTGAGAAAGAGATTAAAGGAATCAGAATAGGCAGTGAGGAAACCAAACTATCACCTTGCAGATGATATGATGGTATACTTAGAGAACCCTAGAGATTCTACAAAAAGCTATTAGAAATAATCCATAACTTTAGCAAAGTTGAAGGTTATAAAATAAACCCTCATAAACTCTCAGCATTTTTATACATCACCAACAAAATCCAACAGCAAGAGATACAAAGAGAAATTCCATTCAGAATAACTGTAGACAGTATAAAATATTTGGGAATCTTATCTACCAAAGGAAAGTCAGGAATTATAGAGCTAAATTACAAAAACTTCCCACACAAATAAAGTCAGACTTAAACAATTGAAAATATCAAGTGCTCCTGGATAGGTCGAGCAAATATAATAAAGATGACAATACCCCTAAACTAATCTATTTATTCAGTGCTATACCAATCAGACTTCCAAGAAAAATATTTTAATGATCTAGAAAAATAAAACAAAACATATGGAATAATAAAAGGTCAAGAATTCAAAAGAATTAATGAAAAAAAATCAAATGAAGGTGAAGCCTAGCGGTACCTGACCTAAAACTATATTATAAAGCAGCAGTCACCAAAACCATTTGGTATTGGCTAAGAAATAGATTAGTTGATCAGTGGAACAGGTTAGGTTCACAAGACAGAATAGTCAACTATAGCTAATTTAGTTTTTGACAAACCCAAAGATCCTCACTTTGGGATAAGAATTCATTATTTGACAAAACTGCTGGATAACTGGAAATTAGTATGGCAGAAATTAGGCATGGACCCACACTTAACACCGTATACCAAGATAAGATCAAAATGGGTCCATGATTTAGACATAAAGAACAAGATTATAAACAAATTGGAGGAACATAGGATAGTTTATCTCTCAGACTTGTGGAAGAGGAAGAAATTTGTGACTAAAGACGAACTAGAGACCATTCTTGATCACAAAATAGAAAATTTTGATTACATCAAATTAAAAAGCTTCTGTACAAACAAAACTAATGTAAACAAGATTAGAAGGGAAGCAACAAACTGGGAAAACATCTTCACAGTTAAAGGTTCTGATAAAGGCCTCATTTCCAAAATATATAGAGAGCTGACTAATTTATAAGAAACCAAGCCATTCTCCAATTGATAAATGGTCAAAGGATATGAACAGACAATTTTCAGATGATGAAATTAAAATCATTACCACTCATATGAAAGAGTGTTCCAAATCATTATTAATCAGAGAAATGCAAATTAAGACAACTCTGAGATTACTACACACACCTGTCAGATTGGCTAAGATGACAGGAAAAAAATAATGATGAGTATTGAGGGGATGTGGGAAAACTGGGACACTGGTACATTGTTGGTGGAGCTGTGAACGAATCCAACCATTCTGAGAGCAATCTGAATTATGCCCAAAAAGTTATCAAACTGTGCATACCTTTGATCCAGCAGTGTTTCACTGGGCTTATACCCAAGGAGATACTAAAGAAGGGAAAGGACTCTGTATGTGCAAATGTTTGTGGTGCCCTGTTTGTAGTGGCTACAAGCTGAAACTGAGTGGCTGCCCATCAATTGAGAATGGCTGCAAATTGTGGTATATGAATGTTATGGAATATTATTGTCTGTAAGAAATGACCAGCAAGATGAATACAGAGAAGCTTGAGAGAATTATATGAACTGATGCTATGAAATGAGCAGAACCAAGAGATCATTATATATGTCAACAACGATACTGTATGAGGATGTAATCTGATGGAAGGGATTTCTGACAAAGAGACCTAATTCAGTTTCAATTGATCAATGATGGACAGAAGCAGCTACACCCAAAGGAAAAAAAAAAACACTGGGAAATGAATGTAAACTGTTTGCTATTTTGTTTTTCTTCCCAGCATTTCTACCTTCTGAATCCAATTCTCCTGTGCAACAAGAAAACTGTTTGATCTGCACACATACATTGTATCTAGGATATACTAGGACATATTCATATATATAGGACTGCTTTGCCATCTAGGGAGGGGTGGAGGGTGGGAGGGAAAAATCGGAACAGAAGTGAGTGCAAGGGATAATGTTGTAAAAAAAAATTACCCTGGCATGGATTCTGTCAATAAAAGTTACTATAATAAAAACAAAATACTAAAAAAAAAAAAAAAAAAAAAAAAAAAAAGAAAAGAAAACAAAGACAAACAATAACATCACTTAAAATCCTATATGCATTGCATCGTGCTAAGTTTGGGGATACGAAGACATAACTGCATTAGCCCCTCTTTTCCTATGTCTTCCACTATACTCCCCCACCCCCACAGAAGTTTGAGTTTGTCATTAACAACTTGGCATCCATCCATCTCAGCAACTACCTAAGGAAAAAATAAAAGATCTGGAGGGTTTCTGCCTACCAGTGGATATTGTCTTCAGTACTTTTTTTCTAAACTCTACAAATTTTAAGAAAAAAAATGTAATACCTAATCCTGAAAAACAGTATTCTCTGCCTTACATAATTAGCCCCTACTCTTAGATAACACATTCTTCTATTGTTTTATAAGTCTGTCACCATATTAAAGTTGCAAAAGTGCCAACCTAGTTGGGAAGAACATGTTGCCTTGATCTGTAGTTCTCTATATCAGTAGTGTGAAACTCAAAGGGAAGTGGCATATTGACTTAGAAAACCACACACTGACATTTTCTGTTTTGTTGTATTTGTATTTATTTTCTTAAATGTTTCCCAGTTAATTATAGACCAATTTCCCAGATGAATATTTATGCAAAAATCTTAAATAAGATATTAGCAAAGAGATTACAGCAATTTATCACCAGGATAATACACTATGATAAAGTGGAATTTATACCAGGAATGCAGAGTTCGTTCAAAATCAGGAAAACTTTTAGCATTATTAACTATTTCAATAACCAAACTAACAGAAATCATATGATTATTTCAATAGATGCAGAAAAATATTTGACAAAATACAACAATCATTCCTATTAAAAACTGTTAGAGAGCATAGGAACAAATGGAGTTTTCCTTAAAATGATAATTAACATCTATCTAAAACTATCAGCCAGCATCATATATAATGGGTATAAACTAGCAGCATTTCCAATAAGATCAAGGGTAAAACAAGGTTACTGCTATCACCATTACTATTCAATATTGTTTTAGAAATGTTAGCTTTAGCAATAAGGGAAGAAAAAGAAATTGAAGGAATTAGAGGAGGTAATGAGGAAATAAAATTATCACTCTTTGCAGATGATGCAATAGTATAATTAAAGAATCATAAAGAATCAACTAAAAGGTACTAAAAACAATCAACAACATTAGGAAAGTTGCAGAATATAATATAAACCCACATAAATCATCAGCATTTCTTTATGTTACCAACAAAGTCAGCAGCAAGAGATAGAAAGAAAAATTCTATTTAACGTAACTGTAGATAATATAAAATATTTGGGAGTCTACCTGCTAAGACAAAGCCAGAAACCATATGAACACAATTACAAAATACTTTTCACACAAAAAAAGTTAGATCTAAACAATTGGAAGAATATGAAGTGCTCATGGGTAGGCTGAGCTAATATAATAAAAGTGACAATTCTACCTAAATTAATCTATTTATTCAATGCCATACCAAGCAAACTATCATTCAATTACTTTATAGAGTTAGAAAAAATAATAACAAAGTTCATCTGGAAGAATAAAAGATCAAGAATTTTAAGGGAACTAATGAAAAAATGCAAAAGCAGGTGGCCGAGTTTAAAACTATATTATAATTTTACCAGACTTTAAAACTATATTATAAAGCAGTGGTCATCAAAAGTATCTGGTACCGGCTAAGAAGTAAAATAGAGGATCAATGGAATAAGTCAGGTTCATGAGACACAATAGTCAATGACTATAGTAATTTATTATTTGATAAACCCAAAGACTCCAGCTTCTGGGATAAGAACTCACTATTTCACAAAAATTGCTGGGAATATTGGAAAATAGTATGGCAGAAATTATCCCAAAGGGTTATAAAACTGTGCATACTTTATTAGGTCTGTATCCAAAAGAGATCATAAAAAGGGGAAAAGGGTCCACATGTGGAAAATTGTTTATAGTAACCCTTGTTATAGTAACAAGGAACTGGAAACTGAGTGTATACCCATCAGTTGGGGAATGGCTAAATAACTTATAGTATATGAATGTAATGGAATATTATTTTTCTATAAGAAATAATAAACAGCTTGATTTCAAAAAGGTCTGGAGAGACTTTTATGAATTGATGCTAAGTGAAGCGAGTAGAACCAGAAGAACATCATGCATAGCAAGATTATGTGATGATTAATTGTGATAAACTTGAGTCTTTTTAACAATGAAGTGATTCAGGTCAATTCCAATAGATTTGTGATGGAGAGAGCTATCTGTATCCAAAGAGAGAACTATGGAGACTGAATGTGGATCACAACATAGTACTTTCACTTTTTATTGCTATTATTTACTTGTTTGTTTTTCTTTGTTTTTCATTTTTTCTTTTTTGATCTGATTTTTCTTGTGCAGCATGATAAATGTGGAAATACGTTTAGAAGAATTACACATATTAAACCTATATTGGATTACTTGCTGTGGAGGATAGGGATAGTGGGGAGGGAGGAGAAAAATCTGGAACACAAAGCTTTTTTAATAATAGCCTTTTATTTTTCAAAATACACACAAAGATAGTTTTCAACATTCATTCTTGAAAAACCTTGGAGGATAATCAAGAAAGGTTTGTCTCACACAAGTTAAAGGGGAATACATTCCAGGAAATGAAGTGTCTTGCAATTCAGCAGCTAGCTTCATCTCAACAAACCAGCAGGAGATTCTGAGTCCTAGTGTGGTAGAGCAGGCAAATGCCTACATGTGCCTCAGTATAACCATGAGAATGAATAGATTCTCGTCCCAAGAATCTCCAAGCCCTGGGCAAACAGTCAACCAGTATACCATAAAAACACCTAAGAACATTATAGACAAATTTTAGAATCATCAGGTTAAGGAAAAACTACTGCAAGTGTAAAGAAGGAAACAATTCAAATATCAGGGAGCCACAATCAGGATTACATAGGATTTACCAGCTGCAGTAATTAAAGAATCTGTGGTCATGGAACAAGATTATTTTTGAAGGCAGAAGAGCTAAGACTCTAACCAAAAAAACCTACCCAGTGAAATTAAGCATAAAATTTTAAGGGGAAAAATGATCATTTGATGAAATAGCAGGATTTAAAGCTTTCACAAGAAGACAAAAAATGAAAAAAGATCATCATGTGCTTCAGAATAGTTCCAAGGAAATATAGAAACATCCCACAGGCCTCAGCTTATGCCAGACACAAACACTAGGACCCCAAGGAAGCTGACAGATTCTTATGGCTTCTGGTCACCTCCACTCCTTCATATTCCCTCAACACAGCACCAGACATGAGGTTCCCCTATAAGCCTCAGGGCAATACCAGTGCAACACTAGGGCCTGTAGCTACTGGACAAGAAGACTGAAACAGTGCCCTTTTCACCCTGGAGAGCAGAGCTCAAATTTAAAAGGAAAGGAAAAGGCCAAAAAAGATGAACAAAAAAATACCAACAACAAAATCTTATCATAGAAAGTTATTATAGTGACAAAATCAAAACAATCTCAGAAGAAGATAAAAATATCTTGATGTGTATTGGGAAAAAATTACTATTGAAAAAAAAGTAATATCAGGTCATCATTTCCTCAATGGTAGTGTCTAGAGAGGAATTATAAATACTTTTAACATATGACTCTAATGAGTTCTCAAGAGGTAAAACTCAGAGGTCAGTGCCAGAATCTTTCATTCACTCATTTAATCTGAATGCTAGAAGGGAATCCCAACATGTGTCAAGAATTTGGAAGGCAAAAAAAAAAAGACTAAAAGAATAAGGAGGATATGAACCAGCAAAAATCAGTTTGGAATGATCTCAGTCTTCCACCTTATGCTTAAGCTAATAAACTTAGAGACAAGACATTTTGTTGCATGGCATAGAGTTAAGTTCCTCTTGTCTCTGCCCTTCATTCTTCATCCCTCATTCCAGGACAGATAGATGGTACAACGGATAGAACACCAGACTAGGAAGACCTTCAGATCTGAACTCAAACACTTATTAGCTGTGTGACTCTGGACATGTCACTTAGCCCCATTTGCTTTGGATTCTTTATCTGGAGAAGGAAATGATATCTTTGCCAAGAAAACCTCAAATGGGTCATGAAGAGTCACAGAGGACTCAAATAACTAAACAATAATAACAAAAACAAGAAGAAATGCAATTAAAATTCCTCATTCCTTGTTAGGCAACTTAGAAAATATCCTCACTTTTCTTGTCACTTCTCTACTACTGTCTTCCTCTATGGGACAGTGTCCTATTGATGACAGTTCTTTATCTTAAACTGTATTTGAGTTTGAACCCTGAGGAGCTTTGGACCTTTGACTACAGTTCAAAAATTATTGCACTGCTCCATATCAGGATTCACCCCACTGTGTGCTCCCCTCAAAATGAGAGCAAAGGGACCACATACTGTTACCCACTGGCATCTGTTCTCCACATCCCCTGGTGAATAGTAATAAATCTTTAACTGTCGGCCCTATGTGGAACTGCTGCTCTTTATCTGAACTCTCCTGCACCACACTGAGTTCTTTTATTTACCTACTACCTTGTGACCTAGAAAGTTACTTCTCTTCTCATTGTCTTTCTCCAAAAGAATGGGATTGGGCTAAATCTCTAAGATCTCTTCCAGTTCTAAATCTATGATTATGTTATTATACAATACACAGAGGCTCACCTCAGATATTTGCAGAAGCTGCCCACTAAAGTACAGCTCACAGCATCCTCATCCCATTCATATCTCAAACAAGATGTCAGAAGCACTGAATGATTCAATCAAATAAATTCTTGATTCACCACTGTCTCTATTCGATATATCTCATTGCACAAACTAAATTGGTATTTTATATATATACTTTTTCCCCCTAACAATGTTCCCAGTAGGATGAGGAGAGAACAGATTTTTAAGGCACTGGAGGGTATCCTCGTATTGATTAAGAGTAATCTCTCATTTCATGGGTCATCTTGCAGTATTTATCATTAACTTAAATTTGAACAGTCAGATAGAGTTCCATCTCCCTCAGGAAGAAGCATCATCTTGAAAAGCATCACATAAAACATTTGTTGCTTTGGTAAATTTTAAAAAATTGTATTCTGAACACTTCCAGTATTCTTAAGCAGTATATACAAACCTTGATTGCATTAGATATTTCTCTTTAATCTTTATTTTATCTAGTAAGTTTCTGAAAAAAATAGAATTGTTAGAGCAGTCATTTAATCTTTTTTGACTAATAATTCAGTCTTGACACTTTCTGATTTCCTTTCAGTTCCAAAGCAGAAATATTTTCCTCAATGAGTAAAAGGCTTAAGCCTCATAGGAACAGACTTTTTCATTTACCAAACTGATTTCCCTGACCTGTAATTTCCCTTGTCTGAGACTTCATATTGCTATATATAGCACTCAGGATCTCTTTGCTGATATTTTGACAGACAGTTTTTTCTGTCTAGTCATTACCCATTAATGAAATTTCCCCCAATCTCATGTTGAGACTAATGTTGCTATAGCAAATGCTAGAAATTTTTCCTTTTCTCCATACTCCAATTTAAGGGGAGAGGGAGAATAAATAGTATTCTCCTGGAGGAATTGCATAATTTGTGAAACTGATAACTAGTGGACATTGGGGGAAAGATGAAAAAAGAAGGGAGATGGAGCACTTAGAGAGAGGAAAAGTATACTGTATGTTTTGGTCTCAACCTGCATAGGGGTAACTGAACCAAAAGACTGGAGAACTCAAGAGCTTGATCCTCACCCTACCTATAAAATTGCTCAGCACAGGAAGAAAAATAAGAAAGAAAGAGCTACCTTCCCCATCCCCTTAAACTTCTCCTCCTTAGACCAGGAGAAAACATCAAGTGAAGACAGGACTAATGAGAGGCCTCTACAGAAATGCCTTCATATTTTGGATTGTAAATGATTCTGAGGGTTTACATATTTATGGTTAGCAGTGCCCTGTCCATGTTCACTGAACTGAACAATTGCTTGCTCAAGGGTTTCTGTTTTGCATGATTTCCTTCTTCTTCTTCTATTTTGCATGACTTCTCTTCCTCCTCCTCCTTTTTTTTCCTTTCTCTGTCTCTGTCTCTGTCTCTGTTTCTCTCTCTCTCTCTCTCTCTCTCTCTCTCTCTCTCTCTCTCTCTCTGTCTTTTTTTGCTGAGGTAATTGGGGTTAAATGACTTTCCCAGGGTCACACATTTAGATGTTAAGTGTCTGACGCTGGATTTGAACTCAAGTCCTCCTAACTTCAGGTCTGGTGCTCTATCCACTGTGCTACCTAACTGCTCTATGATTTCTTCTTTTAATAAATCTTTTCTTTAATACTATGAACTATATGCCTTCAAATGGAGAATCACTTTTCGTATACTGGAGTAAAGTACTAAACATACATTTCCCTAGGTTTTCTTGTTAAGTGTTATAAGGGGAAAGCAAGGAAAAATTCCCCCAATAATAGTTTCTTAACATTCTTTGTGTTATGAATTCCAAATTAAGAATCCTTTCCTAGAGTTCTTGGGTATTTCCATTTTGAGCTTTTATACATTGATTATAGATTTTGTTTGTTTTGTTATTTGCATGTTTTCAATGTACTTTGCTAGTTGTATATGAAGACTTTTACAAAAAATGGGAACCTTTCTCTCCACTGTCTATGAAGAATTATGTCTAGGCCCTCCCCCATAACTAGAATCAGATTGAACCAGGATGCTGTACTGTTGACAACATATTGATCAAATAAAGTGTTCATACTTTTTTCTTTTCATTAGTTCCATTAGGAAAGCAGAGTTGGATACATTGGAATGAAAAGTCATGGAATATCATTGGGGTAGTTGTTCTGAAATCATAAAGACAGCAAATATTGTCAAAAGCTATACTAACAGTATCATCCTGGATTATATTCTGATGCTACTTGTAGGTGATATATTAAAGAAGGGAGAAAGTGGCCTGAAAGGTACTGTTGGTAAACAAGTTCTAGTCTTGTGATCACTGAGCTCAGTGTGTTGATAGGAGGTAGAGCTAAAGAGCCAGGTAAAACCTCAATATTATACAACTATGTAGCTCTGGGTTATCTGATTACCTTGATATCTTGATTGTGTTCCTTCATGTTATGTGTGATCCTGGAAAATATTTGAATACTGGACAAGGCAATAAAATGTCTGAAGTGTTAGTCATAGCACACAACAAAGAACTAGGCAATGAAGATGCTATGTCATGTATTTGACAATACTTCCTAATCCCTTTCTCACCTACTCATGTTTGCATGCATTGGAATTAAAATTGTATTCTGTCAGTAGTGAATATGAGCCAACAGGGTCCCATAAAGAGATTCTTTCCTCCTAGATAAACTGAATATATAATATACCACTATGGGCTATGAGGAGTTATTTTGGCTCCAGGGCAAGACACATGAGACTCATAATAATAGGAATGAAAAACATCATAACTAAACATTTTGGAAGCAGAGATGCAAAAGTTAACAAATCCTGAAATGACCTGTTCTTAAAAAATCTACCTAAAGACATAAATTCTGAAATAACCTGTAGCATGCTATGTTTGTTCTAGAGTAGAAAACCAGTAGTGGTTGGTATTTCTCTATTAATTTCTATAATCTGAAATTGTCTGCACTGTGACTGTTAAATGGAGTCACCAACTTGTCTTGGAAGTCTTCAGAAGTAACAGCTTGTTCTCTAAGAGGGTTTCTTTTCTTGTAGCATCAAAATTTTGAGGAATAGGGTCAGAGATCTGATTACTATTACTGATATTAAACTTTAGGTGTCTGTAGCAGAACTGTAGTGATTCAGGGCAGTCTCTGAATAAGGACAATGGGGAAAGTAGATCAATGGCTGTACTTATTAATCAAAATGCTAACTTTTCAATCCTGCTTACCAAAATGTTTTATTTATCTTCAGTTGGTCAATTTTTATCTTTTCTGATTTCAACCAATTGTTGTTGCTAATTAATTGGGAAATGTTGCATTTTTATATTTTTTAACAAATGAGTTTGAAACTCATTGAAACTCTTTGGAAAATTTTTCAACAGGTTAGACAATTGTTTCCAAGTTTGTAAAGTTTGAAGATCTGAGAGTTTTTATATATAACATGTTGATTGAGCACCCCCAGAGAGGAGAAAATATGTAGGACTGGTCAATGATGTCAAATGCCAAGAAGATATCAAAGAAATAAGGATTGAGAAAAGTGCCTCAGATGTGGTAGTTCAAGTTTCATTTGAATGAGTCAAAGATAAAAAGGAGTTTAAGAACTTGAGTGGTGTCCTTTACAAGAAAAGAGAAATTTAGAATGGCAGGAGAGTTGAAAAGAGAAATAATGTAATGAGATTTGCAATGCAAATACCAATTTATTCATGTCTTCTCAACCTATTCAGCTTACTCTGTCCACTGAAAATAAAAATGTAAAGACTTGGGCTACTACTCAGTAGTCACTGCACAGGGTATAAATCCCTTTACTAGGAGTATCTATTTCAGGTTATATAGTAATCTAGTGACAGAACATGGATATACTTCAGAGGGGAATATTTTATCTATGTAGCTTGTGGTTGTGAGTGCCTAGGTCACAGTTAAATTATAATCACACTGCACTAAAACCTGCTATAGAAAGGGGAGGATTATACAACTATCTGAGGACAGTAACAGAAGGAGATAAAAGTGGGGATTGTGTTGCTTGTTAACAAATGAAGGAGGTGGCAAAACTATGTGAAGACAAGTGCTATCCATTGTTGACTAACCTCTCCAAATCCAGATGAATATCTGGAATATCTGATCTTAATCAAATCAACACGTCTTTTGTGTTTTACATTTTCCCTAAGAAACTAACTCTTATCTCCTAATGACATTCCTTCATATTTTAGGAATCCCATTTCAATTTTTTGAGCTAAAGACAATTCTACATACTTCACATTTTCTGAAGTAACACAACTCAGAGAACCAAAATATTGGTTATTCTGTTTAAATGAAAGCAACTAACATCACACAGGAAATAGTGACTGTCCAAGATTTTCAATCATGGCCCTTAGGCCTATATAAAAATCAAGGCAGTCTATGAATTCAATCCAGAATTGGAAAAGGAACCAAATACAAGAGGAAGTTGTTCTTAGAGGTGAGAGTTTCTACCTTCTCCCCATTCCCTATCATCCATGCAGCTTCAAAGAGAAATTACTTAAACATCACAGCAGAAAGCAGTGAGAAGAACATAGTATATACAAAGAGGTAATCACTACAAGGAGAAAGTAGCTTCAAGAAATAGGAGAGAAGAGAGCTGGCAATTAAGAATTGGTTTTTATTTCTGAATCATATGTCCAATAAAATGGAAAATTAGATGTTTTCTCCAATTCCCCCTAATTCTCAAAAAATAAAATAAAAAAGGAATTATGTGCCAGAAGTAAAACAGTTACAGCTATTCCATAAGACAATAAGCAAGAAACTCAACAAGGTAACGGTTTTACGAATTTACAATGAATAATCATAATCCCTAACTCAACATACTCTTCCCAAATAGCCTACATGCTCTGGCAGGAATCCAAACTGTCCAAAAAGCTTTGGCTTTGGGATTGCATCAGGGATTTCTCTCTTGCTGCATTCTTTGCTAACATTCCTCACACCTGATCTTTCTTCAGCATCCAGCTTCAATAAAGAAAGTACCTCAGTTTTCCAGTCATGTGCAGAAAGGAACGATATACTGCATGGGAACCATAAGGAGGCCAAAAAAAACTTATTCTGTAACACACAATCCATCCTCTGCAAAGCCCACAAAAAGGGGCAGACATTGACTGAGCCCATTTAGAGAGCTAAGGAAATGAGGAATCTAGGGCAAGAGGCAGCATGAAGGGTCATATTGGATCTGAAGGGAAGTTAGCACCCGAATAGTTTGGAATAGTTCTATTTTCCCATTAGTTAAATGGAATAAGAACTAAGCCTCGTGAAAAGTAAATATCTCAGTTTGAGAGGATGTTGAGATGATTTTGAGGTTTAACCTTGGAGATAAGTTCAGAGGAGAAAAAGTCAGAAAGTGAGCAAGAGGGACATGTAACAAAAAAAGAGACAAAATCACCAAGTGATTTTTTCAGGAGAAAATTTAGTTTAGAACCAAGAGTATAGGTAGATAAACAAACAAAACAGATACTAAAAATAATAGGGAAAGTAAGTAATGACATTTTAAAAAATAAAAATTTCCCTAAATAAATATTTAAAGACAGAAGAAATTGAACCAACACTTCATGAAACACAGAATCCTGTAGATACATAAAAGGACATGGAATTATATAAAGATGTTTTGTTAATGAGAGAAACATAATTCTGAAAGAAGTAGCTATGTAGGAACAAATGGCAGGATTTATGGTATAGAGAGAAGAAATAAATAGCAGAACAGAAAAAAAAAACCACCACTTTAATCAAAGGGTTAAAACTCTCCAAAGAAATAAAAGTGAGAAAAACATTTGGAAAACAAATTTACTAAAGTGAAGGATAATTTAGAAAATAAGAAGTGAAAAGCAAAAATGTTAAGAGAATATTTGATCTCTACATAAGCAAGAAGTAGTGATGTCAGAGACAGGATAAGTAATGAAAGGATCATAGGCCCACCAGAAGAAAATGACAAGTCAAAAAAAAAAAAAAACTACCTATAACTTCTATATGCAGAAAACAAAGAAATAATCAAAATAATTGACAGAACACTTTCATGGGAAAAAAAAGAAAACAAAACTTAAAGTTGTAAATGGTTAAATATAATGATCCAATGAAAACAAGAAATTCTGCAAGCAACCAAGAGAAAGATTTTGAAATGCAAAAGAAAGGAATTTTTACTATGAGACTATTCTGCATCAACTAGGAACTACATTAGGAAATACAATAATATATTCTGAAAAAGCAAAAGAGATCAAGATGCAGCCTCACTATTATATACTCTGTAAACCTGATCCAAACCATTAATTAAAAAATTATGGATCTTCAACAAAAGAAGCTTTTGAAACATTCCTTCCCCAAGACCCAGATGTGAAGTCATTATCTGATTTGCAAACACTCCCCAAAAATAGAAATGCAAAAAAAGTAAATAAACACAACTACCAAAAAAAAGTACAAGTAATTAAACAAATTACAACATCTATAGAGAGTAGGAAAATAAAAAACCAAAAAAAGTCATCCACTGGGATTTAAAAAATTAACAACAGAAGTATATAAAAGGACAAAGTATTATCTATGAACACTACTTATGGGCCTTTTTGTATTCTAAATTCTAAAGTTATTTCTACTCTTCCCACATACATTGTGTGTATTTGTGAAGAAAGCAGCTGAGATTTCAGGTCTGGTCCTGGGGGCTGGACAGGAAATGCTTTGTTTCATTATTCTTACTATGCCAATATAGCAAATTCTTTTGCTGAAAACTAATTGTGTCTAGTTGAACATGAATAACAGGTATATTAATAGAGGCCTCTGACTTATTTTAGGAATATAGTCCTAGCTATACATGTAGCTATACTTACATGTGTGTACATATATGTGTACACATATATACATATATGTAAATATAAATGCACGTGTGTGCATATGAATATACATGTGTATACATGGAGAAATATATCTGTATCCATGGTAAATATATATATGGATTTGAGTGTATATACATACACATGCACACACATAAATGTGTCTGCATATGGTATATATGTATATTTATGACGGATTTTTTTCCTCCAACAAATTCTAAATTAAACCAGTTTCCCTACAGAATTTATATAATGTGTTATTGGTACAACATAACCAAATTGACTTCCATCTTGCACTCATGATTATTTATAACTACAACATTCTAAAGCATGCTAATTCATCTTTCCTCCAATCCACTATTGATATGTAAGTAATGACAATTTAATGCTAGCACATAGTGTGAACTTCTATGACAGTCTATGGACTTTATTTGCATGCATTTTAAATGGTGTTTTCAAAGATGATGGGCCTTCTCAAAGAACCTATACTCAGCACTGTGCAAATCATAGCTAGAACCTTTATAACCTCACTAACTAAAATGATCTGCATGTATCATCAAGCATATACTTACTATGTTCTGCAGAGCTTGTTGCCAATGTTATGGGCAGTACATTTAGAAATTCCTCCTATTTCTGTGACACATAGTGATCTCATTCCAGTGGTAAGACCTTTCATTGGGTCATTAAAAATGTCAATTACAATTCAGCCAAGAAATATCATTGAAAGGATATCACAAAGTCAATACACTATAATTCTATAATGTGTCAACTAAGAAATTCACAAAACTGTAGTGTTGAAAAAAAGTGCAGTTCTATAATATAAACGATAATGCCCTCATTAATCTATTAAGAAAAATATTTGGTGAGTCTTGACATATTATATGATATAAGTGAGAAGCACACTGTCAATAAAAATTCAAGTTTTTTAAATGCATTAGACTTGAATAATTTAAGAAATGTTCATTATGCATTAGTCTTAATATAGAGAACATATATATATATATATATATGCATAGAGAAAGAGAAAGAAAGAAAGACAGAGACAGAGACAGACAGAGAGGGGATAGATTACTATACCTTCATTCAGAGAGACGTGTGTTGAGATTTTCCCTCTACTTATCAATCACAAGCTATGTAAACCTGAAAAGCCATTTAAATACCCTATACCCCAGTTTTCTCATGGAAAAAAAGATGCTTTTTTTCCCTTTCATTTTCTAGGTAAGAATGAAGAGGACTATATTCAGACATTGGTGATGATGCAAAAACAAAAGATGCCAAATGAATTCAAGATTAAATCAAATGGGTGCAGTTTGCCCAAGACAGCAGAAAGAAAGTGTAATAAAGTGAAAATAACAACAGACCTGAAGTCAAGGAAGATCTGGATTTGAATTTTAGTTTTGAAACAAAATAGTTAAATGACTTTGGGCAGTTTATAAAATAATAGAAATTGGGCTACTTACATTAATTTACCTTACAGACTTCTAATGAGGGAAGTGCTATATCAATTTGAATTACATTTTCAAGGGAACAAAGTAAAATAAGGCTGGAGAGTTAGATTGAGAATCAGATAGTCAAAGGGGAGTATGAAGGTCAGATTAAAAAAGTATGAATTTAATCCTATATTTACTAAAGAGCCATTAAAGTTTTTAAGCAAGTCATTACATTGACAGTACTAGAACAGAGACTCTTTTTGTCTTTCTTTATATGGGCATGCCTCATTTATTGTGCTTTGCTTTATGTATTATTTATTTATTAATAAACGTTTTACTTTTTACAAATTGAAAGTTTGTGGCTACCTTGAGTCAAGTAAGTCTATCAGTGTCATTATAACAACAGCTTATGCTCACATCACATCTCTGTGTCACATTTTAGGAATATTTACAAAATTTCAAACTTTTTCATTATTAAATCCATTACAGAGTCTGTGGTCAGTGACCTTTGATATTCCTATTGTAATTGTTTTAGGATACCACAAAACACATCCATATAAGACAGCAAACTTAATCAATAAATGCTGTGCATGTTCTGTCTTTTATTTGCCTTTTATCCTGTTTTTCTTGCTTTTCTTAGGCCTCCTTATTCTCTGAGACATAACAACACTGAAATAACCCTACAATGGCTTCTAAGTAATCAAGTGAAAGGAGGAATCAAACTTATTTTTGTCTTATTTTAAGAAATTTCCCCAGCCACCCCAACCTTCAGCAACCACCACTATAATCAATTAACAGTCATCAACACTATGGCACTATCCTCCACCAGCAAAATGACATGACAGAAGGTTTGGGTGATGGTTGGCATTTTTAAAATTTAAATTTAAAAATTAAGGAATGTGGATTTTTTTGGACAAAATACTGCTGCATACTTAAGGCATAGGTAGATAGAAGATAGATAGATAGATAGATAGAATTTTCATATGTACTGGGAAACCAAAAAAATCATGTGATTGCTTTATTGTGGTGTCCTGGGACCAAACCTGCAATATCACCAAGATATGTCAGAATTTAGCACAGTACCTTGTACAAACTAGGTGCTTAATAAAAGCTTGATAACTTGACTTGGTCAGATATATAATTAGAAAGATTATTTTGACAGCTAAATGAAAGATGAATTGGAGAAGAGAGAATCTGGAAGCAAAGAGATGGACTAAGAAACTATTACGATAATTTAGTAAAAAACTGGTAAGGATTGAATTACTATTATAATAGTATCAATAGAAAACAGAGAGCAGATAACAAAATAATAAGGCATTAGAATTAACAAGATTCAACTAATTTCATAGGAAGTAGAGGTTATAGCAGAAATAAAATCTTTTATGACATGTTTGGGTCGCACAAACTATCAAGAATATAGTGCCCTTCTATTTTAGAGCCATATTTTTTGTTGATTGGTTGTTTCAGGACAAAAGAAATCCTTTTACCATATGAAGAATAA
Source organism: Sarcophilus harrisii (assembly GCF_902635505.1). Lineage (NCBI taxonomy): Eukaryota > Metazoa > Chordata > Mammalia > Dasyuromorphia > Dasyuridae > Sarcophilus > Sarcophilus harrisii. The sequence goes on along the minus strand of NC_045430.1, from coordinate 148,038,367 downwards.
GAACTTGACACATTTACAAACTTTTCAATATATACCAAGGCCACTTTAATCAAATGGTCTTCTCAGCTTCTAAGGTGGAAGGAAGTATTTACAACTGAAAAAACCTCAGCATAGAATTACACACTACCTTTGATAAATAGTATATCATCTTCATTACCAGGCAAGATGCTGTGTTAAATAGCAGTAAAAATAGGCAAGAGATAAACTGTTAAACACGATAATACTTTATTTCTTCAAGAATATTTTGGGTTAGTTCTACTTTGAATTACTACAGTATGTTGACCATAGGAACTCAAAGACCACAAAGCTTATATTGAACCACAGTGCCCCCTGGCCTTCATAATAAAAAAGCCAAACTTTAGTAAAAGAAGACTTAATGGATTTGGTGAATTTTATATATATATATATATGTTTTTATATACTATATATTACTAAATGTAGATACTTTTATATTTACATATATATTTCTATATAAAAGCATTACTATATGATTATTATAGTATATAGTATACAATATATAGTAATTTATAGTTTACTAATATACTACATATATCAATTATATTATACAATCATAATATATTAAATATACTATATTATATATTGCTATATAAAATTATTTATATATAAATAGCCATTTATTATTTAATAAAAGAAGATGATAGATTTGGTGAATTGCTATCTATCTCTATCTCTTTATCTACACATGTGTGTATGTGCATATATATGTATGTGTATGTATATATATATTTATACATAATTAAGCTTAAAAATAGAGAGCTCAGAAATCTTTAGATCATTTGTTCTATTTTGCCTTGAAAAATGTTATGACAATTTGAGAAGCAGCATCAAATAGTCAATTAGGACTCACTCTTCAGGAGTCAAGCAACATGTTATACAACCCCTCAGAGTTCTAGGATTACCTAAAGAACTTAGGCTTCTCTATTGACTTCAGCTCAAGCCTGTAATAGTTGTGTTGTCATTGTTAGTTTCCAAGAACATTTGCCTAATTTGATTTGATCATGTAACATCATTCAGCTTTTATGAAGTGATATTTATCTCAAAGAACAAAGTGTAAGTATTTCTCCTTAACACTTCCAGAGAACTTTCTTCCATACACCACTTCATCCTCTGGGGAAAGTAGACTCAAGGTTTTAGCATCCTTCACTTAAGAGGGGCAAGGAGAGATACAGAGACTTCATATATAGATGCCCTTTTACAGGATCTTATTGCCTCATAAAAGAAAAGGCACTACAGTCTCTCTTATAGCTTTGGCTTTCCAAGCAAAAAGTCAGCAAATGGGACTATAAGACAGTGCCAAAAGTTAACAGGCCTTCTTGAATACATACACACACACACATATATATATATATAGCTAATTAGCAAGCCTCCTCTTCAACATGTATTTAGCCAACCAGAATCAGATACACAATGACATGCATTCTCCATAGTCTCTCTAAAGCACTTCAATCCCACATCATGAATCTCTCACAAGCAAACTCTCTAGGGTCCTCTAGATTTGACATATCTAGAAAGACATTGGCTGAGGTATGTTGTTCATGTGTCAAATCTCCATTACAGCAACCAAGGTTCAAATCATACTTCATATATTCACTAGGAATATGACTGTGAGTTTCAAAACTGTGTCAAGAAATCAAAGAAGAACAATAGGCTTTCATAAAGCCCTCTGGGATTCAAATGGAATTACTTGATACTGTCTTTAAACCCAAACCACTATGGCTCTCATTGATTAGCTAATAATAGCCCCAACTCAAATCTCCCATGTTTGTTGTTTGTGTTTTAAAACTTAGAGTAAGAGTAAATAGTGATTGTTTCTGTTTTGGCCAGAAACTCTGGGAATCTTCCCCTACATTACTGATTATTTTGTGAAGGCCATCTCTTACCTCAATTCTTACCTAGTCTTTAACTATTGGATAGGTGTTAACTCAGATAAACTGAGACTTAAGAAAGACCTTAGCTTAAAAAGGCCAAAGTCTCTCACTGCATCCTGGGTCATCATCAGTCATCCTGGTCTCTGTCTTGCCATGTAACTGATAATTTTGGAGAAGAGATGATTTTGCACAGCTGTTCTTTACTTAAATTCAATTCACTGGCAAGATATAATTGTCCTTGGTCCTCTCATACACAAAGGACCAACAACTGGAAAGGACATTCCAGGCAAGTTGAAGCTGAGAAAAGTACAATTTTGTTTTGTTTTGTTTTCCATTCAGGATTACACTTAACTTTGCTGAGTAAAAGCACTCTAGATTGACGCCTCACTTCTTTGCTCTTCAAAATATAGCGTTCCAAGACTATGATCCTTCAGTGACAAAGCTTCTAGTATTTAAATAGTTTTTCTTATAACTTGCAATATATTTCCTTAGCTTGGGAGCTTTGAAAATTGGCTATAATATTCTTGTAAGTTTTCTTCCTAGGATCTTTCATAAATCGTGTTTGGTGGATTTTTTTTTTTCAATTTCTGTTTTACCCTCTTGTTCTAGAACTTCAGGACAATTTTTCTTAATTTCTTGTAATATTATAACAAGATTCATTTTTCATCTTCTCAGACTCTTCCCTCATTGTAGAGTCTTTAAAAATTATTGAAGACCCCCTCATCCAAAAGTTTTTGCTTATGTATTTTACCTACAGATATTTACTGTATTAGAAATGAAAATGTCTTATTATTATAAAAATAGTTTTGACTTCATGCATCCCCTGAAAGGCTCTTGGGTACTCCCAGGAAGCACCAGATCACATTTTGAGAACACTATATTGTGATCCAGCTACACCAGCCAAACTGGCTGTTCTCCATTTCCTGATTCTTAGACTTTGTGCTGCTGATGCCATCTAAAACATTCTCCCTCCTTCTACCTCTCAGCTTCTTTGGTTTCATTCATAGCTCAGTTCAAATCTCACTTTTCTTCAGTAAGTATTTCTTAGACTGAAGTAGGGGCGGAGTCAGAGCACTGAGAGTGGGAATTGGACTATCAATCCGGTTCTGACAGGGTGGGGGAAGTACAAGACATTCTGATAATTTGGGATTACAGAATGGGGAGAGACACCAGATATTCTAAAATATAAGATCTTTATCCTATCAAACATTCCGATGATGTCATGATTAGGAGGTAGGCGTGGTGTTGCAGGATTGAGCATTACAATTAGGAACTGAGGCAGAACAATTTAGGGAAACTGAGGCAGGACAATAAAAGGGAACTGTGGCACAACCTTACATGTGTATGTATATGGGTATATATATATATATATATATATATATATATATACAAATTTAGATAGATTATTTAGGAAATGTATCAAGATTTCAACTGCTAATGAGATGATGAAGCACAAGTATCAATTAACATACCTTCACAATAAAGTTTTAAACTTTACTACATAAAATATTTTTACCATACAATTTAAAACACTTTCTTTCCTTCACATTCTCTTACATGTTAATTCAAAATAATATTCAATTGTTAAATCAAACAATTAACAAGTATGATTAAGACACTAGGTGACCAAGAGTTAGGAGAATCCAATTTCAAATTCTACCTCAAACACTTTAGTGATCCTGGACAAGCCATTTATCTTAATTTCCTCATTTCTAAAATGGGGATAATAATAACACCTACCTCTTAGAGTCATTGTGTAGATAAAATAGATATTATTCACAAAGTGCTTTGCAAAACAGAGCACTATATAAATGCTATTATTTATAATCTTCTACTGTATGCCAGGTATTGCACCTTAAATATTATTTATCTGTTGGCTGTGAATACACTATTCTAAGTATTATGCCCTCTTTAAAATGTATTAAATTAACTTCTTTTTTTCTTTTTTGCATTTCACCACTTTTATTTTCTCCCTTTCCCCCATGCATGAAATGAACCCTCTTCATAGTTCCACTTTTAAAAAATATTCCTATATCAATACCTCAGTCACCTTCTCCATGATACCTCCTCATTGGCTCAGATTAAAGAGATTCTTTTCTTTCTAGTCCCTTACAATGCATTTACTAATTTTATACCATGTATTGCTTATGTGTTATAATATGTATTGTTAACAATACAACAAATAAGCATTGTTTGTGCATATATCCTATAAATATCTTATAAATTAACTTTTAATATGATTTTTTCTAATATAATTTTATTCTAATAGTTATCTAATCAGATAATTCTAATAATTATATAAAATTATTCTAATAATAATCTAATAATTATAATTTTGAATGCTTATAAAAAAGTAATTGAGGAAAAAAACCAGCCAGCCATTGAAGTGAAAAAGTTAACAAAACTGCACTTTTTCAACCCAATACAGTGTTAATTTGATTCTGGTATTGAACATTTTGTACTTTACTATACAAATCACTTCACTGTAGAAATATGTTTATTATATTTCTTTATTACTTTATTTTTTTCCTTTTTAGCGTGCCTTTTTAAATAAACCTACCTTGTTTTATTTCTCTGAAATCAATTTGAATTGAGATATCTCAAAAATATTAATGTATTCAAAGTTGTATTTAGCAAATTCGCAACATTTTTTATGCAGTAAAAATTGGTAGAGATAGTCTTCTGTAGACAGAAAAAGTTCACAGTGCTTACTGCATGTGTTTCTGGGAAATGTAGTCTCAAATATTTGTTCAAGAAATGTAGAGAGGAAACACAGAAAGAGATGAAATGCTGAGTGCAATTCAAAGGCAAACGAAAACAAAAGTGAGGAACAGGGCTAGAGAGAAAGGGTAAAAACCTCAGATTACACTGCCTTTTTCATTCACGCTCTTCCCCTTTAGCAAGGACAGATGCGCAACCTAATTGTTGTTCAAGTAGTTTATTTGTTATTTTTAACCAGTACCAAACCTAACTGATTAGATATAACTGCAAGGTTATGTGATTCATTATTAATGTACCATGAGCCTCAAAGCCCATTTGATGTGAGTTTTCTCATTGATAGTGATTGATTAATTAATATTCAAAGCTTGTGTGAGAGGTAGTTGTTGACAACTAAGAAGAGCAGCTTTCATCTTCAAGAAAGAAGATAGATGTTCCAATTTCCCTTCTACCTGAAATTAGAGAAATTAGAGAAAGAGAAGTTCTTTTGAAAAGAACCTACCATGTACAGGAGGCAGCACTTAGATCACCTCTCAATTCCCAATTTACTATGCTGGAAACATTAGGGCATTTCCCCTTGGATAAGATCTGGACTCTTCTTGGAAGAGTTCAGTTATCTCACTTTTAATGGAAGAGCTCCTTCACTTTGTGTATTGTCCGATATATATTCTTATAATATGGTGTATATTCTTATTATGCTCATTTCTGTTTGAATAAATAGGTTTATTATTTGTTGTTTTCATTATGGAACTGGCATCTAGTTGGAAGGAGGTCGATTTGACCACAGCTTGAACCTAAAAATTACATCACCCAAATTAACAGTATTTAAGGAAGAAGATATAATTCTAGAATGATACCCCCTGAATAGGACCAGGTAGAGATTTCTCAAAAAATCTATGAGAGTAGGTCAGACTAGACTTAAGTCTCATGATCCCTATTCCCAGAGCCTGAAGATCAGACCTGGACCCCAGATTGCAAGAAGTCACATGATCTCTACAGGCCAGACCCTAAGTCAGCGGCAGGAAGTGACATGACAACATGGTCAACATTGGTGACCATTGGTCAAGGATGGTTACTTCCTTTTAGTCTATCCAATGAAAAGCTTGGGTCTTTTGCTATTTACATCCTGACAAATTTCTGACTTTTCAGGTCCATGAGCACATGCTGGGAGCTGGGATGTCTCCTGGATGTGCTTGGGCCTCCCCCTGCAGGGACTAAATAAATGTTTTCTCTTTATACCTGAAGATGTCTCTGATTAATATGGGAAAGGGGGTCTAGGACCAGCTCTCCACACTCCCCCTCTCTCTGAGGAGAATGTAAAGGTCAGCCACTGGCCTCAACCTCTTGCTTCTCCTCCTGACAGTATTCAAAGTTGCTCTTGAAGAAGGAAAGGGTGAGAAGATTTCACAGGTTCACTTTCACTCTGTGTGAAAAAAGGAGGAAAAGAGAAAGGAGGCAGTGAATACCTTATTATACATGTAAGCATTGTGACAAAAAGGACCAATTTTTCTGTCTGAATATTAAGGGAAGAAAGAATTATTTTCTTTTTCTACTCCCCTCTATCTAGGTTCCTGAGAGAAAGAGAAAAGAAAAGAAACAGAAATGTGGTGATTTGGACTATGTCTTGAAGGAAATTAGTGATTCTAAGAGGTACAGAGGAGGAGGGAAAGGATTCTTGGTATGGGGGAGACAACCAGCATAAAAGTATAGACATATAAAATGTGTGAGGAATAGTAAATTGATTAGTATTGTAGGCTTTTAGAGTACATGGAAGGGAATAATGCCTACTGGAAAGATAAGATGAGGGTACATTTGTAAAAGGAGATTTTCTGCTCAGTTTATCAAAGAAAAACATCTTGGAAAGAACACAATAAGTAATGTAGGATAAACTTCACATATTAGAACCATAACTACATTTGGACTTATCGTTGATTTCCTATTTTGAATCTCCTCTACCCCTTTACATTTTTGCTTATTCACTGACTGACTGCAGTTTCTTTAAAGGAAGAAAAGAGGAAAAATAAAGAAAATCTTTCATTTAACCCTCTGTGTAGCTTTCTTGGAGAAAAGAAGCAAATAAGGTAATTCTGGAGTATGTAACTGAACATCAATCGGTGGCCTAATGAATCATTCATATAACATACTCTAAAAACAAACAAAAAAGAAATTTAAAAATAATGAACATGTGTTAAAGTCTTTTAATAAACTCATTTGTTTGGTTAAACTCAAAAACCCTTATATTTTCCCATTCTTTCCACCTTTTAGACTTCAATAAAAGCAGTGACAATTTAAGGGATGCGCAGAATAGTTCTGAGTAGCTCCCTCAACCTCACAAATAAAAAGCTTATTTGAGGCTTAACTGTTTATGTTTGTATTATGAGAGATTTATTCCTTTCTTATTTCTGTCTACTATTTTGTCAAATGAATCCCTGCAAGATTCCATTAGCTTAAAAGTAGTAGGATAGAATATTTTGTTGGCCTGGATATAAATGAGTGTCTTCAGTGCTCTGCAGGTATAATTTCTTAACATTCAGTTTTCTTGAGTGTACTCAAGAATTGTACTTAAAGTATCCCCCTCTACATTGTACTGGACAAGTGGTCATCCAACATATGCTTGAATATGTCTGCTGAGAGATAACTTATTATCTCTCAAGGTAGCCTATTCCACTTATGTATAGCTTTAATTGCCAGGAAGCTATTTTTTTTTCTTTTAACCTAAATTGAGATGAAATTTCATCTCTGGAACTTCTAATCAGAGTCAAACAAAACAAGACTTACACTTCTTCCACATGACAGCTTACTTGAATATTCATTATGTTTTACTATACTTCCTATTCTACAGGTTAAATTACTCTGTTACTCAGTCTATGGACGAGATAAGGGCTTTCATTGTTTTATGGATAATTCTGGAATATCCAGAAAATACTCGATGTCTTTCCTAAATCTGACACTCAGAGCTGAATACAATACTCCAAAAAGTGGCCTGAACAGAAAAAGATTATAGCAGGATTCTTTCCTCTCATGTTCTGGCCAGAATTTCTCTCTCAATGCAGCTTAAACTCCATTAATATTTTTGGCTGCTATATCATACTGATGATTCACATTGAGTTTGTAGTACACTAAAATCCCTCAGATTCCCACCCTATATTTGGTTGTCATCTAACTATGTCCCCTTTTTATTGTGTTTGTGAAGTGACCTTTTTTTAATCCAAGTGTAAGAATTTACATCTGTCACTATTAAATTTATTATTATTTCATTTGATCTATCTTTATAACCTGTCAAGATCTTTTTTGGATCCTGTGATTTAATGTATTAGCTATCCCTCCCAGAATTGTGTAAAGTACAAATTTCTACCAGACAGAAGAATGTTGAAGCTGAAAGATATCTTGGTGATCATTTATTTCAACCTTCGTATTTGACAGATGAAGAAACTCAAGCCCAGAGAAGTGAAATTACTTGATCAAGATCATATAAGATGGGTAAGAAGATAAAAACAAATAATGGGAATTGGTGAAACTATACCTCAAAATTAGAAAAATATGAAGATAAAAATCAGTTGATAAATGTACTACATTAATATGCAATGCATGATTATACAATGAGAAACTGGCCAAGAGTCTTCAGAACATGCTCAGACTCTCCCCTCTTGGTAAGTTATACTGTGCAATTCCCTTCCTGCTACAAATTCCACATGTGAACCTATTCCAAATTGGTCAAACTATTTCCCAGTATGGGTGACTTTGGTGCTTTGGTAATTGATTGAGGAACATAATTGTATCCTTACAAAATATTTGAATGGATAATCTCTTTCTTTCTTAGAGACTTCCAAGTGAGAAGGATTGCTGTGATGATAGGGATGGAGGAACAGAAGCAAGCTTTTTCCTTCACCCAGCTGCAACATGAGCATCAGTGTCAGTTCTGATTCATTTTTCTTGATCTTTGGTAAATGAGTATCCTTATATGGACACTTTTCTCTTATCTCCAATCCTGCCTCTCAGGACTTTTCTACTCCTTCCTTCATCAGTTTTCTTGCCCTAGAGATGCCTAAGCCCTTGCTGTCATCCCCTCCTTTGATTGGGAATTTCTGCTAGGGAGCTGTCATTCAAAGAAATGTCTAGTCAATCCATAATCACTTCCCTCTTGGCTCTATTCCTGACTCTCCAGAACTTTCCACCTAGCCCTTACATGTGTATCCTTTCCCTCATTCTCCAATTTTCTTTTTTCTATAATACATTTCTTTATTGATATATAAGCTCCTTCCTTCCTCTCTTTCTTTCTCTTTCCAACCTACTTGACCCAGAGAGCAATGGGTTGGCCAATCTTGTTGTACAATTACCTATATAAGGTCCCTTCAGCTGACATCCAGCTTTTCTTCCAATCCAAGGACATTTAGACTGCTGCTCTTGTCACTGGAATAGGAAAGAGTAGCCTGTAAGATTGGTCCTAAACTTTACAAAATAAGCAGCTAGCTACACTGTGGTATTTGAAGAATGACACAAAGTATTAGACTTAGTGACTTTCCAGAAAATCTAAAATAGGGATTGTAGTTTCTACTAAGGTATTACTTCCAGGAGGCCACTGGTAAAATGGCAATATAGTAAACAGGAAAGAGTACCTAACCCTCTCCAAACAACAATGCATTTTATCAGAGTAGCTATCTAGAACCATAGAAATCAAAGAAAAGAACCTTGTATTCCTGCAATATACACAATATTGTGCATTGGGAAGCCACACAATAGACATTTAATGTATACTTTGTCAGGGGACAATGGGGAAGGACTGAAAAGGTCCTAGAAGATGAAGTGCTACCTGAGAAGGCCAGGAAACAGATGGGGAACTGCAGTGGTAGACTATGTCTCTGTTATTTAAGGTTTTAGTACCTCTAGAATCAGAGTATGTATATAAATAGAAAAGTGCCGTAAAAGTCAATTTCCTCATGATCACCAGAGGAAGTAAAATCTAGAATCATTAGGTAACTTGCTCATGATCATATAGCTAGTTATAAACTGATGAGCCAGCCCTCAAGTCCAAGTATCCTGCTGCCAAATCAAACATTTTACCCATTAAATCATGAGAAAGAATAAGGGCACCTAGTATTCTGGTAGAGAACAATGAAGATAAACTCTGCCAATTTCACAGTTTTTCCAGGAGCTTGCTAGTGGATTATGTTTCTATTTCTATAATTATAAAATCTTAGAAAAATGTAGATTTCTAAATGTAAAGCAGAAAAAGTCCTAAAAGGTCATCTGGTCTGACCCTTTCATTTTATTGATAAAGAATATTAAATCTCAAAAAAAAAAATTAAATGAACTGGCTAAAGTGACACAAATGGTGAGTGACAAAACTGGGTCTCCAAATCCAGCATTCTCTCCTTGGCACTGTGCTGTCACTTGCTATTCTCCTATATGCTAAGGAGCTTTTGATTACAGTCTCACACTACAAAAGAAGCTTGGAGTGTTCCACCTCAGTCAGGAATAAGCCACAGTATGAGTGCTCCTTCTAAGTCTGGGTATTCTTTGCCTATTGCTGCTGTAGCTGAAGCACTGCCATAACCACTGCAGAGGTACACGGGGAGGAATCTTACTGATAATAGGATGGGGGGGGGGACCCAACACTAAAGAGGATGCAGAAGGAGGTTGAGGCATTCACACTTCATGGTACAACAAGGACAGAGCTTAGGATTGAACACATTTTTGTAGAGTTTCACTATATTAAGATCATAAAAATAATTTGCATTGATAACTAGCAGTTTTCCAGTTTCTAAAATTCTGGATTTTAAGCTAAACTTTTTTTGGCATAGCTAATTATTTTGCTTATTTTGTCCAAAAACAAACAGGCAAATCAATTCCTTAGAAGACAAACTAAGCCAAAACTGTTTTTTAATTAGAAATGTCACTAATCCTTCCATTTAGTTAGAATGAAATTGAATTTCATTTAGGGAAACAGAAAAAGATAAGATTTTACAGCATCTATTATGTGCCAGATACTGTGCTAAGCATTCTGAAAATATTCTTATTTGATTTGTAGAGAAAAATGTCAAGATTTTTATAATTTACTTCCTGTGGTAGTATATCCACTTGTCTTACTAAATATCATTTTTGGAATACCAATAATTAAATGAATATTTATAGAAAGCTAAAAAAAAAAAAAAACTATGACTGTAACGACCACCACAGCAGAAACAAAAGAGCAATAAAGTGGACTGAGCCACTTTTAAATTTTCTTTGCCTTACTGATTGTCATTGCCTATGGGTGAGGAGTCTCAATTCTTGGTGAGGCTAGTCCTCTAAAAATGGACAGTGTCTTTGCTGCATTCTATCTTGAGAACTCTCTAGTATGGGAAAAAAAAAGAAAAAAAAGAAACTTCCAAATCCAGTGATGTTCCATTGGGTCATCTCTATGCCAAAATGATGTGTTAGGGTAGTTCAGATCATGACAGATCTGACACAATAAAATAGTAAGCAAGTCACAATCAAATTAATCAATTTAGTAATCTAAATAGTGAGCTAGCATATCTATTTAAAAAGATGTAGAACTATATTGAGACGTTAAATATGTTTAATTAATAAGTTTCATATGCATCAACAAAAACAAATAAACCCTAAAATAAAATCTCACATAAAACACTTAATATAAAATACCACACATTTTAACACAACCAAAATTATAAACATCAAACAAAAACTTACTTTGTCTCTCCTGTCTCTCCTTCTAAATTCTATCACCTTTGGCTTTTTCTTTTATATATATATTTAAGAAGTTGTGTGTATGATCATCTGGTTTTGTTGAGCTCTTTTTAACCTTACTTCATAGGAGCTTCACTTGTACTCTTCATATTTATCAGTTTATGATACTATATTTACTTAAATTAATTACTCTCATTTAGTAAGCCATGATTTACTCATTGGACACATAGATTGTTTCTTGTTTTTTACTGTTGCAAATAAAGTAGCTATGAACATTTTGCATAGGTAGGTACCTTTTTAATTTTTATTATTCTTTTAGGACTGAGTCCTAGCAACTGAAACTATAAGTCAAAAGGGGGGATCATTCAGGGGAAATATATTGCTCTGCAGTTTAGAATCTGACCAAAAATTTAATACTATAGCTCCACCAAAAATGAATTTTATCCTTTTGCTTTAGCAAATTAAATGCCTTTTTAAAAACAAACAACATGTGATAAGCATAATAGGATCGTGCACTCACTATATCATTTAACTAATTATATGATTATAAATATATAGTCTATTATGTAATATTGCTTATAAAAGACTGCCTACTCCCTTATCATTAGAGATGGCCTTGATGTGTGGGTGTATAAATAGAAAAGACAAAGAAGTCAAAACTTATTTTCTCAAATGTTGTTTTTTTTTTTTTCCTTGGGGAGTAGTAATAATAAGGTCTGAGATATTTTCCATGGCTCTTCAATATCTTCCCTTCCTTCAAATACCTGGAGAATCATTCCATTAGTCCCCCCACAACTATATAAAATTACTATAATTGTGTTGTTACCTTTTCTTTCATTGGAAACTTCTTTAAATAGATTAAAATGGAGTTACCTGCATGCCATATTTTTTTCTTATTTTATTCATTCTGTTAACTCTCAGTTATTTTGAACTTTTCTCTAATTTATATGATTTATACATATGATTTTTTAATGACTCCCACTTCAGGCATAAGTAATTTCTTGTCTATTAGAATATAACATGATAAATATCTATTAAATACTTACTAGTTGCCAGGTACTGTACTAGACACTAGGGATACAATTAAGAAAGACAGTCCTTGGCCTAAAGGAACTTCCAATCTAATGAAAATAATACACAAAAGAAAAATCAAAGGTGGGGGGATGGTGAGCATAAGAGGGTACTTGGTGAGGGACATGATGATTAATGTACAGTGAAAACCAAACAGACCAGCTAGTAGCAAACGAAGAAATAGCTGTGATTTTGAGTCCCTGATGAAGGAAGGTTAAAGAAGCTTTTTGCTCTATCCTCTGGCACTCAAATCCTAGGGAAAGAAGCAAATGAGGATATTGATGAGGGATGCTTTTCAAAGCTCAAATGTTTTCTTGGTGATAATTCTGGTGTGGAATGATCATGATGGAGTCGAAATCAAGGACAAGACCTGGTGCCAGATGAAGGATAATATAAAATATTATCAGTTTCATTTTTGTAAAGCTATCCAGTGATTGCCATGTCTAGTACCTTCTGATTATTGAAATAGGTAATCATGATATATAGATACCAAGTATCTATGGGTAGTCCATAACCTCTTTTATTTCTCATTTCTAATCTGTATTTTCCAATGTACTTGTCCACCTTTGCATAGAATACCAAAGTATATTTTAATTTAATTTGGAGGGTTTTTTTTAATTGAGTGCTTCAGATAATTTTACTTCCTCTTCATTCTTTTCAACAGATGTTGATGCATAAGCTTCAATTATTTTAATTGTAGTCTTTTGGAAAATACTTATGAGTAAATGTCTGATGAAATTATGTTTCTCATAGCCATAACATACACAATAAAACCAACTCAAATTTTCTTTATTTGCTTCTCTGAGGAGAGCCCTAAAGTCAGCTATCCATTTAGCTATATTTTTTTGTCTTCTCATTTCACTTCTAGAAAAAAAAAAGTCAGCATTGACATCATTAACTTCCTCTAGTACAGGGATTTTTAATTTGGGTTACATGGATAGATTTCATAGAGTCCATGAACTTGGATGGGAAAAACTATATATATATATATATATATATATATATATATATATATATATATATAATTAACTTTTAACTGATTTAACATTTCCTTTAATCATTCTGAGAAAGTTTCCATACATTCTATAAGATTATCTAAGATCCTTGACACAAAAATGTTGGAAGCCTTCTTTAAATAGTTTGGCCACTTACTAGTTGCTGTTCAAGTACCTCACAATAAGAATAATAACATCTAAGTTTCTATTAATAAATGATGTAAAAATTATGTGATTCTTTGAGCTCCCTGCTTCCTTCTTTCATTATTCTGCTAATTGCTGAAGAAGCAAAAAAAGAACTACACAGGCCTAAAAGCCCTTTTGTATTTTAATTTGTTTCACAGGTTTCTATGGCAAAAGAATCCATTATCAAATGGAGAAACTAGTGGTAACAAACCTCACTGAACTGAACTATAGCTTTTCTGGAAAAGTAAAGCAGTCCATAGGTTCTTACATATTTGAACATTTAAAAGTAATCTTTCAGAGGCTACTAATAGTGCAAGAGATAAGAATGCTGGGCCTGGAATCAGGAAAGCCTTGAGGGCAAACCTGGTCTCTGACATTTGCTAGCTGTACAACTTTGGACAAGTCATTTACCTCCTGTTTGCCTCAGTTTTCTTAACTGTAAAATGGAATCTACCTGCCTACCTAGCACCTACCTCCCAAGGTTGTTGTGAGGATCAAATGGCATAATATTTATAAAGTGCCAGGTACACAGTGCTATATGCGTAATAATAACAATGATAATTATTATTTTTGAACAAAATAAAACCAACTAAAATTTGTGTTTTGCTAAAAAAAAAAAAAAAAAAAAAAAAAGGTTTCAAGAACCAATAAACATCTATACCAAGCTGAAACAATTATTAAGAGCCTAAAATTCTTTTTTTTTTAAGAGAAAAAGTTTTTCAAGTAGAAGCTTTATTATATTTGGAAATTTGCACAGTTTTCAATGATTCTAAGTTGCCTGATACCACAAATTCATCTCTTTGATGTCAATGTCTTTCCAGTAATGATATATAACCATGAATTCTGCATTCCCCAAAGAAGTAAAGATTACCAAAAAAATTAAAAGTACAAATGATGTAAAGGTAATGGTGGACATACACAGTATATATATAGTTTGTTACTTGACAGTGAGCCAATAGAGGAAAAGCAATATCAAGAAAGTAGGAAAAAAACTGGAAGAGTGATAAAAATGGTATTATGGAAAGAACACTGGTTTAGAAACAGATCAGTGAATTCTACGCCCAATTCTACTATTATTGCCATGATATTGCAAACAAGTCACTTAATATGAGTGCTTATTTCATGCTGAATCTCCATGAAAATGTAAATTTGGCTACTTAATATTCTTTTAACAGTATTCTATTAGGGGCATATATTGTCAATGTATAGTTTTCATTTGGATGAATCTTCAATAGCATCAAATCTTATGCCTATGAACTTATATTTGAAATTGACAACATAAATCAGGTAAAATTTGCCTCCTGTTTCCAACTTTATAGTGTGTTTATTGCTCAATTAAGTTAGGGGCTTTCTAGTCCTAGGATACTAACACATTAAAGTAGCATTTCCACTGGCATTTAATTATTTTCAAATAAACAATTAGCCTCTAAGCACATTTTAAACTTACTATCACCTAATAATTTAAGGCTAAAATCATTAAGTTTGGAAGAAGAGGTCGACATATCAGAGAATCTAGGAAATACTGCTGATCGTTAGTGGCATTAACAATTAAAATAACTAAATAAGTCAATTTAACTTTTTTTTGTAATTAGTTTCCCTTCTTGACACTTGAGTACTATTATATCCAATTAGATTCCACAAATATTTATTAAGCATTTATGTGTAAGGCACTATTCTAGCAAGTGCTATAAAGCTTAAATACATGTTTTCTACCTACAACCCAATTAGGGTATAAGCCACAAATAAGGGTAAATATAACCTACAATATTAAATGATGAATATACCAAAGAGTTGCAAAAAAACCTTTCCAAAGTCTGAAGGAGAAAGTTATTATGAACCTGAGGGATCAGAAGCCTTCACAGAAATGGAAATATGTATTTGAATTGGACTTTAAAGGATACATATGAATTAATAGATGAATGGTTTGCATATGTTGTGGGGATATGTCCATGCCTTTGAACAAAGGCATGTTTGGAAAGAAGGGAGAATACATTTTGGATAATAAGATAGGCCGTTCTAAATGGAGTGTGGAGAATATGGAGGGGAATAATATGTGATGAGGATGTGAAAGTTAATGTGACAATAGCTTATTTAGTTCCATGCAAAGACATTTTAACTTTATTCAGAAATAAATACAGAGCTGCTAAAGATTTTTGGAGCTGATTTATGCATAAGAAGGATTATTCTGAGTGATATGAAGCAGGGATTAGAAAAGGAAGAGAAAAGAAGAAAACCTAGTAGGAAGCTATGACAGATAGGTGATAATAGAGGGAATGGAGAGGACATAGGGAGAAGATGTGCCACAGAAATGAAATGGGAAAGAATTAGTAATTGAATGGATATGAAATGTAAAGGAAATGAGAGTCAAAGACAATTTCAAAACTATGAACATAGAAGACATGATGAATAGTGGTACTATTGATAGAAATAGAGAAATAAAAGATTTTTTGGAAAACAAATTTGTTTAGACAGGAAGCTTTTTTTTTTTTTTTTTTTGGTGTTTAAAGTGTCAGTCCAGGTGAAGGGGTCATGAAAGTTACTTGAGAGCAGGTTGGAAGTTCTGAAGGTAGATGAGGGTAGAAGATATGGATCTGGATCTCAACTGCATAGATAAATAATGCTGAAAATACAAACATTCAATAGCAAATATTAAAGGACTATAAGAATAAGGAATAATTGTGGGTAGAGTATTCTAGTGGAGAAAATGGTTTCTAAGTGTTAAAGTTCATTAAAGTAGGAATGCTTCTTGTCACCAAAAAGAAGTGAATAATGATTCTGAGTTCTGGAGATGGGGAGGGAAGCTCAAATAAGTTGTTCTAAAGGTTCTCAGGGAAATAAGAAGCTATATTATTTAAGTGCTGGATTGTCTAAATAGGGTCAGAAGGTGAAGGTAAGAGATTTGTAATAAATAACTCTAGTAGAAAAGTCTGCATGTCAGATTTTCAGGGAATAATTCTATAATAAAACTAAATTGTGTATTTACTTCAAAGCTGCAAAATGTTGAAAGTAACTAAAATTATATTTCTCACATAGTTACTTTGCAAAGTAAAAATAAATACTTGAAAAGCTTCCTGTCAAATTAGGAGGTAGAAGGAAGAAAAATTAAAAGAGGTCCTGAGGATTTATTTGTTTTGTGCAGATTTTAGAGGGTGCAATGAAATGGTTTAGGTATAGGAACTGAATTAAAACATACATATCAGTCCAAAAGATATGTTTTGTGTACAGAAATCTCCAAGAAAAAAAATCAGTATATCAAAAAGCAATTTTTAAGTGCAAATTATTTGAAGGCACTGTCCTAAGTGCTGAGAATACAAAGAAAAGCTAAAATACCCCCTTCCTCGATGAATTCATATTTTAATGGTAGAAACAAGTAAATAACTAGGAAAAAATAAGAAATATACAGAATAAATAGGAAGTGATCAAGAATGGAAGGCATTAGTAGCTTGAGAGATTGGCAAAGACCTTCTGAAAAAGGTGCAATTAAGCTAAGTCTTGAAGAAAGCCAGGGTAACAAAGATGCCAGAAATGAGGAATGAAAACATCCCACTCATAGAAGATAATCCATATAAAGGCATAGAGATGGAAGGTTTCTTGTGGTAGTAACAAATGGATCAGGGGAGCATATGTAGGGGAATTAAAGTGTAAGACAGGAAAGACAGGAAACGATGGGGCAATGAAATATTTAAATGATAAACAGAAGACTATGTTTGAACCAAAGATAATTGAAGAGTCATAATGTTTTGAGTAGGTTAGTCCATATGGTCAGCTCTACACTTTAGAAAAGTTATTTGGGCAACTGCACAGAAAATGCATTGCAGTAGGGACAGAAGTGAAGCAGAGATATCAATTAAAAAGCAATTGCAATAGTCTGAGTAAGACATGATGAGAAGTTGAACTAAAACAATAATTATGTGATTAGAGAGAAGGAGATGTTTATAAAAATAACAGGAACAATTGATATTTACATAGTGCTTTAAGATTTACAAATTGTTTTACATGTTAACTCATTGGATTCTCAAAGAATTCTGGGAAGTTATATTATTATCCCCATTTTAGAGATGAAAAAATTGATGTACGTAGAGATGTGACTTGACCAAGATTACACAAATACGTGTTTGAAGGAGGATTTAAACTCAGGTCTTCCCAAATCCATGTCCTGCATTTCACCCTCTCAGTCACCTACTTGTCTATAGGAGAGATTTTATAAAGCTAGGGACAATGAGATTTGGCACTTGGCATATAGGATGAGACTATGGAGTTGAGGATAAAACCAAGGTGGCAAGCGTAGGTGACTGATAGAACAGGAGCACCCTTGACAGTAATATAAAAATTTGAAAAGGGGAAACTTGAAAGTGAGAAGAGAGATAATGAGTTCTATTTTGGACATATTAATTTTGAGTTATCTGAGGAACAAATCTGTAATGTTCTTGGGTTGGTTTTCTGGTGGTCTCTAGGAGTAATCTTTTTTTCAGTTCAGTAATCACCAGAAGAGTAGCCAAGGGTTAAAGTCCAAATTCTTTATTTTCTTCCTGGGGCTGGGCAGCTTTCTGGAGAGTCTTTCAGACTGGCCTTGGTCTCAATGGAGAAATGCAGGAGGAGAGCCTGCCACCAGGAGCCCGACTAAAGGTGAAAATGAATCTGAGTCCAAGGGTTTGTGCTTCAGTCTCCAGTCTGCTTGTCTTTTTTAGCTCTGAATGAATCTGGCTAAGGCTCCTAGTTTATATGCTCTACACTGAGTATAAACCAATCATTATATTACTAGGAAACCATTATTTGTTGTAGGATTAAATCAATCATACTGAACTTAGAGAACGATAAAGCACAATGCTAAACTAGATAACCATTGTTTCATCAATTCCACTTAGCACCTTGTAAGAATCTTTGTTTCAAGTTCAGAGTTCTGGCCCATAACACAAATCCAAAATGTCCAAGAGACAGTTGATGATATGGGACTAAAACTTAGGAGGAGTATTATTAAAACTGACTGTATAGATTTGAGAATCAACTTAATAAATGTAACTAAATCTATTAGATCTGATAAATTCACCAAGTGGGAGCTTAGAGGGAAAGAAGGAGGCCAAGGAATAACCCTGCAAGATACCAGTGGTTAACAGGAATGGCCAGGATGAAGATCCAGAATAAGAATTTGAGAAGTAGTCATTTTGTAATGCCTTGGTTTCCCTGAATTATTATGCTATGTCCTGAATAAAATTACTATTGCCACCCCCCTTCCTTACCCCATTAAGCTCTGGCCATTCTTACATTCCAGTGAGCCATAAAATTCCTGATCTCAAATGTCTGGGTATTGCTCACTGTCTCCTGCCCTAGACTCTCTGTCTCCTGTTCCCAATCTACTTGACTCCCATCATATCAGGCCTGGAATTATGGCTTGTCCACTTACCCAGTGTTCTGCCCCCCCTCCTGCCTTTGTTTCCCTGATAGCTGGAGCCCTATAAAAATCTCTGGAATTCATCACTCAGTGCTGGATGCTTTGAGACAAGAGTCCCATTCAATCAGCTGGCTTCAGCTAGCCCAAATTCTCCACTATTAAAATATTAAAAACCTCTAACCCATCTTGCTTCAATTTCTCCAGCATTACATTTTTGGAGGCCCCCATGAGATGAGATCTGAGAGCAAGATCAGAGATTAGAGAGTAGCAGGCCTCAGCCAGAAGCCTGGAGCCAGCTGGTCCTAGACTCTTTTAGGGAAGCCAGCATCTGGTTTCTTCCAGAATCCTATGGAAAGAGCAGTTCCAGCCACAGCAAGAACTCACTGCCAACACCTCTTGTTTCAGGTACAGTGGAGAATCTAGTTTGAAATCCTCCGGAGGTGAGTTTTCTGTTCTGGTTGCGTGCTAACACTTTGGATCCCCAGATATAATTGGACTGAGGAAGGAGCCACACAACTCTGGGAAGTGCTAATGGGATGCCATGTGGTACTATTTGGTATGGGTTCCTTTGGACACGAATCTAGGTGCTTTTTAAAATCACTATTTGGTCTGGGTGTCTTTGGGCACAAATCTGGGCACCATTAGACACAATTTGGTTCTGGGTATTTTTTTTATATCTGGGCACTCTCTGTGGAGGCAGGGAACACACCAGATCGGAGTTTGGAAGCCTAATTAATCTTTGAAAAAGCTCAATTTGGGTTTCTGGGAGGAAGAGATAGTCGACCTAAAAACTCCCCTCACAGCATTCCTGATATATCAGGAATTTGCCCCTTTGTATTTGTTAAATGTTGTGTCTGTGCAATCTGTGTTTGTGACTTGTCTGTCTATTGTCTTGATTTAAGGAGTTCTGTTAAGTTATAAGAAGAGTGATTGAGGAATTTGGTAATTGGCAATCATTTCAAGATTGCAAAGGTGTTAAGTATACAAAATGCTTTATGAGAAGTTTTTTTTAACTTTTTATTGGACTTAATTGTAACCTGTTTGCACTAATTTGAAAAAAAAAGGGAACAGAAGAAGCTTGGATGCTTTTAAAATCTGGCAGAAATGCAATCTTTTTGAAAGTCTTTCAGAAGAAAAAAAAAGGGCAATAAAACCTTACCTGAACCAAGTTGCAGCTCTGAATGAGGGAAGGTAAGAGAGAGAACAAAAGAAGCTGATGTCAATTGCTTTAAAAAAAAAATTCTGGCAAAGGAATAGTCTTCTTATCTAGTCTAACTTTTGAAAACCAGTTTAAAGTGTGTGTGTGTGCATGCATGTATGTTTATGTCTGTGTATGTCTGTGTATATATGTGTGTGTGTGTGTGTGTGTGTGTGTGTACCAAATAGTAATTCAATTTGTCTTCAACATTTAATTAGAATTTATGGAAACTTACTTAAGTGGGGAAAAGGATATGGCTTATTGGTCTATTGAATTTTGGGGTCTTAGTTTTTATTTAAAGTGGTATTGTGATTCTGAAATTGTGGGAGATAATTACTATTGCCTCGTGCATGTTAAATCTGTTTATTCTGGGTATAAGATCTTAGGAATTTGTTTGAATATTGAACTTTTACTACTGAAAGAAAAAAAATAAAGCTATATTTGATTTGATTCACTTTAAAAATACCCTATTAAAACAAAGTCCTGATAACTTATCTGAAGAGGTCACATATCCCTTAATTAAATGAAACATGTTACCTTCTAAAACATATATTGGGTAATTTGTAAACATTATAAGTTATGCTTTAAAATTTTGTCAGCTCAGTTTTCAGATGAAGAAATTAAAATTATTTCTAAGCGTGTGAGAAGGTGCTCTAAATCATTATTGATCAGAAAAATGCGAAGTAAGACAATTCTGAGATACCACTATACATCTCTCAGATTGGCTAAGATGACAGGAAAAAAACAAGGATGAATATTGGAGGAGATGTGGGAAAACTGGGACACTAATACATTGTTGGTGGAGTTGTGAATGGATCTAGCCATTCTGGAGATTTGGAACTATGTTCAAAAAAAGTTATCAAACTGTGCATATTCTTTGACCCAGCAGTGTTTCTATTGGGCCTATATACCAAAGAGATCTTAAAGGAAGGAAACGGATCCACATGTGCAAAAATTTTTGTGGCAGCCCTTTTCATAGTGGCAAGAAACTGGAAACTGAGTGGATGCTCATCAGTTGGAGAATGGCTAAATAAGTTATGGCATATGAATGCTATGGAATGTTATTGTTCTATAAGAAATGATCAAGAAGATGATTTTTAAAAGGCCTGGAGAGACTCACATGAACTGATGCTAAGTGAAATGAGTAGAACCAGGAGATCACTGTACACAACAACATCAATATTGTACAAGGATCAATTCTGATGAACATGACTTTTTTCAAACAATGAGATGATTTATGCCAGTCCCAATGATCTTGTAATGAAGAGAGCCATCTACACACAGAAAGAGGACTATAGGAACTGAATGTGGATCACAACATAACATTCTCACTCTTTTTGTTGTTATTCAACTGCATTTTGTCTTCTTAGTCATTTACTTTCTTTTTTTGATCTGATTTCTCTTGTGCAATAAGAGAATTGTATAAATGTGTACATTTATACATATTGGATTTAACATATATTTTAACATGTTTAACATATATTAAATTGCTTGCCATCTAGGAGAGAGGATGGAGGGAAGGAGGAGAAAATCTGAAACACAAGGCTATGCAAGGGTCAGTGCTGTCAAATTATCTGTGCATATGTTTCGAAAATAAAAAAGCTTTATTAAAAAAAAAGTCAGCTCTGTTGAACATGTGTATGAGCTTTATGAAGTTATTTAGCTGTTCACAATATTGTGAATCTTAAAAGTTTTGAATGAAAAGAAAACAAAGGAAAGGAGAAAAGAGATGATTTTATGTAAATGGGATAAGAAAGATTGATTTGCAGAAATAATTGACGGTTCGAATGAAATATCTTTTTAGAATATCACATGAAAAAGTCTTCATTTTGTTTAAATAATTTTAGTTGGTGTGGATGTTAAAATTTGAAATGACTACATGAAATTCCTATCCATTTTGTGATGGGTTATGTTTTGTTTATTTGACTATCATTTGTTGAAAACTGTGAAATTGATAATTAAGTAGGGGTTATCATAATATGATAACCTTAAAAATATAATGTCAAAGATTATTGATTTGATAGGTTGTTAGAGAGAAAAGGGAAAAGCATGTTGGAATTGGCAGGAGAGAGATATGGGATGTGATACAGGGAGATAGTGTTGGAAATTGAGAGAGGGAGAAAGCATGTTGAAAAGGGGGAGAAGAGTTAAGTTGGACAGAAAGAGGCAAATCTTTTAGTGGAAGGAACTTTCCATTTTGTTTAGAGAAAGAAAACACACTGGTTGACTAAATCCAGAAGGATGTGGCACCCTAAAAGTTAATTATAAAAAGAAGTAGAATAGAGGAGGAAGAAAAGGAAAGGGATCTTTTGGCTTCAAAGGTGAAAATTTAATTTACTTTCCTCCCCTTACCCCCCTGATTATGGCTGTTTTTTTAGAAGTGAAGACAAACTCAGCTGGCTCTCTGCTGCAGAGAGTACTTTATTGTTTAAAGGAACAGCTTACTTTTACTAGTTATTAGTGTTAATTCTGATAAGGTTCCTTTATGTGAAATTAGGATATTCTGTATGAGTTTTAATTGATTATATTAAATCATCTTAAAGTTATTATTTAGAGGGACTCTGAGAATAATAGTTTTTACCTTTGTCCCTTTGAACATATTTCTGTTATGGACAATATGCAATTTAGAATTTTTCTGTGTATTGGGAATTCTAAAGCAAAATAATTTGTGTAATATTGACCTTATAAACCATATACTTATATATGAAAGATAAGCTGTGAACTTTGTGGGATGAATCTCTTACTGTTATCAATATATTGTCATGGTAAAAAACCTGTTTAGGATTCATCTGGAGCTTTGGTTAATGAGATTTGTTATTGGAGGTAAAATCTCTTGGGCCTGTAGCTAAATTATTTGGGAGTTTTAAAGCTCCACCATCTAAAAGTTACTGGTACAATCACCCGAAGTAAAACTGAGTTAAGGGTACTTTATCTTTGTCATGCATGTGCTGAAGAATCACTTTTGACTTGAGTATATTATGTTATAGCCATGTCCCTGCTTTTTTCTCCTGTAGCTGATTTCTATAATCAAAACAAGTAATCAATAGAAATCATTAATACAATTCAATTATGTAATACCTTGCTGTTTCCAATCTGACTGTATATAGTTATCATATCCTAAATACTTAGGCAAATGAGTATTTATCCTAGTCATCTATCAGTTACTAGATATTTATGTCTGTAGGTATTCAGTGGCCTCCAAAGTGTGAATTTAGAAAAGGTGTGAATACAAATATGGATGGCCACACGGCCCACATGTGCCACACCATTTGCCACAAATCATTGAGGAATAAACCCTGGGGATTACCTCCTTTACTAGGTGGAGGAGGGAAGAAACGGAACACAATGAACACACTGTTTCACTATCTGTCCGGCTTGTTCCTGGGTGAGGCCATAAAGGCGATGTAGAGAATTAACGGGTAAATGAAGAAAATCATGGGCACATTCAGGGGATGTGGCAACCATGAGAAGGGAACATTGCAAAGCACCGTCCATCACCTCATTGCCCGCAAATATGCCTCCTGCACAGTGGTGAGAATATACATGCAGGATGTAAATGGGATGTTTCCTAGTTTGTAAAATCAGCTGCAATTCAGCAAGAAAGTTAGCAACTGAAGAGTTCTGAAGTTGTAGGATAGCATCCTCAATGCCTCTGAGCACTCGGACAGCATATAAACTATCTGATATATTAATGGGCTGTGGGTATTTTTCACAGGCCTAGAAAATAGCAAAAAACTCATTTTTTCTGGGTGGAATAATAAGAATCTCTTTTGAATGACCATGATAAATTGAGGCCTTGTGGTTCTTAGTGGTGTCAGAGGGATGGAGAAGAAACAATCTTGTATGTCTATACATACATGTATGTCTTTTTATGTCTCTTACCGGCCAGCCAGTGGATACCAGATTAGGAGACGGCATGCCAGGCTGTAGGGCCCCATAATAGCATTAACAGCCCTAAGGTCCACTAGCATTCTGAATTTCCCAGATTTTTTCTTTATGATAAATACAGGGCTATTCCATGGGCTAGACGTTGGTTCTATATGTTCAGCCTTCAACTGTTGAATATTGAACTTTTACTACTGAAAGAAAAAAAAATAAAGTTATATTTGATTTGATTCACTTTAAAAATACCCTGTTAAAACAAAGTCCTGATAACTTACCTGAAGAGGTCACATATCCCTTAATTAGAATTTTGTAAGCCTTGGGCTTTTTCCACTGGGAGGGGCCGTTGGGCCCCAAACTGGGGTGTTAGATTTCCATATTAATGTTGTGGGCATGGTATGAAAGGTGGTACCCAAATACCCAATGACCCCAATTAAAAATCCTGTGGAGGCGGTATACAAACTGAGGCCCTACAAGCCTTCAATATGTCCCTACACCATAGATTATACCTGAGACCTGTGACAACCAAGGATCAGAATACCCCATTTGTCTGAAAACTGCCAGGGCAAGTCGTCTGCTGCAACCCATGCCTGCTGTGCTCTTCCACCCCATTAACCATGGTGACATCTGCATAAACCTGCCATGAAGGGGGCCAGAAGAGCTGTGAGATAAAGACGGATCAGCTATGGTGTCAAGTAGCCCTTTAAATGCTTTTCCTTTAATATATATAGTTGCCCAAGGCTTGCCTTGCTCTATATGTGGCATACAATTAATGTCAGAATCTGACCCATCTAAGAGAGGAAGTGTTTGTGCTATTAGCTCACCCTTATCTAAAAATGCTGGCCTGTCATGTGGATTAGTCACCACAATTCAGGGTTGTTCTGTTGTAATTACTATGGTATGGACTATAACGGGGGTATAAAATGTCAAGCCCACCACAAATGCCGCTCTTAGGGTGGATCTAGCCTGGTTACTGGTACTAAGGTTGTATATCCAGGGTCAAGTTGGAAGTTCCCCCCACTGCGAAGGGGGAACCCGAAGCACCTGGCAGAAGCCAGAGGTACTCCTGTTGTAGTCCTGACTGGTCACTGGAGAACACCTGTCCTCCACCTGATAACTTGTTGCAGGGCCCTCGAGGAGTCCTACACCCCATTTCCACAGGCAGCACTGGGCTTTGAAGCGACCAGCCTTCCCACCCTGATAACATATCTTGGTTTCTCCAGCCTTCATTCCTTCTGTGACCCCTTTAGAAACAACCACTACAAGGGCATACATTTAGAATGCACTAGAGCCGATGTTCTCACATCTCTTAACCATCTCCTCAAGGCTCGCATTCCTCTCTGAGAGCATGGCTTTCTGACGGGGGCCTTAGTGACCTTCCTAGCTAATTTCTGGATAAGACCAGCAGCTCCTCCTTTGCCCACTGACTTCTCAACAGCCACAAAATCAGGAAAAGGTTCCTCCGGGCCCTGTTTAACCTTTGCCATGGAGGGCCCCTGCTTTCCAGAAGCTTCAATTTTGCTAACTGCTCTTTGGGCACTTTGGGATACTACCGCATACACTGCTGCATCATATTGCGTTTGTTCTTCCTTTCTTTTATACCTTCCAGCTCCAACTATTTTGTGGAGATCACAAGAGGGGGGTGGCTCTACATGTCTCTTACAAAGTTTTTTGCCAAGTCTGCAAACAGTCATCCATTGCAGAGACTCCCCAGGTGTAAGGCAGGCTTCAGCAATAGTCTTCCAATCATTCAGGGTTAGTATATATTGCTGAAGTCTCCGAGAGCCAACAACTCCTTAACATACAGAGAGTCAATCTCTCCATAAGTAAGTGTACACCGCCTCTTTCAGTTCCTTACATTTCTTCCACTCTGTGAATACATCCAACCATTCTGGAGAGAAGTTTGGAACTATGCTCAAAAAGTTATCAAACTGTGCGTACACTTTGATCCATCAGTGTTACTCCTGGGCTTATATCCCAAAGAGATCATAAAGAAGGGAAAGGGACCTGTATGTGCACGAATGTTTGTGGCAGCCCTCTTTGTAGTGGCTAGAAACTGGAAACTGAATGGATGTCCATCAGTTGGAGAATGGCTGAATAAATTGTGGTATATGAATAATATGGAATATTATTGTTCTGTAAGAAATGACCAACAGGATGATTTCAGAAAGGCCTGGAGAGACTAACACGAACTGATGCTGAGTGAAATGAGCAGGACCAGGAGATTATTATATACTTCAACAACAATACTATATGATGACCAGTTCTGATGGACCTGGCCATCCTCAGCAATGAGATCAACCAAATCATTTCCAATGGAGCAGTAATGAACTGAACCAGCTAGCCAGAGAAAGAACTCTGGGAGATGACTAAAACCATTACATTGAATTCCCAATCCCTATATTTATGCCCACCTGCATTTTTGATTTCCTTCACAAGCTAATTGTACAATATTTCAGAGTCTAATTCTTTTTGTACAGCAAAATAACATTTTGGTCATGTATACTTATTGTGTATCTAATTTATATTTTAATATATTTAACATCTACTGGTCATCCTGCCATCTGGGGAGGGGACGGGGGGAAGGAAGGGGAAAAATTGGAACAAGAGGTTTGGCAATTGTTAATGCTGTAAAGTTATCCATGCATATAATCTGTAAATAAAAGGCTATTAAATAAAATAAAATAAAATAAAACATTTCTTCCACTCTAAAGGAGCCCAAGTCCTTCCCTGTGGGCCATCAAACACAGGGCAAGCATCTAACCAAGGTTTTGCTTCCTCATCCCCTTCGCTGCCTTCTGT
This sequence comes from Sarcophilus harrisii, assembly GCF_902635505.1. Taxonomy (NCBI): domain Eukaryota; kingdom Metazoa; phylum Chordata; class Mammalia; order Dasyuromorphia; family Dasyuridae; genus Sarcophilus; species Sarcophilus harrisii. The sequence goes on along the minus strand of NC_045430.1, from coordinate 148,011,550 downwards.
ATCATTTGTCCTAAACTTGTTAGGGAATCTCCAAGGCCTCCATAAGGGGCCTCAGAGGGAGCAGCAGAGAAACGTGCTTCCTCAGGGATGGGAGAGTAGGCCATGCCTCAGAGGCAGAGGTGAGCTTCCCTATGGTTGTTTTCTCCTCTCATCTTATCCCTTCCTCTTCCTGTGTTGTCACATCCACTTCCTGCTCCTTCATGTTTGCTTCCTGCTTCTTTCCCACTGCCGACTTCCCCCTGCTCCATTTTATGGGAGGGCTGGAGTGGGTGAATACTGATTTAGGACCCTCCTTTGTTTTGTGACTCTGTCTGAACTTCATTATCTGCTTTTAATGGATTGCGGCTTGCACCTCTTAAGGTGCTTCTAATCACCTGATAAATGAGGTGATGCCCTTCTGGGATGGCTCCTGGCGTTTCCTTATCATAGGAAGCCACTTGATTATCTACTACCTCCCACTAACTTCAATCTAGCCCGTTATATGGCACTGTTGGACAAGAAAGTTGCATAGTGTCCACAAATGCTTAGGCTGTTTTAAAATCAGTTTCCAGTTCTGCTTGCTTTACTATTCTATAAACTTCTTTCCCCAATCCGGGACCTTAACAACAGTTTGTCCCATCTACCTTCCTGGACCAACTCTCAGTCTCGGGGTCTTGTCTCCCTTGCCATGAGCGGACCAGCCAGCTCACAGAGTCCCAGGCCTCTATCCTCTGCCCCACATGGGGTGGCACTTGTGCCGGACTGTTCGAGCACACTACTCTAGGCCACCAGGACCATACATCCCAGTCTTTGGAGCTCACCCGGATAAACACGGAGACAAGCCCATTGGGAGGTGCAAACAGTCTGTCTTTATTCAGTCACCCTCTCAGCAGGAAGCAAAAGAGCAAGTTCTGCTCAGAGCTGTCTATTTATGCTTCCTCTCTTCTGGGATTACCTCTGCCTGCCCACCCACTCAGCACTGCCAGAGGTGAAGCCACAGAAGGGAGATGTGCGGAGTTAACGTTGCATCCCAGGAGGAAATCCAGCAAGAGGACCTATTAGCTGCTCCTGTAACTCCTGCAAGACACAACCTCCTGCCTCACAGGCCAAGCCCCTTGTAACCACCTGGGCTTGCCCTGCTAAGCTGATGTGGCATAGCTTGGAGAGAGAGGAATTCCCCTAACACCTCCCCCAAATGGAATAGGATTCAACTCTGCGCCTAGTCTCAGCAGGAAGCAGTTTCAGAAGATGAGACTATTGCTCCTGCCCCCAATGGACTTTGGCCTCATTGATTTGGGCAGGTGAGGGTGGAAGAGAAGAACTAGTGGTTATGAATGACTGCAAAATTCTGACTGGGTCCCCTATTACAATGTATTTAGGATTAGGATAAAAAATGTTGGGTTAAAATTTGGGTAACTGTTGCTGTAAAGGATGCTTATGGTATGTATCAGCACTATCTAATTGAACATGATGTTCCCTTCACAACATGTAATTATTTGAGGGATCTTTAGGTAACTTTCAGAGTGGAAAACCTCTACTGTACTAATGTGTTATATATAGGAACTTTAATTCACTTTCAGCACTTATATGTGAGATGGTGATTTGACAACTGGAGCCTCTGTTTACTCCCCCTTGGATGATTCCTTTAATAAAACAAAAGGGAAGGATAAGAGTTAAGGGTTCAGAAAATCTGGTAGATTTTCTCAAAAGCATTTGAAAGAATGGGGAAAATGCCTTCATCAAACAACTCACCTAGGGATTAGATTGAAGGGATAGCACCTGGGGGAGAGGTGGGAAGTGGATTTGACAAAAGGTTAACTTCAGATAGGTTTCCCAGGCACTACTGCCCCTCCTAACTCATTAGTTTAAATAAGAAGCCCTTGCAGCTGTCCTTTTTCATCTTTACCCCTTGCTTGGTTTATTATTTATAATCCCAGCTAGCTCTGTTTAAACTTTGAACCCCCTTATTCTGTTGGAGTTGCCCTGTGGCAGACTCAGTTTCTGGGATCATTTTCTGATTACCTGTTCTTGGGAACAACTAGAAATCATCCTTGGAAATCTCCAAAGTATAGGCATATGTCTTGTGACTGACAGTTTCTCTGATCTACTTCTCCAGTTCTGTAACCCCAGTTCCTTAATTAGTATTTCAGCATCCTCAAAGGAATGCAGTTTGGTATCCGGCCTCTGAAGGTTCATTGTTTGGTGAAGGTCTGATTAAGTGTGCATACTCCCACAGTCTGCTCAGTAATCTGAATCTTTTCTGTATCCTAGTAGCAGTGTTCCTTAGCCTGTCTGTTCTTCTGGGTAGGGACAAATGGAGCCATTTCAGGTCCCACCCTTCCCCCTTGGAATCCATTGGACAGCCATGCAGTGCCCCTCCTAGAAGGGCTAGAGCAACTGCCTTGAGCGCTGCTGCTCCCCCTAAAGCAGATGTTAAGTGCATAAATGACTGCAGACCTAACTCACGCTCAATTATCCATCTCAAACTGGATTCTCTGACTGAGACAGTACTCCAGAACTGAAGAAAACCTGACATGCTATTCTTGCAATGGGGGGGCCTTTGTGCTGCCTTAAACAAGGAATGCTATTAATGACTCTGGGGTTTTCAGGGAGGGACATGCCCTCGCCATAATTTTATTTTGGTTTATCCACTCCAGGTAGGGTTGATCAAAATCATGCTGCTGAGACCCTCCAAGATAATTCAATGATTTATATACCCACTAGAGGGAGTGTGGAATGTAATGCCTTAGTTTCCCTGCCTCACTTTCCCTGAATTATTATGCTATGCTCTGAATAAAATTATTATGGGCAACCCCCACCTTCCTTGCCCCATTAAGACCTGCCATTCTTACATTCCAGTAATCATAAAACTCCAGGTGGCTTATCTAAAATGCCTGGGTATTGCTCACTATCTCCTGCCCTAGATTCTCTGTCTCCTGCTCCCAACCTTCTTGACCCCTATCCTATCGGGATTGGAATTATGCCTTTGTTTCCCTGATAGCAGGAGCCCTATAAAAGTCTCGGGAATTAATCACTAAGTATTGGTTGCTTTGAGATAAGAGTCCCATTCAGCCAGCTGGCTTTGGCTAGCCCAAATTCTCCACTATTAAAATATTAAAAACTAATCTCTGATTTGCCTCAGTTTCTCTGGCATTACAATGTAGAAGAAAGGAAAAGGCAATGTTATTTAAAATAAAACTGTATTATAAAAACTTAATAAGATTATCTAGGGGAATAGGATGATCAATAGTGTAAAATGTAAAAGATCAAAAAGGATGAGACATGAAAAAGGGTTGTTTAAGTGACAATTAAAATATCTTTGTAACTTTGGTGAGTGCATTTGCAATTAAATGGTTAGGTGAGAAGCCAGATATCAAGTGCAAGAGAGCTAGAAGTGAGTGTGAAAGAAATAAAGGCATGTAATATAGATAAATTTCTCAAGTTTGCTGAGGAGGAGAAGATATAGGATGATTGCTAGAAAGCAGAATTAAATATGAATTTGTTCAAAATGTGGCAGACATAGGCATATTTGTATGCAGCAAAAGTAGATAGGGAAAGATTGAATAGAGATTAAACGGAATAAGGATAATAGTGGATGCAATCACTGAAAAAGACTATGAGGATGAGAATCTAGAGGGCTCATTGAGAGACTGTGGCCTTGGCAAGGGCATTTTTAATTCTAGACCAAGGTGAACATGATAGTAGATAAAGATGTCTGAGTGGTTCAAGAAGGTAAGGAAAGAAGGGACAGCATACCTTGATTATTGTTCATATTTTTCAGTGAAGGATGAGGGGAGATCCTCAGCTAAGTGGCTATAGGGAAAGGCTAATATGGGGAGCTTAAGGTTTGGAACAGCTACTATAGAAATAGTGAAAGGGTTATTGAGAGTAGAATTATTTTTTTAAAAAAAGGTATAAACTGCTTTAAGAAATTACTTCTCCAAAGGATTATTCTTTTTTGGTTTGAGGATTAGCAACATTTACATTGGCAATATAAATCTTAGATTTCACTCATCTTAACAGACTATAAGCACACCAGTAAGAAGTTAAATAACTTTGACATACTGTGTTAAATATGAGTTTAATAGTCACAGAATATTATCATTAATGAGTTTTGGTTTCATAATGTTCTTTTTAAAATTATTTTTAATTTTATGACACAATCTGCCACCTTGACCAAACTGATCATATAGGGATATGAAGGGGCCCAGTCCCACAGTGTCTAGCATAGGAACTCTGACCTGCTCAGTCTCCAATCTAGCCAGTTTACCTCTCCTTCAGCAAACTTTTCCCTTTATGGAAAGCTCACTATATAAATATCAAACAACAATATAGTTTAGCTTACTGTAACTCAAAACTCAGAAGCTCAAGGTAGTCAACAATCTCAGCTTCCTTCGCAGGAGAATGTATGGGAGTTTGTCCCTTTCCCCCAATCAGTCATACCATTCTGTTAATTTTTTTAAAATTCATTTTTCAGTTCCATATTCTTTTCCTTCCTTTTCTCTTCTTTATCTGCTAAAAAGACATGAAAAAAGCCTACTACAAATATATATAGTTATGAAAAACAAAATCTCCAATTAACAATGAACAATGCCCCTCCAAAAAAAAAAAAAAAAAAAAGGAAGAAAATATGCTTCAATCTGCACTGAGTCAAAGATCTTTTATTCTCTGGAGTTAGATAATATGTCTCATCAGGAGTCCTTTGAAGCTGTGGTTGGTCATTGTGTTGAATTCCTAAGTTGATTATCTGTACACTATTGTTGTCATGTAAATTATTCTGGTTTTGTTTACTTCATTTTGCATCAGTTCATAAAGGCTTCCCCTTCGTGATTTCTTACAAAATAGTATTTCATCCTATTCATATACCATAAGCTGTTTAGGCATTCCCTAATTGATGGACCACCTCTCAGTTTCCAATTATTTACTACCACAAAAAAGTTAAATGTATTTTTATAATGGGTCCTTTTACTCTCTGATTTTTAGGAGTATATGGGCAGATTTACACTTCACATAAAATGAATGCAGGAGTGTTTTTTTTTCTTTCTTGCATCTTCAGTGTGTAGTATAATGTTTGCCATAGAAGTGATTTTTAGCAGTCTGATTATAATTTAAGGTACATTAATACTTGCCTATATAGCCAACCAAGAACATTACAAATCTTTATTTTTTTATTTTAAACTTCAATACAAAATGAGAAAAGAAAAAAAAACTGCCATTGCAAAGCAGATCAAAGAAAAGCATTCAATATAAAACAACAAATTACCATTTCAAGAAAACCAACATGATAATTACTGTGTGGGACAGCGACCACTAACCCAAAACAAGTCAAATAGACATATCTCAGAGCCAGAGAAGAAAGCAGTTTATTCATTTATTGCAGAAAAGGGGCCTCACCTTCACTAGTATATTCTAGTGAAGGGAGGCAAAACATAGGCAGCAAAGCACAGTTTTTTAATCCCTAAAACAATTTTTACTCCATCTTGGGCCCCACCTGTCCCTGACTTCATATCAGGACGCACAGTGTATCATAGGAATCCACTCCACCCTCAGGGTACAAGAACAGGGAGACTATAGATTTCAAAGTGATTTGTGCAAGATTAAGCAAGGGGAGTTTTCCTGGAACTGTAGTCCTAAACTATGGCAGGGATCAGTTTTCTGAGAAAACCTCATATGAATCCCTCCTCTTTATGCGTCCATTTGATGACTTCTTACACTATTCCTGATACAATTTTTCAACTTCTACATCCACCTTACCATCAGGACTTCCCTTATCCTCCCACTCCTGATTCCCCATTAATTGGATGTTACAGAACATGAATCTCTAGCTCTCATTACATAGCCAGTTCCTGCTTCCAAGGAACTTACGTTCTTTTGGGAGAAAATGAACTCCACTTTTGATTATTCCTTGATGTTCTTGTGAATTTCAGTTTTCTATTTAATTTTCATAACTGTAAAAAACAAATGCCCATCTATTTCTCACAATCCCACTGTTTTCTTTTTAAAAATTTAGTTTCTACATCCTTTTCTAACTCCTCGCCATTGGTTAATTTTTTAAATCCTCCTACATAGAAGTCCATAAACCCCTGCATAGATCCCTTACACAGGATGTATAATTAATCCCTGAATTCTCTGCTAATTCTTCTGATAGGGCTGAACCAAGAGCGAAAACTATTTCCAATTGTAACACATGTTTCTCCTCTTCCTACCAAAACCTTTCTAGAATCATTCTATTTTCCCATGCCATTATACTAGTGGTATCTAACTATTCCGTAATTCTCTTCACTGCTTCTCTGGTATAATTTATTCAATAACATTTATTCATCAGAGTAGGAATGACCCGAATCCAGAACTAGATTTCTAGCCTTGAATTCATCAGTTATTATCCTTGACTTAATTCTTCCTGATTCAGTCTTTTGTTACTTCATCAAATGCCAAGATAAAAGAAATAATCAAATCGATTGCCCACTCAGTTCCCAGGATTTCAATATTATGACAATAATCTCAAACAACTTAATTAGCAATTTAAAAATTTTCATAAATGGTAGCCAAATAGACATATCATAGCCTATTACAAAAATGGAGAGGAATCTCATGTAATTTATAGTCAAGTTTCCTAAAATTGGAAACTTTGTTAAAATTACAAACACACCAATTGAAAAACAATTATTTTAAAAATCAACCCTTTAGTTTGTGAAATTCTAACTGTAGGTTCCATTGAAACTACTAATTGGTTTTGCAAATCAATCTTTCTTGTCCTTCAAAGCCACCTTTTTTTTTTTAACTTTAAGATTCATAATATAGGTAATATCTAAATAACTTTGGACCAAATTTCATAAAACTTGTACATATGTTCAATAGAGCTGACTCAATTTCAATGCATAGCTCTTTTTTTTTTTTTAAATAAATTCCCCAATATACAATTTAGAAAGCAATATGTTTCCTGGAGAGACTTACATGAACTGATGCTGAGTGAAATGAGCAGGACCAGGAGATCATCATATACTTCAACAACAATACTATATGATGACCAGTTCTGATGGACCTGGCCATCCTCAGCAATGAGATGAACCAAATCAGTTCCAAGGGAGCAGTAATGAACTGAACTAGCTACACCCAGTGAAAGAACTCTGGGAGATGATGAAGAACCATTACACTGAATTCCTAATCCCTATATTTATGCCCACCTGCATTTTTTATTTCCTTCACAGGCTAATTGCACAATATTTCAGAGTCCGATTCTTTTGTACAGCAAAATAACGGTTTGGACATGTATACTTATTTTGTATTTAATTTATACTTTAACATATTTATCATGTATACCAATACATCCTGCTATCTAGGGGATGAGGTAGGGGGAAGGAGGGGAAAAATTGGAACAAAAGGTTTGGCAATTGTTAATGCTGTAAAATTACCCATGCATATAACTTGTAAATAAAAAGCTATTAAAAATTAAAAAAAGAAAAAAGAAAACAACATGTTTTACGTAATTAGGAGATACAAACATGTGATACAAACATCTTTAGGGAAATTATCAAGGAACTTTTGTTTTAATAACCATAATCAAATCAAATATGGTTTAAACTTCTAGTAGTTATACTACAATATTAATGCACACAATATTTCTAAAATCTTATTCCCAAATACATCAATTGAAAGTAATTCTATCATATGCCATTTAAACTTAAACATTATACTTTAGGTCACATTTTTTTTGAGAAAACTTTTTTCCCCCCTCAAAAATTCCATTGTACTAGACTGCCTAAAATCTCTGAAATGGCAGTAAACTATTTGAGATCTGAAATAAAGATTGCCCTGGGAGCAAAATGGCAATAATTCCTATCTCCCTACCCCCTTAAATTTTGTACTTTTCCCTATAAAATATTTTATTGGGAAAGGGGAAGGATTTTAAAGTGTAAAATAGATTTCCCTAGATTTCCCCAAACCACTTGGAGATAGACCACACCTTTTACAGAATCCAGAGTCACCTGAGAAGTTGCAACTCTGGGGGCTGAGGAACATAGGTTCCTATCTAGAGAGAAACTGAAGCTAATTTACAGAGCATGGGGTTTTTAGGGGAGCTTTCTGTTCTTTGGAGAGGCTAGACTGGACATAACTCCACACACACAGCAGTTCTGGTCATTCTCAGTCCCCTCTAGGGAGAGAAGCTTGAAAGCATAAGAAAAATTCAGGTTACTTTGCATCGAGATGCACAAAATAAACACTTTAAAATCCCAAAATGGTCATTTCTTTTACTTTATAATTCAGCTCACTAAGAGAAACATAGAAGAAAAAAATACAGACTCACACACACACAAACACAAACTACTTTTAAGTTCCTTAAGTATTGCATAGGTGCTTTCTTCAGATTGAAAGACTCCTTAGCATTTACATATGAATTTAACTTTTGACAAATCCAATCTTCGGATCAATACTTGGACCACATAGTACCTCCTCTACTGAATTTGGCACAAGGCAATTACTGAGAGGTAGGCCCCTTCCCTTAGTCACTCAGAGGGTCGTAATAGGCTGCCCTTTTCCCAGGGCCCACTTTCAGCTTTTACCTGCAGATTATATGTATATATATCTTTGGTGACTATTCCTCTTACTGGAAGCTGGCCTCTCTCTCTTAGTCTGTCAGAGTTTCTTTTGGTTTCTGCTCTGGCGAATCCATCTCTTCAAGTTCCAACTTACTCACAATGAGATCTCCCCATCAAGTCCAAAAGACTATCAGGGCTGTTCCCTTAAAAGGTGCCTGAATTTGGAAGTGATGAGAGAGAGAGAGAGAGAGAGAGAGAGAGAGAGAGAGAGAGAGAGAGAGAGAGAGAAAGAGAGAGAAAGGGGGGGGTGTTTCTTACTATACACTCTGGCTTAAGTGTTTCCTCAAACTTTTAAAATAGGGGGCCAGTTCACTGTCCCTCAGACTGTTGGAGGGCCGGACTATAGTAAAAACAAAAGCTTCGTTTTGTGGGCCTTTAAATAAAGAAACTTTCCTCCTGTCTTAAATTCTCTTAGGAGGACAACTACTTTACTCCATGCTTATTCTTCTGAGGCAATATTCAGTCTTTTTTGTGAAGGAAATTTGGAGAGACAAAAGTTTTCTGGCCTATTCCACCATCTTCCCAGAATCCTCCTCTTATACTACAAATCCATATTAGAATATTTTGCTATTGCAAAAAACAAATTATACTCAAATTAAAGCTCATTTTACTTATTGAGAATGGGGTAAAGTGCCTGAGGTTTGGAATAAGGGAACCTGGTGTTGAACTCTTGTCTCTGCTAGGATGAGTGCTTCAAGTAATTAAATTTTCTTAGTTGCAGCAATTATGGGAAAAAACACAAGTGGAGCCAAGTTTCCTCAAAAACAGAATATAACTATCCCTCTACTTTACCATCTTCTATTGGGATTAATAATCTCATCTGAGTTTAGCTGTTTTACAACCTCTTTAATGTCTGCTTTGCATGCTTGCACCAGTAATAATGACAACTATGACCTAGAATGTTTTAAGGTTTGCAGAGAACTTTCCATATTCTCTCATTGATTTCCATCATACCCCTGTGAGACAGGTGCTATCATCTTCATTTTACAGATGGAGAAGCTGAGGCTCAGTAATTTACCCTGTGTCCCACAATCTTACAGGCAAGCAGTGAAGCTAACCCACTTAATATGATAATTCAAGTACCACTACTAGCCTTTTACAAGTTATGCTAACAACTTTCTTCATCTTGATGCATAAAACAACAATTTTACCAGTCCTGGTCAGTTGAGCTATCTGCCTCTTAATAGAGAAATGTTGAACTCAAAAAGGAGAGGTATTTATGGCCAATAAGAGTATTTGTATTGCTTGACTATACATTAGGTAGTTTGGGGTTAGTTTTTTTTGTTGTTGTTGATGGTTCCCCCATGTCTAGGATGCTTTCACCCCCTTACAACAATACTGCCTTCCTTGTGTTCCTTTAGGCTCAAATCCCAGTTGCCTTCCCCCTAAACTACTATTGCTTTCCCCCTGCAATTATCTATTATCATCTAGATATCTTGTATATCCATCATTTTTTACATTTTCTCTCATTCAACTGTTAGCCTCCTGAGGACCACCTTTCTTTGTATCCTCTACTCAATGCCAAGTATATGGTAATGTTGACATCCAAAAGAAAACCCCAAAAAGTTGCAGTTGCAGACTAGTGTTGCAAGGCGTCTCAAATGAATTTGCAGGCTTGAATCCATCTCCAAGTCAAGAGGCAAAGTTTATTAATAACGGGAACACCAATTGAAATGGGCTAAATTCCAAAAGGATTTTAGCAAAGAACCAGGAGGAAGAAGAAAAATTTATGGATCTGGTTCTTCATGTCAGTATATATGCTAATTTTATGGCCCAGAGTAGTAATTGAGTAGTATGATGTGCATCTTACTTTTTTTTCTCAGAAACCCTGTTATCACTGACCAACAGATTTTTATCTGGCAGTCAGCAGTGTCTAGGACCTACTATAGTACATATAGTAGTGTGTGTGTGTGTGTGGAGAGAGAGAGAAAGGGAGAGAGAATATTGTGTGTGTGTGTGAAGAGAGAGGGAGGGAGGGAGGGTGTGAGTGTATTCCTAAAGCCAGCAGACTGATCATTAACAAACAGTGTTAGAATAATAGCACTCCTAAGGTCTGGGGGCCTCAGGATTACTGTTATATTTCTCCTAGAAGCTGCGCCCTATCAGTAAGGCCTTATTAAGTGTTCCCAAGTTAAATGGGAAAATAATAAAATTAAATTATAAAATAAAGAAACAGGGGCAGGGAGATGGCAGAGTGGACAGAGAACCAACCCTGAGTTCTAATTCCTACTCAGATGCAACACTTTATAATAGAATTGTGTGACCCTAGCAAGTCACTTAACCTCAATTGCCTCGCAAAAAAAAAAAAAAATAAATAAATAGAAAAGGGACAAAACAAGCATCAATTAAATGTTAACTATATGCCAAGCACTGTGCTACACACACACACATACAAACATACAATTTTATATATAATTTACTAGTCCTTCAGGATGGTGTATTACACATTCACAACTTGTGACGTGTATACACACATGTATTTGCTCTAATCTATCCTCACACACAGATAGATATAATATTCCATATTATATGTGGAATATTATATCTTATATTATAATTATTATATCTTATAATCACATTATATAATTATATATAACATATATAATATAAATATATTAATATTAGTATATAATATATATAACATTAATGTAAAATATATAATATATAATATCAATATAAAATATATAATATAATATATACTTATATAATAATTATATCTTATATTAATATTAGTAGATAATATATAATACTAATATAAAATATATAAAATGATATACATATTATATATTAATTATATGTTATATTAATATTAGTATATTATATAATAAATTATACACAATATAATATAATATAAATATAAAATATATGATATATAATTATATAGTAAGTATACATTATATTAATATTAGTACATTATATATAATAAATTATATATAATATAAATATAAAATATATATGATATATAATTATATAATAGTATTAGTATATTAGTTAGTATATAATATTAATATAAAATATATAATATGATATACATAATTACATAGTAATTATATCTTATATTAATATTAGTACATTATATATAACAAATTATACATAATATAATATTAATATAAAATATATGGTATATAATTATATAATAATCTTATATTAATATTAGTATATAATATATAATATAAAATATATAATTATATACATAACTATATAGTAATTATATCTTATATTAATATTAATACATTATATATAATAAATTATACATAATATAAAAATAATATAAAATATATGATATATAATTATATAATAATTATCTTATATTAATATTAGTATATAATATATAATATTAATATAAAATATATAATGTGATATGCATAATTATATAGTAATTATATCTTATATTAATATTAGCACATTATATATAATAGACTATACATAATATAATATTAATATAAAATATATATGATATATAATTATATAATAATCATATACTAATATTAGTATATAATATATAATATTAATATAAAATATATAATATAATATGCATAATTATATAGTAATTATATCTTATATTAATATTAGTACATTATATGTAATAAATTATATAAAACATAATATTAATATATATAATTATATAATAATTATCTCATATTAATATTAGTACATAATATATAATATTAATATAAAATATATAATACGATATACATAATTATATAGTAATTATATCTTATATTAATATCAGTACATTATATATAATAAATTATACATTAATATAATATTAATATAAAATATATAATATATAATTATATAATAATTATCTTATATTAATATTAGTATATAATATTAATATTAATATTAAATATATAACATGATATACATAATTATATAGTAATTATATCTTATATTAATATTAGTACATTATATATAATAAATTGTACATATTAATATAAAATATATGATATATAATTATATAATAATTATCTTATATTAATATTAGTATACAATATATAATATTAATATAAAATATATAATACAATATACATAATTATGTAGTAATTATATCTTATATTAATATTAGTACATCATATATAATAAATTATACAATAATATTAATATAAAAATATATGATGTATAATTATATAATAATTATCTTATATTAATATCAGTATATAATATATAATATTAATATAAAATATATAATATGATATACAAAATTACATAGTAATTATATCTTATATTAATATTAGTACATTATATATAATAAATTATATATATAATATTAATATAAAATATATATGATATATAATTATATAATAATTATCTTACATTAATATTAGTGTATAATATATAATATTAATATAAAATATATAAAATGATATACATAATTATATAGTAATTATATCTTATATTAATATTAGCACATCATCTATAATAAATTATATATAATATAACATTAATATAAAATATATGATATATAATTATATAATAATTACATCTTATATTAATATTCCATGTAAATGTGTATAATTCCATACCCATTTATGGAAGGAATATAAAAAAGCACGGGTGCGTCCATATGTATACGTAATGTTTATTTACAGGTGTATATGATTTAAATTACCGTGTATATACCGACTTTTTAACTGGCCCCCAGTCACTGACTGGGATCTGAGCCAGAAGCCGGCCCATCACGGCAGTTCCCGGGGCCTAGCTACAACGCGCGGCAAACCTTTCCCAAGCCTCCACTGCCCCCGGCTCGACCCCCGCCGCTGCCGCTTTCCCTGGGGGAGCCGCAGGTCCCGGAGAGCCCGGGCTGGGCCCGCAGAGGCAGCTATTCCCCGCGCCGTCCCTACGGTTCTCCCACTTCTCTCCTTTTCCTCTCTTCCAGGACCCGCCTCCTTCCTTATCTGCCTTGGGAAGAACCACAAATCCCCTGGGAGGCGGTGTCTACGAGGTCCCGCCCCGCGTCCTCTCCATACAGACGCAGAACGGGGACGCCGACGTGGTGACGTAAGACGTCGACGTAGCGGCGTCAGGCCGTAGAGGCTGCTGAAGCCGGGAAAGGTTGGACCGGGGCTTTTTAAGTGTCGAGCGGACGCTCAGATGGTTTTGAGCTTTCGCGTCAGCTTCTGGGTTGCTGGTTAAAACCTCTTAAAGGGAGCTGCTGCTCTTTTCTCTGCGGCTCCGGTTTGTGGTCGTTCTCGGCTGCTGCGATGTTTCCTTTGGAGAACGTGGTGCTTTGTCGCGAATCCCAAGTGTCTACTTTGATGGCCTTGTTTGGAGAGGTATTGTTCGCTAATGGTTGACTTAAGCTCTAATTTCAGACCTTTTTTTTTTTTTTTTTTTTTTTTTTTTTTTTTTTTTTTTAGACAATCAGGGTTAAGTGCCTTGCTTGGGATCACACGGCCAGGAAGTGTTAAGTGTCTGAGGCCGGATTAGAACTCGGGTCCTCCCGACTTCAGCGCCTGTGCACTATCCACTGCACCACCTGGCTGCCCCTTTCAGAAGGTTCTCTGGCCTTTTTATCTTTTTATTTTTTTACTTGGCAGAATGAACTCTGGAGTTAGAGTTAGGAAGCCCCAAATTCAAAATCTGCCCAAGACATTGTCTAGCTTCGTGATGGGAACGTTGCTCCAGCTTTCAGCCTCAGTTTCCTTGGGGGGGCGGGGAGGGGGAGGGATCTTACAGGGTTACAGTGAGGGTCGAATGACATCACACAGCGTTTCTTCTTTTCTCTTCCGGTCCCTTCCTCTTTCACCCTCACACCCACCAGTTTCCCAAACTGAAGTTAGAAATTCTGGGGAAAATCTTACCAGAGTGGGACTAGGTTAAGGAACTAGATAGACCTTGGTTTAAAAAAAAAATATATATATATATATATATAGTGGAGCTCTTTTGGAAGCCTCCTACTGCAGGGAACAGCAGCTTTGCAAAGCGCTTTGGTAAGCTGGAGCCCTGCTGGAAGCCCTAGTTGCGAGTTCTGTTTATCAGGAATCTTGGTGAAAAGTTAAATTTATTTGTTGGGGTGAAGCACGAACTTGCCCAATGAGCATCATCTGAGGCATGGGTGTATTGTGAGGTGTTCTATATTTATTGATTCACGTTTCATTTAGGGTAGGTGATGGCGTGAGGAAAGTGAGGCGTAGGAAAGTTGTGTTTCAAGTGTAGGAATCCAGAAGCCTGCCCCCTAAAATACTTAACCATTTCCTTCCAGAACAGTTAAGTGAAAGACCCATTGGCCAGAGGAAACCTTTAGAGGCTTTGCAAACGTTCCACCCCTCCATCCGCCACTACCACCTAGTCCCAGCAAATCTTGGGGAAGGAAATAATAATATAAAGTGAGACATGCTAATATATCAAATAATTTTCTACTTAGTTTTGTTGTTGTCACTCAACAGGTGACATTCTATGAACTTGGTTCATAGAATGTCATATTTGGAAGGGATACTTTTACACAATTTCCCCTGTACAATATCCACTACTGTTCCTGAATATTAATTAGGAGTAGTGGAAAAACTATTGATACCCAAAAAGACATGGGTTTCAGTATGTATGACACTGGTCCTCATTTAGCCTCTTTGGGCCCCTGTTTCTTTAGTTGCAAAAATGGAGTCCAGATTTAGATGATTCCCCTAGGTATCCTTTTGTCTCTAACATTTGATTTTTTTTTATTAATTTTTTATTATAGCTTTTTATTTACAAGATATATGCATAGGTAATTTTTCAGCATTGACAATTGCAAAACCCTTTGTTCCAATTTTTCCCTTCCTCCTCGCCCCCCAGATGGCAGGTTGACCAATACATGGTAAACATGTCTAACATTTGATTAAACATCCAGTGATGGAGAATTTAATAGATCACAAAGCAGTCCATACTATTATTGAGACAAAGTTTTCTTCTCTTTGACATCCACTCATTAGTCTGAGACCTGCCTTGTGGGGCCACACAGTATAAATCTGGTTAGTCTTCTGCATGGCAGCCTTTTATAATTTTGTGGACTGCCATCCTATCTTCTTTAGTCTAGACATATCTATTTTCTTTAACATTTCCTCACATGCAATAATAATTTCACTGGTTGCCATCATCCTATGTATTCTTAAACTTTTCCCACTCATAACTCCTTTTTGCCTGAGAAATTTTTATGCAACCTAGGTATATAGGTATATAAAATCGGTATTCAAATGAAACATTTACTAATAAATCATAATTTTGCCATCCTTACATTCAGTTATGCAATTCCATATGGGGTCCTAAGCCATACTTTAAGAAACTGGGCTATAGATGTATTCTTACCCGTAAACTGGCTGAGGAGTTAAGAAGTCCTAGTTGGTGGGGCAGCTAGGTAGTGCAGTGGATAGAGCACCAGTCCTGAAGTCAGGAGGACTCAAGTTTAAATCTTGTCAGATTTAAACTCTGGCCTCAGACACTTAATACTTCCTGGCCATGTAACCCTGGGCAAGTCACTTAATCCTAATTGCCTCAGCAAAAAAAAGAAGAAGTCGTCCTAGTTGATGAAGATGCAGACCTGAAAATATTCCTGCCATTAAGGAATTCATATTCTACTGTTCAGATGTGTTATTACTTCTATAGTCTCATTCAGTTAGGGTACTAGCTGAATTACATGGGAAGTGAATAATAAAGTTATATATGAAAATCATTTGATAATCCCGTCATCATTTCAACTAATAGTGATGGCAGAGGATTCTGACATGCCTTTTCTCCTTACCAGTAGATGAGAATTAAAGAAAAACAAGACTGCAGTATCTTAGTAGAGCAGCAGGGCAACATGCAACTAGACAGAACAAGGAGACATAAGGCCTGGGAAAGAAAATTGTCTGTATCGAAGTAGGGGCCAAAGGCAGGCAGCCATAGTTCAGTTAAGATATAGCATGGTAGATCAGTTTTGGGAAGGATTTTCTGTGTCCCTTTAGAGTAAATTGTTCTCGTAGTCATGGCAGGCCTTTCTTATCTCTTTATATATATCACTTTTCTTCCCACATATTGTGGTCTAGCTAAAGTGGCCTTGTTTCTCACAATCAACATTTCATATCCCATAGATAGATCTTAGTGCAGACCGTGCTTAGAGTGCGTCCCCTCCTTTTCTCCACGGCTTAGGCTTCTTAATTTTCAAAGTTCAGGTCAAGTATCAATTTATGTAAGACACTCTTTGCTATTGGTGGATTATTCCTAAAATTATTTTAAGTATACTTAAATTGGTGTATATCTTGTATTCCTCAGTAAGTTCCTTAAGGGCAATCACTTTTTTTTATTATTGTAGTCTTTCTTAACCTCTTGTCTTGGACATAGTAGGTACTTTAATAAATTCTTGTTGAATTGAAATTATGGCTGCAGTGCAGTACTACAAGATAATATATAATTTAGCCAAAATATACAAACAATAAGTGCTCTAGGGTTTCAGAGAATGAGATCTCTCTAGTCTGCTATGGTTAAGTAAATTTGAATGTGGAGAAGCTGTTCTATAGGAATGCAATATTGGTTCTATGCTGAAATTCTCAAACATTCAATACACACATATATTAAGAAGCACATTTATATTGAAATATGCCATATGATTTTTGTTTTGTTGAAAATCAATTGTTGATGTAAGATTTTAATGTTTAAGCAGTTATCTTGATATGTTACTCTAATTAGTACATAGCTATTCTATGTAGCTTACATAAAGGGTATCTAGGTAGTATAATAGATGGTGTGCCAAACCTGAAATCACAAGACTCATCTTCCTGAGTTCAGATCTGGTGTCAGACACTAGTTGTGTGACAAGTCCCTTAACTCTGAACTGGAGAAGGAAATGTCAAATTACTCCATTATTTTTACCAAGAAAACCCCAAATAAGTTCACAAAAAATCAGACATGACTGAAACAATTGAACAAAACTAGCTATAAACCAAGTAACAATTTTTAATTTTTTAAAGATCAACTTCATCTTAACTAAGATGTAGGGTAATCTGTCCTGGGACATGTTTTTGATTTGACAGCTGGTTGACTTTAATTAAATGTTTGATACTTAACACCTAGCTGTGTCCCTGGGCAAGTCACTTAACCCCAATTGTCTCAGGAAAAAAAAATATTGCTGACCACAAGAATATTCTGACTACCTAATTTCTTAAAGGAGGAATATTTATAGTGTTGATTATTTGAGCAGGAATCACTGAAAATATTTATATATTTCCTGAGTAGCATATATCTATGAGCTGTTAAGAGGAGTAAATAGATATTATCTATCTGTTGAGTTGAATAATATAGACAGATTTTATCACTGACTTGCTTTAGAAGTCTCTGGGCTGACAAATAGTTTTTCCTTTGGATGGTGCCTTAGACCTAGTGGCCTCTTAAAATCCCTCTTAGGGATTTTTTATTTTTATTTTTATTCAGCAACAAAGCATTTGCTCTTTTTGTTGCAGTGTTTTGGATTGATGAGAAAAAATAAGCTAAATATTAGTTTGGTAAAGTTAAAGTTCAGTGCATTTGTAAATTTTGTAAATGTAAACTGATCATTACTTTTCTCCCTTAGCGTCATCATTTTAGCTTCCCATCCATTTTTATTTATGGACATACAGCTAGTGGAAAGACCTATGTGATGGAAACTTTGATGAAAACTTCAGAGGTAAGAGTAATGTATACTCATTTTAAGTAGATTTAAAATGTTAATAATATATGGAGGGAGAAAAATAACTACTGATTTGCTTTAAAAACAAACAAATATATCTTATGTTTGAGGTTATAATTGAAAATTTTGTGTTATAACCACTCTAGTAACTAGATAAATAACTATTAAACTCTATTGTAGTAGATTTGCCGTTTTGACTTTTTCCAGAAGCAGGAACATTTCATATAGTATCTTCAATGAGTCCTCCTTAGAATGTGCTAACAACAAAATATATAAATAAAATCATTTTAGGTTGGGATGTTTAGAAGGTTTTTGAAAGTAGGCTACATCCTATTATTGTCTACTGCTATTATGAGAATGTGTCACTTTGATTATTTGTGAAATTGGTAGCAAAATGTGAATAACAATGTAATCTTCTCATTGTTGCCCTCTATTTCCAAAGGCAGAGAGCTGCTTCTGTAACTATCTCATTCCTTGGAAGAAGTAGCCTGACTACAAAAGACTGAGAAGTTATCAGAAGAATAGTGCCTCAAGAACTAATGATTCTTTATGAATATAGAAAAATAATTAGTACCTGCAGGTCTTATTTTATAATCTACCACTTCTTGAAGCATGTGTAGAGAATGCAACTATGTGGTTACTTTTTTATTAAACTAATGAATTTTTAATTAAAACAAAATTGGTCATTCAGTGTAAGAATTTTTGAGTAGATTTTATTAAGCTTGTGTCTGAAAATATTTTCAGATTCTTCATTTTTATGTATTCTAAGTAGCTTACATAAAATATAGAGGAAATTGAAATATTTTCTATAATAGTTTAGATATAAACTATGTAACCATTGGATTTCAGTGTTCATAGGTAATACAGTGCAAATTGTCTAAAATAAAAATATCAAAATTTACCATTTAAATTCTAATTTGTAATATACAATTAGTTTAAATGCTTCAAAATTATCTTTAAAAATAGTAAATTTGTATAGCATTAATATCTGGTGATCTACAAAGGCAGTTTGGTACAGTGGAGCAAGCAATGGATTTGGAGTTAAAAAGATATGAGTTCAACTACTTCTCAAACATAAGTGACTATGTGATCTTGGGCAAGTCATTTTTACTTCTGTTCCTCAGGATTATCCCTAGGACTCACTACTAATTCATAATTTATAATTCATCATTTTTGATCTATTTTGGTCTAAAGAATTTCCTTATTTACAAATTAAGAGATAATTTGCATAATAACATCATCTCATATACATGTTATAGTTTGCCAGTGTGATAATATTCATTAGTTTAACTGTTTCTAGTTAATAAGTGAATTCCTAAAAGCTTACTAAATAGGACAGAGAGAAGAATTTAAAATGTTTCAGATATAAAATATTTTAGGTTCAACTGTCTCAATCTTATAAATCTTGCTACTTTTTCTGATAACTCTTGTATTTTTGTTTTTTCTTCCTTTTCATAGTCTTTACTTTTAAATAATTAATATTCATTATTTGTAACTTATGTTTACTGCTTTTCATACAATTCCTAATATAAATGCTTTTTTAAAAATTTATATTTTTATAAATATTCCTGAATTACATTTAGAATTTTTCTCTGAAGTTCTGTTGTTGATGTCTTATAGCACATACTTCTGTAATCTATGCCAGAAAATTGCAAGCTTTACAAGGTCCAACAAAACTGGGAAAAGCTTTAAGTTTAGATCAGCAGTGGAATATACATACCTCTTTCCCAAGGGCCTAATTCAGAGAGGCTCATCAAAGTGGCCACAGGGTTCCTGAATTTCTTAGCCACAGTAACTGTTTCAGAGTAACTACTAAGTGTGTGGGGGGGGTTTTGATCTGTTGGTTAAAACAGATACTGTAATAGTTTGTTTCAATAGGTTTGACTTTTTTTTGGAAAGGTTAAATATAACAGCTTAACTTTTGATTAAATTTTATATTTTTTCTTATTTTAAAAGAAATCCATTTACACATAAATGAAACGAAACAAAACCAGATGACAGCAGCCTTTTCTATGTCATTGTACATCAGTGAGTGCATTCTTCACCCTCCTCTAAAGATGGTACTTTTCATCACTTGTTCTCTCAAACTACTCATTTTACTTTTGTGTTTCATCATAGATCCCAAACACAACCAAATACATGGTTTTGTGTTTATTTCCAAACTTTATGACATGGCCTATTTCATTTAGAACCATAGAATGTTAGAATAGGGAGGGATAATGGAGACCATCTAGCTCAAATTCCTCATTTTACAAATAAGACACTTTAATTATCAGTTACTTACCCAAGATCATACTGCACATTAGTGCCAAAACTGGGACTACAACTCAAGCTTTCACTTGACCACAAGTTATTAAAATTATTATTATTTTTTTAATAAATTGGGTATTTCAACAACTATACAGGTTGTTAAACAAATAAGACTGATGATTGGTTTTGTAACAACTTCTAGTTGGAAAAAAGTTGAATTGTCAAACTTGTTTACTTATTGTTTATTTTCTTTCTTTTTTAGCTTCCACATGTTATTGTGAACTGTGTTGAATGTTTTACCTCAAGGATACTGTTGGAGCACATTTTAAATCAATTGAATTGTCTCACTCCTTCAGAAGATGAATGTACCTCTCATATAGCCTGTGATTCATTTAACGATTTTGTTCGTTTGTTTAAAAAAGTGACTCAAGACCAAGGTGTAGATGATCAGACTGTATATATTGTAAGTAACTTAACTATTTTCTTTTTTTTTTTTTAATGACCCTTTTATTAGGGTTACTTTTATGTGTATTTCTGTATGGATTTATAAGTTATATGTACAAAATGCCAACAAATAAGGGACTGTGAGTGGGTGTGTATGTGTGTGTTACAGAAAGAGAGAGAGAGAAAAAGAGAGAGAGAGAGAGAGAGAGAGAGAGAGAGAGAGAGAGAGAGAGATTGATTGTTGAGTAGGGAAAAAACATTAACAACTAAAGTGAGACACAGAAATGGCTTTCTGAAGTAGGTGGGACATGAGGTAAGTAGGGTGTGAATTCTAGAGATATAGAATCATTTGTGCAAAAGAATGAATATAGAATTTGAAATAGCTTGGAGAATACAAAGTTTGCTGGTTTGACTGGAAGATAGAGGGCTTCAAAAGGCAGAAATATGAAATAATTCAGGAAAAGTAAATGATAGGCAGTTTGTGAAGAGATATAAATGGCTGAGCTGAGTTTTATATTTTGTTCTGGAGGTACAAGGGAGCCAATGAAGATTCATGTGTCAGAAATGATATGGTTAGAATTGTGTTTTCATAAAAAAGCTTTGTTAATTGTGCAGAGCTTGGATTGGAAAAGGATATTTGATACTGAACTAGAAGCAAAAATTCTTCTTTGAGAACCTAAAGTTTAAATTATAGGTTTTTAACCATAATGAAAAGATCAGATCACTGTGCTACATAGTTTTGATAGTCTAAGTTAATTTTTACTCTGCTCAAATTTATTATGTTTAATTTTTTTTTTTTTTCTTTTAAGGTGCTGGATAAAGCAGAATATTTAAGGGAGATGGAAGCAAATCTACTACCCGCATTTCTTAGATTACAGGAATTGGTAAGTAATTAAGTTGAATAGAGGTGGGTCTTATTTCAGGAAAATGTTAAATGAAAATTTAGATTTACAAAATAGGGAAATTGAAGTTATTACAAAAACTTGGATCAGTTTCACTTGTCCTTACTCATAGTTTTTCAAGTACACATTAGTTGTATTCCAAAAAGAATATTTAAAACATTTTGGGATTTGTGTCTACTTAGAACATTTTACTTTTGATTAATATTTTGACATGAATTCTTACCTTCTCTTTTTTATCCTTGTTTCTGCCAGTATTGATATTTTACAAAACATACATCACATGTTAATTGAATGTAATAATTTTTCACTTTGAACTCTTAAATACTATTTAATTTGAAAGCAAAATACGTAAGATAAATGCAGCAACTAGTTTGAAAGTGAAATAGACTTAATATTGTTGGTCAAAGAGTCTCTTTGAGACACTTGGGTACATTTGAAAATATTTCCATTAAAAGTGTGACATAAATAAGTTGGATATTCAAGCCATGGCTGTCACACCAAGTTGTCCTGAATGCTTTTCCCAGAAATTTCTTGTGGTGGGGAAAGAGTATTTCTTCAGAACTGACTTACCCAGAAAACCTCAGAAAAGTACCTTGATCCCTCTACAAGTCTGTGTTCCCTTCAGTTATTTAATATTCATGTATGAAATGGATTTCATTACCTACTATTTTTCTTTATTATATTGAAAATACTAACATATCTTTACATACCTGTTGTAGGTAAAGCTTTTCTTGTGTCTTGTCTGTCTATTCTGTTCCCCTTTGCCCTTGAGATATGCCCAGTGATTTTCTGCTTTCTAAACCTTTTACTCTATGAAAATTTATCTCATGTTATCATTTATATACTTTGATGAAAACTCATTCACATTATTGTATTACTTTTCCAAATTCTATTTATGTTTTTAAAGACTTTAAATATAATCGTAAATATTCTTTTCTGGTAAAGGAATTTTGAATAGTAACAGGTAAGTAACAGGTTTTGGAGATGAGATAAGAGATTAGGGATAGACAGCACAGGTATTTGTTCAGGCTACACTGAGAAAGGGAATAGAATTTTCACCTCTATCTGGGGAAAAATATAGGGTAATTAGTTTTAATATTGATTGGGTCCTTTTCAATGCTTATGAAGTACTCCAGTGACTAAGGCTGGGGATGTAGGTTGTTAGCCTATTTTTTGAGTGTTTTAGAGATTGAAGTTGATTTCAAAGAGACCTAACTTTTTTCACCTTAAGCCCTCTTCTGCTTTTGAGGAGAAACCTTATAGTTGCTGGAATTCTTTTCTATCCATGTTAATGTATGTGATAGAAGATTTCCCATCATCACTGCCTTCTGGTAGCCTTAAGACTTGGAGTCTGATCTCTCTGATCATAGCACTGATCTTTCCTTTTGTCTTTCTTAGCCTTAACATATTGTTGTTTTATTAGACTTCTAGATGCTAGGAGCCAGACCCCGTTATCGTAAGTCTTTTTTCTTTTAAGCATTTTTAGTTTTCCATTATTTCTGTATTATGGTGTTCATGCTATCCCTCTATGTGTTCTCTTCATACCAACATTTACCAGACAGGCTAACCCCAGATTCATAGTCCAAATATTTTATTGAGGCTTTTTCCATCCAAGTGAGAAAGTAACTGGAAAGTTACTAAAAGTACTACTTAAAGACCTTTTTGAACATGGGGGGGTGGGGGAGGGGGGACAAGACAAAGGAGCATAAGATATGTGGGAAAGCAAGAATAATATTCTCCTTTGTGCCAACAAAGAAAATATGTTTCCTAGGACTTTGCATAAAGCAAGAAAAATGTATTAGGCCTGAGGAAATTTCCTTCTTCCAAATGAACCCTCCAACATTCTTTTTTTGGTGTTAATATTTGATCTTTGCTCTTCACATGAGACTACAAATAAAAATTTCAATAATGATAAAATTCATTGTATACTTTATACTCTTCCAGATAAATAGACAGATGTTTTCCCATTATAAATCATTTTTAGGCAAGAAACATATTCTATTATTCTTCCAAGGTTCTACTCCCAATATTTTTAAAAATAAGTCAGTACTTTTTTTTTTTTTAATATCACTAATCATTTTTAAATGGAAAAAGTTTAGTGTTTTTTAGTTAGACCATTTTCAGAATTCCCAAAGACCTTTCTTTCCTGGAACAATAAATATAGACTTTGTTTTAAACCAGGGGTCCTCAAACTTTTTAAATAGGGGGCCAGTTCACTGTCCCTCAGACTGTTGGAGGGCTGGACTATAGTAAAAACAAAAACTTTGTTTTGTGGGCCTTTAAATAAAGAAACTTTATATCCTGGATGAGGGGGATAATCATCCTCAGCTGCCGCATCTGGCCTGCGGGCTGTAGTTTGAGGACCCCTGTTTTAAACCATTGGGTTTCTAGGATAGATGGAAAGAGGCATTTAGAAGTGATTTATTTTTTTCTTTGTATGATGTAGCCCATAGGCCTTCTATGAAATGATTATTAATTTTTTCAAATGTGTTGTCTTTATCTTCCAAGAGAATAATGTAGACATTATTAAAATTAAAACAGGCCTGGAATTCTTTGAAATTTTCATTATTTTCATTTAATGCTTCTGAAGTTAGATGGATCATAATTCTTATGTGTAATCTACCTTTGTAATCTTTCTGGTTTTTCCATTTTATTTTAAAAGAGAAAAAAATTTAGAAAGTAATACTTTTTACATTATTGATAACGAAAATACTAATTTTTTAAAAACATAGCCAATTTTGTTATGGAAAGATGCAGTTGTTTTTGGAGGGGTATATTTCATTTATTGTGAGCTATATGTTTCAAATAAAGTCACTGAATAACAATTACAAATACAAGAGTTTTATAGAAATTCTGGATAATTATGAAAATTTTCAATGTATGAGTAACTTGATTAGAATGTCTACAGTTAGCTTTTTAGTATGTAAATACTTTATAATAAATTGGAAATTTGATAATTTTCTAAATGAAAAATCCAAATGGAATCACTATTCTGATTACAATTTTAATATACAAGGTCACCTTTTATTTCTTTTTCTTTTCCAGACCAACAGAAACGTGACTGTTATATTTCTCAGTCAAATTGTTTGGGAAAAATTTCGACCAAATACTGGGTGTTTTGAACCATTCATCATGTATTTCCCTGATTATAGCATAGGTAAATGCTCTTTTAAAAAAATTCCTTTTGGAAATGAGTTTTTAAATGGAAACATAAGTATTAGTGTTAGGAGACAATATAGTATCAATATGTTTGAATGAGGAGATAATAAAAAAAAAAAACTCTTAAAGGAAATGAAATTTGTGGGAATATGCAGCTATGTGGGAATCTGGCAGTCAGTAAAAGCATTTCAAGTGTAATGATCCTTGTATCAGCACATAAATTTGCCCATATATATAGAAAGTGTTTCTGTATTTGTAAACATTTAAATGATACTTTTTATTCTATGAGATTCTTCCTTCTTTGTTAGTGTGATTTACCACGTATACCAAAGGACCTGATTTTATTGGCAATATTCAGTATTATTACAGTTGAATAGTTCAGTAGATTAATAATATAGTCTGATCTACCATCAGAACTTTTAGTATATTTTTCAGTAGGGATTGGATTTTTGCTGATTCATCCATATAGTCTCACCTGTTCTTTCAACACAGTTATGGATTTTCTAAACATTTAGTATATAACTTATAATATGAAATGTAAGAAATATTATGGTACAATAAAAAAACAAAACGTGGTCATGTCATATAATCTCTCTGGGCTTAAATTTCCCAAGTTATAAAATAAAGGAGTATTAAAAGAGATGTTTAGGGATTATTCTAGCTTTGGTCTCAGATCCTTGGCCTTATCACCCTGACCCCCTGATCTAACTAGCTGCAGTTATTAATAAAAATTTTGCCTGTTTTCACAAACAAAAAAAAAAAGAGAGAGAGAAAAGAAACTCATTGAAGGAAAGAAATACTACACTTTATGTTAATTGTTGTTGAAATAATATGAGCATCTGTGTCTTTCCCCTCATCACCTACCTTCCATCCCATCCTATCCCATAACAAGGAAAGAAAAGGGGGCACAAGGGAATAAGGATTTATATAGTGCCTACTCTGTGCCAGGCATTATGCTGAATGCTTCACAGTATCTTATTTAATCTTCAGAATTAAGGTTCTGAAGAGGTAGGTGCTATTATGATCCTCACTTTACAAATGAGAAAATGGAAACAGACATAGATTACATGACTTGCCCAAGGTCACACACTTGGTAAATGCTTGAGGCCAGATTGGAAGTCAGACTCAAATCTTATTATTCTTTCCATTGAACCCTTTTATCACCTATTCTCTCTTTTATTTATATATATATATATATATATATATATATATATATATATATATATAAAACACAAAATGTCTTTGTATATGTAGATGTGTGTATAAATTCTTTATATTGTGACTTTTCTTTAAGGAATTAACATCTCTTTAGGAAGATGAGATTACATTTTACCTCACACTTGAGGTAAAGTGTAAAGTACAAGATAAAGTGATGAAACTGTTGTCTTGGCTCTCAATGTTGCTTGGCAATTTTGGGTTTTGGTAATTTTGGGTTTTATTTTTTAATATATTATGTTTGAGATGCTTATGGAATGTCCAGATGGAGTTGTTCAGCAGCTGCTAATATAGAATTGGAACAAAGGGACCCTGTGGTTTGGTAAAGATAATGGTACTAAAGAAAGAGATCCCTGAAAGAGTATATATAGAGACAGTGGCCCAGGATCTAGTACTAGTAAAGACCCTGGCTAAGGGGGACAACACAGAAGATAATTTAATAAAGAAGACTGATAAAGGGCTGTCAGGCAGCTAAGAAAAGAAGCAGGAAAGTGTAGTTTCACTAAAACCAAGTGAAGAGAAAATAACCTTTGAAAAGAGTGATTAATAATGTCAAATGATGCAGAGAAATGAGATTAGAAATTCAGAGATTAGAAATGAGCAGACCATAAACAGAAAAAATAAATCTTCTGTTTCTAAATTTCTATAGTCATATGAGAAAGTTTGTAACCAAGAAAGATGAAATTTCAGTATTGAGATACTAAGATATAGGAGAAAGAAGAATATGTTTTAAAAAGAGAAAGAAGAAAGAATAAGGTGAGGAATGAAATCTTTGAAAATTGGTGGATTTATTTAGAATTTTGGAATTCTTTTTGTTCCATGAAATAAATATTTTAAACGAATTATTATCTACTTAGAATATCTAACATAATAGAAAATTCAACCCTTGGGTTCTTTTAGATTTTTTTAAAGTTAATATTTACTGCCTCAAGGTAAATAAGGCTTTTAAGATTTAATTTAGAAGTAATACCTCTTGGTTTTTGGTCATTCTTACCAATTAAGAAACTTTATAGTACTAAAGTGATCACACAATTCCACTTCTCATGATTCCCCCAATTTGGTTTCAAAATTTAATGTTTCTTTACTGTTCTGATGGATTTATGATTCTTAAAACTTCATGGTTTCCTGTGTTGTTTCAAAGTTTTGTAGTAAAGTGTTGTAAAATATATGTCTTAGCATGCTTTATGAAAATCATTAAGAACAAATTTGTGTTTATGGACCAGGGCATCTTCAAAAGATTTTGTCTCATGATCATCCTCCAGAGTATTCAGCTGATTTCTATGCTGCCTATATTAATATTCTTCTTGGTGTTTTTTACACTGTCTGTAGAGACCTAAAAGAGCTCAGACACCTGGTGAGTGAGCATAGTTTTTTTAATTGTTTGTTTGAAATTACTTTTATTTCACTGTAAAATATTAAAAGTATGATATAATGCATGAACTAAGGACTTATTTTCATACAACATTATTCTCATTGGTTTATATTTCTGTCTCTTTTCTGTACTAAAAACCTATAGGTTATTATTCAGTAAATATTAAATGCCTATTATATGCAAGGTACTGGGAATAGAGAGAAAAAATTAAATTGTCCCTCCCTTCAGTGAAATTCTGTACTTTTGGAGTAGATCTGTACATAATTAAATGTTGTATATGTGTGTGAGTATGTAACATTATACTTATACTCACATAACATACACATATACTCGTATATGTGCATGCATATGTGTATGTGAATAAATGTATATAGAATAAATATAAGATAACATATAATAGAGAGGAGGTACCAGTAGTTGGTGGAATCAGGAAAGACTTTTTGTAGAAAATGGTGCTTGAGTTATGGAAGTAAGGGATTCTTTAAGAGGGATTATTTTCTATTTATGATATCTGTAATTGGGCAGGGTTCTTGTAAAATCATTTCATTGTTAAGGAAAAAACTTCTTATTTTACTTAAAGTTTTAAAAAAATTATGTTTAAACAAATGAACACATTGTCTTAGATGAAGTAAAATATATAGGACTAGGTAATTCGTGTTATATGTGAATTATAGATCAAATTTCTGATCTTTTAACTAGGAAAAAAATTTTATTTAATTCATGAATTACTACTCACATTCAGATAGTTTATTAAGTGTGTGGTATGGCAAATCCAATTTACAAATACTCAGAGATATCTTAAATGAAGAACAGAAATATTTATTTTTAGAATCTTGCAAGAAGCAAACATCTGCTGACTGGATTCCAAACCAGTCTATACAGGTTAATTTCCACAGAGACTGAAATGAGTTATATAGTCGTGACCACAAGAATAATACTTGGAAGTAACATGAACTTGTTAAATTTTGACCTGAATTTTATGATGGTCAGTTTTACAACTGCTTACAACTGTTTACCCTATTTCATTTCCCAGATAAACTAACTCTCAATCTACCTTAGTTAATGATTTTATAAGAAACCAATATAATGCCCTCACAAAGAGATTTGTTTGGAGGTGAGTAATCCATTAAACTAGGATAACCAAGGAGGCTCGGTTTACCTCAGGCTTCCTCGACAAATAGAGATTACCCAGTTTACAGATCCCTTAGAACAGGGATCCTCAAACTTTTTAAATAAGAGGTCAGTTCACAATCCCTCAGATTGTTGGAGGGCCTGACTATAGTAAAAACAAAAACTTTGTTTTGTGGGCTTTTAAATAAAGAAACTTCATAGCCCTGGGTAAGGGGGATAAACGTCTCAGCTGCTGTATCTGACCGCGGGCCGTAGTTTGAGGACCCCTGCCTTAAAAGGTCTCCAGTTCATTAATTAGTTAGCTGCTTCTAAGAAGTAAGTAAAGGTCCAGGAGATCAGATATTTCTACTAGAGGAGCAGGTCTTTTGTTTTCCTTCCTGGAGCCCAGACCCTTGAAATTGGGTCTAGAACTATCAAGTGAGAAGTTTAAGTGTTGAGGTTCTCTTCAAATGATTATTCTTGGGAAGTCTTCAATTTCCTGTTACACTCATTAAGGAACCCATTTCTTAAACCTATTAATTAAAAAAAAAAAAGCTTAGATGGAGTTGCTGTAGGGCAATACTCTGAAGGGAAAATTACTATCAGATGTTGTTGAAACGTTTTCTACCCTCAAATGGTACTTTAGAAAATTTAGTCCAATTGTATTATTAAGGTATGATAGGGAAAATGAAACAATAAATGTTTCATTATGTTTATTTTCAGTGCTAGTTCATTTTATTAATTTAGTCATATTTTGACTAACATTTAATTAATATATTTGTCTTTGTATTTAGCATGTAGTATGCACTTGATAAAAGCTTATTGATTGATGTGTGTAGACCACATTATTTCAATATGAAATTCTTGGAAGTAAATAAGCATTACAATATGTATTTGACAAATCTTACTAAAGGAATTTTGAAATTCCCTTTTAAATGGAAACTATGTTTATTAGTGGCTAAATTAACTATTAACTAGACCCAACTACTTTGATAAATTTTGTGGATCATGAAACTATACTTGACTTTGTAAAGTTCTTCCTATTTAGGTCTGTGAAGTACTGTTTCATAAATTACTGTTTCAAAGTTATGTTCTAAAATCTAAAATACTTGTTTTCTCTAAAAGTACTTATTGTACAGCCAAGTAACAATCTTCTACCTGGATTTAGCTTATTAAAAATTTCCTTTAGTTATTTGAAATGTTTTTATTATATTTTCTTCAATTCAGCCTTTTATAATAAAGTAATAATTAACTTGTTTTTAAGGAATTGTCATAGTGTAATAATAGTTATTTAGAAATAATTTTTTTTTTTTTTTAATATAGGCAGCTCTTAACTTTTCTAAATATTGTGAGCCTGTGGTAAAAGGAGAAGGTAAATGTCTTTTATTTGTATGTTAATTATACTTTTGCATAGTTGTTTTCTAGGATTTATGTTACTAAAGTTTAGGGTTTTGTTGTATGTGTGTGTATGTGTTTTTCCTTAATATAGCTAATGAACGTGATACCCGTAAATTGTGGAGAAATATTGAACCTCATTTGAAGAAGGCTATGCATACTGTTTATCTCAGGGAGATATCAAGGTAAGTTTCTTTCTTTGCCAAAGTCCTGGGGAATACTCTGTATGGATTATCTAGATATTTACTATGCTAAAATGAAGTTCTTATTTTTCACTTTCATGTTAGGAGATAATATTTGATAACTTGCTGGAAAGAAATAGAATTCATCATATTTTTTTCTTACATGAAAATTAACATTTATTGGGAAGTAAACTATTCCAAAATTAGTAGTATTCTATACTAATATGGAATTAGTATTCCATATCAGGAATATGATATTCATAGGAATTAGAATATATTTTTAACTAGCTTTGTTTCTCATGTTCTTTCATCATTTTCATTTTATATTAAAAAGCAAATCTTCAGTATCCTAAATAAATTAAGAGGAAAAGTTATGTTATTCTTATATTAAAATGGACGCGTGCTCTAGATCACCTGTGTGGTAAAAACCATAATTAGGAATTTTCTTTAATCTTTTTTATCCAAGAGTCTTTCTCAGATTCATTTCTTTCCCAAAAAGTTTGGTTAAAATTTGAAAACGAATAAGTTTTGGGGTATACTTAAAATGTTTCTTTACACTTAACTGTGTGTGTGAAAAGAATTGGGTCTTTTATCTGGGTATGTAGCCTGAAAATGTTATTTTAAATTTAAATTCTGTGCTTTGATTAATTAATGTTCTAATCTTTTACTTTTAATAAATTAGTCTAAACTGTTATCTGACATAATCTAATGATATTGAACAATGGTATTTAATCATAATGAAGAGAAATTGTTAAAAATTGGATCAGCTATAATGAAATTCTGAGTCTTCTAAGATGATTTCAGAGAATAAAATAAGGTAGTTTTAGCTAAAGCTTTAATTTCTAGTAATTGGTCCTCTCTGTTTAAAAATTAGATTAAAATGTTTACATTTTAAATTTAACCATATTGAGAGGGATAAGTTTCATTTGTCTGCAACAGTGTATATCAAGATGAATTACATAAAGTACTTTGAGATGTGTCTATTTTCCTGGTAAACACAACCTGATGAATTTTGAAGAAGTATTTTTTAAAATATTGATTTGGAGCTGTATTGATATATTTTCTTTGTTTTTCCCCATTAAAAAAAATAATAAGATGACCCTTAATGCTGATTATAATGTGGGTTGGATATAGCTGAAGTATGTATGCAACCTTTCTCAAGAAGACATGTAAAATGTGGCTTTTGAATAATAGCTAAATGTATATCCTGAATATCTGTTGCTTTTTGTGACTGCTTTCCAAGCCAAGTTGGCATGGAAAATTTTGCTCCCAAAACTCCATTCTATTCTCCATGACTATTTAATAATTGCAATGATTTTCCAGCTCTTTGTAGTCAAGCCATGTTAGTTGAGACTTTATCTCAGTAAATCCATAGATTTACTTGTTCTTTTTTACTTTCAATCATATTTAGCATGATGGACAACTTCTTGGGAGTTCTGCTGATGTCCATTCTTCATACCTTTCTAGCCCTGAAAAATTCTGCTGTAATATAACAATAATAATGAGGAATTTCAAAAATACATTATTAGGTTAAAGAAAATTAAATTAATAAAAAAGTCATATCTAAACTTGTTTAAATTGGAAACAGCAATTAATAGAGAAAACTAAATCAAGTACCCAGAATATTCATAAAAAGTGATAACAGAGCATACATGATTTCAAAAAAAGTAGAAATTTAGATATGTTTTGTTTTCAGATCAATCAGTGAAATCATTATTAAATAACATGAAATAAATATACAAAATGACATGGAAACTGTAAAATATAATACTAAAGCTAAAATTATAATGGAAGACAAAGCCGAAGTATTTAAAAAGTAATGACAGAAATATCACAATCAATGGGATACAGTTACAGCAGTTTTTAGAAGCAAGTTTATATGACTGAGTTGCCTGTATGAATAAGAAAGAAAAGGAGCAAAGTAAATTAGATTTGCACATAAAGACGGCATAAAACTAACAAAACTATAGTTTGAAAAGATATTATAAAACTAAGAATAAAAATTGGAGCCAGGTTCCAAATTCAGTGCTTCCCTCCCATTCTAGAAATGAAGAGTATAATATCTATGATTATCTGAAGGTTACTTGTTAAACATCTCAATGGGCCATCTGTTCATTTAGAAATCACAAATTTACATACTCCATATTTTATCATATGTTTATTAATTTTGTTAAATGAATTTTAGTTGTATTTTAATCTGGTTTGGGTCACACTTGGTCTACAAATTTGACACCTCTGATATAGAGCAATGCTTCTTAAAACTTTTTCCCACTCATGAGCCCTTTTCACCCAAGAAATTTTTATACAGCCCCAGGTATATAGTACATACTATAGTATGCAAATCAAATTTTAATTGATAACAAATCATAATTTTACAATCCCTACATTCAATATTGAGACCCTATATAGGGTCGTGAACCACAGTTGAATCTGAGATATGGACGGCTGAGTTTGGAATCAAGAAGATCAACATCTCCCCTTAGATACTTGCTTACTCTCTGATGCTGAGAAAATCTTTTAAGATGGGAATAAGAATGACTTAGCAAGTTATTGTGAAGATCAGTTGTTAATAACAATTATAAAACACATTGCACACATTAAAGTGCTATATAAATTCAAACTGTCCATAATACAGTGCCTATAATAATTAAAGCTCCTTTTTAGAAAATGATTTGAGAAGCCTGCAGGACATTCTTTTGACTATCCTTAATGGTGGTAAATCTTTTGGGGGAGAGATTTGTTTTTCTTTTTTGAATAGTAGTAATAATATCCTTAGTACTTATCACAATTTCTTGAATATAGGAATAGTAATTTAATGATTGTTAAGTTGATTTAATATACATTTTGAGTCAAAAACAAAGTGTAACTATACAGTTCTAAGGTCATTTTTTAATATGTGGGTTATAAATTGGTTATAACATATTGACTCAGAAATATATTCTTCATAGACTAATTGATCTTACACACGTCTATATTTTAGAAATTTACAATTTTCCTTAGGATAACTTTTCAAGTACATTGAGCTAATTTATTATATTCTTTTCTTGAATTTTTAGTTCACAGTGGGAAAAGTTACAGCAAGATGACACAGAGATGGGACAATTGAAAGGTATCAAAAACATTAGAATAATTTAACAATATTTATAACTGAGTTCAGATATTAATTATTAATAAAATATGTATAGTGGAATGGTTAATGGATCATTCCTGATATTGAGGTACCTCACCAAATTATTAGAGAAAAGATTCTATGAAATCCTGTTTTCCTTCATTTTTATTTAGTGGCTCTATTGCTAGCTATGAGGCTTTTGGGGCCTGGCTGTTGTGTTTTTGTTTTTCACTGACATATACTGAACCATGTGTTGGTGCTTTCCAGGGAAAATTATAGAGAGCAGAAAGAGGCAATAAGCATTTTTTAAACTTTTACTTTTTGTTGAACACTTTGCTAAGTATGGAAAATAGCCCTTGATGAGGTAGAAATATACTGAAATATCAGAAAATTTCCAGTTATCTTCTTACTCTTAAGATTTGGTGTTGGAAGGAGACTGGAAGTAGCAGCATTGCTTTTCTTTTGGCAATAAAGTACATAGTCAGAATGATTTATTTATTTTTTTTAAATAATGGTATAACTCAGTGTAGATTTTAATCTACCAGTGTCTAATTTTATTAGATTTTTAACTTCATCATCTTACTGAATAAATATACTCATGGAACATTCATGTTAGAATGCATACTTTACATAAAACATGAATACATACTTTCATACATATTCATACATACATTTCATACAAATTCATACACAAAGTATGAATTACATAAAGTAATGAAGCCCAATATTGAAATGAGGTTGGACAATCATCCTTAACCTGGTATTTCACTAATAATTCTACTATGTCTTACTCCCAGTCAACAGAATTGACTGAAAGTTGACATTGCCTATTTTAGAAAATGATTTTTTATGCAACTTAAAAAGATAAACCTTAGAGATCTAGGTAGGATGATTTTTGGAAGTTGATGTTGTTTTATTAAAACTAAAATTAATTGTCAAAACACAATGGTTACAATTTAATGAACAAATAAATGCCTTGTCATTTTCATAATGTTATCTTTTTGTGTGTTCTCAGTAATATTTTTTTATTTTTCCACTTACACATGAAGATAGTTTTCATCATTCATTTTTATATGATTTTGAGTTAAAATTGTTTTCTCTTTCTCTTGCTTTCCCTCTTCTCAAGACAGCAAGGAATCTGATATAGGTTATATATGTACAATTATTTTAAACGTATTTTCATAAATGCTATTTTTAAATGTCAACAGGACGTAGAGACTTTATCAGCTAAGGCTAAAGTTAGGATTGGGATATTAAATACACTGTTCTGGATTTGCCCTCTTCAATTTAGGCAAGTTATAAATTGAACACACTGTGTTTTATGTAGCCTGAGGCCATTTCTGCTAGTTTTCATTTACCCTAAAAAGTACAAAGTCAGTATTTCCTAAAATTTATTTTATTATACTTGATTTGCACTTTACTTTACATTTTAAAACTTGCATTTTCACCTCTTTTCTCATTAAAAATGCTATTAACAATCCAGACCCTTTAGAAA
Source organism: Sarcophilus harrisii (assembly GCF_902635505.1). NCBI lineage: Eukaryota > Metazoa > Chordata > Mammalia > Dasyuromorphia > Dasyuridae > Sarcophilus > Sarcophilus harrisii. Next base: position 147,976,722 of record NC_045430.1, on the reverse strand, counting down.
TAGCATTCTATGAGAAGGGAATAGCCCTTAGCACAATTCCCTCTTAACTGCTAATACCTTCTTGTATATATTTTGTGATAGATGGTTCTTTGCATGTTGTCTTTTCCATTATTGTTAGCTCTTTGAGAAAAGGAATTTTTTTTGTCTTTCTTTGTATTACCAGCATTTAGCACAGTGTTTGGTAAATAATAGGCACTTAATAAATTCTTGTTGACGGACTGACTTATACATATTTAATTTGAAGAAAAATAGGTACTTAATAAATATTTTTTAGTTAATTGAAAACATCTTTGTAAAAATAAGTGTCAAAACAACTGTTTTTTTGTAGCAATGCTTAAGCACACAATATTATATAACTCCATTACCTCATTTCATGTGGCTAACTGGAAGCAAATAGCTGGCACTTGTAAAAATAGGCAATATTGGACTATATTATCATTTTCACAGTTAAATCATAGTCTAAGTGGAACACATTTCATGATTATTTGTAAAATAGGGAAATTTTGCCCATTTTTAATTCAATTTTATCCAAAAATATAGTGAGTGTAACATTGTAGAGCCAAAAAAAAAAAAAAGATATAAAATTGTCCTGCATAAACCCACAGTTTTGTGATAATAATTGGAGTCCTAAACAAACTTAATTGATTTTTTTTCATAATGAAAAAAAATGAAACTCACATTTATGTGTTTAAATAGGAGAATTTTTTTTTTTTCTGAGGCAATTGGGGTTAAGTGACTTGCCTGGGGTCACACATCTAGGAATTATTAAACATCTGAGATTACATTTGAATTCAGGTCTTCCTGACTCTAGGGCTGTGCTCTATTCACTGCATCCTCTAGCTGCCCTAGGAGTAATGTTTTTAAATGGCAAGAATATTTTACATTTTTTTCCTTACGTTTTCATTTTCCTTCCAAGAACAATTCTATCTTGCCAATACTGAACCTAGAATTTCACTGACCTACAGAAGTCTTGGATGACCAGATTACCAATGCATATTGTTACTTTCAGTTTCCTAGAACAAAGTTTCTTGTGACTTGGCTAAGGTTACATCACTAGTATGTGCCAGATGCTAGCCCTAAGTCTGAGGGCTACCTCTATAATTTATTTCCTACACACCTCTATAGAATTCTGTTTTCATTTAAAATTCCTTATTAACTTCAAAATTGATTATGGAAATTAGTGCTATCTTCCAGGAATGTGAATTTTGAAACAGATACTCAAGACAATGTTAGATCACATTGACTAAGATAATTTAGGACTTGAAACCATGCCATCTATGCAATTCTCATGAAAGAAAATGAAGTTCTTTAGCCTAGAGAAAATAAAAGGCTTAGGGGAAGAATCTTTAGCCTAGAGAGAGAATAAAAAAGACTTGGAAGGGCAATGATAGCTTTTTTTCAGCTATAAGAGGAGTCATAACAATGAAGAGAGACTAACCATATTCTAAGGGACCCTAAAAGGTATTAAAATCAGTCGAGGTGGAGAGGTTCAGCATAAGGAAGGAATCCCAGTGGTTATCCCAAAGTAGTGTGGGCTCTTTGGAGATAGGTTATCCTTTACTGAAGGTCTTCTTCATATAAGAGCTGAATTACAATTCTTCAGGAAGGTTCTTACTCAGCTATAATATGGGTAAATTCACTTCCAAGGACCTGTCCATCTCTAAGTGAGTGAATCTGATACTTGTTTTACCAATTGAATAGGGTTGTGGTAGGAAAAAGACTTTGTTTACTACAAAGTACTATGTGAGTGTAATCTGTTTTATTATTAATGAGCCTTATAAAAATATTCTCCATAGGTCTTTCTGCACATGCTCATGTAGAACTTCCATATTACTCCAAATTCATTCTAATTGCTGCGTACTTGGCTTCATATAATCCAACGAGAACAGATAAAAGATTTTTCCTAAAGGTAATTTCTACATATTTCCAATACTTTACTTTGGGCTGTTTTTGTTTTTGTTTTTTTTTCTTTTTCCTGAAAATTAAAAGTGTAGTACTTTTGCAAAAATTGTAAATTTTTAAGAGAAATAAGGGTAGATTGAAGAGAGTAGAATATATACATATATATATATATATATATATACATATATACATATAAAATAAAGAAAAAAATATATATATATATGGTTTTCTCCTATAAACAGTTTGCATTGAGTTCATAATCTGGAATTTTTGTCTGTTATATACAGAATCCAGTTGTGATATGGGAATAATTCAGCAAGTAATATTTTAACTCTGAATTCTTTGTAAATCAAATTTTGATTGAAGTATGGTATATCAAAAACTTAAGTACAGTAGTTATTTTCCTGGCTTTTTGGGTAAAAAAAAAAATTGGTAAAAATTCTTCCTACAGTATATCTCGTGAATTATGAATCAGACTCTTATTTTTTTTTCCTGCTAAAATCATAAACTAAAATATCTCTTTTTGAAACTATTCTTCTAGAAAGGAAAAAATATGCATTTTTGAGTTAGCATTAAAGTCATTTGAAATCTTTAATTGAAGAATATTTAGTTGGAAACTGGATTTATGATGAAGTCTAGAAAATCTGTCCTTTAGAAAGTAACTAAAAATAGTTCTTTAATTTTTATAATAAAATTCAAACATGAAACTGAATTGTAAATTAAGAAAGAGAATTATATTCTTTCACAATCTAAGTAATATTCACTAGTTTTATCATAAGATGATGATAAAATTATTTTCAGTGAAATGAAAAGAAAGCAATCCCTTGTCCTTTATGTATTAAAACAACTTCAGTGTAGTTTCAATGAAACTGTCAACAAATCTGTGATCTTGCCATCACATATCAGCTATTGTATATGGACACTGGTAGGTATGTTATGAGTTTTAAATAATTATTTTAAATTGGGGGAAATTATGTGGGTTATTCTTTAGTATTTTTTTTCCTATGTGATCCCCAGGGAAAAATAGCTCTTTATTTTCAAAATATATTCAAAGGTAGTTTTCAACATTCACCCTTGTAAAACCTTGTGTTCCAAATTTTTTTCCCTTCCTTCCCTTACTCTCTCCCCTAGACAACAAGTAATCCAGTATATTAAACAAATGCAATTCTTCTAACATTTTCACATTTATCATGTTGCACAAGAAAAGTCAGATCAAAAAGGAAAAAAAAAAGAAAGAAAACAAAAAGCAAGCAAACAAAAAAGGTGAAAATACTATGTTGTGGTCCACATTCAGTCCCCATAGTCCTTTTTCTGAATTACATATGGCTCTCTCCATCACAAGCATATTGAAATTGGCCTGAATCACCTCATTGTTGAAAAGAGCCAAGTCTATCAGATCATCACATAATCTTGTTGTTGCTGTGTACAATGTTTTCTTTGTTCTACTCACTTCACTTACCATCATCTCATGTAAGTCTCTTTAGGCCTCTCTGAAATCATCCTGCTCATCATTTCTTATAGAACAAAAATATTCCATTATATTCATATATCATAACTTATTCAGCCATTCTCCAAGTAATGAGCATCTACTCAGTTTCCTGTTCCTTGTCATACAAAAAGGGCTGCTACAAACATTTTTATGCACATATGTGTCCTTTTCCATATTTTATGATCTCTTTGACATACCACCCCAATAGAGACACTGCTTATCAAAGAGTATACATAGTGTTATAACGCTTTGGGCATAATTCCAAATTGTTCTTCACAATGGTTGAATCAGTTCACAACTCCACCAACAATGCATCAGTGTCCTAGTTTTTCCTCATCCCCTCCAGCATTTATCATTATCTTTTCCTATCATTTAGACAATCTGAAAGATGTGTAGTGGTATCTCAGAATTGTCTGTCTTTGCATTTCTTTGATCAGTAGTGATTTTGAGCATTTTTAAATATGACTAGAAATGGTTTTAATTGTTCATGTCCTTTGACCACTTTTCAGTTGGAGAATGGCTTGAATTCTTATAAATTTGGGCCAATTCTTTATATATTTTTAGAAATGAGGCCTTTGCCAGAACCCTTTCTACCCCCTCCCTTCCCCCCCCAGTTTACTGCTACCCTTCTAATCTTGTCTGAATTGGTTTTGCTTGTAAAAAACATTTTAGTTTAATATAATCAAAATTATTCATTCTACATTTCATAATGTGCTCTAGTTCTTTGACCATAAATTCCTTTCTTCTCCACAAATCTGAGAGGTAGACTATCCTTTGTTCTTCTGATTTGCTTATAGTATCATTCTTTATATCTAAATTGTGAACCTACGTCAATCTTATCTCAGTATAGGTGTTGGTCAAAGCCTAGTTTTTTTGTTAGGGTCCTCAGCTAGTGCAGACCTGCTGACACCAGCCGGAATCTGAGCACTTACCCACAATTATCGTCGCCTCTACGACCTTCAGACATTTCCAGATATGACAGAGTAATCAGACTCCACTAATGCAGTTCAGAGAAGCTTTATTGCTTGGTTACATCATCTTGTACCTTCTTCCTCTCTCTCCCTCTGCTGTCCTGTACTTATACCCCTCTCATCTCTCATGCCAACATGCCCCAAAAACAAGTATGTGTTTAGCTTGTGTATCCAGGAGCCCAACTCCTGAGACAGTGGGGGCAATCTCGATTTGATGCATGCTCGATGCCTGTCCTGACGTATCTACAGGGTGTGTACTCCGGACCTTTAGCCAGTGAGGCAGAACTCACACCTGAGGCCTCAACATCCATTCCCAAGAGTGTGCTGATCGAGATCCACAGACCACAAGGGTCAGGTTTGCACAAGATTTGTTTTTGCACAGAATTGTTGCTTATGCAAATGGAGAATTGTGTGCAAGGTACATAATGAAGGGTCACAAGATTAATGCAGATTCTTGTTATTCTGTTCCATAGCATTCTTGTTGCTAAGTTCCCTAGTTTTCTCAGGAAATTTTGTCCAATAGTGAGTTCCTATTCCAAAAGCTGAGATCTTTGTGTTTAGCAAGCATTAGATTATTATAGTCCTTGATTATTATGTCTCATGAACCTGATCTACTACTAAAATCACTCAATGATTCTACTGATCAACCACTCTATTTCTTAGCCAATACCAAATGGTCTTGATGACCAGTGCTTTATAACATAGTTTTAGATCTAGTACAGCTAGGCCACCTTCATTTGCTATTTTTTCTGTTAATTCCATTGAAATTCTTGATCTTTTTTTCTTCCAGATGAATTTTGTTATTATTTCTTCTAGCTCTGTAAAGTAGTTTCTTGGCAGTTTGATTTGGTATGGCACTGAATAAGTAGATTAATTTAGGTGGAATTATCATTTTTATTATATTAGCTCAGCCTACCCATGAGCATTTGATATTCTTCCAGTTGTTTAAATCTGACTTTATTTGTGTAGAAAGTGTTTTGTAATTGTATTCATAAAGTTTCTGACTTTGAATTGGCAGGTAGATTCTCAAATATATTTTAAATGGAATTTCTCTGTATGTCTTGATGCTGGATTTTGTTGATAATATATAGAAATGCTGATGATTTGTGAGGATTTATTTTGTATCCTGCAACTTTGCTAAAGTTGTTAATTGTTTCTAGTTACTTTTTTAGTTGATTCTTTAGGATTCTTTAAGTATGTCATCATATTATTTTCAAAGAGTGATAATTTGGTTTCCTCATTACCTACTCTAATTCCTTTAATTTCTTTTTCTTCTCTTATTGCTAAAGCTAACATTTCTATTACAATGCTGAATAATAATGGTGATCATGGGCAACCTTGTTTTACCCCTGTTCTTAATTGGGAATGCTTCTGGTTTATTCCCATTACATATGATGCTTGTTGATAGTTTTAGATAGATGCTACTAATCATTTTAAGGAAAACTCTATTTATCCCTATGCTCTCTAGTGGTTTTAATAGGAATAGATTTAGAATTTTGTCAAATGGTTTTCCTGCATCTGTAGATTTATTTTGTCTCAATATAAACTGTCATGTTCAGAGTCAAAAGTTTGCTATTGCCAACTTAACCTTTTTCTATTTTTTTTTTCTTTTCATGTAGCCTAAATATCTAATCCCTGGGTCTAGTAACTAAATGTTTAATTCAAGAGTTAGGAAAATAATGAAAGGAAGATGGTGAAGGCCTCCAGAAATGTTTATCAGCCTAGAGCATTTAGTCTTCTGGTTCCAATTTACCCTCATTACATAGATGAAAATTTAGGAGAATTAGAATTATGCTTTAAGATTCCAGAGATGTAGAAAAATAAGTAGTTTTAAGTGTTTATATGTTAGAGCGCCAGCCTCAGTCAGAAAGACCTTACTTCAAATCCTCCCGCTGAAATGTATTGGCTTATTCCTAGAAATTCATTTAATCTTTCAGTGCACTAGGTATCTCTCAAAAACTATAAATTATAGTAAACTTGCCTTAATGTATTCTGTGGGAATTCCTTACTCCAATAATATCAGAAATCTAGAGAGAAAATGAAAATACAGGCATTGAACTCTAATGGAAATAAATATTGACTAAAAGTTGGGAAACTTGAATTCCCATCTTATCTTTGATATTTTACAATTATTCACTCCTCCTTTGACTTTGGGCAAGCCTCACCTTCTCCACAGCCCTTTCTTTCCTCTTTCTCCCTCTCCTACTCCCTATTTCCCTCTTTTACTACCTGCATTGTAAGATGAAGGACTTGAACTAGATGAACTCTGAGGCCCCTTCTAATTCCAAATATATGAATCTGCTAATCACCCAATGAACATTTTAAGTTTATAGACATAACTTTGTTACTATTAATTTACTCACCAGAGGTTATTCATGGGAATAATCAAAAATGAAAATAATGTCTTTAATTTCAGAAATTTATTCTTATTATGACATAAGTTCTTGTAAAAGGGAAATCTTCAGGTTTTTATGGAATAATAATGCTCATCTTTCATTCAAATAGGAAATTTATGAACAAAAAAGGTGGATTCTAGAAATTATGGATTGACAGCTTAAGTTCTCCATTGATATCTTTTCAGTGTTAGAAATTATATAGAATTTATTGAAGGACATAGACAAGAGTTATGCAAAATTTAGGCAGACATGAATGAAGGACTCTGCGTGATTGAATGGGACTATTCAACTATCAAGATCACAGATTCAGTTTACTAAAGTTGATAATGATCTCTGCCATTTACATAGCATTTTAAAATTTACAAAGTATATTATGTTGTAGCATTTTATTCTCACAGTTAGGGCTTCTAAGCATATTCCATTTTTCAGATGAGGAAACTGAGTTCCCATTATGCTAACTAACTTGCCTTTGGTCACATAGCTAATTAACTCCTAAAGCAGAATTTTGATCTACAGTTCTCCTAACTTATCATTATAGTAGGCTGTGTCTAGCATAAACCTATGTACTCTATACACTAATATTTCTTGAATCAATGGATGAAATAAAGTATTCTCATGGAAATTAGAGAAAATGCTTTCACTCAAAATTATCTGTATTCATGACTTTTTACTAGATTATAAACTCCAAATGAGCCAGAATTGTATCTTATCTAGACCTTGAATTTATCTTAGCACAGTGTTTTTAGATAGACTCTTATACATTTAATAAAAATTTGTATTGTAAAACATAGGTATGTTAGGTTTTCTCCAATTTCAATATTATCAGCTTTTTGCTAAAAGTCTAAGAGTCATATTTTTCTTTTGATAATAATCTGTTCTTAACTATTTATTCCTTTTCCACCCTTGATCTGGGCTCTGCCTAGCCAGGAATGAGTTGAAGCCCAAAAAGAAGGGGTATGTTTTTGAGTGTTGACCAATACAAATACTTTTACTTAAGTTAATTCATTGCTTTGTATTGTACTTACCTTTGGTCCTTTGTATTGCAGTTTTGCAACTGAGAGAGAGTAGCAGTGAATAAAATTGGCAAAAGTATTGAATAAGTATTTTTTGGTGTATTGTTTTTTAAATGTGTGTATGCCAAATGTGATTTTTGGTAAATGAAGAAGTAAAACCAAACCACTTTGTAAATATACAAAGGATCATTTATATAGCACAGCTGAACAAATCTTAAATGCTTAAATATATTTGTTATGTTATCAATTTAGGGGTTCCTTTCAATAATACAGATCAGAATCCATTCTGTGACTTTTTTCCATGTCTCCACAATATTTTGCCACAGTAGGTCTATCACAGGTTTTTGAAGCCTTTAACATTTACCCCCAACATTTCAAAGGCTGTTTGTGGATTGTTATTCTGGGTGTTTGTCCTTGTCAGTCGTCCCCAGTCGGTTGTCCCATATTCTCTGGGCTGAAGGGCAGTTGAGAACCCAAATGTTTGAAGCCTAGAGAAAACAGATTTCAGGAGCAGATTAAAAGTGGGGTGTCATCCAGGGTTGAGATGGAAACATTCAGGAATGGGGCCTTTAGCAAGAAATGCAGCAGGTCCCTAGGACACAATGCTAGGAGGAAAAAGGTCAAAAACAAACAACCAAAAACTGCTCTGAATCCTTGTGGTTAATGGCTATCCCAGGGTTAGTTTTTAGACCTCTTCGATTAATAGGCTTTTGATTAAAAACAGCCACTGGTATTTTTGTGAAGCCATCTAGGGATGGGCGTGTCCCTGCTTGTCTGGGCTGCAGATCAAGATAAGAATGCTGTTTAAGCTTTTAGAAATCTCTTAACTGTGCTGATTTTTTTTTTTTTTTAAATAGAGAGCTGGTTCCTTAATCTCACCAGAAAAATCACCAAAATGGTTAAGCAAAGATCCTGAGCTTCCCCTTACTATCTCCATTCTTTATGGGTGAGGGGTGGAAGGGGCCAGAGGGAATGCAAAGTAGCAGAAAGCCTATCCAGCTTACCGGCTCCCAAGGTGTTCGGGCTGTCCTGGTGGATAAAAGGGGAAACAAGGTCAGACCCCAAATTCCTACTGGAGAACAGGACGTTGGGGGGAGGCCAGTTCAACCCCTGTGGTGTTCGCTATCATGGTGGAAAGGCAGTTCCTTCAGTGCTCCTCCTGCTCGAACTCAGGACATGGACTAGGGTCTTCTTGGACAGAATCCTCAGCACCTACAGCATGAACTTTGGGGTTCCCGGCCTAAGTCTGGGAGAGATTTGCCAATTTAACAAGGCACCTCCGCTCTGAGTGTCTACTTTCAGGAGGCAGAAGTTGCCCTGAGAAGAAAAGAGTTGAGAGTCTCAGGTTGTTTTTTTTAAGTTTAGGTGAGAGAGTTAAAAGAAAAACAACAGCTGTTTGTAGCAGCAGAGTGGGAGAAACATTGAGGGCTCAGAGTGGCCTCCTAGTTTTGACCTTAGTATATTGGCCTTGGACCTCTGAAAAAGTTGGGGGGTGGGTCCCAGGTCTCTCATTGGGCTAGTTTTTCAATCTTTGAAAGAGACAATTCTGCTGGGTGTGTTTCTGTTAGCCACTTTTTGTCTGAGGGCAGAAGTGTTAGTCCCAGAATTTGAAAGAAAAAAAAAAAGGCACTTTTAAAAGCGCCTTTTCAAGGGCTCCAGAGAATTGGTAGGTGGAGGGAGACTGGAATTCAGCTAATCTAGTCAGAGTTCAAATTTTGAGGTTGAGGTGTACATTAAGAGACAGCCTAAAAGTAAGTCTTTAGGGATAGGGGAACAGGTCCCAAGCACCCCAGTTCTATAGTTTTTCATTCTCTATAGGTATCCCTGATAAAGGATATGACAAAAACCTTAATTTTTGTCAATTCGCAGGAGTTTTCTGCATAAGCATCCTTATGGAAGGACTCTGCTGAGCAGCAGAAGCTTGAGACAGCGTCAACCACAACCTGGGGTGTCAAGCTGTCCCACCTTGCTACAGAAAGGGTAGTATGGTGGCTTATTGGGGAAAAAAAAAACCAAAACCCTTGTGAACAGTCACCAAAACGGAAATCAAAAAGACTGAAATCCTTGACTTCTAGGAAAAAAGCTTTAGTGTTCTCCATTCAATAGCTCCTCGCTTGACTCTAGACAGTATCCAGGTTCTATAGCCTCTCCTTCTCTAGAGGAGAGCAACAAAATGCTCCTTGAGCTGTAATGCCAGAGAAACTGAGGCAGAACTGTGGCACAACAGAGCAGAGGAAAATTTGTCAGGGACCAGCTACAGAATAGAGAACAAGTCTAGAGAGAGACATCACAGGAATCCCTACAAGGGAATTCTGCAACAGGAAAGGCCTCTTTCCTTTAAAGGTATTCACTGAACTGAAAAGTAGTTAAGGAGTTTTCAAATAGTTTCAGTCTCCCTCTAACTCCTCATTTCCTGCTCAGGAAATGAGAAAAGAAGACAGAGAAAGAAGCTATCTTTACTCTCTTAACAATTTAATTTGCTTTGAAATTTTATTCCCCAACCAACATTCTTTTATTAATTAATTAATATTTAATAGCCTTTTATTTACAGGTTATATGTATGAGTAACTTTACAGCATTGACAATTACCAAACCTCTTGTTCCAGTTTTTCCCCTTCTTCCCCCCACCCCTTCCCCCAGATGGCAGGATGACCAGTAGATGTTAAATATATTAAAATATAAATTGGATACACAATAAGTATACATGACCAAACCGTTATTTTGCTGTACAAAAAGAATCGGACTCTGAAATATTGTACAATTAGCTTGTGAAGGAAATCAAAAATGCAGGCGGGCATAAATATAGGGATTGGGAATTCAATGTAATGGTTTTTAGTCATCTCCCAGAGTTCTTTCTCTGGGCATAGCTGGTTCAGTTCATTACTGCTCCATTGGAACTGATTTGGTTCATCTCATTGCTGAGGATGGCCAGGTCCATCAGAACTGGTCATCATATTGTTGTTGAAGTATATAATGATCTCTTGGCCCTGCTCGTTTCACTCAGCATCAGTTCATGTAAGTCTCTCCAGGCCTTTCTGAAATCATCCTGCCCAACCATCATTCTAAAGGTCTTTCTTGAAGCTGCAACCTGGCCAGGGTTGGAGCTTAGAAAAGAAACCTTTAATTGTTGGCAGGGGCATAGAATGCCAATCCAGAAAAATAGGAGAGGGAATGTACTAAGAGCAAAAGTTCTTAGGACTGAGAAAATTAGGAATTGGAATCGAAACATTCCCATCTGTAAGGTTGGGGAGGAGAGTGAAAGAAAGGACATAGGCTGCTTTACAAGCTATGTTCATTTTGGAAGCTAGGCTGTTCATCTCTCCAGAAAAAGGTAGGCAAGTTTAAGCAAGTGCTCTGAGGCAGTGGTGGGGGAGGGGGGGAGGAGTGGGGGAACCGAGAGCATTTTGGAATCCCCTATGTTTATAAACATGAGCATGAGCATGCAAAAGCATAAAAGGCTGTGATGGGGGCTGGGGTGGGGAGGCACTGCTCTAAGGCAAGATACATAGATAGAAATCAGGGAAACTGAGTTCCGTTTTAAAATGTATGGGACAAGCATGCTTCCTGTGAGGGCTGGAAGCTGGGCTCCTTTAAGAGCCAGGTAAAGTTTCTGGGAGGGGCGTGGCATGCTTGTCCAGAATGCAGGCAAACTTCTGTTTTAAAAGTTGGTGAAAAATTTTTCCCGAGATTTGAGAAGCTAAGATTGAGTCCCCAATCTTCCCACTGTATAGTACCCCAATAAGAGGACAGGAGAGAAACATTAAAATGACAGGTTGCCAAGCCATATGAGAGAGGTCTGAAAAAGGCCTCGAGTTCCTTACGATCCTCACTCTATGGGGGAGGGAGAGGAAAGAAATGCAGTCTTACCTGGTGCTTCCCAAAAACTAGGGCTCCTCTGGCGATTTCACGTTGGAACTTGAGAGAGGGGGAGCTTGTCCAAACCCCCAAATCTTGCTGGGAGAGCAAGACCTGAAGGAGAGACTGCTCACCCCTATACAGGGAGTAGCAGCCATGGGTAGAGAGAGATGTTCTCCAAACTCACCCCAATTCAGTGACCTTTCTCCTCGGTGTCTGTAGCCTGACCATTAGAGACTCCATTGTATTTAACAGTTGAGTGGGAGAAGGGCTCAAACATAGCTTCTCTTAAATTTCTCCGGTTATCTCCCCAGAACAGATCAATGAGAGTGCTGGTTTGGGACCCCTGAGAGGGGTAGGGTCCCCTGAACAGCTATATGTCTCCTTGGTGGGGGGGTGGGGTGTTAAAGAGACACTTCCTCTCTTGTCTCCTGCCTGAGGGCAGGGCTTTCTGGTGAGAGAAAAGGGAATTTAGGAGTGCCTTAGGATATAAAAGAAGGTACTTTGTCTCTGGAGGGGCTGGGCTGCGTGAGTTTCCTCAAGCCAAGTATCTCTGTTCAAGGAAGGATTTTAGAGGCAGGTGTTTCTAGATTGTGGACAGGTAAAAGCTTTTACTTTTCTCAAATTCTCGCAGCACCTTTGTCTAGATTTGCTACAGAATAGGGAAAGAAAAAAAAACGTCTTTTCCCCTGTCCAGAGTTCCGGATTTCCTGATCCCACTATCTTTAAAAACAGAGTATGACCAAAAGAGGCCTTTTTGCCTGAGATGCAAGTACTCTTCCCTGGAGAATGCTGCTCACAGCCCAGACCAGGTCTGGGCGCCCACTACCTTTAGAGATAGGGCGAGGCAAAAGAAGGAGCGCAGGTATTCTTCCTGGAAGAATACTGTACCAACAGCTCAAAACCCAAATTGGTTCTGAGTGTCCAGAGTTTTGGGGTTCCGTTTGGTTGCCAAATTATGTCTAGTTTTGGGGGTTCCATTTGGTGAGGGAAACAAATGATGAGGTTTAGATTTAGGGAACCAAAATGAAATTAGGGTTTCTGGTGGTCAGGGAGTTAAATAATAAGGTCTTAGTGGCAGGTTCACGGTTCAGGGAACCAAATCCCCTGCAACTCCTTGGGATTCGGCGCAAGGACAGGGAGTTTTGAGGACTCCCTTCTGGCGGCACAAAGCTTCTCTGTAAAAGAATTTATAGATTCGAAAACCTAGATTGATAAAAAGGGTTTATTATGGGAATTGGAAGTAAGATTAGAAATCCTGACAGAGAGGCATAAAGTCTGGTTAAGGAAATAAGTGAAGGTAAAGAGAAGATGTCACTGGAAAGAGTATTCCAGTAGACAGAGACTGCTTGGGATGCCAAACATGGTATAGCTGGCATGTTTGGAACCTCTGCAAAGAGGATGTTTTAGTTTGGCTCTTTTTATAATGAGAGCTTTAACTGAAGAGGACCCTTGAGTGGAGTCCCAAGTTGGCTCCTAGTTGGGTTTCAGCTTGAGATAGAATTTGAGTTCTATGAGTTTTAGGACCGACCCCACCCAGATAACAAAGGTGAAGTTGAAGTTGTTTGTCCCTTGGGGCAGGGTCCCTCACTGAGGCAGAGTTGAAGGAGATTTTCTCCTTTAAGGATTTTCAGAGTTTCAGGGTCCCCTCTTCAGAATGTTATCTATCTAGCCAAATCCTACCTTCTTCCTTTTTTTTTTTTTAAATAACTTTTTATTGACAGAACCCATGCCAGGGTAATTTTTTGCAACATTATCCCTTGCATTCACTTCTGTTCCAATTTTTCCCCTCCCTCCCTGCACCCCCTCCCCCAGATGGCAAGCACTCCTATACATGTTAAATAGGTTACAGTAGATCTTAGATACAATATATGTGTGCAGAACCAAACAGTTCTCTTGTTACTCAGGGAGAATTGGATTTAGAAGGTATAAATAACCCGGAAGAAGAACAAAAATGCAAGCAGTTTACATTCATTTCCTAGTGTTTTTTCTTTGGGTGTAGCTGCTTTTGTCCATCCTTGATCAATTGAAACTGAGCTAGATCTTCTCTTTGTGGAAGAAATCCGCTTCCATCAGAATACATCCTCATACAGTATCGTTGTTGAGATATATAATGATCTCCTGGTTCTGCTCATTTCACTCAGCATCAGTTCATGTAAGTCTCGCCAATCCTCTCTGTATTCATCCTGCTGGTCATTTCTTACAGAACAATAATATTCCATAACATTCATATACCACAATTTACTCAACCATTCTCCAATTGTTAGGCATCCATTCATTTTCCAGCTTCTGGCCACTACAAATAGGGCTGCCCAAACATTTTGGCACATACAGGTCCCTTTCCCCAAATCTTACCTTCTTTTCAGAGTTCACTTTAAGTGGGCCCTGGAGAATTTAAAAAATGAAAAAATTTCACAGTTCTCGTTGATACTTGTAACTTTAATCTAGATTTTATGTATTAAACTCTTTGAGGATTTCCCTGGTTTCTAATTTTGCTTAATGAAATCACTTTGCAATATTTTTGGTTTTGTTCTCTTAAATCAGCTTATTCAGGTATGAGATCTGTGAAAATAATTTTAGGAATACTATTTTTCACTTTTCAGTTTCACATCTGATGTTTTTAGTGAACTTCGGAACAATAATATCACTTTAGGATTTATTGAAGTGGATACTGCATGTAAATATGTTTTAAATATATGTATCCTTTGTCGATACAATTTAGCTGTACTGTGTACCTCAAAAAATGTGACTTCTTGACTAGTCTTATGAACTCAAGCTTTTGTTTATAAAAGCATATAAGTATCATATTGTAGTTACATTTTCAAAATTGCTTTGAAAGTATAAATCAGTAAGCAGATTTTTGTGGAGATGGGGGAAATGCTTAACCTGTGAAGACACTTTAGGATTACTTTTGTTAGGGATATTCCGTGAGCTTAAAAAGAGTTATTACTTCATGAAGAGAAGTGCTTTCTCTTCTGATGCAGCTCACAAGCCATTCATGCTGTAATTGGAACCAAAAATTAAGCTAAAAACAGACCTTTAGGTGATGAACTCCTCTAAATTAGACTGATATTAACTGAAAAATGGTTCCATATCTATTTTTGAAGCCTTTCTATGTTGGTCTCCTCATCAGTAGGCTGGACACTGGTAATTTTTTAGTCACAACTGCCCATGAAATTTATGAAGCTACAACCTGACTCTTGGTCAGTCTTCTTCAGCTTCTAAAGTGATGTATCATAGTAGTGGAAAAAAGGAAGCAGAAAATACCACGGATTTCTTAATTTTTAAACTGATTATGAACTTCAGTTTAGCATTTGGTACTCTAAATATGAGATTATTGTCCAATGACCAATAAGTAGAGATATTACTGATTCAACTGAATCATTTCAGTCTTGACATTCTCAGTGTAAAGGAAACTAGAATATAGAATAAGAGTGGCCAAATAGAGACATAAATAGGCTGCAATCTCTTACAAAGAAGTTAAAAATGAAAACTTAAATAAATAATGTCATTAATTAATTGTATGAGCAAAAAAGATGGATTGCTCATGTTGAGAGGGGTAATAAAACCATTGGACAGTCTATGTTGTTTTGGAATCCTTAT
Organism: Sarcophilus harrisii; assembly: GCF_902635505.1. Classification (NCBI taxonomy): domain Eukaryota; kingdom Metazoa; phylum Chordata; class Mammalia; order Dasyuromorphia; family Dasyuridae; genus Sarcophilus; species Sarcophilus harrisii. The sequence goes on along the minus strand of NC_045430.1, from coordinate 147,961,493 downwards.
GTTATCAAATCGTGAGAAGGTTATAAGCACTCTCTGTTGAGTTTGGACAAGAATTTCAGAAGTAAAGCAGGCTTGTATTGTTTGTTATTTGCTTCACTGGAAGGAAAAAATATATATCAATGAAACCACTAGTACCTCAGATTTTTGGAATTCTAACTTTGTAGAACCTTTTAATGCTTTCATCCTGTTGGCATTTTCTAGAAAAACCAAGGTGACATCCATACCATCATAAAGTATTTGAGTAGGATTTTGGTAGAGCGTTTTAAATTCTCAATGGGGAAAAAATAGGGTTATCAAATTGAGATGTTAGATAGAAAGTTTAAAATGGAATCAAGCTTCTTGTATCCCCATGAAGAATAGTCAGTAGAAATACCAATGAGTAAAAATAGTATTAAAAAATTACAGAAATAAAAATTCAGCTAAAATAGATAACAAACAAAACAAAATGCTGATGACAAAAAAAACTTTCCTAAGGAGCAATAAAATAACTAAAGAGCTTTACACACAGAAAAACAGTCCCAGATTTCTGGAGATATATGGCAGATGGACAAGTGATACAGTAATTAAATGAATGTAAACTAAATAATAAATAATAAAGTAAATAACGATTGAGTCTATACCAAATAAAAATCTTATGAGAGCCAAAAAAAAAAAAAAGAAGAAGAAAAAAAGAAGGTGAAGAACTAGTTAGAATAAACTATGAATAAGTTAAAGTAAACTATGCTTTTAAAAAAAAGATACAATTTTTAAAAAATAATTATATTGCTAATATAATAGTAAATGAGTCCATGGGACAGTATATAGGAAGCTAGGTTTCAGCCTCCTTTCTTTTAAGCTCTATGCAGCTGTTCACTCTGACAGCCCTTCTGATTCCTCCCTCAGCTTTCTTCCTTTTCTTCATATGATTGGGTTGAATCAGCATCAGTTACTGCTTCCAGAACTTAGGTTAGTGTAGATTATTGCTTAGTCATTGTAATAGCAGAGTTCCTGTTCTAAACAACTGAATTAACAGAGATCTTGAAAGCAGAAGGAAGAATGAGTAAAATCTCAAAGAGAATACAAAATTAAAAAAAAAAAAAACCCTAAAAAGAGGAAAAGTGAACCAGTAGTGCCTGATGGAAAATAAGTTTTTAAAGATTCCTTAAGAGAGTAGAGAACAAGAAACTCCAGAATAGTAGAGAACAAGAAACTCCAGAATAGTTCAAAAGATAAATAAAGCTTGTTAAAATAAGTCAAAAACTGTAATTCTGAAAGCAAAATTAAACACATTAGAAAAGAAATTGAATCCATGTTGGAAAATCTAAAGTGAAAGAATTTAACATATTTAGAACACAAAATTATAAAAAAGGAAAAATCAACAATGTTAAAAGAACACATAAATTCTACAGAGGTCAGTGTAAATGACTGAAGATATTATGTGTATAACCAATTAAAAAACTTGAATATCATAGTGCAGGAAAGAAAATATAAGAAACTTTTGTGAGCTTCGGTACATGTAATGAAGGATTTATTAAGACAATCCTTAAGTCATTGGAGGGGAGAAAAAAACCATTGCTTCAAATGCCCAAAATGCTTAATGGTTAAATTAGGTTAAATTAACCTAAATGGTTAAATAAATGCTATGCGTTGCATGCAAGTAGAAAGATCTTGAAATATGAAGAAAAGGTCATTTGAATAATATGCTTGTTTTATTATTTTAAGATAAATATATTTCTTAGCACTTCCCCAGTATTTTTACTCCTTCATTTCTTTGTTTAGGCTGTGGTATAGAAGTAAAAATCCTCTTCACAGGTACAGTCTTCTTAACCATATAAATCCCCTAATTTTTCTCCCTCCCCCAAGTTCTCATTTTCAACATCAGAAACAGAAAAAGACTTCACCATTCTCTCCCTTTTACCAAGAGTTCAAGTTTTTTTGCAAGTACTTTTAGGAATACAAGCCTTTCCTTGACCACAGTTGAGAAAGAATTCCCTTCCACTGGGGCATAGGCATTAAGTCTAAGAGTATTTTTCTGGCCTCACGGATCTAAGAGACAAAATAGGAAGTGAATTCCATCACCAAGCCAAAGGTTCACACTCCTAGCTCTTGTTCCCTTTAGTCAAAACAGGAAGTCCTTCTTTAAAAAATGTGGCTCTTAGTCCCAGTCCTCATCAGCAACATTTGGACCTAAGGGGAGGGTAGGGATTTCTAATTGTTGGACCACTCCTATGTTTGAACTCAAGGCCTCTTTAGTGAAAGCAGGTGGTACCCTTGCAGGTGTGACTGCTGAGAGTCCTAGCCCCAGCTTTGGTCAATAACTTTTGGACCTAAAGGGAAAAAATTTCTTACTATTGAAGCACAGAGTTCAGTGATCTGGTCCTTGTTTTTTTCTGGAAAAATTAGAGGATGGCAATGAGACTGTCTATCCTATCTAATCCGTGGGGTGCAGCTGCCAAAAATTTTAGTCTTAACATTGGTCAGTGTTTCATGCTCAACCTCTTTGCCATCTAAGTGCTTCAATTAACAAGCAGTATAGGAGAAGGGAAGGAGAAAGAATAGAAAATATCTTAGGGGGACAGGTTACTAAGGGAATTAAGAAATACCTGGAATAGGTAGCTGATAGAAGAATAGAAGAGCTGATGTCTGAATATCATCCTAGGATAGAAGACAATGATGCAGTTAAGTGACTGACAGTGATTTTTGCACTGACTGGGAATTTAAGTGGTGTTTTTATAGGTTTCTTCAAGGAGATTTCCCACTCACGTGGATTCAGGAGAAGGGAATGTTCCATGTTTTAATGTGGACCATCTTGACACTGACACTTGACACTTAACTAAGAAACAGGGTAGAAGATAGTGACTTAGTGGAGGTACATAGCCAGGGGAGGCCAAGTTGTAGGGGTTCAGCAAGCTTGCTGTATTTCCTCAGCAAATTAAAATGGCCTTACAAGTCAGAATTACAAAATAAAAGCTTAAAAAAAACACCAGAAGATCACATAGCAATGCGTTTTTTCACTATAATCCAAGATTTCAACTTCATTATCAAAGCCTGACAGATTATTTCTAGCTGTGTCACTTCCCTACTCCTAACAGGATCATAGATCTAATTAAGAGGGATATTAGCGGCTATCTAGTTAAGTTCTTTCTCCCTCCCCCCCAAATGAGGAAACTGAGGCTAAGGGAAATGATCCCATAAGAATCATCAGGAGTGGTTTGGGTTGTCCAATTTGATCAATTATTAGAAATACTGTAGAGGGTATTCTTGGTCATTGACAGATTAGACCAAATGGCTTTTGACAGCTTTTTCAACTCTGAAAACTTATGATTTTGGAACATTTAACTTCTTGATATTGTTATCTGAGAAATGTTTTATGGTAGGGTAAAAAGCTATTTAACATAGTAAGTAATTCAAGCTAACTACTAACAAAATATTTTTAAGCAAGAATTCATAGATGTGCTTTAAGAGCTAGATAAAATTTGAAATTAGCAACATCCATCAAAATTTTCACAGAAATAGATTGCTTTAATTATTTAAAAATATTTCTCTTAAGGTTAACAAGGCCTTCTGCACCTTTATTTAATGAGTTCTTTGCTCATAGGTAACATAAAAACAAATTTCAACCTGTTCCAAGTTCTAATTCAGATTTATTCAATTCACATCAATAAGAATTAAAATTTATAAATCGGGTTAACAAATATTTAATAAATGTTTATTACTGACACAAAGTAGGAAAAGGCTTTGCACCAAAAGGTTCATTACCAAGTGATAAAATATTATGGTTATAGCAACTCAACATTTTACCAGGGCTTGAGCTCTTGTATTAAAGGAGATAATATCTACACTGATAAAATCACAGACCTTTTGACATAATTGAATTACAGGAATAAAGTAAATTATAAGAGGATACTGTGAATGGTACAAATAATACAACATGATTTAACAGTTCAAATTCAAAAAATTTTGTTCTTTTCATTTGGAATTCTTTTATAATTTGCCAAGCTGTTTGTTTCCTTTTATTCATCTTTCTAGCCTCATTGCACATTATTTTCTACTCTCTGCCTAAATCTATCTAAACTGATCTTCTCTTTATTACATTATACTCTTATGTCCTCTCACTACCTCTATAGCAGTTCTCCTGTGGCAAGAACACACTCCCTTTGCCTTAACTTTACCTCATAGAATCCCTATTCATTTAAGGTTTGGCTCAAATACCTTCCATAAGAAACCTTTCATTTTCTCTTTATCTGCTAGTGGCCTTTCAGGGTTGTACTGGCAAATGTTTTAAGTGTCTCAGAAAAAAATGCTCAGACATACTTTTAAGTTTAATGTGTATTACTAAAATTTTCTCTATCACTCAAGTCTATGCAATTAACAAAACAATAAATCAAACTGTGATTTGTGTCATTTGTGGATTTCCAGTGTAAATGGTGACACTGAAAATTTGACATTTTGAGGTAAAGTACACCCCTGCTTTCCTTTCAAACTACCTAATATTGAACCATTTTGTATTTATATTTATTCCATGTATATATATATATATATATCTAATAAACACATTATATTTTTTATACTTATATCTCCAATGCTAGTACATATAAGTACATCTATTTCTTGGTTGATTGATTGTTGATCCTTATTTTAGTTTTATTTTTTAATTCATTTTCAGCATCATGGAAAAATCAAGAAAGCTAGTTTTATGAAAAAACACGAAAAGGTATTTACATCTTCATTATTTTCATTTAAAAAACTTGCTGTGTATATTTCTTTTAGGTTTATTAATTTCAAACAAAGTGATGGGCCTAGGAAGTTTTCTAAAACTTTACTCCAATATTTTCTTTTGGAATGTAAGTGATTTTGAATTTTTTAAGGCTTCACCAGAAGAACTCTGATTCTTTCAGGCACTTCGAAGATGAAAATATTTTGTTTGTGTTCCCATACACATTGCAAATCTCTTGTATCAGAACCATTCTACTTAAGTACAGGAATATTCTTCACCAGAAAGATGTCTACATAAAACGTTTTGGCCATAGCAACTCATTAAACTTTAGATTATGAAAAGTTTAAATTTTGCTTGGAGTACCTCAAGATGGTGTAGCCAGCTATCTTGCTTTTCTCATGTATTGTCCCATGACATCACAGAATCTAAATTACTTTTGTACCTCAAATTATAGGCTTAGGAATAAAAAATGAGACCAAATAAAGCACATTTAGCTGGTGATCAAAGTATCAGGTAGAAAGAGAAACAAAAACCATACCATATAAATAATATTTATGTTTTCATTTTGACATCAAAAATATGTTTTATCCCAAAGTTTGACTTTCTACATAAAACCAGATCACATTTTGAATATACAAAACTTTTAAATTCACATTTAAAAGAATAGAAAAAAAATGAGAATTTTTTCATAATTATACATGATCAAAATTGCTTTAATAATAATAATATTCAAGAAAGCTAAAAAATAAAAATTCTGAATAGTAAAGTATAAATATGACAAAAATTATTCAAAGTATGATCATTTGCCCTATTACTCTCTTTTTGTTGCTTCAAAAATATGGTGTCAACAAAATATAAATATTTTGAGTGCTTTTTACTAACTTCAAAGCACTCTAATGACTCCAGGTGCAAACTGATGTGTTATAGGTTCAGTATAGGTTCAGTTCATTCCCCCATTTGCAAGATCAGTTACTGGAATCTTTAAGCTTGATGTGCTATCATATTTTGTGGATGGCCTGAACTCAAGGAGCTTGCAGTCTGATGAGGGAGATAACATGCATATATGATGTAAACATGGTACATTGGAGACAAGTCTACAGAGAGAAGATAGTGGAATTAAAAGGGACCAGGAAGAACTTATTGTGGAAGGTGGACTTTTAGCTAAGATTGCAAGGAAGCATGACAGTTGAGATGAAAAAGAACATTCCAATCTAAGGTAACAGCCAATGAGGATGCAAAGTGTGGAAAGTGAAGAATATCTGTTGGGAGGAGCAGCAAGGAAGTGCTGTCACAAGAGAGCAGCATGTATGGGTGGAGAGAAGTGTAAGGTACAAGAAGACTAGAAAAGGAAGGAGAGGGGCCAAACCAAGAAGTACTGTGAATGCTCAATTGGATGTTCACTCTGATCCCGAAGATAGTAAGAAGCCACTGGAATTTATTAAATCTTCAAGCGAAGAATGCCATAGTTAGTTCTCTGCTTTAGGAACATGACTGTTAGCTGGTGGGTAGCCTCGAAAAGAGCAGGGAGACCAGCTAATAGATTATTGCACTAGTTCAGGCACAACTGATGAGGATGTCAGGGGAGTGATCTCATAAGAAGGTAGAAAGGAGCATCTCCAGAAATCTTGCAAAGGTAAAATCAGCCTGGCAACTATTAGAGACAGGAGTGAGGACTTGAAGAGATATCCAGGTGGTGTGCCTGAGAGCATGGTGATGTCTTTGATTGAAATAGGGAAGTTAGAAAAACAGACAGTTTGGAGGGGCACAGATGATGAAATGGAACAGGGAGATATAAAACTGGAGACTAGCAGAAGGGTTAGAAATAAGTAAGTGCATTTGGGAATCATCTATGTAGAGATAATTATGGAATCCATGGTGCTGATGAAAATCTTAAGATCTTTTCAGTTTTCTAGAATGAGTCAGAGCTTATATCCTGGGTCAGATATTACCTCTATACTGTACTGTAAATATGTCAAGAAATAATGTTAAAGTACTGTGAAGCTAGATGGTCCAGTGGATATTGTGCTTTGCCTGAAGTCAGGAAGACTCATCTTCCAGGCCTCAAACAATAACTGGCTCTGGGCAAGTCATTTACCCCTGTTTGCCTTAGTTTCCTTATCTGTAAAAGGAGATGGTGAAGGAACTGGCAGCAAACTACTCCAGTACCTTTGTCAAGAAAACCCCAAATGGAGTCATGACAAGTTGGACACGACTGAACGGTAATGTTAAAGATCATTTAAGTCTGATTGACTCATTTTTCAAATAAGGAAACAAATCTGGAAAAGAGAAATGTGTTATCCTATAGTACATTTGAACTAGAATTCAAATTCAGGTCCTTCTACTCCAAATCTTTCCACTTCCAAGTTACTTCTTATCTTACTTTCTAAAAATACTAATTCTTATTAAAATTATTTCCTTTTTACTGATAAGTATATTTGGTAAAAGCTCGTTGAGCATTAATCATAGTTCAATTTAAATTTATCTTTCTCTCAAAGTGGTACATGATGAAATTTGTCATTTTACTTGTAAATAAATACAGTTTTTCAGGCCTTGGCTCAAGATTTTTACAAAACTGCCATCTCCATTTTTTCAAACAGTATCTCCCACACAGATCATAAAATACTTATTATCATTTACTTTAGGTAAGCCATTCCTAAGCTGTTAACTGATATCTGAGAATGATATGATAACCCCTGATATTTATCATAATTAAATTTTAAGAGTAGTGAGGAAAAGCAACTTGTTTCCCTGTCAGTATGCCAGTATTAAAAGAGGAAATGGAAGGAAATCCAGAAAATCTTAAATGAAAATATTTTTTAAAAATCTTGACTATGAAGTCTTGCAGATTTTTGACTTGCAGTCCTCAGTCAAATTTGTTAGAGATTTTAGGTTGAATTGTTTTCAGAGTTTTTCTTCAGAGGCTACATAAAGTGTAAATATATTGATTTTAGAATTTTGCAGTGCATTAAATAAGGGTTCTCAGTTCCTAAGAAAAATCTATCTAATTGATCTCTTTTTTACAGACTAGCAATCATCTTCTTGGACCAAAGCCATTTCCTCTGGACAGATTGTTAGCAATATTATACAGTATTGTAGACAGCAGAGTTGCTCCAACTGCAAATATCTTCTCCCAAGTGAGTATAGATTTTGTATTATCTTATTTTTCCATCACCTTTTGGGAGCTCCTCAAAATGTTACACTATATGTGATAAAAATCACACTTTAAAAAATGTATGGTGTTAATTATGTGAAAGAAGAAAGTATTTTATGTGTATTTTTAAAAATTAACTATTTCTCACTAATTTAGTTTTTGGTCTAGACTTAGGGGAGGGAATGCAATAATCTAATTTGTCCATCCAGTAAACACTTATTAAGTGCCAGAAACTGTGCTAAGTTCTGAAGATAAAATTAATAAAAACAAAAGTAGTCCCTGTCATCAAGTACCTTAAAATCTAAAGTGGAGAGACAAAATACAAAAGGAGACAGGAAATGGAGAGAGGAAACAGAATGTCAGAGGTATCTTATTCTGTGTAACTGAACCAAGGCAGCCCAGGTAAGGGAGAATATACAAAGTGGAGTTTCAAATTTATAAATATTTTTCATTGTAGTGCAAAGAATACTCTGGGATGTATACATTGGGAATTTTTAGGTTTTGTTTTGAGAACATAGTACAAATGCTTGCTGTTAAGTATATTATTGTTGAAGGAAACATAATTTGATTTTAATTGATATCATTAGAAAAATAAGATAGATGTTCTTTTCCTGTCAGTATCAGAGTTAAGTAAAAGAAGTCAAAATTCAGGAAAAATTAGTAGTTATTTAGAGAAAAATTATAAGCATAGAGAATCAGGCTAATTGTTGGTCTTTAGGCATGATTAATTTTCAATTTTTTACCTGATGAAACTTTACTTATAAAATTTAAATAATTAAAATCATAAGTAATAATGCCTATCAAAATTAATGCCCGTAATTAAGATCAGAAATTATAAGATCCTAGAGCTGGACTTGGAAGGTATAGATCTGAAATTTAGAGACTAATTTTCATTTTACAAATGTTTATTTAGTAATTTAAATAGGTAAAGGTTATTTAGCAATTTTAAAAGGTAAAATTTGAATCTAGGTTCTCTGCCTCCAGGGATCCCCCCCATTGCATAAATCATTGACATTTCAATTTGATTAATTAGTAAGTTGATTAATAAGCATTCTTTAAAAGATTATTAAGTGCCAGGCACTGTGTTAAGCCCTAGGAATTAAAATGCCACCAAAAATAGCCTCTTTGCCCTCAAAGAGATCATTCTGATGTGAGAGAAAATGTGCAAACAACTATCTGCAAACGATAAAGGTGATTGTAGAGGGATGGCAGTAGTTAAGTTGTGCTGGTCTTGTAGAAAGTAGGATTTTAGTTGAGACTTGAAGGAAACCAGAAAGTAGAGATGATGGAGAGCATCTGGTGAAAACTGAGAGCTGGAATAGGGAATGTCATGTGTTTGTGAACATACAGAGAAGGCCAGTGTCCCTAGATCATAGAATATATTGAGAAGGAATAAAAGGTGTAGGATTGGAATGGTAGGAAAGCTTCAAGTTTTAAAGCCAAACTGAGATTTTTTAATATGATTCTGGAGGTAATAGGGATCTATTGGATTTTATTAAATAGAGAGGCAGCTTGATCAGACCTATACATGAGGAAGATCACTTTGTTGAGGTGTAGACCACATGTTGAGGTCTACATTTGGGGTACCTAAATGAAATTAGGGTTTAGTTAAGGTCTAGTGGCGGGTTTGGGGTACAGGGAGTCAAACAGAGTTCCCCTGTAACCCCCTTGGATTCGGCGCAAGGATACGGTGGTATTTGATGTCTAGAAGCGGCGTGGAATTCCCAATAAAAGCATTTATTGGCCCAGAGAGCTAGATTAATAAAAGAGGTTTATTACTGAGTTTAGAAGTAGGAGATAGGTGAAGGTAAGGAGGGCACTGGACAGAGGGTCCAGTGGACAGAGAGTCCTCACATGGCGACCACGTTTGAAATCTGCAAAGGGGGGTTCCCAGTGTGGACCTTTTAAGTCGGAGACTTAGCTCGAGGGGCTTTGGGTGTAGCCCCAAAGTTGGCTCAGATCCGAGTGGGGCTGGGACAGGTCTGGACCTTCTATTGGAATTCAAAGGGACCAGGATTTGTGAGTCAAAGGGTAATTTACATTAGCTGGGGGGAGGGGGGGAGTTGGGAATCAAAGATTGGAATCTTTCCCGCATCAACTTTGATAGCAAAGTGGAGGAAGTTAGGCTACTGTGAGGAAAGATTCAAGGCAGGGAAATTATTTTTTCTGTAACATTATTTGAGGGAAGTGAGTCTCTGTATTTCCCTAGTACTCAAAGAAACTGTTGAACATTGTTTTCCTTAATTAAAGTTGGTATTAGGAAGTCAGCCATTATCAAATTTTTTAATGTTTCAAAAATAATTCACTAGGTAAATTATTGCCACTAGGTGGCAGCAATTCTATAAAAATAAAGAATATATGGGCCAGAACAAGCAGGGCTGTGGAAAAAAAAAATTTTTTTCATGTGACCTTCATTTTAAGAAGAAATGTTACTATTATAGGCTGGTCACTTTTGCAAAAAAAGTTTTCACTTACTGAAAGGAAACTTCCAATTGAAAATCTGATTTCACTTATGTTACTGGAATAAGAATTACATAAAAGTAGCAAATTTTATTTAACTAGAACTAAAAAATGGAGGTGAAAATAGCCTCAAAGATTTAAATTGTTTATGATCACAAAGTTAAATAAGTATTGGGAATCAGAATTCCAAACCAAGTATCCTGATGCAGAAGTTCTTTTTGATAGATATATATTTTCTGTCACACATTTGTGTCATAATTTTGTAATCTCCATGTTCAGTTATGAGACATGAGGTCATGAGCCCCAATTTAAGCTGAGTAATAAGCCAAATCATCTTCCCCCTTTTGCTTTTGCTGGTTGTACTTCCTGCCTAGAATTCCCTTTTCACCTTGTCAAAAAATCCCTCACTTTCTTTGAGAGAGCTCAAATATCAATTTCAACATGAAGCCTTTGCTTCCTAATCATCTGTATTTGTTCTCTATTTATTCTGTTTGTAGGATTTCTGCCATACAATGCAAACTTCTTAAAGAGTAGAGATTGCTTGGTTCTTTGTCTTTATTTATCTGGTACCTATCATATAGATGTTCTTGATAAAGACTTTTTGATTGGTGGGGGTGGTTGATGCTGTCCTCTTAGTTGTAAAAGGCTTGAGAGTGATTAGCATATGCCTGTCTACTTTCCAATGTCAAAAGAGACCATTAAGCAAAAAGTAGAAAAAAAACAAGAAACAAATTACAAGTTCTGAAATAAATTCAGAAATCATTTGAAAATGCTTTAAAGATTTTCTTACCTTAGACTATTATGGCTATTAGCAGTAAGTATACTTAGTTTATGTATACTTCGAATTTCTTCAAAGTTCAGTGTGGATGGAGAATGCATCTGTGATTTCCCATCAAGATACTCTTTTTTTTTCTTCCCTGAGGCAATTGGGGTTAAGTGACTTGCCCAGGGTCATACAACTAGGAAGTATTAAGTGTCTGAGGTCGGATTTGAACTCAGATCCTCCTGACTTCAGGGCTGGTGCTCTATCCACTGTGTTATCTAGCTGTCCCTCAAAGATACTCTTTATTTTCCTGGTCAAGAACTAGATTTCTCTTTGTAGGTCAATACCTTTTCTGAATTGTCTCAGGAGCCTGTAAAATTAATTTTTTCAGGATCATACAGCATCTGTGTCAGAAGTATGATTTGAATTCTAGTACTCTTGGTTGCTTAGTCAGCTCATTATCCATTCATGGCAGCCTTTCTTTGAAGAGAATACCTACTGAACAGTTAAAAATAAAAATTTAACTGTATGGACACTAGATGGCAGCATTGTCACAGGAAATATTTAAAACCACTCATTTTCTCATTACTAATCCTTTTAATAATTACTAATCCTTGTTAATAAAATCTATTGTGTTTAGAAAAATGCTATATTTGATTTAAAAAATATAGTTTGAGGAAAGAATATTGATATTGATATAAATGATTTTTCATTTCTTATGCAAAAAAAATTTTAATACACAAAACAAAAGCTGGACAGTTTTTTCAGCTATGTTAAATATATTCTCTAGCTTAAAGTAAATTATACACAATCTCTTAATCTTACAGCAATAAGGTTTCTTCTAATTCACATAAATATGTTTTAAAAATCACTAAAAAAAGTTTGAGTAGAAAAAAAATTTTAATTGGCTTTAAATCTGCTTTTTAATGATACACTTAACATGTAACATTAAGTCATAATTTAGTGAATTATCTGCTTTGAGGCTTTATTTTATATTCTTTACCCTCGGTTTTCACTATCCCCTTTAATATTTTTGTCTTCTGTGCCGCAAATTTAATATTTAATATTTTTCCTCAATTATATATTAAAAAATTTCAACATTTTCCTTTTTTTTTTTTTTAAATTTTAAGTTTCAAATTCTTTCCTTGCCTCCTCCAACTCATTAAGAAGGCAAGCAATTTGACATGTGCTCTTAATTTTTAGAAGTTTTAATATGAAATTCCCATAGAAATTCTCTTGTTTTTAAAGTTTCTTCAGTAATGAGATTTTGATTTTTTGGTTAATTTTTACATTTACTAAAACTCTGATTTGTTTTAAAACATTTGTACCTTTGAGCTACAATGAAAAGATTTACTTCATCCACAATTGTTAATACTAGTCATTTAAAAAAAAAAAGAATATGTTTCCTCATTGTTTTCCTTAATAGTTGACAAAACTTTAATTTTTGGAGTTGTTTTTTCTTCTTTTCCTCTTCTCCATCCACAAAATGTAAACTATAGAAATTAAATATCCTGTAAGTGCTATCTACCATAATTACCTTATGAAGTTTTTCTCTGTATTTTTCCCCCTTGTGGAAAATGATGAATATTTTGAAATGACAGTATATTTAGATAAGCAAAAATAAATTATTTTATTAATGATTTTCTATGCTTAAGTTAACATTTTTGAATATATACATGTATATATTATATAGATATTAGTTTAAACTGCAACTTTTTATTTCAATCCATTTAAAATGCTTCATTAATAATCAATGCTACTTTTCCCTACCAATGTAATATTATTTTATATAATCTTGGGAAACATTCTTAAAAATTCAGAGGTAAAAATTCATTACATTGAATCTATTGAAAAATAAGTTGTGGTTTAAATACCACACAATCATCAATGTAAAAATAATAATAAAATAGTCACTTTTTTAAAAAAGATAATGAAATTAGGAACATAAAACTATTTTACAGTACAGTTATAATTCATGAAATCCATTTGCCATATTTGTTTAACTATTTCTCGAAAAATGAGTATCTTATTTATTTCTATTTTTTTTTTGTGGGTTTTAATAGTGCTGCTGGAATCGTTTTTTTCTTTTTTTAATCTAAGCTTCCTCCTACTCCTTTCATTAACCAGAATATGCATATTTTTCTTTTTATATAATTCTGTATTGTTTTCTAAAGAGGTTAAACAAATTCTCAGTTGTAACAGTAATGAAACAGTTTATCTATTTTATCATAGCTACACAAGCACTGGATTTTATTGTCTTATCATCTTTAACAATTTGATGGATATGAGGTGGAACCTCAGTTATTTTTATTTGCATTTCCTTGCTTATCAAAAATTTCAAGAAGTTAAAAAAATGTAATTCTTGTTCAAACTTATATTTTCTTTTGGAGACATGCCTTTTCCTATCCTTTCACCACTTACATGTTATAATATAGTAATTCTTTTACATATTAGTATTCAAATGATATACATTTTGGATGTCAAATTTTTTTCAGTTATTTGCTTCTAAAGATATATTTTTCAGTTTCTGTAAGTAATGTACTGTGTTTTTCTGCATAAATGATTGGAGAGCAACTAATCATATGAAAATGAATCCAGGTACCACTAAAAATGATCGAGTTTTTTTTTTTTTTTCTTAGTTGCTTACAACAGTCAATCATTATTTATTCCCTTCAGTTTTGCAGTTAAAAAAAACTAGGTAGTATTTGTCCATTTCTCCCTATAAGTTTATTACAGAGTAGTTACCCAATTTCTAGGGACTTTGCTTGCTTTCTTTTGGAGAGGCAGTATGTGTTTGTTATCCCTTGCTTTCACTCCATAATGGATTCCTATCCTTTCAATATATATCTCATTGATGATATCCATTATTCTAGTTCTCTAGAATAGCTCCTTGTTTGTAACATATTTTAGCCTGCTCACATATAGCATGTCCCTTTCTGTTGTCTTAATGAGATTCTTCTTTCTAATTCTTTAGAGATTGATAATCTAGAATTTGCATCCATATGAAATATTAGAAGACTTTTGATTTTTAAAAAATAACTTTTGTTTCAGGAAAAAGTTTAAGGTCATTTAAAGAAATTTTTTTTTCAAATTTCCCAAAATCCAACTCATTTTTCTCCTTCCTGTTTAACACTGGATTCATCTTAATGTCTATTTGAAACATATGTGTTTGTGTGTACATATATTGTGGGTGAGGTCTTTATGATGTCCATCCATTTGTTTGTCTCAGTCTAGAAAGTAGACATTCTTCATCTTCTTGGGTTTCCCTGTGTGAATATTGAAACCATATTTTTTTGAGTGATTATTGATTTTATCCAGGAGATTCCTTTTTGTTCGGATGTGACCAGATCAATATTATCTGTAAATTGGAACATTGGGAGGATGTCACCATCTGTGGAGAACACCTCTTAATTCTTATCTTTTTCATGACAATAAGTAGATACCTTTGCCAAGCACACAAATTGGTTTAATTTTTCATCTGCTGGTAATGATCTGAGGACTAACAAATAAGGTGACCTTGTTGTTTTTGTATATGCACATGCATATATGTATGGACATATGAAATCTTAACATAATTTGTATGTGTATACAGAAATATGTGCACATATATACTCACAAATCATGTAAGAGTATGTATATGTTCCTATGATTTTAGTGTTACAGAAAAGTTTCTGTATGAGAAATCCTTCCACTTATACCAATCAGCAATTCATCATGCATATATATTCCACATGTATACTTCTTGTATGTGTGTGTGTGTGTGTGTGTGTATGTGTATATATATATATATATATATATATATATATATATATATGTATGCCCTAGAGATAAAATTATTTATCAGTATAATGTATATACCCTTAAAAAATTTTTTTGGTGACTCTTTAGAGTTTCATCACAGTATATGTAGCTGATTTCTCTGAAGGTGCCCTGTAAATTTGATTGTTTTGTAATTTGTGTTTTATTAGACCCAAGAAATTTTCTTGGGGTATTTCTTGGAAAATAGCAATTATTTTCTTTACTCAAGGTTTTGGGTACACTAAAGAGTCTTGGATCACTTCACCCTTGATCTTCTCATTCCATTTTCTTTTGAGTGTATTTTCCTTTTTCTAATTTTTTCCATTGAATGTCTTTTTATCTTGTGTTACATTTTTTTTTATCACTTCAGATATGGCTTCCAGCAAATTTTACTTAATTTTGATTTTGTTTCTTTATTCCTATTTTCCAATCTGGTTCTACATTATTGATGTTATGTAATTATTTCTCTTTTTCTGTTTTGAATGATGATCAACTTTTTATTTCACATATATGATCTTCCTTTATGGACATCACATCCTTCATTTTAATTTTTATTATCTAAATTCATGTATTTTGTGTTAGATTTAGCTTTAAATCTTGGTGTGTTGTTGAAATTAATTTGTTATGTTTTTCCTTCTGGTGACTTCCTGATGTTTTGGTGCAGTGGATAGAATGCTGGGCCAGGAGTCAGAAAGACTTCATTTTATATCCAAGCTTCAGACACTTAATAGATGTGTTTTCCTGAGCAAGTCACTTAACCTTAGTATCCCCATTTGTGTTTGGAATGATAATAGTACAGGATTGTTATGATGATCAGATAGAATAATAAGTGTAAAGCACTAAGCACAGTGCTTGGCCCGTAGTAAGATCATATAAATGTTAAACTATGACTATTTTACTCTCTTGCTTACTAATTTCCTTGTTTATTTCTTTTTTTTTTTTAATTAACTGAGAGGTTCTTTTCTTTTTTTTAGATTGTATTGAGATCTTTAACTTTTAGTGTCATAACTATTTCCTGATATACCTTGGCTCAATAAACTCTTCTTTGTAATGAAGAAAAACAATTAAACGTAAGAGAAATATATCTTTATCATCAAAATTATGTACCTGAGGCAATGTGGTATAGTGGATAGAAGGCTAATGTTAGAGTAAGGAAGGACTTAGATGAAAGTCCTGCTTCTGTTATTTATGATCTAGGCAAGTCACTTAACTTTTCAGTGTGTAGGAAGTTTTTGAAGATAATGTTTGATAGATGAATTACTAATCTTTATCAGTGGAAAGATTTCCCACACAGGAATTTCTCTACACCATTGAAATCATATATCTGGAGCATGAGAAGGGTGACTCAATGCATTTTTTTAAAAAAAAAATTGATTGCATATTATATTTTTTATGACTCAATTCTTTGTAGTTCAAAAGATAACTGAATTTCATGAAATAAAAAGAAATTGTTCTCAAAATTATAATCCCAAGCAACATTGTTATGAGAATTAAGTGGGTACTTACTTGGGTAAATGGTAAAATTCTCATCAATATAACATTGTATGTTATCATGTTCATGTAAACTGATTTCCACCTAAATGTTGCATTAACATTTATTGAATTGAGTTATCATACCTTCAGCTTGGAAGAAGCTTTTCCCCCACATCAAAACCCCAATATTTAATATCATTTTAAAGTGGTATGGCTATTATTGGTCTTTTTACCCTGGGAATCTTTAGATTTCTATTAGAACTCAGGATTAAAATATATTCATATACATAGACAAACATAAAGCATAATATTTCCAAAATACTCAACCAAAAACTTGCTTTTCTTAAATTTGTAAATCTTAGAAGGACTTGATATTTTCCAGTCACTTCCAGTCACCATTTAAAAAAATTTAAAAGGACCTTATTTAATACTTTCTTAAGTGATGAGTAGATCAGAATGAGTGCTACTTGATAGAGACATATCTCTTCAGTATGTAAAGAGCATCACCAAAACAATGCTCTGTCTCTAGTGGTGCAGTAAATTAAATTCCTAAATGTCTTTCACTACAACTGGTTTTGTTGTATAATACTGTGCTACCACTAGAGAAATCTTATAGTCCAGTCTCAGGTAAAGTGCCTGTTTCTGTGGTTTTTAAAAATTATTTTAGAATGCTTTATGTAAGAGTACAAAAAATTGACTTGTATCCCTATATGGTAGCACTATTTTAAGTAATACTTGAAATGCTGATTGTCAATTATTACTACAGATCATTTAGCATTACCATTTATTTGATCCCTTTAGCTAGGAAAAAAAAAAAGCTTTGTGGGATTTTTTTGTTTGTTTGTTTTAAGGAATATTTGTGCCTATTTTTATAGCCTTTTCTGAATTTAATCTTAAGATCCTTCAGGTATAGCATCTTCCCCTTTGTGATGATGATGATGCATCAAGGCTTTTCTCCAAAGTTGTTTTTTGTTTGAGTCTAGAAAATGGACCCATAACTCAAAGGTGACATGTAAGATAATGCCTTAGGGATGAAAAAAAAAGTTACATAAATTATGTTTTCAGCTTCACTATAAGAATACTGTCAGTAACTATTCTTTCCCTTAGGCAGTATTTTATAGCTGCTACTCTCAAAGCCAAGGATTGTTTCTAATAAATATACCAAATATATTGTTCACATATATAAATATACATTCATAACTTTATGGGAAATGTATTCAATGCTAGTAAATTTTCTTTTACTTGGCACATTTTGTCTTGAAAGCATAACGAAGAGTTTAAAAATAAGACGTTTGGTAGTACTAAAATGGTGATGGATTCTACAGATATTTAAATGTAAAAATGCAATGTAAGCCATTAAAGTAAATATAACCTTAAACATTAAACTGTTTATATGATTAAATAATATATACTGGAAAGTCAATAACTAAAGAAATAAGTAAAAAAAATTATTTACTAAAAATATAGAATACATTTTATTTAGGACAACTTGCCCAAATTTAAAAAATAAGTTTTGCTACATAAATGTATTTAGTTATATAGAAAATTCCAGATAGCTTAGTTATAGTGTTTTATATCCAACAGTGAGATCAATTTGAAAAACAATAAGGATTTCAAATTATAATAAATGTAATATGCCAAAATTTAATAGGAAAAGAACAGAAAATATAAAAAGTTCTGAAGAGATACTTTTGTTTTTACCATTTTAAATTGCTATACTAGAAAAGCTATAATAAAATCTTAAAGTTTTATGTACAATTTTTTTGTTCTGTACACTGAAATGCTAATGTTTGATGATTAAATTCACAATAAAAATAAAATTTTTGTTAAAAATATTAATAAGTATAAATGTCTATGGTTCAAAATAACTCCCTGAATTAAGATAGAATAGGGAGATATAACTAAAATAATTGTAATCACTTTTTCTTAAACATGCTTTAAGGTTTCAAAAGTATTTTCCTCTTAATGCTGTGAGGAATCTACAGATGTGGAAACAACTTAACAGTTAAGTGACTTGCTTATGATTATGTGGCACATAAATATCAATAGCAAGATTCAGATACAAAGCTCTTGTCTCTAAGTATATGAATCACTCTTTTCATTACATCATCTTGACTAAAACAGCCATTTAGTGAAAGCATATAAGCTAAATATGGGTCAGTTGTGTTGCAGAATATGCAAAAAAGCTAATGCAATTCTGTGGGCCCAGGGCAAGTACTATTAATCCAAACTTATGATTTCATTAGTTTAGGGGAACCCATATTACAGCTATGTAGTCTTTTAAAAAAATAGCTTTTTATTTTTCAAAATACATGCAAAGACAGTTTTCAACTGTCAACTTGTAAAACCTTGTGTTCCAGATTTTTCTTTCTCCCTTCCTACCTTCCCTTTCCCCTACACAGTATATGTTAAACATATTTACACATTTATCATGCTGCATGAGAAAAATCAGGTAAAAAAGGAAAAAAAAGAGAAAGAAAGAAAACAAATAACAAAAGGTGAAAATACTATGTTGTGATCCACATTCAGTCCTCATCGTCCTGTCCCTGGATACAGATAGCTCTCTCCATCACAAGCCTATTGGAATTGGATTTGACTTGAATCATCTCACTGTTGCCAAGTCATTACAGTTGATCATCACGTAATCTTGTATGTAACTATATACTCTTTTTTTTTCTTTTTTTTTTCTTTTTTTATTTAATAGCCTTTTATTTACAGGTTATATGCATGGATAACTTTATAGCGTTAACAATTGCCAAACCTCTTGTTCCAATTTTTCACCTCTTACCCCCTACCCCCTCCCCTAGATGGCAGGATGACCAGTAGATGTTAAATACATTAAAATATAAATTAGATACACGATATAACTATATACTCTTAATGAATTGCTATAGGATTCCATTTTTTGTCTGTGGTCACACATCTAATATATGTCACGAGTAGAATTTGAGCCTGGGGCTTTAAAGACCAGCTTTCTGTCTGTTTTTATACTTTCCCTATCACAGTCTTTCTTCGTACAATGTTCAAAGCAAAGAAGGGTCCATGAGTTGGGTTAAGTATTACATGTGAATAAGATCTTAAGTTGCCCACATTTTGGCAGACACTTGAAAAGACAAAGCACATTAAATTAAGGTAACAAGGGTGTGACAAGAGCTGGAAATCATGTGTGAGAGTTTGTTTAGCTGGAAGAAGAGGAGAAGAAGATTTGGAGAAGGGGGACATATCTGTGTGGTCTTTCATTATGTGAAGGCCCGTTGTATGAAAAAGTAATGAGCTTTATTCTGATTGTCTCCAAAATGAAGAATTGGGACTAGTGGGAGTAATTTACACAGAGTCAAATATTGGTTTAATGCAAGCAAACAAATTTCTTATTGAAGAGGAAAATTCAAAAGTAGGATATGCTATAGCACAAGGTAGTGGCTTCCATTTTACTGGATGTATTCCTAGTGGATACATACAAATAACTGACCATTTGTCAGAGATCTTATGGCAAGATGGACTGGATGACCTTCAGATGCCCTCTTTTAGCTCTAGGATTCTATGAATTTCAGGAAAGTATATGATTTCGGTGTTTGTAGACAGTGAATTTAATCTGAGAAACAGATGTTTGTGAACAAAATAGTAAATTCCTTCTGTCCAAGTTCTAAATTTCAATCAGTTAATGAATTTTAACAGGCAGTTAATGAACTGGCAAGTGTAATTTTGAGCTCTAAAAACTGTTCAGGTTCCTTAGTATCCAATACAGTATCCAATCCAACACAATCCTTTTATGCCTTCTACTCCTAACCCTTTCTTCTATCCCTTCCTGCAGAAAGTTAGGTTATGAAAAGTTCTCTATTGGGAAGAAAGTGTTATTTGTTAATTCTGCCAGATTTATTGAAATATTTTTGGTACATTTAAAAAATCTTTTAAATGTAGTAACATAGCACTTAAAAACATGTGTATGTATATAATTGTTTCCAAAGCATCTTAAAGTTTAATATTTCTGTGATATAGGGATAAAAATTATTGATTCTCTTTTACTGATGAGGAAAATGTGGCTTAAAAAAAGTTAAGTAACAGACAAAACTCTCAGAGCTAGAAAGTAGAACTATCATGTGAATCTGATCTTCTGATTCTAAATCTAGCATTCTCTGTTTTGACAAAAATCAAAACATATTTGGTACAGGGAGAGATTTACTCTTGAGAAGATTGGCTGGTCTGTTTCAGTGACCTAAAGGGAACTTTACAGAATTAGACGGGCCAGTAATTTAAAACATTATATGGTAGACTTATAGTATAAAACACTTAAACTATTGTTTGAAATACTTAAGATTTTTATCAGTCGTATTGTTAACTTTTAACATTACAAAAGTGGAAATTTGTAGCTTACAGTGATACCTAGAGTAGGATCACAAAGGGATAGTAGGAAGGGGTAGCATGGTCAGCCATTTCATTGCAAAAGCACAAGAAAGACATCAGTGAGGACAGGAGGGCTGTCTGCTGTCTGTGTGCCATTTGTGAAATGCAAAGTGCTTGATCTCTTCTAGTACCCAGACCATTATTGAGATTCCCTCTGTAAAGGTATTGGCTTATATGTCTCCTTCCTAGATCCATTTTGAAGAGTTGAATGCTGACCTTTTCATGGCACATTGGACCCTGTAAAGGCAAAGGTCCTATGAAATGCCAAGTTAGATAAATCACAGGTCCATGACATTGTCTTGGTAGTTGGTTCCACTTGAATCCCCCAAATCCTGGAACTTCTGCAGGACTTCTTCATGACAAGAAGCTCAACAAGAGTATGAATTCTGTTGCCTGTGGTGTGTAATTGTTCCAGGCTGTCATCGTGTCTGGAGATAAATCTGAGAATGTGCAGGATTTGTTGCTGTTGGACGTAACTCCTCTTTCCCTTGGAAATGAAACTTCTGGTGGAGTTAAGACATTCTGATGAAATGTAATACTACCAAGGAGAAGGCCTTTTAGTGCCTTCTCAGACAACCAGGCAGGTGTTCATATTCAGGTTTGTGAAAGTGAAAGAATAATGACAAAAGGTAAGATACCTGCTTGCCAACTTTGAATTCACAGGAATCTCCCTCCCCCCATATATGTTTTTCATTTTGAGATAATATTTGACATTGATGCAAATGACATCCGCAATGTTTCTGTTGTGGATAAGAGCACAGGTCTGAGAAAAGAAGACATTGACTGTATATTCTAGGAGGCTAAGAAATATAAGGCTTAAGATGAGAAGCAGAGAGACAAAGTGTCTTTCAAGAATTCTTTTGAAACTTTTATTTTCAACATGAAAGCTACTGTAGAAGATGAAAAACTGCAAGGCAGAATCAGTGATGAAGACAACAGAAAATTCTTGACAAATGTAATAAAATAATCACTTGCCTAGATAAGAACCAGATCATCAAAAAGGAAGAATTTGAGCATCAGCAGAACTGGAAAAGGTCTGCAACCCCATTAGTACTAAGCTATACCAAAGTACAGGGGGCATACTAGGAGCATGCTTGATTCCTGGGTGAAGCATCCCTAGCTGGAGGTGCTTCTGATTCCACCATTGAGAATGTCAACTTGACTGCATCAGAAGAAAGAAAATACTCTACAGTTTTCTAAAAATTGTACTCAAATCTGTAGCCAAAGCAGTAGTAGTTTAGAAATTCAGCCTTGCTATTTATCTTCAATTTTCTGATCATTTTTAATCCATGTGGAAAACACTTGGACATCTTTTCCTCCAGAACCCTAAACTATCACCCTAGAGCCACTCTGCATACTTGGGCATATTTGTAGGCAGAAAAGAAAAATCCAATAGATAGAGAAAACTGAAGATCAAAGACCAGAGAGAGGATGGAACCAAAGGTAGAAGGAAAGAAGTTAACACTGATAAACAAGAGAGACCACCTTTTCTTCAAAAGCTTTATGAAAGGTGGAGATAAAGAGATTGAGAAGTTTTAAGGGGTAAAATAGGGAGAAAGACCAGGGAAGACATGAGTGTGATAATTGTCTCTTAGGTATGAGAGCAAGATTTAGATGAGGAAGAAAATAGCTAGATACTGATCCATTTTATAAAGGAAGAATAGTAATCCTCAAGTTGGCAATGATAACAAACATTTTAACAGGATTTATGCATATAGAGGAATGTGCAAGTGAATCGGATTTGAATATGGGAGGATTATACAAGTTCCTTTCTCCTCTGGATCCATCTGGGTCAGTGACCAGCTAGAAGTGAGGATGACTAGAAACGGCCCTCCAGGGGGAATATAATGAAGAAAGGAGAAATGATCTTACAGATCTTACAGGGCTTCTTTA
Source organism: Sarcophilus harrisii (assembly GCF_902635505.1). Taxonomy (NCBI): domain Eukaryota; kingdom Metazoa; phylum Chordata; class Mammalia; order Dasyuromorphia; family Dasyuridae; genus Sarcophilus; species Sarcophilus harrisii. The sequence continues at coordinate 147,938,858 of NC_045430.1, read as the reverse complement.
ACATGGGAACAAGTAGCAGAGTTGATGGTTATGCTTTGTGGGCAAGGTCATGTAATGGAGGCCACTAATTTGAGCAAGAATTGGCCCAGAGCTTTATTACTCTTCTTTTTTTTTTTTTTTTTTTTTTTTATCATTTGATATAGATTAGTTGAGAAGACTAAACTATGGGTAAAGAAACCTTTGGACCTAGGCAGCCTTATGACCTTTTCACCATCCCTTTCTGACACAGTCTTCGTGAGGAGCCAAAGTTTTGGCGGAAGTCTGGGCTGCACTGATGTTATCAGTAGCTCCTCCCTTCTCTCTATGGAGGGCCTTCACTTACTTGGGCCTATATAGTGATGAAGGGCTGAGAAGAGCATGATTGTTGGTTAATGCAGAAATCTTTTGTTAATGAAAGATGTATCTTCTACTTACACAGTAGCTCACAAGCATAAGCCACATCCTAAGAGTGGCTGGGTCTGGAACCATCACCTATCCTGCTTCTGTTATGTGTTGATGAATTAAGATCTCTCTGAACTCACCATAACAATGACCTTTATTTACATGTCTTCTTCCCCACCTCCCTCCACTACCAGTTGTGATAAGTCTCTATAGATAGATATGATACTGTCCTATGCTGAAATTAAATCAGGTGTAATTCTCTTTGGATTATATGGATTTATATAAAATGTTACATTTTATTTAAATCATTTAACATTGGAATTTTGAACATATTTCAAAGCTTAGCATATGGGTTAGTGTACAAGGTTTGATGAAAAAAATTGATTTAATATAGTAATATGAAAATACAAAAATGAGTGTGTAAAAAATTAATTACAGTTGAAAATTGATTTGCTTCTGTTAACAGAAGGAACATCATTTATTAGTCCAGGAGCAGGTTCACACTGTGTTTACAACAAGCATTTCCAGCTGAAGCTTGTTAGTGATTGCCTCTCAGATTAAGGGGGGGAAAATCCTCACTGTGGTACATGAACTCCTATTGTTTAGAGATAACTAATCAGCTCATCCCCTACTTAGATGAGAACAAAGAACATAATAGTACATCTGGTATATCTTTTAATAGAGCAAAGATTAATTAAGCAAATATTGCATAGCCCCATTTAAACATTAAATATCTAAAATTATTCTGCATACAAGAGTTTTGACTTATTTATTAATGCTTGAATAATGACTTTAGAGTCAGTTTTCACAGAAACAATGCAATAAGTAATTTGAATTAAATTTTTAAATAAAGTGCATGTAATTAGTGTAATATAAATACTATATCCAGGAAAAGAGTAGACAAAATTGTTCTTCAGGTAAAAATACAATTTCTTTTCTGAAAATTACAAGGAAATATGACTGAAAAACAATGGACTGAAGAGAATGAAATTCAGGATATAAGTTTTTTTTTTGTTTTTGTTGTTGTTGTTGTTGTTGTTGTTTTTTACTTCTAGTTTAGGCCTGCTTCTAGATTCCTACTTTGAACAAGATCATCTCTCCCCGTTGCTTTTCAGTCATTTGAATTGGAAGCAGCAGAGCTTGGCATAGATTAATAGACAAGTAAGGCAGCTGTGAAAAGCAGTGTTCACGCCCTTAAAATTTGAAAATTATTGACAAAAGAATAAATTTTCAAAGGATAAAAATACTAAAGAAAAAAAATATAATGGATCTGTAGTAAAATTAGAATGATCCCAGTTCTTCAATAAATAGGCACAAAATGTTTTGTATTTATAATTTTTGTTTGTTGATAATTTGTCCTCTAATACTTCAGTTATTGGAGTGGTTTTTAGTATTTGTGCTAAAGAATTTTCAGAAAATTTTCTTCTAACTTCTTCAAAAATACCTCATTATTTGTGAATAAAAAGCAGTTTATTGTTGGTTTTTGTGTTAAAGTATGACTTTTTAAATTCTCAAAAATTATCTTCAATTTAGAACAGTCAGAAAGGTTTTTTAAATGCCTTTTGAAATTCAAAGTTTAAAAGTTCCTTTAAAATTAAAAAAAAATCTTTTTATCAAATGTTTCTAATAAAAGTCTAATATCCACAATATATGGAATTGGCAATAATATATGACCAAGAGTGAGTCCCTAACAGATGTGATCAAAAGAAATGAACAGTTTTGAAAAGATATTCAGATGAACAACCATCACATAAAAAATGCTACAGATCATTATTAAGAGAAATGAAAATTAAACTTTGAGGTTCTATCAGTTTTGAAAAGATGATGAAATATGGAAATAGTTGGTATTGGAGAGGTTGTGGGGAGACAGACATTGACACACTGTTGCTAGAGCTGTAATTTGATCCAGTAATCCTGGAAAACAATTTGGAACAGAGAGTCACTAAACTGTTCATAGCTTTTGACCCATGAATCCCACTATACACATATATACGTATGTATATTCTTGTGGTTGTGTGTGTGTGTGTGTGTGTATACACATATATACATACATACATACTAGAATGGTCAAAAACTACCTCCCTCTTTGCTCCCCCCGCCAAAAAAAAGTCTCTTTTTTTCCCTAATACTTTTGGTGTTAGAAAGGCACTTGAAACAAAGTAGGCATCCATCAATTGGTAAATGACTTGGACATAGTCATAGAATGGAATTCAGAAAAACATGAGATTGCTTGTTTGTCTAAAGCAGAATTAGGAAAATAATATGCATAATGGCTATAATAAATAAATGAAAATAACAGTAAAAGGCAATCAGAGTTCCAGTGTAGGTCCCAGAGAACAGACAATGAAATACACACTTCACTCATTCTGATATGGAATGTTGCATACTCATTTACTATTAATTTGTCAGTCCTTCATATTTAATTTTTTCTTTTTATAAAGAATTTGTCTTAAAATGACTAAATCTAAAGTTCTGTGATTATGTAGTTCAAATGTTATAAAAATTGATGTGAAATTAAGTGCTACTAAAATTCTACTTTTTTCAATCTCTGCATCAACAGATATATCTCTACTTAGAAGAAATAAATTTGCCTCAGATTTGATGACATTTGTGTAATATATTCTTTGAATTCTGATCCATCCCTACACAATACCTGTCTAGTTTTTATCAAGTAATCGCTATAAATCATCTCAAACAAGATGGTCAGTTTTCAACTTAAGTTCAATATGGTAGTTTAAATTATGTGTTTCCCTCCATGATTCTTCTTTGGATTAGCTTCCCTGTTTTAGGGGCCTTTGTTGATCTCTCTGTCTGTCTGTCTCTGTCTCTCCTTCTCCCACTCATTCTCCCTCTCTCCCCCTCCCTTTCTCTCCCCTCTCTTTCTTCCCATTCTCTTATATGTCTCTAAATAACATGTACAATTAAAGTAAATTTACTAAGTATATTAAAAGAACACATTGCTCACCACATCATATCAGGCCTCCCAAATAAGGTCTCCAAAAATGACTTTGCCATTGTATTCAAGGGTCAAATTCCCCATCTGCTTTTTCTTTCATTTTCTCTCCATCAGTTCTCTAAAGTGTTTTTTTCAGTCTGTTCATTTAGCCAGACCTTCAAAATTTAAATTTTGATAATTAATTTATTCTCTAATAATTTATTTGCTTATATGTACACTTTTGAATTAGATACAAAATTTGTACACAATAATTGGGAATACTGACAATTTATTCTTTTTTTTTCATAATTATAACTTTTTATTGACAGAACCCATGCCTCGGTTTTTTACAACATTTTCCCTTGTACTCACTTCTGTTCCGACTTTTCCCCTCCCTCTCTTACCCCCCCAGTGTAAGCAGTCCTATACTTTAAACTTGTCACAGTATATCCTAGAAACAATATTGTGTCAGAACGAACAGTTCTCTTGTTGCACAGGAAGTTGGATTCAGAAGGTAAAAAATAACCCAGGAAGAAAAACAAAAATCAAACAGTTTACATTCATTTTCCCATGATCTTGCTTTGGGTTAGCTGCTTCTGTCCATATTGATCAATTAAACGGTTAGTCTTCTCCGAGAAGAAATGCACTTCCATCAGAATACATCTTCATACAGTTCGTTGTTGAAAAAATTCTCCTGTTCTCTCATTTCATTAGCATTAGTTGTGTAAGTTCTCAAAACCTCTGTATTTCCTGTGGTCATTTCTTACAGAACAAAATATTCTATAACATTCATATAACAATTTCCCAAATTCTCAATTGATGGGCATCCATTCAATTTCAGTTTCTAACCACTACAAACAGGGGCTACAAATATTTTGCACATACAGGTCCCTTTCCTTCTTTAGTATCTCTTTGGGATATAAACCCATAGTAACACTTGGATCAAAGGGATGCACAGTTTGATAACTTTTTGGGCTAATTCCAGATTGCTCTCCAAAATGGTTGTATTCATTCACAACTCCACCAACGATGCATCAGTGTTCCATTTTTTTCTGCATTCCCTCCAACATTCACCATTATCTTTCCCTGTCATTCTAGCCAATCTGACAGGTATGTAGTGGTATCTCAGAGTTGTCTTAATTTGCATTTCTCTGATCAATAGTGATTTGGAACATTCTTTCATATGAGTGAACTAGTTTCAATTTCATCATCTGAAAATTGTCTGTTCATATCCTTTGACCATTTATCAATCGGAGAATGGCTTGATTTCTTATAAATTAGAGTCAATTCTCTATATATTTTGGAAATGAGGCTTTTATCAGACCCTTTAACTATAAAAATGTTTTCCTAGTTTATTGCTTCCCTTCTAATCTTATCTGCATTAGTTTTGTTTGTACACAAACTTCAATTTGATATAATCAAAATTTTCTATTTTGTAATCAATAATAATGTAATCAATAAAGAACAGTAATGTTCTTTGGTCATAAATTCTTTCCTCTTCCACAGGTCTGAGAGGTGAACTGTCCTATGCTCTTCCAATTTATTTATAATCTCATTCTTTAAGACTAGGTCATGAGCCCATTTTGACCTTATCTTGGTGTACAGTGTTAAGTATGGGTCAATGCCTAGTTTCTGCCATACTAATTTCCAATTTTCCCAGCAATTTTTGTCAAATAGTGAGTTCTTATCCCAAAAACTGGGGTCTTTGGGTTTGTCAAACACTAGATTATTAAAGTTATTGGCTGTTTTATCCTTTGAATTGACAATTTGTTCTGATAAAATATTCATGACAGAATCCCATACATGTTCATTTTATCATGTTTGCACAATATATATTTGTAAAACTAAAAAATCTTGAGCTATAAATTAGTATTAAAAATGGGTCTGTGATTTCATTGGTACAGAACGCTTCAGGATGAGAAATCTTTTTACTGGAGGAGATTGGTACCTGCTCTGAAACTTGCATTTTTTATTTGCCTAGAACATTGAAAGATTAAGTGAAGTGCCCAGGGATTCATACAGTTAAGAGGAAAAAAATGCTTTCCTGATTTCATTTAATCTTCCTTTTCTTTGTGAATAGCTGTTTTCCTGCCTTGTACTAGATGGGAAATAACATTTACAAAGAAAAGTCCAGTGAAAAGAATGCATATGTAAAGTAAAGGTACAATTTTCATTCAAGAAAAATTACCAGGGGAACAGAGTGAAGATAGCAATAAGTTGATCACATGTTAGTTGTTATACTTTGTTTCCATGAAATTATTTGTGGTTTGAGTGTTTAGCTATTATGTGAATGTCAATAATTAATATCTTTGTTATAAAATTGATTTATGAAACTCTTTGAGATAGATGTTAAACTTAGCTATATTAAATGACATTTTAATTGAATTTTAATTTCTGTGCTTCACTTCTCATAAATGTATTCATCAAACTTTTCTCATATTCTTGATTCTATAATAAACATTTTTGGCCTCAATGGAGTTCAGAGGACACATTAAATCAAAAATAGCATTTAAAGAAATTAGCTTTACATGGGAAATGAAATAAAAAGAATTTCTATTTGAGAAACAAAATTAAAATAGAGAACAAAAAATTTCATTATTTTAGTTTACTCATTGGTTTCTAACCTTATCATTCAGTGAAGTCAACATTGTATCACATATTTTATTTTTTTAATTAAAGCTTTTTATTTACAAAACATATGCATGGATAATTTTTCAAATTGGCCCTTGCAAAACCTTTTGTTTAAAATTTTCCCCTTCTTCCCCCCCCCCGCCCCCTCCCCTAGCTGGCAGGTAGTCCAATACATGTTAAATATATTAAAATATATGTTAAAAATCTAACATTTGTATACATATTTATGCAATTTTCTTGCTTCACAAAAAAAATCAGAAAAAGAAGGAAGAAAAAAATAACTGAGAAAGAAAACAAAATAATAAGCAAACAACAGCAGAGAGAGTGAGAATGCTATGTTGTGTTCCACACTCAGTTCCCATGGTTCTCTCTCTGGAGGTATGATGGCTGTCTTCATCACTGAACAAGTGAAACTGGTTTGAATCATCTTAATGTTGAAGAGAGCCACGTCCATCAGAATTGATTGTTGTATAGTCTTGTTGTTGCTGCGTATAATGATCTCCTGGTTCTGCTCATCAGTTCATGTAAGTCTCTCTAGGCTGCTTTGAAATCATCCTGGTAGTTCTTTCTTTCAGAACAATAATATTCCATAACATTCATATACCATAATTTATTTAGCCATTCTCCAATTGATGGGCATCCACTTAGTTTCCAGTTTCTTGCCACTACAAAGAGGGCTGCCACAAGCATTTTTGCACATGCGGGTCCCTTTTCCTCTTTTAAAATCCCTTTGGGATATAATGCCAGTAGTAGCACTGCTGGATCAAAGGGTATCACAGTTTGATAACTTTTTGATCATAGTTCCAAACTGCTCTCCAGAATGACGGATTCATTCACAGTTCCACCAACAATGTATTAGTATCCCAGTTTCTCCACATCCTCTCCAATATTGGTCATTATAGTTCCTGTCATATTAGCCAATCTGACAGTGTGTAGTGGTATCTCAGAGTTGTCTTAATTTGCGTTTCTCTGACCAATAGTGATTTGGAACATCTTTTCATATCACTACAAATACTTTCAATTTCTTTATCTGAAAATTGTTCATTTCCTTTGACCATTTATCAGTTGGAGAATGGCTTGAATTATTATAAATTCGAGTCAATTCTCTATATATTTTAGAAATGAGATCTTTATCAGATGCTTTGAATGTAAAAAAAATTTTTCCCAGTTTATTGCTTCCCTTCTAATTTTGTCTGCATTAGTTTTGTTTGTATAGAAATTTAATATAATCAAAGTATCTTTTTTGTGATCAGTAATGATCTCTAGTTCTTCTTTGGTTGCAAAGTCCTTCCTCCTCCACAGATCTGAGAGGTAAACTATCCTATGTTCTTCTAATTTGTTTATAATATCATTCTTTATGTCTAGATCATGAACCCATTTTGATCTTATCTTGATATACAGTGTTAAGTGTGGGTCAAGGCCTAGTTTCTGCCATACTAGTTTCCAGTTTTCCCAGCAGTTTTTGTCAAATAGTGAATTCTTATCCCAAAAGCTGGGGTCTTTGGGTTTGTCAAATACTAGATTACTATAGTCATTGACTATTTTGTTCTGTGAACTTAAGCTATTTCACTGATCAGCTGTTCTATTTCTTAACCAGAATCAAATGGTTTTGATGACTGCTGCTTTATAATATAGTTTTAGATCTGATAGGCCACCTCCAATTGCTTTTCTTTTCATTAATTCCCTTGAAATTCTTGTCCTTTTGTTCTTCCAGATGAATTTTGTTTTTATTTTTTTCTAGGTCAGTAAAATAGTTTCTTGGGAGTTTAGTTGATAAAGCACTAAATAAATACATTAGTTTAGGTAGTATTGTCATCTTTATTATATTTGCTCAACCTATCCAAGAGCACTTGATATTTTTCCATTTGCTTAGATCTGACTTTATTTGTACGAAAAATGTTTTGTAATTTTGCTAATATCGTTCCTGACCTTCCCTTAGCAGTTAGATTCCCAAATATTTTATCCTATCGACAGTTATTTTAAATGGAATTTCTCTTTGTATCTCTTGCTGTTGGATTTTGCTAGTGATGTATAAAAATGCTGATGATTTATGTGGATTTATTTTATATCCTGAAAACTTTGCTAAAGTTGTGGATTAGTTCCAATAGTTTTTTTAGTTGATTCTCTAGGTTGTATCACATATTTTAAACATGCTTTAAATATTTGCTATTTTATGCATAATAGGAAACACAGAGCTGTAAAGTAATTGTCATACTCATTTTTCAAATTTCTGGTGATACTGAATTTGTGGACCAGATTCTTCTTAAAATTAAATTTTATCCTCAGATAAAAAAAGTTAATTCAGTAATCTCAATTTTATGTAGTGCCTAACTAGGTGAATTTTACTTTTTGCATTTAAAGCAAGATCATGGAAATCATGTTAAAATGCCCTATTGAGTTTGAAGAATAACATTTTTTCTAAAAGAGTGTTTTTATAATTATTCATCTAACAGTATATTCATTTTAAAACAATGAAATGACTAAATGAAATGATTATAAATTCTTATCATTAGGTATTTAGTGTGTTCTGCTCTAATTTAAAATCATATGGCATTAAACAAAGCCAGATTTAAAAGGGGGAATCTGAAAAATAAAGAATTCAATATATATAATATATGTATCATATATTAATATTTTGTCATTATTATAATGTTGGGGCCTTTTTTCCCCACGTAAACTGAAAACATTCACAAATACATATCTTCAAAATATCACTGTGAAGTTGATGAAAAGCAAATTTTATTCCTATGTTGTTGATTTAAGTAAAAGGATTTAATTTGAAAAGAGGTAGAGAAAACTAATAAAGAGAAAAGAAAACTAGAGCAATAGGGAAAAGAATAAGAGAAGACATATCTACTTTAAACTATAATTTTAAAATAAAAATGAACATGGTCACCTGATTTTTTTTTGTAAAAAATAGTGCACTTGAGTGCTTTCAAAATTTTATCATGAGATACATAAACTGCAGATTTCTTTTGTATGTTTTTAGTCTGATCCAGCCTCTCTTCACAATTTTATCTTCTTAAGTGCCATTTCCATTTCCTCCTATTTGATTCCAAGTGTGGTAACTCCATTTTCTTTGATGATGAGAATAGATCACTATAGAAACTCTGACAAAGCTATTTCCATTTTGCGGCACTTTCTGTTTTCCTTCCAGTTTTTAATCTATAAATACACTGGATACAATGATTTAGGTGAGTCTCATATCAAACTTTCTGTAGCATTGTTTCTTTGCCTTTTCCTCTTCCATCACAGAGCCAGAAAGTAGGATAGGGTTGTGGGATTTTGTTCTAGGGCTGAAATTTGCCCCACAGTGCCAAAAAAAAAAAAAAGCCTTAATGCAGTATTAGAATTCTAATAAAGAAAAAGGAAGTTGTAGAATCTAATTGCACAGCAGAACTAATAAAAAAAATGTCAAGAGTTAGGGTAGTCTTTCATTTGAGGTTCTTGTTGTCTCTCTGTTTTCAGCTTGCAGTTTCTACTAGCATATTGGTATCCCCGCCTTAAGTTTTTCCCTTCTCCTGCCCATCCTCCAAACAATTGAAAAAGTGATTTTTCCTAAAGCATACATCTGACTATATCAATGTTCTAATCATTTTCAAGTCATTCCAACTTCCCTGTGGCCATTTTCCTAAGTCCCATTCCCCTGGAACCTGGATTCTTCCTGAGATCATGAACTCTGATATATGATATTTATATTTTTTTTGCCTGAAACCAGTCTTCCAATGCCAGTTTCTGATGGTTTCCAGATCATACATTTCTCCACCACACATGCATACAGCCTTTGTAGCATCCCTTTATGTGTTGTCTTTTCCCCATTATGTTAAGGAAAATGTAATTTTGTAAAGTTGTAAAGTAAAACAACACCTTGGAAAAATGCTCAAAATGATTAATAATTAAAGTACAATAATTCAGGTTCCATCTCACAACTGTTATATTGACAAAGATAACAAAAAAAGAAAACTGACAATTGTTGGACAGGAGAAATCAGACAAATTAATACTTTTGGTTTAAGAGTGAATTGATCCAGCTACTCTAATAAGCAGATTGGAACTATGCTCCCAAAGGCATGAAATTCCATACCATTTGACCTGGCAAAAGCCCAAATAAATTTTTATCAATAAAAAAAAAAAAGACCCTTCTACAAAAATTTTTATAGCAGTACTTTTTCTTGTAATAAAGGATTGAAAACAAAGGGGATGCCCATCAGTTAAGAGTGGCTGAAGAAATTATGATATGTGAATAATTGGATATTATTACATGGCAAAAAGGACAAATTCAGAGAAACCTTGTAAGTCTTGCATGTAGTGGTTGTTTGCTTGGTTGTTGTCCTTCAACAACCTGAAGAAGACTAAAGTGAAATCCTTATGTTGGATTCAAAGTATGGTGTATCCCACTATAACTAATCACACCAAAACAAGGACAAAATGCTCTATGACAGGTCAGGCACAAATGGTCCATGTGAACATTTGGAGTGGAAATGTCTAAATTTGGACATCTCATATTTCTTTTGGGCTACTACTGCATTTCTGCTTTGTTCATAGAGCACAGCTTCTTGGATGTGGGTACAAACCTGCTGTATGGCCCTTTGCCAGCATCTTCCCATGTCATACAATCAGTTCCAGAATTCTTCAGAGAGACCTTGAAAATAACCTTGTATCACTTCTTCTGACTACCGTGTGAATACCTTCATTACATGAGTTCGCCATAAAACAATCTTTTAGGAAAATGTACAATTGGTCCTCAAACAATATCACTAGTCCTTCAAAAGTTACGGTCTCTGCAGTTTAACAGCCTGGTATTTTAGCAGGAAAAGACCTTAGTGTCTGGGACCTTATCATGTCAGATGATAGAATCTTCCTAAAAGAGTTTACATGGAAGCAATTCAGTTTCCTGGCATAATGTTAGCATACTGTCTGAATTTTACAGGAACACGACACTGAGGGGAGCATAGTGACTCTGAAAACCTACCTTCAGTTTGGTAGGCAGTACTTCTGAGGTGAAGGCTGCTTTCCACCTTTGGTGTCCAGTTGATCCAACCAGTAACAACATTGTAAAGGAAAACAACATGAAAGACTTAAGGAAAACAAGACTAGAGAACTCTGATCAGTGCAATGACTAAAATGAGAAAGCTGATAAGAAAACAGGTTTACCCACCTCCTGACAAGAATTAAGATAATTTTGGACATGATAAATGTATAGATTTGTTTTGCCTGACTGCTTATTTATTATGATTGCATTTTTCCTTTTTATAGTTGGGGGAAGATATTTGGGTGAGAGTTAAGTAGAGAAGCTAGGGATAATATTGTCAATGAAGAAAACAGGGTCATTGAAGCATTTTTTAAAATGCACTTAAGAGAACTGAAGGAAGTTCAAAAGGAAACAGACAAATAACAGCTTTGAATGTGACGTGTTTGTTTTTGTATTTTTAAAAAGAAAGCTTTGTGCATTAGAGATCTTTGTTTTCATATATAATCTTTTTCTGTTCTGCTTTCTATATGGAAATACTACTTTGTTTTTCAGTAAATGATAGAATAATTTTTTTTTTCCAAGAAGGTAAGTTCTTCAAGGGCATGGACTATTTTACTTGCCTATATTTTTATCCCTAACACTTAGCACAGTGCCTAGTGCACAGTAAGTGCTTAGTAAAAGTTTTTATTTAATCCCCTATTCTAACCAGTCTTCCAGACTCATGATTACAATCTCCTGCACACTATATAACAAATCTCATTTCCATGCCTTTGAACTGGCTGCCCTCCATGCCTGGACTGTATTTTTCCCTTACTGTCATCTCTTAGAATCCCATTTCTTTCATAACTCAGGTGAAGCTACTTTCCTAGTTAATACCTTCTCCATTGTCTTTATTTATATACACACAAAGACATGTGTGCACATGCATATGTATGCATATGTGTGTTCTCTCCTACTGGAGTATAAGTCCACTTTTGAGGACAGGATTGTTTGGTTTCTTTTCTACTCAGAAGTTGACAGTGTTTGAGACATAGATATTATTTAAGAAATTATTATTGATAGATGTTGTCTATGGTTTCTGGTTCTGTTCTAACATTTTGTATGTTTTCCCTAAAAACTGGCTGTCAAAATTGATCTGTGACCTGATCCAGAATAGTTAGGATTAGATTTTTTTTTTCTCTAGATAAATACCAAAGAATGGTTTATTTCTGTGCCATCTCAGTAGATTAATGATTGTTCATTTCTCAAAGAGCTTTTTTCTCCAAAGGCTTTTAAAATGTCCCTCTACCATATTAAAAATTCTCTTGGATGAAACTTTAATTAAAATATTTGTCTGATAAGCTGGCTACATATATTAGGTTTGTTGTTGTTGCTGTTGTTTCTTCCAGATGGTATAAGATGATTAAAATAATGAAAGTACCTGTGGACCCATCTGGTTAATCTCACCTTTCTTAACCTCAGAGCTTTATAACAACTTACCTCTACTGTTTCCACTGCAATCCAAACTTTTACAGGCAAGGGGCATTTAGAGACATTTGTAGAGTCTCTGAAGTAGAGTTCCTTACACACACTTTTATTTTATGCTACGAAACTGCAACCATACTAGATATTTTGGGGGCCAATTTGAATTCTTTATTCTAGAACAGTTCCAGAAAATGTCTGAAGATCAGATACCTCAATTAACATGATATAATAGTGTTGAATAGATCCTGCTTATTCTTTTCAGTTTTCACATTTGCAAATTTTTATTTTGACCTGTTTTGTAATTTTCACTTATTTTAGCTCACATTATATCTCCTCTTTGCTTTTCCAATATCTCTATTCCTTTTTGGCCAAATTCTATAAAATTATGACCCCAGAGTTTCAATTAAATTCACTTAAATTCATTAGTTATTACTACTTGTCATAAGAAAAAAAATGTTTATATTTTACAAGAAGCTATCCTCTTAAATTCTTTAACAGGAATCCAACCTCATAAAGTACTTTTAAAGGCAATGATAGTTGTCCTCAATGTGTAAGGTGTTTATTTTGAATATAAATTTATTGAGAACAGGGACTATGTCATTTTTGTCTTTGTATCCAGCTCCTAGCACAGTGCCTAGCACATGATAGCCGTTTAATAAATATTGATTGATTAAGCAAACAAAAAATTAACTTCTAGCAGTCATTCTAAAGGATATTAATTCCTGAATTTACCAGTAAATGTTCCTTAGTTGAGGACAAGTAGGCCCACTTCAGTCATTAGTCATAACATATATTATAAATCTGGGAACACAGTGTGTACAAAGATTTTAAGACTATAAGTTTTTTTTTTTTTTAAAGGGAAGAGTATGTGTTAAGTTTCTTACCAAGAACTAGAAGTTAAAATAATAATTAGATTCCAAAGGGAAAATAGTCCCAAAAGACACATACACACTCTCTATCTCTCTTTCTTTTTTTTCTCTCTCTCTCTCTCTCTCTCACACACGCATAGATATAGATATGAGTAGATATAGATAAATATATGGATGTAGACATACACACATACACATAGATATTATTGTTCTATCATTTCAGTCCTGTTCAGTTGTTCATGACTTCATTTGGTTTTGTTTGTTTATTTTGCAAAGATGTTAAAGTGGTTTGTGACTGCCTTTTCCAGTTCATTTTCAGATGGGGAAGCTGGGGCAAGCAAGGTTAAGTGACTTGCCCAGGGTCACACAACTAGTACGTATCTAAACCTGGATTTAAACTCAAGTCCTTCTGACTCCAGATCGATGCTATATCTACAATGCCACTGAGTTGCCCCAAATTTGTTACAAGTTATGTATATAGCTAAATTTGAACTGGGCCTGATTGCAGGCCCAGCACTTTATACATTGCCCATGTTGTTTTTCAGTCATTTCTGATTTGTCTGGCTTCATGATTTCATTTGTGGTTTTCTTGGCAAAGATACTGGAGTGGTTTTCTGTTTCCTTCTCCAGTTTATTTTATAGATGAAGAGACTGAGGCAAACAGGGTTAAGTGACTTGCCCAGGGTCACACAGTTCAGAAGTGTCTGGACTTGAATTTGGCTCTTCCTTGTTGCAGGCCTAAACTCTATCCATTGTGCCACCTAGCTGCCCCAGTATGTGAGACTGTACAGAACCAGTTACTTTTTTTCTCTTTTCATTTATTTGTCTTTACCAAACATGAATAAGGATCAAACTGTGCATTTTATATTTAGCACCGTAGTAACAAAATTGCCCTGTGGTGACTCCTTTGGAACATTTTCATGTTCTTATGCATATTTTCAATATTTTAATAATTCTCTTTTTTTTTTTTTTCTTTTAACTCACTAACTCCCACCTTCTCAGTAGTTCTCCCTTTGAACAAATAAGTAAATTTAAATGAAACAAATGATAGTGCTGGGGATATCTGAAAACATGTATCTTATTTGCAGTTCTAGTTCATCACCTCTCTGCCTAGACACGGATGGCATGATGTCTCCTAAAATCATAACTAGTTAGTGCACTGATCATAATTCTATTGTCTTTCCAAGTTGTTCTCTTTACATTTTTTATGTTTTTGTATAAATTGCTATCCTGACTCTACCCTTTCTTATAATATATCAGTTCATACAAATTTAATTTCTCTGAATACATCACAGTCATCATTTCATAAAGAAAATGATATTACATAATGTTCATATGCTACAGTTTGTTCAGCCATTCACCAGTTGCTAGGCATCTGCTTTGTTTTCAATTCTTTGCTACAACAAAAAGAGCTGCTACAAACATTTTTGTAGTCGTGAGTGCTTTGATCCCTTTGGATAATGTATCTTGTGAATAGTGTCACTGAGTTGAAAAGTATGCACTGTTCAGTAACTCTTGAGATGTCATTGCCAATTTCTTTCCAGATCTGTTGGATCATTTACAGCTCTACCAACAGCACATCTCTGTGCCTGACCCTTCATAGTATCTCCAGTAGTTGTCATTTTCATATTTTTCATCTTTGTAAGTATGACTGTTGCATTGCCCCTTACCATGCTCCATGCTGTGGGAGTAGAATAAATTCTCTTCCATACTAAAGTTTAAGCATCTTACTCCTTCCTCATCAGGAAGTTTGATCCTACTATTCTGTTATTTTAAGCAAGTCTCTATGAGATAGAGTATAACTGACCTAATTTTTCAATTAGGACAGAGCCAAAAATTAGAACCTACATTTTCTGTTAAATTTTGGTGGATTTGGGGGGTAATTAGTAAATACATGTGCAATGATCAGTTTTGGTCCATTCTCCCTCAAACACCGAATTACCAGTTTGGACATTTGAATTCTAGTATGGGCTCCGCCTTTAACTATGTAGTTGTTGGATATTAGGTGAATTATTTTACCTTAATATAAAATCTTCTCAACTGTAATGTCGAGCTGTAGTCTTCCATATTGTGGCAGTATAGAACATGGGAAGATTTCTGTTTGTCTTTCATCCTCTCTCTAACTTAGAGATAATCTGCTAAATTCAGAGATACATACAAAATAATTTTTATTCAGAATTTCCATAACTGTCATAGCAAAGTAATGTTGGAAATGAGAACAGGATGACAATAAATGGGAACGAACTTTTGCTATGAAATTGCCAGTTAAGAATGACTCGGTTTCAACAACTTACCCATTGGTAAGTAGTCCGTTTTAAGTTTTATCATTGGTTTGTTTCCTACAAACCATTTGATTGCTTACAATTTGAAATCTTTCCCTTTTTAAGCCCCTTGTTCCCATATTTCTATTAAGTCTACTAGATTTGCTCAGGAGTGCCATATTGGCTTAATGACACTACTTTTTCTTTTCTTATCTTTTTTTTTTTTTTTTTTTTTTTTTTTTACTGATTTCTGAAAGAGTAAATATAAAAAATTTAGGTCTCTCAGAAGTTTGTTTGTTTGTTTGTTTGTTTTTTAATGTTAACATAATCTGCTCTGGGGTCTTTGAATCTATAAGACTAGTCCTGGGTAATAAGTTTGCATGAAATGCGTTTTCTAAATGATATCTGGCTTTCAAACTGCTTTTGGTTACATTGTTGTGTAATATCTATATACTTAACTAGCAGTAGCAGAGGGCTTTAGATAAGTGTAGGCAACCAAGTTAAATTTGTGTGCAGATGTTTCATGGTATGCTACTTGTGTGTTACAAATTAATAAAACCCCAAAAGAGGATTTACCTAGTATTTACTATATTGAAAAATGGAGATTCGCACTTAGCATTTAGTTTCAAGACAAATTGCGATATTAAAGAATAGAAATCAAAATATTAATCTCTTTTGAAATTTTAATGCAGACATTTATAATCAGAGTTATTACAATAGAATATTCTTTTTCGATTCTAAAAACTGCTTCAGATTTTACTAAATATGAAATTTTGTGGATATAGAACAACACAATGACATATACCTTTTCTTTATCTGCAGATTTGTCAGTAAAGTTTTGAAAGCTGGTTAAAATGATACCATTTTTTTAAAAACAGTAAAATGATATTGAGAATACTAACATGTTGGATGTTGTAAGAAGTTAGAATTGGAAAATGTTCCACAGATAGAGAGTACTGGCAATGTTATATTTTATTTTATTTTAGTATTTAATCAAGAGTAAAACGAATATCTTAAGAGTCATCTCTTAAGACACCTATGCCAAGAATAGTTCAAAGATTCTAAATATTTGTATTTATATTTTTAGATCTCTGCATTGATCATTGATTTTAGCTTATGGGAATTTAACTTCAGCTCAAATGTTTTTGTTTTAAAACTTTTACAGACCAATTTCAAAAATTTATCAATGTATTTGTGGGAAGAAAGTATAATTAGTTATAATCTAGAATATTATATATAATTGGGTGTTTTTTTTGATAAAATTTATTTGTCATCAATGACCTCCTATTGCTGACTTAATAAAATAAACATTACATTTCCTAAAATTTGAGGCCTTCCATAATCTGATTCCAGCATTATTTCATAGTACAATCTTTTTTTGCAATTTTTGTCTTAGCCATTTTGGACAGTTGTAAAGCACTTACACAGCACCTGCTGTGTAGTAGCTCTTCATCACTGCTTGTTCTTTTCTCTGTTCCCCATCCATTTTTGTTTCTTGACCTTGCCTCTTAATGCCTTGTCTCTGCTCACACTATTAATAGGTCTTAGAGGGACATCTTCCCTCCTCCTTTCTCTTTGCATCATTCCTAGCTTTTGCAGTCATCCTTCTCCTTGGCATATCTCAGGTGCCAAAGTCTATGATTTCCTTACTGGATGTAGGAATCTTTTTCTATTTGATAGAGCTTAGCTAGAAATGCTCTAATATAATGATTAGTTTTTTCATCCTAAGTTGCTGGTAGATAAAAATGCCTGTTCTAAAAAAGAGCATTTACAATAAAACTGTCACTGAGTTAACAATCAGAAGACCCAAATTGTAGAAAGGATGGCTCTGTCACTAACTTACTGCATGGCCTTAGACAAGTCATTCAATTTCTAAGCTTTTATTTCCTTGACTTTAAAATGAAGATGAACTAGAGGATCCAAAGTTCCTTCCAGATTTGATGCAGAAAGTTCATCTCATCAATATAGAACTAATTTTGAAGGAATACTGCATTGAATCTTTCATCAAAACTACCTTCTGCTTCTCTTAAAAATAAAAGAATTAGTTTTATAACTCCTATATACTAAATATTCTTTGTGTGTCCCCCCCCACCCCCTTTTAACATATGTATTGTTAACATAATGTTGAATTATTTGTAATGGTACAAGATAATTTTTAAAATTTATATATTATATTTAAATGAGATCTCACTCTAAGAACTATCTAAACTTAAGGTGTTTTCATTGGAAGTTTTCATGAGCCTCATGCCTATCCTTTCTAGGAGATATAACTTTGTTTCATTGGTAGTCTCTGAATAGAAGGAGCCAGTCCAGCAGCAAGCACATCTGGCAGAATTATTAGCCAAATAATGGTGCACAAGAGTGTAAAAGAGCAGCTGTAATAACAGATTGTTATGCTTCTTCATTACTGAATAGAGAGTTAATTTAATAGAGTTTATGTCATATTTCCCTCTTACAAAAATAATTTTAAAAAATTTTGAAGTTGTTAAATCAAAACTTAAGGAAGTTCATAATAGAAGGTAAGTTATTAAAGTCCTAAATTCCTTAAACTAAAACAAGTTGTTTTGTTCACTGTTCTTTGCTCACTGTTAATAAATATTACACGTTAGTGCTGGGCTCCTAAGTGAACAATATTAGTTCCCAATTTTAATGAATAGTTTAAAGAAATGTTTACCAGTTATTTTCAATGCTGAATTGTTTCCTATTGGGCATCTCTGGATGAGATCACTCAGCATATCATCAAAGTTATATATTCTCACTTCTTTGCCCTATCTCCTGCTGGTCTGCAGTCTGATAACATTAGGTGTAAGTATAGAATGAGCCTAAGCTAATAAGCTTTTTAGTGCTTGGAGCACCTATCATTCCTGGATTAAAAGATTTAATCCCCTAGATGATGGTCCTACGAAAGGAAAGTTGTTTTGTTCTACTTGGTTTGAACTTGACAAACTTTAATCTGTCTTTGGTAAATCTAAGCCTTGGGTTATTTTCCTGACTCATTGGATATTATTCAGTTTTTAAAGCAACACCAACCCAGGGAAAGGAGAAAGGACAGATTAGTTAGTTATTGGTGCTTTTTTTTTTTTTTTTCACTCTCCTGCCTGTTTTCCAGCCCTGAAATCTGAGAGAGAAAGAAAAAAGTCAGACCACACATTGTTTGATTCCCAAGGGGTGTAGATTTTGGATCTTTTGCTGTATTTGGATAGGAACATCAAAAACATTTATGTGTTTTGGGAAACTGTTTTGATTTCTCTTATTTTAAAAGGGCAGTGCTCATACTTCTGAGTCATTAGTGAAACAAAGTATTTTGTTCAGTGGAAAAGAAAATGAGTGTTCCCCAAGGATAAAATCCTTAAAGATGCTTGTCATTATGTTAGTTAAATAGGTCTCTGGGTGTATGTCTTATATAAATTTCAAAGCAATTGTATTCTCTTTGTAATTACTTTTGCAGGTTTAGATTCTTTATTAAAAGATATTTAAAATTATTATATTGGATTGTGAGTGGAAATGATGACATAATGCATCTTTTCATAAACAATTAAAACTTTTATACTTTCTCATTTCTAGATTACCTCACTTGTGACCCTTCAGCTGTTAACTTTGGTTGGCCATGATGACCAGCTTGATGGACCAAAATACAAATGCACTGTGTCTTTAGACTTCGTCAGAGCTATTGCAAGGTCAGCCAAAAATAGATTTTAATGTAGTGATCTACAAGTTATATAAGTTGTGTAATAAACTTAAAAGTAATAGTATTTGTTACCTAAAAGAGAAAGAGTCATTTGACTCCCAGGAATGAAAAAGAACCCCTCAAGTGGAAGTGCATGTCTCTTTTGGAAATGTCCTCAGAACTCATAAAACATCCTTTTTTTCTTTTACTCTCTTCAATGTGGGTGAATCTTTATCATTACCCTTTAACCACTGGAAGTTTAGAGTGTATTTGAGTTTTGAAAATAGCTAAAAGCTAAGTCATTCAGAACCTAGTTTAATGAACAAAGTGGGCAATCAATATGGATAATACTGGTTTAATTGAAAATGAAATATGAGTCTAAAATAATTTTCTTATGTGTAGTTTGCAAATTGGTGCAGAAAGGGTAGGAATATTTAACTGATTCCAGCGTTACTGAAATATGTTGTAGGTCACAGGTTTTTTAAACAAGATTACTTCCTTTCACTCTTGGGTTACAAATGCTAGTACATTTTTTAAAATTGTACTCACTTTAAAAATCACTCTTTTTCCAAATGTGTGGTACTTCATATAAGCTGATTCTACCACTGACCTCAGGAGAGCATACATCTTTTATCACTTGTTAAATTCACAAACACCAGTGTTACAGGTGTACAAAATGACCAACTAGAATTAGGGATGTGTAGTTTGTGGAATCACACAAACACACACACACACACACCACTCCCTATTGGTTTTTGGTATACTTTACATATCCAGTCTTTTTTTCTTTTTTTTTTTTGTTTTGGTAGCATTATACTTAAAAAAGCATAAAAATATCCTTCTTGCTCAACTCCCTTTTCATTTTTTCACCATTTTTATGTATCTTTCAACTTAATTTATTATTTAGATTTCAAAGTAGTTCAAATTGAAATTCATTCATAGGAATAGATTAGCTTAGATTTGCATAATTTTAAACTTCATTAATCAATATTTATCAGGCATATACCTACCCGTAACAGTAAAACAAATTGTACTCTTTATGAAAATATAATGGGATTTCTAGTTTAGAGTCTTCTGACCAGAAGAGAGAAATATACCATAAAAAATAAACATCTAAATAAGAATAAACTATCTAACACAAATAAGTGCTTCAACGTTTGAAAGCATCATCTTATTGAATCCTCACAAATTATCTGTGATAGATATTGTTGCTCCCATTTTACAGATGAATAAAGGTTTTATTATATGCAGCTTCACATAGTTCATAAGTGTCAGAGATAAGATTTGAACCTAGGTTTTCTGACTGTAGATTTAATACTGTCCATTTTGCCATCCTGCCTAAATGTAGATACTTGTCATTAACAGAAATCAGACCCTTTTTACTAAATTGTTAAGGAACACTTTCTATATTACCTTCTATATCATTTTTTGTAAACTTCTTTAACTCATTGAAATGCAAATATTACCATTAAATAAATAAAGTAAAGTTTCTTTTTAACTGTTTTCTCCAACTAAACTTAGAAATAGTTTCTTACTTATTTGACCAGAGAAAGTAATAATCTTTGTGAAACAAATTATTCTTCATTTAAGCATTTTATATCAGTGGAAGAGTAGGGATGAAAAATACTCAATAGAGTGTTACAGAAAAATTAAGCATCAGAATTGTAATGGATCTTAGATATTATCTCATTCTTTTCCCCTTCATTGTCATAGAAGCTAAGTTGGCTAAAGTCATAGAGCCATTAACTTATGTATTTCTAATTTCTAATATCCTGGGTTCTTCACAATCTAGCAGTTTTTCCATTATACATATTGCCTGACAGAGCTAGAAATTTTTCTTTGTGTATTTTCTGTGATTCATACATTGTTTGGAGTATAGTAGAACTTTTTAGAAAGTCCTTTTTAAAAATTGTGTGAATTCCTAAATTCTCCTCACCTCCTAACTCTCAAAAGGAGCATATTTTCATGAAATGAATTTTTGCTTTAAATCTTCTTTGCAAATGTTTTTTAATAGGTTCAAAATTTTTGATAGCATTTGTTCTGATCACAGAGACTATTATTGAAACAGGAAAAACAAAAGCAACACTTGCACCAACCAGGCCTTCAGGTCCAAGCAAGGAGTAGACACTTTTTGGACTTTATCAATGAAGGTGTGATTTGGCAGTCATTAAAGTCGTCCTCTTTGTATTTGCTTTCACTAAGGATTCTTTTATTTAAACAGTTTTCAAAATTTTCCATAATTAATTAGTGCTCTGGAAAAGTACATTCTTTTTTTTTTGCCTTTAAGGGCAATGTTACATTGCAGGAAAACTTTAAAATTTTTATATAAACTTACCTAGAAAAACAGAATAGAAATTATTTAATAGCATTAGATTTCCTCTGTGTAATTGTGGTCATTACATAAAAGAAAAACAAAATGTCAAAGTCTCACCTGACAATTAACTGCATATAACCCATTATAGGTGCAACTATAAAGTAACCACCAGAATGTTTAACCAGAATATACTGCTCATGAATGAATGAATGAAATTAAGATGTGTTATACTTAAAGCATTCTTAAAACCCGATTGTCCTTTCAGATACGTATGTGGGAGTAAGCAATAGAATCATTTGAGTCAGTATTCTTGGCACAATTATAAAGTTTCAGGTTATCAAATGAATCATATTTTAAAAGTTCTATAATATGCATATAGAGAGAGAAAGAAATAAAACAAGAGTCCTCAGAAGAAGACATTACTTTAAAAAGAAAAAAGACACAAAGAAGATTGGGATATAAAGAAAAAATACTAGATAAATATACCCAAACTGCACACTCAGCTCATCTTAAGGTCATTTATATTGTTTTTTTTTTTAAATGGCACTAGGCAAATCACCATTAGAAGTGTTTGCCTTTTTTCTTTATCATACTCGTGTCCTGTTTCTTTTATGATGTTTGCTTTAAAAAAGAAATCAATCATCAAAAAAAAAAATCAATATGCATTGCGTGATTCAAGGAAGAAATAGTTGTGCTTACTGAACTTGATAGATGTGAAAAGCCAAGAAGAGTTAGAGAAAGTACTTGCAAAGCACATTTTCTCCTTTACGAATCAAAACTTTGTCCAAGAATAAATTGATATAAGGCTTGTTAATCCAGCATTCTTATAACAGTAGAGTTGTTATAGCCTGCTATGAATTTGACTGCCTTATATCATCCTTGATGCTGCCAATATAGCATATTATTAAATTTTCCTATAGCTGCCAATATTCTGGAAGGTGATCTGCTGGGATCAGTTGGCAGATCGCCTGCAGTAGAGGATATTAAGAGTTTCAGTTATCTTGACAAATGTGTGTTTCTTAAGGGAATGGATTTGGCTATTCATTCTCAGCTAACATTTCATTCTGGATCAACATCCAAGCATTTCCTTAAAATTTAAATTGTTTTTTTTTTTTTTAAACCAATAATACATTAAAACTGGTTAGCTTTTTTATTTTTTTAATCATTTGAAGCTAGTTTTACTCTCTCAACATGTACTTAAAAGCACACATTCAATAAGCCTTAAAATTAAATTCATTTTACTTAGAAGTTCTTGAAATTGGAAGTTGGTTTTTAGTTTTGGCCATAGGAATGTGGTAATATGAATTCTTTCTCTGTTTATAATAGGAAAAAAACAAAACAAAACACCTGCCATGTTCTGAATACCTCAGGAAAAAAAAAAGAAAAACCTTTCTTCTTCTACCAAAAAGGGCATTTTAGTTATTACTTAAATCTTTTATCATCTGTGCTTCTTCTCTCTAAATTTTCTAGGTTCTAGAAAAAACCTAGATTTTCTAGATTAAAGAGAAGAACAAATATATTAAAAGGCTAATACAGGTAGGGGAGTAGATAAGGGAATTGTAGAGTTGTATAGTCAAATGTTTCATTTACCATTAAAATATTTTATCTGTTAATTTTTTTAAACAACTCTGTTTTTGTGTCAGTTACATAAGAATTTTTTTTGGTCATGATTCTTCTGTTTGGTAAGGTTAGCATTCCATAGAGTGGCAAATTAAGGTACTTAGGCTCTTCCTTGTCCTCCATTAGATACCACTGTCATCCTGGGGCCTCACTTGAGCTGTTGATAAATAGTTTTTCACAAATGGTTTCCATTATTGCCTATGTTAAGAATTTTAAAATATCTTTTGTGTTAATGTGCCAGAAACTTTTTTTTATAAATTACAAAATGATAGCCAGAAACATTCAGTGATGATGGTTTAATAAATAAAGAGATGCAATTAACAAATCTTTAACATGCCGCTCTCATATAGATGATTATTTTTGCAGCATTCAGTGTTAAGCTTTTCATTTTATACTTATTGCTAGATCATTATATCTAATTATTTTGATCATTTATTCAAATAATAAAACTCTAAGTCTGAATATTTGTAGTGAAGAATGAGTTTAGAGAAAAGAAAATAATTATATGTCTCTCCCCACTGTTATTTTATTCTGCCTGCCATCAGAGTACAAAAATACACATTCATATCATCTATCTGTTGAATCTCATTCTTGGATTTTACAGATTTAGCTACAATGCATACACAGGTCAACTAGTGTTAAAAGACTGAAAGAATGAGCACTATAAATGAGGACAGATGAGCTATGCAGTATGTAATGCTTAAACAGGTGGTTTGGATGATAAACAATGTTCAGCAGCACAAAAGATTTAAATACTTTTGCATCTCTAATTACTGTATCCTGTTTATTAGACAAAAAACAAGTAGCTGGCAGATTAAATTTCAACTTTCTATGGCATAATTGAAATAGAGTTAGAACACAATTAGAACTAACTTTATTTCTTTAAAATACCCCCCAAAAACTTAATGCCTGGCAAAACTTTATTCGGATATTGTTTTGCTAATAACATTTCAAAGAATTGGCATCAAGCTTTATCAGTATTATGTGCAGTGTCATAGCACCAGGGGATTGTGAAGCATTCATTATGAATATTCCAACACGCTCTTTCCCTAAACACACATTTCTCTGAGCAATCCAGGAGTGGTGATACTAACAGGTTCTGTGTTTTTGTTTATAGGACAGTGAACTTCGACATAATAAAATACTTGTATGATTTCTTGTGAAAACAAGCTTCCCAGCTTCACATATGGACACTGTGACAGTGACTAAGCCAAGCTGTGTTCATCCATCACTTAGCTGGCCAGGGAGAGGAGTGTTTTGGCTCTATTGGATTTGTCCAAACAGGTGCTGGCCCAGCATGGCATCCGATGAAAATACTCTGATTGGTCTGGGTGGATCTGAGCAGAGGACTATTTACCAGAGACCCTGGAGTATTTGGAAGCAATGTGTTAATTATAAACAGCAGGGTTTGAGCACAATCTGTTCTATTCTTAATGATGTTATCTTAACACTGAAATTGCCTGAAACCCATTTACTTAGGACTGCATTTTGCTCTGTGAACTATCCCCTGCGCTTTGAACGTGCCAGCAGCCCTTGTTTGTATGCCCAGTTTTTTCACTTCCCCTCTGCAGGAGTCTTTGCAATTGCCTGCCAAAACAGCTTTTTCCTAAGGCCACCATTTTAAGAGATTGAAATTGTGAAATGTAATAAATATCAGGTTATATCTAAATCCAAATGGTTATGTGTGTTTATCTGTGTAGATCATAATTTTCTCAGAACAGAAGGTAGTTTTGATCATACATAGATCAACTTTGCATCTCTGACCAGTTGTAATAACTGCAACCTGGAAAATACTTGTGTGATACTTATCTGGACACCCACTTGCAATTAACTGTCCAAACTAGGGATTTATTAATGTGATTAACTTTTGTTTTTAACCATTAGCTTTTAAAATTTTTACACTGAAAACTGCCTGTTAACTGTAGACCTTGATTCTAATTTTCTTGTCTTAACTTGGTCTTTTGAAGGCACTTCCAGGTTAACATTTGAATATTTGAAAATTTTAGAATGCAATTTTAGTACAAATGGAATTTTTATGCCATTTTTGAAGAAAAACTCATTTTCTGCACTCTCAGATAAGAAATCTTTGTTTACAATAATTACCTGTCACATAGGAACTACAACTTAGTTCACAACTCACACAAAGTACAGATTAAATGAGTAATCATTTACTTGATGCATATCCTGTATTTAGCAGGTGAGGAGAAAGAAGAGAAAAATAAAGTATACCCTTTTCTTTGTAGAAGAGAACAAGGAAAGAAATTGCTGTCCAAAAAGATCACTATTCATGGTGAGTGTGGGTATATACCTTCTATAATGGCCTCACTCTAACCATTACTAGGGGGTACACTACTCATGTTAAGGCAGGACCAGTGATATACACATGGAGAAGGTTGGGAGATTTCCACACCAGAATTCCCAGGCTTCAAGAAAAATGAAGTCATTTTGGTTCAGCTACTTTAAGTAAGGCTAACACCAAATGGTGTAGCTTCTTAGTCCTAAATATTCTGATTTAATATATTTTCAAAAAGTTTTTTGCTAATCTGGTTATGGATAGATAGATTGGTGCTAATACAGAAGAGGTGGAAATAGCAAGAAAGAGAACTGAAGTATATTTTTTAGTGTGTGACTCCTTTTCCCATCCCCAACATATATTCTATCTTCACATTGGGTGCCCATAGTTTTATTACATTTTTGCTTATTTTGTTAAATATTTCTTGATTATATTTTAATGTAGTTTAAATCATAATTAGAAATGTTGTGAGCCACATATTGGACACCTGTGATCTAGGTCATCAGCTCTTCCTCTGGTTTATCCAATTATATATGTCTTGAATCTCCTTTCTGGGTCTTGACAAGTTATGAATCTTGTGATTGAAGGCTAATCTTATAGTATTTAAGGTGTTATCCTTTGTGAGATATTTGCATTTCCACAAGGGAAACCTGTAGATAACCAACAATAAGACTTCCTACTGCTGGGAATTTTAGACACCCATGCCAAGTCAGTAAGATTTCTTTTAAGGAGTGGGTCTTTGTAATACAATAGAAAGAGTTCTGATTCTGCAGTCAGAGAATTTGAATTAAAGTCATGCTCTGTTATTATCCGTATAACCTTGGAAATTTCTGTGCCTTATTATCAGGTCAATTTTTACATAAATATACATAGAAGATACAATGTTTTTTTGCTTTAGTTCCTTCAGCAGTTTGTTGAATTCTTTATTTTCCTTTTTGTTTATCTTGACATTAAAATCATCTGCCACTGTTGTGTTACTGCTTATGTCTTATAATTCAATTACATGCAAAGGAATTTACATACAAGTTTAATATTGATGTTAATTTACTTATGGTTTTGGTAGAGCACAGCTTTCCTGTTTATCTCTTTTTATGTGGTGAATTTTGTTTTGGTTTTGTCTGATAGCTTTGTAACCCCTGCTTTTTATCATTTATCTGATTCTCTTTTATCCCATCTTTATTCTGTGAATGCAATGTGTTTTAGATGTGTTTCTCTTAAGCAAGAGATTGTAGAATTTGTTTTTTGTTTTGTTTTGTTTATCCCATCTGGTCTACTTTTTTTTTGTTTTGTTAAATTGTTTAACCATTCACATTTAAGTTGAAGAGTTAGGCTCACATTTTCCCGTTGTTAACCTGGGCAAATCACTGGATCTTTCTGGGCTTTGGTTTTCTCATCTGTAAAGTGAACAGCTTCTATTGAAGGTCCTTTTCAATGCCAGATTTTTTCTCAGGGTGGAGAATGACATAAAATCATACTTAAAATATGATGTGAATTCATCAAACATTTATTAAACACCTACTATTGTGTGGCGTTGTGCTAGACTTTGGAGAACTCAAAGACAAAGAAATAGTATTTGACTCCTAAGAATTTTACTGAAAAGGACATCTGATTGTATATCTAAGTGGTAAAGAAAATAGATCTGCAATGTTGCTAACTTTTTCTTTTAATTTTTAGTAACTTTTTTTATTTTCAAAATTTATGCAAATATCATTTTCAATATTCATCCTTGCAAAAACCTTGTGTTTCAAATTTTTCTCCATCCCTCTCTCCCACCCCTCCCCCCTAGAGAGCAAGTAATCCAATATGAGTTAAATATGTGCATTTCTTCTAAACACATTTCCACATTTATCCTGCTGCTCAAGAAAAATCAGGTCAAAAGGGGGGAAAATGGGGAAAAAAAGAGAAAAGCAAGAAAAACACAAAAAAAGGTGAAAATACTTTATTGTGAACCACATTCAATCCCCATAGTTTTATGGGCATAAACTTTGGGTGAAAGCAAATCTGGCACATTCCATATTCTAATCAAGGAAAGAAGAGGAGAGGAGTAAATGGCTTTTAGTGACAATATCAACTATAAACCCAGAATTTTTTAAAGTATATGGCATACCCATATGGTATGGATATAATTCAAGCAGCAGTGGATATAATTCAAAAATAGACCTAATTATGTAAATTAGAGAATTGTTATAGTGTTACCTGAAAGCTCCCTCATCTAACTTTTTTTTTTCATATCTTAGATCATTTGAAATAATTAAACTAGAGGTTGGTACTTAGCTATCTCCTAGCTTTTGAATGCTTCATCTACCCTTGAATATGACTGCCTATCTTATGAACATAAAATTAGCTAATTTTGTATGTAATTTTAATCTGCTGACACAATTTTCTTTGGAAATGCTTAGTAGAGCTCAAAGACATCTTTCATATTGAGATATCAAATTTTCAATCAAATTTCCAGTTAAATACATTGAATATACACTTGATGTTCACTTTCCAGCAGTGACATTTAGAGGCACAGTATGAGGAAGGAATAATTCAGTAAAGCAAAGAAAATCATCATCAGTGCATTCATTCCTTTAACCTGAAAGCTCTCCTACCGCAATGTTCCCGTGCATGTTGATGCACAATAATGATGGGAAGTTAGGAAGGCATTCAACTCTCAGTAAACATCAGGTACAACAACTGACATCAACCATCAAAGTCTTGGGGAAATTTCGCTGCCTCAGATTATCCATGGAATGATCTGTAATTCTCACTACCTTCACTGGTCTTTAAAGGAATTTAGGAGCCAA
This sequence comes from Sarcophilus harrisii, assembly GCF_902635505.1. Classification (NCBI taxonomy): domain Eukaryota; kingdom Metazoa; phylum Chordata; class Mammalia; order Dasyuromorphia; family Dasyuridae; genus Sarcophilus; species Sarcophilus harrisii. Next base: position 147,910,663 of record NC_045430.1, on the reverse strand, counting down.
TTTGACAATCTTAGCTTGATAGACGTTAAGTATTATCTATTATCATTACCTTTTGACCCTCACTAAAAGTGCAAATAATTGCATGTTCTTATAAAAAAAAAGTTCTCTCCACTAAAAATACATTACCATTTTGAGCTTTAAGAAGCATTGCTGATTCTGACTTCAAGTCTAATAGAAAAATTGTGACATTAGTTCTTTAAAGGTAGATATTCTGTGCTAAAACTTATTTGGGTGATTCTATCACGTAAAGGGTTTTCATAAGTATAGAGCAAATGGAATCCTTAAGTAAAAAACAGAAAAGGAAAATCTAAGAAGACCAGTGTTAAAATATAGCTTGGAGAAGATGCATATCCCTTCTTCAATAAATCATGTGGTTGCAAAGGTAGGACTACCAAAGCATTTCCTCAGGTACTAAAATTTAGAGAGTTCTAGAATCTTGAATTATTATTTTAAAGATAACTCACTTTTTAATTTGTCATATTTATATTTTGACAGCACTTTTACTCAGTAATATAGAAGCAATTGATCTTAGCACCTAGATAACATTAATAATTGGGTGAAATGGAAAGCTACAAAATCCATGTTTCCTTCCAACTTGACCAGACCATACATAAACCTTTTCCTGGATTTGCTCAACAGATAACACAACTCTCCATACACTGCATATACCTCATGTACAACAGCACTATGCTATCCATGTCTTCATGTAAAGATCCAATCTTCCCACACAAATGAATTTGTCTTATTTCTTGTATTCTCACATTTTGAGTATAGTTGATTTGAGTTTACAATTTATGCCTCTTTCCTTGAGTACCAAAACTCTGCGCTATGAATGAATGCCCCAGCAGAGCTAAACGCTATTTAAAGATTTTAGGCATAGAGAAATTAGTCTGGATCTTCCAGCAAAGGTTACATTGTGAAAGATTACAACCAAGCCCAATCTCCTCTTGAGTAGGAGTTCTTTAATCTTTTTTATGTCCTTTAGTAGTTTGGTGAAGCAAGACAATAATTTTGAACTCATAAAATGAAATGTTTAAGGCCATAGAAGAAATCAATTATATTGAAATACAGTTATCAAAATAGAATAACTTCAGTGACCTCAGAAAAGCAAAAATATTAAAAGTAGAAATATTAAACATTCTTTACAGACTTCAGTGTTATAAAAATAATAATCAAAGGATGCTTGAAGAAAGATTCCAGACTCACAGAGGGACAGAATAATAAAATATTCAAGAATTAGTAAGTCCAAGAACAAATCATAGAAACAGTAATTTTATCAAAATTTTAAGCCCAATTTAAGACCACATACCAAAACTTTGGGAATGTAATGAAAGTAGTGCTTAGGCTATATATATTGAAATGCTTGTCAACGATCAATATAAGGGAAAAAAGTATCAATAAGTTGGATATGCTTCTACAAAAAACTTTTACAATTCAGGAAATTAGAAGCTTCCTCCATACCATTAAAAAATTATAAAAAGAAAAAATAATAAAATTGAAAACAATCTTATTATTTATAAATAAAGCATTGTCATTCCATCTTATCTGTGAGGCCATGTACCATAGCATGCTAATGCTTCTCCATGTTGTTTTCCTGACAGAGATAACAGTGGTTTCTATTTCATTTTCTAGTGGATTCAGGCAGACAGGTTAAGTGACTTGCTGAGGTCACACAAGCTAGAATGTCTTGAGGCTGAACTTGAACTTAGTTCTTCCTGACCCCAGGTCCAACACTCTATCCACTGATTCACCCACCTGCCTCCATAAGTAAAACTATTAACTAATTTTTTAAAATTCTAATCAGTAAATTTGATTAAGGTGAAAATCAAACTAGCACACTACAAAGGAATAATAAAAACAATTATCAGAAATTACCATATACAATTACATGCTAGCAAAATTTAAATTTAAAAGAATTTAAGAGAATTTAAAAGGAGAGATTACCTACAGATAAATAATACAATGAAATACTTGTCAAATCCCTACAACTCCTTACATAGGTCTTTCAGAGTATTTAAGAGAATACTTAGAGAATGGAGTTTGTGTAAGAAAGATGCCCATGGCCAAATAGTGAATAAAGCATTCAACTATCAAATCTGAAAATCACTTTGAGAAATGAAACATGAATTCTCTGTCACTCATTTTTGAGTATACGTATACACATATACACATGTCTATGTAGTTATGTAGTCTATTCTCATTGTCAACAAAGAAGCAAGTAAAATTTTTTTGATAGATTAAAAAAATTCATTGTTATAAGGACAGTAGGAGAAATGGCTCAGTAATTATATTTGACATCAGTCAGTAAATATTTAGCACATGGCTATTTAGCATTTGACTGTGTGTCTGGTATGGTGTTATAAATGGGGAATACAAAGAAAGGAAAAAGATAGTCCCTACTCTTTAGTACTTAGTTCACAGTCTAACAAGAGAGACAACAAGCAAATAACCTTGTGTATGTGTGTGTGTGTAGGAAGGAGCATTTAAAGCCAAGGAACATGCTATGGAATATCTTAGAGGAAGTGTACCAAGGAATACAATGTCTCTGGGAAACGAGTTCAGGGTGGGATTGAGGGAAATAGAAGGGACTATAAAGTATAAGAGGAATAGAAATGTAGGGAAAGGACAGGTTATATAGGGTTTTGAATGCCAAACAGAATTTTTTAGTTGATTTTAAAGTTAATCGCTAGAATACTGCAGGAAGGATCATGTTAAAAAGGGAACTGCGGCTCATTGTTCTCTGAAGTATGTGGATATGGACCTGTTTTATTTTTGTAATAAAGTTTTGTGAATGGGTCGTTGAGGCAGAGATAGGCAGTTGATAAGAGAGAAGGATAAGGAAAAGATGCTTGCAGAGGGGGGAAAAAAGCTGTAGATACATTATTGGAGAGGGCATTAAAAGCTTGAGAGAATCATGAAAGGCATTGTGTAACTGGACTGAGCTTTGAAGAAAGCTAAAAGTTAGAAGAGATCAGGGTCAGAAGGGAGACATTTTTGGGTTGGGAAGACAACATGAACAATAGGAAGGGGAAAACTAAAATGTGGTGGATGGGGAAGATTTGTCTGGTGTCCCAGGGTAGTGTATTATAATAAACATAGAAAATGTAGGCTAGATTTGAAAGGGTTTCAAATGCCATGAAGAGAACAGATTAGGTATACAACATACAGAAGCAAGTGAACTAGTGACCTATTGTTTAATCTACCCAAAGATCCATTGCTATTAGGGTTACTATTCACCATTTGACACTCGAAATACTGGAAAGCAGATTGGCAAAGAACAAGGTTAAGAACAACACTTTATATCATTTTACCAAGATAAGATCCAAATAGAAGCATGGTGGGTGTAAATTATCACATTAGAAACAAATTAGAAGAACAAGAAAATTCCTTGCACACCTATGAATGGGGAAAATTCTTGAACAAAAAAGCATTGATTCACATGTCAAAAGTAAGAGCCATTCCTCAATCAATAAATGGTCAAAAAATATGAAGTTGTTATCAAAGACAAGGCAAGCTATCAATAGTCATATGAAAAAAAATCCCATATTACTAGAGAAATGCTAATTAAACCAATTCTGAGATTCTATTTTCCATTGATCAGACTGGCAAAGTTGACAAAAATGACAAATACTGGAGGATCTATAGGAAAACAACATTTCCTTGTTGGTGACTCTGTGAACTGATCCAAGCCATTCTGGAAAGCAATTTGGAACTGTGATCTAACATGTGAATGAATATTCTTTAACCCATCATTATCTCCAGTAGAATTCTAGGTCTATACCCCAAAGACATCAAAAGAAAGAGGGAAAAATACTTCACATTCACAAAAATACTTATAGCAGCTCTTTTTGGGATATCTGACTAGAAACTAAGGCAGGCTGGGGACGATTAATTGGCAAATGGCTGGACAAATTATGAACTGTGTGATATAATAATACTACTGTGCTTTAAAAAAATAATTAGGGGGTAGACATGGCTCTCTTCAACAATGAGAGGATCCAAATCAGTTCCAATTGATCTGTAATGAGCAGAACTAGCTATACACCCAGAGAAAGAACACTGGGAAATGAGTATGGACTGTAACAACATTTCCATTCTTTCTGTTATTGTTTTTTCTTATTATCTTTACCTTCTTTCTAAATCTGATCTTTCTTGTGCAGCAAGATAACTGTATAAATATGTATACATATATTGTATTTAACATATACTTTAACGTATTTAACATGTATGAGACTACCTGCCATCTAGGGGAGGGGATGGAGGGAAGAAGGGGAAAAGTTGAAACAGAAATTTTTGCAAGGATCAATGTTGAAAAATTACCCATGCATATGTTTTGTATATAAAAATTTATAATAAAAAAATTTTTAAATATAATAATAATAATGAGGAGATGGTTTCAAAGAAATCTGGGAAGACTTGTATGGCCTAAAATAGAGTATATTGAGTAGAATGGGACAATTCTTTGAAAAACTTAAGAACTGCAATGAACAAAATGACCAAAAGTGATTCCAGAGGATTCATGATGAAACATGCTACCACACCTTCGACTGAGAAGTGACAGACTCATGCTTCAGATTGAAGCCTATTTTTTGGACGTGGCTAATGTGAGAATTTTTTTTTTGCTTGACTGTGCATAATTGTTACAAGGGTTTTGTTTCTCTTTTTCCATGGGGAAAAAGAAGTGAGAAATAGAGATGGATTTTCATTAATTTTTAAAAAGCTATTTACAATTGTGAAAAAGATAATAAAGGGTTCTTTTGTTTTAAGCTAAATAAAAGCATAAAACTTATCTATAAGTACTGGGCAGAGCTGCCAAAACAAGAGAAATGGAAAGTGAATGGAGATGAGAGAGGAAGAGAGTAGAAAGAAATCACTACTAAAAGCAATAGGGGTATGTAGATATAGATATATAAGATATCTATAAATACAAAGGTATGTTGTTCCATCATTTCAGTGATGTCCAACTCTTTGTGATCCCATCCAATGTTTTCTTTCTCTTTTTAAATTTAATTTTAAACATAGTTTTAGGTATGTTGTTCCATCATTTCAGTGATATCCAAATCTTTGTGATCCCTTCCAAGGTTTTCTTTCTCTTTTTTAAATTTAATTTTAAATAGTTTTTTTTTTATTTTTCCAAATACCCATAAAAATAGTTTCCAACATTCATCTTTGCAAAATCTTTTGTTCCAATTTTTTTTCTTCCTCCCTCCTATAGACAGCAAACAATCCAATATAACTTAAACATGTGCAATTCTTCTAAGCATATTTCCCACATCTGTTATCTGCACAAGAAAAATCAGATCAAAAGGTGAAAGGAAAAGAAACATGAAAAAAACAAACAACAAAAGGTGGAAATGCTATGCTTTTATCCATTTTCAGTCTCCATAGCTCATTCTCTCTGCCACCCAAGGTTTTCTTGTTCAAAATACTGGGGATTTTTCTTCTCCTGCTTATGTTATAGTTGAGAAAACTGAGACAAACAGGGTGAAGTGACTTGCCCAGGATCACAGAAGTAAGTGTGAAGCTAGATTAGAAGTCAGAACTTCCCAACTCCAGGCCTAATGCTCTTTCCCCTGCACTACCTAGCTACCTATATATATATATATAGAGAGAGAGAGAGAGAGAGAGAGACAGATGATTAATATCAGTTAATAAAACAGTATTATAACAAACATGCAAAAGGACAGCAAAACCTCATAATACATACATTACTTATACTGAGAATCAAGTCATGATGTTTTCAGTGTACAAACTGATCAGATTGTGTAGTGAATTTGAGTGAAGATGGGAATGGGTCTGGATATGAACTAGGCAGGGACTGAATGAAAGAAAGCACAGCTAAATAAAACCTCACATAGCCTGTCTTCCCTCAGGTCCCATAATTCCTTTTATGATACAGGGATCTCTCTAAATGGTGCTTTAAATTTGCAAGAACTATTTGGGAAAGTAAACCAAAAGGTATTGTCTCCATTTCTTTCTTAGAGGCTGATTTGCAAGTCCTTTCTGTGTTCATTACTGCCTTAAATAAAACTTTTATTGCAGTTGTTAATCCAAATGCTTATAAAGGAAATGACATTTCTTTAAAATTTAGCTAGGGTCCTTACTAGTGGGATGAGAATGGAGGAGATGATGGGGCAGGTGAGAATGAGCTTTCAAGATTATTATTGAAACATCCTAGAAATTGGCCTTCATTTGTAATGTCATGGCTCTGACAAATTAGTTATAAAGGCATTCCATTATGCTATTATAGTAGAGGTTTTTTCACTTGTTCTCTAATTATTGGATCATTTTGATGATCCAAAGCATGAGAAAAAAATTCAGGTTTTTATTTAATAAATTTTACAGCTAATGTTGCTCTGAATACATTTGAATTAATAATTAACTCTTTTTTCCTTTCTGATAATGTTCTTAAAATATATATCTGATATTGTGATTATTGAAGCAAAATGAGTATGATTATTTTTGCTACAAATCATTTTCCCCAAAAAAGATTCCATCAGTATTTTAGCACTCTACCCCCACCCCTCTCTGTATTTATTTTGTTATGTTCTGATTTGTGTGTTTATTTTCTCCTCCATTACAGCAATGGCAGAAAGACTTTAACACAGTGCCTAACACATGCTAAGCACTAAATAAGGGATTATTGATTGATTGATTTTCTCTCACTTTCCAATGATAATTTAAAATCTTATTTTGTATAATCCTTATTTGCTGAATCCAGTTGTTTTTCTTCTATATCTCTAAAACTTTCCATTTTAGCTAAACCTCCTTAGCTTTTTAAGGGCCTGGAGCAAAAGCAGTTTGTGAAACAATATTTTATGATATTTCAGCCTTGCTAAATATACAATAAAGAACCTATTCTAAGCCTTCATGTCATGTTTCTGCATGATGGTCCCTGCCTCTGGGATGTTTTCATTTCTAGATTTGTTTCCTAGCAAAGATATTAAAATTTAAAGACCCAAGAGTGGTTAGGGTATTCATATCTCCCTGTACCTATCTGAATCTTCCAAATTTGGACAGCAAAGAACAAAAAGTAGCTAAAATGAGCATGAAGGATTTTCCATTAGCCAGTACCTTTTCTTTTTCTTCTTTCTTGTGTTAAATACCACTTTCCTCCCCATCAACATCTTGAAATTTTACCCATTGCTGACTTTCTAGAAGTTTGCTATCTTCTTTGTTATAAAACACCCAAGACAGAGGCCCTCACCTATCTCTTGGAGTCCCTCACCCTGGACAGCATTTCAAAGTTTCAAATCTGGCTTAAAATCCTACCTTGTTTCCTCACTGTTTACATTACTAAAATCTTGGTGTTTTTATTATTTTCTCTTGTCTTCTAAAACCCTCTCCACTGAAATACCTAATTCTGCCCCCCTCTAGCCCACAAACCCAAATCTGCCACAATAAAATCACCTATCCCCAGAGTGAGATTTCATTATCCTCATTTTCAAAGGTGCCTTTTTTTTTTTTTACTGGCTGTTTACCCCATCTAAGCCTTTTCTTTCATTTTCTTCTTTCTCTTTACTCTGTTGTCCCTCTTTCTCTTCTCCATTGCTTTCTCTTTTTTTCCCCCTGCTTTCTTCCCACAGTGTCCATAGGAGACAATCTTCCCAAGGCACCTCCTCAAAGCACAACACTCCTAAACTATTCAAACTGTTCTCCTGATTATCCCTAAATGTCTATTTCTCAGAATTTGTTTTACTGCAACCATCTTATCTCTTTCCCTCCCTATTTTTGAGGGGGAGGGTTACTGACGTTGTTTAATGGGTGTGAAGAACTCCTATTTGTGGTAATCTTCCCTACTGATGTGCTGATGCTGTAATCAACTAGTCTCCATCTTCTTAAACTGGTTTACAGTTTATGGGGGTCTTGTTACTGAATGTGGGGGGTCATGAAATTATGATTTATTATCAGTAAATGTTTGATTTGCATACCTATTTTATAAACCTATATACCCAAGGTCATGTAAAAATTTCTCAGGCAAAAAGGGGTGGAATTTAAGAAATCCTGATTACTAGCCTATAACACAGTCTTAGAGAAGTAGGCTATTTAGGAGATTTTGTGGGGCTTTTTTGATGGTTTGTTTGTTTGTCTTTCTGACATTTTAGACCTGTAATTGTTAAACCATTTTGATTGTTTTTAGCATAGGTTTTTATTTTGTAAAATTTACCGATAATGTTGCTATAAATATCTTTGAATAGATGGTTCCTTTTTCTTTCTGATAATATTCTTAAGTTATGTACCCAATAATATAATTTCTGAATTACAGTGTAATTATTTTTGCTACAAATCACTTTCCTAGGAAAAAGATTCCATCAATTTTCTCGAACTCTGCTCTCAGTGCTTTCCCCTCTAAGGCTACTTTCCATTTACTCTGTATTTATCTTGTACATTCTGTTTTACATATATATTTTCTTCTTCCCCCATTGCAGAAATGAGGAGGACAACAAAGTTTTCAACACATTGCCTTGAATATGATAAGCACTAAATAAATAATAATTCATTGACTGATTGATTTTCTCTCACTTTTTTTTTCTTTTTTTTTTTTTTTTTTTTGAGGCAATCAGGATTAAGTGATTTGCCCAAGGTCACACAGTTATTAAGTGTCAAGTATCTGAGCTGTGATTTGAACTTAGATCTTCCTGATTCCAGAACTGGTACTCTTATCTTCTATGCTGCCTAGCTTCCCTTTCTCTGACTTTTTTCCCCCTCAATAGTATTTTATTTTTCCAATTACATGTAAAGATAGTTTTCATTATTCATTTTTGTAAGATTCTGAGTTTCAAATTTTTTCTCTCTCCCATTCTGAACTCCCCCTGTCTAAGAGAGCAAGCAATCCATACAATAATGTACAATCATTTAAAACATATTTCCATATTTGTCATATCATGAAAGAAGTCAAAACTGAAGGTTAATAAACAAATCCCCCCCCCCAAAAAAAAAGAACAGGTGAAAATAGTATACTTCAATCTGCACTCAGTCTCCATAGGATGCAGATGGTATTTTCCATCACAAGTCTATTGGAATTATCTTGTATCATTGTATTGCTAAGAAAAGCTCTGTCATAGTTGATCATCACATAATCGTGTTGTTACTGTGTATAGTGTTCTGTTGGTTCTGCTCACTTCACTCAACAGCAGTTCATGTAAATCTTTCCAGGCTTTTCTGAAATCAGCCTGCTCATCATTTCTTACAGAACAATAATGTTCCTTTACATTCATGCAGTATAATTTATTCAGCCATTCCACAATTGATGGGCATTCACTCAAAAATCACTACATTTTTTACACATGTTGGTCCTTTTCTCTCCTTGATCTCTTTGGGATACAGACTGAGTAAAAGATATTACTGAATGCAAAGGGGTATGTATAATTTTCCCTTTGGGCATAGTTCCAAATTGCTCTCTGGAATAACTGGATCAGTTCACAACTCCATCAATAACAATTTATCATAATCTTTTCCTGTTATCTTAGCCAATCTGAGAAGTGTGAAAGTGGTACCTCAGAGTTGTCTTAATTTTCATTTCTCTAATAAATAGTGATTTAGAGAATTTTTTTCTTGTGTCCAGATAAGCCTTTAATTTCTTCATTTGAAAACTGTCTATTCATATCCTTTGACCATTTTTCAACTGAGGAATGTTGATTCAGTTCTCCATATATTTTGGAAATAAGACTTTTATCAGAAACATTGGCTGTAAAAATTGTTTCCCTGTTTTCTGCTTCCCTTCTAATCTTAGCTGCATTGGTTTTGTTTCTACAAATCCTTTTTTAATTTAATGTAATCAAAATTATCCATTTTGCCTTCTCCAAAGATCTGATAGATAAATTATCCCTTGCTTTTGGTATCACTTTAGTATCTTTTAGTATCACTTTTTATGTCTAAATGATGAGCCCATTTTGACCTTATCTTAGTTTGGGTGTGAGATGTTGATTATATCTAAGTTCTGCCATATTCTTTTCTGTTTTTCTCATCAATTTTCATCATAGGGTTAGTTCTTCTCCCAGAATCTGGAATCTTTGAGTTTATCAAATAATAGGTTACTATAATCATTGACTATTGTTTCTGGTATACCTAACCTATTCCACTGATGCACCACTCTATTTCTTAGCCAGTATTAAATGATTTTGATAACTGCTGCTTTATAAACATGGTTTTAGACCTCTCACTTTTCAATGATAATTTAAAATGTTACATACAGTCATTTGTTGAATCCAGTTCCATACCACAAAATGCTACTTTTCTGTAGCACTTCCAGTTAGTCAGTAAATATTTATTAAGCACCTGCTATATGCCAGACACTGTGCTAAGCAATGAAGATACAATAAGAGGTATAAGACAGGGTTCTTGACCTCAGGGAGTAACAATCTAATGAGGCAGACAATAAGCAAACAAATATATGCAAACTATATATAGCTTTACCACTTTGATAACTTGTGTTAAATGGTAAAAAAACAAAACAAAACAAAACAAAAAAAACCCAGATTGAAAGGTCCTCCAACAATAATTCTTCTAGCATGGAGCTTTCAAATCTGGGCCACAGAAAACTAGAAATGACCACACCTCATCAATGAAAGAAATAGAGGACTCAGAACATTAAAAGAAACTAAATACTTAGGTCTTATCTTATCAGGTTTAGGGTGGTACTGTGGAATACATGTACACCATAAATTAAATATGTAACCCAATATCTAACTATGGGTAAAAAATATATTATTATTTTATTATATTATATTAGGTTAGCCTGCCTAGTTAACTAATCTGAAGGGGTTTAATATTTAAAGTATTTAAATAAATGAAAATGTATATTTTTTAAAAATCTTAATGTAAAATGAGATGGAGCAAGAAGGAGAAATGTAACAAAAGACTTTTTTTTCAGAAATTATTATTCATCTTCTTTAGAGAGAAAGTCTCTTGAATTATCTCAGCATTCTTAAGCAAAGTATTAGAAGATTTTGGGGAGACACTGAGAACCTCTGATCCCTGCATGTTATATATACCAAGTAAATAATTTTCTAGAAATTTGACCTGAAAAAAAAAAGTCCTTGATTTCTGTTATAATTATCTTGATCCTTTGCTTTTCCTGCATTAAATACCCAGTTTTTAGATCTGCCTACTTCACTAAGAATTTATGTCTGCCGTGAAGAAAGCTTTCTTTTGTAATGTGTTGACTCCTAGTAACATTCTGATAGTTTCCTTTCTGTTTACAACCTGCAGCTCCCCACAGAGGCCATTCTCCACCTAGTCTTTTTGCCAAGTTGTTGTCATAGCATTAATTAAATTGGAAGAATAAAGGCATTGCATGTCATTTTCTATATTGGATGCCTTCATATTACAGACATATCTCCATGGAGAAACTCTCTATATAAACAGAAAATAAATGCCCAGTAACATCACAAAAGCTTAATCAAGGTATTGTTAAGAAGGGGGAAATAATGAAGTATATGGCATTCATCATATTGGGTAAGAATTTTCCAAAAGCCTGAATTTTATGAGTGTTTTTTAAATTTGAATATTTCTAGGAATTCCCCCCCTCCCCCCAAAAAATATCAGAAAATCAGCATGGTTTTGCTACTCCCTTTTTTGCTATTTTACAAATTATACCTTATTGTAAAATAAATATTAAAGTTTTAAAACACTCACCTCTTGTGTGGGATTAAATGTCTATCATTTGTACAAAATCTTTTGTGCAATATGAAAATTTTGGATTTATATTAAGTATTCTCATGCATGTGCATCAAAACCATATCCTACATATCACAGTTTTCAAAATGCCTTTTATCTGCTTTGTTTTAAAAGCAGGCAGTAAAATTATTTTTTATAAAACAACAACAGGACCTAGATATGTGATCCCTTGGTTCGGAAAATTGTCAGATGAATAAACTTCCTTTACTTTCCAGTACAGGTTGGAACCTTTGAGTCTTGAAAGAGTTCCCTGGAGAACAGAGAGATTTAAGTGACTTATCACTTGCCTAGGGTACCATGGCAAGGATTTATAAGAGGCTACATGTGACACTAGGTTTTTCTGATTCTGAAGTCAAGTTACTATTCATAATACAGGGGTCTTAGCTTTTTTGTGTATGCCATGGACTCATTGGGCATCCTGGTAAAGCCTAAGGCTCTCTCCTAAAAATAATGCTTTTAAATGTATCCACTAAAACACATACAATTACAAATTTAACCAGTTATATTGAAATTTAGTTATCAAATCTGTTCTAAGGTTCTTAAGCCCATTTTAAGAATATCTATGACTTGTCTTTTGGCTTCCTAGAGGATCTTCCCACCACAGAAAAGCAAATAATCGGCCTTATACCATGCCCTGATATTACTTAAGTGGCTTCTGTCAAACTACAACTTATTCATTTTCTAAAGGGGATCTTCCACCTCTTTGGACCTTGTCCCCAATTCCTTAATGTATGACAAGTGTTCCCATACCAGTTAATCATGCCAAACCTGAGAACAAAGGACAAGAGAGAATATAATATAATAACATTTACTCTAAGAAGCATTATTTCTTTATGTCCTTAACTTCCCTCTGCTTACTCTCCATAATCAATTTCTTTGTTAAAGTTTGTTCACCATATTTAACATGTATTGGTTAACCTGCCATCTGGGGGAGGAGGTGAGGGGGAAGGAGGGGAAAAATTGGAACAAGAGGTTTTGCAATTGTCAATGCTGAAAAATTACCCATGCATATATCTTGTACATAAAAAGCTATAATAAAAAAAAAAAAGTTTGTTCACTTGTGTCCAACTCTTTCTGACACCATGGATTTCTCCATGGTTTTCTTGGCAAAAATAATGTCACCATTTCCTTTTTCAGTTTATTTTACAGATGAGAAAACTGAGGTAAACATAGGCTAACTGATTTGCCCAGGATCACACGGCTAGTAAGTTACTGAGATTAGATTTGAACTCAGGTATCCCTGATTTTAGGCCCAGTGTTTTACCCATTGAGCCACCTAGCTGCCCCTTAATCAGTTTCCACGTCCTGTCAAATGGACCTCCAAGACATTTTCCTCGTATATCCTTTCTTATAAACTTCTTCTGAGCTAGTGTAAGGCTTTTCTAATCAATCTCTCTGCTTCTATTCTTTGCTAACCTCCAATCCACACAACTGTCAATCTTATCCAAATTCCATGACTGGAATATATTTTACCTGAGACAGCAAGGGGGCACAGTAAATGGGATCAGTAGAGGTCTAGAAGACCTGAGTTCAAATCCAGCTTCAGATTGAATGGATGCCCCTAAGCTGGGGAATGACTGAATAAAGTTAAGTTATATAAATGTTATGGAATGTTATTTTCTATAAGAAATGATGAGCAGGCTGATTTCAGAAAAACCTGCAGAGATTTACATGAACTGATGCTGAGTGAAATGAGCAAGACCAGGAGATCATGGCACATGGCAACAGCAAGATTATATAATAATCAACTGTGAAGGTCATGGCTCTTTTTAATGGTGAGGTGATTCAGGCCTATAGACTTGTGATGGAAAGAGTCATCTACATCCAAAAAGAGAACTATAGGGAATGAATGAATCACAACATAGTATTTTCACCTTTTAAAAATTGATGTTTGTTTTTAATTATTGTGTTTTTTTCTCATTTTTTTCTCTTTTGATCTGATTTTTCATGTGCAGCATTATAAATATGGAAAATGTTTAGAAGAATTGCACATGTTTAACCTACGTTGGATTTTTTACTCCTAGGAGTGAGCAGGAAGGGAGGAAGAAAATTTTGGAACTAAGATTTTGAAAGATGAATGTTGAAAACTATCTTTGCATGTGTTTGGAAAAATAAAATACTATTGGAGAAAAAAATCCATCCTCACTTACCCACTAATATATGATCTTAGACAAGTCACTTAACCACCATCTATTTTCATTTCCTCCCTGGTAAAATGGTGATAATAATAGCACCGAAATCTCGAGTTGTGAGAATAGGATCGTAGGATATTTGTAAAGTACTTGGTATTTAATAAATGCATGCTTACTTTCTTCCCACAAGAGGCCTTTCCTAAAGCCCCCTAATTACTATGATTTATTTTATGCATATTTTAGATTGACATATATGGACATGCTATTGAGGGCAAGGCCTAATTCACATTTGTCTTGAATGAATGATTCCTGATTCTGCATTTCAGAAAGATCTTCCTTCAAGGCATGGCCCAGTTACACTACCTTTGGGAAGACTTCCCAGATTCCTTCCCAGATGTTAATGGATTCCTTCATAGATTTTAGTGTTCTCTCCCTTGTAAAGTTACCTTGTATTTTCTTTTATCTGTACATTTCTCTATTGCCCTGCTCCACAAGAATGCAAACTTCTTGAGGGCAGGGACTGTTTCGGTTTTGGTTTTATAATGTGGTAGGGGAAGAGTGCCGTTTTAAAAATATTTTATATGACTAAGAACCTTCATTCTGACCAGGCTGACAAGGTTGCCCACCCACCTCAACTCATCCTGGTTTAATATCATGGGAATTTTCATTATTGAACAAAATCCCCATGATCCCTAGATCTGGAAGATGCTACAGGTTTCAGTAATTAACACTTCCAAATATGGGAACCTTACACCACATTGGTCAGATAAGTGTTTACCTACCATTGAATGATGATAATTTGGAGAAACCAAATCTGTTACATAGGAGAAGTAATGATTTCCCCCCTTTCATTGTGACTACTCTTTTTATTTAACCTCCCATCTTAGGAAAAATAACTGGTGAAAAATACTCCCAGGTTCCACTTGATTGAGAAATTTCCCTTTGATTTTGTCAGTTTAATGAAGGCCCAGTGAGGACACTATCAATGCAGACCAACAGCTTCATCTTTAAGAGTGGTCTGTAGCAGTGAGAGGTTGTGATTCATCCAGTGTATGGCAGAGGTTGAAGCCCACATATTCCTGACCACCTGTCTGTCCACTCTGCTCAATCCTTTGGCCCATAGTGAGCATTTGAAAATGACTGTCCCTTTGACTCTTCTAGACGCAATTACAGCAATCTCTCCTTCGGTTTCTGCAAGAAATTAGCCTCAAAGATAGATAATTCACAGGATGTTATACTCACATAAAAAAGTCTGTATATTTTATTCAGAGATAGCACAGACTTAATAAAGAAGGGGCTGAGCCCCCTCCATGGAACTTGAAAGTTGAAGCAGCCACCATGGGTGCTTTTATCAGTAATCTGGGTGTTTATCCGGACTCCCCAGCGAGGAGTCACAAGATGACTTTTATCAGACATTTAAACAGGTCCTTACTTGTACTTAGCAATACAGATGTTAAAGCCTTTTTAGGACCAGAAACTGGGCCCCGTGTCACTCCTTCCCCCACCAGGCCAGTAGACCCCAGCATCTGACTAATTAATAACAAAATATTCCAACACCTCTTACCTGAGACCTGTAGGTGTTGCCATAGCCAGCAGGCTATTGGCAGCAGGCAACATCTTGCTTCATCCAGTATGGAAATGAGAGCACCGCCTGCTTTAGTTTTATGTTAAATGAGCACACAGCTAAGTGAGGTTGACCTATTTAACACCTTGCTGCCATTGATGTCAGTTATCAGTTGCAGCATCTTGGAGCACAGCCCCACCGCAGCACAAGCACAAATCCACCCTGGGGTGTGTAAGCAAGTGGTGTGGGAGGGAGGTGAGGGAATCGCGGCCTGTGCTAAACCCATTGTCTGAATTGAGCTTCAACTAGTCAGCTCCCTTCTGAGCCTTCCATTTAGCCAGGCTGTGGGTGGGAAAGATACAGAAACCACCTTGTCAGAATCAGATGAAAAAGAAATACAGCCTGGATTATTCTTGGCATATCAGTGAGGCTGGAGACCAAGCGCTCTGGCTGGTGTTTGAAATGGTCTCTTATTTATCCTGCACATAATGGAGGTTTCTGGCATCCTCTGAGGGGACGGACAATCACCACAAACCACCTTTTAGGGTTTTTCTAGGAAGGAAGAAAAGACAAAACTAGACTTCTATCTGCTCCAGCCTAACACTTCTGCCTGAATAGCACTTGGCTTGTACACAGATTTCCACACATAAATTAACCAGAGTCAGGTCACAGGGCTTGATATAAAAATGAAAAAAAAAATTAAAAATAAGATTAAATAAGTTAAAAATAAGAAATTAGACTCTTCTTTGTCTTACCATCCCATCCCAGCCAATCTTATTCTGCTTTCTAAATGCTGGACTTTCTTCCCCCACATCTCCCATCTCACCCTTTCTATCATAAACCCTTATGATAATCAGTGGGCGGCTAGGTGGTATAGTAGAAAGCATACTGGGTCTGAAGTCAGGAAGATGAGTCTTCCTGAGTTCAAATGTGGCCTCAGATACTTAGTACCGTGTGACTCTGCACAAGTCACTTTACCTTATTTGCCTCAGTTTCCTCATCTGTAAAATGAGCTGGAGAAGGAAATGGCCAACGACTCCAGATCTCTGCCAAGAAAACCCCAAATAGGGTCACCAAGAGTTGAACACGACTGAAATGACTGAACAACAAACACAGTGAGAATCATACACTAGGACTGTCTGCTCTAGACTAATATGCCCATCACCCACTGCCTTGTGATCTTGAGCAAGACATTTAACTTCCTTCACCTTCAGTAGAATCTAAGATTTAGAGCTATTTAGTGTTTGGCATTAGAAAGTGGAATAAGGTTGACTGGGATGGAATGGTAGCACAAAGAAGAACAATCTGATTTCTTTCTTTTAACTTATTTAAAGTTAACTTTTTATTTTATCCATGAGGAAATAGACTGAGGAAGATTTCCCCAGGTTTATGTAGCTATTAAGTGTCAAAAACAGAATTGGAACTTTTATCCATTATATCAGGGATGTCAAATTCAGAAACTGGGGCCCCTTATCTGTAAATCAGGATCCCTATGGGCTGTATATTGACTTAGTTTTAAAAGGCAATTTTAAAATTAGAGGGCAGCCAGGAGGCACAGCAAATAGAGCACTAGTCCTAGAATCAGGAGGTCCTGACTTCAAATATGTCCTCAGACCCTATGTGGCCTTAGGTAAGTCACTTAACTCTGTGTCTCTCTGCCAAAAGTAAAATGTAATATCTATGTTTTTATATATATATATATATGTGTGTGTGTGTGTATATATATATTTCCCAGTTACATTACAAGTCTTTCAAAAGACTGATGACAATTTCTTCCCCTTGTTCTACTTTCTCTTCAGCCCCAATAGACGATGAAAATATTTTACTATCTCAATAAAAACACGATAATGTGCCAACAAAGATAGCTTTTTTTTCAAGTCATTCCGAAGGAATAGTGAATGGACTTGTGAATTCCCAATGAAAGAAACTCCTTCCTTTACCAATGCAGGGCAGCACCTTGTATGTAGCTCTGAGTTACCCACAGCATTTTTCATAATCAAAACTGCAGCCTGGACTTTACCAGTTTTAAGGCCATCTTCAATGGCTGCTATTCTATGTTGCTTCTTGGAATAAGAGCATAAACCCAGAGTTCTGAGAGATTCTAATCATTGCAAGAGTTATCCAATACCCTTTTCTTTGTCTTAATTTTCCTTTTTTATGTTAAATTAAAATACCTCCCAAATTAATTACATGTCCTTCATGCCAGTCTTCCTTTAAAAAATGAATCTAATTGCATGGATACTTAGTTTACAGCTAATCAAAGCATTCTGTGCTCTTGCTAACAGGTTGAAGGAAGGAGGCATTCAGGCTTCATTTCTGCCTGTGAGCCGGGATCTCATTCAAGTTGCCAATAGTGTGCTATATGAGTGACATTTCCACATTATTGACACCCTAAAATGTTGCCACACTAACTATAGAGGAAAAAAATTCTGTCTTCTATCACTGGGCTTGAGGCCTGCCAAAGACTGAAAAGTGATTTGTGTGTCTGATTAATTGACTTTAATAATAATAATTTTATTTATATAGAGCTCCTGCCAAGGCATTCGGGGAGCTGTAGAGCAACTCATAATCCATGATTAAAGCATTATAAAAGCAATATATAACAAACCTCCCTCCCTACCCTAAGACAAAGGGACTAAATGAATAGGGCTGAGAAGTTAGACATTAGAGGCAAACAGGGCTCTGGGCATGTAGTGTTAATAGGGATAATAAAATGTATCTCTAGGGAAAGAGAAGTTTCTAAAGACAGAAAATGGTGTATAATTTTGCAGGGTTAGGTGGAAACAGGGCTCTGTGAGGGGAGGAATACAGCCTAACATGGTAAAGAGACATTCATTTGCTCTATTCTATGATCTAAAGGTGGGGAAAATCTAATGAGACTGAAGATATAGAACTGGAAAAGACTCTTAGCAGTCATCTAGTGTAATCACCCTCATTTTACAGATAAGGAAACTGAGACTCAGAGAGATGTCCCATGGGCTACCTGCCAGTCAAGTACCACGGCAGTTTTCAAAACAGCCCAAACAGCAGATGTAGAAATTTGTGGATTTTTAAAAATTTAATAGCATTTTTTCCAATTACATGTAAAGATAATTTTCAACCTCCAGTTTTTGAAAAATTTTGAATTCCAAATTTTTCCCCTTCCCTCCTAGGCAGAAGACAATCTTATATAGTGTATACATGTGCAATCAAGTAAAACACATTTCCACATTAGTCATATTGTGGAAGAAGAAATAGGACAAAAGGGGAAAAGCATGTAGAAATTTAACTAAGGAAATGTAAGTTATTCTTTACTTCTTACCAATGTCAAAAGATACAGCTACTTATTTGTCTGTTTTTAATGAAATCTGGAAAATAAAACTATTTGGTAGCAATTTGTGTAAGTCAAGGCATTGCAGAGGGACAGTAGTACAGATAAAAGTGGTGCTTTTGATACCTGGACAGCTTCTGACCCTGACCCAGCATAAATCTTTACCTTTCATCTTGAACTTTCAAAGAACCAGTGGCTTGGGATCTGCCATCACACTTTTCTCACCGTCACAGAATCATACTCATCATCTTGAAGATGATTAGAGCTACAAAGTAACTTAGATATCAAATAGTCCATGCTAGGGAAACTTAACTCCAAGGGGGGTTAAGAAGTAAATCACTCAAATCAGGAAGCAAAATAGCAGAAAACCAGGAATTAGAACCTAGTGATCTGGGACTTCCCAACAGGGTACTTGTAACAGCTACATCTTTTAATGCTTCCTTTGATCTTTTCCTCAACATGCCTTTTCTTTGTGGTTCATTCAGCACACAAAAATATACCTCCACATTGCACCATGCTCTTCTATCCCATTTTTTGATTCCACATGTAGTAGATGTCTTGATCTATATCTTGCCACTGAACCCAAAAGGCTCTAGAGGGGAAAGTGAGGCAGGTGACCTTGCACAGTCCTCCCTCACTCAAACCCAATTCACTTGCATTTCATAACATCACCTCCCTGATGTCTTGGTCTCTTTGAGAAGGAAGGACAAACAATAACAACAATAAATATTACGGGAGTTACATAGTTGAGACTTATTTCTTGACACTTCTAGAAGACTTCTCACTTTCTTGTTCTATTTTATACTCCTTCCTTTGCCTAGAATAAAGGTACCATTTCTCTTCTTCATTATTTCATATCTTTCACTCCTTAAGTTCTTGAGTGGTCCAGAGAAATTTTCTTCAATCAACAAACATTGAAGCAGCCACTGTACTTGAGGAGCTTATTTTTTACAGACTAAACAACAAGTACATATATAAATAATGAAGGAAAGATTCATGTAAATGTACAATTGTGATAAAAAATATTATAACATTTATATGTATGTCATGTCTATGAGAAAACAACAGATATGTGAAAATATTTTGTATATTATTATATGTATACCTGTTGTCTCCCACATAAATACATGGTATGCATATACACTCATTTTATACTTATATATTATGTTACAAATATACCTGTAATTCATATATTCTTGGTACAAAGAATGATTTCTGCCTACTTAAAAAGTGAAAAGAATGAAGAATGAAGAGAAGGAATGAGTGAGAGCTTTAAAAATGAGAGTTTCTTTTCCCCCCCCTTCTTTTTAGTTTTGAGAGAAGACACATATGGTATCAGACTCTCCTAACAGAAAAAGGTCCATAAAGAAAGATTCTGAGTAGAAGTCAACATATCTTCAAGCTTAAACTTGAATTTTGAACTAAAGGTATTAGTCAGAAACCTTAACTCTTAATGTATGATGAACATTCCTTATACCATGGGATTTAAATCTATGAAGGTTAGACTGTACCTAACTATTGTCCATGGATAGGCTACTCATAAGATCATGGAATCATAGATCTAGAAGAAAATTCTGACATCATCTACTCAATTCTCTTATGGGGTGAGAAAATGAGGCTAGATAAGATGAATGCACCTTAAATTATACAGGTAGCAAACATTAAAGGTAGGATTTGAATCCAGCTGTTCTGACTTCAAAGTCAGTGTTTCTTAAAATGTTAGAGTTCCAGGATCTCCTATTTGTCAGCTCCAAATCCTTTCCATGTTCCCATGTAGATGAGAGGGCAGGGGAAAGAACTGAGACAAAAGTAAACTTGGGGATTCAAGGGGAACAGTCTCTGAAACTGCCTACGTCATTGCATTCTTGGCTGAATGAATAGACAGATGAATAGACAATCTGGAAAGAGAGGCAAATACTGGTACAACCTAAATAAAATTTATTTCTCTATTTCTAGCCATATGAAAAGATGCTCCAAGTCATTATTAATCAGATAAATGCAAATTAAGACAACTACACACCTGTCAGACTGGCTAGAATGACAGGGAAAGATAATGCAGAATGTTGGAGGGGATGTGGGAAAACAGGGACACATACACTGTTGGTGGAATTGTGAATACATCCAGCAATTCTGGAGAGCAATTTGGAACTATGCTCAAAAAGTTATCAAACTGTGCATACCCTTTGATCCAGCAGTGTTTCTACTGGGCTTATATCCCAAAGAGACCATAAAGAATGGAAAGGGACCTGTATGTGCAAGAATGTTTGTGGCAGCCCTCTTTGTAGTGGCCAGAAACTGGAAACTGAATGGATGTCCATAAATTGGAGAATGGCTGAATAAATTGTGGTATAGGAATATTATGGAATATTATTGTTCGGTAAGAAATGACCAGCAGGAGGATTTCAGAAAGGCCTGGAGAGACTTGCACGAGCTGATGCTGAGTGAAATGAGCAGGACCACGAGATCAGTAACAATACTATATGATGATCAATTCTGATGGATGTGGCCCTCTTCAACAATGAGATAAACTAAATCAGTTCCAATAGAGCAGTAATGAATTGAACCAACTACGCCCAACAAAAGAACTCTGGGAGATGACTATGAATCACTACATAGAATTCCTAATCCCTCTATTTTTGTCCACCTGCATTTTTGATTTCCTTCATGGGCTAATTGTACACTATTTCAAAGTCTGATCCTTTTTGTTCAGCAAAATAACTGTTTGGACATGTATACACATATTGTATTTAATTTATACTTTAACATATTTAAGTATACATACTAATACTAATAAGTTACTAATACTAAGTACTGACAGTACTAATACTGACATACTAATAAGTTAACATATTTAACATGTATTGGTCAACCTGCCATCTTGGGGAGGGAGTGGGGGAAGGAGGGGAAAAAGTGGAACAAATGGTTTGGCAATTGTCAATGCTGTAAAATTACCCATGCATATAACTTGTAAATAAAAAGCTATAATAAAAAAATAAATAAAACTTATTTCTTGGTGTCTTGGGCCTCTCACTATCACTAGAAATTGCAGGGTAAGTGCCAGTCTGCCTTGATAGACGTTTTTCCACACCTGGTACTTCCTTATGAGAGTAGAATCACAAATCTTAATAAAAGATCCTCTATTCAATGACATTAACCTTCTTCAACAAAATTGTTTACTACTGGGTCAGGAGAGGGAGCATCTGAGAGTGTTATAGAGCAAAATGAAGAGACAAAGGTCTGTACTTCTTTCCAGTAACTCAAAATGGTACTCTACACAAGGCTGCAGGGAGTACAGGTGTAGCTACTGGTTGACAAACTGTGATAAAATCTATGGATTTCTTTGGAGGTTATGAGAATCTATTTCTTAAGGCAGAGTTAGTAATAGGATAAATTATAGCATTAAGAAAATGTTTGTCCTAGGGCCAAGCTTTTCTGAAAACTATGTTTTATTTCAGGTTCTTAATATAGACAAGAAACTGGGAGAACATAGTCACCTAGTGCAATTTACTTGATTGTTAAATCCCTTTTGGTTTCATTTCTGTGAGTTTTCTCTCTTCTTATAACCATAGTCCTGGGGACTTGAAGTAACTTGTACAGTCAAAGATGAAATATATTAAGTAGCTTTAACCTCATTTGGGCCAAGGTAAACTGTCTTACTTTGCTTGTGAACAAACACAACCTCTTTCCAAGAAAGAATTTCTTCTATTCCATGTTCTGCAGTGTTTTGGTATATTCTGAACTTTCCTTCTCATGGACTTCTGCTGTTGCTGTTGCCTGACAAGATACAATGTCCCATTAAGGCTTGTATTATATCCCAACAGTTACAAGGATCACAATTTCCTTATCTATAAATACTTGGGGCACACACATAATATGTATATATGTATATGTATGCTTGCATAGATATGTATATATAAACATATATACATATATTATATGTACATATAATACATGCAGATATTTACATAGAAATTTTTCCCTTTTATATTAATACATATTTGTGTAATAAAACAAGTATTTCCATACAATAGTGCAACAAAGATTGTACATGAAACTGCTAACTTACTAAGCATAACTTGCTATTCCTTTCAAATATACAACAAAATTACCATATAAATTTCTTTGTTTTCCTTTGTTTAAAAATTTTTACCTTCCTCCCAACTAGAGATACCTACTATTAGATGTAAATATATATATATATATATATATATGTGTGTATATATATATTATATATATATAATTATTTTATTTTATATATTCTTCTATTTACCAGTTCTTCTCTGGATACAGATAGCAACTTACTTCATATGTCCTTTATAATCATTTTAGGTATTTATAATAATTAAAATAACTTATTCACTGAGAGCTGTTCTTAAGACAATATTGTTATTACTGGGCATAATGTTTTCTTGGTTCTGCTCAATTCACTATTTATTATTTCATTCAAACAACAAATACATAAATATACTTTGTATATTATTATATGAATACCTGTTGTCTCCCACATAAATACATGTTATTTACATATATATATTTATATACATGGTATATACACTCATTTTATACTTATATATTGTTACAAATATACCTATAATTCATATATTCTTATAAACAGACATAATGAACATATAAATTATATACAAAATATATTTGGAGTAAATGTAATTTCTGCAGCAACTCTTTCCATGTTTTGTTTTGAAGACTATTGAACTCATCATTTCTTTTAGCATAGTAATATTTGATCACAATCATATAATACAACTTGTTCAGCCATTCACCAATTGACGGGCATCCCCATAATTTTCAGTTCTTTGTCACCACAAAGAGAGCTGTTATGAATATTTTAGAATATAGAAGTTCATTTCCTTTTTCCCTAATCATCTTTGGATATATACCTTTGAAATTTGTAAAATTCTGTCTCTGTATATTTATATGTGTATATACAAAAGTGTATTATATATATGTGTGTATGTGTGTATATACATACATATAATATCTATCTATTCACATGGCACTGTATGGTTTGTAAAGCTCTCCATAAGTAATATATAATACATTTATCTACATATCATTTATGTATGTATGCATATATAGAGAGCTTTGCAAACTTTAACATACTTTATAAATCCTAGCCAGTATCCACACATACACACAAACACATAGCACAATCTTCACAACAACTCCGAGACATAGGAATTATTATTATTTGCAGTTTTCAGTTGAAAGTGGGCTGAAAGAGGTTAAGTATCTGAGACTGGATTTGAACTCACATCCTCCTGGCTGCAAGTCCTATATTTTTGTCCACTATATCACTTAGCTGCCTCAATGTTTGCTACAGAATACAGGGTTTGTATTTACACATACATATAGATTTATATGTACATACAGAGTCAACTCTTAAAAAGTGGCATGAGAGAGAGAGAGATAATGGAACAGATGATCCAAATAGCAGATAATACAAAAATTCCCATGTAATCACAAAGTTGCTGAGAGGAAACCACTTTGTAAACTGTAAAGTGATACATAATGGCAGTTATTCTCATCATTGAGTTTGGAATATATTATTTGATTTGGGGAAAGTACCATATTTACTTCAGCACTTAGGGATTTCACTTTAATCATGTTTTGCCTAGGTTCATATTAAAATGTTTTCATTCTCTTCACACAAACTGGCTGAAGGAGAAGGAAAATGTCCCAGAAGTATCTTGAGTGACAGAAATAAAAGAGTTTGGGATTAAAACTTTCTTCAAGTAATTCACAGAATCAGTGCTCAATAAATAGGCATTGAATTGCATAGAATAATTAAATCATATACAAATAGACTATCCATACTTATGGCACACAAGAATATTGCAATTTTATGAAGCTGTATTCACTATGTAATGTAATTCAGCTTAAATATAATCTACTTAGTCTTTACCCAAGGTGATTTAGTCATTACAGTAGCATATTAGCAAAAAAGGACTTCACCGTTAGTCAAGGTCACTTCTAAACCTATATTAGCCCATAAGCTGTTTGCCAGTGAACTTTGTTCTTTTTTTTTTTTTTTGTACTCCAACTTTGTACTTTTTTTTTTAGACTTAAAAAGATTAAAAGTTTTTTTTTTTTTTAATAGCCTTTTATTTACAGGTTATATGTATGGGTAACTTTACAGCATTAACAATTGCCAAACCTCTTGTTCCAATTTTTCACCTCTTACCCTCAACCCTCTCCCCCAGATGGCAGGATGACCAGTAGATGTTAAATATATTAAAATATAAATTAGATACACAATAAGTATACATGACCAAAATGTTATTTTGCTGTACAAAAAGAATCAGACTCTGAAATATTGTACAATTAGCTTGTGAAAGAAATCAAAAATGCAGGTGGGCATAAATATAGGGGATTGGGAATTCAATGTAATGGTTTTTAGTCATCACCCAGAGTTCTTTCTCTGGGCGTAGCTGGTTCAGTTCATTACTGCTCCATTGGAACTGATTTGGTTGATCTCATTACTGAGGATGGCCAGGTCCATCAGAACTGGTCATCATATAGTATTGTTGTTGAAGTATATAATGATCTCCTGGTCCTGCTCATTTCACTCAGCATCAGTTCGTGTAAGTCTCTCCAGGCCTTTCTGAAATCATCCTGTTGGTCATTTCTTACAGAACAATAATATTCCATAATATTCATATACCACAATTTATTCAGCCATTCTCCAACTGATGGGCATCCACTCAGTTTCCATTTTCTAGCCACTACAAAAAGGGCTGCCACAAACATTCGTGCACATACAGGTCCCTTTCCCTTCTTTATGATTTCTTTGGGATATAAGCCCAGTAGTAACACTGCTGGATCAAAGGCCAACTTTGTACTTTTAATTCTAATACCCAGAACAGTACCTAACACATAGAAGGTGTTTAATAAATATTTGATTGATCCAGGAGACATGGGCCTCTCATGAGGCTATATCTATTGCTAGCTAGCTATGTATCCCTACATGCATATAGCCATCTAGCTATGTACTTATGATATACAGAAGTATAGGCATTATATATCTATGGATAAGGATATAGATATCTATATATCTTTGAATTTATCTGTAGAGGTCTCATTATATTCTGAGATGTTTTTAAAAAGCTAATAATTTATTTTTTCAGTAACTAATATTTATATTAATGTTCCTCCCACTTCTCCCATTGGGAAAAAAATCTTTAATTTATAGTTACACATAATGGCCAGAAGAAAAAAAAAAAAGATCCTCACATTAGTCATGTCTGAAAATGTGTCTGTTTTTTTTTTTTTTAATTCATTGCTTCTCAGAAAGTGAATGGCTAGTTTTATCTTCATTCTTTTGGACTCCTGAGGCATCATTGGGCTGATCAGATTTCTGAAGTCATCCAAAATTGTTTTTCACTATAATAATGATATTTCATAGTATAAATTATTCTCCCAGTCCTGCTTGCTTCACTTTGCATAAGTTCATAAAGGTTTTCTGTTTCCTCTGAAATTGTCTGTTTCAACATTTTTATGGTACAATAATATTCCATTACATATATATTCCACTAATTGTTTAGTCATTCCCCACTTGATATATTTGGTTTTTTAAGTGAATTTAAGAACTTGGTAAAGGAGAGGTAGGCTCAATCAGTTATTAAATGAAGGTGTGACATTCAAATAATTTTCATTTTATTGAAGAAATTGGAAATCATAGAAAGGTAGAACTTCAGTGACCATCTAATCTAAACCATACACCAATGAAATCACCACTATATCATATAGACAAGTGGTCTGATCACTCCACTTTTAAAATCCAGGCAAGATTTATAAAAAGAATGTTTTCTTTATGTAATAGGACAGTCAGGTGTCTAAAAATAATAGATCATGTATTATATGCAACATTATAATGTGTATATACACACAGACATGCACACACACACACACACACACACACACACGGATAGGGACTGAATTTATGATTTCAATAGCATTAGAACTTCTGATTGAAAAACTTCAACTTGAATTATAGATAACATAAAATATTTGGGAGTCAACCTGCCAAGACAAAATCAGGAACTATATGAACACAATTACAAAACATTTTTCACACAAATAAAGTTAAATCTAAACAACTGGAAAAATATCAATTGCTCATGGGTAGGCTGAGCTAATATAATAAAAATGATTATTCTACCCAAATTAATCTGATTATTCAGTGCCATATCAATCAAATTGCCAAGAAATTACTTTACAGAGCTAGAAAAAATAATACCAAAATTTATTTGGAAGAACAAAAGATCAAGAATTTCAATGGAATTAATGAAAAATGCAAATGAAGGTGACTTAGCTGTACTAGATCTAAAACGTTTTATAAAGCAGCAGTCATCAAAACCATTTGGTACTGGCTAAGAAATAGAATAGTGGATTATTAGTGAAATAGATTGGGTATACTTGACACATTAGTCAATGACTATAGTAATCCAGTGTTTGAAAAACCCAAAGACTCCAGCTTTTGGGATAAGAACTCGTTATTTAACGAAAATTGGAAAAGAGCATGGCAGAAAATAGGTATTGACCAACCTCTAACACCCTATACCAATGGTTCTCAAAGTCTAGTCCAGAGCATCCTGGGAATCTCTGAAATCCTTTCAGAGAGTCTACAAATTTATAATTAGTTTTTATTTTTAATGTGGTCAATACCTATAACTATAAATTACATAAACAAAAACTCTTTGGACAGATCCTCAATCATTTTTAATAGGATAAATAGGTTTGAGGACCACTGCCCTATACCAAGATAAGGTTAAAATAGGTTCATGATTTAGATATACTTTAGATTTAGATAACTAGATATAAAGTGTGATGCTATAAGCATATTTAAAGAGCAAGGAATAGCCTACCTGTCAGTTCTGTGGAGAATTCTTAGCAATACAGTGATTCAAGGCAATTTCAAAAAAGCTGGAATAAAAAAATCCCACCATATCCAGAAAGAGAACTATGAAGACTGAATATGGATCAAAGCATAACATTTTCAACTTTTTGTTTGGTTTTTCTTTCTTGTGGTTTTTTCCCTTTTGGTCTGATTTTTATTGCACAGCATGACAAAAATAGAAATGTTTTAAAGAATTGGACATACTTGTATCAGATTGCTTTTTGTCTTGGGGAGGGGGAAGGTAAGAGAGAGAGGGAGAAAATTTTGAAATACAAAATCTTGCAGAAATAAATGTTGAAAACTATCTTTGCATGTGTTTGGAAAAATAAAATCCTATCAGAAATTTGAAAAAAAAAAAAAAAAAAGAAAGCCCATATAATAAATACTATACATTGTACTCAAAAAAGAAAAAGAAAAAAGAAAAACTTCAACTCAGTGCTTTCTCTATAACTTATATATACACTTAACCCACAACACTTCCAAGTGCAATCTGAAATAGATTTCAAATATAATTCAGAAATATTTAACAAAGATAAAAATACAATAAAACAGATATTGTTCATTTGGTTTCCCTAAGTCAATATGTAGACTGCAGGAATCATTATCTACAGTTTAGTTGCCCCAAATCTGTTTGAGTTTGCCTAGAGTACAAACAGGTTAAAAGACTTGCCCAGGGACATATCCAGTATTTGTCAGAAGCAGGAATTGAATCCAGGCCTTGGCTTTTGACTTCTAGATTTGTCCTCTATCCATTATACCCACCTATCAATTCTATGTGTGTATGTAGTTGTGTACACATATGTATTCCAAATAAATATAATGTTCCAATAGTTGAGCTTGCAAATTTTCTCCTTTTTCTGCAGTGATCATTTACTGAATACCTTAAGCAATCAGGCTCTCATAAAGCAGAATTTTAAGATTATCCTTAGGAGCACAGATTGAGTGGTTGTTGCCTTCTGAATTTCCATTGGCCAGAAACTCACCTTTCAGTCTTCTCCTTACCTTTTGACTTGCTCGAGGTATGTAGTACTCTTTAATAATCAGCAATCAGATTTCTTTAAAAAGGGGGAGAAAAGATACTTGCAAGATTATCTTTTTTTTTAACTGCTGATTAAAGACCATTTGTTGCTGATGTGAAGAGCAGTGCAGATTACTTGGAAACAAACATCTTTATTCATGAACATCTTTGGAAATCAGACTTGCATGTGTTTTATTTCCCTTCCACACTACTGAAGTTCCTGAAGGAGAATGAACTTACTGATCTTCAGTCATTTGGAAGAACTTACATAGCATAGTTTAGGATTGATTGTCACGGAAGAGTCTCTGGGCAGTTCAAAGCCTTGATCAGTTTCACTTGCTTAAAAAACCAAGGAGTCCTATGAGCACAACCCCACTCACCATTTGCCAGGATGTGATGAATAAATTGTTCATTTTTAGAGTGCTCAGAGTGTTCATCATTGGAAGTTTGTAACAAGTGAGGAAAAAAAAACTTTTTTTTTATTTTTCCCCAGTCAAAAAAGTTTTTCCCCTACCCTAATTCTTTCATTTTAAAAATTCAAAGCATGCTTCAGTTTTTCTAAGCCCTCTTTTGCTTTTTCTTTTCAGAAAAGCCACTTAGGATTACATGATGTTAGCACCAAGTGCCTTTAGAGCTAAGCCACTATCATTCTGTACTGTTGAGAGAATTATGTAGACAAAGTTTTCAAACATATATTTTCAAACATGACTAATGTGTTGTTTTTCCTTAACTATATTTATTTCTTAACTACAAAAGGGAGGATTTTTTGGAGGGGGTTAGTTGATAGTTATAGAGATGTAACAAAAATTTAAAGAATATCAATAAAGTATTTAAAAATGAACAGAAGATACAATGTTCAGAAGGAAACAGGGCATTTTCAAAACTAAGTTACATTTGATACATGTATTTTTGAAAATCACAAATACTCATCTTCCTGAGCTCAAATCTGAATTCAGACACTTACTAGCTATGCGATCCTGAGCAAGTCACTGTACCCCTTTTGTCTGTTTCCTTATCTGTAAAATGAGCTGGGGAAGAATGGCAAACCATTCCAGTTTCTTTGCCATTAAAAGTCTTAATGGGGTCACAATTGAACAGCAATACAAGTTCACAC
Source organism: Sarcophilus harrisii (assembly GCF_902635505.1). Taxonomy (NCBI): domain Eukaryota; kingdom Metazoa; phylum Chordata; class Mammalia; order Dasyuromorphia; family Dasyuridae; genus Sarcophilus; species Sarcophilus harrisii. The sequence goes on along the minus strand of NC_045430.1, from coordinate 147,880,932 downwards.
AATCTTTTAAAAAAAATCTCTTTATACATTTCCATATCTGTGTGTGCTGATGATTAAATTCACAATGCAAAATATTTTTAAAGTCTTCAGAAAACAAAATCTGAATCATAAAACATTACTAGCAACTCATCCCTTTAACTTATGAAGAACAGCTAATATGTATGTAACACACATTCTAAAAAATACAAATAATAGCATTGACATTTTTACTAGTTTAGTAGCTAACAAGAAGAGAGCTTTTGTTAAATATAATTGCTATAGATATTCACTTTATCCAATGGGCTTATGCCTTAGAATCCTACCCACTCAGGTCTTGTTGGCAAACTCTTTGATCTGATATTTGAGTACACAAATTATTTTCTATTTATCTTTCATAATATGAATGCAAGTGAACAAGCATTTATTAAGCATATATTGCACTTCAAGCTCTATGCTAAGCACTAAGGATAAAAATATGAACAGAGAGAACAACAGCCCTTGCTGCCAAGGAATTTACGTTCAACCCAAGGAGACAATTCATAAAGCTGAAAGGGTGGGGAGGAGAAGATCCCTGTGCTAAGGGACATGACAGAGGAAGTCCAGAGGGTGGTCCTGGAGAGGAATGAAAATTAACTAGCCTGGAAATTTTCCTTAAAATGGAGTTTTTAGGAAGAGTAAACCAGTCAAAATAAGGGCTTCAGTGGTGATATGAGCTTCCAGGATGAAGAGATCAAAGGCCAGAATGGACTTCCAGGGTCTGCTTTGGCATGGTAGAAAAAAATCTGGAGACTCCATATAATTGGGGTTCTTTGTAATGCTCTTTAGCTTATTTTGTATATTTAAAATATTATTCTAAGGAGGAGTCTATAGGCTTCACTACATTGTAGTCTAAGGAGTTCATGACACAAAAAAGTTTAAGAACCCCTGTTCAAGACTTATTCTTTGCCCTTATCATGGCCTTCAGGACCTCTAGTCTTCTCTATTTTCTGTCCTGACTTTCCATTGTGTAGTTGAGCAGTTTAAATACCTACTATATTCTACCCTTGGAGTCTTTGATATTTTTGTCCTATCATTTTTCATGCTTTTTCAAACTTCACTTCTCATTACTCCCATTCACTCTAACTCCTGTGAAGTTAAATGTTGATGGAAAAAGTCATAACTAAAAATTCATGTCATTTAGTCTCAATGAAATTCTAACTCCTGCATGGCTGCCCTTTTCTCCATTCCTAAATCATCACATTTCTCAGAGAAACTCTTCAAACCTCTGTCCTCAATCTTTTTATGCCATCATATTTCCATCTTTTAGAAGAGAACTTATGAGTTGCCTCTACTCCACATATCAGAACTCCACTAAATGTTCACTCATTCTGTAACTTTCTGTCCCAGTCTCCAAGCAAAAAGCCAATCTCTCTATTTGAGCCTCAGATCCCATCTCCTTAGTGAACTTGCCACTTTTATCAATCTCTCTGTATCTGTCTGTCTCGGTTTTTCTCTGTTACTTCTTCCATTTTTAATATCTCCTTCAAAAAGAAAAAGAAAAGCCTTCTCCCTGACCCTGTCATGCCCTCAAGATATCATCCTATATCTCTTCTTCCTTTCCTAGATAAAGCCATCTATCTACAGTTACAATCCCTTCTTGATCACTGCTTCCTCCCATTTCACTTCTTACAATCTGGCTCTCTACCCACTATCCTAATGAGAAATCAAGCTCATTAGTCTATAGTCCGAAGAATCTATCTTCGTACTCTTTAAAAACCAGGACAATGTTTATCCATTATCAGTTTACATGCAGCTCTACCAGTCTTCTAGCCAAATGGGCAAGTTTTTTCAGGATACTTCAAATTATAATTCATTAGGACCAGGTGATTTGAGTTCATTTGCAGATGGTTGGTGCTCTGCTACTATCTACTCATCTGTTTTAGGTTTCAATTTCCTTTCCAATCTGAAGAAATTTCGGATAAAGGAGCTAGTCAGGTTTTATGCTTATTGAAGACTGAAAAAATCTTATTTATCTTCTTTATCTCAACCTAGTGCTTTTCAGTTTGTTATATGTACCAAGTATTTAATGTTTCATGAATGAATGGATGGATGGTAATTTCAGAGTGCATAGGTTCTCATAGAGACAAAGGATGGTCAGTGAGTCTTTATTAGTAAATAATCAATATTTAATAAGCACTATTTGTGTGATAGGCACTATGCTAAGTACTGAGGATACAAATGTGGAAAATAATCCCTGGCCTTAAGGAGTTTATATTCTAACAATTAAGGAGGATGAGCGGGCAGAGGATGGAGACATGATGTTTGGAGATTCTACACCAAGCAGTAACTGATGGGAAATGAAGTCAATCAGAACATTACATAGCCTCTCTAAAGGGAGCTACTAAAAAAGCCTTTTGAGTCTCACCTCTTTACTGCAGAGTTGCTAGTCAAAAGGTTCCTGGAGCCCTATCAGTATGTGGGTGTAGATTGTTGATACTTATTTGTTCAATCTATACATAGTGATAATTTTGAATGCAGAAGTAGTAAGGAAAGTGGATTCTATGTAGAGATAACCAAGTAAGGCATGCTTTAAAAAAATGAAGGTTTTTCTTTTTAGGTAACTCTTAAGAACTGCAGTTCACAAGTGGGTAAAGTAAAAATTGATTCTTTTTTAATGACAGCTAAAATGACTCAGTTTATTGACAAACTGCTTCTAAGAGTTAGAGTTATTGAAAAAAATACCCATGCAAGACCCACATGACCAAAATCTATCGTCATGGATTGATCCATATGTGGTAGTTGTGAAGAAATTGCCCACCTAGGATGTCCTTGACCAACCTAGTACTCTATGTCCAAAAATCTTCTTCAAACTTAACTCAAAAATCCCTGTTTCAGGAAACTTTCTCTGTTGCACCTTTCTTCCATCTGATAACAGCTGTGCTTTGACTGGGCACTTAAGAATCTGGAGGCAGAGATGTAGATAATGGATAGAGATACAGTGGATAGAACATCAGCTCCCTAATCATATACGTCTTGCTTCACCCCCTACCTGTGATGCTCACTACTTTTGTGACCTGTACCAATCACTTAACCTCTATGAGCCACAGTTTCATCATGGTAAAATGAGAAGATGGGATTAGCTGGCCTCTGAGGTTCCTCCCAGCTCTGACTATATGGTTCTTCTTAGACCAGGAATTCTTAATATGTGGATCTAGGAATTTTTAAAGTATATTTTGGTAATAGCATTTCATTGTAATTAGTTTTTTTTTAGATCTCATATTATTTAAATCAGTTAAAAAAACATTATCCTGAGAATACAGACTTCACCAGAAAGCCAAAGGGATACATGGTAGCAAAAAAGAGATTAAAGAACTCCTTCCTCCCCTTAGATTATACTATTCTGTACTTGGGTTGGGCCACATTGTTCTGCTACTAACACATTATTACATGCATTACATTTCTCCAACTAAATTACAATTTTTTGAAACCAGAAACTGTCCTTCATTATATTTCTTTTACTTTTACCACTCCCATATACATACTTCACACATATGTACACACCTATACAGTGCTTTGCACAAAGCAGGCATCTAATAAATGCTTACTGAATAAATCTTTTAATCAAAAGATTTAAAACTGGAAAGTCTTACAGAAATAATTTATACTAACCTCCTCATTTTAAAGAGAAGGAAACTGAGGCCCAGAGAAGTGAAATATAAAATTCTCCACCCATTCCCTCCTTATCCTATCCTTGCTTTTCATTCTTGTCTTATTTTTTGTTTGTCTTTGCTCACATCATTCTCCATATGTTTTCAACTTTCTCCATCATCTCATCTGTTGAAAATTTCATTTTCCTTCAAGGACCATTTAAGGCAAACTTTCTTCCAATAATACTACCTTGAGTTGCTGTCTCTTCCATCCTCTACCCCAGCACTTTTAAAGTGAAAGTGGTCTCTCCTTTCTAAAATGTATCCTAAAATCCTGGATTTCCACTTGTCTCAATTCATTTTTACCTAATCATTTCTGAACTTGTCCTCCTCCTTACTAGATCATAAATTATTTGCATTTAATGAGCCAGCACTAGAATGAAAGTCTCTGCATGGAAGTCCTAAGAATCATAAATTTCATATTTTATTGGGATTCCATATTATTCTAATGCCTTCAATAGTAGATTGAAAATAGTAAGATAAAATTTTTTCTGGTTTTAAGGGCTTCTACTTGATCTCTGAAATCAAACTAAGCAAATGATGGCCTACAATATTTGTGTGTAATTCTGCTCTCCTTCATGGAGCCATTCTAACTCAAACCTGGTCCAAATCAATATCAGCAGGGATAGTGGCTGCCTGCTATCTTTTTGGTGTTATTATAGATGAGGGGGTGATTTATTTCATTTCCTATTTCTTGTGCAAGGATGCCCAAGTCACTCACTCCCCATGGTCAGTTCTGTCACTAATTAACACCCCTGTTGGAACTCAGACACGAAGGACTGAATAGGACAAGGAGAAAAGCCTCTCCCTCCTGAGTGGTCCTTTTACAGAAATGTTGACACATCCTGGGGGGTAAGATAAAAGAGATTTGAAAGAGAACCCTTTAAGCCCTGTCCCTCTGCTGGAGATTAATAGGGTAAGTATTTAAATTCACTGGAAAAAAAATTTTTTTAGCCTATCTGGAAAGCTAGGTATTGAACGTAACATGAACTTACAGATACAATTCCAAGGAGAGCCTGTCGGCTCGAGTGTCATCCTTTTGATTTACAGTTGCAATAGCAGGAGCTGCATGAATTTCAAATGATGTGATCATATTCTATCAATTCCTCGTGCTCTAGTGAGAGTGAATCCCAAGTAGATCATTTGCCATATCTTACAGTGATGAACATGCCAGGTTGTGAGAGATGTTAAGTGTCACACTAAGGGCTTCTGACCTGTCATCCTGCCCTCAATCAATGATAATCACCTCTACCATGGTAAGTATTCATTTGGTTTCAGGTAATAACTAGACATATTTGCAACCAGGAAACAGGAAGCAGAGGCTAAATATACCAAACCTATTGTGTATGTCTAAAGAATGTCTAATGTAGAGCATTATTTATTTATTTTTCCTCAGTAGTATTTTATTTTTCCAAAACCATATAAAGACAGTTTTTAATATTCATGTTTTTAAGATTTTGTGATCCAAATTTTTTTCCCTTCCTCATATACTTCCTCTCTCCCCAAAACAGCAAGCAATCTGATGATATGGGTTATACATGTACAATCCTTGTAAACATATTTCCATATTTGTCATGTTGTACAAGAAAAATAAGACCAAAAGGAAAAAAATAAGAAAGAGAAAGAAAAAGAAAAGCACAAAGAGTATGTTTCAATCCACAGTCAGTCTCCCCAGGTCTCTCTCTGGATGCAGACGGCATTTTCCATCTCAAGTCTATTGAAACTGTATTGGATCACCATATTGCTGAGAAGAGCTAAATCTACCATAATTGATCATCACAATAATCTTGCTGTTATTGTGCACAGTGTTCTGGTTCTGTTGAGCATTATTTAAAAGAAAACTTTGGGGCTAGTTACTCTGCACAGAGTTTTAGTAAATAAGGCTTCTATTCAAACAAAGAATTTCATATTCATGTTCTCTCAGTTTGTCCTGCTTAACAGTTAATTTTGTTCTGTACCTTAGCTCATGTTGCATTTTAAGGTTATTTGCTTTCCCCAGATACTCAAGATACCCTTCCTCCTATCCTACCTCCACTTGCAGCAGCTAAAGCTGATTAACTTATCTCACCTAAAGGCTCAGCCCTGACCCAGGTTCTCAGACCAATCCTAGCTTCTCAACAATTGCTGAGGATTTAGCCCTACCCTTGTTTAATATTTCCCTCTCCATATGTAGCCTCTGATCCCTTTTCCACAAAAGCCCTGTCCTAGGCAGCCAGTTACTGGAGGTTTACAATTGAACCAGTGATTTCTCTTATACAGTCTCCCCTCGAGATAGCTGTTATACAGAAGAAGCATTAAATTTAGAGTCAAAGGAGGTGGCTTCAAATCTTATCTCTGAATTTGGAAAAACCACTTTATCTTTCTGAGCCTTAGATTTTTCACCTATAAAATGGAGACAGAGTGCTTCTAAAGTCTCTTCAGCTCTAAATCTGTGCCTCTATGATTCCTGCTTTAACTTTTGCTAATCATTTGTGCATTCTAATTTCTACATGCTTCTAGCTCTCTGTTGGTTTTCAGTAGGAAATTGACTTCTTAGGAGAGGCTAGACCAAGCTGTTCAGATATTCTGAGGCTCATACATATCCTGGTATTAGCTACAAATTATGGTCAGGTAGTTTGATTTCTTACCTGTCCATCATTCCATATTCAATTTATAGAAAGGATGGCACTCTCCTAAAATAAGATAATCCATACATTTAGCCAAGATTGTTTACTCATTTTCGTCCTGTCCAACTCTTTGTGATTCCAGTTGGAATTTTCTTGGTTAAGATTCTAGAGTAGATTAAGTGACTTGCCCAGGATCACTCAGCTAGTATGTTTCTGAAGTCAGATTTTAACTCAGGAAGATGAGGCTTCCTGGTTCCAAACCAAGTGCTCTATTCACTGTGCCACCTAGCTGCTTCTAAAATTGCATCTCAGAGATGAAAATCCTATCCTAAAGTCCCCATGGTTGGAGCTTCTCTACCCTGGAGCAAATTCATTGTCATCCCTACAGTAAACAAGTATCATTAAGATACACGCATATGTGGTATAGAGTTCTGTGCCAGGAGTAGTGAAAACTTTAGTTTGAATCCCCTCTCAGAAATTTACCAATTTTATGATGCTGGGCAAGTCATTTTAGTTGTCTGACTCTTAACTTTCTCTTGTGATATCATTGGGTTGGCCCAAATAACCTCAAAGGTATCTTCCTGCTCTAAATTTATGATGCTATAATTGCTTTAGTTCAATCAATCAAGTATTTAGTGATCATTTACAAATCAGTTGAACAAATATTTATTAAGCATTTATCTGTGTTCAAGGAAGGCACTATGTTAAGCTTTAAGGACCAAAAAAAGTTAACAATCCTTACCCTTCTACTATATGTACAAGTGTACGATTTTAGGCATAATGGAAGTTATCTAAGACACTACCTTTGAGGAACTTACTATTTAGGAAAATGAGACATCTATATAGAAAAAGGTAACATTACAATGTAGCCCATTTTTCCCTCCATTTGAGGAGAGAAGATGTGAATTTTGTCTTGAAGGATGAGAAGGCTTCAAGTAATGAATAGTATATTTGTTGGAACACAATTGCCTGACGCTTTCCCAAGTTACCAAGAAGAGATATTGTTGCTTGTGTTTCAAGATCAAGGTACTGGAATACTAGATTATGTTGCTATGTGTGGATAGAAAAATTCACCTTCTAGCACATCCTTGAAAGTGAAGAAGTGTAACTTGCTTTCTCTGAAAGAGGAAGGAAGGAAGGAGGAAAAAGAAAGAACAAAAACACTTAAAATACCAATAGTAACTCTTCTCCTATTCCATCTGTATATGAAATAATCTGTAGATAAGACATTTATAGTTCACTTTGGTTTTGGATTGTCTGTCTCAATTTTTATGTCTTCTGGCAAAATAGGCCAGGTTAGTATTGATTCTCTTGTTAGTGTTGATTTCTCTGAGACAGCTAGAGAAGTTTCTGGAGACTCCTTTCCTTTCCACCAATTATTTGAACAAAAAGACCCAAGACCTCCAAAACTCTACAACTCACAGTATCACCTCTAAGCCTGGTCACATCCATCTTGGGATAAATTTGCTTTACCTTAAGATCAGGGAAGAACAAAAGCAAAAGAGGCAACACAAACCAGTCTCAATTCAACTAGTGATATGACTTTGTTTGCCATGTGCTTATAACCATATAGCATCGGAAGTTTATATGGAATAAGCTATTCTCTTATCCTGAAAACATCTGGAAACAGTTCTGACAGTCTGTAACTAGGAGGGAAGAAAACTCTGAGTGTAGAGTTCTTTCTTTTTATGAATCCATTGAGTCAATTCTTCCTGTTCAGAGATCAAAAAAGGGACTGCTTTATTATTTTAAAATACCACCTCCCTCATACATGTGATCAGCAAAAGAGAGGAAGATCAACTTTGTGCATAATCTGTTACACTGTTCCATATTCCTCTGGATTCTTGATATTTGTCTTTTTTTTTTTTTTTTTTTTTTTTTAGACTGGATCTATGATTTCATCAGTATAGGGAACTTTGGGTGGTGAACTCTCTTAACTATATTAACACCTGATCTGCAACTTACACCCTCTGGGTTAACTGGGGCACAGAGAGACAATCAGTATGTCAAAACTAGACTAAAATCCAGATCATTCTGACTCTAAAACCAGTTTTCTTTCCACATGTCACAATGCTTTCCCCATTCCTTATAGTACCAAAATGTTCCATAACTAACTCTCATAGCTCATTCTTCTATCAATGGGAAATGCTTTTCTCCTTTCTACTCTTTACCTTTTAAAAAGGAGAGGCTAAAAGAATGGACCTCAGAATCAGGAAGATTTGGGTTCTGGTCTGCCTCTGACACCTACTCATTGAGTGACCCTACGCAAGTCACTTAACCTCAGTGATCCCAAGAAAATCTCTTAAGACTTCCTAAGTTTTAGAATAGTTTAAGATTTTGCCTTGATAGAATTTTCTTCCTGCACACTACCTACACTGATGAAATCACAAATTCAGACCAACCCCATTCCCCCCAAATAAAACAAAAAAAAACCAATTAAATTTAAAATACCATTTTTTAAAATAGGGGCAAAATTGTTCATTCAAAGAATCTATATTATCCCTCCTTTCTTCCTTCTCTAGGACAGATACACATGCAGCTAATTTTTTAGTGAGAGTTCTTAGCATTCCCATTAACCCTGTAGATAGGTTGTATTTCCCAGTGCATTTCCTTCTCCAACAAGACAGGGAAAAACAAGCACTAAGCTACCCCATGTGTGGCTTTTGTGTAATGGGTAATCAAACCATTGGTGGTCTTGCTCACAAATTGTAATGTACTAGGTTGGAACTCACTTGGATGATGCTTCGAGCACTGAGCTTTTGCAAACATGGAGCAATTTGTTGATCCAAAGAATCTCCTGAGGTGAATGACTTTAAAGATGATTATTCTTCTGGTGATACCTGCAGCTGTCATTCATCTGAGCCCTGACATGGGATCAAAGTCCTGTTTCCTCCAGGATTAATAATTTTCTTCTTTATCTGGATCAAAGCTGTCTGTTGGGGCAAAACTTCCTTTTCAGTTAAACTTACTGTATGTTTAGAAGATGGTGACTTGAGATTCTGGTCAATATTGGTAAATATTGACTAGAAAGGTCATTGCATACCCAAGGGAAAGGGGTTATCTTAGTAAAAATCCTTATATGAAGATCTCTAACAACACCCTCAGTGTAGGGAAAATGAAAAGAAAAATACTAGTCTGAGAACTGAGAGAAAAATTAGTCCAAAATATCTTCTTTATTTTCCTTTCATCCTATATCCCATGAAAAAGTTGAGAAAATCTCCCTGTATCTAATATATATTGCATTAAATTAATGTAATATATATATATATATATATCATATAATATTGTGGATATGGTAAGTCTCTAATCTATATTAAATCTGAAAGTTTTATAAAACACAAGTACAGTGAAATAAAACTGGGGTCAAATATATTTCTTAAATCAATAGGTTGTTTCCTTCAGCTACTATTTCAAACATCATTGTTTAATACAACATACACACACATAAAATATTGACCTTATATAGTACACATGATAAATATATTTCTAAACCACAGTTCAAATATTCACAATGTCAATGGAGTGAACACACTTTATCCATATATAAAGCCTTTCTAATTAAGTCAAAAAGAAAGTTTAAGAATTTTGTATATTTATAACAGAATCATAAATCAAAGTCCATTACCCTTTCATTCCACAATTTGGTGAAGGACTTTTTTTTATCACAAAGAATTAGGACTAAGGTCTGTGTGAATTTATATCTTATCCATAGCAGACTGTCAAATGAAACAGTGTGAATAAGGATGATTTTATATATTTTTTCCTAAACTAGCTACATGGTTGATAGTATAAGAACAGGCTTATGAGTAGGTAGAATTGTCTGTTAATAACAAAATATGATCATCTTTGCATGCCTGAAAATATTTCTTCAACCATCCTGCTGAAAATTTCTATAATTTTAGTTATTAGTTGATCATACAACAAATCATCATAATTCACATGTATATGGTGCTTTAAGATTTACAAAGGAATATAAATATATCTCATAGGGAATGGCATATGATTAAAAGTACATTAGCTATAAAGTGAGAAGACAATACTGTACAATAAACATTTATAAAATGACTACTATGTTTCCAGGCACTGTGTTAAGTGCTAGGAATACAAATAAGAAAAGGAAAGACATCTGCCCTCAAACTTTCAAACTTACAGAACTTATAGTCATAAGTTGGAAGAAAGCACATGAAAAAGCAGAAGGATGAAGCAGAAGAAGGTAACTAGTATAGGATTATAAGGATGGCAGAGTAGAATCCAAGAATGCAGCTGATGGGAAACAAAGAATTCACTAGGTTTCTGAACTTTGTTTATATGGAGGCTTTGAAAGGATAATTTTTACTCAGCCCTCCAATTAGAGGAGCAGAATCTAACTAAGGGTACTATTAAAGTATGAGTCAAAAGGATGCGGGTTCAAATCTCCTGCTCTCTTACTTAATGTAATCTTAAGCAAGTCATTTAATTTCCATAAGGGTAGCTAAATGGCATTCAAAAGAGTGGCAGTTCTGGAATCAGGAAGACCCATCTTCCTGCATTCAAATGTAGCCTCAGACACTTACTAGCAGTGTGACCCTGGGCAAGTCATTTAACCCTATTTACTGTGGTTCCCTCATCTTGGCAAATCGCTTCTCTTTGCCAAGAAAATCCCAAATAGGATCACAAAGAGCCAGATATAACTGAAAAACAACTGAACAGCAATAAGGTCTTAGTTTCCATGAGTGTAAAAAGAGAATTGGAAGAGAGGTCCTATGAAGTACCTTTCAGGTTTTGATCTATGATCCCATTTGATACTAACAACCTTGTAAGATAGGTGCTATTATAATTCCAATTTTAGGTATAAAATAATGTATTCTAGAAAGTTTAGTGAGTTAACCAGAATTATTGTCAGAAGCAGGATTTGAACCCTTGATTTTCTGACACCAAATTCAGCATCATATCCACACAATGAAACCTTAAAAGATTTGGGATAGGTGAAGAAAGGCAATTGACTCCAAAGTTATTTAGAGTTTATGAGATGGATATTAGAGGCAGATAGGATTGAAGTTGCAAGATGTGAGGTCGAATCTTGCCTAGACACTTAGTACTGTGTGGTCCTTTGTTTGGGGTCCCTCATTATATGAGGATAATAACAGCTCCTACTTCATAGGATTATCACAAGGTTCAAATGGAAAGTGTCTATCAAACTTTAGAATGACTACATAAATGTTAGTAACGATTATTTTTTTAAGATAACATCTTAGGCCGTTACAGTGAAAGAATAGGCTACTGAAGATATATACATGACTAAATGGTTCAGAAGTTACTCTTGGGATGCTCCAGTTACTCCAGTGGTTGTAATTAGCAACCACTTTTTTTTTATTGTAACTTTTTATTGACAGAACCCATGCCTGGGTAATTTTTTACATTATCCCTTGCACTCACTTCTGTTCTGACTTTTCCCTTCCCTCCCTCGACCCCCTCCCCTAAATGGCAAGCAGTCCTATACATGTTAAATATGTTATAGTATATCCTAGATACAATATATGTGTGCAGAACCGAACAGTTCTCTTGTTGCACAGGGAGAATTGGATTCAGAAGGTAAAAATAACCTGGGAAGAAAAACAAAAATGCAAACAGTTTACACTCATTTCCCAGTGTTCCTTCTCTGGGTGTAGCTGCTTCTGTCCATCATTGATCAGTTGGAACTGAGTTAGATCTTCTCTTTGTTGAAGAAATTCACTTCCATCGGAATATATCCTCGTATAGTATCGTTGTTGAAATATATAATGATTTCCTGGTTCTGCTCATTTCACTTAGCATCAGTTCATGTAAGTCTCTCCAAGCCTCTCTGTATCCATCGTGCTGGTCATTTCTTACAGAACAATAATATTCCATAACATTCATATACCACAGTTTATCCAACCATTCTCCAATTGATGGGCATCCATTCATTTTCCAGTTTCTAGCTACTACAAACAGGGCTGCCACAAACATTTTGGCATATACAGGTCCTTTTCCCTTCTTTAGTATCTCTTTGGGCTATAAGCCCAGTAGTAGCATTGCTGGATCAAAGGGTATACACAGTTTGATAACTTTTTGGCCATAATTCCAGATTGCTCTCCAGAATAATTGGATTTGTGCACAATTCCACCAACAATGCATCAATGTCCCAGTTTTCCCGCATCCCCTCCAATATTCAACATTATCTTTTCCTGTCATCTTAGCCAATCTGACAGGTGTGTAGTAGTATCTCAGAGAACAACCACTTGTAATTGTAATAATCAATTGTAATTGTAATAAACAAATGAAGGTGGTGAACACTAACTGCAATAGTATTTCTACAAAGATATTCAAGGAAGCCATATAACGAGAATGGATCTGGTGTATTTTATTTCAGTCCAACGTATCTGGGTGATAAGCAGAAAATAGAATGAGAAAGACCCAAGAGTAGGCACAGAAACATAGAGGTACATACAAAAGTATGCCTAGTTTGCCCTAATGTCTCAAAAATGATATTTTATTTCTTACCTTTGTTTGAATTTTTAAAATTTTTAAATGAAGTTGTTTTAGTTTCCTGTGAACAAAATATTGTCTTTATAAATGGCTAATATCTATTTGCCTTAAAATAAAATATCTTTAGGGAATAATGGCATATAGAGTCTGGAAAGAGATGTGTAGTTATCATATTTTTCTAAGTTATTGTACCAATACTAAACTACTGGGAGCTGGGAAGAGCAGTGCAATTATGGCACCTGTGTCATATAGACCTGGGTCTTTATTGTATATGTTCCTTGGTCCTCCTGTGATTTTATAATGGTGAATAGGGATTTTGATTAGACTACTGGCCTAGAGTCAAGACATATTGCTTCAAAGTTCATACACTTTGACATGCAACAGGGAAGGAAGTGTAAGAACATCATGAAGATCAACTTCAACGTTCAGGCAACAAACACAAGGAACTCAAGGAGACAAATCTGACTTTGTAAACATCATGAGACTTCGTGGGATAAAACCCTTGACTGGACCATAGTTCTAGAAGGGAATAACTTATTCAAGTATCTTTATAATTCTCCTAATATTATACCAATTCTGAATTTCTAATATAAATTCAACATGGTTTTAATGCATAATCTTTGTAATATTGTTATAGCCTCTTACTAATATATTTTAAAAGAATGTTCTTTAGAGACTCTAGTCTTTAGTTTTCTTTTTCTATTTTTTTTTATCATTGAAACTATTTCTTATTAAAAGGAAACAGGATAGGAAAAAAAACATTGATGGGCAGTACTATATACTGAGAAAGCATACTTGTGAGGAAATCCAGGAACCAGAGGAGGGAAGCAAGAGGTAAAGCATTTGGGTAAAAGTCACTGGAGGAAGAAATAAAAGATTTTGTAGTTGAAACATAGTATAGATCAATAATGTCAATTTCAAATGGAAACAAGGACCTTAAACTATACATGAGGATCCCCATGAGTAACATATTGACTTAGAAAACTCTATATTAATACCTATCTTCTATTATATTTCACATTATTTTTATAATATCTCTGGACAGAAATGGGAAAAAGTCAATACTGAAATTCTCAAAAACAAAAAACAATAATTCCAATGCACAGTAAAAATGGCATTTTCTTTGAAAAGTCCATGTGAATACACAGGGAGCTCAATTTAGATTTTTAAAAGATGTACACAAGATGGCACATGCTTGGAAAAAGAGAAAGAAAATAAGCTACCATCATATAAAATGTGTCAGGAAAGCTAAAGTTCAAAATGAGGCAAAGCTGGCTTGGGAAGCAAACGTTAGGGATTAAGCCTGTGATGTTATTGGGACAGAAAACTCCCAGATGAGGAAATTCCTTCTACTAATGCCTCATGTGCTACTTCTAGTTTTGAAAAATCAACTAGGATGGTAAAAGTTTATATTAATTTCACAGAGTCTCAGAGGTAGTATGTGTCAGAGGCAGAAATTGGACCAAAGTCTTTCTCGTTATGAAACATTTAAAAAAATCTGCTACCTCAAGTTTCCTCTCAAGTGAGGAAAGCCGAGAAAACAAAAAGGATTGGGGGTTGGAGTAATGCTATATTGGAAGAAAGAGCTAGAACATTTGCTTGGATGGGAAGGAACTATGCTAATTGACAAGAGAGACAACAGGGATCTTCACCTCATAATATGCTTCTATTTTCTCTGCCAAGGAGAATGACTTTTGCTTTAGAAAGTTCAGAACAAAAACAGCTAACAGGAAAGTGATATTTAACTTAATAAAGGAGTTAATAAGAAAATACCGAGTTGCCCCAGAGGAATTCAAGTTACCTGGCCAAAATGAACTACATCCTAGGTTATAGAAAGAATATGCAGATGTAATTTCTATATTATTGTCATTGCTATTTAATAGGCCTTGGACAGTGGGAAAGGTACCATAAAATTGGAAAAGGGGAAAATATTGTCCTAATTTTTAAGGAAGACAGAGGAATTAATTTTAATTCCTAGGAAAATTCTTGAAAGAATGATTAAAGACGTGGTGGATGGATGTCAAGAAAGGCAAAAAGTGGTTATTATAAAGAACTTGAATAACTTCATCAAGAAAAATAATGGACAAAACAAACTAATAAAAAAAATTAGATCATTCCAGCATAGTCTCATTTCTTTTTTTTTTTTTGACAGGATGACTTTATTAGTAGATGAAGAGAATTTTGTGGGTACAGTTTACCTAGATTTCATAAAAACTTAATATAGATAAATGTAATTAGACAATAATGCGATTAAATGCAGAACTGGTTAGAAGGACAGATTCTAAAAGTAGTTGCTAGTAATTGAATGTCAATATACAAGAGGTCTCCAGTGGAGTATCCTGTGGATTTATGCTTGGTCCTGTGCTATTTAATATTTTTATCAAAGAAAAGAATGATATAATAGCCAAAAAAGTTCTTACAATCAAGGGAGTGCATCAAAGGAAACAAAGATTCCAGGAGTAAGTGATAATCCCACTGCATTGTGCCCTCATCAGAACTTTTTAAAAATATGTTATTCAGTCTGGAATTTCTGAGTATAAGAAGGCCTTTATAAGTTAAAGGATTTTCAGCAGAGAGTAACTAGGATGATAAAAAGGTCTTTAGTTCATTTTACATGAGAAATTGGACATGTTTAGTTTAAAGGAGAAAAGATTGAGTGAAAGGGGAAGGAACTAGAGAGGGGAAAGTGATAACTATCTTGAAATATTTGAAGGGCTAGTCTATGGAGGAGAAATTAGCCAAACAAGTTTGACTCCAGAATAAAAACCCAAGAGTGAATGGATGGAAGTTACAAGAGATTAATTTAAGTTTGATGTTAGGAAAATAAAAAATACAAACAAACAAATCCCTTCCCCCTCCTTCCTAACTATTAGAACTGTCCAAAATTAGAACAGAAGACAGTGAGAAAAGGTGGGACCCTCCCAACTATTTTGTATTCTTTAACTTTGCTAAAGTTATTAATAATTTCAAGCAGTTTTGTAGTTGATTCCCAACTAAATGGAGTAGCACATAGAGTGTTGGGCCCAGAGACAATGAAATATTAGTTCAAATCTAGTCTTAGATATATACTAGATCATGATTCTAGGCAAGTCTGACTTCTAGCTGCCTTAGTTTTCTCAGCTCTAAAATGTAGATAATAGTGCTTATTCTGAGGGGCTGTTGTGAGAATTCAATGAAATAATTTTTATAAAGTACTTAGCACAGTGCCTGCCACATAGTAGGCACTATGTAAAAGTTTCCCTTCCTATTCCTTAGGGGTCTCCAAGAAGAATTTAAATGTATTTTAGCGTTTTTTTTTTTTTTTTTTGCATACAGGTTGAACTGGATACTTACCAAGGGTCTTTCTAAATCTAATTCTATGAATCTGTAGAAAAGACTGAAGAGATTATTAGTTTCAGCAGGTTAGCAGAGGGGTAAAGAGCATACTATTCACTTTCATGGGAAATAGTGGGTTTATAGGGCAGCAAGGGGAATTGAAAACTAAGAAGTATGTTATTACTAGATGTCATAAAAAATAGGTAATTTGCAGAGAAATGTAAACTATGACAACTCTGAGATACCATTACACACCTGTCAAATTGGCTAGAATGACAGGGAAAGAGAATGCAGAATGTTGGAGGGGATGTGGGAAACCAGGGACACTGATACATTGTTGGTGGAATTGTGAATACATCCAACCATTCTGGAGAGCGATTTGGAACTATGCCCAAAAAATTATCAAACTGTACATACCCTTTGATCTAGCAGTATTACTGCTGGGCTTATATCCCAAAGAGCTCTTAAAGAAGGGAAAGGGACCTGTATGTGCAAGAATGTTTGTGGCAGCCCTTTTTGTAGTGGCCAGAAACTGGAAACTGAGTGGATGCCCATCAATTGGAGAATGGCTGAATAAATTGTGGTATATGAATATTATGGAATATTATTGTTCGGTAAGAAATGACCAACAGGATGATTTCAGAAAGGCCTGGAGAGACTTACACGAACTGATGCTGAGTGAAATGAGCAGGACCAGGAGATCATTATATACTTCAACAACAATACTATATGATGATCAATTCTGATATACGTAGCCATCTTCAATAATGAGATGAACCAAATCAGTTCCAATAGAGCAGTAATGAACTGAACCAGCTAACCCAGTGAAAGAACTCTAGGAGATGGCTATGAACCACTACATAGAATTCCCAATCCCTCTATTTTTGTCCTCTTGCATTTTTGATTTCCTTCACGGCTAATTGTACACTATTTCAAACTCCAATTCTTTTTGTACAGAAAAATAACTATTTGGACATGTATGCATACATTGTATTTAATTTATACTTTAACATATTTAACATGTATTGGTCAACCTGCCATCTGGGGGATGGGGTTGGGGGAAGGAGGGAAAAGTTGGAACAAAAGGTTTTACAATTGTCAATGCTGAAAAATTAGCCATACATATATCTTGTAAATAAAAAGCTATAATAAAAAAAAGAAAAAAAAGAAATAGGTGATCTAGAAGCTGAATCAACAAGACAGATGTTAAATGTCTCATCCCTACCCCTGTGGTGGTGGAGTGTAGTTAGCATGTATCAGGTAATAACTATGAGTAACAGGCAAGAGAAAGTTAAGAAGCTTGTGGAAATAGGGCAGGAGGCATGGTTCACATACAGTACTCCATTCAAGGGAACAAATGTACAACCTAAGGGTAAAGTCTTACTATTCATGAAAACCAATTAGAAAATATTGCTTGAGTTTGTGTACAAATCCAAAACCAAAAGAGTTTTGCATAGGGTGGATTCTAAAACAATGATATGAAATCTAGGTTCTCTGAACATTTGGTTTCTTTTTTTAAACTATTTTGATAATGAACCAGTATTTAGCTATATTTGATTTACTTTGTAATTCTATATATTTTATCATTTGCAGTTAAAAATACTCTGGAAAGCTGAAATATCTTTCTCAAGACTTCCAAAGGGGATCTATGACATAAAAACAGTTTAAAAACATCTAATCTAGGAAATAAAAATAAGGGAGAAGCATGGTGCTTCATTGAGACAGGTAGATGGTAAAATATATAAATCATCAGGCCTGGAGTCAGGAAGACTCAACTTCCTAAGTTCAAATCTAGTATGAAATATTTACTAGCTATGTAATATAGTCACTTAATCATATATGCCTCAGTTTCCTCATCTCCACATGATCTAGACAAGGAAATGGCAAACCACTCTCAGGATCTTTGTCAAGAAAAGCTCAAATGGAGTCATGAAGAATTTGACATGATTGAAAAAAACCAACCAAGTTTCCCTAGCATAAAATTAATAATTATGTTTCACACAGATAACTAACCTGTAGCAGTATTACTTTATAGCATTTTGGGGGGTTAATACATTATTGGCTTTATCCTCCATTCAGTTGAAGATCACCCCACTGAGGACTTGAACACCCAGAACCATGTTATCTAAAGCTAGGATGAAGAAGAGGATCAGTGCTTCCTATGTTGGCACAGAATTAGCAAAGCTGGTATAAAACACTGTGATAACTAGGGCTTGGGAAACAGTAGGATACACCAGATTAGGGAAAGACAAAACAGTTATTAGCAAGAAACCACAAGACAAGTAGAATACAAGGTCTAAACATGAATGCATGATGAGGAAGTTGTTCCTTTATGGAAGAGCATCCAAGGACATGTCTGGAAAGCGATGCAAGACTAAGAGGTTTATCAGTGAAGAAAGGACAGGAAGGTGAATTTCAACATCTGAGTTGGTTTTCATTTTGGGGAGATCTGCCAAGGTTCCAAACATCTGGTATTTTTCATTAAAAAAAATATGGCAGTTGGTGTCAGGGCTTCAAACCTAGGAAAAGAAGGCTAGTGGGACAGGAAGAAAAGAAGTATAGGATGATGAGAGGGTCAAAGAGATGATCCTAATGTCCAGAAGATGGAAAGTAGGAAAAGTAGGAAAGTAGATGGAAAGTCAAAGTAGGAAAAGGAAGCAAAGAAAGACTCCTAGATTTTGAGTCAGAGCAAAACTGTGATAGCTCTCTCTATATTCCTCCTA
This sequence comes from Sarcophilus harrisii, assembly GCF_902635505.1. Lineage (NCBI taxonomy): Eukaryota > Metazoa > Chordata > Mammalia > Dasyuromorphia > Dasyuridae > Sarcophilus > Sarcophilus harrisii. The sequence continues at coordinate 147,862,137 of NC_045430.1, read as the reverse complement.
TTTATAACCAAGATTAGTCCCATATTAAAGTGTGGGATTAAACCTACACATGGGGGCTCCTTCTCTTCACTATTCTCCTGTGGGTATCCCCTAAGACTTCTCTTCTTTATAATGATTTTATGAAGAAAACTGTCATTTCAAGTAATTGGTTTCCAAAGATAGCTCTTAGAAGGAAGAAGTGGGCTCATGATTGTCTGTCTGATCCCTATGAATATCATCAGAAAATACATAATTCTTAAAAATGAATTATCTAAAGGAACAAGTTGATTAAAATGTGTTGCATGTATTTATTCCTTTTCCTGAGGAGGGGAAAAAAATCTGTACGACTTTGGGTTTCACCACTCATAAATTATCAAGTCATTTCACACTTGTGGAATAAATACCAACCTAGGACACACACCCACACATCAGCTGAATCTGAAGAAAGCTAAATTTACAAAACATTAAATCAATAAGCATGTGTAAATGGGCAAACTGCGTGATATCTGATAGGTTAAGTAAGGCTGTAGAATTATTACTAATCATTTGTTTTTCAACTTTTTCACAAGTTTTTCCTCCCCCTCCCCCACAATCTTCTACTTGCTAAAAGCCCAGGTGAGGGTCTTCTATCAATTACTAGAAAAGGATGAGACATACTATGTATATTGGAAGGTCTAATCTGTCTTTGTCCAGTATGCTGTCTTTGCCCTAACCATGTCTTCTCCTCCTGCCTACTACTCCATCCTTCTTTCCTTGCCCCTTTTCTGGGATCTGTTATACTGGAAGCTTCTGAGTTAGATATTACTAGTTTCTTGTCTTATTGTTCCCTTCTCTGTAACCTTAGAGGTAGGAAGTCAATCAGATAAACCTGTGTAGAACCCTCTTTTTCTCTCTTCAGTTTTCCTGAGCTGCATGTAATAATTATGGATCCAGGAGATCCACATATGCAGTGATAAGACTATTTGATGTTACATTAACTTTAGTCATTTAAAAAAAAAAAAAACAATTCTTTTTTTGAGATTAGGTCTCCCTATCTCATCCAGACTTGATGTGTCTGATCCCACTATCCTACATGGGCAACTCACCCCCTCATTAAATGCTATGGTCTCCCATGTTGTTATCTTACTGATGTTGGACTAGATATAGACACCGGATCAGTCTTAGCCCTACTGCAGTTCAAAATTCTGTATGTCAAGTGATCCATCCCTAAGCCTTCTTGGTAGCATGGATGACAGGTGTGTCCCATTATTTCTGATCAACCCATTATCTTAAAAAAGAAAAAGAAATGAAAAAGTCCTGAGAGTTTTAGTAGCTTACAAATTCAAATTCAACATGAGTCAGCAAGGTGATAATATAACTCATTTATCAGATGCCTAGCATCCAGAACAAGGAAGGTAGAGCTGGCTCTCTGTACCCTGCCCTGGTCAGGCCCACATTTGGAATGCTTGATCAAGTTCTGAGCACTGCATTTTATGAAAGACATTGACAAGCTAGAAAGATTTCAGAGGTGAGTGAATACTCATGAGTATCAGAGAAGACACTATAAAAAGATTAATTGAAAGAATAGAGCCTCTTTATTCTAGAGAAGCAATCATCAAGCCTTTATTAAGGACCTACTTTGCTCCAGAAGAAAACTGATCACTATCTATAAATATTTTATAGATTGTTATATGACAGAAGGTTTAGGTTTGCTCTGCTAGAACCATGACTTCTAAGGTCCTTTTCCACTCTAAAGCTCTCTGATTACAAAACTTCCTGAGTTACAAGAACCCAAGCTGCACTTCATTTTCCAAAGAAATATAGGGACCCCAGTGTGTTCTTTTAATACTGAGATGAGGGTTGAGGATTTCCTACTGTGTACAGCTGCTCAGATCTAGAAGTGCCATTGAAATTCACATAAGTTCTCTGCAGGCACAGGAATTGCTAATGTATTTAGTAATCATCAGAACAATGGTTCATACTTTCCTTTCAATGACATCCCAGCACTTCACAAATCAGACTTCACATGGCCTTCAGGAAAATTCAATATTTTTTCTGCCTTTCACATGCTGTTGTCTGAGTGTCTGAGAACAAATTCATGTTTGATCATTTATAATAAGAATAATTTTTAAAAAGCATATTGGCTGAAGTTATCATCAGTGATTCTGTGAATAAAGAGGTAGCTGGTATCCTAGAGTCATAGTTCACATTGTCTCAGAATGGCTCCCAAGCCAAGATTCTTTCTAATTCATCAAAAGGGCTCCAAGTTCCATTCCATCTAACAACAAAATAGATTTTCCACCCAAGTTTGCTATGAGACAATAATGTGACATATGAATGATTGCCCCTTAATGTCAGTGTTAGAAGAAAAATGATACAAATTCACTATGTTCCTGGAGTTACAACATCCCTAGTGCACATTCTTTTAAACCATACTTATACAGGACTTCTGTTTCTACTGAACTGAAGTTATTACTGATGAATTTATATATTCCTATTATATATGTGGATTGATTATCTTTTATTGTTTTTCAATTTTTTATGGTTTTTTATTATTTGTTTTTCAGTTGTATCTGACTTTTTATGACCCCATTTAGGGTTTTCTTGGCAAAGATATTGGAGTGGTTTGCCATTTCTTTCTTCAGCTCATTTTACACATGAGGAAACTGAGTGAATTAAGTGACTTGGCCATGGTCATATAGCTAGTATGTGTTTGATGCCAGATTTAAACTCAGAAAGATCATACTGCCAGCCCAGCTGAGAATTTTGTTTTTACATTTTCAAATGCAATAAAAATATTTTTTAAAAAACTATTCTGAGCTGGGGGCTTAAGGGTGAACTAGACATGGTCCTTAGTCTGTGGTTTGCTGATTCTGTTAGTCCAGCCTCCTCAGCTTAATCAATAAAAATATATATATATATATTTATTAAGCATTTAATATCTGCCAAGAAGTGGCTTACAGTATGTAAATAAAGGTTAAAAACTTTCCCTGCCTTCCAGCGCTCACATTCTAATGGAGGAAGTCATGTGTAAATTAGAGACATTATGAGATTTGCCCACAATCACACAGAAAGTAAATTGAGAGGATCAGAGTTTGAACCCCAGAACTTCTCTCCATTGCATCTCACAAATTCCCCTTTGAAATATTATAGAATTATAAGACTGACTGGAAATATGTCATCAATGAGTTCATTGCCTTGTCTACCTTAGTTTATTATATTTTTATCTTTTGTTTATTATATATTTATTAAATTCTGTATGTGTTTATTATATGTTCATTAAATTCTATTTATTATATTTATTACATTCTGAGAGCAAATTCATATATTGAGAAAGGGGTGGATCTTTTTATTTTCAATTCTAAGATTACATAATGCTCCCTCTTAAAAATGTGTTCATATGTTAATATGTGTTCTAGGTGTTACAAGGAATTTGAGATGGATACAAGCTGATAAATGTTTAACAACCAGCGCTGGAGGGGGAGGGGATGAATGACACATATTAAATCTGCATTATTAATATTTCTCCATTACTTTGTCAAGTCTAATCAATTAATAACACAATAAATAATGTGCAGCTTTTGCCATTTTCCAAAGTATAAATGGTCACATTGAAAATTCTTGGAGCATCTGGCTCCAGTATCAACCTGACTGCTTTTCTCTTCACAGAATGCACCAATCTATAACACATACCTTTTTCTTCTATTTCTTTCTTTCTTTTCTTGATTTTTTTCCTTCCTTCATTCCTTCTTCTATCCCTTCTTCCCTCTCTCTGTTTCTCTTTCTTTCTCTGTTTCTATCTTTCTTCTTGTTGTTCTCTTCCTCTTCCTCCGAATTCTTCTCCTTTTCATCTTCTTCCTTCTCCTCCATCTGCTCCTCTTCTTCCTTGTTCCTTTTCCTCCTCCTCCTCTTCTTTTTCTTCCTTTTTTTCTTCCTCCTCTTCCTTCTTCCAATGGGACATTTTATAAAATCAGTCTATTAGACCTTGCTTGAAACGATCTCAGAGATCATGTAATCCAATTTTCCTTTCTCTATTACTCTACTATAATTTTCCAATAAAGGAAATTTATTCTTTAATTTATCTATCTAAAGGAATGAAGATATTAATTCAGAGTAGAGATCTTTAGAATGATGAGAAATAAATAGGGCCAGTTTTATGAGAGGACAAAGTAGTCTTGTGGAGTGCCTTTTGGGAGATTCTTAGCATAGAATTCGTGACCAAAAATATAAATTCACTTTTGCCACCTATCATTCTTTAATCAAAGATTCATTCCTTCAAATCTTTTTACTTTCCAGATCACTTAGGAGGGTGTAAATGTCCTTTGGGGTTTTCTGGTCTCTGGCCTCTCACATCTCTAATCATATTTTATGCTGCTGCCCAATTAATATTCCTTAAGTACTGTTATGCTCTTACCACATTTATACTCAAAAACTTTCATTGGCTTCCCATTACCAACTGGTCCAAGCATGAACTACTGATTATGGCTGGTATTCACGATCATTCACAATCTCTAATATTCTTACCACATGACTTTATTTCATATGGTCTATTTTCTAGCCAAACTGGATTACTCACTATTCCCATTCTTCATTCTCATTCTTCTTGTTGTTATTCAGTCATGTCTGACTTTCTGTAACCTCTTAGACCATAGCATGCCAGACCTTTGACCAAGGGGTTCATCTTATGACATCATACATTTTAATACCATCTATGGAGGTTTGTTCTTATGTGTTTAATAGTATTTTATTTTTGCTAATTACATATAAATAAAAATATTAACATTCATTTAAAAAATTGCATTCTAGATTTTCTTCCTCCTTCCTTATATTCCTCTTCTCTAAAACATTAATCAATTTGATATAGATTATGTATGTGCAATCATGTAAAACATATTTTCACTTTAATAATGTCGTGAAAGAAGAAACAGATTAAGAGAAAAAAACAGAAAAAAATAAAGAATATAAAAATAATATGCTTCAATCTGCATTCAGACTCCATCAGTTTTTTCTCTGGATGTAGATAGCACTTTCCATGTTTGTGTCCTTTGGATTTATCTTGGATTGCCTGATATTAGCTAAATCATTCATAGCTGATCATTATACAATGTTGCTGTTCCTGTATACAATGTTCTAATTCTTCCTTTACTTTGTATCAGCTAATGAAAGCCTTTCCAGGTTTTTCTGAAATCTGCCTGCTCAACATTTCTTTAGCACAATAGCATTGCATTTTGTTCATATAGCACAACTTGTTCAGCCATTCCCCAATTGATGGGCATTCTCCCTAGGGTATTCTTGGCAAAGATACTGAAGTGGTTTGCCATTTTCTCCTCCACTGGATCACCTTTTGTCATAACTCTCCAGTATGATCTGGCTGTCTTGAGTAACCTAGAATGACATTGTGTGTTAAAAATAATTCTCGTCCTACCCGCTCTCATTTTGTGAATGCCTTCCTATGTGGCTAGAATATAGGCTTTGAGTTCTAGGGATTATTTTTCTTATCTTTGAATCTTCAATGCTAATAATAATAGATGTCATTTGTGCAGAGTTGTAAGGTTTACGGGATGCTTTACAAATATTATCTCAATTGATCTTCTCATACACATTATTATATCCTCATATTATAGATGAAAAAACTGAGAAAAGTTAAGAGACTTGCTTAGAATCCCGTACATAGTGCCTGAGGCTGGATTTGAACTTGACTTTATGTTTAACTGACTATTTCCACTGTGTCACCTACCTGCCCCACATAGCAAGAACTTCATCAAATGTATGTCAAAGGGATGGCATTCCCTCCCACTACCCAACTTTACCTGTTAAAATCCTTCCCTTTCTTGAAGATTCAATTCAGACTCAGATGCCACCTGGGCCAAGTTGTACTTGATATCCCCAACTGAAAGTGATCTCTCACTCCTCCAATTTCTCATAACACTTTCTTTGAACTTTTGCTTTACCCTTCTCACATTCTGCTTACACTGTAATTATTTGTGTACCTATCTTATCTCCCCTATTATATTGTAACCTCTTTAAATAGGGACTGAGTTGGTTTTCAGTTTTCTGTTCCTAGTCCGTGGCAGCACTACAGTGCCTTGTACATAGTACTTAAAAATTTAACTTGAATTGGGTTGAAGGGAGCCTCAGCAGAGATTAGATTCTGAATGAGAAAAAACTCTTCAAAATGGGGTAAAAGTTCTTCCCACATCTTCTTGCACATGGCTAGCACTCAGTCAATACTTTCTAAAAGTTTTGACCTCATATTTTAGCTTCCTTATTTGTAAAGTGAGGGAGTTGGAATAGATGATTTTTAAGATTCTTTCCAACTCTAAATGCTATGACTTGAATGGTAAACTTTTTATTATATCTAGCATAAAATCTTTCTTGATGACATTTAAGTTACTCTTGTTTCTATGTGAATGAAAGTAAAGGACATGGATGGCTCCAAGGATGCAGGACAAGCAGGGCTCTATGCATCTTAAGATATGTAATTATTGTTAGTTGATAATGAAGGATTCAGATCACCCTATTAGTATTGACTTCAAATGATTATCACATCACCTTTTTAGATAATGGAAATATAATGAGACTAGTTCTATTTCCCTGTGTTTCATATGAAGAGTGCTCCTAAGAATCATGATGTCCTTTTTTGAATTAATTAGGTGTACTGTGACTATAATCATTATATGAAAATTTGCCTCTGGGAAGACCTTATCAAAGGTGAAATTCTAGATGCCCTGATTTGTATAAGGAATCAAGAAAAAAGTTCTCCCAGGAAAATGTAGCATCATATCTCATAATCAGTGGCTTCTTACAATTATACTCTGAGATATGATAGTTGGTAGCCTGCCAATTATCTAAAGTTGGCATCCTCTAGGTTAGACTTAAGGCAAGGCATAGGTGTATCCTGAACAAGGCTTGAAATTTATATTAGATATAGAATATGATTATGTCTAGTCAGTATTTCCCCCTCCCGTTTGTCATTTAATCATTTAGCCATGTCTGATTTTTCTTAGTGTCCCCATGGACCATACTGTTTAGTGATTTTCTTGGCAAAGATACTGGAGTGATTTGACATACCCTTCTCTGATGGATTAGGAACATCCATATGTAAACACACACACACACACATATATATATATATATATATATACACACAGATACATATGTATAAATATAGATATGAGTATGCATTTAAAATACAACATCTCCTAAATTTCTTGTTGCAGTTTTAAACTTTAATAGCTTAGAAGATCTACATTAAGAATTTTGTGATACCTCAGGTATATATGTGCACATATATGTATATGTGTGTGTGGACTTGAACTTATATCTTCCTGATTTGAAGATTTCATCCACCATACCACTTTGCCTCTCAAAATATATATATGCATTTTTTAGATGACAATAAACATTACTCTCTGTCCCCCACAGCAGGCTCCATCTTGAGGCAGCCAGAGTGCTGGGCCTAAAAGCAAAAGACCTGAGTTCAGATATAATCTCCAGACAATTATTAACTGCACAATAACCTTAAAGATAGCCTAGTCGAACTCCCTTATCTCATAGAAAAAAACTTCATTTTTCTCTTTTACAATGATTTAATGAGTTCATAAACAAAGTTGAGAGACACTATATTTAGATCATCATTTTAAAATCCCTTTTCTGTTATCTAACTTTCTGTTAGGATATTAGCATAGACTTAGTTAACAACCATTTACAGTAAGTCAAAAACTATATTTGAGGGTCTTACTGTGTGTTGTGCACCATTATGAGGGAACAAGTGTGCTACATATGTGACATCTCAGCCTTCATGCTGCTTAGTTTTTTCTGAGGAGACCAAATAAAATCCCTGGACAATGAGAAAAACTATTAAGAATGAACCCTTGTGATTCTGACTGTAAATGGATAGAGTTCAAAGTAGCAAGAGAATAAGCAGGAAGTATAGCAGAAGTGAGAGAATGGAAGGAAGGAAATGTCAAACTCTGGTGGAGTTATCCAAGTGCAAAATGATAAGGAACTACTTTATAGTAGTGGGAAAGAAAAAGTTCCTAATATGGTCTGAGAATGGTACTAGGCACTGGGAATACAAAAATAAAAATGAAATAATCCATGTTTATAAAGGAGTTTATATTTCACTGAAGAGGGGAGAATACATACATAAGTGAGTTTAGATTTCACTGAAGAGAGGAGAGAATACAGACACAAGTCAATAAAGCATACAAAATAAATGCAAAATAATTTTTCAGAAGTGGTGTTTTGGGAGGAAGATTGAGAATTTGAAGGAGCAGGAAAAGCCTCTTGTAAAAGGTACCATTTGCTCTGACCCTTGAAAGGAGAAAGGAATTCCTGGAGGTGAACATGAGGAGTAAGAGCATTCCAGGCATTTGGGGATAGTCTGAACAAAGGCATAGAGAAGAGAGACTTAACAAGTTAGTGTGCCTAGAGAAAGGATATAGAAGAGAGAATGAGAAACCAACATGGAAAATTATGTTGTATATTGGATTTAACATATATTTTTACCATGTTTAACATATATTGGAGTACTTGCTATCTAAGGAAGGGGGTGGTAGGAAGGGGGGAGAAATTGGAACACAAGGTTTTATTTATTATCCATGCATATGTTTTGAAAATTAAACAGCTTTAACAAAAAAAAAAAAATTGTTGGAGCCAGACTGTGAAGGATTTAAGTATTATTTGTATTTTGTTCCAGAGGTAATAGGTAGCCATAGTTTCTTAATCAAGGAAGTAATGTTGGAAAATTATGTTGGAGCCAGACTATGAAAGATTTTAAGTATTAAATAAGTAGGTTTGTATTTTGTTTCAGAAGTAATAGGTAGCTTCAGTTTCTTAATCAAGGAAGTGATATAGTTAGATGTGAGACATGTTCTTTAGGCAATATCATTTTGGGAGCTATGTGAAACATAGTCTGCAGAAAGAATAAACTGGATTTAGGTTTTACTGAGGGGGGAGAAGAGCCGCAATAAGCCCCAGATGGTCATAGGGTTTATGACTGAGAATTTCAAGGTACCTTAAAGGATCATCTGGTCTCCAGCTTCTTAGCCTATGGGTCATGATCCCCTATAGGATCTCATAACTGAATGTGAAATTATGATTTATTATGAATTAATTTTTGATTCATATACCTATTTTATATACAAAATCTCTTGGGCAAAAGGGGGTCAAAAGTAGAAAAAGTTTAAGAAGATGATCTAATCCACATTGCTCATGTTACAAATAACTGGGACAAGGAAGAAAGTGATACAACCAGAAGATTACAGAATGAGAATTCAAATCCAGTTCCTTTGGGTTCCAATTCACTATATCACAACACTCAAGTGACTTTCTTATAGTGACATCACTAACAAGTTTGTTGGTTGTTGTCCTTCATTCCCAAAGAGGACCAAAATGACATTATTATTTTAGAATCAAGTTATGGTGTGTCCAGGTGTGGCTGACCAGACCAATACTAACTCAGAAGACTCTATCACAGGTCCATATCAGAGACACTCTGATCACAGAGACTCTATCACAGATCCATATAGAGACATAGGTCTCTATCAAATAGTCTATATGAACATTTGAAGTAGAAAAATCTAAATTTGCGCATCTCAAATTTCCTTGGAACTACTGCATTTCTGTTTCATTCGTAGAGCATAGTGCCTTCTTTGATGTAGGCATGCCATGCTAAACAGTTCTCTGCAAAAATTGATTCCAAATTTCTTCAGAGAGCTCTTTAGAGTATCTTTGTTTTGCTACTTCTGATGACCCTGTGACCAATTTAATCAACAAGTGTTTATTATGTCCCTATTATGTGCCAGACATTGTATTAATAGCTAGAGATACAAAGACAAAAATGAAATAGTTCCTACTTTCAAAGAGCTTATAGTTTATTAGCATTTTATATATTACATATATTTATTAGCATGTTTTATATAAAGCATATATTTAGCATATATATAATGTGTGTGTGTATGCTAGATGTTGAGTTAAGTTCTGGGGATACAGAAAGAGACAAAAGACAGTTCCTATCCTCAAATAGCTCACAATCTAATGGAGGAGGGGAAACAATGAGGAAATAGACATTTACAAACAAGCTATATACAAAATAAATAAATTCAGGATAAGCAATGGACCTGTGATTTCCCTGGCAGTAATCACTCCCAGGTCAGGAAATTCCCTTTATCAGATGCAGTTAAGTACTTTCTCTGCAACTTAGAGTCATATAGCAAGTATGTAATGGAGGTAAGAATTTTACCTATGTCTTACTGGCTTTAAGACAACTTTCTATCCATTATACTACATTCTTTTTCATCTAAGATAAATGAGCATGTACAAAATATATATCAAATGGGAGGTAATTTTTTGGTGGGGAATAATACACTAGATACTATAAGGAATCAGGACGGGCTTCCTGAAAAATATGTTACTTGAACAGACTTTTTAAAAAAATTTAGTATTTTCTTTTCCCCTAATTACACGTAATAACAATTTTCAACATTTATTTTTAAAAATGAGCTCCAGATTCTCTCCCTCTGTTGTCACCCTCCTCATTGAGAAGGCAATTAGACAAAGATTATATGTATGTAGTCATGCAAAATCTATTTCCGTATTAGTTGTGTTATAAAACATAGATCAATATAAATACCCAAGAAAAATAAAGAAAAATTTGTAACAAGATGCTTTGATTTGTATATAGACTCTATCAGGTCTTTCTCTGGAGATGGATAGTGTTTTTTCATCATAAGTCCTTCACAATTGTCTTGGAACATTGTATTGCTGTCATTCATAATTGACCATCACCCAATATTGCTGTTATTGTGAACAATATTCTGCTGGTTCTCTTCATTTTACTTTCTATCAGCTCATGGAAGTCTTTCCAGGTTTTTCTGAGAACATCCATCTGATTATTTTTTATAATACAGTAGTATTCCATCACAGTCATATACCCATAACTTGTTTAGCCCTTCTCCAAATTGATTCTTTCAATTTCCAGTTGTTTGCCAGCAGGAGTGAGCAGCTATAAATATTTTTGTACATATAGCTCCTTTTCCTTTTGGGTTTTCTTTTAATCTCTTTTGGGATGTAGACCTAGTAGTGATATTGCTAGGTAAAAAAGTATGTATGGTTTTATAGACCTTTGGGAATAGCTGAATAGACTTTTAAAGCCCATATGGGATTCTGAAAGGCAGAGGTGATGTGGTAGTACAGTCTGGGAATAGGGAACAGAGCAAAAGCATAGAATCAGAAAACATTTATTAATACTTCCTGTGTGATAGGCACTGAACTAAACATTGGGGATACAAATAAAAGCAAAAAGGCCAGCCTCTGCCCTCAAAGAGCTTACTTTCCAGTAGGAGAAAACAATAAATATATAGTTAGGATTTGAAAAAATACAATGATGTTTCATATCATAGAAATGATCAAAAAGTGTCATAGAGGCCCAATACCAGAGATAGATAAGGTGAAAACTCAGTTCATGAAAGCCAAGAGTTGCAGAGGTGGGAGCTTTAACACAGTATAAGGCATGGAGTCAGGAAAGAGTGAATTCAAATTCAGCCTCAGATACTTACTAGCTGTGTAACCCTAAACAAATCATTAACCCTGTTTGCCTCAATTTCTTCATCTGTAAAATGAGCTATAGAAGGACATGGCAAACCACTCTAGGATCTTTGCCAAGAAAACCCCAAATAGGGTGATTAAAAAAATCAGACAGTGATGGGGGTGAATTCTGAAAACTGTGTCCCCTTTGATCTGTAAAAGAAGGGAGATTTGTAGTCTCAGGCCCTCCTGGGAAAGCATACCTCCCCAGACAAGTTAAGTGTCATTCAATTGGAGATATTGGGTAAATCACACCCCTCCCCCCTCATTGATCTTTTAGGATGGCCCGGATCTTCAGGAAATTCCAGACTCTTCAAAGTAATTTCATTCGATTGGAGATCTTGGCTTGATACTGAGTGGCTTGAAACTCCAAGATAAGTTTTTAGGCCTGGAGGCATTGACTTTCTTTTCAACTGGGAACTTTAGCCTCAGACTTCTATAAAGGACAATTCTAAACTCCATTATCTCTGCAAAAGATTGAAGTAGGAATTATACTTTTGCCAAGGGACCTCTCTCCTCTTGGCACAGCCGCCTACCAGGACTCTTGCCCTCTTCTCTTCTCAGTGCTAACCTTCCTTGATTTCCCTAACAAGACTTGGTCACTCAGAAGTCTGCCTTCCTAGCAAAGTTGACTTCTCAGTGCCAATAAAATTACCTTTGCTATTCAAACTTTTCGGGTTTGTAAATTCTTTTCATGTTGGACCTGCACCTCCCACCAAAGAAGGAGATTCCCACAACTCTCTGCACTGTCATAACTGAAAAACAATTGAACAACAATTGCTGTAATTTACTGATATGACTTTATTTTGGATTCTTATTTTGGAGGCAAATTTTCTGCCCCTTAAAATCAGAAAGGAATAACCACAAAAAAGCTGTCCCACATCCAAGCTCAGGACTTGTGTAGGTAGGGCATATTTTCACATCCATGTGGTTGGTATGGGGTCCAAGGCAAACCTTCCCTCCCCTGTCCTTCAAGGACATCTGCTTGCTTCAGTCTTGATACAGTGCATGTCCTGAAGGAAAGAGGGCTTGAGAGCAGTCACTTCCCATTAAATATCCCCTAAATCAATTAAGCCTATTGCAAAGCCAACAAGGAGACTCTTCATCATCTCAGCATGAAAACCATTCAGTGCCTTTCAGTCATAAATGACCAGAAATGGGCTCTAAAGCTTGTATTCTGTCCCAGTACCCAGGAAGTACAACACCAAGTATGTCCTGAGGGACAATGTGCCATTGTTACACCCTGTAATTAAATAGAAGCTCCCAGAAGACAAGAATTATCTCCATTTGTCTTTATATCCCTAACACCTAGAGCAGTGCTTGGTGCTTAAGTGAAAAGGAAGGACACATTTTTAAGTGCCTACTATGCTTAGTGCTTTACAAATATCTCAGCTGATCTTCACAACAACCCTTGGGGGAAGGAGGGTGAGAGAAGGTGTTGTTTTGTTTAGTTTCAGTCATGTTCAATTCTTCATCATCGCATTTGAGATTTCTTGGCAGATACTGGAGTGGTTTTCCATTTCCTTCTACAGGTCATTTTACAGAAGAAGAAACTGAGGCAAAAAGAATTCAGCGATTTGTCCAGTCATGTAATAACTAAGTGTCTAAGACCAAATTTGAACTCAGAGCTTCCTGACTCTCATGCCTAGCCTTCTATCCACTAGCTACCTAGCTCCCCAAAAGTTTTATAAAGCTGAACACTTCACTAATATCATTTCATTTGATTCTTACAACAACCCTGGGAGATATGTGCTATTTTTCTTGTCATCATACAGTTGAGGAAACCGAGGTGGATGTTAAATGATTTGCCTGATATTATAAACTAATAAATAGCTGAAGCTAAACTTGAATTCAAGTCGTCTTGACTCTAGATGAAGTACTTTCTCCATTGTGGCAGCTAGCTGTCTTAGTAGACATTTAATCAATGCTTACTGAATTTTATTAAAATTTAATAAATCTTCTACTGTAGCATGAAAGCTGGAAGCAACATCAGAGTCTATCTAGACCAAATGTTGCTTTGTGGTTGAGGAAACTTAGACCCAAAAAGATTAACAGCATTTGTATTGTTTACTTCTGATCTGGTTCTGCATTGCCCTTTGCAATATATATGCCAGTACAGGTTGAAAATGAGAACATAATTAGGACAGCACAGAGAAAGGAATTGATTTCAGAAATGAATTTGCATAAAGCTTAAAATACAAAGAATTTTGTTTAAATTCATGAAAAATAGATAAATCTAAATTCTACTAATAAAACAATAGAGTTTCCCTTATTTGAAAGATTCCAAAGGACACAGATTGGAAGACCTTGAATAAATTTCCCAGAAAAGAAATAGCCAATGCTCTTACTGCTGCCATCTAGTGACCATTGGGTGACAGTAAGATCAGTTATAAGGATAACTTTCAAAGAAACATGTTTGAATTTATCACATACTTTTTCTTTTTAAAAAGAAGCAAGTTGTATGTAACAGAATCCATGATTTCACATGTAGCCCTCCATGGCTGTTCTAATTTGTATATGGAAAAGTTCTCTCTTTTTTTGTGTGTTCAGAATAAAAAGTAATTAGAGATCCATTATGAAAACAATGGTCTATGTTTCTGTTTTTGAATGATAAATCTTTCCTAACTTCAGTCTTTGATGAGATTTTCCTAGTTTAAATATTCAGACATGTCCCTGAATTGGATTTGGCCAACCGCCAAATTAATAAGTATTTTATGAGGCGGTAGAAAAAGATTCCTATGCTAAAATAATTGAAAACTGAAAGGGAATGGGGCCACTAAAGAAAGAAGAAAAATGTTGTGGAAATTCATTGTGAAACAAATACTTAGCTGTCAGATTCTTTGCTTACCTCTTTCCCCCCAATCCCTTGCCTATCATTATAGAGAGCTGTTAAGGATTGCTTGTCAACAATAAGCCAGAAACACAAAACGAACAAAAGAAGATGACTCAGTAGCTAAAGGAGCATATCAGCAATTTCTTAGGAATCATAGAGTTTTTCCAGCTGGTAGTTAAGTCACCTTAGAGATCCCAGGCTAGATGTTTCCCATGTTAAAGAAAGAGTACATGTTAATTGTGTTTTGTATCAAGGTGCTGGATTTAGTGATCAGAAAATCTTTGAAATTCTCCTTTTGTTGACTCTATTGCTGAGTCTTAGTCTTATAGATTTAGAGGTAGAAGAGACTTTAGAAATTATCTATTCCAACCTCCCTATAGTTTACAAATGAGGAAACTGAGGTCCTGAGAGGTTAGATGTCTTGTTCAAGGCCAGAGACGGGTACAGCCAGGATTCAAACATAATCCTTCCAACTCCAAATCAAGGAATCTTTCTTATTTTGTTGTTCAGCTGTCTGATTCTTTGTGACCCTGTTTGAGGTTTTCTTGGCAAAGATACTGGAGTGGTTTGCCATATCCTTCTCCAGATCATTTTACAGATGAGGAAACTGAGGTAATCAGGGTTAAGGGACTTGTTCATAGTTACACAACCACTGTTTGAAGACAGATTTAAGCTTGGGAAGAAGAGTATTCCTGATTCCAAGGCTAATGCTCTATCAAAGCCCATCTAGCTACCTATAATCTTTCCTATACTATGTTGTCTTCATCTGTTTATCTATTATAAAATCTTCCAAATGTCCCTTCAGATTCTCATCTCAGTTTCTGGTCTATTAGAAGTATGGTCTAGTACTCACCAACCCTTCATAGAGGACTATTGTCATTATGGAGAAATTCCCACCATCTGGCAATAATTTAATAGATAAGGTCAGAGGCAACAGAAGCTAAGCTAGGGGCAGAGAGCCAAAACATGTCAGAGGTGTGATTTGAACTAAGGTCTTCCTGTTTCCAAACCCACACATTATCCTCTATGCCAAGTTGCCTCAATTATTTTGTTATTAATGTGAGAGCAAGCATTTAAATATATCAACAGCAAATGGCAAATTCTATAAATCAGAAATAAGGAAATGAAGCATGGGAATGGAAGATGGTGTAACATGAGGACTGCCCTCACATTTATATGAATAATCAGTCTGTCAAACAGCAGTGTAAATCTGTAGAAACTTTGCTTCCTGGCTGTCCTCTCACTAGCCAGTTTCTATCAGGATCAGAACCCAGACCCTTTCTAGAACACTTGCCCTGGATGCCCCACCTTTGGGGAAAGAGTGACTGCTTTACCTGGCTCCCTATTCAGGTGGATCTGAGCCATATTCTACTTTGTTTCCAGATAGATTGTTGGCTTATGAACTCTCCCACTATTCTCCATGTCTTGTTCTGGGACTAATCATTGTTGATATTGATTCTTGAAAGAATGAGTAAATAGGCTTTTTAGTGTATTCATTCAACATCTCTGCCATGGGGATTATTTTCTCCTATTTTTCCTACCATTTTCTCCTATGTTCCTTTTCTTCCATTAGAATTTAAACTCCTTAAGGACAGGGAAAGTCTTTTGTAGTTTAACCCCAGGGATCAACAAAGTGTTTGGCATTTGATAAGAGCCTATTAAGTGCTCAATCTCTCATTCATTCATCCTTTCATAGTTTTCACATCTTCTCAAGCATTATCTTGTAATGCTGAAGATACAGCTTCCTAGTTCTTCTTTCTTAACTTGTGATGGCTCATGCCCAGTTTTTCAACCATATTCTATCCTCAGTTGCTCTGCTATTCCTTCAAGTATTTTTAGTTTAAAAAAGAAATCCAGAAGATCACAGAATATTGATGCTGAAAAGAATCTTAGTGGTGGGTTTCCTCCCAAATGAAGAATCTTCTTTATAATATCCCAGACAAGACAATCATTTAACCCTGCTTGAACTCTTCTTACAACAGGATTTTACTATTTCCTTAAGCATTCAAAAATCCACAACTGGATTATTCTAATTGTTAGAACATCCTTCCTTACATTAAATCAAAATCTGCAGTTTGTTCTCCCCTTTAGAATAGCAGTTTCCTAAATTAGGCAGGCCTTGACTTGAGTCCAAGATTTTGTGATCAATTAATTAGATGAAATAGATATGCCATAATCCACTCCTGTGGCCTGCCATTGCTAGTTTCTAAACTCCCCACTCTGCTCCTCCCATAAGCTCTCTTCTATTGTGTGGCTGGCTCGGAAATGGGGCTTTTAGGAAAATTATTACAAATTAGACACAGACCTGCACTTTAGCAGTTCAGGCAAAATTTCAGCCTACTTTCCCAGTGCCCCCATACCTTACTCTTTATATCGCTATAGCACTGGCCAAAAAGTAAGTCTCTCTCTTTTCTTTTTTTTGGTTAAAAAAAGAGTAACATAGGATGAGCAGACATGAATAGGTTGTAATACATTATTTTCCCCTTTAAATTTATCCTTCCTCTGAACTTTCCTATTTCCTTTCCCAAGGATATCATCCTCTGAGATTATCAGCCTCCTCATTTCTCTTGATTCCTCACTCAAATGAAACTTCTTTCTTCAAAATTACCAATGTTCTCTTAATTTCTAAATTGGATGGCCTCTTCTTAGTCTTTATCCTTCTTGATATTTTTGAAGCATTTGTCACTATTGATAATTTTTCTTCCCAGATTCTTACTCTATCCTCTCTGAGATATTTGTTATTTGTCTTCCCTGGGTCCTCTCCAACATGTTTGTTTATCAGTGTCTCTATCAATTTCCTTTGATGAATCATCATCCATAGTCATATTCTCCAACTGTGTGGGTGAGTCTTTTCTTAATTCTTTTACACTATCTTACTCAGTGATTTCATCAGCTACATGGGTTCATTAACAATCCTCCCTTTTTATAGATTGTCTTTATGGATTCTTGGAATCCTTTTCAGAGCACAGCTTAGACACCATTTTCTGTCCTGCTCAGTTTGCCTAGAAGCCAATGTCTTCTTCCATGAAAATACATGTTTTCCATGTATTTTGTATTAAAAAAAAAAAGTTGTCTTTCCTTTCCAAATAGAAGTGCCTTGAGGGCAGAAAGTATAGTATTTTTGTGTTTGTATCCTCAGCACCTTGTAACCAGAACCTGGAACCTAGTAGTTACTTAAAAATTCCTACTGACTGATTCTTTAGGATAATGTTTCTTTTTAGGCCCAGTTGGCCACATTCTCTAGATTCTTGAAACTCACTGCACCTGTATAGTTACTGGCCACCCATATTACTTTCTGTAGCAACAGCTGCCTCTAACTAGTATTTCCAAAAGTAAGTCCAAAACTGTAATTCCAAAAGAGATTTCTCTTCATATTGTGATGGATTCATTAACACTCTGTGGGTATTGTTGCTTTACAAAAACAGCTATATATCAAGTAACCCAGATTGTTCCATCTTTTTCAGAAAGATGTCATAAAACATACTTTCCAAAGATTCATTCATTTATTCAATTATTTGTTCAATAAAAATCTACTAAGCACTCACAGTTTCAGAGCATTGTTACCACCTTCTGGAGGAGGGTAAGAAGATACAGCAATTTATTAGATATGATCCCTGCCCCTACAAATACTTTTACTCAAGCAAGAAGATGAGACACAGGTACAAATAAGCATGATACAAAACAATATCTGAGAAGTAGTACATGAAAGAATTACCAACAACAAGTCCTATATGAAATGAAATGAGATATATTATTATTTCTGGAAAGAAGATAGACTTTTTGGAGGAAATGGAATTTGAGATGGGCTTTTCTAGATGGTGAAGAAGGCTAAATGTTTCTCTCATACTATTTTTGTAGAAAAGATGGTTAGCAGTGGTGACATAAGTATTCCTGTAGACCACATATTGACTTAGAAAACCACATATTAATAAAGGAGTTGAACTGGATTACTTTTCAGAACCTTTCTGGCTCAGAATCAATGACCCTAATACCCCATAAGTTATGATAGAGAATGAAATTGACAAGGGGTAGAGGATGAAGAGAGAAAAAAGAGTCAAAGGAATCTAAATATGAAGAGGTTAGGATGAGAACAGAGACTCAATAAGAGGTTAGGAGGAGAAAATCAGGAGAGTAGTTACAGAAGTCAATAGAAAGGAGAGTATTTAGTAATAAAGGATGGACAATAGTGTTTTAAAAAAAATTATAGCAGTAGCAAGAAAAATCAAAGGGGGAAAAACTTACAGATTTGTATTTTAGTATATCATTTTTCACCTTTAAGACAGAAGTTTTGATACATGCAGACCAGTTGTCACTTCATTTTTCCTAGAAAAGCTATAGTAAGAGGGAATCTACTACCTCCATTAGGAACTCATCATTTTTGGATCACTTTAGTTGTTAAGAATTTTTCCTTCCCATTGAACATCTATCGCTTTTCAATTCCTATCAATTGCTAATTATTGATATCCATTGTGGCTTCTCAAATAAATCAGTGCCCATCCTATAGTGTGGTGCACAATTCTCCAGATGAAGTTGTATGAAAGCAAAGTACAGAGGAACTTTTACCTACATAGTCCTGAATACTATGCTTCTCTTAAAGCAATTCAAAATTGCATTAGATTTATTTGATATCATATAGTATTGTTGAATCATATTAAGCTAGCTGTCTACTAAAACCTCTATAGATTTTTTTTCAGATAACTTAGTTATGCATGGCCATTCCTTTCCCATCTGATACTTTGGAAAGTTGATTTTTAAAAATTCACTTTTAAGTTGTTATATTTATACCTCTTAAAATTTACTATTTTTTATTTCATTCCCCATACACTTCCATGTTCAGATTTTTGGGTCCCTGTCATCTAACATGATAGCTATTTCCAAGTTTTGTATCATTTGCATATTTGATAATTATACCATCAATGATTTCATTCAACTCAATGATAAAAAATGTTAAAAAGAGTCAAGCTTAGATCTGCATACTCCACTATACATTACCATCCAATCTAATATCCAACCATTAATGGTCACACTTTGACTCAGTCACTTAATCAACTTTCTCTTTATTTAACTCACCTAATTAACAACTCTCCATCTTTACCACAAAAATAACCAAAGAAACTTGTAAAATGCCTTGAACAAATCAAGGTAAGATAAATCTGTTGCCTTCTTCTGACCTTCCAGTTTAGTATCTGGCCAAAAGGGAAATGATCCCATTTTTTATAAAGTCATAATGGTTCTTTGATATCACTTCTTTCTTTTCTAAATTTTCACTAATCATCGTTTATAATCTCTAAAATTGTTTCCAGGATAAAAATCAAACTCAGTCTGGGCTACAAAGTCTGTGATCTTCCTCCTCTCTCCCACCCCCACTTTGTTTTAAACCAGAACAATATTTACTCTTTCTCAATCTTATAAATCCTTTTTATTTTGCATGAATTTTTAAAGATCATTCCCAACAAGTGGCTCACCCATAAGATTTATTGGTACTCAAGAATGGTGTGATGTGTGCATTGTGACTTGAATTCACTAACTTTCCTCCTGAATCTATCTCCCTTTCCATGTCCAGGCAACTCTCCTGGACCAAAACAAACAAACCTTTTCCTACTTCACTATATCTTCAATCCAGGCCTCAGACAATGCCCTTTAATCATTAGCCATTTTCATTGAGAGACAGCATGGCATAATGGATATAGGAGAGCTCATCTTGAAACCAGAAAGATCAAGATTCAATTTCTGCCTATGAGTCAATGTGATACTGAGCAAGACCCTTGATTCTCACTGCTCTAGATTCAAAGTTCTCTAAGACTACATGTTGCAGAGAAGATACTTTCTGACCTATATTGGTAAAGGAAGTACCCTCATCCAGGAGTTCCCTGTAACAATGAAATCAAACCACTTTGTTTTCCTTTTCTAATTTCTAGTCAGAAAAAACAAAAGCCAAAAAAGACATGAACAGTTTTCTCTCTCTCTTTTTTTTATTGTACCATCCAGCTTAAGAAACATTTTATCCCTTCTTTGACCTTGCTTTTTTGTTCAATATAACTTTAAAAAATAACCCTTTTTTCCCTTATCCTTTTGTTTCCTTACCAGTCCCAGTTAATTCTGAGCTATAGCACTCCTGACTCTTTAAGAGATCAGGCTGGATTGCATTTGTGAAGCTGCACATCACTTTTAATGATCCCAGACTGCTCTCTGCGGCCAAAACCCATATTTTTTAACACAGATATTCTCTTCTTGGGGCTGTGAATCACCCCCAAGATCTCAGAAGAATCGGATTTTCAGATGACCCAAAGGGCGAAGTAAGATGCATGCTGGGTACAAGCAGGCTGAAACATATTACCAGTAAGTGGTATACAAGTTATCATCAGGGACATGAAAAGTATGTGGGCCAAGCAATATAAGGGAGAACAAAGGATAACAAATGGACTGCTCAATTGTTGCAAAAGTATCCTTGAAATATTAAAAAGAACCAGTTCATCCTCTAGGTAAATGTTGAGTAGATTCTCTTTGATGTATTTTTGTTAGGTTATGCGCTTAAAATGCCTAGGATACAAAGATAATGCCAGTGTTGGATGTAGTTAATTTCAAAGAGAGAATATGCTAATGAGAATGCTCAAAGCATCAAAACACATTCTTATCCTGCTGTATTCTGGTCATTATTTGAAATTCACTAAGTGTTGTAGATACCTGTGAAAATGGCGTTGAAGCCTCTACTTCACTTTTTACTGCCATACTTTGGGACTTGTTACCAAGACCTGGGAGGCCAGAGCACTGCTCCTTATGGTATGTCTCCTGAAAATACTGGAAGCCCTTCCACTTAGTTATTTTTATTTTATAGAGTAACTACTCTCCATAGTATTCAGCTTTATAGTTGTAGTTGGGAAAAAAAACTCTTAAAACACATTTTTTTCTCGGTCTTTATAAGAAACAGATCTTTCCTTGTGTATCATTCAAATGGAAGAAATAATGAAAATACTCACTGTACTAAGGCCTTCAAAGATGCAGTATGGAATGGTGGATGAGGTGCTGGACTTCAAGTCAGGTTGATCTGCGTTCAGATTCTGCCTATGACACTTGCTGGCTGTGTATGCATGAACAATTTACTTCAACAAATATTTCTCAAGGGCTTACTATATGCCAGGCAGTGTTCTAAGTAAAGAAAGGTAAAGTCTTTGACCTGAAGGAGTTTAGGTTAAAATGGGGTTATTGTTGTCTAGTCATGCTCAACCCTTTGTGACTCCATTTGGGGTTTTCTTTGCAAAAATACTAGAGTGGTTTGCCATTTCCTTTTCTAGCTTATTTTACAGATGAGGAAACTGAGGCAAACAGAATTAAGTGACTTGCCCAGGGTTATACAGCTAGTAGGTATCTGAGACTGGATTTGAACTCAGGAAGATGAATGTTCCTGACTCCAGGTCTGGTGCTCCCAGTGCAACATTTTCCACTGTTCTCCTCAAGACATTTTTAGCTTCTCCTTTAGCAGGGAAATCAGACTATATTTACTACACACATAATGTATAATCACATCAGGCAGGATGACCTATATAATACATTCCCTGAAGATCAGTGGAACACATTTCTACATAACTTTATTTTTTATGTATTAGGATGAATTGCTATCATTTGCAGTTTTCTCCTGGAAATCCACCCTGAAAACAGTTTCTTGAGTGGTGACTCCCTCTAGAAAAAGCTGTTTTTATCCCACAAGAACTCAAGCACCCTGTTTACTGTTAGC
This sequence comes from Sarcophilus harrisii, assembly GCF_902635505.1. Classification (NCBI taxonomy): domain Eukaryota; kingdom Metazoa; phylum Chordata; class Mammalia; order Dasyuromorphia; family Dasyuridae; genus Sarcophilus; species Sarcophilus harrisii. The sequence continues at coordinate 147,840,025 of NC_045430.1, read as the reverse complement.
TGTATGTTAGCCAACAAGATATCAGTCTCGCCTTTGTCTGGACTCCAAACAGAAAATGATTTTCCTATAGAACTATACCTTAATAATGTCATGATTGCAAAGTCATTAGGTATCACTTTGTCAGTGAACACTATTTGGAAAGAAATCTGATAGAGAAGAAAGACATTAAAATTGCACCCTAATAGAAACAGTGACATATTGAGAGCCTTCTTAGTTATGAGTTTGGAGTGAGGATAATATTTAAGGATAAAGAAATCTTTCATGCTCAGTTTGTACCGAGCCCTGTAAAGGCTAGCTTTACACATGGGCAGAGTAAGCAACCACTCATGTGGTTTGATTTCTATCACAACAGGAACCAATAAATCAGTCAGTAAGTCAGCAAGCATTTATTAAGGTTATCAGGGAGAACGCTATGGGAAAAGAGGCTATCTAGATCCATGATGTCAGACCTGTTCTTGAAAAAGTTTAAACTCACAGATATTACCTGGTTTTGTTCTACTCGGTAACCCTATATGCAATTATATGCAAGTAAAGGGGCTTCTTTCACCCTTGAGGCTTTTTCAGGGATGACTATTCTTCAATTTTCTCCTAAATGCTGACTTTGAGAGTGGGATATCAAATAAACAACATGATGACAAGCAAATAATCTGTCTCCGCTCCAGTAATTTTTTCTTAGCTTCCAGATTTGTATCCAATTTTATGTTCAAATTGGATACTCTTTATGAACCTGACATCAAATGTTCCCTAAATTAGGCAATAATTTTATTTTCCAACTAATACTGACAGTCTCTAGCTTGTTAGTCATCTGGTGTGGGGTATAATTCCACTAGATTAAACACTATTAACAATTATGTCACTCCATTTCCTAATAAAATATTCATACTTGCAAGTATCCAAATCCCATCACACATTTTTGCAAGTTTTTAGATGACTGAAACATATCAAAGTTTTCCTTCTCTGATTTATTTCTCCCCCCAAAAAAAACCCCATTATCACCAAATCTGCAATCCATGTTAACTCTGGTAATAGTTTGCTTAGAAATGTAGAAGACAGGATTGAAGGATTGAAGGAATTGTAGAGGTCTTCTAGGTCTTCTAAGGCAGCCCTCTCATTTTATATATGAAAAACTACAGCCAAGAGTGGTTACATGGTTTGTGTGGTAGGTAATAGGTGGCAGAGGTGAAATTTTAATCCAAGTCCTCTAATTCTAATGCAGGGCCCTTTTATGCTATGCCATCCTAGCTTTTGTTTGTATTTGGTTTGTTTAGATCTAAATGACCGTTGCCTATGATCATATGGAAATGCATATTTTTTTCAGCTCAGCTTGGCAGAGCACTGGTGAAGCTGTGTGTGCCAGTGACCCAGAACTGAACATTGGCATGATATCTAATGATGGAAATCTGGCATGGGTACTCATAGTGATTGCAAAGCCTGTCCTTCCATAAATTGTTTAAATAGTGAGCTCTATTGTGTCTCAAAAGAAAAAGTGATCATCAATTATCTCAGTGCTAGTAGTGCCTCAAATGAAATCTCTATTTTTCTTTAGCTAAAAATAATTATTCACCACTGTGGTTGTGTACTTTTAGTAAGATTTCCCAAAAGAGGCACTTTTTTATGCTCTTTTTTTTTTTTTAATAGCCTTTTATTTACAGGTTATATGCATGGGTAACTTTACAGCATTAACAATTGCCAAACCTCTTGTTCCAATTTTTCACCTCTTACCCCCCCCACCCCCTCCCCTAGATGGCAGGATGACCAGTAGATGTTAAATATATTAAAATATAAATTAGATACACAATAAGTATACATGACCAAAACGTTATTTTGCTGTACAAAAAGAATCAGACTCTGAAATATTGTACAATTAGCTTGTGAAGGAAATCAAAAATGCAGGTGGGCATAAATATAGGGATTGGGAATTCAATGTAATGGTTTTTAGTCATCTCCCAGAGTTCTTTTTCTGGGCATAGCTGGTTCAGTTCATTACTGCTCCATTGGAAATGATTTGGTTGATCTCATTGCTGAGGATGGCCAGGTCCATCAGAACTGGTCATCATATAGTATTGTTGTTGAAGTATATAATGATCTCCTGGTCCTGCTCATTTCACTCAGCATCAGTTCGTGTAAGTCTCTTCAGGCCTTTCTGAAATCATCCTGTTGGTCATTTCTTACAGAACAATAATATTCCATAATATTCATATACCACAATTTATTCAGCCATTCTCCAACTGATGGGCATCCACTCAGTTTCCAGTTTCTAGCCACTACAAAGAGGGCTGCCACAAACATTCGTGCACATACAGGTCCCTTTCCCTTCTTTATGATCTCTTTGGGATATAAGCCCAGTAGTAACACTGCTGGATCAAAGGGTATGCACAGTTTGATAACTTTTTGAGCATAGTTCCAAATTGCTAGGAGGCACTTTTGCAATTGGTTATGACCACTATTTATCCTAACAACTTAATAAAATTTGGTTCACATAATAGTTCATGTCTTCCTTTCCTATTACATCCCTGTTGTTGTCCTCCTGGTCTCTGATATCCAATAATATGACCCTTCATTCATGCCATAGTTCCTCTAGTTTCTCAGTTGGAAGACTATCCATATCCACCAAAAATACAGGCACATATTATCATCATTATCATCATCATCATCATCTTTGAAAGAGATTTTTTTTTTTCCTGAAGCAATTGGGATTAAGTGATTTGCCCAGGGACACACAGCCAGAAAATGACGTGTCTGAGGTCACATTTGAACTCAGGTCCTACTGACTTCAGGTCTAGTACTCTATCCACTACAACAACTAGCTGCCCCCAAGAGATTTTTTTAAAACCATGTTGAGCCTCCATAGTTGGAATCTGATGATGTAGGAGTAGTTTTTTTTTTTTTTAATGGTATTTTACTTTTCCAAATACATGCAAAGACAGTTTTCAACCTTCACCTTTGTGAAACCTTGCATCCCAAATTTTTCTCTCTTTTCTCCCTCTCCAAGATAGGAAGCAATCTGATATAGGTTAAATGTGTGCAATTCTTCTAAACATATTTCCATATTCATCATGCTGAAAAAAAAAAAAAAACATTGAAAAGGTAAAAACATGAGAAAGAAAAAAAAAAGCAAACAAACAACAACAAAAACAAAAGATGAAAATATTATGCTTTGATCCACATTTAGTCTTAGTTCTCTCTCCAGATGTGGATAGCACTTTCCTTCACAAGTCTTTTGGAATTGCTTTCAATCATCTCATTGTTGAGAATTAATTTGAATTGGTTGATTTTTTTATTTTTTTTAAAAACATGTTACTAAATCAATAAACTGAAAAAAGAAAAGGAAAAACAGCACTATTAAATATTTAATGTAGTCTAAGTATTGTGCTAAATTCTGATAAAAATACAAACAAGAAAGATAATAACTCAAGAAAGATAATCCTAATAGAGAAACAATACAAAGAGAGTTGAAAAATGAGAGGAAGGAGTGAGAAAGTATATTCTGGGGTTGTTGTTTTGATTATCTTGCCATTCTCTTCTCCATATCTGTAACAAATGAGGAAATTGAGGCAAATAGGGTTAAGTGACTTGCCCAGGGCCACACAGCCACTAAATGTCTGAGGCTAGATTTAAACAAAAATCCTTCTGACTATAAGGTCAGTGCTCTATCCAATGTGCCACCAGGTTGTCAAAGTTCAGTAAGACAAAAATACAATCGTGAGGAGAATAAAGGATGGCAGCTAAATCATAGTACCAAAGTCTGGTGAGTCCAAAGCATAGCTGGGAGAAATAGATAAAAATCTAGACACATAAAAGTAATTTCAGGGACTATCATAGTTGAGTTCCATAAATTTTGTTACATGATATTGCTATCATTTTTAATATATTTCTATTTTTTTAATAATTGTATTTTAACAAAAATTATTTAGATAATTGTTTTTGGTCTACTTTACATTTTGATCAGTTTTTCTATGTTAGATCATTTGCATGCATGTATGTGTGTTATATTCTGCAAAGAAAATGTTTATAATTTTGCCCTTTTCCGTAAATTCTTTATATCCGAGAGTGATCAATTTTGTGAAAGTGTGATGGATATTTGATAGCCAAATTCTCTAATATGTTTATTTGGCCTATGCCTATCAAATCTATTTTTTCATCATTCTGTTTAGTCAGGCAGTCAATAAGCATTTATTAAGTGTTGTCTATGTAGCAAACACCATACTAAGCAGCTATAAGCAAAAGCTAAAACAGGATCCCTGATCTCAAGGAACTTACATTCTGAAAGGGAAGACAATATGCAAAGAACTATAGAGATAATAACAGCAATCATTTAAGTTGATATGAAACTTTAAGGAGTTTAATTTTATCTCTATGATTTGTCAATTTTCATTACTACAGTATTAAATTTATTATTTATTTCCATCAAAATATATTGTATTTGTTAACTTTTCCTTTTAATATTTAATTGCTAGGGTCATTCAAAACATATATATTTGATATAGACATTGTTTCATTCTTAATGATAACTTTTTAGTATAATTTCCTCTTTGTCTTTTATAGCATTTTTTTTTTTTACTTTTAATTTAGTTTTGTCCAAAACAATGTCAACTGATTTTCTGAGACTAATATGTTATATTGACTCCAGGTACAGTATATTTTATTCTAGTCCCTGTTTCTAAATGTGTATATTTCTGTTTTAGATAGTCAATGAATGCTTGGGCCATATTTTATAGTCTGATCAATTAACAAGCAATTTTTAAGCATCTTTTATGTGCAAGGCAACAAATCCCAAATTCATTTAGTCTCTCCCTGCCTTTAAAGAAGTTCCATGCTTTATTGTAGGTAGAATAATTTCACTGATAAGAAAGTAGAGGTCATATACAAAATATGGATGTAGTGATTTTGAGACTGGGTGCTAATAACTAAGGAATCTGGAAAGTTCTTTTGAAAGGGATGGCACAGGTAGAAGTCTTGAAAAGATTCTGAGACCTGAAGAGGGAGAACATTTCAAGCATAGAAGACAGCCTTATATAAAGTTGCAGATGGAATGCCAATGCTCTAGCACAGCAAAAGGGCAGCTAGTTCATGTAGTAGATAGAACACCAGCCCTGAAGTCAGGAGGGCCTGAGTTCAAATGTGACCTCATACACTCAACACTTCACACTTCCTGGTTGTGTAACCCTGGGCAAGTCATTTAACCCCAACTGCCTCAGGGGGAAAAAAGAGGACTACAAATAGGACCATTTAACTGGAACATAAAATGTTTATATTCCATTACATAATTTTTACATAATTACATAATTACACTACATTACAATTACATTACACAGGAGAGTAATATACAATCAACTAAAAAAGGGAGGCTAAAGCCCAATTTTACAGAATTTTAATTTATCAGGACACTCTAACCTTCTCATCCTGAGCAGCTAGGTGCCACAGAAGATAGGGTGTTGGCCATCTGTATGAACAACTTGCTATCTTTTTGTCCCCATACATATATCTAGGACTTTCCTACCTCCATATCTTTTGTTGTGCTTTTTCTTATTCCTGTTCCTTCTTCTGACCTAGTGTAAACTTCTATATCACTTTTGTTCTAATTTTATTTGTAGCACTTGATAACCAAGGGCTAATGCCCACTTAAAACCATTGTTCAAGAGCCTCCACCAGTGTGTTTTGCTTTTGTAAAAACAAATCTTCTTTGTATATAGTTTTCATATCAGATTCGTTTCAGAATTAATCTTTCCTCCTCGAACTTTCTATTAAGCCATACACATAACAAAGAAAAAAAAAAGAGAGAAATCACTAAAATTAGTTTCCATGTGTTTACTTTTATTAAATAAATCAAACAGGACACAGTTTAAATTAAAAGGCATTTAATCAAATAGCGTATCAAATTAAGTGATAGTAATAGATTTCTCCAAACCAGGGAAGTATACACTTCCCTTACTGTAAGTGAAGGGAGAGCACACACACACACACACACACACCCTTACCATCAGGGAACACACTTAAAAGAATAGGCATTCAAGGAATACACATTTGTTGCTAGGGAACATGTGTGAAAGAACATGCATGAAGGGAATATCTTTTTGCATTTAGGAAACAAACATGAAGAGCACACAGGAAAAACATATGCCTTAGATATAGGCTTAGAGGACATGTACATAGAGACAGGAATGTCTCAGACATGCTGATAGTTACTTATATCACTGATACTATAGCACTGTCTCTAGTCATAGCAACATTTGGTTCTCTGCTGGACAGTATGTATCTCTTCTCCATTGGGTATCATATAGTCATTTTTGTCTGTCTCCATGATTCTAATTTTATTTGTAGCACCTGATAACCATCTCACATATAGGTATTCAGAAAATTATCCCAAATTAGAAATTAAGTTATCTTCATTACCATTACTTAAAGATGGTTGTCTTTGACCCATTTGTGATGCTCTGCTACCATCTGCTGGAGTAAGGCAGCTAGTAAGCCACTCTTCTGAAAGGGAGAGTTAAAACTTTTTTTTTCTTTTTTTTTTTTTTTCTTTTTTCCCAACCAGCACATCCAACCTGGTATCTGAACTAGTCAACAGATGTCCTCAGAGCAACCATATCTTTTCCTTGGACTACCTCTTGGATGCTTTTATAAAGGGTCTTTAACTCCAGCTGATTATCAGACAGTGTTCAATAAATTCCTTTCACTTCTTGGTAAATCTTTAATTGTTCCTCTCTAGATCCTTTAGGTACTCTACCCAAGGAAACCAACCAGGAGGTGTGGACTGCTAACAAGAGGATTCCTAAGCTTTTGTTCCTTCTTCTTCTTCTTCTTCTTTTTTTTAAGAACCAAATGTCTTGATTTGTGAGTTGGATGTAAGTGAGCCAGAATTACACTGAGTTGTCAGGCTCATTTTTTTTCCCCTGAGTCCTTCCAGTCCATTGGCAGGGCAAAAGTCAAGATGACTAGATGCTCAGGGATAACTTGCAAATACACCTGGAGCAGGGGAGGTGTGATATCTTCTAAGTTTTTGCTATATAGCAAATGCTTTCAAGAAAAAATTTAGAAGATGTGTATGTATTTTCTCTAGACTTTTTCCCTCTGGCCTCTTCCTCTACTTGGTACCTTTTTTCCCTCTTCCTATTTCAATTTCTTTTTATATGTTGTCTTCCTCAATTAGAACATAAGCTGCTTTGAGGGGAGGGACTGTCTACTGTATTTATATTCTATTGGGAGTTGTTTTAATGGAAAATACAGGGGATCCATCAGTCAGAGGATTTGAATTTGAATCCTGATTCTTCTGTTTACCACCTATGTGACCATGGGCAAGTCACTTCATCTCATTGATCCTCAGTTTTCTCATTTTAAGCAGGTTTTTCCCCCCTGAGGCAATTGGGGTTAAATGACTTGCCCAGGGTCACACAGCTAGGAAATGCTAAGTGTCTGAGGTCAGATTTAAACTCAGGTCCTCCTGACTTCAGGGCTGGTGCTCTATCCACTGCACCACCTAGTTGCCCTCGGTTTTCTCATTTAAAAAAACAATCTTTATTTGTAAAGTGAGAAGATTGGACTAAGTTGTATCTAATGTTCCTTACAAATCTAAATTACATGATTTTCTTTCCTTTCCTTTTTGTATTCCCCTCTATGCACTAGATATCCAGGGGATCCCAACTATTCTCTCTTTTCAGCTTCATTTTGTGTTTTGTCTTCCTTTAGTAGATTGTAAACTGAGGGCAGGGATTTTTTTTTTTTTTGGTAGATTAGCACAGTGCCTGGCACATAGTAGGTGATTAATAAATTCTGATTGACCTTTCACTGTTCAAGCTCAATTCAAATTTCATCTCCTCTGTGAAGTCTTTCCTGATAACATCAATCCCTAAAGATCAATCTTTCTCTGCCTTCTACCCTATTCTCACAAAACATTTTGGTTTACAACCCAATTCATTTATTGTGTGATATTATTTTGTAGTCCTTTGTGTTGATCTTATCTCTCCACTAGAACTGAGCCTCTATAAATTTTGTGCAACTTCTGTGCTTCTTAATAGTCTCACATATTGCTCTGCTTATAAATAGTGAATGAGTAAATGAATAAATGTTAAGAGGAAAATAAAGGCAATGCATTGTCTTTTAACACTGCCACTGGTTCAGAGCCTTGGATTCTGTCCCATTCTGAGAACAGCTTCATCTTGAGTCATGGCTCCCTTAGGTTCCTTGTTACTTAGTTCTGCCCATGGAACTGTGAGCTTGAGGTAAAATTGAGTGCTTAGTATATCCTATGATCTTTAGATAAAAGTCTTTTTTTAAAAAAACTCCACATGTCACTTAATAAAGTCCACTTGCCAAAATAAATGCTCCAAGTACAATTTGTAAAGCTGTCTGCTTGACTTTTAGAAATTGATTTTGCCTGCTTGCTATCTAATTCATCATATTCAGTCTCACAGTGAGCTGCCCATCATTAGTGAGAATTAGTTCAAGTCCAGACAAAAATGCATTTCAGAAGGAGACACGCACACACACACACACACACACACACACACACACAAACACACAGTAAGAATATGTGTGTATGTGTAAAACTGGGCAGGGAGGCAAGGGAGGGAAAAAGGAGGGGAAAGGGAAAGGAGAAGAATGAGTCACCTTGCTTGTAATAAACTTGTTTTAAAACTCAGACATAAAATGAATTTTAGTTGCCAAGAGTCCTTGAAAAGTTTTAAAATGAGATATATCTTCCTCTTCTGCCTTGGGCCACTGAATGAAAGAACTGTACCAATCCCTTTAATTTCCTCCTAAATCCTGAAATCCAAAAGTTACATTCCCTTAGATCCCTAAGGCAAGGGATAGCCTGGTATTCATTTTAAAACAATCTTCTAAGGTTTTTAAATGTTAAAAGCAAAAAACCCAAAGCAACAAAAACCAAATTCTTAAAGTTTAAACATTGCTCATAGACAACCAGACAAATGACTGCAACAATGGACAGACCCCTCTGGCTTCCCCATTTACTGAACCTCCACTTTCTGTCCTAACTCCCTTTGGCAGATCTGCATCTTCTAGCAAACATTTCCCTACCCTGCCCTCCATCTCAAGAACTTGCTGTGATTATTCTCTATCCTCAAACCAGGTGTAATATTCCTAATCAGTATGTTATTTTGTAGATTTAAGACACTAAATGAAAATAAAATATAATTACTAACCTTTCTATTAGTATTACCACATTCTAGATATGACTTCATAATGTCATTGTGCTTTGTTCATGACAAATGAATTTACATCTCTTTCTTGGTCTTCTAATTTGTTAACATTTTATATTATTGTTCATTCCTGGTGAAAAGGTATTGGGACTGTAGGTCTTGTGGAGATTGGTACCAAGTGGGATCTCATTTATGAAGACAATCAGTATGGTCTTGGCTTCAAAGATATTCACAACCTAGGCTTTCAGATAATTTCCAGAATTCTCAGATTTATATCACAATAATACTGGCTTCTCACAAGCTAGAATTATCAAATATTAAAATGAAATAGACTCTTAGAGCATGAGGAAGAAGAAAGAGGAGGAAGAATATGAGGAGGAAGATTTGCAAAGTGCTTTGGAAATATCTCATTTAATGCTCATTAATCATTATCCACATTTCACATTTGAGGATACCAGTGCAAATAGGGCTAAGTGATTTGCACAGGGTCACATAGCTAATGAGTGTCTGAGGTTGAGGTCCAATTCAGATCCAGTGTTCTATCCACACAGCATATCCCTTCTTACTCACTCACTTTCATGTACTCTTTGATCCTGGTATACCGTTCTACTTTCAGTCCCTCAAATTCTGGCTCAGGGCCTTTCTTTGTATTGGCTATCTCCCATGTCTGAAATGCTTGTTAGTTCTCTTGCCTTCTTTCAATACTCAGCTCAACTCTCATCTTCAGGCATCAAAATCTGACCAATTATCAGCACTTTCCTTTCTCAAAGTAGCTCCCATCTACTGCATATATGTTGTACTTTTTGGGGGGCTTAGCATGACAAAGATCAGATTGTAAGAATATCTTGATGGACCAACCTGCATCTTTTATGCTTTTTTTGTCCTGTGCCCCCACTGAGAAATGTCAAGTATACTACTGGATTCCTTGTTACAGAATAAGTATTTTTGTTTTGATTTGTCAATGCTTTTATTATTCTTGTGATTTCATTCACATAAGCAACTCAACTTTGTCAAAAAAATTCCCTCTACGAGACTCAGGTCATCATCTGCTCTGAAATTTATAATATTAGATAGATACCTGGGGAACAGAAAGGATGAATTACATGGAGTCAGTAATTGTCAGAGACATAAATGGAAGCAAGTTCCTCTTGATTCCCTGTCCATTAAGCCATACTGCATCTCAGAATAAAAGTGAACTAAATAAATTAATTAACCCTGCTAACCCACTTTAAACCAGCCTATGAATAGACTCCTGTTTTTAGGTAATTAGGTACCTTCTCCCTGTGAATTTTGCAGATGTAAAACACTAAATGAAAATAAAACATAATTACTAATCTTTCTATTAGTATTACTGCATTCTAGATATGACTTCATAACGTCAATTGTGTTTTGTTCATGACAAATGAAGTTTCATTCTTACAAACAAAACTCTCTCCAAAGAAATGATTTGTGACTTAAGAACAACAGAGACCAGAAAAATAAATATGAACCCTCAAATTTTTAGTTTTATTCTCTTTTTTTTTTTTTTTTTTTTTATTAATAGCCTTTAATTTACAGGATATATACATGGGTAACTTTACAGCATTAACAATTGCCAAACCTCTTGTTCCAATTTTCACCTCTACCCCCCCACCCTCCCTAAATGGCAGGATGACCAGTAGATGTTAAATATATTAAAATATAACTTAGATACACAATAAGTATACATGATCAAAACATTATTTTGCTGTACAAAAAGAATCAGACTCTGAATTATTGTACAATTAGCTTTGAAGGAAATCAAAGATGCAGGTGTGCATAAATATAGGGACTGGGAATTCAATGTAATGGTTTTTAGTCATCTCCCAGAGTTCTTTTTCTGGGTATAGCTAGTTCAGTTCATTACTGCTCCATTAGAAATGATTTGGTTGATCTCGTTGCTGAGGATGGCCTGATCCATCAGGACTGGTCATCATCTAGTATTATTGTTAGTATATAATGATCTCCTGGTCCTGCTCATTTCACTTAGCATCAGTTCGTGTAGTCTCTCAGGCCTTTCTGAAATCATCCTGTTGGTCATTTCTTACAGAACAGTAATATTCCATAATTTTCATATACCACAATTTATTCAGCCATTCTCCAACTGATGGACATCCATTCAGTTTCAGTTTCTAGCCACTACAAAAAGGGCTGCCACAAACATTCGTGCACATACAGGTCCCTTTCCTTCTTTATCAATCTCTTTGGGATATAATCCCAGTAGTAACACTGCTGGATCCAAGGGTATGCACAGTTTGATAACTTTTGAGCATAGTTCACAACTACTCTCAAAATGGTTGGATTCGTTCAAACTCCACCAACAATGAATCAGTGTCCCAGATTTTCCCATCCCTCAACAATCATCATTTTTTTCCTTCAGCTATAGCCAATCTGACAGGTGTTGCAGTGGTATCTTAGAGTTGTCTTAATTTGCATTTCTCTGATTAATAATGACTTGAGCATCTTTCATATGACTAGAAATAGTTTCAATTTCTTCATCTGAGAATTGTCTGTTCATATCCTTTGACCATTTTTCAATTGGAGATAATGCTGATTTTTATAAATTAGAGTTAATTCTCTATATATTTTGGAAATGAGGCCTTATCAATGAACAACTTTGACTGTAAAAATATTTTCCCTAGTTTATTGCTTCCCTTCTAATCTTGTCTGCATTAGTTTTGTTTGTACAAAAACTTTTCAGTTTGGTATAATCGGAAATTTTCTATTTTGTGATCAGTAATGATCTCTAGTTCTACTTTGGTCATAAAAACCTTCCCTTCCACAGGTCTGAGAGGTAAACTATCCTATGTTCCTCTAATTTATTAATAATTTCATTCTTTATGCCTAGGTCATGAACCCATTTTGACCTTATCTTGGTGTGCGGCGTTAAGTATGGATCAATGCCTAGTTTCTGCCTATATTAGTTTCCAATTTTCCACAATTTTTATCAAACAGTAAGTTCTTATCCAAAAGCTGGGATCTTTGGGCTTATCAAAGAGACTAGGTTGCTATATTTGTTGACTGTTTTATCCATTGAACCTAATCTATTCCACTGATCAACTAATCTATTCCTTAGCCAATACCAAATAGTTTTGGTAACTGCTGCTCTATAGTATAGTTTTAGATCTGGTACAGCTAAGCCACCATCATTTGATTTTTTTTATTAATTCCTTGAAATTCTTGACCTTTTGTTTTCCATATGAACTTTGTTGTTATTTTTCTAGGTCATTAAAATAGTTTTTAGGAGTCTGATTGGTATAGCTAAATAAATAGATTAGTTTAGGTAATATTGTCATCTTTATTATATTTGCTCGCCCTATCCAAGAGCATTTAATATTTTTCAATTAGTTAGATCAGACTTAATTTTGTGAAAAGTGGTCTGTAATTTTGCTCATAAAGTTTCTGATTTTCCCTTGGCAGATAGATTCCTAAATATTTTATATTATCAGTAGTTACTTTAAATGGAATTTCTCTTTGTAACTCTGACTGTTGGATTTATTGTGATATATAAGAATGCTGATGACTTATGTGGGTTTATTTTAAACCACACTTTGCTAAAGTTGTGGATTATTTCTAATAACTTTTTGCATGGAATCTCTGGGTTCTCTAAGTATACCATCATGTCATCGGCAAAGAGTGATAATTTGCTTCCTCATTGTCTATTCTTATTCCTTTAATCTCTTTCTCAGCTCTTATTGCTATAGCTAGCGTTTCTAATACAATATTAAATAGTAACGGTGATAGTGGGCACCTTTTTCACTCAGATCTTATTAGAATGGTTGCAGTTTGTCTCCATTACATATGATGCTTACTGATGGTTTTAAATAGATGCTGCTGATTATTTTAAGGAAAAGTCCATTTATTCCTATACTCTCAAGTGTTTTTAATAGGAATGGATGTTGGATTTTATCAAATGCTTTTTCTGCATCTATTGAGATGATCATATGGTTTTTGTTAATTTGGTTATTGACATGGCCAATTATATTGATAGTTTTCCTAATATTGAACCAGCCCTGCATTCCTGGTATAAATCCTACTTGATCATAGTGTATTATCTTGGAGATGATTTTCTGTAGTCTTTTGCTAATATCTTATTTAAGATTTTAGCATCAATATTCATTAGGGAGATTGGTCTATAATTTTCTTTCTCTGTTTTCAGCCTACCTGGTTTAGAGTATCAGTACCATGTCTGTGTCATAGAAGGAATTTGGTAGGACTCCTTCATTCCCTATTTTATCAAATAATTTATATAGCATTGGGGCCAATTGTTCTTTAAATGTTTGGTAAAATTCACATGTAAATCCATCTGGTCCTGGGGATTTTTTTCTTAGGGAGTTGTTTAATTGCCTGTTCTATTTCTTTTCTGAAATGGGACTATTCAAGCAATTTACTTCTTCCTCTGTTAGTCTGGGAAGTCTGTATTTTTGGAGGTAGTCATCCATTTCACTTAGGTTATCAAATTTATTGGCATAAAGTTGAGCAAAATAACTCCTTATTATTTCTCTAATTTCCTCTTCATTGGTGGAAAGTTCTCCTTTTCATTTTAAGACTACTAATTTCATTTTCCTCCCTCCTTTTCTAATCAGATTTACTAAAGGCTTATCTATTTTATTGGCTTTTTCATAGAACCAACTCTTAGTTTTATTAATTAGTTCAATAGTTTTTTTACTTTCAATATTTTAATTTCTCCTTTTAATTTTAAATTTCCAATTTAGTATTTGATTGGGGGTTTTTAATTTGGTCTTTTTAGTTTTTTTTGTTCAAAGCAATTCATTAATCTTTTCTTTCTCTGTTTTATTCAAGTAAGCCTCTAAGGATATAAAATTCCCTCTTATTACCCTTTGGCTGCATCCCAAATTTTGGTATGATGTCTCATCATTGTCATTATCTTGAGTGAAATTATTAATTTCTATAATTTGCTGCTTCACTAATCATTCTTTAAGATGAGATTGTTTAGTTTCAATTACTTTTGGTCTATTTCCCTAACTTTTGTTGAATGTAGTTTTATTGCATCATGATCTGAAAAGAAAGCATTTACTATTTCTGCTTTCTTGCATTTTAATTTTAAGGGTCTTTATGTCCTAATATTGGTCAATTTTTGAATAGGTTCCATGAACTTGAGGAAGAAAGTATGATTCTCTTCTATCTCCATTCAATTTTCTCAAAGATCCAACATACCTAATTTTTCTAATATTATATTTACTTCTTTAATTTCTTTCTTATTTGTTTTGTGGTTTGATTTGTCTAATTCTGAGAGTGCAAGGTTGAGATCTCCTACTATTACAGTTTTGTTGTCTATTTCTTCTTGCAACTCTCTTAACTTCTCCTTTAGGAAGCTGAGTGCCTTACCACTTGGTGCATATATGTTTAATATTGATATTGCTTCGTTGTTTATGCTACCTTTAGCAGGATGTAGTTTCCTTCCTTATCTCTTTTAATTAGATCAATTTTTACTTTTGCTTGATCTGAGATAAGGATGAGCTACCTATTTTGACTTCACCTGCAAGCATAATAGATTTTGCTCAGCCTTTTACCTTTACTATAGTATCCCCTGCTTTAAATGTGTTTCTTGTAAACAACATATTGTAGGGTTCTGACTTTTGATCCAGTCTGCTATCTGCCTCCTCTTTATGGGGAGTTCATCCCATTCACATTTCGGTTAGAATTACTAAATCTGTATTTCCTGCCATCCTAATAACCTTCCAGATTTGCTTTACTTATTCTTGCCTCCCCCAACCCTCTTTCCCCCTTTAAACTTATGTATCCCTCTTGTATCACGATACTTATCCTCTTTATAATCCCTCCCTCCCCCTTTGGTCTTTCCCCTTCCTTCCCTTATTACTCTTTTTCTTTTCCCTTTCCTCTCCCCGTTTTAATGAGGGCGAGAGAGAATTTTCTCTAAAACAAATGTCAATTATTTTTCCTTTGAGCCAACTCTGATGAGTAAGATTCACACAATGTTCCTCCCCTCTCTAAATTCCCTCAGATATGATAAGTTTCCTTAGCCTCTTTGTGGGATGTGGTTTCCCTCTTTTTATCCCTCCTTCCACCTTATTCTGCCATCATCCCTTTTCCATATCTACTTCCCTTTTTATGTTATATCAGTACTATCAAATTTTACATGTATTTTTTGTATATCCACAACGAAATACAATTCTCAAGAGTTATTTTTACCTTTTTCTGCATCTCTTGGGTTCTATTCTTGGAGATCAAATTTTTGTTTTAGTTCTGGTTTTTCTTCAGAAACAAATGGAATTCATTTGTTTCATTAAACGATCCATCTTCTTCCCTGGAAGAAAATGCTCAGCTTAGCTGGGTAGTTTATTCTTGGCTGCATCCAAGTTCTTGTGCCTTTCAGATATCATATTTCAGGCCCTTCTTTCCTTTAATGTAGAGGCAGCCAGATCTTGGGTGATCCTTTGTGGCACCTCGGTATTTAAATGGTTTTTTTTGGCTGCTTGTAAAATTTTTTCCTAAATCTGATAGTTCTGAAATTTTCCACAATATTCCTTGGGGTTTTTATTTTAGGGTTTCTTTCAGAAGGTGTTCGATGAATTCTTTCAATGCCTATTTTACCTTCTGATTCTATTACATCTGGGCAGTTCTCTTTGATGATTTCTTTGAAAATAGTATCTAGGCTCTTTTTTCATCATAGTTTTCGGAAAGTCCAATAATCCTCAGATTATCTCTCCTAGATCTATTTTCCAAGTCTGTCATTTTAAAAGTAGATAATTCATGGTTTTCAGTTTGTCATTTTTTGGTTTGCTTGACTGATTCTTGCTGTCTCAATGCATCATTAGTTTCAATTTGTTCAGTTCTAATTTTTAAAAATTATTTTCTTCATTAGCTTTTTTACTTCTTTCTGTATATGTCAATTGAGGTTTTTGAATGTATTGTTTTGGTCTGTGGAATTTTTTCCATTTCACTAATTTTTTTTTTAGTGATATTATTTTTTTCAATTCAGATCCTACTTTCTTGCGTGTTCTTTGTCTTTTCCAATTCACGGATCCTACTTTCTTTGAATTCTTTGTCTTTTCAATTCACAAATCCTACTTTCTAGTGAATTCTTTATTTTTTCAATTCACAATTCTTACTTTCCTGAGATTTTTTATTTTTCCAATTCACTAATTTTGTTTCCCTGCACTTCCTGGGAATTTTTAACTTTTCCAATTCGTATTTCAGGGAAGTTGTTGCTCTCTTGTAGGCTTCTCTTTCCTTTCCCATTTATCTTCTAACTCTCTTTTGAGACTTTTTAATGGTCTCTTCTATGGAAGCATTATGTAAGGAGGACAGTCTGATGCATTTTTGCTGTTTGAGGGTCTCTTCAGGTTTGCTGACCTGCTCTTTTTCTGTATAGAAGCTGTCGATTGTTCTTTTCATCTTTTTATTCATGTTTTAAAAGCCTTTAGGGTAGGTCTCCTAGGCAAGGGGTTACCAGCTTCCTCTGCAGAGCAGGGAAAGATGTAAACCGATTTCCGCTCAGGTATGGGAGTGCTCTGGGTGAGAGTTTTCCCTTCCCCAACAGGAAGTGGATTCAGCACTGGCCGAGCTATCAAATGGCTTAGTAGGGCTGAGTGGATTATCAATTGCCCTCGGCTAGAACTAAGTGGTGAAAGTGTCACCGCCCAGGCGGAGCCTCTTGTGGGACTGTGAGTATTAGCAGCTGAGCGCGACTGCAGAAGCATAGACAGCCACAAACTCTGCCCAGATGTCTCTGCCTGATGCAAATCGGCCCTGGAAAAGCTCTATGGCCCCAAACCGAGCTCCCCACTCGCAGATTGGAGGCTAACCGGGCTCGTCCTCCTGCCGTGCAGGATCACAACTACCCCAAGGAAAAGCCCCGTACTGCGGGTTGGGGCTGCGAGCTTGTGCTGAGATCTGTGCCTTCACCCTGGGTTTGAGACTCTTCTGGAACCTAATTTCTCTCCCAGTCTGCTGATCTCCCCTGGCCCGGAACCAACCTTTTTGGCGAGACTGCAGATTTTTCTTCGCGGTGAGTTGTTCTACTTCTTATCTTTACGAATTGTAGCAGTCAAGACTATTTTTGAGGCTCGATATAATATTGATAAAGAGGGTAAGAGAAGAGCTTAGAAAGACGCGTGTGTCTTCTCCGCCATCTTGGCTCCGCCCCCTTTTAGTTTTATTCTCAATGCACTAACCTATTTCCACTATCCCATAATAGGCCAAGAGGATGAGGTGCTATGGGAAAAAATCATTTTTCTAAAATTCTAAATTTTTTTGTCAGAAGATTTGGCTATATGTTGAAATTAGACACACACACACACACACACACACACACTTATTTAGGCCTATGGTGAAAGATGTTATCTAAGGATAAATATTTGGAAAGTAGCAGAAGACATAACCACTCATTGACTACGGAGAGATAGAGTATATAATAAACAAGAGGACACACTGGAACATATTACTACTCCCTGTGGGAAAGATATCACAACTCATATCCTGAATTACTAGATATTTCCTCAGGAAGAGAAATAATATTTTTGACTATAGTTATCTATTGTCTCTCCAATGAATGTTCTTGTTTATCCAAGTTCTACAGCATATAAACTGTCTTTTTAAAAAAAAAAAAAAAGTTACAACAAGAACTCATTAAGAATGTCTCACAGTTTTTTAAAATTATGTTTTAAAACTTTCAATGATTTCTGTGAAAAGGAACAAATGGAAAAATAAGGGGAAAAGTTATGATTTCACTAGAAAATACTATTTCTGATGATGGTTTTATATTTCTCTTTCTTGATCTTTTTGTTACTTTTTATGAGCAATTTTCAGTCTGACATTTTGTCTTGGGGTCAGTATATGCACTGAAAGGAATTTCTAAGAACCTGTTAAACGAAGATTCAAGATTTTTTAAATTAAAATTCTTTTAAAAATACTTAATTCTATCTTCATAAATATTTTTCCCTTATTGTATAATGTTAAGGACCATGTCTAAGTGAAGGGGCAGGTCAATTCTCCGAGAGCCTCACAGCTGTGTATCATAACACTTGAAGGATTTGCAAAGCAGCCTTTGCTGATGCAGGTGTTCCTTGTGGATTGAGAATGGAATAAATTGGAGACAAGAGGAAAGAGGAGAGAGGTTAGAGAACAGCAGCTGTCTCTCAGTCTCCTTGTCATCATCCTCTCAAATGAAGAGATCCATTCTACATGTCTGAGTTAGCCAGCAGCCACTTAACAGAGAGGACAAAATAAAGACAGATTCCCTATGGAAGAGAAGGTCCTCAGGATTTTCCTGATTTCGGATAATACAATACTGACTGTATCAAGCCCTAAAACATTGCAGAATTCTTGGAAGAAAACAGTAATCACTTAGAAAAAAATTGCCCTGAAAATTCACACTGGAAAGAACTTGTAAATAAAAAGTGAAGAGATTGCTCAGCTTATGATATGTATTTGAATAAACAACCTGAGCAACTAGTCCATCAACATTCATATTTAATTTTTAAAATGAGTTGAGTCCAGAATTTAACAAGGAAAGAAAGAACTGGATTGCTTTAAGGAAATGTAAAATTCCTTTAATGAGTTTTTCCCAAAGAAAAAGGGCCTTTTTTTTTTTTTAATTACCAACATTCTGTCAGTAATGTTGAATGATTTCAGAACATGGGATACAAACATCTCTCAAAAAATTGAAAGTGAATATCACACTTACAGTAGTGGAGAGACACATGATGGGTATGAACAGGCTATAGCATATAACCCAGTGAATTACTTCAAAGAACAAAAGTAAAAATATCACTAAGTAATGTATATTAGAGAAAGAAAGAAGGATCAGTCATATGGTAACAGTAAGAGATAACAGGTGGACAGTCAGAGTGCTCTACTAGTATGCTTACAATGTTAGGAGAAAGTGAGGAATACCCACATCATCTTGGAGTTTTAGTTGACCTCAACATGAGTCAACAATATTATAAACATCAATATAAACTCATAATTTAGAATGGATGAAAAGAGTCACGACATATAGAATGAAAGAAATTGTAGTCCTACCAAACTCTGCTTTGATCAAACCATCATTGGAATTGACAAATTGGGATACATTCACTTAATAAACTTAATAATGGATAAAATATCAGCTTCCAATCTCTCTCTCTCCTATTATTATTAAGAAAATAAAAATTAGGTAAAAACAGATTTATGCAAATAGTTAAATATCATTAGTCAATTAATTGTAGTAATTCGGTGATAAGTTTATGGAGATGGACTAGAATAAGGCAAAATGCACAGGCATGGATTGGTTGAGATCTGCATTTTTGGAAAGAACATAAAAATTGATGGGATCATAGATCCATTTGAATATTTTAACACTGAATTATTATGAATATAATCTCTCGATTCTTTATTCACTTTGGAGAACTTCACACAAATCTTCACTTTTTTTTGTTTCTTATATTCACCATTTCTTTTAGCACAAAATATTCCACTATAATCACATCCCACAATTTATTCAGACATTCATTCTTCAATTGATGGGCACCCAGATTTTTGTTACTTTAAAATATGTTGCATTGATTATTTTGCTATATGAGACTTTCTGTCTGATTTTCTTGGGTTATGTGCTCAGTAGTGAAATTTCTGGGTTATCATATTTTCCCCCTAGATATTAGCTCTCTGAGAATCAGCGTTATAGTGGGTAGGTACTGAACTTGGAATTAGAAAGGACAAAGTTCAAATCCTGCCCCCAGATGCTGTTTCTTTGTTCCTTAGTTTCATCATCTGTAATAATGAGAAGATTGGCTTCCATGCTCTCTGATAGCACTTCTAGATCTAAATCTACACTCTTATTAATGAGACACAAAACAAGTGAATACTGATAGGAAGAAATATAGGGGACATTAGCAAAAAGGACTCACTCTAATAAAAGTTAACATAGTATATATTCTATTACTCCTAATTTTCCATTCCTATAATCTTATTTCAGTGGTACCATTCTCAAAACCACTCCCAACTTAATGTCTTTATGTTCTTCTACTTCCCCTTTATCAAAACCTTTTTTTTCCAGAAGATATATAAAAGATTAATAATCAAAAAGTGGATATTGAATGTTCAGATTTAAGTTAATTTTTTTGGAGGACAAAAGATATATAAAACACAGTTATTATCCTCAAGAAAGTTGAGATGTACTTAGAAAAGACAAATATAAGTGAACCAATATTTGACAAAAACAGTATATCACTTTGGGCTAAATTGTGAAATATTATATTATGGAATCCTGATGCTGTAAGAGTTCAGATGAAAAGCAGACCAATAAGCATTGAAATAGTAATAATGGAAGGCTTCATGAACGATAAGAAATTAAAATAAGTCTTTGAGGACTTGGGTAATGTCCTCAAACTGGAAACATTAAGAACGCTCTAGGCTAGATAAACATAAGCCATTTTCAGTGTTAATTCTAATTTATTTTAAACATTTTCTTTTTCTCTATACAAGATACATTAACCTATTAAATTTGATAACAAAATGCAAACATAATCCCAATCAATTAATTCAACTAATGCTATTTACCAATTTGCATAAAGCTTTTTTTTTTTTACCAATTTTTGTTTTAATTTCTTAATAATAATAGGAGAGATAGAGATTGGAAGCTGATATTTTATCCATTACTAAGTTTATCAGGTGAATGTATTCCATTTTGTCAATGTCAGTGATTGTCTGATCAAAGCATAGTTTGGTGGTACTATCATTGCTTTTATTCTGTTTTCCTTGACTCTTTTTGTCCATTCTAAATTATTAACTTTTATTGCTGTTACATAATATTGTTGATTCATGTTGAGGATAACTAAAACTCCAAAATCTTTTTTTTCCACACATGCTGTTGTTTAGGTCATATGAATATTTCAGCATGGACTGTTGTCTTGCATGTCTCCTCTATTTTTCACATATAGATGATTAGTAATTGTTTTTAGCTTTTACAGAGAAATATTTTCTTTAAAGGTATAGCAAGAACAAATATGTAAGTATTTTCCCCCAAGATTAGATATGCCATAATTTACCACAGGACTTTTTAACAACACTTGTGACCCCTTTGTGCCCAAGAAATTTTTGTAACTCCAGATATGTTGAATATAAAATACATAGTCAACTCAAACATTTTTGATGATAAATCATAATTTAGCAACTTCCACCTTCAATTTTGTGATCCTCAAAGTAAAAGAAGTTTTGCTGTATATACAAAAGTTCCTACTTGGCATTGTCTCACTAAATTCTATACCTGAAGGAGGTCTTTCCCCATCCTAGGTTTATGACTAGGCACCCTAGCTTCCTAGGACTCTCATGCTGGACTGGTTGCAGCATCTGACTTTGAATATTCCTATCTCCAAATCTAGTATTTCAAATCTATTACCTTCCAGACTGGGGACTCTACTTCATGCAACCTAGAACTGAAAAGGAGAAATGAAATAAGGCTAAAACCCTAAGCCCTTTTTACCTGAGCCACCTGGCCTAGGAGAAGAAGGTGGTGCTCCTTCCCAGCTTACTGCATGGTATTACCCAATTAGTGAATGAATGAGTCTTTCACCTTTGGATACCATAGGAAAGAGAAAGGGACTGTGTCTCAATCAGATATATTTAAAGATTAAGATTGATCTGGCTACATAGTCAATGGAAAGAAAAGCTGGACAAGGACAAATATAAAATTAGGAGGGCCATGCAGAATACAATTGTGAGGTCACTGAAAGATACAGTTAAAGGATATTTGAAAGTGTGGAGGATAAGAAAATAATTTTTTTTGGGGGGGAGATCTCACTTATTTTTTATTCTTGTGGGAAAGATTGGTTAAACTCTTTTGAGAAATCATAGATCTTATTTAGGAGGCTCTGTGAATTCTGAAGCTTGAAGCAATCAGCAATCACCAGCAAAACAGAAGCAAATGAAAGATTTTACATTCAGGGAATCCCTTTTCCATTTGGAATGTGCTAGACACAAAGGTTTTGTTGTTCAGTCATGTCTGACTCTTTGTAATCCCATTTGAGGTTTTCTTGGCAAAGATACTGGAGTAGTTTACCACTTCTTTCTCTCCCCCCAAAAAAGACTTGAAAAATATAGCTATCAATCCACATCTCTACTTTTCCATCTCTACAAAATTTTTACAATCTTCACATGCATTGAAAGCATCTTTGATAAACTGAAACAAGCAGGTTTTTCCAAGTGATAGTTTATCATAGACCATATCTTAACAGTCACACTATTTTTTTTATTATTATAGCTTTTTATTTACAAGATATATGCATGGGTAATTTTTCAGCACTGATAATTGCAAAACCTTTTGTTCCAACTTTTCCCCTTCTTCCCCCCACCCCTTCCCCTGGATGGCAGGTTGACCAATACATGTTAAATATGTTGAAGTCTAAGTTAAATACAATTATATGTGTACATGTCCATACAGTTATGTTGCTGTACAAAAAGAATTGGACTTTGAAATAGTGTACAATTAGCTTATGAAGGAAATAAAAAATACAGGCAGACAAAAATATAGGGATTGGGAATTCTATGTAATGGTTCATAGTCATCTCCCAGAGTTCTTTCGCTGGGTGTAGCTGGTTCAATTCATTACTACTCCATTAGAACTGATTTGGTTCATCTCATTGCTGAAGATGGCCAGGTCCTTCAGATTTGATCATCATACAGTATTGTTGTTGAAGTATATAATTATCTCCTAGTCCTGCTCATTTCACTCAACATCAGTTCATGTAAGTCTCTCCAGGCTTCTCTGAAATCATCCTGCTGGTCATTTCTTACAGAACAATAATATTCCATAACATTCATATACCACAATTTATTTAACCATTCTCCAATTAATGGGCATCCATTCAATTTCTAGTTTCTGGCCACTACAAAGAGCAGCTACACTATTTTAAAAGGTATAGGGAATATTCAAGACTCCATTGTTATTTTTTGTTGGCTATTAAAAGGCATTTGAATTGATAGAACAAAGGTCTGTCTTAAATTTTCCTTTCTAATAAAGTGTCCTGACAAGACTTCTTGGAAGATGGAAAAATAGAGAAGACTTTGTTCAATAACCTTCACAGTATTTATATCATGTGAGATTTTAAAATAGGGGAGGGGCATATGGGCACTAAAGTATTTGCCATTTTCATATAGAGTATGTCTAGCACAGGGCCAGATAGGTGGCTCCAGACCTGGAACTTCATCTTCCTGAGTTCAAATTTGACCTCAGATAACTAACTATATGATCCTCAACAAGTCACTTAACCCTGTTTACTTTAGTTACTTCAATTGCAAAGTGTGCTTGACAAAGAAATAGTAAATCACTCCAATATTTTTGCCAAGAAAACTCCAATCCAATATGGTGAGTAATCTCTACCCATCTTTATGTTATTTGCCAATTTGATAAGTACTTATGCTTTCTGTACTTATGCTTTTATCAACTTTTGCTTGATAAAATCATAAGTACTTATGCTTTTATCAACTTTTTGCTTGATAAAACCATAAGTACTTATGCTTTTATCAACTTTTATCAACAACTCAAAACCAGACTTTTTAGACCACTCCTTTAAAGGCATTCCTCCAGTTTGATGTTAAGCCATTAATAGCCACTCTTTAGGTCTATTGGTTTAATTAATTCCAAATCTCCTTAAATAACCTGTCATCCAGCCTCATCTCTACATCTTGACAAGTAGGATAAATGAGAGGCTAATCCAATGATAAGTGGGTTACAAACTATAGCATGTGCTTTGGAGTCACTCTCCCAACATTTACTTTCACCAGCAAGCTGAATCCCCATTGCCCAGCTACTATATCTTTACCCAGAGTTGAAGGGCTGGCCCTGAGGGATTGTAAATAGTCAGGTTTCTTATACTATGGGCCATATACCCACCAATGTACCTTCCCATGGCTCTTGTTCAATACAAATTAATTTGCTAGATAATTAGATTTTATAAAAAGGTATTTATTGAAATTGTATAGAAAGAACTGAGGCAGATAGGTGACACAGAAGTGCTAGACCTGGAGTCAGAAAGGCTCATCTTTGTGGCCTCAGACACTTCCTAGCTGGATGACCTTGGGCAAGTCACTTAACCCTGTTTGCCTCAGTTTCTTAATGAGCTGGAAAAGGAAATGGCAAACCACTCCAGGATCTTTACCAAGAAAACCCCAAATAGGGTCATGAAGACTTAGGCATGATTGGAAATATGAGTATATAACAATGATAGTAAGAACTGTTTGTATAAACACTTCTACCTCCCTATCCATTTCCTCAGCTAAGCAGGCCACACTTTCTCCCCCAAATATAAACTAGTGGAGTCAGACTTAGAAAGCACATTTGGTAAAGTGGCAACTTACAACTGTTGGTTGTGGGAAGTCATCCCCGACCATGGGAAAAAATGCCCCAAAGACATGATATAACTTTCAGCTGATATCTTTGTGGTAGTATCTACAAGGGAAAGTATCCCTTTTCTCAGGATACTTAGTTTGTCTTTGATTTTCCACTACCAGCTATTGCTGTCCCAGGGAGCATGTCAGGATACTATAAATACAAATCATCTGGCCTCCAGAGTTCATAAGATCCTCTACTGATCAAGATGAGTAGAGAAGACTGAATCTCCTCCATACCCCCAAGAAATTTTCTTTCAGGGGTTTAGCTCACATGGTTCTTTCCTTTCCACTGCTCCTCACTGTAATAACTGGATTTGAAAATAGTTTTATAAAAGGTCTAGAAGGCGTGACTGAGTCTTCTTCAGGTATTTTGAGTATATTTCCTGTGCATCGGTCACTCCATTTTATCTAGTGACTTTTCAGGACTTCCCACATTTAGTCAAATGCTCTTAGTTGATTAAAAAGAGATGCTTCAACCTTATTGATACTTACTTGAGACCTCATATTGATAGTGTCAACTAACAAATATTCATTTGATATAGGTATTAGGATTAGAGTACTTTGTTGGTTATTTTAGGTAGGGCAGGATGATTGAACAATTGATCCAAACAACTCCTACCTGTACAAAACAAAATTCAATAGAGCTATTTTATTAAAGTAACACACTATAATGGAGGGTTTTGGAAGTGTTTAAGCTTTATAAGGTGTTGTAGGCTTATAGTATTCCAGTCTCACAAATCACATACATGAATACATATCTATATAAATGATTTTTGCCTTATATTCAAATACTTGCTTCATTTTCTTGATGGCTACTCCAGAAAGATATGTTTTATAGGTTTTGCAGAAAGTAAGCCTAGTGTATAGTTGGACTTTGAATAAGGAAGATCTGATTTCAAAACCTGCCTCAGACACTTTCTAGCTCTGACTCAAGGCAAATTACTTTCCATTCCTCAACTTCAGTTTTCTCATCTGAAAAAAAAAAAGGGGGGAAAGGGGAGAGGGGGAAAGCACCTACTTCATATGATTGTTCTGTGGACCAAATGAGACTATTTAAGTAAAGTGTAGGTATTACATAAAGTGTAAACCTTAAATGGTAGCTATTATGAAAATTGTAGATGCTATTATTATTATAACTAAACTGGAAGGTATTTAAGTATGGTTCCAATGAAGCATCCATTGCCTGCACACCAATTCCATTAAGTTTAAGGAAGCTTATCATGATAATATTGGTCATTACATGACCATGGTTACTTATGA
Source organism: Sarcophilus harrisii (assembly GCF_902635505.1). NCBI lineage: Eukaryota > Metazoa > Chordata > Mammalia > Dasyuromorphia > Dasyuridae > Sarcophilus > Sarcophilus harrisii. Next base: position 147,814,235 of record NC_045430.1, on the reverse strand, counting down.
AATTACCTCAAATTATCAAGGGGACAGGCTTAGCATCTATGGAGGAAATACTTATCTTCATAAAATCATAGAACCTTTAGGAATTGAAACATAATCAAATATTTTGTCTCCCCAAAAGCTCAGAACAAGATAATCAACCCTCATTAAGATCTCTTAAAATTGTTCTTGTGAAGATAACAATTATTATACATTTAAAATTTTAAAAATCTAATTATCCTCAATTTCAAATTAAATCTAAATTTCTTGCTTCTGCTTTAGTTTTTTAGAGAAAAATCTGTTTGACCCTCTTCCCCTACTCCTGCCCCCAAGCTATTACTAATTTGTTGTCTGAATTTATGAGAAGCAAGCAAATATTACGGACCCATCAATGAATATTTGTGTAACAGACACCAAATACATAAAAGTATAAAAGAAAATGTCTACAAAACGAAAGATTTACACTTCATCTGTTTTGACATGATAGACAAAGCTTTCTGGGACTCATTTTTTCCAAATATAAAATGAAGGGGTTAAGTTAATTGATTCCCAAGGTTCCTTCCTATTATCTAGCCTTCTGTGAATCTTTAAATCTTTGTGACCCAAAAACAAAAAAAGAGTTTGTGGAAGTCAGGACATGTTAGTATGTTGTGATATGGAAGTTAGAATGCATATACTATTTTTTTAAATAGCATACCCTATCCAAGGGTCATTTTTTGACTTGAGCAGGACAAACTTTTGGTTATTTAAGGTTATTTTTGGATCAAAATGGGTTTTAATAATTTCTAATAATCAAATTGTATATGGATTTCTCTTCTCTCTTCCTCCTTTTCTCTCGTTCCCTTTTTATCTGGAAATCATAGGACATGCCATTGAGGTGAGACCTTTATCTAGCCGGTTAAAAGCCTAAAACTCCCAAATTCAGGAGAGAGAAAAAGGCTCAATGATTAACCTAATCTGAAAGGGAGGACAGTGCTACTGTTTGTTGATATGCAAATAAAGTTTAGGGCTTTAGCTTCAACCTGCAAAACTCTGGATCCCTCCTAACTCACCAAGGTTCAGACATCTTAATATATGAATCAGTTTGTCTTTTCAGGTCAGAGAGCGTGGATCCTTTAGTTAAAGGGGTGTGTCAGGCTAGCCCAATCTTTACAGTGGAAGGTCCTGGCCTCTGAGGTCACTTGCCTTCTGAATTGTAAGACATTTCAGACTTCACATAATTTCAAAGAGGCTTTCACACTGCCTTATTCTCTTAAATTCTTAGGATAAATCATTGAGTGCTTTAAATGACCTTTTGAGGGGGACAGCAGGAGTGTTCTTTGGGGGCTTTGACTGGTGATATAAAATGAAGTTTGATAGAAAAGAAATTCTTAAAGTTAGAAAATTAGCTTGAAGATTATAGACTTTACATTTGAGGGGAGGCCTTATGTTCACTGATAACTAGTGTCTACAAGAACTCTTTTCTAATTTCAGAAATTTGAAACCATTAAACAAAAGTAGCTTTGTTGACTTTCTAGCCTTGGGGCACTCAACAACATTCAGCAGAAAGGACAATTTTTGCATACTTGATATTTGGATGTTGCCTTTCTTGAAAAACAATTAAAATTGTTCTAAATCCTTAGCCAATTATGATTTAAGGTTATTCTAGGAGAAATAGTGATGTGATATGATGAGATAAATTTGTTAGTAAAATGTATTGAGTACTTTTGTAGCCATTGGCATTTGCAAAATTACTTTAGATAGAGGCTATCCAGTATAAATATTTGCAAGTTCATAAAAACTGGAAACTTCAGTTTGTAGGCAAACTGCTATAGCCAATAGCTATTAATTTTTCCAAGAAAAAGAGGAGGACTTTTATAATCTTCAGACTAGACTGATAATCCTGATTCTAAAATAAAAACAAAATAGAGTGCAAATGTGTATAAGGTTTGAAATTATTAGAGCCCACTTTAATTATGAATAAATACATAGAAATAAAGAACATTGATCAGAATAACAAAGCTAGAGCTGTTTGTTTTATTTTAATTTAATGTACTTATTTATTTTAAATATATCTTATCGCTGTCTTATTTTCCTCAAAAAAACCCAAAAAACCATATGTTCCATTCTCACTGGGCCCTTCTTCTCCCATTTCAAAGAAAAATTAAGCAAAGACTTAGGTCATGCATTAACTCCATCTGACAGTGTCTGCAGGATTCTGCACATAAAGTTCCCACCACTTTAATGGAAGGAGGGAGGTGGCTTTCATTATTTGTTCTCCTGGCCTAAGTTTCATCACTGTATTTTATTCAGCATTCATCTTCAACAATCCAATTTTAAAAAGCTATTGCTTATTTCAGAGAAATATTTGGATATATTACATTCATATTATTTAGATTTACATTGTTTGAACTAGTAGATTTTTAAAATTGTCAAATGAGTACAATTCATCCACAATTCCTAAATGATTTACATTTCATAATAATGTAGCTATAAAATTAGTCTTGTCATAAAGGCCTTCACATCTCACTTTTTAATGTAAAACTTGTGATATTTAGCACCTCCATTATTGAGCTTTATAGTTCACAATATACCTCAGTTGAATTTAGGGCATTTTTATTAATATTTATTTTTTTGCTTCAGTTCCTGTGATACCAGTAACAAATCTATGAAACCAATTCTTAACACTGATCAGTTTTATAGCTCTTAATGTGTTAGAGATGGGCTCAACACCACAAGAAATATCTTGTTAATATTCCTTCTTATAGTTTTAGCTCTTTAATGTTAATTTATAACAGTGAAATATTAAAAAGGGCATACAGCATGTATTAGTGAATGTGAAATGCTAAGAAAATCATATCTTCAAATATAATTGTCTGATCTGTTACGTTGAGCAATAATCACATTATATCCAACTACTGAATAAAAGATAAAAATATTCCATTGTATTCACTGTGAAAAAATTAAAAAATCTCGTAATATCATAGGCATGGAATTTGCTTATCATTTCATATTTGGGACTTTGAAAATGGTTATGACCCATTTGAAATCAAAGTTCATATAACTGGCAAGGAATGATTGCATTATTATGTGCCTCTGGCACAAAAAAGGAATTCATAAAAACATTACTTGGCATGGAAAAAAACTCTTCTAACTCTTAAAAACATTTGAAATTTAAAAAAAAATGTCTGTGGAGAATGAGAAAAATAAATTGTGAAAAGAATCCAATTCTATTTTTTTGAAAAAAGGCATTGTTTTCCTTGCTCTTGTTCATCTTTCTCATTTTCAGGATTAGTTTCACATAATGAGACCAAGTTTTATCTCTTAGGATTTTTCATAAGGAAAACTTGAAAGAGACTTTCTTACAGATAGAATTGGCTTTGGAATCAGAGGTCCTGGGTTCAAATTCTGTCTCTATCACTTATTACCTTTGAATTTTAACCAGTCAATCAATTTTTCTGGTAATTTGGTTCCTTATCTGTGAAATGTGAATAAATTTTATAAACTACTATATAGTCTCTAAATACCCTTCTCCCTCTATCCAAATCTCTATTTCTGTGTTGATTCTAGCTTGGTGAGATGGACTGTTTATACTGTTAGGAAACATAATAGGGTGCAGAAATGGAATTCATGAACATTTGATTTTATTTCCAAAATCGCCTTCCTTCTTTGGCTTTTTTTTCCCCACTTTCCTTTATTTTTTTCTTTTTAAATATTTTATCACGTGGAATCATATGCAAGAACAAATTTTGATATTCTTTCTTTTTAAGTTTGGGGTTCCAAGTTTTATTCCTCCTTTCCTTTTGTCCCCACTCTTACCCCAAGAAGATGTCTCCTTTTTAAAAATGTTCTGTGTGAAGCCGTAAAATTCTATTACATAAAGGTTTTTTTAGAATCTATATCAAATTTAACTAATAACAAAATCATCATGTTTATGTCCCCTCTTGATCTTTTTGTTTTCCTTTATGTATTTTTGAATATATTATTGATGTTTTTTTCTTTTCACAAAAACCTGTTTAATTGACTCATAAAATTGTTTCTCTGGGAAGATGTTTGAGAGTCAGTGCTACAAATGTTGAAAATTAGTGAAGCCTATAAGCTCTGAACAATTAAAAATTGCTTTTGATGCACACCTGTTTATTATATATAACTAACAAAGGGGAATAGGAAAGATTTCTCACAAAATGAATTCAATCATTATGAAGAAAAAGAAGGTAGGACTGGCTTTGGCAAAATTTCAAGATAATCAAAATTTATTTCTGATGTTCTCCCATATTCTTTTCTGGGATAATCCCTTTGAGCATCCAAGGTACCTACAATCTTCATATTGATCTCTGACTCCTCCCCCCCATCCCGTACACACACTCTCATTGAGTACTCTATCTACTTTCTCCTAAAGTTCTTAAAGCTCCAAAATTGCCCTTTCTTTCTAATCCTGGCACCCTCTAACCCCATCCAGTAAAGAATTCAGTTTCTTTAATGTCCACAACCCTAACAGGTGTTAACTAAGGAAATCAAGCTATCGTACTAGAACATAAATTAGATTTCTTTAATCTTACAAAAGGTAGGTGGCTCAAAAAATTCAAATCCAGCCCAAGACACTTACTAGCTGTATGACCCTGGACTAATCACTTGATCCTGTTTGTCTCAGTTTCCTCTTCTGTAAAATGAGCTGGAGAAGGAAATAGCAAACCAAACCCGTATCTTTGCCAAGAAAACTCCAAATGAGGTCAAGAAGCATCAGACATGACTGAAGAACAACAAAAATTATCCTAGAGTATTTTCTGTTTTGTTTTTTTTTAAGGACACTCAACCAAATTATATTCAGTAGGATTTCAGATAGTTTAAGGGAGAGAGGGTTTGTTTATATTGTTATAGTTGTTTTGTTTTTAGGGGAGGGGATTGCTGGGCTCCGCAGAAAAGCAGGTTAGTTTTGTTGCTTGCTTATCTTTGATTTCTAGAGCTCAGTCTTTAGAATAATCTCACAGGATCTTCTTGTCATATTTTGTTTTTCTTTCCTTCTCCTCCTCCCCATTGAGTCCAATGATATTCTGAAAATCTTAATATTTGCTGACTTCTAAACTTCTACATCCCAATTACCCATAGGCTCAACCCCTGTCTACATTCTTATTCCTTTGGTAGTGAGGATCTGTGACTTGAATATAACACATGCTCAATAAATGTGATAATAATGAGGATGATGAAGATTCCAGTTTTTTTTTTTTGATCCTGATCTATTCCGAGTCTAACAGAATCTAGTTGTTTGTCTGTTAGAAGATTGGGTAAAATCAGAGGCCCTCAGCCATTAACATAGCTGGTCCCTCCAATATCCTACTAATTCAATTCTCTTGAGATTTGCTTAGTCCCTTTGAGCCTCATTTCTCTCTTTCCTAAAACAGGAATAATAATATATTACCAGCTTGGAATAATGTATTAAGTGATAGATTTGGAATTGGGAAAACAGGTTCAATTCCCATTTCTAATATTGATGAAACCTCTTAGCCTCTCTGAGTTCCAGAATGTCCATTTTTAGAATGGGGACAAGAATACCTATAGGTACAGGCTCATTGTTATGCTTAGATGAGATCTTAAATGTGAAGCACTTTGTACATCTTAAACCATTATATACATGTCAGTAACTATTATTAATAATTTTTAAGGCTGTTATAAGAATCAAATTAGAAAATATATTTGTAAAGTGCTTAAAAATCAGAATGTAAATGTGACTTAATATTAATTATTGACTTATACTGTGGGAGGAAATGGATAGATAGAATCTATAGCTTTTGTGCTCTCTTGTTGCAGGAAAAGTTATTCTCTGAACATCATTGATAGGAGTTGCTATCTAATAAAGCTGAAAGATCTACATCTGTAAAAGATACTCAATGGATCCATCAGAGTTCTCAAACCACAATGATGTCAGAGGAATCGGAGGAAATGAGTTTCTTGAGACTGAGAGATTGAAATACATGTGTTTGCTTCCTATGCAGAACATTTTATAGATATATTTCATGTCATGGGGTGAGGAAATCCTAGGACTGATAAGTTTACCTTTGATCTTTCTTGGAGAACCTGAACATTAGTTCAGTAATTTTGTGGGGAAAGTTTATGGGTAAGGAAAAAGTTAGTTCATTAGTACAGTATTTATCAACTGGGATCCTTGTTTCCTCTATATAACTCTCCCATGTTTAAATCTTTTCCATGCTGGCTCATCACAGAATTCTGGAGAAAGAGGTCTTAATCAACTGGTTCTTCCTCCTTCCTATGTCAGGAAAATTCCCAGCTCCTGCTTGCTTGATTTCTCTTTCTTTCTCTGTTTCTGTCTCTGTCTCTGTCACTATCATTGTCTCTATCTCTGTCTCTCTGCCGCTATCTCTTTGTCTCTGTCTGTGTGTGTGTGTGTGTGTGTGTGTGTGTGTGTGTGTGTATAATGGGGAGAGAGGAGAAAAGAAAGAGAAGGTGTTTTAATGGCCTAAATGATTTTCTAGAAAAGAACAGGGAAAAGTGAAACAGTTTATTGTCATCATGACAGAAGAGCCCAGAACTGAATCAGTTTGCCAGATGAAATATGTTCTGTAGGGAATCAGATGCCTATCACTACCAGGAATGAGGAAAAGTGTGAACATGTGCAAAACTGTAGCATCTCTTTTTGTAGTGACAACTGGAAATTGAGGGGACATCATTTGGGAATGGTTGAATAAGTTATAGTATATGAATGCTATGGAATATGTTATAGGCCAGAACTCTGTACTTGAAACAAGGATTCTTACAAGGTGTTAAGTCAGTGGAATTGATGAGACAATGACTTTTTTAGCATGGTGATTAATAGTTCTCTAGTTCAGTATGATTGATTTAATCTTACAACAAATAATGGTTTCCTAGTGATATAATGATTGGTTTATACTCAGTATACTCCATATAAGCTGGGACAAACTCAGCCAGAGAGATTCATTTCTTCTCCCACCTTTGTGGTGGCTGGAGGCTAGAGCACAAGCTCTCTGACAGAGAACATCATGGTGTTTCTCCTGCTTCCCCCACAGAAACCAAGACACATTCCAGAAGACCTCAAGAAAGCTAGCCTGGGCCCCAGGCAAGGAAACTAGACTGTGAAGGAGATAATAAAGAATTTAGACTTTATCCCTAGCTATTCTCGTGGTAATTACTCTGCTGCAACAAAGGCTGGTCCAGAGACCTCCAGAAAACCAACCAGAACACTACAGAATATTACTGTTCTATAAAAAACAATCAACAGGATGATTTCAGAGAAACCCAGAGAGATTTACATGAACTGATGCTAAATGAAATGAACAGAACCAGGATTTCATTGTATATATCGATGGCTAGAGTATACAATGATCAATTCTGATGGACATGTCTCAATGAAATGATTCAGGTCAGTTCCAATGGTTTTGTGTTAGAAAACCATCTGCACTCAGAGAGAGAACTGTGGGGACTGAGTGTGAATTACAACATAGTATTTTCACTCTTATTGTTGTTGTTTGCTTGCATTTTATTTTCTTTCTCATTATTTTCCTTTTTGATCTGATTTTTCTTGTGTAGCACAATAAATGTGGAAATATGCACAGAAAAATTGCACATGTTTAACATATATTGGATTTCTTGACATCTAGAGGAGAGGAGGAGGAGAAGGGAAGGGAAAAATTGGAACATAAGGTTTTGCAAGGGTAAATGTTGAAAACTATCTTTGCCTGCATTTTGAAAATAAAGAGGTTTTTAAAAAAGAAAAGAAAGAGTGTGAAAATGAGATAAAGTGGTTTTTAAAATTGACAATAGAGCTGGAATTCCAAATGCCACAATGGAAGGAGGGGGTAGAGTAGCATATGAACATTTTGGATGCAGTAGGAATGAGGTGGAAAGAGATGATAATACAGTAAAAACAGGTGAAAAAAGAAAAGATTTTCCTCTTAGCAGTTGTTGATTCTGACTCATGGATATATACAAAATGAGGCTATGTTTATGGAAAACTTGAGTTTTAGTTTATATAACCCTAGGAATATAAGTATCATTGATAACAGAGTGTATTTTGGAAGGATGAAATTTCTTTAATATATTTTCTAATGTCTCAGAACATCAGTGACCTTCTCTCCCTTCCTTCCTTCCCTCCCTCCCTTCTTTCCTCTCTCTCTCTCTCTCTCTCTCTCTCTCTCTCTCTCTCTCTCTCTCTTTTTCTTTCTTTCTTTGTTTCCTTGTTTCTTTCTTTCCTTCCTTCCTTCTTTCTTTCTTTCTTTATTTATTTTTTCTTTCTTTCTTTCTTTTTTCTTTCTCTCCTTTCCCCCCCTCTCTTTCTGTCTCTGTCTCTTTGTCTCTCTGTGTGTCTCTGTCTGTTTGTCTCTCCTCCCCACTCTTCTCTCTCCTTCCCACCCTTTCTCTAAATCCATATATCACAACCCTCTTTGACTTCTGAACTCCAGTTCTATATCACCAACTGCCTCCTGGATACCTTGACTCAGATATCCATAGGTATCTCAAATTCATCATATCCAATATGAAACTAATTATATTTCCCATCTCCCTAAGCTTCCTTCTCCAAATTAGTGACCCAAAATAGTGATCCTCAGCTATAGTTTTACTTTTGGCTCTTCCCTTTCCCTCACTACCTACATACAATTAGTTTTCAAATCAGATAAAATCTAACCATTTATTTATCTACTATCAGTTCAAGCCTTTATCACAACTCACCTAGACTATTCCAAAGACCTTCAATTGCTTGCTTGTGTTTGAATCACCAGAATTTAGCTCAGTGCATGACATAAAGTAAGCATTTAGTAAGTGTAGGTAACTTACCTTCTCTATTGATCCTGTGGATAAGATCCTGAGATTTTACAAAAAAAAATTTCTAGGTCAAAATATACTTTCTTAGTTTGACATTTAAATTCATATTCAATCTAATTCTCATTCACTTTTCCTAACTTAATCCATATTATGCTGCAGTCAGATTGGCCTCTTAGCCATTTTGTGGACAGCATTCTATTTCTCATTTTCCTGTCTATGTATAGACTGTCCCCCATATCTTGAACACATTCCCTTATCAGCTTCAGCTCTTATAATCCCTGGCTTCTCATGAACTATGAAATCGCTTTGAATTAAAAAATAACCTATCAGTGTATATTTATGGATAGCTTAAGTTGTAGTTTATGAAAGCACAGTAATATAAACATTATTGACAACATGCAGTCTTTATCTTCTCAAGGATTAAGTTTCTTAAATAATTTTCCTAATATCACACAACATAGCCACAAGGACAAATTTATTCATATTAAGCAAATTCTTCCTTGGTTTTTACTGTAAACACTTATAGAATTATGTGTTATAAAATTTTTTTGTGCTTCATTGTTTAAAAGTGCAACATCTAAATAGAAAATATATAACAATAGTATTTGAGCTTAAAGAATCTGGTAGTCCCAAATCATCACTGTATTTGTTCAATCCTTTCCTTCCTGCTGCTTTCAGGAATGAAATGCACAGCTTGCCCATCAATAAGCAATGAATATTGATCTACATTTTGCCAAACTTAACAAACAGAACAGTCAATTCAGGGAAATCTAATAATTTACTCATGTTTACTTAATAGTAGTTGGCTATCACAAAATTACATGTTCCATTAGTCATTGGCATGAAACTCTATGACTAAGCAGTGATTAGAAATTTCAGGACCATTAGCCTCTCTAATCAACATATACAATTGAAATACTACCATAGAGAACTGAACAGGAACAATCTACAAACGTGTCTGGAAAATAAGTCATCAATGGAGGTTTCCTGGTAGAGCAGAATGAGTCCTAGCTTTGATGACAAAAGACAGGGATTTAAATCCTACCTCTTTCACTTAATAATTATGTAACTTTGGAGAAGTTATTGAAGTTTCCTGGGCCTCAGTTTCCTGAACTAGAAGATGAGGGAGTTTGGAATAGACCGTCTATAAGATTTTTCTTTACTTCTATATTTTTGATCTTAAGGTCAAACAATAAAAGAAAAAGTGATTGAAAACATATAATTATAGGATTTAGAGATGAAAGAGATTATAGTTCAATTCCAATTATTGCTTTGAGTGACTAAGAAAGAATCTCAGGAGTAAAGACTCCAGTATAATGAAGTTATACAAGGACAGGGACAGGAATGACATAAGATGGTCAAGTATGGATGGGTTGGAATTTATATCATTGGAAGTAATACCCACGTTGAACTAATAGATTCATTGGATTGTCATAGTATGTTTCCAAAACATTATTGCTAGGCCCTAGTAATGGGGTAGAGAGCTCGACTCAGGACAGTCCCCTAGAAGTTTACTAAGCTTCTAACAACTAACAAAAAGAGATTACTTATGATAGTAGGGAAAAATATACAGTGAATCCATAGTCTTGATTCATTTGAGTGCAGCTTCTCAGTACTGTTCATGCCATTGGATAATAAAATCACCAAATTTTTACTGTGTTCACCTTGTACAAAATACTGTGCTAAGATTAAAGTGTAAGTTGATTATTCAAATATAAACAAAAATTTCAAATATAAATAAATAGACTTTATCTGCTTTCAAGGCCCTTATCTTTTCATGGGGGAAGACAAAACATAAAAGGGAACTGAAAGGTATGTGAATATTTTGTGTGGGAGGGGAGAAGGGACCAAGAGAAGGTATCTCTGTACAGGAGTAGTGGTATAAAAGTCTGGTGAATCAGGAGGGTTCTTCCCCAAAATGGAGGTTCTTTGAAGGGCACCAACTCCACTTAGCCGGTCTCCACTTTTTCCTTACTTCTTACTCCTTCCCCTCCCAGCAATGGGAAAAGGAATCCCCAGAGGCTGAGACAGGAGGTAGCTGGGGCAAAGTGGCTAAGTCAGGAGAAAGATAGCTGACTGCTCTGGAATCCTTTTCCAAAACCTAAAGGGAATTGAAGTTTCCTGTGGACTTTTGCACTCAAGAAATAAGAGAGCCACATCAGTAGCCAAGTCCTTAACCCCTTGAGCCAATAAGTTCTCAAGAATAATTTTAATACTTTTAAGGAAAAGAAATAGCTCAAACTTCATTCACTAAGCCTCATAGGATAGGACCTAAAAAAAAAAAAGCTAACCTCCTTTATGTGGCAAGGCCCTAGAAAATATGTTTCCTATATCATAGGTAGTCAGAGTGGAATAATAGAATTAGCTTCTGGTTGATTTCCTCAGTACAATTAATCAGGAAAAAAATATTAAATGTCTACTATGTGCCAGACAATGTGTTAAGAGCTGGGAATACAAATGTAATCAAGTAAGCAAGTCTCTAAACTCTAGGAGTTCATATTCTAAGGAGGAAAAATAATATATAAAAGGGACCTAGAAGGAAGGCAAGAAGGCCGACAAATAGTATAGCAGAAGTCTCATTACTAGCAATAGAAGAAGAAAACTTATCTATCACAACCAAAGCAGTCCAGGGTTAAAGTAGGGAAGAAATGAGGATTGTAATAATGATATAGCGACGAGGTAATTATTACAAAGGTAGATAATCCAAAGACCCTGTTTTCAAGGATCTTATAGTCTAATGGAATAATGACAATATGTACAGAAATAACTAACTAGGCAGAAGTCTAAGGGGTGAATAAATAGAGAGGAAATATAGCAAGAAAGAATATTCCACAGGTTAGAACTTTGGTAGTGAATTGAGAAGGAAAGGTAGGATAGATAAAGAATTTTTGTTTTGTTTTTTCTTTTATCTCAGAATACTAATGAAATTATCACAAAAGTTATCAATAACCTCTTAATTTTTAGATTTAATGACTTTTTCTCCTTCTTCCTCATTCTTAACTCCCTAAAGCATAGCTGAGAGATATATAGATATAGATATAGATGTCTATCTATCTATAAATATAGATATAGAAATATTTAAGGCAACGAGCCTCTGAAGATAGGAAAGTGACATGATTAGACCTGTGTTTTAGGAATATTAACTTGGCAGCAGTATGAAGGATCAGTTGGAGAGGAAAAATCTTGGGTGCAGGTAATTCGAGTGCAACTTTTCAGTACTGTTCATGCTGCTGGAAATAATCCAGTTGAGAAACGATAAGAATTTAAATAACATTGTAACTTTGTGAGAAGGGAAGGTGATGGATATGAGATATGCTTGGGGTGGGGGAGGTGGACTTCACAATTGATTAAATAAAGGGAATGGGGGAGAAGGAAGAGTCAAAGATAACTTGAGGATTAAGAACCAGAATAAATAGAAGAATGGTAGTATTCCTTTTACCTGTCTGACTATTCCTTTTGAATTTCTTTTGCAGAATAATCATTTGCTTCCCACTCACAAAACACGAGCTTCCCTCAAGACTACCTTGGAACCTCTTCTTTCTCTATATCCTCTTTATTTTAGTCATCTCATTTATCACCTCTATGGCTTATAATATAAAAATTCACCTCTTATCTTTATCATTAATTCCATATATTCATTATTAACTGGTTACTGGATATTTCCATCAGGATTCTAATTAATATCTCAAAATATATGTGCCCCAAATGGTACTTTTTAATCTTCTCCTCCCCCCCCCAAAAAAACAACCCTTCTCCAAACTTTTTCTATTGAGCAAAGTATTTGTCAAGAACAGCAAGAGAGAAGGAAATATTTAGAAGGAAACTAATTGTCTATAAAGTTGAAGAAAGATCAAATATTTTGGAGATTGAGAAAAGACCTTTGAATTTAAGTTAAGAGATGATTGGTAATCTTGGAGAGAGAAGTATCAGTTGAGTGTAGGGACTGGAAACCCATGCATTCTTTCCTCCTGCCACTTTTGTCATAATCTCACTATACCTTACTCCAAAAGCTACTTCTTACTTTTAAAAAGAAAGATGCCATTTCTAACAAGCTCATCTGAATGGTTTACCATATTTGACATCACATAAAGGGAACAGTAATTAGCAAGTTTGATTATAAAGATTTTATTTATTTATTCAATTTTTAAACTAAAATAAGAAATTCCAGAAAAGGGAAAGAGAGATTCCATGAAGAAGAGAATATGCATAGAGTAGAGTAGAGATAGCTTATTATAAGAAAATGTTAGATGTCCCAAAAGAAAGTTTTTTGTTTGTTTGTTTTGTTTTTGGACTACTAGAACTACCAAATCTGTATTTCCAGTAATGACTTCATTCCTGAGTCTCAAATTTGCATTTAATTGGCTACTGGACATCTCCACTTAGATGTGCCCCAGCTCCATTAGCATCACAAGCTCTATGTATCCAAAACTGAAATAAAAATTTTTCTTACTGCCCCTCTAACTGATTCTTTTATGTAATCACTTAGGTCACCATTGGATCACCTGATCACTTATGATAGCAACTTTAAAATCATTATTCCTTTTCTCATACCTCCAGTTAGTCATTAAATCTTACACATTTATCTCTTCAATATTCTTCTTAAAATCCCTTCAGCCACAATCCTAGTTCATTCATTTATTAACTGCCCGCTGAGCTTCTTCAATAGTGTTCTAATGTTCACGAAAAGAATGGCTATTGATGGAGAAACTCAAAGTACTTATTCCCTACTCTGGCTCCCACCTTTGGAAAGCAAGTATGTTTATCTTTTTTTCCACAAATTCTTCTTTTATTTGGCTCTTAGAAATGACTTTTGTTGCTTCTTAAGAGAAACAATTCATCTTCAAAAGAAAAAGGATAAAAAAGGATATGAGTTTGCTTGAAGCTAATTGATGCAGAAGAAAGTGCCTTGCCTTTTCCAAACTTCTTACACAAACTAAATATATTTACTAATTATTTCTACATAGTTTATGGTAATGAGCAAACCTGAGGTCTGTGGTTCAGTATTTTTCTACTATTGGGAAAATTTTAAGTTATTCAAAACATCAAATCTCACACATCAAATCTCACAAAAACCTTTTGAATATAGTCCACTGTTATGTTTAGCATCTTCTTTACTGCCCACCCAAATCAATACAGAGCAGTCTTTAAAGTCTTTAAAGTCTTCTCTGAGTGTAATTATGATCCATTGGCTGATCCTTTCCTCTTGAAGCTCCTCAATTTGCCATCAGGAATATATACATATCATAAAGACGTTATGACCAGTTACGATTTTATGTCAAAGAAAAGACAGCTTTTGAGTTACTATGAAAAACAGAAAAAAAAACAACTTAAAGAACAGAAAAATCTGTTGGTTATGCCTGCCATCTGCAGGCAAAGGGGGGAGGGTAGTTAAAATACTTCTAACAGATCTCTCAGAGCAAAGACAGAGGTAGCCGCTGATGTTGTATGTGGGGGAATAGGGAGAGTAGTGGTATCTCTTTTTTTCATGGAATATAACCCAAAGAATCCTTATCTAATCTGCAGGTGTCTTTCTCTATGTTTCTTTCTCCTTGGTAGGAGAAACAAAAAAAAAGTTACTCTAACATTCAAGTTAACTCCACATTTTAGCTCCAGTCTTCTATTTCCAGAATTATTTAACAAAATCACAGAAATTCAGAGATGGAAAGGAGGTCAGAATCCACCACATCCAATCTTCATATAGAGGTAAGTCTATGATCATCAAGTGGTTATCCAGGCTTTACTTGAAGAGTTCCAAGAAGGAGGAACCCCGACGTCATAAAAGGATCATTTTCTTTTTTTAAAAAAAAATGAATGTTTTTTTCTTTCTTTTTTTAAAAAACTTTTTATTTTCAAAACATATGTATGGATAATTTTTCAACACTTACCCTTGTATGACCTTTTGTTTCAGATTTTCCCCTTCTTTCCCCCACTCCCTCCCCTAGATGGCAAATAATCAAATATATATTATATATTAAAATATATGTTAAATCCAATATGTGTAAACATATTTATACCATTCTCTTGTTTCACAACAAAAATCAGATCAAAAAGGAAAGAAAATGAGTGAGAAAACAAAATGCAAGTGAACAACATCAAAAAGGGTGAGAATGTTATGTTGTGATCCACATTCAATTCCCACAGTCCTCTCTCTCTCAGGATATAGATGGCTCTCTTCATCACAAGTTCATCAGAACTGGCATCAATCATCTTATTGTTGGAAAGAGTCACTTTCATTAGAATTGATTATCATATAAGCTTCTTTTTGCCATGTACAATGATTTCCTGGTTCTGCTTATTTCACTTTGCATCAGTTCGTGTAAGTCTCTGCAGGTCTTTCTAAAATCATCCCTCCTGATCATTTCTTATAGAACAATAATATTCCATAACATACATAAACAATAACTTTCCAGCCATTCTCCACTCAGTTTCCACTTTCTTATCACTATGAAAAGGGCTGCCACAAACATTTTAGTACATGTGGCTCCAAAAGGGCATTTTCTTGTTTCTTGTTTTTGTTTTTGGAATAACTCAAATCACCAGAATATTTTAATGGTTTTTTTGTTGTTGTTGTTTTTTACATTTAATTTAACTCAACCTCTTTGCAACTTCCACATATTGCCCCTAGGGCAGAATTTTCATAATTTTTTTTTATTATTACCTTTCAAATGCTTGAAGAATGCTATTATATCATCCCCTAATTCTTCTCAGCATAAACACCCTCAATCCCTTTTCACTTACCTTTGTGTGATAGGTTTTCTATTCCCCTCACAATTATGGCCTCTTTCCTTTGAATATTCCTCAGTTTTCAAGAGGCTTCCCTTCCTCTATTTATCATCCTCCCCTCCTTTCCTGCCCCCCACTATATAAAGTGTAGTGCCCCAAACTGAACTAAATACTACAGACTTAAATTGTTGATTAAAGTACTCATACTTCCTATAATCTGGACACTACCTTTTTTTCATGCTGTAAAATACTTCTCTTCATAATGTAAGATAATATTACCTTTCTTGGTGCAACATCGGAATGTATTGAATTTATAGCTCATTAAACTCTAAAATTTTTTTTCATATTGATTCTTTCTAGCCACACCTTTCCAGATGTGTACTTGTGATACTAATTTGCTTGATCAATATATAGGATTTTATATTTCTTTATTAAATTTCATCCAAATTTGTCTCATTTTCTGAGATATTTTTGAATCTTGATTCTGTCATCTAATTTGCTGTCTTTCCTAACTTCATGAAATTTGGAAATTTGAAGAGCATACTATACCTTCATTTAAGTCATTCACAAGCATAGCACCAAAGGTAGATAGATCCCTGAGGTTTTCAACTTGAGAGCTTTCTCCCAAATGACATCAGAATAATTATGATTCTTTGACTTCACTTTGAGTCTGATTCATTCAATCACTTCCTGCTATAACTATGTTTTTTTTTCCTTAGCCCATATCTATCCACCTTGTCCACCATGATAATGTTCAAGACTTTGTCAAATGCTTCTCTGAAATGTACATAAACTATGTATATGTCTTTCTTTTAATCTAGCAGCCTAGTCATTCTGGAAAGTAAAAAGGAAATGAGGCTAACAATCTGTTCTTTATAAAACTATATTGACTTCTGGTGATCATAACTTCTCTTTTTAAAAATCTTTATAATTCATTCCTTTCATTATCAATGTTTGTCAGGAAATTTAATCCTATGCACTCTTCCCTTTTTTTTTAAATAGGACATCATTTAATATTTCTTCAATCTTGTAGCCTCTCTCATTTTCCATAATCTTTTTCACTGACAACAAAACAGTTCATTATGTTCATCCAGGAATGGTGACTTAAAAATTAAGGGCTTTCTTACTACTTTTTATTTAACTTCTGTTTCATCTCTATATTAGCCATTTTTGTTCTGCCCTTTTTTTAGTTCACAAATCATACTGCCAGGAAGAGAAAACCAAAGTGAAATAGAAATGGAATAAATTTGCCTTTTCTTTCTTGCCCCTTATTATGGCTTTATTTATCTTGAACTATGTATGAGCCTAATCCCAATTTGATCCTCCTCTTTTCCTTAACATAGCTTTCTAAAAAATCCCATATTTATTGTCAACCTCGGAGCTTCAGTGCTTCTAACCCTGTTTTTAGAAGACTAAGCCACACCTTCATAGTTATCCTTCATTATTTGCTCTTACTGCCATCTATCACACATTTTTAAAAATTCTTAGATTTTTCATGGTTTCTCTGTGTACCCACACTAAGATCATCTTTCATTTCATTTATTCTTATTTCAACTCCAAATCTGACTCACTGTTGCCCCTTTCACATATCCCATATTTTCCCACCTCTTTCCCTTTATTCACATCTTTCACTAAACCTAAAATACTTCCTTCCACCCTTTCTTTTTGTCCTACTGTCAGTTACTTCGTGAAATTTTTCATTATCTTCCTCTATCCTCACATGATCTCTCCCTTATACTATCATATAATACTTTTTATATTAAATATGGTTTAGATCATCCTTATTTGTATTCTTATGTAATCTCCTCTACAAGATTATAAGCTTCCTGACAGCAGGGGTCTTGTCTTTCTTTTTATCACTTGCATACTTGCTATTTCAAGCTGCAAATAATAAATGATTAATAAATATTTATTGACTGAAAAAACTGCTTGTCTGATTTATGTGATTTTATAGATTTTTTGTTTGATTTTGCATAGAAATAGGAAGTGGTGAAATCCTGTCTTTCATATATTTCACAATCTCAAATAAGGCCCCTCTTGAAAAAGGGGATAAGGATTCAAATAAGGTATTTTTGTAAATTAAATTTTACTTTGACAATTTATCCTTAATTTTCTAACCCATAATCTCTCATAGATATAAATGTATAAATATAATGCATGAATAAATAAAATATGCCTCAGATTGTTTCATGACTTTTTACTCCATACTAAAAAACAGTGGGTAATTTGTTGAATCACACATATGTGTGTGTATATATATATTATATATACACATATTACTTGCCTCATATATGTATATACACATATCTATCTATATATCAGTAAGAATTGAGTTGATAATCAGAATATGCCATTAGAAAACTTCTAATTGTTTTAATTATCTGTTCATTTCAACAAATTTGTTTCCCTCACTATAAATTTGCTCATTCATCTTTCTTTTCATTTCAGCTTTAACTTTTTGTAAATGTCATTTCAAAGAATTTCACTTAACAACCACTTCTGTTTAGTTTGTCTTAAAAAATCATACCACAGTAGGTTTATCTGTTCTGAAAAACAGAAAATGCTTTTTCCAAAGGTGTTTGTTGTGGCGCACTGAGTAGAAAGGAAGGTCTAAAGGTTAGCCTGTAGATTGCTAATTGGGACTCTTATATTTTAACCTAGCTTTGTCATTAACTTTTGGTGTGTGTGGCTTCAAGCTTAATAGGTGGTACTGCCTATATCATCAATTCTCCAGTTTTTTACAAAGTATTTTAAATAAATTCATTAATTAGATTGTTATTAGCTTGATTTTGAGTCAGCATCTCCATAGAGTTTTGATTAAAATTAAAAGGAAATAGCACTGATGTTATTAAGCCAAAGGCCTTGAAAATGAGGTATAGCAACCCCTCCACCCCCATCCAGTCCAGTTTGACACAACCCAGGGGTTCTATTTAAACATTCCTTATACTTGTTAATGAAAAACTCTGTAGGGCTTCAAAAACAATTGGAAACAGTGGTCCAGAAGTGAACCTCAATCTATCAGTCCTCTGAGAACTATTTATTTCCCAGAACACTTTCTCTTCCCTATACACATTTTCTTCTCATAAGCAATTAAGGAACTGTGAGCAGTAATGGAGGAAGTTCATTCTTGTGATGTCTGATATAGCTCTTTATGGTTACCAAACACTTTACATAATTTTTTTATTTGATTTTTAAAACAGCTCTGTGAAATAGGTATATTTATCCCTTCCACTTATTGGAGGTTAGGGGTGCGTCCCCCTCCCATCTGAAAAATCCACATAAAAATTTTGTCCCTCTTTTGGTGCCAGAGAAGAAGTCCAGATTAAATATATTGCTATTATACAATGCTACACATATGTTTTATGCATTTCTGAGTTTCTAAACTTTTTTTTTCCTGTGTCATCTGCTGGCCTTTGCCTGTCATCTGAGGTTTCTGTAAAATTAAAAAAAAAAATTCCTATTTAATTTCTTATGCTGATCCAAAATATATCAAACTCAACATGGGAAAATCACAATGTGGAAGGAATAACTAATGTATTACAATTCCTATTTTTAAAATGGTGCAAGTGAAATGTAGGAATATTGAATGCTTTAAATAAGGTCATTCAGCTAACAAAGGGCAGAACCACTTGAACTCAGGTCTTCTGAACTTGCAACTCATTTTTTAAAAATTTCATACATCATGTTATACATAGTTTTACAGATTAATTTCCATTCTGTACTAACATTACTATGCATTATTAACATTAGGTAAATGTAACATAATACAGGTTCATATAGTTAGAACTTAAAAGGACCTTAGAAGTCATATAATCAAAAGCACAGAAGAAAAGTAATGGCTGAAAATAGTGTTTCAGGAGTCATCTATCTGGAGGTGATAGTTGAGATCTTTAAGTTACAAAATACCATAATGAAAACTGTTCTGGATTTGGAGTCAAAGGACCAGGATTCAAATAATATTTTTAAAAAATTCAAATCCTGATGCAAGCATTTACTACTTGTGTGGTCCTGGACAAGTCACAAAATCTCTGAGATCCCCTTTAGCTCTAGATATATGATCTTATGTTCCAAATACCAACCTACAGGTAACAGGGAATCAAGAAATGATTTACAAACACAACCACAATTAAACAACATGAAATACTTATAAAAACAAATCAGATACCTCTATTTGACCAGTACTGTGGTAGGTACCACCATCTTAATAAATCAATAATGAGGCTAAAATGTAAACATGAAAATCAATGTCCCTTTGAAAATAGCTCTGCAGTTTGGTTGAACTGATTAGAAAGACCATGCACTAGTAGACAAATACACGGATTACAGAAATCCACACAGCAGACTGTTTCAAGGATTAGATCACAGAAGGGAATTCTGCACCATTCTAAGTTCATATCACTAAACCATCAGGCACACACAAGCTGGCACAGTTAGGCATAGCTGGCAGTATCTATATAGGAAAGGCTATGCATGGAAACTATAAGGCTATGGGAAGCTGGGAATATGTACTATATTGGCAGAGACACATGAGGAAGCTTGAACATTATTTGGTGAGAATGGCTTTTCCTGCAGACAGGGATGTGCCTTTGTCACAAAAGCTAAAATTCATGCAAATGCTCACAAATAATTCTTCTGAGGGCATGGGAATTTAAGAAGGATTAAGTAGAAAAATCAAACTGATAACACATGTGCATGGTTTAAGAGGAGTGGAGAGCTTATACATCTTTGTCTCAAGCTCCCCCAATTTTAGTCTTTTTAGTTGGAATCTTAAAAAATTCAGATTCTTTTCACCTGCGGTCTAAAATAACATGGGTTTTATGCCCAACAGACCAGACCAGACTTGGTAATAAACTTATTATTAGAAGTAAGTTTCTTTTAGCTCTAGTTTTATCTGGAAAAAAAAGGTCAGCTCAAGTGTCATCTTCTCCAAGAAACCTCTCCTGATTCCTGCTCTCTCCCTCAGCTTCTAGTGACTCACTGGCCTCCATCCCTCAGAAATTGCCTTCTATCTACTTTGTACATATTTTCTCTTTACTCATGTGTCTTAAGAGTGTGTGCTCCTTCTGTATATCCCACTTCCCTATGGAGTTTAAGGTTTTTATTTTTGTATTTGCAGATCTGATACAATGCCTGACACATAGTAGGTACTTAATAATTGCATATTTTTTAAAAAATGAAATGCTGCTAAACGAATCTGATGCAAGAAATGAATGTCATGTATATGATAAGTGAGCAACAGAGGCCTCAAGGATGGTGAAGGCGTTAAAGATGGGCTTTCTTCTTGTTTTATTTTTTACTTTTTCTGCCTGAAAATGGTTCTGGGCAGGAGGGATGAGAAAGGAAAAAGCTCTTCCCTTTGGCAATGAGATGAATATAAAAGACTCCCCTTGGATCATGCCTTTTGCACTTCAAAAAAACACTACTAGATATGGCATCCCTTCCAATTTCAGCATTTACTAATTTTTGTGGTGGGTTTATATGGGTTTGGTGGCAAGCCAAATGGGGGTGGGGAAAGGAATTAACATCTAGCAATTCAGCTCCCCCCACCCTTCTCTCTTGATACTGCAGTCAGTGCTCCTGCCAGCCATCCTCTGTTAAAAACGTGTTTTATGAATTATTCCACTTCCCCACGGCTTCGTGTTCAGCTGCTCATTACCACCCCTTTCAATCACTGTTGCCAGCTCCCTTCCCTGAATGGGCTCCCCACCCCCACCCCCCACTTCAGTGACATTTGTCAGAACTGATATGATACTTAAAGGAAAATAAACACTAACAATCAATAACAAACAAAAAACCACCACCCTTTTTCCTAAACACAAAAACAAAACCAAAAACAATAAATAGTACATTTCAGTCCAAAGAAGAGTCACTGTCGAATCCTAGCTATATCTTTCCTTATCCACACATTTCCCTTCCACCCTGGAGTCACAAATCATCATTTCCAGGCAACACTTGAAGCTGTCAATTCTACTTTGGTTTAATCTCATTTTAAACCTGGATACAGATGAGGTTCTGGAGCTGCAGAGTGCAGGGGTGGGGATGCTAGAAGAGATGAGAGCACTGGAAGGGAAGAAAGCTCAAGTGGACCCTGAGGAGACTCTATGTGTCTCCTCCCAGGTTGAGGTTCCACGGGCAGTTTATTAGAACAAGTCTTGACTATAGCTGGAGAGGCCAAGAGGCTGCAAGGGAGGAAGAGCAACCAATACAGACAAAGAAAGAGGAGCGGGGCCCGAGTCTCCCAACCAGCTTTCTGACCGTCTCCAGTGCAAGCACGCATCCATTTCTTTCTCTTCCCTCCTCCTCCTCAACCCCCTTTTCAGCTGAAAGAGATATGGGATTTTATGATCCCTTCTTTTGCCAAGATACCTGGGGAAAAATAATCATATCTAGTGCTGTTTTCCTTTCTCCCCGATCTTCTCCCCTTCCATCCCCAATCAGCACGCCCAGCATTGCTTTCCAGCCCCTCCCTTCACCACTCTGCTCCCTCTTCTCCTGCAAACTCGGACCCCTGAACCCAGCAGAGTGTTCGCCCAGTTCCTCCCAAGTTGCCAGAAAGAGACTGAGAAAGGGAGGGAGGGACTGAGAAGAGGAGGGAGAGGAGGAGGGAGGGAACGAGAGCCCCGAGCGCTGGGAGGAAGCGAGGGCGGGCATAGCCCGGCCGGGGACACGTGTGGTGTAGAGGGGGAGGACTCGCTGCCCGGGGCTTTAAGAAGGTGTGGAGAGGAGGCGGGAGCTTTTCCCAGTCCTGGACCTGGGTGTCCGCGCGGAGGCAGCCGAGGCGCAGCCGTCCGCTGACAGCCTTCCCCGCCGGCCCGCTCTCCCTCAACCGCACGAGCGACCGCAAACTTCGGATCCGGGTCGCCTTTTCCTGCTATTGCTCCATCGGCGGCTCCTGAACTTTCCCGGAGGGAGGCTCGCCCCAGCCCCCTCTCGACTCCTTCCCTTCCCCCTGTCCTGGAGCCTTCATCCCAGCATCTCCTGTCCTCTCCCAAACTGAATGAGCTCCGCGCGGGGCCGGCGGCCACGGGAGCAGCAGCGGCAGCGGCAGCATGGAGCGGAGTTTCGCTAAGCGGTGGACTTTCCTCCTGGCGCTGTGGCTGGGGGCGATGCTAAGGGTGAAGGGCGCAGTGGGCTATTACCCCCGCTTCTCGCCCTTCTTTTTCCTATGCACCCACCACGGGGAGCTGGAAGGGGATGGGGAGCAGGGAGAAGTGCTCATTTCCCTGCACATTGCAGGAAACCCAAGCTACTATGTACCTGGACAAGAATACCATGGTAGGTACCTCAGCGTGCACACGTTCCCACTGTGTGTTCTAGGACCAGCACTTTTTTTTTTTCTGGTTAATTCCCCCGAGTAGTTTTTGTCTTTTTAAAGAATAGCTGCCACCTTCCCGTCCCCTTCCCAACTTCCAAAGCACACATCTCAGTCTAAGGAGAAAGAAGAAAGTTAGTCTAGAACAAAGTAGCGAACTGGGAATTAATTGCAAACTAGAACAGCTCCTTATCTCCTCCCTCTCCCTCTCCATTAAGCCAGCTGGTTTTCTACTCCAATGTCCAGTATTTCTGTCAATTAGTATAGCTGTTCTCTCACCCTCTTTCTTAGTACCCTCCGGGTTCTTCCCCGTCTTTTGCCTCCCGGCTTGTTTAAATGTCTGGGAGAGGGCTGTAGCCTTCACCTCTATTTAGTTCTCAGACCTTTGTGTAGCTCCCATCCACCCTGGAAAGGTCTCCCTTGGTAGCCTTGGGGACAAGCTGCTGACATGGCCTTTTAGCGTTTTACATAGAGTGGGGCTGACAAGCTGAACCACATCAGTTTGCATATGCCCGGCGCTGCAAGCTTCTCTGCAAAGTTCCCGCTGTGAACTAGCCAGGGGTCCGTCATATTTCCCATTCGCTATCTACCGACCCTAATTTATACAGCCTGACTGCCTCTCAGAGCTGCTTAGTTATATTGTGTATCTCTGACAGTGCTCTTTTATTCTTTTCTCAGGCTATTTTTTTTTCAGTTTCAGAAATAAAAGATTGATTTTTTAAAACCGATTCCTCTGATGTTTCTTATATTATTTTTTAGGCTAATATATTAATGGCATTGACTGTTATGCATCTACATAGCTTCCAAGACCAGGTGGGAGCTTGAGTACTTTATAAAGCTCCCTTTTTTAAGGGTAATAATTTTCTGTGGCTTTCTAATTACAGTTATGTGTTGTAGTACTAAATTTTAGCCATAATGCTTATGATTTTATTAAAATGCGTTTCTAATGCATTAAGCCCTCAAATTCAGTAATATGAAAAAGTATAACAGCCTTTTTTTTCTGTAGCCCTGCTGAGACTTGAATATTTCACTCCCATAGAGCCTGCAAGTAGTTGACAGATTCTATTATATTGATTTAATTATAATTTTAACGATGTGAAAATACTGGTGCCCAATCTAATTGAAAATGTTTTTTGATAAAGCCTCTATGGTTTCAGTATCTAATATCACTTTGATGTCTGAAATGTCAGGATAATAAACTATAAGCGATGTCATGTGAGGTAGAAATGCAAATAAACCAGAAAAAATTTTAAAATCCTTAGAAAACATCCTTTAGCTTTATAATACAAGTGTGAAGAAAGGGTTTTAAAAAAAATTCTTAAAACAATGCTTTGACAGCTTCTCTAGGCTATAGTTGGAGGCTTTTTCTATGAATCTTGCTGCTTCTTTGGTAGAATTTTAGATTTCTGAAAATTCATTTTCCTGTATGTATCTAGTAATTTGATAAATGTATACTTCGTTTGCTATTTGGTTCTCTCCCCAGGTCACCAATACTTTAAGGGCATTTTAATTGGCTCACCTAATAGTGACAAAGTTGGAGGAAGGAGGAGTGATAGACTCTTACCAGACCTTTAGAGATATTTGCCTACAACATCTGAAAATGAGGGTGTCAAATCAAGTGTTTCTACACTTGGCTGAAAGGTAGATTTATCTTGTCTAGAATAGGAAAGCTTGATTCTCAACAATAGTTTCAAGAATGAATGAGTATAATGGGGAAATAAATGGTTTCTCTGGGAAAAAAAAGGATTGGCATCCTCACTAAAGGGATTATGGTCTTTGGCACAATGTAAAAATCTCTGTTCCCAATTCTTGTTTTAACAAGAATGTGAATGAGCAAAGCCATAGTATTTGATAAATGTTATCATGACTGCCTTATACCATATATGAAACTTTTTTTTTTTTTAACATTTCATACTATTGATATTTTCCCTCAATTCTTCATTTCTTTCTTTCTTTGGGGTTAGAAGTGCTGGCAGCTTGGAACCTGTGACATAGAGAGCCTTATGAAAATACTATCTGCCTCTCTCTTGTAATGCCAGTTTGGCCAATTTCAGGTCAAGGCTAATACCCTTGTTCCTATGTGTAAACATAGGTCAAGTTCCTATGTGTAAATACATTAGGCAAAGCATTAGAATGGAGTTGAGTACTTGATGTCTGACATTTTGGTACACAGCTGAATTGACACACAACCATATTGCTGGGAAATTTTCTCAATTAGTTTAATTTCCAATCAGCTAATTAAAGTTATTTCATTATGAAGAATTGTAAAATATTGAATTGGTGTAGAGTTTGAGGACAGCTTATCATTTGAACTATATTATTTAGATAAACAGTTTTCTTTTAGGATTTTGGAGCTGATTACTAAAAAAGTCTAATAAATAGACTTTTTTGGTCATTAAAAATGATGTGTATATGAAAGAAATTTGAAAGAGGCAACAGGTATATTTTTGTCTCCTCAACACCTGAATCATATGATAGTTAACAGAGGGTAGCCCCACCCTCTCCAAGCCAAAGTCCTCTGAAGCTGAGAGGCCATTTTTAAAATTCTCATATTGACCTATTTCTAAATGCCTAAACTTTTAAAATTAGCATTTGTAATGGGAAAAATCACCTTTGGATGACTGGCTAAGGTTGAGCTAAAGTTATTTTACTAGAAAAAAGAGATGTGGTAGAGATGATGTGGTCCAAACTTGCTCCTTCAAAGATCTTCATGACAAGAAGAAACTAAATTCACCTTCTGAAACCTATGGTAAATCTAAGGATTTTAAAAGAAAGAAAAATAGCTATGAGAAAATATTTTGAAGTTTATGACTCATTGAGGTTTGCAGTATTAATTTATAAAACATTTAATTTTTTTTGACCAAAAGATAAATGAAACTTGAGTGCCCAGAGAAATTTTAGGACTGCAAAATTTTACCCCTTCCCTATGTCTTCTCAGCATTTGTACCTCATTGACTAGTAAAGAATGTAGCTTAAGAGTTTCATTGAACTCCACTTCTTATTGCAATCTATCTATTGATATCTATTTAGCTATCTATATTAAATCCATCACTTTGTGCTTGTCATATTAATGCACTAAAGAGAATATATAGGACCATATATCGGAGCTAGAATAGGTCTTAATGGTCTAGTTCAACGTTATGTTGCTAGTGAAGAAAATGAAACCCAAATTGGGTAAATGACTTGTTCAACCTTATAAATAAATGACAGACGGTTGCAATTCAGGTCTTCTGAATGCCAATCAAACCTATTTTTTGGTAGCACTATACTGTATTTTTGTTAATATTTTTGTTGTACTGGTTTTTCTAGACCTGTGGTTTTATCAGTGTAGGAAGAACCTAGTGAGGAAACGCCTTTTATTAGTAAGTTTTCTAAAACTTAGAGACTTAGAGTTGTCTGGTTACCCAGAAATATTAAATTACTTACCCAGGATCATACAATCAGTGTATGTCAAAAAAAAAAAAAAAAGGACTTGCTCTCCTTTTTGTGAATTTGAGAGCAGTTATCCATCCACTGAATCTTATTGCCTCTCTCTTAGTAGCTAAGGATAGAATATCTTCAGGAAGATTGTTTAGTAAGTAGTATTTTGAGATAGAAGGGTTAAAAATATGACAAAAGAAACCATTCTAGAATACTCCCTTCTTGCCCCAATTTTATTAGCTCTTTTTTTTTCTCACATGTTCCCACACTTCCTTCACTATCCATTACCTTCACCCCAAATCACCACAGTATTTTTATTAGTGTTGCAATAAGAAATACAAGTTTGACTGTTGCTATCTCTTTGGGTTCATGCAATATTTCATTTCTCCATTTCAGGGATGCTCCTTGGCAAAATTGGTAAAGTAAATGAAGGTTGCTTTTGCTATGTTTTTATTTATTTCCATGGTAACTACCTATTTCTTCCCTGTCATACTCCCTATCCTGCCATTTTCTTCTTATCCAAGCATAATCTCAGGAAAGGGCTTTCTGAAAAGATCCATTTATATCTCAAAGTGAATTGAAATCAATTCATCTCTCCAATGAGTATTTACACTTTTGAGGTTTTTTTTTTTAAAACTCTGACTTTGTTCTCTATGAAAGAAAATTTAGATTCTTAGTTGATGAGGAAGGTATATTGAGATTATAGGAGATACCCATTTTTGTGATTTCAAAAATGCCAATGGTAACTGCCTATTCTGCCTCTCATAAATATGGCTTTTCTCAGTAACTGTGATAAAGGACTAGGTATCCAATATGGTATCAGTTCTTAAATGTTTATTGAGTTGAATTCTATCAAAGAAAAAACTGTTGTATCCTGAAGGGATTTTGATGAGTTACCCCAATTTGCATTTTTCAAATGGCAGTCTTGTCTAATTTCCAAATACATTAAACGTTATTCCAACACTCTTCTTAGAAGACTTAACATGTTACAATGACATTATCTAATATTGTGTACATTGCTGGCACGGTTTTTCCATAATATAGTTTGAATCCTGACATCATATACTTTGTATTAAGGTTGTACTGTATGTACTTAATGACCCAACAATTGCCAATTATTGCCAAGGAAAATTTTATTTCATTTTAAATCTAGTTATAAGGGTTATATGGGGTAATGAACAAATGACTGACCTTGGAGTAAGAAAGACTTGTTTCAAATTCTGCTCTGACAGATACTAGCTGTGCAAGGATGAACAAGTCACTTAATCTTTCTCAGTATCCCTTACAGTTGTTACTGATCTGGGAGGGAAATTCCACACTGTGAATTCTCTACACAGATAAAGTCATAGGTCTATGGGGAAGGAAAGGGACATTAACACATGTGTGTGTATTTGTGGATTTATATATAATATTTTATATGTGTATATATAACCTACAGGAAATTAAAATGAATTGCCCATCTCTAAAATGTCATTTAAACCCAAAGGAGGAAATTTAATATTCTTCTTTGATATCAGTTATTATTTTCACTTATATAAATACTATAGAATCAACTGGTTGCTAAGAGGCAAAGACAAAGGTAATGCGAAATAGAAATCTTTTAAAATAAGTACAGGAGTGATAAATAGCATTGATCTAATTTCTAAAAACGTATGCTTACAACTTATTTTTTCTGATGGCAAGAGTTATTTAAATTAGAATAATATTCAGTTAAAAAATTAACCCTCTTATTGATCAGGTCATGGATTAATTAGTTCATTATATGACTACAGCATATCCAATTTCTGAAAACAGCACACTTAAACCTCCTAAATAATTTGTCAAATAAATTCTGCAAATGACTTGCAGTTCTGTTCTGATAGTATGTGACTATGAAAGATGAATACTTTTTAGGAATTTTACTCTATTTGCCACATATTTCATCTTAATTTATGAAAAAAATTTCAAATATCCTTAGCTGATTTTACCCAAGCTCAGCGCTTAAATGATATAAATCCTCCATTGTATAATTTATATTCTCCTTATGATTTCCAAATCCAGCTGTAAATTAGTTAAACATATCTTCAGAATTATATTTTTAAATACTGTTTTTAAACAGAAATTCTGTCATTAATTATGGCAGTGGTTTATTAGAAATCATTCCTTTTGTCAGTTCTCTAATTTTGTGGAACTTAATCTCATTCCATAATTTTTACTATTTAGTTTTTTAATGTTCTTTAAGTATGTAGAAATAAAAAAGATGGAATAATATTTTGAAGATTTCTAATAAATTTAGTTATTTGAAATCTATTTAAAATTTTTTTGATGATGAAAATTGTGACAGCTTTGCAATGAATATTTCAATTCAATGTTTGTAAGTTTGATTTTTTTCCTCAAATCTGTTTTATTCAAAAGAAAATATTCTTTTCCATTAAAATTTTTTGAAGTTGTGCAGCTTTAATGAATTTTCTAAATATTCCTAAAAAACTAATAGCTGATAACATTATTAATTCTTGGTAATTTTTTCCTTGGATGTGTTGCATATTATTTTGGAATTGATGTTTTGCTCAAAGCTATTTTTGTCAGCTATTCTGAAGTCTTCCCATACAACCTAAGAGCTGAGCATTTTACTTTAAATTTCTATAATTGTAAAGAAAAGCAATAATATATTAAATATTTCTTGCTAAATAAAATTATATCTACTTTTTAATTGCTTGGGGCTCTTTAAAAATACAATACAATTATGCAATATTACATATGTCATGTTGTAGTATATATTTTATATAAATATAAATTGTGTACATATAAATGCTTTTAGGTATAGAAAGACAAATATGTATTGTGTAGACAAAAGAAAACATCACTATTCTTAAAAGAGCCAATGATTGAAAAAGTAGAAATTATATACACATACACTTTTCTATCCCAATATATCTATGGGTGTTCTTTATTCATTTCCAGATCTTTGATTTCATCAATATAGGAGCTGCTACTATCAAATTTATGTCTACTGATTCAGATAGGCAAGTTAGTCTATAACGTATAGGATTTGCCTTGGATATTGAGAGGTAAAGTGAGTCATCTCTTATCACATAGTTAGTATGTTTCAGAAGCAATGCTTAAATCCAGATCTTCTTGGCTCCAAATCCAGCTTTCTGTCCACTACTCCATGATACCTCTCAGATACACACATGTATATGCACATATATACACATATATATTTTTTAATCCTAGGGTCAAATATAACAGAAAAATAACCTTACCAGAGAGGGAGAAAAAAATGTGAGGTCTTGATATGTTTAGGATGTCTATTATAGTCAGAATCTATACCTCACTAAAACAAACAAATGGGAAATGGGGAAAAAACCTCAATGGATTATCCACATTTAAAAAAAATTATGAAGCAACAGGATAACTATTATCTTATTATACAAATAATATACTCAACAAATCAGAATTTTGTTTTTAATTCAATGAAGATGGTCAAATCAATAGTTTGTCAAGTATGAGTCAACTTTGACTGTCAGCAAATACCCTATGAGTTGTTAATTCATAAGATATTTTTGACTTTTGATTCTTAGATCACAGAAGTAGAGCTGGAAGGGGACTCGGAGGCCTTCTGAACCAATTTCTTTATCTTGTAGATGAGGAAACTTAGATTTGGAAAGTTAAGTGATTTGCTTTTAGTGTTCTTAATGATAGCAACAGTGTGCAAAGCAGAGAATAATTTCCATTTTGGTGTGCTTTTTCTGATTAGAGCAGATCATCTGAAGACTTGACAATTAAAGAACTATTCAAAGTAGTGAACTCTGCTATTCCTGAACTTATTTTCATCACCTTTTCCCATTATTTATTATTTCTACTATAATCCAAGTAGCATAAAAATCTGGATTTTTTTTTTTTTTGAGAGAGTGGGGGATCAGGAAGAGGTAGAGAAGAGCATTGCTAGTGATAAGGAAAGACATAACAATGAAATAATTGATTCCAAATAGAGCCCTCAGGTCTCATGGGATAATAAAAATAATCTATCGAAGTCAGTGAGTTACTAAATGTTTATTAGACACCCATGGTGTGCCAGGTACTGGACTAATTGCTGGGTAGAGGCAAGGTAATCAGATGGTTTTTCAATATAAAATGGGTTTTCAATCTTTTTGTGTCTCTTATGGGCCTTCTTGATAGCCTGGAAAAGGCTATGGACACTTTCTTAGAATGATGTTGTTAAATGTATAAAATATACATTTAAACATACATGCATGTGTAAAATACACATATAAAATATAACATATGTAAAATAAAATATATGAAATTTAAGTAAACCAGTTATATTGAAATATATTTTCAAAATTTTTTAAAAATAAATTCATGAACTCCAGGTTAAAAAGTCTGGTGTAAAATAATTCCCTCTTGAATGTTCCAAAGTAGATTTCTTAAAGTGGTTTTCTAGTGACATAGTGGGAGGAGGATACTTATTTTTTTGTTTCACCTCTGCTGTGAACTCTCTATGTGACTTTGAATAAGTTTTTTTATTTCTCCTGGTCTTAGTTTTCTTAGTTATAACTTGGGATATTCTGGATTTATCTCTTAAAATTCTTTTTAGTTCTTAGTTCTTAAACTGCACAAAATTTTAAGAATTTTATGGGAAAAGAAATATCAAATAAACTTTGAAAATAAAATCAAACTGTTTCCTACTGCAAAAGGACTATTTTAAATTTCAAAATGCTAATCAACATTTTAAACGAACTAATGAAGGGGGCTTACAGACAAATAAGAGGACAAAAGCAGTATATCAGTTTGCTTCTAGCTCAGGTTAAGATGCATTTACTCATCCTGTGACTGCTTTCCCATATTTTCTTCTTACTGTCCTCTTCTTTTGTTTTTCTCTTTCCTATGTGACCCTCTTTTCTTCTCTTTTTTACCTCACTCCTATCATTCCAATATTGAATTTTCCCTTCCTATTTCTTTTTTTTTTCCTCTCCCATCTATTCATTTCTGCCCTCCCCTCCTTGTGTCATTTCCTTTTCTTTTTTCTTCATTTTTCTTCCACCCCATTTTTCTCATATCTCCATCTCATCTCTCTTTTTTTAAATCTCCCTTGTTCTTCCTCCTTTCTCTGGCTTCACTTCACATACCCCATCCCTTTCATGAAATTATGTTTTCTCTCCCTTGAAAAAAAATCCCCAATTTGTAGACTAGGAAATCTTTAGGTGTCAGTGTCATGTCTTTGAATGGTTTCATGGCTGTGTGTTAGCAGATTGGTCTATTGTAGAAAAGACAAACAGTACAAAATCTGTGATTAGAAGAAGTCCAGAAATATATATAATTGACATGGAAGTAGTAGGAAATTACATATACATTAAATGGTTTGATTTTTACTAGGTGTCTCGTGTTTGCCTTCTTTAAAAAATGTTTTTAATTTTTATTGATGCATTTTACTTTCATGTCATCTTCATTTTCTAATACCTTTTCTGAAGACAGCAAATGATTCAGTAGATAGAGCACTTAAATCAGCAAGACCTGAGTTCAGATGCAAGCTCAGATATTTACTAGCTGTATAACCTTATGTAAGTCATTTCTATTTTCCTCAGTTTTCTCAACTGTAAAATGGAAAAATAATCATAGCACTTACATAACCGGGAGGTTGCAATGATTGAATGAGGTGATATTTGTGAAAGTACTTAGCACAATTTCGGTACATAGTAGGCACTATATAAATGCCAGTTCCCCCACTCTCAAAAACCTATTTAACAAAAAAAAAGTTAAAAAAAAAAAGAGAAAAGATAATTAGTTCAGCAAAATTAATCAACACATCAACTGGTTCTTTTGTGATTTCTAAAACAGTGTGTTATTTGCAGATACCTATAACAATTCTTAAGGTGCAGAAATATGCTGCCTTTTGAGCATATCTTCATTGCTATCATCTCTTTTGCATGATATTTTCTTTAAAGCTTTATATATATTTATATCTAGGTATTTGGGTTTTAAGTAACACATGTCTACATATCTCTGTATGGTAATGTGATCGGAGCAGGAGACTATGTCAAGAGGCAGAGGCTGTGGCAGGAGAAACAGCATGATGGATAGGGAAGACCTGTAGTATGGGAACCAAGATACCTGGCTTCTAGTCCCAACTCATTGACCTATGTAACTAATTTAGGGCAACTTTCTTCACACCTTTGGGCATCCTCAATTTTATCATTTATAAAATTGTGCAATTGGATTAGATAATCTCTGTCCCTAAAGATGACAATATTACCTAAACTAATCTATTTATTTAGCGCTATACCAATCAGCCTCCCAAAAAACTATTTTAATGACCTAGAAAAAATAACAACAAAGTTCATATGGAAAAACAAAAGGTCAAAAAAAAAAAAGATAATCTCTGTCCCTTCAATCTGAAATAATTTTCTTTAGGATGGTAAAATTCAGCTACAGTTTTTCTACAAAGAAAAATCCATCTAGTCAATCCCCTTGTTTCTAGGTATAGATTACAATTACATTTCTCCAAATAAAGAGGGGTAATTAATTTACCTAGAAATTTCTTTTTTTACCCTATCAACAAGTACCACATTTTTAAGAGTAACTCTGAATGGAATGTGTTGAGCTAAGAAGAGGTTAGCACATTTAAGATAAAACAGTATGTGTGTTTGTACATATATACATGTATATTAGTGTGTATCTATATGCATTTATAAGATAACATATATAAAGTACCTAAACACAAAAGATTGTTCAAGACAAAAATATTTGGCTTTCATATATATGTGGCTTACTTATACCACAGATAGGATTCATTGTTATAATAACTGACAATGTAATAAAAATATTAATGAATTCCTTCAGAAACGAAGCTGAATTTTATTTTATTTTTTGCTCCATTGAATGATTGTTTGACTGAGGGCTAATCTTTTAAAAATATTCTGTCAAGATAACAGTTACCTAGTGATGTGTTTAGGTGTTGCTCTAGCAGGCCCCTATGGTAATAAATATTGGTATGAGCTTAATGACTTCTTAGTAGTCTATTATCATCATGTGTATGTCTGGACCTCCAGTGAGAATAATTGCTAAATATGATGTGCTACTTAGTGACTTTCAATAATGAACTATTTATCTTACAAGTCTGTTCTTTAAAATGCCATTTCAACATGAAAATCCTATGGATTAATACCTGGATATAAAACAGGGACATGAATGTGAAATATGTCTGACTTTAACCTTATTTATTATATCTGGCTCATGCACTAGAACCATATCCAGATTTGTTAATTCTCTTGCTTGGTTATATAGTTAGCAAAGGAAACAGGCAGCTTAATTTTACTTCCAGGTACCTTCCTTTAGCGATAAAGCTGCATCTGTTATGAGAATTGAAATATTCTATGATCCCATTTCCAGTCTTTTTCATACTTCCTTTCTTTGCATAAACACTTCCTGCTTTCTCACTCTGCAAAAAAAAAAAAAAAAAAAAAAGGTATATATCTATTGCTTGAGGTGAAAAACCAAAAAAAAAAAAAAAACAATTCTGTTCATTTTGGACTTTTTAGATAAGGATACAATTCCATTGTTTGTCTAAAATATAAATTACTCAAACACAGATTACAAATAAATATCATTAATAATAATTTAAATGAAAATTAGTAGAGGACATAAAAGACAATAACTTGAAGAAAATAAAAGCTATTTTTGTTCTTGAAATAAAAATTTGTAAATTGATTTCAAAAGCAGAGAAGTCCTGGACATAATTTCAATAGAATAATATGTTCTTTTTTTGTGGATTTACACTGTTACATAATTATACTGTATTCATTAATTATTTCATCAAATATATTGTTAGACTGAAAAATCAAAATAACATCAAGATATATACTTAAACCAAAAAATCAAGTAAAGAATATTGTGAGACTTTTTAATCAATTATTTTTATTGGAAGCCACAGTGCTACAAAAATCAAGGGGGAAATAATTCTTCAATAGATTTGTAATTCATTAAAGTAGGCACACCCTCAACTAGTAGAGGTCACAATCTCTCCCTGCCTAGTCATTTAGTATAACTTAGAGGAGCCACGAAACATGGTGGGGGCCTTTCTCGATGTCTTTTATTATTAAGAGCATATCTGCAACCTTCAGGCTGTTTATCTGTATTTCTTGTTCTCCTTACATTCCAGCCTCCATTTTTCTGAGCACATGTTTCCTGGAAAAATTTCTTTTTCAGTACTTCTTGCATTTAAACTATCATTGTTAATAAGCTAGGAGACTTCCATGACCTCTAGCTTTATAACATATCCAGGAGAATATTGAAAGGGAAAAAATAGTTTTTTTTTCTTCCAAGAAAACTCAAGAGATCATCAAAAACTCTATGTGTTTCCCAAGTGCAGTTGAGACCATATTCTCTTTTTGTTGTTCAATTCTGGACCCTACTCATCATACATTTACAAAATAGATATACTGGTAAGAGTAGCCCAATAGCTGTATGTTTAATTATAAATTCTAGACTTCCCAATAGGTATTCTTCATGGATTATTAGACTATGGGGAGTGGCTGTTACAAAGGCTCTGTAATATTCTAGGGCTTGATGGAATGGCCATAGTTCAATATGTAAAGAAAATATGTAAAACTTATCTTTCTAAGAGAATTTCTTTCATTTGAATTTTGCCCAGGACATATATCCCATATTAGAGTTTAAACCATTTGACAAGTGTGTACCAAGATGTCTTGCTTGATATTAATGAGGTACTTGTTGAAACAAGCTATCTCTAGAGTTATATGCATCAAGGAATCTTGTATGACATTAATTTGTAATATGGAGATAATTTGCTGCATTTTATTCTGCTGAATAAAATGGTTTTTAATAAGCAAAAAATAAGCATAGCAAGATCTCATATTCTTTGCTATGTTAAGTCATTTGTATTATTTTCAAAGTGATATGTCTTTCCCCTTCTCATTGTCATCAATATATCTGGAGATAATTCTTAAAAGATCTTGTAAAAACAAGAAAGTTATCATAAGAGTTTATAGTTATTGACATCCTATTGATTGCTCTTATTGTTTGATAGGAATAGAGATAAGGACTAGAACTGTGATATCATTGGTATAGGGAAATGCTTGATGCAGAAACTCAGTTAATACAGGATAGAACTTTCTCTGAAACTTATAGTCTTAACTAACTAGAACATTAAAAGTTAAGTGACTAACAGGATTGTGCAGCCAGTTTCTGACTGAAGCTAGAACTGAACCCTGGTCATCCCAACTCATAAAGACAAATATACTAGTCCTCTTCTCTTTGAGTAGAAATTCTGTGCATTATTTTCCCCAATTCCTTGGCATCATCCCATTTTCAAAGATCTTAAGAATTAATCCCTCAAATGTCTCTAAATTGTGTCCTTTTTTTCAGATGAGTAAATATATGAATACTCAGTCTATCAAATAGGTTCTTCTGTCTCCTCTAGTGCCATTTCCATCTCCTCACATCATCACTGTCATTGGATGAAGAAATAGTTTATTAGATGAAAGCTGACAGACTTTTTCCATTTTGAAGTGATGGGAATATTTGTTGCCTTCCACCAGTTTCATCTTTCAGTGATTTTAAGTTATTGATTATTTTCGGCTAATCCACATGCCAAGATTTCTGCAAATTTCTTTTATCTCTTGTATTTCTTAATGAGTTAAGAGGCTACACTGATATCACTTTTCCTCTACTCATTCAAAGATTAGAAATTTATTAATACATTTATCTTCATATTCCCTTCATTTATATATTTGTACTTCCCTCTTTTATCCAAACAACTATTCCTTTCTATAAGGGGGTAGAAAACCAGTAGTTCAGTAAAACTTAACCAAGCCATACCCAGGAATACAACTTTTATTGAATCTATGCAAGAAAGGTAGAGGAGTCATCTCTTTCTCAAGACCAGGTCCTAGGTCTCAGAATTTTACAAAATTCAGGGTTATTTGTTGTTGCTCTGTCCATTCACATTGATGTGATCATTGTAAATCTCGTTTTCTTGGCCCTACTTATATAATATAGCATAAGCTTTTATATCCTTTCATGTTTCTCTGAATTTGTCATCCTTATATTTTCTTAAAGTTTTCCATTACAATTCTTATCCTTTACTTTTATTTATTTTTTGCTCTTTTCCTTTTGAATGGGTATCATTGTTAACATTTTTTCCTACTATAAAAAGTACTACTAAAAATATTTCCCATATGAAGGGGATTTTCTGTCTTTGACCTCCATGGAGTATATACTTAGCTGTGATATCAAAGAATGTAGAAATTTTAGTGACTTTCTTGGCATAATTTCAAATTTCTTTCCAGAGTCCTACCTTTTCCCTAGTTCCAGAAATAGTGTTAGTGTAATTGTATTTCCATAACCCTTTCCATCTATAGAGTGCTGGAAATGAGTTTTTGTTATATACTAATTTTCCTTGTTTTTCTATTAGCCAAGGAGATGAAGCATTTGCTGGCTAATCTGGTTTCTGCACTCCTATTGCCTCCTTGTGGCGACTATGTTACATCAGTTAATTTTCCTTAGGACAGGGTGATAATATTTGCCAATGTATTTTCCATTTTCTCTATGTTCTCTTATTCATCTTTTATCCTTATTATTTGGTGTTAAAAAATTTAACTCTTTTTTTAAAAAAAAAACAAATCAGTGTCTGAATATTGATAGATGACTCAGAAGTTTCCCCTACATTTGAAGCTGGTCCTTTGACATTTTGCTTTTTATTGTGTTTATTGTTTGACATCTGGGACTTTCTAAATTTCTTTTTGAAGAAAGTCTTTGTGAGGTTTCTGTGAGGCTCTTATATAGCCTACAAAACTTTGAAATTGTTCTTTTTTTTTAATCCTGAAGCATACTTTTTACTATTTCTCACTATCCTTTCCAATGACCATCAAGAAAGTCACTGAATATTGCAATACATATTGACTAAGTTTTGAGATTCTTATCTAGTTCTTCATGAAAATTTTTTTGTTCCATACTTGGCAGTTGGTACATTTGTAAAAGTCCCAATTATTTTTATGGAAATCTTTTTGCTTGTGCTTATCGTGAGCAGTATCTAATGAGATGACCAAATGTCCCATCAAATGATATGTTATGTTGCCTTTGGGCACATAATGAAACCAACCCTCACATTAGCTAATTTTTTCCTTTTATGTTAGCCTCTAAGCTATTCTTCTGTTTATTTGCAACTTCCTTATACTTTCTGGCTTCATTTATGGTGAGAATGTAAATTACAAGATGGTTTGATTACTCAAGTAATGTGGCTTTTTGTTGGACTTTGGGAAAGGATTTGAAATTTTGAGTACCCACAGTTAAATTAAAATTTATAGGTTCTTTAAAACCTGTGATTCTAAGGCCTTTTGGCCCCTTTTCTGCCACTCTACTACTGTCACCATGGAAATGGAAGGGAACTGCACAGGACTGAGAGTTGTTTTGCATTTTTCTCTGCCTTATGGGGTCCCCTGGCCAATGAATTCAACATTTGGTAGTCAACCTCCTGATAATGAGGCTCTCCATACATGGTAGGCTGGTTC
The DNA here is from genome assembly GCF_902635505.1 of Sarcophilus harrisii. Lineage (NCBI taxonomy): Eukaryota > Metazoa > Chordata > Mammalia > Dasyuromorphia > Dasyuridae > Sarcophilus > Sarcophilus harrisii. The sequence continues at coordinate 147,776,525 of NC_045430.1, read as the reverse complement.
TCAAAGAACAGAGTTTCTACTAGGCAATACTTGAAGACTTTTCTAGCATGGGAAATCCTTTCAGGTGTTGTGCTGTGGCACAATCCTTGAGAATTTAGGATTATCTTCATGCTGAAGTAGCACTTATGTGGTGAGAATTATGAAATTTAAAAATATTTCATGATAATGTCTTTTTTAAGAAGGTGAGACGACTATGAAGCAACAATATTGTATTGGGGATCACAGAATATTAATAGTTTACAAAAGAGCGTTGCAATAGTAGGCAACATATTACAAAGAATTATTGGACTACATTAACAAGAATTACATAGGGCAGGAAGGCATGGATAGATTATTCTTTGTGTGCAGGAAGGAGTACCTACACTGATGAGCTCTATGATACAGAGAAGTATTTAAATATTCCCTTTATTTATAATATATTTTTAATAAAGAAATTATTCCCAACATCATTCAGTCCTTTGGTACAATTAATAAAAGATTCCATTAATAACAATAGCTAGCATTGTATAACACTTTAAATTCCGCAAAGCATTTCACATATATTACATTATTTGATCCTTGCAACAGCCATGTGAGTTAGGTATTATTATCATCGCTATTTTATAAATGAGGAAATTGAAGTTGAGAAAGATCAAATGACTTGCTTAGGGTCATTTAGGTAGTTAAGTGTCATAGCTAGGATTTGAATTCAGGCTTGCCAACCTTATCCAACAGGTGAGACTAAAGAATTTGAGATGGAACATGCTGCTCTCAACTATTTCCCCTCCATTTCTTAATAATGTCCTACAAAAAAGTGGGGCAACTAGTTGGTGCAGTGGTTAGAACACTGGACCTATAGTCAGGATGATATATCTTTCTTAGTTCAAATTTGTCTTCAGTTCACTTACTAGCTGTGTAATCCTGGGTAAGTCATTTAATCATATTTGCTTTAGCTTCTTATTTGTTAAAATGAGATGGAAAAGGAAAGGGCAAACCATTCCTGTATATTGGCCAAGAAAACTTCAAATAAAGAGTCACACCTGACTGAAAAACAAGAGACTAAACAACAAAAACTAAAAAGAAAAGTTAGACATTAGCACCTTTCCTCTGAAAGGGAAACTTGGTTTCATATCACCTATTTTGCATTTTCCATGCTACTTGGTATATTCAGGATCATTACCCAAATTAGTCACTTTTAAATGTCCTTTTTGCAATATTATCTACTGACAAAGACATTTGAAGGAAGAAATAAAAGGACAGACAAGTTAATAAAGTCCAAGTCCTTTCTGAAGCCATGAATTAGTTCACCATTCTTAAATATATGTAAAATATTCTGTACATCTTTCAATATATCTTTTCAAGGAAAATTGATTCTTGATTTATTTCCAAGGGACATTATTTATTATCATCTTCAATTTTTTAGTAGCTACATTGAGATACTGATGTGTACAGTGATGACACACCTTATGCTTCACTTCCTGTATACTTCCATAGGAGGAAGATCTGACTTCTATGAACATAATCAGCCAATATTCCATAAAATGGCAGGTGTGCAGTCTAGTTAGATTAGCAAAGCATATAGCATAGCCATTAAGGATTTCTGAATCTTTATCTCACTGAATTCTTTTAGACTATATCTTTAAGCAGAAATAAGCTATGAAATCTAAAGATAATTGACCAGCCTTCCACTATTTAACACAATTCTCTCTCAAAATACTTTCATAATAATTTTTCCAAAATCCTTTATGATCTGTAAAAAATGAAATGTTTCTACTAATGTCTTATAAGTTATATCTAGTACAAACTTTAGAAAAATGTAGTATCTCACAATTTTAATAGAGAGCAAAAGGAAACTTGTTTTATCTATAGCACCTACTTTTCAGTCTAGTTCAGCTTCTCTGTAACATTGCTTGACTTGGACTTTTATTATCATTTGAGGTAGCAATATTTAACTCTGGATTAGGAGAAATTGGTTAGGGTGAAGTGAGTGTGAGTAGAGAGGAATATTTGTTTCCTTGTTACATACCCTATATCTAGAAGTGTTTGTCATAGAATAGTTTTCCTATCCATAATGACCATGGAGTTTTTTTCTTTGTGAATACAAAGAAGAGAATGGGTTATCCAGAGCTCAGCTCTTTTTCTATATATGCAGCTGCTATCTAAGATTTCATTTATTTAATTCTGTGTAGATCCAGTAAATTTTTCATACAATCATAAAATCTAACACTTAGGCAACTCAGAGGCCATCTAGTCCAACTCATACAAGAACACTCTTTACAGTAATCTCAGTGAGTGGTCATCCAGCTTTGTTTGAAGACACTCTCTCATAGTGGTCTTTCAAATTGAATATTTCTATCAGGAAATTTTTTATATCAAACTAAAATCAAGCAGAAAATCTAATCTCTTTTTTTTATAGATAGCCCTTCAAATACCAAAAGACAGATATCATATGCCTCATAGGTCTTCTTTCCCCTGTAAACAACTATCCCTAGTCTGTTTCATAGAGCCTTGTCTGTTTCTTACCAATGTTCTTCCCAAAATGTTGTTCCCTTTGATCTGAGTGCTGTCTCTCAACATATTATGAATTCAATAACTGTGTTTTGGTTGCCATATTTTACATTCTACCAAAACTAAATTCTCTTTCCCAGGTAAATTTATATTTAACTATGCTTTCCTCTCATTATACTTATTAAAATGTATTTTGAAACCAATTTTAAATTGGCATTCATCCATATTAAATGTCATCTTCCTAAATTTGGCCCAATATTTAGTCTGTTGAGATATTTTTTGGAATTCTAAATCTGTTTTCTAATGTATTATCAATCTCTCCTAGATTTGAGTTATTTGAAAATTTAATAAACATACCACGAACATCTTTTTTTTCCTCCAAGTCATTCATAACAATTTTTAATAGCATAAGGCCAAATACAGATTCCTAGGGCCTCCATTAAATATATTTTTCCAAGTTGGGATTGAACAATTAATGGCTACTCTTTATTTTGGACATTCAACTAATTCTCAATTTACTTATGAATTCTTCTTAACTTCTTCTTTTCATCTTGTCTACAAGAATTGCATAAAATGTTTTCTTAAGCATTTTGACAAAAATTACAAAATGATATCTGTAGCACTTCTCTATTATATTAGTTGAGTAACCCTGCCCAAAAGGAAATAGAGTTGGTCTGGCATAATCAGTTGATAAAATCAACTTTTCCTAGATGCCCATTTAGCCATCCTTTTGATAATATTATCTATAATTTTATTAGAAATCAAAGTCAACTCACTGGCCTATATTTTACACATGAGGTTCAGAGAAGCAAAATAATTTGCTCACAAAACCAGTATTATATCAGAAACTCAAACCCAATTCTTTTCTAACTCACATTCCAGTGCTCTTACCTCTATAGTATCTGGTCTTATGTCAGTGAATGAGGTATGTAAATGTTTTTGTTTGGGAATGTTTTCAGTGGCACATATATTTACAATTAGAATTTCAGGATGACTGTTGGAATTCCACCAAATAAAAAGTCCTAATCATTTATTTTGATCATAGTAAAGTTTTATTTAACATAATTTAAAATAAAATTAGAAAAAAGTTATTCCATAGAATGTTGTGATGCTTTCAATGTACAGTCACAAATCTGTATTACTTTGAGAATCTTGAAGAACATGGTGCATTCTGTGTTGTACATTTATAAAGTATACTAGATCCATCAAATAATATTTTTATACTGCTTCCCACAGCGTATATTGTAAAGAGTTAATCTATTTTGAAATTTTGAAATTTTTATATGTTTTGTCAAGTGTATATTTCTATTATATAGGCATCACAGAGTTAAACATATAGTCCTGTAAGGATCCCAAGACTATATTCAATATAAACAACTGTAGGATAGTACTTGCCCTCCTTTCCCACCTATTTCTAAGTGTCAAGAATGAACTTTCATGAGTAAAATAGTGATTATTTTCCTGTGCCCTAAGATAGGAATATAAGAAAGTCATCTTTGTTTTGGATGGTATCAGGAACCATAGAAACACAAAATGATGGTGATGTAAAGAAACCTTAAAGATCTTCAAGTTCGACTCCCTCATTTTAATATGAAGAAATGGGGCCAAAGAAATCAGGTAATTTGTCTAGTGTAATACAATTAATGGCAAGGATGGTATTTTAATCAGTCTGCCTGATTTCTAGTTTAGTGTTTTGTTTTGTTTTTATCTCCATCACAGAACCTCCTGTGATTTCTTCAGTGTCATTTGGCATTGCTAAAATATATATGAATTGATCACCAGTCTTTTGGTGATGAGTTTCTTCTTGCTTAAATAGGTTGATCCTCAAATGACAGTCACACAACCTATACACAAATCCTTTCAATGGATTAGCTTTTATCCTTTCATTCATTGCCCTTAAATCTTTGCAACTTATCACAATGTTTTGCACCAACTAGGCCCTTAACAAATGCTTGTGATTGTTGAGTGATTCTATTGAAAAATGCTCTGAAAAGCCAGTATTACCTCCACATCAAAAAAGGCATCAAAATTATGATTTTAAGAAAAAAGAGTATAAAAAATATTTCAAAAATGGAACTGAGAATATCTATTGATCTCTTATTATGCTAAAATTAGATGTCTAAAAATGTCATTTCCCAAATGATTGAGTTATTTATTATTGTAGACTTAAAATGAATTTTTTTCCAAGGGAAAAAGGATAGAAAAGAAATCTAAATCTTATGTTTTCAATTTCCCACCATCTAAATTTTTAAAGTTCTCATACAGTTTCTAGGTTACTATATAAATGTATTTATAGTAGTTTATTAGGTATTTTTGCAATGTGGAAGAGTGCCAACAAAAGTTCTCATAGCAATTAGTGACTGCAATTATTAATAGTAGTAATAATATATTTTATTTTAAGTTACTATTCCCAGGAGTTATTTCATGCTGTACCATAAATAAATTTGAAATAATCATAATGAAGAGGCAGCCAATTTCTTTTAAGTTTGGAATTTCTTCTGAATGAAAATAAAAATGGGAAGAAGTCTAAACAAAATAGTCTATTTAAAAAACTTGATAGATAGGTAGGTAGATAGAGCATTTATTAAGTGCTTACTAAGTACTAGGCACAGTGAAGATAAATACAGTACTAAAAATAGTACTTGCTTTCAAGGAATTTATTTTCTAATGAGAAAAGACAACACATAAAGGGGAGTTGTAAACTGGGTGGAGGGAGTGAGAGATTGAAAGGTAGTCTGCAGAATAGAGCTTAACATAGTTTTGGAGTGAGCATGACTATTACAGATATTTTCTCAAATAAGAAGCTCTGAGAATAAATTCTCTAGTCAGAAGAGATCATAGTGGTGAATATATTGCCAGTGATAGAAGGTCACTGGATTAGAGATTAAAAATTGGTCAGGGGAATGAGTCTTATGAAAATAATAAATGAAGCACAAAAGCTTTCATCTTATATAAGAAGAGAAAATATGTAAGCACTGACAAAGAAGAGGGAGCACAATCTAGAATTCTGCATCTTTATTCCATTTATAGCTACAATCCTAGAAAAAAATGAAAACATGATCAGAAGTTCTAAACTTCTCAGATATCATCATTGAACACAAACTTATTCAGAGTCCTACAAAAATAAAATTTATCAAATGATAAAAACAAAAACAGCCAACTTCAAAAGGTTATTTTTTGTCACTAATCCCTATCACTTCTGTTTTCACACTTATCTGAATATATTGCCTAAATTATACTTTATATTAACATATCGCAAGGGCTCTATCATCTCATTTATGGAGGTATTTTCTCCAACCATGTAGATTATAACATATCCATGATTACTTCATATGACTTGTTTTCAAAAAAAGTTCACCAATATGAACCATCTAGTACCCTAGGATTTTTCTTATATTTTTTTTGAAAGAGTAAATTTTATTTGCTGATGAAAATCTAAAGTGATGAGCCTGTACAACAAACAATAATGATTTATTGATTTATTTTTCTGGAATTCTACTTTCCCACTTTTTACTTTAAACCAACAGAAAAATGATATCATTTATTAATAGTTAATCAATTAATCATTTTTTTCTCTCTGACAAAACTACAAATTCCAGCAGTTGTACAGCATTAAATATGAACTTCCCCAAAAAAAATCCTGAAAAATTTGCATATGCACATATGGGTGTGTGTGGAAGGGGAGGTCTGTGGTTATATGTATGTGTGTATAAGTGTTGATCTTAATGGCTCATGTGATCACCTACATTAATCAGAGTCAAGAGTTTCTTTTTCCTTTTCTGCCACTCTGATATTTTGTTAATTCTGTTTGTAATGCCTTCATTTTTGATCTTTCTTACTCTAATGCAATGTGAAGTCACTTGTACAGTTAGCTCAATTTTGATACTTTATGATTTTCTTGTATTCTTTTAACATTGTAACATATAACCTAGCAGAGCATTCAGACTATTCCTTGCTCTAAGTTGTGAGTGACTAATCTTTGTATGTTTCCAGGTATACCTACCTGAGTCTTTATTTTAAAAATCTTCCACCTCATTATGTCCCTTTCTGTTGCCATACAGGTAATACTCAACTTTAGAACTTCAGGTACTTGCATTCTATGACCTTTGGCCATACAATATTGTCAGAAAAATATTAATTCTAAAATGATGTACTTTTGTTTAAAGTAGAAGTTTGGAATAGTAAAAACATCCTGTAGTTTCTTAAAGGAAAACCATGATACTCTCCCCCTTCTGCTTATTTCTAGCTCCCTGTACGGATGAGCTCTCCTGGTTGTCAAAACAACTACATATCAGAGTCTATTTTCTAGATAATAAGCTTTCTTCATCTACTTTTTTTTTTTCCTGTGAGGAGAGTTGGGCCAAACTCTTCCTGAGTGATTATGAATCTTATTTAGGAGACTTTACAATTGGGACACGATATCACTAGCAAATAGAAGAATCTGTAGAACCTTACCAATCAATAGGAAATTCCCCTTTGATTTGCACTTCACATTACACAAAGCACAAAATAATTAAGACCAACTATACTTACTACCTGCTTGCTGTTGTAATTGGAAAGTCCATGATATTAGCCTCTTACCTGGATTTATCTCCCTCTTGAAGGACAAATTCTAGTCTTGTTTAATAAGTGAAATTATGATATTAGTAATTCACACAAAACACAAGTATATTCTAATTTGTGACAGTTCTGTCCCTTTGGATCTAAGTATTTTAATTGATGAATCTTCAAAATAAGAAAAATCTATTATGCAAAACAGATTAAATAGATATTGTCAGTTACGTTGTGTCATATAGTTCAATAGAAATCTAGTTAAGTTTATTATCATTGTTATTATTGTCATAGATTTACTGGAACTAGATTATATTCCACACACATTAATAGGCATTTCAGTTATGCATCTTTTAATGTGAAAGCATTTCCATATGGGAATCACAAAGCTGCTTGCTGTTGTTACACTGAAACTATCAGTTTCGGTACTTGTTTTGTGCTATTTTCTCTTGGCTACTTGGGTACACACAATATCCTTTAAGAGTTGTGTACCATATGGAGCACATTAATCAGCCTGACTTCCATGACAGATGCCACCACCTGCCTTTAAATTTTCCTGTAGAGAACCTTTATATTTTTAATGAAATGTATATGGCTCATTTTGCATAACAGATTTGATTGTGGAAAATTATTTTGGGAGATCCATATCTTCAGTTTGTGAGTCATGACTGGTCCAAAGAGACTGCTGTTGTCAGGATGGTCTCCATTTTTGAAATCCTGTCATTTCATCACATCTGTATGATTTTGGGCAAGTACATACGCAAACAATATATGTGCATCTTATTTCACTATATACTCACTATATTTGTTACCTGTAACTATAGAGATAACTTGGTTTATTGAACTATTATTTCTATCAAATGAGAAATAGAAGAGTGATGTGCATGCTTGTCTCGAGTGTTTGCCTTTACTATGGAAGAGACAATGCACAGAATCTATATGGAAGAGTGGAGATTCCTCACAGATGATGAGGTGCTATAGATAATTACTTTGTGGATATTTTGATAATTGAGCCAATCCTTTACAATTCAAAATAATTTATTAAATAAACCCATACCTATTAAAATAGATTGGCCTAACAATCCATAGTTAAAGAAAAAAAACCAAATAAATGAAAAACACCCATTGCCTAGGCTATGGTATAAACCTGGATAGGCACTTAAGTAAGTTCAACAATATATGTCTTGGATAAACCCCAAAAATAGACAATGAACTGGTCTGAGAACTGATTAATAGAAAAGAGTAGACTGGATTGCCTTTGGGAAACCACATAGTGCTTTCAAAGATTGCAAGATACTGCCTCAGATAAAACCCCATTTTTTTTTAACATGAATATTCTTCAGATGTTGCAAACCATGGAATTCTATAATCTCCAAAGAAGAAAAATTTCAAATGACTCAAAGATTATCTTCGTTATTAGTAGGGAGCATCATATTATCAGTAATAACTTGCATCCAAGAAATAGTATTATAGATATTCATATAGATCTATGGTCTCATTCTTGTGGATCCTTTCCCCAGCAGTACCGATTGCAACTCATCCATGCCTTTCAATTCTGTAGCATATTTATCCATATGTTCTGCTAAATTCATCACAGGGAGTTCACTGAACTTGATGTAGGCATTCCTCACTTTCATTTGATTTTTTTCATAATACTAGGTGGGTCACAGACTTTTTGCAGATCATTTGATTTTCTTGCCATTCAATTACTCCATCTTTTTGATATCATATATTTTTTGATAATCTTCTCTACTCTTTTCACCTTATCTTGATGGGAATAATTTCACTATGTCACTTTACGGATGTTTCCAAACATATAGACAAAAATAACATAAAACATGATTTATATACAGCTTATTTCAGATATATGTTTAAATCTGGACGTACTATATATCAAATTAAACGTGTTACTTTCAAAGCTATCCTACTTGTTTGTACTTTTTTTTTTTGAATATCTATTTTCTTTCTTTTTTTCCAAACACCCAGAAAGTAACATAATGAAATGATTCCCATCAAGATAAGGTACTGTGTATGCTACTGTGTGTCTCTCCACTCCAGCTTTCTTTGTGTTGTTTTCATCACTTAGAATGCAAGTTCCTTGAATGGAGGATCTAGTTTATTTTTCTTATCTTCAGTGCTAAAGAGAATATTTAGCACAGATAAGCACTTAATCATTTTAAATATTAGTTCATTGTAACTCCTTACTTATTACATGATTTTGCCTCCTTCTATCTACTATGAGCCTCTCCCTTAACCCACTCATTTTTTATTCTTCAGAACCTATAATGTTCCTTGGCTTATTGGTATGCAACAGTGCGAGTAGAATACCAGTATAAAGTATTAAAAAGATGCATGGTTTTCAGAAGAATTTTGAGGTTATTAAAGGAACCTTGCAGTTTCCTAAGACTGCATAATCTTGATCCTAATTCTAGGTCCAAAGCACTGTCCATTTGCACTATTTATTTAAGAAATGCTAATGGACTAGTCCTATTGTTTTTCTGTTGGACTGCATGTCACAATCTGAGTAATAGACATTCTTTATCCTTTGGATATTCCTGTATAGATGATTAAATTACTCTCTTTTAGGTAAAGATTATAGCTAGGAGATTATTATGTATCTTGGCTAGAAGGCTCTTCAGGCACAATTTCATTATCAAAGAGAAGTATCTAGAAGACTTTATTATCTGTAGAGAATCTCTTGTCAACCTGAACTTTCCTGAATCTTTTCCATGACAGTGGCAAATAAAAAAGCTTTTGGAAAGCTTATTTATTTCTTTATTTCATTCCATGCCATGATCAAAGACAGAAAAGTACTTGATAGAAGAAAACTACAAATGGAAAGGGAGGCAAGCCTAACCTATAGTGAGAAGATAGTTTCCAAATGCCGTGGTGCTATACATGGCATGTTTTTATTAGACTTTAATTCTGAATTTTATAAACATCAAAGAAGATAAATTTTCTATATGCAAAAATAAGATAAAACATGATTTATTTTCTTTATTATATACAGCTTATTTCAGATATATGTTTAAATATAGACATACTATATATCAAATGAAACATATTAATTTCAAAGCTATCCTACTTGTTTGTACTTTTTAAAAAAAATTCTATCTTATGAGAACATAAACTTTTGGATTGGCTGTACTGGGAATGAAAATCGTCCATCTGCACAAAAAGAAAGGGCAAGAGAAGTGCAAGCTTTCTTCACATTATCTTCTAACTATGAAATTATCATATATAGGAGGTAATTTTGAGTGGAACAGAATGGTATTCTTTTGTGGTTGTTCTGAGGGCATTTTCTATTGGGAAACAACCATAATGCCTATAAGGATAGCTGCTATTGTAATTCTTTCTTTGTCATACAAGAGATCACTTTGCTATTCATTTGATTCATATGGACCACTGACCCATGTGAACAACCTCTGGTGATTACTGACCTGGTTGTCAAACTAATTGATAATTAAGGTCCTGAGTATTCCCATAAACATCGTTCAAATTACCCATCACATTTGACTTCTAACTCATTTATTTCTTTGCTCAATGCAAATATAATTTCTATGCAACCCCTGTATTTATAGCCTTGCTTAAGAAAGGTGTTGGCTTGAAAAATAAATATGTTGATATATTATCATGAGTAAAGCATTTTTTCCTTTTGTGCAAAAGGATTTTCAATAAGCCAATAAATATTTATTGGAAGTCCATTATATGATATGCCTAGTACTTATTTCTGTAGGAGAGACAAGAAGCTTACAGTCTAGTTGGGGGAGAATAAAAATATGTATACAAGAAAATATAACTAATAAAGAGTAAATGACAAGGATCTGGTCAGTAGTATTTTTGGCAAACAAAATTTATAATACTAACTCATAATATAAACCTAATGAGTGAATGTGCTTTAGTAATTTAGAAATTATGATACCCTGTACACAATCTGTTTTAGGCACTGAATAAATGTTGGTTGGATTGAATAAATTTGACATGTAATCTGGGAGAACTTCGCAAGCTGCTTGGGATTTGCCATGGGTACTTCATTATGAATAAGATTTTGATAAATAATAAGGAGAGGTATACAAGGAAGGAAGAGATTTTGAGTGCACATAGGAATGTTCAAGATCAGTAGAGAAGACATTAACTAGAAGAGGTTAAATTTCTACAGAAATACTAATTAGGAAAAAGATTGAAATGGTAGTTTGTAAGCTGAATACAGAAGGCCTCCTGTGCCAGGATATTAAATTTGAACTTTATCCTATAGGTATTAAAGAACCTTTGAAGGTTTTTGTTTTTTTCTTTTTGATGGCAGAGAGAGTAAAATGATGTCATAACAGCAATATTTTTCAAAGATTAACTTGACAGTGATATGAAGGAAGTATTAGAATTGGGGACACTGCTATAATCATCTAGAATCCAGAAGAAGAGACTTAAAAGATCATCTTAAAATTTATATTTCTTGCATTTTTAGATGAATTAACTCAAAAAGTTAGTGATTTATTAAAGATTACACAATTTGTAAGAGTCAGGGTAGGAATCAAGCTCTTTTAGATCATGCTATGGCTAGAGTTCTGAGCCTGGAATTAGGAAGACTTGATTCTCTGCAAGTCACTTGATCTGTTTGCCTCGGCTTTCTCGACTGTAAATTGGGGATAAAATAGCACCTGCCTCTCAGGATTGTTGTGGCAATCAAATAAGATAATATTTGTAAAGCACATAGCACACTGCAGGAGCTTAATTAATAAATGTCCTTCTCCTTTTTCTTCTACTACTAAGAATAGCATTCATTTCACTACATCTCACCCGCTTTCTGTTCTATATTCCATCCTATGTGGATAGGAAGGGCCAAATTTAATTGTGAAGGCTGTGAAAATGAATGAATACGAGCACTTGGTAACTATGTTGAAAAAGGAATACCCAAATTCAATAGCTCCTGAAACCTATCCCAATTATGAAATTTTGTGTTTTTTGTTAATGGAGAAGAGTCATTTCAAAGAAAGATAGATGAGACTAATGTGGTGGGGGTGGGACAAAACTCAAACATGATACAGAGATTTTGAAGAGGCAGGAGTGAAAGGGAAATGACGGTGAGATTAAGATATATACAGAGTTTGTGATGAGACAATTTTAGAAGGATAAAAAGTTTGATTTTTTTCCCTATAGAATCTAATTTTAGCCTTGCTTTGATCCTTAAGGCACAGAAAGATTGTATTTTTTTTTCATAGAGACATTGTCAATGTCCATTAAAGTGTGGAGCCACAAAAATTCTGAATTAAAAATTATCCATAGCTTTGCACAATGACATTTGTGACCTGATGTCTCAGAAAAAAATGTTTATTTTTGGTTTTTTTGATGCTTATATTTAGAAATAGAAGAGAACAAAGGAAAATTCTAGAATACAATTTCAAGCCTGTGATTTTTAGTAAGTTCACCACAAATCTAGATGTAAATCATTCCTGTTTATTTTGTTTGATTGTGTATTTTGGAGCAAAACTAGATAATTTTAAATGTAAATATCTACTTGGCATTCGATTTTTAGGCTTAGAAAAGTCTAGTTGTCTTGACCAAATGAGCTCTTCTGTTGGTATAAGAAATAAAAATTATTGCTGTTTTTATAATCGAATATGTGTGTAAGAAATAAGAGCTCACTGACTAGTAAATAATATTTGCATTAATACTCTAGATTTATTATGATATGATTTATTTCTTAAACAAAACAAAGAGCTTTGCTGATTTGGCTAAAAAAGTGAGCTAAAATGAGTTTCATCTAAACAGGCAAATAGGAGAGACATGAAATAAAAAACAAATTTATAGACATTAGTCACAATCATTTTTTATTAGTACAAATCAATTAGAATAAAGGCTCAATTCCACCTCCCAGATATTGGTAGACAGAATCAATAAAAGATGGATTCTCTAAGTATATATCCAATCCTATAAATTTCTCACAGAAAATATATATTTGTTAGTATATTGTCCATATTTTAAAAGTTATTTTAATTTTTTCCCTAAAATTTGAAATAATTTGAATGACATTTTGTTCATTCGAGGAAAGGCGTTTATGTACTTCCCAAGTTATTAGACTTTTTCAGGATTTGATCTGATTTATTCATTATAAGGACTATTTATCTGTTGATCATTTTTGAACATAGCCAGTACTTGTTGACCTATCAGCATATTTACAACTATAAGTAAAACAGCAACAACAAAACAAAATAAAATCCTCTGTTATTTTGCATTGTAATCTTGTAGATTTTTATGAGCCTAGAATAATGCCATATTTCATGTAACCTTGAGAAACAAAATAAATACAAATACTTTTTTTCACTTTCTTCAAGGATATGTATTTTCATTTCTGTGATAATCCTTAAATGCATCTTGAAACATTTTTCTCTTTTAAAATACATTGTTGTGAAATTGGAAAACAGTATGGCAGAAACTAGACATTGACTAACATCTAATACCCTATACCAAGCTAAGATCAAAATAGGTTCATGATTTAGACATAAAAAGTGACACTATAGGGGCAGCTATGTAGCTCACTGGATAGAGCACCAGCCCTGAAGTCAGGAAGACCTGAGTTTATCTGGCCTCAGACACTTAACATATCCTAGCTGTGTGACCTTGGGCAAGTCACTTGACCCCAATTGCCTCAGGAAAAAAAAAAAAAAAAAGAGCAATACTAAAGCAAATTAGAACAACAGAGGATAAGCTGCCTCTCAGATCTGTGGAGAAGGAAGGAATTTATGGCCAAAGAAGAACCTGAGTACCTTATTAAATTCAAAATGCATAATTTGATTATATTAAACTAAAAAGATTTTGTACAAACAAACCCCATGCAGACAAGATTAGAAGAAAAAAACTGGGAAAGGGGAATTTTTACATCCAAGGATTCTTGTAAAGACCTCATTTCTACAAGATATAAAGAATAGACTCAAATTTATAAGAATAAAAGTCATTCTCCAATTGATAAATGGTCAAAGGATATGAACAGATGATATTCAGATGAAGAAATTAAAACCATTTCTAATCATATGGAAAAATACTTTAAATCACTATTGATCAAAGAAATGCAAATTACGACAACTCTGAGGTACCATTATACATCTCTCAGATTAGCTAAGATTTCAGAAAAAGATAATGATAAATGTTGGAGGGGATTTGGGAGAACTAGGACACTAATTCTTTATTGGTAGAGTTGTAAACTGATCCAACCATTTTGGAGAGCAATAGGGAACTATGCCCAAAAAGCTATCAAACTGATCCAGCAGTGTTTCTTCTGAGCCTGAATCCCAAAGAAACAATAAAAAAGGGAAAAGGACACGCATGTGCAAAAATGTTTGTAGAAGCCCTTTTTGTTGTGACAACATACTGGAAACTGAATGGATGCCTAGCAGAGAATGACTGAATATGTTATGGCATAAGAATGTTATAGAATATTATTGTTCTATAAGAACTAGCAGGGTGATTTCAGAAAGGTCTGGAGAGATTTACATGAACTTATGCTGAGTGAGGTGAGTAGAACCAAGAGAACATTGTACACAGGAATGACATACACTCAACCATGAGGTGGTTCAAGCCAGTTCCAATAGGCTTGTGATGGAAAGAGCCCTTTGCATCAAGAAACAGGATTGTGAGGATTGAGTATGAATAATAACAGTATTTTTACCTTTTTTGTCATTGCCTATTTTCGTTTCTTTCTTATTTTTTTCTTTTTGATTTGATTTTTCTTGTGCAGCATGATAATTATGGAAATATGTATAGAAGAATTGCACATGCTTAACATACATTGGATTACTTTTCATCTAGGGGATGGGGTGGGAGGAAAAGGGAGGGAAAAATTTGGAACACAAGGTTTTGTAAGGGTGATTTTTGAGAACTATCTTTGGATATATTTTGGAAATAAAAAGCTATTATTTTAAAAAATACATTGTTGTGGTCCAAAAATCAATCTCTTTGTGGCCAAAATGGCAATGATTCTAAATAGTTTTGTAATTGTCACTGTCACCTTTATTCCATCAAGAGATCCAAATCTAAACCTTTTCCAGCATGAGAAAACCCATCAGAAATTTCACTTCTGATACCACTCTCAGGAATTCATGGAAGTCACTTCCATGCTAAAATTAATTAATTAGTTGAAGCTTCATTGGAGAAAAAGACAACATGATAAAAATATGGTAAGATTTCTAAAAATATATAAAAGGAAATTGAGGAATCTTGTCATCTATTTCACACAGTTCTTTATCTTCCCAGAATATGATCTCACTATATCCCCACATATGTTATGATCATAAGAGCTGGACATAATTGAAAATGCCTGAACAACAACAAATATTATATTACCCATATTTTAAAAGATTCAAGTTCATACGTTGTCACTCCTTCATCAGAGTATTTTTCAGAGAAAAATGAAATTATTAAGCTCCTTATTCATGAACTCATAGAAATATATCTATTTATTTAAAGTATGAAAAGCTACCTTGATGTTGTAGTCTTGTGTAGGGAAATAATAGTATCATATGAATTGATGCACAGAAAGAAAAGTATGAAAAATTTTGTATTTTTCTTTTTTTGCCATGTTTTCTTTTTCCTATGGAAAGAACTCTTGGCTTACATCAGAAAACCTGAGTTTGAATTATGACTTTGCTACTTACCAGTTGTGATATTAGACAAGCCAGTTGACTTTTTGAACTCATGTCCCTCTATCTAAATCCCTATTTCATAAGATTCTTGTGAAGTTCAAATGAGAACGTATGTATGTAAAATGCTTTGTAACCCTAAAATACTATGGAAGCATAAGCTATGATCTATTATTAGTGTGTGCACTTGCACTAGATTTTATATATATATATATATATATATATATATATATATGTGTGTGTGTGTGTGTGTGTGTGTGTGTATGTTAGTGTGTATATATACATATATATTAGATTATAATATAATTTTACCTAGTGGCTATAGGTCTAAGAATTCAGCAGTCAATGTTCTATGGATATGCCATTCTACACTTGGCTAGAATGGTCATCTAAGAACACAAGCTACCTGCAGCATACTCCATTTCCAGTCTCTGTGCCTTTGGTATGGGCCATCCCCTACCCTGGAAATACACTCCCTCTCTACTTCTACCTCACAAAATTCATTATCATTCCATATGATGCAGCTCAGCTTTCTTTCTCCTGAGAATATAAACTCACACACTGAATAGGGAACATTTTATCTTTTGCAGTTGCGTCCCCAGTACCTAGGACAATTCCCAGTACATAGAAAATGTTTAATAAGTATTAGCTATATAAATGTTAATAAAAATAACAATTTGTTGATTGTAAAAGAGTTTCAAGTTTAGAGCTAGCAGGATCTATCAGAGATTTGCTCTCTGTTAGAATTATATTCAAGAACTCTGGATCACTTGTATAATATTATGGAGTGTTAGTGTAAATGGAACTTTTACTTCAGTCACTGTATAGTGTATTTTGGTATTAATTGTTATTACTAGTAATGATGAACTTTTTCTTATTTTTAGTAAAGTTCAGATAGAAATTGTTTTGGGACAAATCATCATCCAACTATTATTCTTATCTATTTAATATTCTATTTACTGTTGTATTAGTGGATAAAATGACTGCCTTTTGTAATTGAATAAAAGTGTTAGTGTGTAAGCTCATTTTCGGTTAGTTCATTGAAATCATTTTGGGATTAATATCAATTACAGATATGATATCAGGATTGATCATGTAATTAATTGTATTTTCACATTACTTTGATTTCTTCTGCTACATGTCTGAATTTTGAAAGCTTTTTGTTCAATTATATTTTAGAAATTATAAGTACTTGCATAACAATATTAAGAATGATTTATTGTTGTTCCTAAATTTTATTGTGCTAATGTGTCTAGGAGATGTTGGGCAATCATTCTTTGTATGATAGTAGCCTGGTTTTAGTGCAGTTTGTTGAATTTTCAATTATATTTTGAATTTGCTATTTGTTGCGTGAAAATTTGAGATGTTACCTTATTTAGGATAGCAAACATCTTAGAATTATGTTTTCTAAACATACATGGGAAACTCTGCAACTATGTATAAAACTTTTGGGTTTGTTTTTGGGTTTTAGCAATAATGCAGTATGAGCTGAGAATGCATTGAAAAAATTTGTTTTCCAGGTAATGTCTTGCAGAGTATTTGGTATATTGGTAAGTGCTAAATTGGTGTAGTCATGTGTTGAAGGATAACCCACCTATGATTTCTGGTGATTATTATGACATGGTTCTTAATTACCATCATAATCCATATCTCTTTTTTTATAAATTATTCAACATACTCAGCTATTTTTATGTTTCTTTGAAATGATATTGTTAGTTGACTTCATGTGCCCTGAAATTGAATCTTGCCCAGATACTGGGCAAATCATAACCTCTCTCAATTGCAATTTCCTCATTTTTAAAAGGGAATAATAATGCTTACTTTATAATAAGGATCAAGTGTAATAATAACAATAGTAATGTATATAATACTTTTCAAACCTTAAAGTATTTTATAAGTATTAGCTCATTTCATAACATCAGTACCATCATCATTATAAATTTTTTATATGGTTATCATCTGAAAAGATTTTAATTCTTATATTAGATTTTAGGAGTTTTATATAAATCATCTATCAGGAAACCACTTTTGACTACATTGAACAAATCCAATGGCATGTACCTATTGTCAACATTATTACTCAGTGATGTTACTTGTTATAAAAGTATTTTTTAAAATAGTTTTAAACACATCTACTCTGAGGACACGTCTTTGTATTATTTGTATTTAAAAGATGAATCTTTGACACCTAATATATATTATTATTTGTTTGAGGAAATATAAACTAATACCAGTCTCATTTGTTGCTGTAATATATAACAGGGTGGAACAATCTGTTACTATATCTGAGGCTTAAAACATTTGTTTCTCCACTGGCTACAATATAGTCTCAACAGTCTGTTAGTTTAAATAGTTGTAAGAGATTCACTCATTCCTGTGCTTGGCACAAATAATACAGAAAAAGTTGACATTATACCAATGAATTCCAGATTGTAGTGTTTAGAAAATGAGGTTGTCTATCTGTCAAAGAGCTGTGTTGGGGAAGGAATAACATTATTATATCATGTAGGTTCTTTCATTCTTTTTGGCTATCTGTAGCTCATATGAATAAGGGATTTTTCTCTTGTCATCAGAAAGATGACTCTTGACAATTTGGAGTTCACTTTACTTTCCCCCGTCCCTTGGATGAAGGTTTGTTTACTTCTTTAGATAAATTAGACTCCCCCAATATGTGCAACATTGCTGCATAAACAAAGAGTCTTCCAACTGTCTTCTGTCACCATAGGAAGCCTCCATAGTTGGAGTGGAATAGATTTGTGAAGATAAAGTTGTCTTTGAAAGTTAGAATGGAA
Organism: Sarcophilus harrisii; assembly: GCF_902635505.1. NCBI lineage: Eukaryota > Metazoa > Chordata > Mammalia > Dasyuromorphia > Dasyuridae > Sarcophilus > Sarcophilus harrisii. The sequence goes on along the minus strand of NC_045430.1, from coordinate 147,758,065 downwards.
AAATGCTAGACCCAGAGTCAGAGGAGACTGGAGTTTGAATCATTCCTATGATATTCATTAAGTATGTGACTACAGTCAAATAATTTAAATTGTACCCTCAACTTCTTGAGCTGGAAAATGGAGATAATAGCACATGTGTCTACCTCAATGGGTTGTAAAAATGAAATGCATAACTGTCTACAACGTAGTTTGTAAATTTTAAAGCAGGATATATAGGCCAACTATTGTGTTGAACTTAATGCCCACATATATCTGCCTTTATATCAGTATGTTTATATAGAGTTATAGTGTAACATGGTAGAGAGAAGGCCAAGTTTGGAGTCTGTCAGGTTCTTCCTCTGACCTCACACTGGCTGGTTGATCTTGGACAAATTACCTTAACCTCTTAGTGCCTCTGGCAAATATCTTAAATATGTGCCCGTCTCTCTGCTCATGTCATCATTTCTCACCCTGACTGTCAAAATAACCTTCTAATTTGTTTCCTTGCCTCAAATATCTGCCCATTCCAATCCAACTTTTATACAACTGACAATGATTTTTCTAAAGCATAGGTCTGATCATGCCATCCTCTTGACTCCATGTATCTTTAGAATCAATTATAAACTGCTTTGTTTGACATTTAAAAGTCGTTACAACTAGTACCTTCCTACCTTTCTGATCATACACATTATACTCTATGGTACAGCCATATTGGCCTATTTGCATATCCAATATGGATCTTTCAATCTTCCATTTTTGTTTATTCACAGTAATTATATATCTTGTCTAGAATTCTTTCTCTACTCACCTCAACTTCTTAGGATCCTGATCTTCCAGAAGACTTAATTCAAATGTCACCTTCTATATGTGGCCTTTTCTAGATCCCCAGCTGCTACTGTCCATCTATTTTGTATATATTGTGTATTTACCCCCCCTCTCTCTGTCTCTGTCTCTGTCTCTCTGTCTCTCTCTGTCTCTCTCTCTCTCTCTCTCTCTCTGTCTCTCTCTGTCTCTGTCTCTGTCTCTGTCTCTCTCTCTCTGTGTCTCTGTCTCTGTCTGTCTATCTGTCTCTCTATATATATGTATGTATATATATATATACACATATATATTAGTGGATAAATATATATATATATATATGTATGTATATATATGTATATACATATATATGTATAAGAAAACTTACATATATATATGTAAGTTTTCTTCCTTGTTAGAATGTATACTCCTTGAAGGCAAGAACAGTTTTTTTAAGGGGGAGGGGGTACCTAGTGTTTAACATTATGACTGTCATATAGAGAAAGCTTAGTAAGTGCTTATTGATTAAAAAGTTAGAGAACATGTTCCAATCATCCTCTGAAGTATCCTCATTAGGAAGAAAGTGATCACAGATCTATGTTTACATCTTCACTTACTTTCTAACTTAAAGCACCTGCTGGGTTTATTATAACAAAACATTTTTATTTCTTTTAAAATCAGGACTCTATGATTATTTATCTTTTTTATTGGTATCATTACTACGTCCCTTGAATCTTCCATTTGTGATCCCTTCAGCTTTTACTGCCCATAACCCACATCTGTTCATCTGTATTGCTTATATAGGGTAAAAATGACCTTTGGAAGAAAGGTCCTTTTTGGAGGAAATTTGGAGGAAAATGACCCTTTCCTCCAAATCCTAAAAAACATCACTTAGCTAATTCTTCCCCTTTCTTGATAGAGCTATGAGGATAAAGATGTTTTCCCCAATAATTATTACTTCTTTCTTCCAATCAATAAACAAGCATTAATTACATCTTTGATAGATACCAGATATTGTGCTAAGGCTGGAGATTCAAAGGTAAAAGTAAAATAGCACCTAAAAGGAGTTAGTGCATTTTCTCCTGATATAATGCTATCTACATAGGCATATACAAAATATGTACAAGGTATAGCGTGAGGGGTACTAGCAGATGGGTGGAGAAGGAAAAGCTTCCCATAAAAAGTGGCTCTTGAACTAAGTCTTTAAAAAAAAATGAAGAATTCTGAAGAGAGGGCATTCTAGGCACAATGGGATAGGGAAATAGGTGGAGGAATATCTTGGATGAAGAACAGTAAGAAAACTGTTTTTACCTCTTGCAAGTTCATGAAGGGTAGGAGAATATTTTAAGTCTGGAAAGCTTAGTTGGCACTCCATTGTCAGAGATTACATTTGATCTTTGAAGTAATAAATCACTGGACTTGATAGAGAAGGGAGGGAAACATGATTGGACATGGTCAGTTTAGGAAAATTACTTTGACAGCTATGCGGAGAGTTGACTGGAGTGGGAAAGACTTGAAGCAGAGTGAACAGTTAGAAGGATATCATATTAGTGAGGGGTGATGAGATCCAGAATAATAGTGGTGACTACTCTACAAGTAGAGAGAAGAGGCTAGCACAAGAATTGTTGTGGAGATAGATATGACAAGATTTGATATCTTAGATAGATGGGCTAAGAGAGGGTAAGAACAACTGAAATTGTGAACCTGAGTGACAGCAATAAGCCGTTTTTAAGAGAGGTGGAATGAGTGAAAGGAAATATGTTTTGTTTTAGACATATTGAATTCAAGATGGCTTTGGGACATTCAGTTCAAAATGTCCAAATTGAATTGAAATTCAAGAGAAAAGACTAGGGTATATATCTCTATCTATTGAATTTTATGTGGATATCATTTGCAGAGAGATGATAATAAAGCCCAGTGCAATTGATGCTGTCACCAAGAAAAAGTGCAGAGAATAATAAGAAGAGGCCCCAGGATAGATTTTTATACTATACCTACATTTAGGTAACATTATATGGATGAGGATTCAGTAAAGGAGGATTCAGATAGGAGAACCAAGAGAGTGTTTGTTTTTTTTTTTAATCCAGAATGAAGAAAATGTTGAGGATTAGAGGTTGGTCAATAGTGTCACATACTTCACAGAGGCAAAAATGAATGAAGACAATGAAGAAGATATTTGTTATCAGGTGATAAGTAAAAAAAATATATGACTATGACTTAATTTTTTATTTATTTTCCCTCTTTGGCCATGTTTTTAAATTACTCATTTTATCATAATTTGGGTATACACAGTGTGAATAAAAAAACTGATTAAAAAGTTAACTCTCCTACCTCCCCCATATTTTGATGAGTAGAGGAAACCAAGTGAGTATTTGAATAAACAGTAGATAAATTGATGATTACATTCTTTTTAAGCCCTTTAGTCTAAACATATTAAATTCAGCAGTTGATCCTATGGTTTCATATGGTTGTAGGTTTTGTACATCAGAATTATTTTGTTATTGCTGATTTGTTTCTTGTTGCAAAAAAGTTTTATTATAAAACAAATAACCACCAATAAATCAATTTTAAAAGGGGGGGGATTAAAATCCTCCTCCAATCTCTAAGCCTTAACAAATAATTAAGTAATGAACAAGTAGGGAATGCTCAGTAGTTTGGTTAATATAAAGCTTTTTAACTTTTTTTTGAAGGTTTTTCACTTTCACATGAAATAGACATAATGATTTATTTTAATCATCATATTAAAAGCATGATAGATTTTACTCCAGTATGTTTCTTTGAGTGCTTTGACTTCTCAAAAATATTCTTCAGTTAAAATCATTTTTATTACTGACACATACTGATAATAACAGTTTTACAGGTAATTGAAGCAACTTTCTTCCCTTACTAGTTTTTCATGAATTCTGATAACAATTTTCAAAAGAAGTTGTTTTTACTCTCCCTGAAATACCTTTCAGGGTACTCCTTTGGGAGTTGTCCTGTTTTCTTCTTTAATATTCTTTGTATTCCTTTGCAGTTTGTGTATTCTCTAGGGCTGAACACTCCTAGTTAGGTGCCTCCGGGCAGCTACTTTGTGCGCAGGCCACCTTATGTGGCACAAATCTGTCTGTGCAGCCACCTACCTCATTCATCCTAGTAGGGGTTATGGAGGCAAACAAGAAGCATGAATATCAAAGAGAGAATAGGTAGAGGGGAAAGCAAGGAGAAGATGTCAGAAAGGAGGAAGGGGATAATGAGGCAAGATGATGAAAGAGAGAACAGATGAGAGGGAAATGGATATACCAAGTAAAAGAAGACAATATTATATGTAGAAAGTAGTTCAGTGAGCACAGACTGAGATTGCACAGTCCTAGGGAAGTGTGATAAAGATGAATATATGGGGTATCCCAAAGTCAGTGTTCTTTTTTTTTTTTTTTATTTAATAGCCTTTTATTTACAGGATATATACATGAGTAACTTTACAGCATTAACAATTGCCAAATCTCTTGTTCCAATTTTTCACCTCTTACCCCCCCCCCCCCTCCCCTAGATGGCAGGATGACCAGTAGATGTTAAATATATTAAAATATAAATTAGATACACAATAAGTATACATGACCAAAACGTTATTTTGCTGTGCACAAAGAATCAGACTCTGAAATATTGTACAATTAGCTTGTGAAGGAAATCAAAAATGCAGGTGTGCATAAATATAGGGATTGGGAATTCAATGTAATGGTTTTTAGTCATCTCCCAGAGTTCTTTTTCTGGGCATAGTTGGTTCAGTTCATTACTGCTCCATTGGAAATGATTTGGTTGATCTTGTTGCTGAGGATGGCCTGGTCCATCAGAACTGGTCATCATATAGTATTGTTGTTGAAGTATATAATGATCTCCTGGTCCTGCTCATTTCACTCAGCATCAGTTCGTGTAAGTCTCTCCAGGCCTTTCAAAGTCAGTGTTCTTTTCAGCTATTAAACCTTATTTAAGCTATTTATCTCTTACTTGACCATACTCCCAGATTTCCATAGTGATTTTGGTAAGTGTTCTTCAGAGAAAGGAAATCTAACTTACTTAGGGAATCTTGCTCACTAGTGATTTTTCCAATCTACCCACTCTCTTTATTTTGGGTAGATTTAAGGGAATTGTAGGAGCAGCTAGGTAGCACAGTGGAAAAAGCACCAGGCCTGAAGTCACAAAGACCTGAGTTCAAATGTGACCTCAGATACATCCTAATTTTGTGACTCTAGGCAAGTCACTGTTTGCCTATGCTTCCTCATTTGTAAAATGATCTGGGGAAGGAAATGAAAAATCATTGCAGTATCTTTGCCAAAGATGGAGTCATACAAAATGGGGTCATGAAGAGTTGGATCTCACTGAAACAATAATACCAATAACAAAGTGAATTGTATAGAACAAGCAAGCAGGGATTGGAGTAATATATGTTGTAAATTTTATCTTTTCACCGAAATTTAACCTTTTTTCATTAGATTGTGAGCTCCTTCAAGGCACACACTGTCTTTTGCCTCTTTGTATCCCTAGTGTTTCGCCTGACACTTAGTTGATGCTTAACAGATGTTTATTGATTGACTTTTTAAAAATAACAAAAATTTAAAATTAAATACAAAATGAAGAGAAAAAACATTTTCATGTACACTGCAGACCATAAAATAGAATTAAATATAAGACAATAATTTTCTATTTCAAGAAAACCTATTAAATAAATACTACATATTGTTTTCAAAGATGTCCAGCTTTTCTTTGCTTCCTATTGGTTTTCTTTTGTTCTCCACTGTGTACTTTTTACTTTATTTTTCCTTTTTCTCCCCTACTCCAACTCTAAAGAAGTCTATAATTAAGCATGGGTATACATTCATCTTAATGGATGCTATCTGTGTATATATATATATATGTGTGTGTGTGTGTGTGTGTGTGTGTGTGTGTAGAAATAGATATACACACACTCAAACACATAAATGTAAGACTGAAATATTTCCATCTGTCATCTGTTTTTCTGAAGGAGAGTAACATTTTCCTTTGTAAGACCGAGTCTTCCCATGTTTTTTACATCACTACCAGCTCATGATTTCCTACACCACAGCCATATTCCACTGAATCTGAGAGATAGTCTAAGAAAGTTTTTTGATTGACTTTCAAAATTACCTCTCTTAAGGATACCATAATGCTTTCAGTTATGCAGGTTCACAACCTAAGTATTATCTTGGATTCTTTCCTATCCCTCATTCTATTTATCTAATCCATTGTTGGATCTTGTAGTTTCTTCTCTCACATCTCTTGTGCCTGTTCTTTCTAGTCATACAGATATCACTTTAACTTAGGTCCTCCTTATTCTCTTCTGACCATTGTGATGCCTTCTTCATTCTACTCCCTTTAAGACTCTCTTCACCCTTATCTCTCCTGAACCATATGCTGCCAAAGTGATTTACCCCAAATCTTTTTTAGCATAGGTGTCACTATATAAATCTCCTGCCAAAATATTAACACAGATGTTAATAATACACATTTTGAGAGTGGTGCTTAAACTTTTTTTATAGATGAGGTACAAAATTGGAAATGTTTAGAGATCTTTGCCCCAGGTGATCAAGAGTCAGCTCAGTTTCTAAAGGTGTTCTTTGGACCTCATGAAATATTTTGAGCCCAGGTATGGTTGCCTAAGATAAAACTAATTCCTTTCACATAATTCATTGAAATTCTGTCATTGGGTTAAAAGAACAATGGTATGGTCAAAAAAGCTGACAATGTTGTGGCTTGTAAGCTTTGTTTATTTTTTAGTGTCACGATTATCACATGTATCTACATTTCTTGGTAATTTTTATTTGGAAAAATAAATTCACTGAGACCAAGGAAGGAGGTATTAATAACAAATGGGCTAAATTTTTGTCTCTTGCTTTTTATGGGACTAGATAGAACTTAAACAGCTTCTTAAATGATTTGATGATTAACAATAGGTATGTGATATGGTATAAATTTTCTAAACAAGGTGTGAACTAATAATTTTCTGAAACTATTTTCTTGGAGGCTTAGAGTTGAAACACTAAGAGGTATACTCTTTATTCCTGAATTCCTTATTTTTGAAAAAAAAAAGCTTTAACTAGGACTAGAAGCAACAAATTATCAATCTGCTCCAATTTATATCTGTTTTGTCCTTAGCTTCTTAGCATATGTAGTTAACTTTCTTCAGATATGGATTACTATTTAATAGATTACCTTCATGTCTAGTTTTTCTTCATTTGTTTGGGAATAATCTTGGCCATTTCATTGTTTTATCAGTTTTATTATGAAGACAGATGGTTGAAGAAAAAAATAAATTAAAATTAGTAATTTTCTAATGTTATTTCTAGGTTTTAATTTAATTTCTATAATATTTTTCATATTATTATAAACAGTAAATATTAAATGACTTTTTAATCCCATAAAATGTTTGATATATTTTTTCTCATTTACCTATGATGTATAAAAACCTGAATTTCAAAGATTTGAAGCAAGAAACAGTTTAATTCTTCATTGGGATTTAGAATAATAATTGTGGAACATTATTTTAGTTTTTTTTCTGTCACAGTTTCCTTTTCATCCACTTTTACATGATCACTCACCCAGGAGGATATAGACATGTCCTATATTCTCTGTTTTTGCACAAGCAACATTTTCAATTCCCCCTTCCCATTAGCACTTTGCTGACAGACCATATAGTCCACATTCATTCTTAACAAAACTCATCTGCTCAATGATTTACATATCCCTCTTGTCCACATGTCTCCAAACAACACCAGTTATTCATCATCACTTGCTCAGGCTTGTTAAGGATGTCTGACTTGGGGAGTTACCTTTTGGCTAAGGAAAGTATATTGGGGTAATATTTTTCCTCTATGTTGCATTGAGTTAACCATTGTGTTTCTTCTCTATACTCTGGGCTTTGTATCTCTTCATAGAGTCAGGGGTTCTTAATCTGGAGTCTGTGAACTTGTCTTTTAAAAAATATTTTGATAAACTGTATTTCAGGATAAGTGATTTCCTTTGTAATTCCGTGTATTTTATTTAATGAATACACAATTATGATTTCAAGAATGTCTAAATAGGCTTTACCAGATTGTCATAGAGTTTCATGACATAGAAAGGTTAAGAAGCCTTGCTGCAGAATAACTAGCTCTAACCAAATGGTCAAGTTTTGTTTACTGTTTTTTTTAAAGAAGAAAACATAAAAAGTCAAGAGTAATTTAGCATTGTGTTCAACCTTTTTATACTTACTTTCATTGTCTATAGAGAGGCTATGGGTTTTAGCCTTTCTAGGTAAAATGGCATTGTTTAAATAGGTCTACACTATCAAGCAAAACAGAATTTTAAAAATATCTGTCTAGTTCAGGAAAAAAAGAAATTGAGAAGCAAACCCATTGTTGTGGAAAGTATACTGGGCTAGGACTCAAGACATTGATTCTGCCATTTAACTAGCTATATAATGTTGGCAAATCATTGATCCAATTTGGACTTCATTTTCTTCATTTATAAAATGAAAGGGTTGGAGTTGTATCTTCCAGCTATAAAATACTAAGCATAATACTTGATCTCTTTCATCAAAGTGCAGATATTTTGATGGCAATCTCAGTTATTAGACTTTCTAGAGTGCAGCCCTGACCAACACTGCTCATTCATTATACCCATCCATGTTCCCATTCTTCCTGTGTTTCTACCTCATTCTTAATTGCTTTTCCATTGTGCTCTTGAAACTCCTTTCTAATGGTAACAAACTGTTCTTCATATTATCCCTGAGCCTTTTAATAGAAGTTCCTTGGAACTGAGTTCATATTTAATTTGGGGGGGGGGGTATATGCTATTTCCTTTTAATAGAATGTAAATTACTTGAGGACAAGAACTAATTTTTTCCCATTGTATCTCAAGCACCTTTCAGCAAGTGGCTCATAGCAGGACTTTATTAAATACTGGTTGAATTATGTTGCAATTTCTTGAATTGAATCATTTTAATTTTGTAAAAGTACTGCTAATAGCCCGATGTAATACCTACCCTTTAGCATCATTTACATTTGTTGTGAGAATGAAATGAAATTACAAGCTTAGTTTAGAGCTGATATGGGTCTCAAGAGGGTTAGGGTTACCTCTCCCATCTTATACATGAGAAATTTAGGAGCAGGGAGATTAAGTATCTTGTCTAAGGTCAAGTTAGCAAGTGGCAGGAGTGGACTTTGAACCCATATCTCTATTTTGCATCAGGGAGACATATATTAGGCATGTTCTAGTTCAGTAACCCTGCAAGTCTTCTATCAATCTCAATTTCCTTATCTGTAATGGGAATAGCAATAGTAGTTAGCTCATAGAGATATTTAAGGATATGAAAGAATATATGTAAAACACTTTGCAAACAAATTCATGCTTGCTATTATTATTGCTGTGGTTGGAGAAAAGTAATAGAGAAAAGAAAATGAGTATAGACTATTTATATTCTTTTTGAACGTTATACAAGGATCCTGAGATTGGAGGGAAGGTAAGCAGAATTTCTTTCAGTTTCACAGAAAATATGTGGCAAGCCAAATCTGAACTCTTTGTTCAGGAATTTGTTTAGCCAGGGATCTGACTACATTTTTCGAAATCAGTGAAAGCTCTATGTTTAGCCTATGCCAAGTCAAGGTTTAAAGATGCTGTAAGGAATGTTGTTCTCTGTTTGTGTCTGGAAGAGTACATTGTGTGTAAGGTTAACAACATTGAAAGGAGCCAACAATAGCAGTCTCAGACTTTCAGAACTTTCAGAACTGTGAACTTTACCTAAAGTATGTACTGTTTTTAAGCTTGTCTAATATTTAACTTGGAGAGAAATGTGTATATGTTATTATCTTCCAATCTATTCCTAATGCATATTCAAATCCAGCATTAAATTAGTGATTTTTTCCTTCATGTGGATTTTCTGGAAATCTAATCCTCTTTCCGTGGCATGCAAACATGTGAACATTAGCTAATGACCTATTAATGAATATAAACTAACAGAGTTCGAAAAATTTAAATCGATGCAAAAATAATATACACATATATTTTAAGTTGTAAGTTCCTTGTACAACTTGGTGAACTCTCAAAGAAGCAAAATGATAATTCCTAATTAGAACTTATGAACCGATCTTTTAAAATTTTTATAAAATAAACTGATTTAGTCTTTATTATATTGGAATTCTGTCAATATATTATAAATACAAATAAGTTTATTCAACTTTATGGAAATATCTAATGAAGATCTCCAAGTTTTTGGAAATGTTCTGGAAATAATCTCAGAATATCCTCATAGAGGTAGACAAATATTAATTATTCGTTATCCCATTTTAAATATTGAAGAAACTAATCACAGAAACATTGACATAACTGAAAGTTATAGATGGAGAGAACTCTAGTGCTCTAAGTATTCCTCTTTAACATCTTTATCTAAATCTTTTCTATATACTACCATTTAACTGTCTCTCATTTTAGAATTCATAGTCTTTTCTTCCCTGGATTTAAAATCTCCTACCAGATATGAAGTGTTAATCTTGTGCTTGACTGAGAGAGTTCCAAGACACCAAAATATCCATTCATCTTTTTTCTCCTTTGTTCTACTTTGACTATCAGTTCTAAACAGAAGTTGTAAAGTTGCCAGAGCCATCCTTTCATCAATAAAAGCTCCACTGACTCTATCCTTAAGTACTTTTGTTCAAGCTAACAATAGTTGCAATCAACAGCTTCATCCTTAATGTATTAACATCATTTTGGAGCCCATGTAATGTTTTTCCTTTTAAGCCTCTGCATTCCTTGCTAATAAACTCTACTGGGAGAAGATATATTCAGAGTTTTTCAATCCAAACATATGTTCAGGATTTGTTTTCTTTTCCTATTTGACAAGATTTTGTCCAAGAATTATAGTTTTATCAGTATGACTTCTCATTATCTTATACAATAAACTCAAAAAGGAACCAGTGGGGAAATTTTTATTTCATAAAATTATCTTTTCTTCATTTCTAAAATTAGTAAGACTCTACCTTAATGTTTTGGTAATTCAAAATCATAGCTATAATGTTATTCTTAAATCTTTATAGTAGGTTTTATCTTAAAGAAAGGCTTTAAAAAGGTTTCTTTATGATTACAAAAATTTTATTTCTTATTATACAGTAAAATATTTTTATAGAAAATATCATTTTCCTGTTGTCCTGATATCTTTGATTTTTACTCTAGTTGTTGAGGTATGTTTCAGTCTACCATTATTTTTGAGTAAAAGGAGTCCTTGTGGTATAATGGTAAGTGTTCTGAATTGGAAGTCAGTTAAAATCCTAGGTCTGGAACAGTCTATCTTCATGATTTTCGACAAGTTACTTATTAACCTTTCTAGGTGTTAGTTTTTTCATCTGCAAAATTGGAATGTTAGATTAGGTGACATCTAAAGACTTTCACGTGTCTCATGGTACCATAATTCTATGAGATGAGTACAACATTTATACAGTATGATGTTATGAATAGAGAATGGCATGGCCTTGTGAATTCAAATCTTCCTTCTGACATTTTAGATGACCATTTATTATTATTATTAATCATTAAGTATCAATATGTTATATATAATATTATATACATTATGTATACTATATATATTATACACGACACATAAGTTATTGATTAATTAAATTTAAATTACTATTGTTAAATCCTTTAATGTCCAATGTAGTTAGTACTGTCTACATTAAAATCTTACTGTAATTTACTATCCTATTCCTTTTAGGCATCTTCTCAGTGGAAATAGATTATCTGTTCTCTGCTCCCCTTAAAATGTTTATTTTTGCAATTAATGCCTTTTAATAAAGAAAAATTTTATTTTCAACATCACACTAATCAGTGAGAAAGAAGCTCCTACCAATAATTAGCATAGTTTCAGGCATATGATAAGTGCCTAATGAATGATTGTTGACTGACCAGCTGACCATGTGTTGAATTTTAATTCTTTGACAGTGATTTAACAATATAACATTAAAAATCAGCTCACTTTACTACCTCTGAGATCCATACATTGCATTCTTAGTCTCTTGGTCACTGAGTTGCAACAACTCAAGTTCCTTTAATAAAATAGAACTGCCTACCAATTGAAGAATATTCTTTAAGGAATTATCTTTGTGCTTTTTCACCGAAAATCTTGGTTCATCTTTTTTCCTTTATATACCCATGTATACATTTAGTCTAAAGAACACATAAATAGTGCATGCTTTTATCAATCTAAGACACATGGAAACATTTGATTCTGTCTCTGTACCTTTGATATATTAAGAATTTAGCTTTTATCTCAGATAGATAACTGTTTATCTTTTTTGTTTTAGACTTCATAAAACAATCAGAGACAATAAACCAGATATAATCATATAATCATTTACTTATGTTTTGGGATTTTATATCCAGTTCTGTTATATTCCACATCAGCATGGGTTCATAAGGACTTTGCTATTCTAGCATATCATTAAATAGTGGTTTTAATAAGATCTTTATTTCCTATCAAGGTATACTGTTGGGAAAGGATTGAAACTTAGTGTGAATGACTAGAGGGGATGGATGAAGAAAAGCTTTAGAAGCTTGATAGCAATTTTTAAAATATAAGAATGAAGTAAATATAACAAGCATCCTTCATTTTAAAAATATGTAGTTGATTCCTTGTCATACTGTGTACATAGCAGCAAGGGAGAGACAAAAGGAGAATATAAATTGAAAAAAATTATTTGCCTGCTGTTTTTTTTTTTACCTTGGGAAATTGAAATCCCATATAATCCACATAAAGAGGGATTTATGTGTATGTATATATAGATACATATACACTTACATATGCATATATGAGTATCTATGTGTGTATGTATATATACATATATAGATGTATAAGTACAGTTTGTGTCTTTATTTTCCTTGGTATGTATGTCTAGTAATAGAATCACTGGATCAAGTAATATGGAAAGAAATTTTAGTTTTCTTGCAAAATTCCATATTGCTTTATAAAACAGATGAATCATTTCATGGCTCCATCAGTAATTTTTTAAGAACTATCGATAACTTGATATCTTTATACATTTAAGAGTTCATTTTCTAGTAGAAAACTCTCTCTTTCCTTGTCTTCTGCCTGGTAGCAGTTATCCTAGAGCAAATTTCCCTTTGAAATTGGTAGGAAACTTCAAGCTGAGATCAGCACCACAGGATATGAAGAAAGAAGGGAAATTGGTCCTTGATGATTAATCCCCACCAAAAGTCACAACTGGTGGTAGTTGTAGTGATTATGACATCACAGAGTAGTATGACTTCATCTAAAAACTAACCAGCAGGGGTAGATGAACCCTTTTAATAACCCAAGATCCAGTTTTCATATTAAGATAATTGAGGTTTTTTTCTGACTATTGAAAATATAGGAAGAAGGAAGTGCTAAAGTATTTTAAGAGTTAGATTTTTAAAAAAATATTGAAATGATTTCTTTTTGCTTTCTAAGTTTGGTGTTAGAGAGGCTTCATTGTGATTTAATTTTCTTAGCAATTCTTAAAACAATCTAGTGACTTGTTTCAAATCTTCAAAGCACATTTTAATTGGAAATTAGTTTCTAAATATGCCTTTGTTATAAATTTTCATAATCTTTTGGGTAAAGTCAGTAATGCTCCATTTCCCTTTGTACTTCAGTAGGACTTAAATTCTTCTGAATTGTTCCAAGAGTATTTCCTGTCTCCAGAGACCTTCCAATAATATCAAGATTACATCAAGACTATATATGTGTGAAGTGGGGTTTTATGTAAATATTATCATATCATGAGAAATATTATATCTATATACTAGGAAGTGATAAAGCCAAGCTATTAACCTGTAATTGGCTTAGTGGCCAACTAGAAAAGTGAATACATTAATTTAAGAATGAGGCATAGAATTAGAATAATTAATCAGATTTTAGATTTCACCTAGTTCTTTAAAGTAAATGCTACTTAATACAATTTTATTTCCTATTCAAAATATCTAATTCCAGTTTAGAAAAAAATTGTGTTTTGTTCTTTTGAAATCGGGATAATTTATCAAGTTTTCCAAAAAAATGGAATGTCATTACTATTTTCAGAAGGAAAATTTTAAAATATGCCATTGTGTTCAAGTTTGTCTAAATTATAAAGTTATTATAAGTTTAGAAAAAGATTGTTAATCAAGTAAACCACTTAGCTAGCAATATAAAGTTTCAGGGTTTTAATGGATTTGGTAACTATGGAATAATTATTTAAAAATAACAAAATGTTGCAAGTAGGAAAATATCTGTAATTATTGTGGAAGTCTGTTGGGAATTTACTTTTGCTTAATAGTGTGTCTACTATCTTTATTTTCAATATCCTTGCAATTTTGTTTTTAGTAATATGTCAATAATCTCAGAAGTAAAAGTGGAGAAAGAGGAATAGAAGGCCATTTCACTGTATTTAGCTAAGAAAGAGTTTTAATCACCAAATCTTCATTTTCAGATACACATAACATCAAAAGCACCCTTTCAGGAGATATATATTTTTTATTTCTTTGTTGTTTGTTTTTTAAATATTTGGGTAGATACAAGAGAAGGTGCTTTAGTTTTGTGAACTGTTTGCTAAGACTGATAGAGGGAAGAAGGAAGAGAGAGAGAGAATAGAGGTACTTATTTTAAAACTTTTTATGAAACTATGTGATGGAAAAAATTTAATACTCCTAATTAGACAAATTTGGGACAAACAAAATTATTCATTAGAAAATTATCTTTAAAAATGATATAAGATCATCAGGTGCTTTTCAACATATCTAAACTTGAAAAAACTGATTTTAGAAACAAGAAAATTCATTTTGGACTAATTTACTGTAAAGAATGTATCCTTCCATATCAAGATTCTTTAATATTTATCTTCTGTAACATCCTAAAAACCCATTTAAACACAATTAACAGTCAAAAACTTAATCAAATTTGGTTACAAAAAACAAAACAAAACAAAATTCTCTGAAACATAAGACATATACACACGTGTCTATATAAAATATGTACACACATACAAAGTAACATGTAACTTGATTAATTTATAACATACTATTTATAGACAGCCAAAAAGTATTTAACAAGTATTAAGTATCTTTTAGAAACTGTGCTAAGTTCTGAGGATACAAAGAGAAGCAAAAATAGTCCTTGTTTTTAAAGTTTATAGTCTAATGGAGAAGACACCATGCAAATAACTAGGTATAAACAAAATAATTGTTCAGTCCCTTTTCAGTCATATTTGACTCTTCATGACCTCATTTGGAGTTTATTTGACCAAGATACTGGAATGATTTGCCATTTCCTTCTCCAGCTTATTTTTCAGATGGGAAACTGAAACAAAAAGAATTAAGTGACTTGCTCAAAGTTACACAACTAGTAAGTATCCAAGGCCAGATTTACAGGAAAAACAGTCTTCCTGACTCTAGGCACAGCGTTCTATCTAGTTGCCCTTCACAAACAAGGCACAGACAAATAAGATTGAATGTAATTTTGAACAAATGTACCAGCTCTAAGGGGGCTTGGGAAATTTTTTTGAAAAGGAGGGAAACTTGAAGGAAGCCACTGAAGTTGGAAGTCAGAGATGAGAAGGGCAAACATTCCAAACAAGGGGAGAGAGTGAAAAATACCTGGAATCTCGAAATGGAATGTCATGTGTGAACAATAGCAGAGAGGACAGTGTTATTCAAATATAGATTATGTGTGGGGAAGAGGGAGTTGAGTATTAAGAAGGTTGGAAAATCAGTCAGCCAGCCAATAAACATTTTTTAAATCCCTCCTACTTATGCTTTCTTAATTACACTAAAGCCTTTGACTGGATCACAACAAAATGTAGTAAGTTCTCAAAAAAATCATCTTACTTATTTTTTGAGGAACTTTTTATGCAGGCCAAACAGCAGCAGTTAGAGCCAAAGATGTGACAACTCACTGCTTCAAGATTGAGAAAAGAGTATGACAATACTGTATATTTATTTAGCTTATCTAAAGAGTGGATGATTCAACAGCCAAAATTAAGATTACTGAGAGAAATATGAACAACCTCCAATATGTAGATGATACCATTCTGATGGCAGAAAATGAAGAATTAAGCAGCTTCTTGATGAGAATGAAAGAGAAGAATGAAAAAGCTGCCTTAAAGCTTATTAAAGCTTAACATTAAAAATAAATCCTAAATTCATGACATCTGGTCCCATTACTTCCTGGAAAATGGAGAATAAATGGAAGCAGTGTCATATTTTATATTCTTGGACTTGAAGATCACTGCAGCCATGAAATTAAAAGAGACTCCTTGGATGTAAAGCAATAGAAAATCTGGACAGCACAATAAAAAGCAAAAATATTACCTTGATTTTATATAATCAAAGCTATGGTTTTTCCAGAAATAAAGTATGGCCTTGAGAGTTGGAATATAGTAAAATCTGAGCACTGTAGAATCGACACTTTAAAATTGTGCAGCTTAAAAAGACTTCTGATAGTTTTTTGAAAAGCAAGGAGATCAAATCAATCAATACTTAAATAAATTAACTCTGAATATTCATTGGAAGAACAAATAGGAAAGCTGAAGCTTAAATACTTTGGCCCTATAATGAGAAAGACTCATTGGAAAAGATTCTAGCACTAGGAAAGATTGAAAGCAAAATGAGAAAGGGATAGCAGAGAATGAGATGTTTAAATAGTATCATGGAAGTAATAAACACGAACCTTGACAGACTTTAGGAGAGAGTGGAGGACAGAAGGAGCTGGCAAGCCATCCCTGGGGTCACTAAGAGTCGGACACAACTAAACCATTTAACAATAATGACAAATGCTCCAAATGATGTATTATGTACTAGGGACTCAAAGACAAAGACATTCTTTCATCTATAGGAAATCACATGGGGGAGAAAACAGGCAAACTACCATGGGCAAACAAGGTGTATACATGATTTGGAAATAACAGAAAGCACAATTCAGGGGCATTAGGAAACACATCCTATAGAAGGTAGAATTTTAGTTGTGACTTTGCTTTAGCTAGGGAAGTTGGGAGATGGCAATGAGGAGGAAAGACATTCAAGACGTAGAGGATCAGCAGTGAAAATGTTTGATATTGGGATATGGAATTATTAGTTTAAGGACTAGCAAGGTGGACAGGGTTCCTGGATCATAGAGTATGAAAAAGAGTAAAGTATGAGAACTCTAAAAAAGTAGGAGATAACCAGATAAGTGCATTGAGTATCAAAAAGGATTTTATAGTTAGTCTGTGATGTGATAGCCTCTGAAGTTTATTGAGCAAGGGCATGGCATTTTGATATTGCTAGATCATAAGAGTCATTGAAGGAATTAAGTGTAACAATAATGGAAAAATAAAAGCAAACAAAGCTGTGAGGGAATTTAAAAGGCAAACTGGATTCTATATTTAAGCCTTAAAGTAATGGAAAGCTGGATGAAGTTCATTGGGATATGTAATATGGTCAAACCTGTTCTTTAGGAAAATTATTTTGGCACTTGGGTAAATATATGATGAAGGGAGATAACCAGAAAGATACATTGGGTGTGAGGTGATAAGATCCTATACTAGGGTGGTGTCTTTGCAATTGAAAAATACACACTTATGAGAGATTTGGGTAAATAGAAAAAAAGCAAGATGGCATCAGATTGGATATATGAAATGAGTGCAAGTGAAATATTGAGGATGATTACCAAAATTGTGAATCTGAGTATTGGGAGAATACAGGGACCAATAAAACAATAAGGAAGTTTAGAAGAGAAAAGGGATTGGAGGAAGGAAGGATAATGAATTCTGTTTGGAGGTGCTGAACTTGAAATGATTATGAATCTTCCAGTTTGAGGTGGTTAAAAAGCAGCTGATAATGTGGAAATGGAGCTCAGTAGGGTTAAAAAAAAGTTATACAAACTGAGGGAATTGAGATGATGAGAAGGATGGTTAACATGGATAATCAGCTTCCTGAGTATAATGGCTAAGGAGGGGGGGGAGGGGGTAAAGGAATAGACCATGAGCTAGGTATAGAAGTCTGGAGCTTAGATTATAATGAAAATAAGGATTCAATTCAATCCAACTAATTGCAACCAACTTTTATTAGGTCAAAACATCTTTAGAAGCAGAAATTATGCCTTGTTTCTTCTGTGTATCTGCTACCTAGCATTGTGCCATATGGTACTTAAAAACAATAAATTGATTGAGGGAAATTAGGAAAGACAAGGAAGGAATCATCACTGATTTTGAAGATTTTTCTTCATTTTATAAGAATTATTTGGAGAATTTCATTAAGTTCTCCCTAAAATATCTAAAATATGGGTCTAGTTGCAAAAATTATCATTTAAGAACAAGTACTGCTTCTATGAAAGTAAATTTTTGTATTGTATACTTAAAATTAATATTCATTTGTTTTCTTTAATAATAGCTTCATTACAAGATATTATTGCATGGTGGTCAAAATCATATGACCAAGGCTGGAAATATGGTGGAAACCGAATTAGTAATTACTTATCAATTAAAAGATATTTGTATGGTCATCTACATCTCTATATATCCTTATAATTGAAAATATTCATGATTTCTATATAGTTTGCAGTTTTAGTGTCTTAACACAACAGTTTCAAACTCGAATACAAATGGCGACAACTAAACCATGTATAAGGATCCCTGTGGCCACATATTGACTTAAAAAACCACACATAGTTATGGATTTATTTTTATTAATAGGCAAACACATTAAAATCTTATAGGAATTACTTTTTAATCTGAATTGGAATGCATTTGGGAGTGTCAGGGCTGTGGACAGCCTACAGACCATATGTTCAAACACCTCTGCCTTAGTAGATAGTCATAGATGTATGGAACCACCTAGTGATCAACTTTCTGGGATAAATCCTTTTGAAATTAATTTGGTTGGTCTTGCAATTTGATTTTGCAGCCCATATAAAAACATCTTTCAATTTTGGTAAATTTCAGCAGGTCATTTGTTACATTGGTATATTCTTTTATTATCCAAATGCATCTTCATTACATGATAAGAAAATGGAGAAGTATGTTTTTGAAAAGTATGTATCTATATCATATAAAAATTCTGAACACCAATTATTCATTCAATAAGAATGAATTTTTATGTATTATTTAGGTTGTTTTATATGTTCTGTATAAAAACCATATTGTCTTGGGTGGGGAGAAAGGAATATAGTAACTTCATGTATTGTCATATAAATAAATTTCATGTCAGATATTGCAAAACAGTAGCTTTTCAGTAACCATAACTCAGTCATAATATACTTACATTTTAATGAATAAAATTTAACAATACAAAGTACAAATAATAACACACATTAATATTTTGTGCACACTATAATCAAACTGCAGTCATACCAAGAAAATAAATTTGCCTTTTTGGTTGTTTGGGATATTTCTATTAGAAAGCACAGTGTTGAATTTGTGTCATATTATTATTTCAGTTTTCACACAAGAGTGTTTACTTCTTTAACAGAGGTAAATTAATTGAATATTTAGCAAGAAATAATTAATTATTTCCTTGACATTCTTGTAATAATGAAGTATATATGAGAATGAAGCATTATTGCTATTATTATATTTTTAAGTGTCAACATTAGTTTAAAAAAGTCTGCAGTGACTTTCAATGAATGAATTTGTTCATAGGGATATTATTCTGCTTCCACAGCTGGTGTTTTGAAGATTTACTATACTAACATGCAAGCACTAATATGCTGTGATATCCAAAATGCCTTTAGCATCCTACTTACATTTGTCTAGGAGATTTTGTGAAAGCCTGGTTTTTAGTAAGCCTGCATAAGTAATCCATCATGAAGGACAGAATCACATGCTCCAAATACTTACTTTTGCTTAATATGATGGTGATTGATGCTGTTATACAATTGGTATCTGAGTTAAGTAGGTGTTGAGAATTTTCATCAGCACTTTAATGCACTACAATCATAGTTCCCTGAAAAGTATAGGTCACCACAGATTCAATAACCACAATTCTTAGCTATTATCTATCATCAACTCTATTGTCATTAATTTGGTAAGAGACATTGTAAAGTTTCATAATTCTAAGGGACTGTAGAAGCACTCCTATTAAATATTAAACATTTAAATGAGCAGGCACTGATTAATTCATAATATTTTAGAATAGCTCATGAATGTTTCATATCTATATTTTGCCTTGATTGGATATAATTTAACTGGGCTCTTTATCTCTCTGGGTCTGTGACTGCTGTATTTCCACTCACCTTTTATTTCTGGGCCTCATTTAAAATGATTCTTTTTATTGTAGATTAATCATTCTTTGAACTTCTCGTGATTTTTGGTTCATTGTTTCATAAGCTACAATACAGGATGAATAATTAAAAGAAGGCTGAAGCAGCTGTTACACATTTCTTTAAACCATTATCACCCTTAAAAGAAATAGCTAAGGTTAAGTTTTCACTGACTTAACAAAATAATAATAACTTCATGACAATATGAACATCTTAATTTTCTGGTATTCTTTTCACCAATAACTGACAACAAAGTCCATTCATTTAAGAAGAAAGGATAGCTGAATTAAAGGATAGCTGAATTAAAAAGTCAGAGAAACCTACTAATTTTCTTAATAAACTGTTTTAGCCCACTTACTCATCCTGCAACAAATAATCCATAAGTGATTGTTGAATTATTATTATCCTGATAATAATTGTTTACTGATATCAAGTATATAATGGAGGAATAGGTTCTAATAACCAAATTTCAATTGATAATTAAATTCCAAAACTTCGTATTATTGTTGTGGTTACCAGAACCAACCCTAAGCAGATTTGTGAAATGTGCCTTATCTGAATTCTGTGGACCTGGCATTTTTTACTATCTGCTTCTGCTCTCTGAATCTTTTATGTTCTTTAAACCTGTCCATTGAAATCTGATCTCAGTAATTAAACCAATAAATTCCAGTGTATCTGACTGAGAATGCTTAATCTGATATTTCTTTAAGGAGTGTTTCCAGTGCCCTTGGAGACAAAGCCAGGTAGGTAGACATTGAATCTACTGTGAATCCTTTCTTATTGATGGCAATTTTTGTATTAACAAATAGATCTTACATCAATTTTAGAATTTACTTGTAAGTTTGTCAAAAATAAATTTTCATTTAGCACTTATTAAGCAACAAATATGTACAATACCATTTTTGTTGCCCATTATCCATTTCCCTCATTGATTTACTTTTTTTTTTTATAATATTCCACTAATTGTGTCAGTTGTATAATTATATCTTTTCCCTTTATTTTTTCTTGGTCTTTACTATTTTGAAATTACTAATAAAGGTGACGTCAGTAATAATGACTTCATACTGAATTTTAACCAATATATATTGATTGTCAAGAAGACTAAAGAAGCTCAGAAATTGCCCACATCAGGAAACACCAGCTTTACCTGCCAAGTAGAGAGAGATGGCTGCCAAAGGCACCACTAGAGTGAGAATACAAACTCATTTGTAAAAATCTTATGAAGATGGATTATGGGTGATTTTGAGCAATATTGTCTCATAAAACAGAGAGAAGCAGTAAAGGGTAAGACCAATTGAAAGAAAGCTTGGCAAGGCATTCTGCTAAGTAAAGCCATCCAAAATGCATTTAAGGACTAAAATGGAGGAGGAACAGCATTCAAAAGAAAAACCTAAAAGGTTTAGAAACATCATTATAACATACTTCTCTTCCCCCTCCCACTAATCACACTTGGATCCTACCATTATGGTTCTGGTTGTATTTGTAGGGAAGAACAAAGGGAACAGAAATGAAAAAGCAACAGTGTTGATTTAAGTATATATGAAAGATTTTGAGAAAGCTGAGGAGATTGATATAAAATGCACTTGAAGTTAGGAATGGTACTGAAGGCATAAGAAAATTTTCATATTTCATTAATATGAAGAAGAGGAATCTGAGAGAACATCAATTATCACAGTTTTCTAAATCTAGTTTTCTGTCTGTACAAAATTTTTATGACAGTCATGCATACATAAATTGAGGGCATATTCGATGAGGTTATTAGAAGGGAACACACAACTTTTTGTAAATAATATTTAACAAGAGAAAACATCTTTAGCTTTTCACAATTGACTGAAAGATTTAGAATATTGTAAGATTCTATTCTGGGCACAGTGGATAGAATGCAGGACCTAAAGTCAGAAAGACTCTTCTTCCCGAGTTCAAATTTGGCCTCAGACACTTATTAGCTGTGTAACCTGGGGCAAGTCACTTAACCTTATTTGCTTCAGTTTATTATTGATAAAATGATCTGGAGAAGGAAAAAGCAAATCACACACTCAAATATGGTCATGAAGACTCAGACACCATTGAAACAAATGAAGAACAATTGATTCCATTCAGCCTAGTATTAGTTAGTTATATTTTAAAAACACATTTGATTCCATAGGGCTAAAACATGACTCTGCAAGCTCTTTTTCAGCAAGGTATTTTTCACCCATGTATCAAAATCACTCAAGATTGCTTGTAAGATAAAATAGATATCACTGTTCAGTGACATTCTGGGGGAAAATTAAATCATAAAACAAGGAAATTCATCCATGCCAAAAGAGTTTGACACTGTCATGTAAAAGACCCAGCAAAGAATCCAAGTTAAAGAAAGATCTGTTGTGGATTATGAAGTATTTAAGCACTCCTATTTGCAGAGAGCATTGTACTTATTTTAAAAAATGAATGTCATATAGGAACATTAAGGAGGCTCACAATGGGTATGAACAAACTGTATCATATAGCCAAAAGGAACTATAAAAGAACAAGAATAAAAACTACCATCAAGATATTGTATGATAAAAAAAGATGTCCTCCTAATCAAAGTATGAAAGAGATGACAGAATGTAGGATGAACCTTCTGTGTTGAACTTATGGGAAAAGGATGCAAGTTGTAAAGGATGGTCAATCATAGAATTTCGATTTGTATCATTGGAGGGAATTTCCAAATCAGTGTGATCACAGAAACACTTTAAAAGATACCATGTTCAAGACACTGTGCTAGACAACAAAGGAAAAAAAAGAGAAAAATTTCAACAGTTCCTGCTTTCATTATCCAAGAAGAGTATAAAGCATCTATGGGGAACTAAATACAATGTATCCATGAAGCAAAAAAAATAATTTTAAGAAGCAAAGAGCATTAACAGATATGAGAATGATTAGTCAAGGCCTCAGGATATCACATTAGCTGTCCTTGTCCAAGTTTTCATAAAAGAAAACTTGACAATTTCCAGCAAACACTCCACACAGAACTGAGGAAATAAGTTATTTTGATAAAATAGCATCAACCTCACACTTCTTATTTAGACACAAAAAAAGGGAAAAGTTGTTTAAGCAAACATCCAGATGATTAAGTTGTTAAAACGTTTTAGTGAACAAAAATGCAAATGATTTTATATGAATTAGCATTTAACGGTTTTCCTTTATTGGTTCATTGAGTAATAATGTCATTTTTTTCTTTTTTTCTTTAATAACCAATCATTTGAATTGAAAATAGAACAGATGGACTGACATTGTTTCTCCATACACTTAATTGATTATTTGTTTGATTAATCTGACAGAATCAAACAGCTTCTTTTAAATTAGATAGGAATATTCATTGACAATATCCACATAGGCTCTTCATAGTTTATAAGTTACATAGATTTCACAATTTAGAAGTGTAGCATCATCAACACATTGTTTTTACTTAGTATTCAACCTGTGAATTCAATTAAATTAATCTTGTGATCTTGAGTAATTTAGGTACATAAAACCTGGTATTTGGATTTTAGATTCCTTGTTGAAGGAATAACTAAAGAAATGTATAATGCAGCTTATACCTAATTTTACACAACGGATAAATTGGAAAATTTATGTAAATCAAATCATATTAAAAATCAAAGAATTATCTACTTAATGGAGCTCTAGGGTCAACCTTTTTTAAAAGAAGAAACCTTCCACAATTTTATTCATCTTTTTTAAAATTAATTGAGGTTTTCCAAGTATTCAGTTTATAGTTGGTAGCTTCTATGGCTTTCCCATCCTTACTCTTCCAGCTTACTAACCTAATCATCTTTCAATCTACTGCCTCACTTCTTATTCTGAGTAAATTAGCTTATAAATAAGGTATAAAGAACTTTTCTTGATCACATTGAAAGCAAAAACAAATGAAAGAATTAGAAGTATCAGAAGGAGACCAGAATTATGAATAACTCCCACCTAGCAAGCTGCTTCAGATTCTTAGCCTTAGCTTTTTCTTGCCCAAGCATATAACCATCTAAAACAGAGGAAATTTATATTGGGGACTAGTTTCTTGTTTCTAATTTGTCTTTTGTTTTATTACTATATTATGCAGTCTTTTCCTTCCTCCTGCATGTTTTCTAGAATTCTGTGCAATTCAGAATAATGAAATCGACTTATGTCATTATGACAAATGCCAGTGCCTCATTCCAAAGGACCACGTGTTGGCAATTAAATTCTAAGAGGAATTCACACTTTGAGACAATGAGGCAATCTACACTGAAGCAGGTGTTGGTCTGGCCCCCCAGAGGCTGCCTGTTTGCTAAGGCACCTGTAGGGTTGGCATCTACCTCTTAGCCCAGGGCTATGCTGAAGCACTTGCTGGTTCTTGGAGCTGGAATCTATCCATTCCCTGGCTATGCCAAGGCACATGGAAAGTCCTGGTGTTGGCGATTGCCTGCTTCACCGCACTGGGGCTCAGAATCTCCAGAGGTGAGGCTTTGGTGCTTGGCTTCCTTGTGCTCCTCTTACAACCCGAGTGATACAGACCTTTCTTGCCTTGTTTCACACCATCGTTTACTATTTATTCTGTTCCCTTATTTGTTTTGAGGCTCTGTTTTATGGGATTTTAGAAGTGAATATGGGAGAAACAATTACAGTGATTTACTGCTTATTTTACCATCTTGACTCTCAAAAGTCCTGAGCATCACATTTTAGAAAGGATATTAACAAGGTTAATGGTTAGAGGAGAGCAACCAGAATGGTGAAGAACCATGCTGATATATGATGTTGATATATAAGGATGAGTGGAATGGGATGAGGGGAGGGAGAATATGTAACTTGGAAAAGAGAAGAGTTGGTGAAAATAAGATTGCTACCTTAAGGGGGTCTATAAAATTGGATGAGAAAAATTACATTTTCATTTTAATTAATTAGCTTCCCTGGTAACCCTTTGCATTCTATTTTATGCATTTTAAAACCTTGTTCTGAAAAGGGATGTGTAAGCCTTGCCAAATGCCTAAAACTGTCCCTGACACACAGAAAAATAGTTAAGGATGTCAGATTTAGGCTGATACTTTCCTTATGCTCTTGTTTTCTCTATATATTCTGTTTCTCTCTCCCCCTCTTCTTCTCTGTGTCTGTTTCCCTCCCTTCCTCCCTCCCTCTCTCTCTTTCAGTGTCCTAGTCTGACTCTGCATTTTGCCCATATAAAACGTTTTTTTTTTTCTCATACACTTCAATATCATGAGTTTAGTGTTGTCTGTCAGGTACTTTAGGGCTATTTTTTTGATGGAATGAAGAAAACTGTTTAACTATTCCTTCAGATTTACTTTAGAAAGAATAATTTGTTTTGAACACCTTTGAGATTAGTAGACTTGGCTGTTTTTAGACTAATGCAAGTTTGCTCCAGACTTGGAAATAAAATCATTATTAGATACTGAATCCAGTTATAGTTGTAGTTTTTACTTTAAAGCAAGTGGCCTCCCAGGACTATTTCTATCCTGATAGAACAAGAAAATGTAAAAGATCCCTTAGGGCTTCCAGAGGTAGAAACAAGAGGAAAGCATCGAATGAGTTGTTCTTCTCTTCTTGTCCCAATCTATCAATAATTCCAGTCATCAAGTATTAAGTACCTACTATGAAGCTAGCCTAATTCTAGAGGCTGGGAGATAAAAAGACAAACACTGTTGTTGAGTAGATTACATTTGAATGGGGGGACGATAACTGTGAAATTTTTAAGGAAACCATAATTCTAAGAGACAGGGATGATCACTCATAATAGACATAATAGAAAACAGATTATGCATAATAATAGGAAATGGAGAGTCATTTGTGACAAATAACAAGATATCTATCTTGAGACATGAGATTTTAGCAATTAATTGGATATTTGGAGTAAATTAAAAGAGGTAATGATAACACTGAACCTGTAAATACAGGGGACCATAAAGATGGTTAAATAAAAATAGGGAAATTTTGAAAAGATGAAATGTTTTGGGAGGAAGATAATGAATTCTCTTTTGGACATATGGAGTTTAAGATGCCTTTAGTACATCCAATCAAAAATATAGAAAATTGGTGATTTAGAACTGCAACCCAGGAAAGAAACTAAAGGAGTGTGTGTGTGTGTGTGTGTGTGTGTGTGTGCGTGTGTGTATGTGTGTGTGTGTGATATAAAATTTCTAAGGAAATGACTCCCAGATATAGATACAGATGATAAAGATATTTATCTCTTGGAGTCATCTGCAAAGAGATGATAAATGAGCCCATGGCAGTTGATGGGGATCACCAAGTGAGAGAAAATAGTTGGGGAGAAAAAGGAGCCATCAGTGCAGATGCGATATATACCTACTGTTAGGAGGAATGACATGGAATATCCTTTACCCAAGGAGGTTTAGGAGAAGTCAGGTAGGTAGGAGAAGAATTAAAAAAAAAAAAAAAAGGATGAATGTAACAATAATTCAGAGAGAAGAGAGTCTAGAAAGTTTAGAAAAAATAGTTTTACATTCTATAGAGAGGCTAGAAAGATGACTGAAAAAGGCAGTAGATTTAGTGATTAAAAACTCATTGGTAACTAAAGAAGAAAAAACTTTTTTTTTTTATTATAACTTTTTATTGACAGAACCCATGCCAGGGTAATTTTTTTTACAACATTATCTCTTGCACTCACTTCTGTTGCAATTTTTCCCTCCCACCCTCCACCTTGAGTAAGTAATTCTAACCCTTTGTACCCCAATTTCCTCATCTAGAAAAGGAAGATTTTCAACTATCAATATAAACATTAATACTGGAAGTAGCATAACATTCAACTGTTATTTGGCTCCATTCAAAAATCATTGAAACTTCTCAGATCAAAATTCTCTTGTTCTTTTTATCCTACTCCATTGTGACAAATTGAAATTCCCCTCTTCTTTAAGGACTGCTCACCTTCAGTTTGAAAGCTACATTTAAAGCGTTTTCACTCCCCCCCTTTTATGCTTTGTTAAGATCTGCTATTCCCGGTCTTGGGTGATTCTAGAGCAGAGGCTGCCAGTGGTGACAGATTGTGTTGTGGTTTCCATTATATGGACAAATGTCTGCAAGCTGTGAGTCTATTAGGGTGAGACCATCAGATTCATTTTAATCCTTGTATTAGCATCCAGATCTCCAGATGTGATAGGCATTAGTACATGCATCAACTTCCTTTCTACTGTGAAAATAAATTTCTATCAGAATAATATCTTCACCTTATAGTGACCATATACTTCTAAGAGGCATAAATTGTGGATTTGAATATGCTGATCATTTCAATCCTTAAAATGTAACATGAATTAAATATGATTTACCTTCTTTCCTCTCCATCTTGTTATTTGATAATTGAATGGGTTTCCATTGATTGTCATAGTTTAGGCAAAATAATCTTTATTTTTGATGACCCATCAAAAACATATCTTGGGAGATAGGAATATGATAGCTCATGTTTCTTTACTGCTTTTCAGTTTATAAACTCTTTGATACTTGATCTTTATCACAACCTAACTGAATTAGTTGGATAGCTAATTTTTTTCATTTTATTTATTATTTTTAATTAAAACTTTTTATTTTTCAAAACATATGTGTGGGATAATTCTTCAATATTAGCCCTTGCAAAATCTTGTGCTCCAATTTTCCCCCCTTCCTCCTCCCCTAGATAGCAAGTAGGATAATATATGTTAAACATGGTAGAAATATATGTTAAATCCAATATATGCATACATATTTATACAATTATCATGCTGCACAAGAAAAATCAAATCAAACTAGTAAGAAAAAGAGAGATGCACAATAAAATGCAAGTAAACAACAACAAAGAGTAAAAATTCTATATTATTAACCACACTTAGTTCCTACAGTCCTCTCTCTGGCTGTAGATGGCTCTCTTCATGACTGAATAATTGGAACTGGTTTGAATCATCTCATTGTTGAAGAGAGCACGGTCCATCAGAATTGATGAATTGATCGTCACATAATCTTGTTGTTGCTGTATATAATGATCTCTTGATTCTGCTCATTTCACTTATCAGTTCACGTAAATTACTTACTTGAAATCATCCTGCTGGTCATTTCTTACAGAACAATAATATTCCATAACGTCCATATACTATAATTTATTCAGCCATTCTCCAATTGATGGGTATTCATTCACTTTCCAGTTTCTTGCCACTACAAAAAGAGCTGCCACAAACATTTTTTGCACATGTGGGTCCCTTTCCCTCCTTTAAGATCTCTTTGGAATATAAACCCAGTAGAAACAATTCTGGATCAAAAGGTATGCACAGTTTGATAAATTTTTGAGCATAGTTCCAAATTGCTCTCCAGAATGGTTGGTGGATAGCTAATTGTTCATCTAATTTTAGAGATTAAGAAACTGAAGTTCTGAGAAGTTAAGTGATTTATTCCATGTCACAGAGATAGTAAGTAACAGATCTGGGTCTCAAATGCAGGTCTTCTAGTTTTAAATTGAAGGGAAGGAACCATGTTGCCTCCTGGTTCTGACAAATTATGGTTTGGAAGTAGATTTAACTGTAGTCAAATTGTAAAGATGGTGAAGTTGCTCTGTCAGTCATAATATCCAAATTAAACTCATGTCACAGAATATGCTTCATTACTAACGAAAAAGCCTTTTTTATTGCTAGTGGGTCAGCAAGAGTAGGTTTATTTATGTCTCCAACTACTAATATTGGTTAGCATTTATATAGAGTTTTAAGATGTTTACAGAGAGTTTTTTTATATGTGTTTTTTATATCTTCACATTAACCCTGGGAGGTAGATGCTATTATTATCCTCATTTTACAGATGAAGAAACTGAGACTAAGAGGATGATTTGTTTGAAGTCACACAGCTAGTAAATGTTTGGAGTAGGATTGGAATTTAAGATTTACTCCAACAGTTTATCCACTGTATTACCTAATAATCTGAGATGCAGAATATCCTAGTGAAGTGTGAAAAATCTAGCTCCCAAAGATAGACTTATTTATACTTAAGAATCAGTAAACGTTAAGGAAGAATACTTTGAAAAGATAAGGTACAGTGTGGAACAAATACTAGACTCTTACACAAGTACTTTCCTAGCTAAGTATTCCCCTAGCTATAAAACTATTCATTAAAAAGGGTTTGGGGAGGAAGCTGTATGAATTTCCAAGATAGTCAGTGGAAGGGTGGTTGGTTTTTTTTTTTTTCTTTTTCATTGTTGTTGTTTTTGTTTTGTTTGTTTGTTTCTAGTCAGACACTGGGGCATTGTTTATTGGAGATGGTCATAAATATAAGCAACTCGAATGATTTAACCAATGAGTCAAAAATGTAAAATAGGTCCATTAATTTGATAGGAATAAAATACCTTCATTGTTACATAACAAAATGACTACTTAAAGGAACTATCTTGTATTTGGCATAAAACAGCATGCTAGTTTGGAGCCAGTCAGTCAACTGGAAGAGAGCTCCAAATTCTAGAGCTGAAGATTCCAGATTCCTGAGGGGAGGGGAAAAGTATATCCTTCTTTCTCATCTACCCATCCTATTGGCTTTTTATTTTTTTGACAAAAAGACTGAATTAATAAGAGATGACTATATCAAGCTAGAAGTAGAGAAAGGCATACTAAGTTTGAACAGAAGATCTTCTGAGAAAAACTGATAATCTGGAAAAGGAATTGACCGTTATGATTTTGTGCTCTTTGAACAATGATGTGTTAGTAAATATTTAGCAACTAGCTCTCTTAAAATGCTTACAATTAAATATTAATTTTAATCTGCAAGGTTAAAATTTTCTCCATAACTTTCCTAAGTCTAGACAATCAATAAAATCTTAAATCAAACTCTTCTAATTAATTGATTGCCATCATTATGTTGATGAGGAGAGTTGTATTTGTGGTTTCCTTTTGAACCTCTAATCCAGAGGTTGCTAGTGCAAAGGAGTGTCTGCTGCTGTCCAACAGAGGCTGGTGGGCTTCATGAGTGATGAAGGAGATTATTGTATTCACCACTATTAACACAGTAGATAACTTGCTCTTTCTGGAAAACACAAGAAGACATGCTGTGGCAGCAGAGAACTCTTAAGCTTGATAGTGATGCTGCTACATTCATTTCTATAATTGGAGTGATTGGCAAAAGGAGCAGAAATGGTGCCAGTGTATGCTTTCGAAGCTATGGGTAATTGGCCAAAAGGAATATGTTGGTGATAATGTAACTGCTACCAGTTATAATTATTATCAGAGTTGAATTGTTGTGGATACTGGCTACTCTTTTCTTGAAGTGTGATTTGTTAAGGACCTGCTGTTATCACTTGATCTGTCCATCCATATTCACATTTGCCTGGAGAAGACTCAAAAGATATTAGAAATGAACAATATGCCAAAAGGTATATGCAGAATCTGGAGAGGAAGTGAAATTCTTGGCACATTTCATATGCATGGGGACTTCCAGATCCCTTCTGAAAGCTGTGACTTGGAGATTGGGGAGATGACATTGGCAAGAAAAGAGAATATGGGAAGTAAACAACTGTCAATTTGGATGGCATCAAAGAACAGGATTTGCTTTTGTGAGCCACTGTTTTATGATACCAGGACAACAGACGTCTGTCAAAGGCCAAAATATATTTCATAAAGATAGGGAAGAATATGTTTGACATAAAAGCTCCTGAACTATGGAATTTAAATTACAGTTTGAGGAGGAAGTAGTGAATCTTCGGACAAAGCCAAAAAAAAAAAAACCTAGATATATGGAAGATTTTGTGTGTGTGTGTGTGTGTGTGTGTGTGTGTGTGTGTGTGTAATTTAGATTGCAGGACAGCACTGAAAGAGGAGTCAAGTCATTCTCAAAATGAATTAATAAGGAAGAGGAACAGAAACAATATATAGAGCCTATAGTATTTGTATAACAATGGAAATGGAATGGATAAGAATGCATCAAATTTAAAATGTTAATAAAATAAAATGAATATTTGTTAGATACCTTTAAGACATGTTGGGATGGGACTCATGATTAGAATATGTTAGATATGTCTTGTTTAAAAGATATACCTCGATTTAAAATGTAACAGGTAAATGGTGGTAAGTTTAATAGATAAGGCATATATAACTGTTAATGAAATAGATCAAATTGTACCTTTCTCAGTGGATCAGTGAGCAGAATGGAACTTAAAAAACAAATTTATTGAGAACCCCACAATAGGGGTTATTGTATAGTAGAAAAGCCTTATGATTAGCTACAGTTAGGAAAAGTGAGTGGTCTTCAGGTTTGACAAATCATGCCTCTCTTCTGACAATTAAGGGATGCTAATCGATTGCTTTATGAGACTCAGAGGCTTTCTAATAATCTTGGCTAGAAAGCCAGAACCACCCCAATCAACATCCCCATTCTTCTTTTGCTTTCTCCTTGGAGACCAAATTCACTCTAACTTTGAGGAGAAAAAGCAAGGATAAAAGAATCATCTCCCAGGGAAGAGTTGGGTAAACAGATTTGAGGGTCCCTCTTTGAACTGGTTAGCACAGAAATGCCCTGGGATTATTAGAGTGATCATATTAACTTTGCCTTGGGATCAGACTCAGAGAACTTTCATTTTGAGCTAAGTTGAGAAAAGGGTTTGACAAAATGGGAAATAGGTTGGGTTACAGAGTCATATGGGTTATTGAATAATATAGCATAATATGAATGGTCCTGAGAATGCCTTCATCTGTATTCACAGTCATTCTCCAACTAGAGATGGGTGGTATATTTCCTAATGAGTCCTCAGGAATAGGGATTGGTCATTGTTTTGATCAGAGTTCCTAAGACTTTCAAAGTTATTATTTGAACTTGTTTCTAAAATACTTTGATATCTGTTTTGATATGTTTTTAATTCCATATGTTTTGTTTTATGTATTTGAAACATTATCTCAAGAAGGATCTATAACCCCCAAAATATTAAGAATAGCTGCATATAGCAGGGGAGTCAAATACCTGGCCCAGTGGTCACATAATGGCTCACAACCTTCTTAGGTGAATCCAAACCAGAAGTAAAAATACAAAAAACAAAGATAAATCATATTTTAAAACTAAGTCATTTTGTGGCCTTTTATACAATTTAGACTCCTTTTATTATTTTTGACACAACTGGCCCAGAAGAAAGCCAAGATGTTGAAAGGTATGCAAACTCTATCATATGAAGAATAGATGAAGATTCTGAGGATATTTCATTTCGGGAAATGGAGATTTGGAGAGGTTAGGGATGATGGTTGTCAGAATTCTTTAAAAAAGGAGACCTCCTAGGATATTTTAAGCATGGCTTGATTTGTTATAATTTTAGCTACTCTTAAGAATGGAGAGACACCTTGATTGCCTTAAGGAAGGTTTAGTCATTCTCAAAAAAAAAATGCAAGGTTCTAGACCAGGATTCTGAAATACAGTAATTATCTTACTATTTACTTCATTTGATTTGAGATTAATGTATATAGTAAAAGTAATATACTTTTAACAATAAAATTAGGTTGTAAAATTAGAATGAACAAAAGCTTAAAGTTTCATAAATTTTAGAGACAATATATTGGATTTGCTTTTAAGGTTATGAGCAAAAAATGCATCTAAATCCTTCTCTGATGGGCCTATTAATTTTAGTAAAATTGCATCTGTATGGATTAAAGCCATTAGAAAACAATATATTTCATAAATAGCCTTAGTTATGTTAGTATATCAATTACATGTCTTTTAGTTCTATACACATAACATCATGATTGTGAGTACATTTCCCATGGTATTAGTGTCAAGGTTCTGAATTACTGATACATTTAATACCAATTTCTGCTATTAAGAGAAATATCTGCCAAAAATCAGTACATGTTTGACACTTTACTTGATATTAGTTCACAGCTAGGACATACGGTGTTCTCTATCTACCTTGCCAATGACTTCGCAATTGGGCATTAATGTCTCTTTAGTATTTACTCTTGTATCCATTTCAACTTTGGCATGCTGATCCTGATTCCAGATTTGCTTTATTCCTTGTCATAACAAAACTGTTGGCATTCTTGAAGTTTCCTAAGAACAGGTGTCTCATTATAATTTTATCTTGTTAAGCCTCATTTGCACTAAAAGGAAACTGAAGCTTAAAAAAAGAAAAATATTTTCCTTTATTTCAATTCATAAATTTGTTTTTAATTCAAGGAAGAATTTTTGTTGATTTTCATTTGTTTATTTTTCATATGAATGAGTGAAAAACCATTTATTAAGTACTAGGCCCTGTGCTAAGGACTAAGGATACAAATAGAAAAGTGAGATATTTCCAGCTTTCAAGAAATTAAACATTCTAATTGGTGGAGAGAAAACATCATTATGGGAGTCATAGCTAAGGAAGAGTGTTTAGGGAGTTACCAGAATGCTTAACTTGATCCATAGGAAACCAAATGACATACCCTTTCAAGTAACTATCATGGTATTGAGCCTAGAGAACAAGATGGTAATTAGGAGGGCAAAGCAAGATACATTGCAAGGGAGGTGGGAAAAATGACTGGGTTTAATCACCCAAACCACTGATTAAATCAGTCAATCAACCAGCATTTATTACTTACTCAAACATTGTTCTAGCACACACAATAGGATAGAAGATGAGAGAAAGTGTTCCTACCTTTTGGGAGCTTATGTTTAGCTGGAGGAAACATGAGCTATTACAAAATAGAAGAAGAATAATTTTTTTTGGGGGGGAGGGAGAAAAAGTTTAAGCAGAAGAAATCCAGCTTTGTGATTTTGAATGACATGAGAGCTAAAACCTAAACGAAACTAGGAGTTTTAAGAGAAAGTTAGGAGAGTAAATTTTATGCATGGGATGACACATGATTTGTTTTGATGGACTGGATCCAATTGTATGAAATGTAAACCTGCAACATTTCACATTGTTCTAACAACATTGTTTTAGGAAGCTAAACATTTAGTTATAGCAGTAAAATTATATTTTAAAGACTTTAGTTTAGGTCAGCTATTTAATCATTGAAGAAGAGAAACATCCTTTCAGTTTGCTTAGCTTCAGTTTGCTCATCTGTAGTATTGGATCAACAAGCATCTATGTTGAATATATTCTGTAGTTATACTAATTTCAATTGTAATCAAAACTTCATTATATTATTTATATGAGTGTAAATTCATATGCCCCAAAGGATATAAAAGTGAAAGTAAATTTTAGCTATTATCTGGTCCAACCCTGTATTTCTTTTTCCAATTCTCAACAAAAGTATGTAAAAATAACCAATTTTTCAAAGATTTAAAAATAATTATGTTCATGTATGTACTAATTTGAAACTGAAATTTGAAAAGATGTCAGAAAATAAGAAATTTGAACTATAACAACTTAAAACCCATTCCTATATTATTTTTTAAAATTTTCTCAGTAATTCACACTACTGAGATTTTCCTTTATACTTACTGTTTTTGTAACCATATTTTTGTGGTCATAATAAAAAATGCAGTTTCCTATCTCACTGGAAAAGACATGTTAATATGATTTTTTATGTTCATATTTCTTAGCACAAGGTTGAATTATATAACTAATATAAAATAAATGAAGTGTGTCCCATGTTACATCTAGGAGAAATTATGGTCATCTTGTTATATGAATTAGTTTTGCAATTATTCCTTGCAGAACAATTTTCTGAATGAGTCCCAGGTGTCAGCTCTCAATGTAAAGGTTAGTTCAGGTTACCTTTTTATTTAGTGCTTATTTTAATCTCAAAAGAAACTAAATTGACTGTAACTTGTTAAAGTGATAGTACTTGGAAAGCTCACTGGTGTGTTTTTTTTATTAGACTGCCTCATGGGCTGCCAGTGTTTACATTCAGTCATTTTTTAAAATGCTGGATTGATGTTGATTGTTAAAGGCTCTTTATTTTGAAGTTTTATTGATTTTTTTATGAAAAAATTTAATCCCAAGCTTTTAAAATATACTCTTCACCTATCCTCACATTGAGCCTTCCCTTGTAACAAAAGGAACAACAAGAATTAAACAAAATGGACAATACAACAATAATGTCATTATTTTTAGTCCTCCAAATTTTTAATGAAAGAGGAGAGGTGCATTTCACTTTTTCTAGGTCTGAATTAGGGCATTGCAAAAACTCAACTATCAACTTCCTTTTCTTGCTCTTTTCACTTGTTGGATGTGTGTGTATATGTATATATACATATTCAATTTATATATACATACATATATATTCAAGTCTTCCCTCTGAATTTTGCATAATCTTGCATTACAATCATATATAGTAATTAGTGGGTCATTGTCAGTCATTAAATATCCAATTTGTTTGTTTTTTTCCCCAAACTTGTGTAGATTTTATGGGGAAATGGCAATAAGGATGAAATGATTTCTCTGGCTTTTTTCAAGACTCAGTTCAAATACCACTTTCTTCAGAGGTCTTTCCTGGCTCCCATAAATGCTAATACCTTCCCCTCTCAGATTAACTTTTTGTCGTTGCTGTTAGTTGTTTCAGGCACACCAAATTCGTTGTAATCCCATTTAGGATTGCCTTTTCCTTTTCCAGTTCATTTTATAGATGAGGAAACTAAGGCAATGGGGTTTAAATGACTTGCCCAGGTTCATAGAGACAGTAACTATCCTCTGAACTCTTGAAGATGAGCTTCCCTGACTTTAGGTCCAGCAGTCCATCTATGGGGCCAGATTGAGTTTTATATCCTCTTTATATTGTGTGTACTAAGTTATTTAGGGACAGCTAGATAATGAAGTAGGATTGAGTGAAGAGAGCTTGTATCAGGAATACCTGAAATTTTGGCCTCAAACACTTATTTATTGTGTGACTTTGGGCAAGTCATTTAACTCTGTTTGCCTCAGTTTCTTAATCTCTAAAATAAGCTGGAGAAGGAAATAGCAAATTATTCCAGTATTGTGGCCAAGAAATCCTTAACTGGTATCATGAAGAGTCTGACATGACAAAAGTATCTTAAGATTGTTTCCCCATTAAAAAATGTGAACCCCATCAGGAGCAAAGACTATTTTGACCATTTTTTGTATGTCCAGAATTTAGCAAAATGCCTGGCATATAGTAAATGCTTTTTGACTGATTGATAGGAAGGACCTGAATATCTTAACAAAGTGACTTACTATAAACATGAAATACAAAGAATGTTTGTTTACAGATGTACACTGTGTATATATGCCTCTATAAAACACTGTTTTACTATATGCATGCTATAATGTGATATTAGATGAATAGTCAATAAATAGCTAGATGTGTAAGAATTGTTCTCAGCTGGACTAAAGGATGGCATTAATATGGGAAGGAAGCAGATAAAAACATACTGGAACACTCATCTTTTAATGTTGATGTATTTAGTGGTCTATTCCATTTAGCTTTTATATTCTTGAGAGTTCTGTCAATAGTTACAGTTCATTGCAGATTTAGACAATTTCTAGCCAATGAAGAACCCCTATAATACTAATCACTCACACTAATATATTGCATAACTAATTCTCCAAATGAACAGCCTTTGCATATATTTGGAGAATTATCAATATTATCTTGGAAATTTGTAGTGAGTATATTACAAATTGGTTGAAATTGAAACACATATATATCACTCTTCACATTGGAACCCCATTGATAGCTGTCATCTGTAATGTGAGTTAATTTTTTTGTCTCTTGAATCAATGTTATGTTTTTATTTGTTTTACTTAAAAACAAAAGTAAAAAAGTCTAAAATTAATTGTCCTTGTTTTAATTTGAGTAACATGTTCAACCATCTGAAAAACTGCCACACCTAAATATTCTTTTTTTCACATTTGTCCCTACTCTATATTTCTATCTTCATATTTACTGATTAGAATAATTATTCTTGGATATAGCCTTTTAGTTTGAGGTAGCCTTTTCAAAAATCATGTCTTTAACACTGAATTTTCTTTAAATACATGTAAATAATGGACTCCTAAAAATACTTATTCTTCTAAGGTTTGTCTTAATATTTTAAAAGTTAT
This sequence comes from Sarcophilus harrisii, assembly GCF_902635505.1. Lineage (NCBI taxonomy): Eukaryota > Metazoa > Chordata > Mammalia > Dasyuromorphia > Dasyuridae > Sarcophilus > Sarcophilus harrisii. The sequence continues at coordinate 147,721,085 of NC_045430.1, read as the reverse complement.
AATGAATTACAGGAAGGTGTGCTTGTTGAAGAACAATATTGTAGAATAAAAGGATAAGGACTGCTGAAAATTCTGAATCCTACATTCCTATTCATATCTCTTTAATAATTTATTGAGTGCAGGGCCAACAATATGAAATTTTCATGTATGAGTATCATCCAGCCTCATATAAACCTAAAAGACATGAAAAATAAGGTTAGACTTAACGCTTTGAGGTCAGTAACTCTGGGCGATGGTTCTCTGGATTATAATAATGAAATGTTATTTATGATAATGAGGAAATAAACCTTTTTTCTTTGAGGAACTAAATTTTGTCACTATGTTTAGAATTTTAAAACCCAAGATTTCAATAAATATTGATAATAAAGCTTGTAGTTAAAAACAAAGGAGGGATGTAATTAAAAATTCATCCCTGTTTTTCTGCTTCAGGGAAAAGAGGGTATAAAGCATTGTGTAAAGATATTTTATACAAATCCTTGGTGTAGGAACACTGGTTTGAAGTAGACTCATTGTGTTGTTTTAATTCCTAATCAGAACCTATTTCCATGCTATTTATGTCTACGTGGTTTTCATTGTCTTTGATAAAAATTTCACTTGCATAAAATTTATGAAATTTAGCTCTAAACAGTTTTGCCCTCTCTCTCTCCCATCCTCTTCTCTTCCCTCTCTCCCTTCTCTCCTCTCCTTCCTTCACCCCACTCCTTCCTCTTTCCTCTCCCCCTCCTCCTCCCTCTGTCCCTCTCTTTCTCTCCACCTTCCCTCTTTCCTTCCTCCTTCCTCTCCCCCTTTTTCCTTCCCGCTCTCCTCTCCCTCCCTCTCTCTCCCTCTCTTCTGCCCTCCCCCTCTCTGTAAAATAGAGTATAGAAGAAAAGAAAGGGGATGAATTGGGATAAAAAATAATAGAATTAAATTTAGCTTTCAATCACAGATGTAAATTTGATGGTATTTTGAAAGAATTTAATTTTTAAAATGTAGTCACATAGACTTGAATTCAGTCCATTTATTTGCTAAGCACTTTAATGGCTAAAAGAATTTATTACTTTATGTACTAAAGATACACTTTATATATCTGAACTTATATTGGTAGATATCACTATTACTTATCTTCTTGCGTCTGAATGTGTAATAACTATATTGTAGCAATGGTTCATGTATATGCTGAGTCCTTCTTTTTCCAGCAAAGATAATTTCCCCCCCCCCACGATTTAGGAAATATTTTGATACACAATTAAAATTTTTATAATGAGACGTACTAGTCGTTCATAATTATTTTGTGTTCACTTTATGCCTGGATCATGGTCCAGCTTTTCTTTTTCCTTTTTCAGTTTTCTACTGCTTATTAGAACTGACAGTGGAAGAAAATAGGCAAGAAGGCACTTATCCAGTATTCTTTTCCTACTCTCAGGAGTGGACAGATAGTATGATTCTTTGATCTTTTTATCTTTGATCTCTAGGTCAATTCTCCATCACACTGAATTTGGGGTTTGTTTCCCAGAGGTCATTCCTTCTGCCTTTTTTTGCTGATTTGCATAAAATAAAAAAAAAATTAAAGGGTTATAATAGTAATTGTCAAAATTGATATCGTAAATGCAATCTACACTGCAATATATCAGAGTTAATGACATGCTCAGAAGGATGCTAGCAACTTAGCTTCTCGAAAATGACAGGAACCACATTACTCTGCACTATTTTCTCACTTTCTGTCAGGCCATGTCTCAGTGAAGAAAAGAGTGAGACTCAGACCACTGGAGAGAAATATTGATAACTATAGATAAAGCCTATGGAGGCAAAAGTTACCTGGCTTTTCCTTTTTTTTTTAAATTTATTTATTTAATAGCCTTTTATTTACAGGTTATATGCATGGATAACTTTACAGCGTTAACAATTGCCAAACCTCTTGTTCCAATTTTTCACCTCTTACCCCCCACCCCCTCCCCTAGACGGCAGGATGACCAGTAGATGTTAAATACATTAAAATATAAATTAGATACACAATAAGTATACATGACCAAAACATTTTTTGCTGTATAAAAAGAATCAGACTCTGAAATATTTACAATTGCTTGTGAAGGAAATCAAAAATGCGGTGGGCATAAATAGGGTTGAATTCAATGTAATGGTTTTAGTTATCTCCCAAAAGTTCTTTCTTAGGCATAGTCGTTCAGTTCATTACTGCTCCATTAAAATATTGGTTGATCTCGTTGCTGAGGATGGGTTCCTAGAACGGTCATCATATTTGTTTTGAAAATAATGATCTCCTGGTCCTGCTCATTTCACTCAGCATCGTTCTGTAAGTCTCTCAGGTTTCAAATCATCCTGTGGTCATTTCTTACAGAACAGTAATTTCCATAATATTCATATCCAAATTTATTCAGCCATTCTCAATTGTGGACATCCATTCAGTTTCAGTTTCTAGCCACTACAAAAGGGGCTGCCAAAATTCGTGCACATACAGGTCCCTTTCCCTTCTTTATAATCTCTTTGGGATATAAGCCCAGTAGTAACACTGCTGGATCAAAGGGTATCACAGTTTGATAACTTTTTACATAGTTCCAAACCTCTCCAAAATTGTTGGTTATTCAAACTCCACCAACAATGCATCAATGTCCCAGTTTTCCCATCCCCTCCAAAATCATCCATTATTTTTTCCTTCATCTTAAATCGCAGGTGTAATAGTATCTTAGGTTTCTTAATTTGCATTTCTCTGATTAATAATGACTTGGGCATTTTTTTTCATTACTAAAAATGGTTTCAATTTCTTCATCAGGTTTCTGTTTATCCTGACCATTTTCAATTGGAGAATGAAACGATTTTTTATAAATTAGGTTAATTCTCTATATTTTTGGAAATGAGGCCTTTATCAGAACCTTTGACTGTAAAAATATTTTCCCAGTTTATTGCTTCCCTTCTAATCTTTCTGCATTAGTTTTGTTTTAAAAAACTTTTCAGTTTGGTATAATCAGAAATTTTCTATTTTGTGATCGTAATGATCTCTAGTTTCTTTTTATAATCCTTCCCCTTCCACAGGTCGAGGTAAATATCCTTGTTCCTCTAATTTATTAATAATTTTATTCTTTTCCTAGGTCATGAACCCATTTTGACCTTATCTTGGTAGGTTTAAGTTGGATCAATCCTAGTTTCCCATATTAGTTTCAATTTTTGAATTTTTATCAAAAGTAAGTTCTTATCCCAAAAGCTGGGGTCTTTGGGTTTATCAAAGACTAGGTTGCTATATTTGTTGACTGTTTATCCCGAATAACCTATTCCACTGATCAAAACTTTCCTTAAATCCAAATGGTTTTGGTCTTCTCTATAATATAGTTTTAGATCTTTTACTAAACCTTTATTTGATTTTTTTTAATTTTGAAATTTTGACCTTTTGTTTTCAATAGAATTTTTTTTATTTTTCTAGGTCATTAAAATAGTTTTTGGGATCTGATTGGTATTTCCAAATTAGATTAGTTTATAATATTTATCTTTATTATATTTCTCCCCTATCCAAGGCATTTAATATTTTCAATTTTAGATGACTTAATTTTGTAAAAGTGGTCTTAATTTTGCTCATAAAGTTCTGATTTTCCCCTTGGCGATGATTCCTAAATATTTTTATATCAGTAGTTACTTTAAATGGATTTCTCTTTGACCTGACTTGGATTTTTATGATATAAAAATTTTATGACTTATGTGGGTTTTTTATAACCAAAACTTTGCTAAAGTTGTGGATTATTTCTTAATTTTTAAGGGATCTGGGGTTCTCTAAATTAAGTTTTGTCGGCAAAAGGTGATTTTGGTTTCCTCATTTATTCTTTTCCTTTAATCTCTTTCTCGGCTTTTATGCCAAAATAGCTTTCTAATCAATTTAAATAAACGGTGATTGGGAATTTTTCCTCCAGATCTTATTGGGGAATGGTTTGGTTGTCTCCATTACATTAGTGTACTGATGGTTTAAATGGTTTCATTATTTTAAGGAAAGTCCATTTATTCTTCTCTCAATTTTTTTAATGGAATGGATGTTGGTTTTCAAATGCTTTTTCATCGGATGATCATATGGTTTTTTAATTTGGTTGTTAATATGAAATTTTTGATAGTTTTCCTAATTTAGACCAACTCCTTCCTGGTATTCCTATTGATCAGGTGTATTATCCTGGGGATTTTCTGTACTCTTTTTTAATTCTTTTTGATTTTAGCATCAATTCATTAGGGAGTTGGTCTATAATTTTCTTTCTCTTTTTCAACCTACCTGGTTTATATCAATTCCATGTCTGTGTCATGAAGGAATTTGGTGGACTCCTTTTCCCCTATTTTTCAAATAATTTATATACATTGGGGAATTGTTCTTTAAATGTTGGTAAAATTCAATTAAATCCATCGGTCCTGGGAATTTTTTCTTAGGGGTTGTTTAATTTGCCTGTTTTATTTTTTTTCTGAAATGGGACTATTCAAAATTTACTTCCTCCTCTTTAGTCTGGGATCTTATTTTTAGGTATCATCCATTTCCTTGGTTATCAAATTTTTGGCATAAAATTGGCAAAATAACTCCTTATTTTTTCTAATTTCCTCTTCATTGGGGAAAGTTCTCCCTTTTCATTTTAAGACTACTAATTTCATTTTCCTCCCTCCTTTTCTAATCAGATTTCCAAAACTTATCTTTTTATTGGCTTTTCATAGCCAACTCTTAGTTTTATTAATTAGTTCAATGTTTTTTTTTCAATATTTTAATTTCTCCTTTTAATTTTAAATTTCAAATTTAGTATTTGATTGGGGGGTTTTAATTTGGTCTTTTTTTAGTTTTTTTATTTTAAACCCAATTCATTTCTTTTCTTTCTCTTTTTTTAATGCCTCTAAGGATATAAAATTCCCTCTTTTACCCTTTGGCTGCATCCCATTTTTTGGTATGACGTCTCATCATTGTCATTATCTTGGGTGAAATTATTAATTGTATCTATAATTTGCCTTCACCCAAGCATTCTTTAAGATAAATTTTTAGTTTCAATTCTTTTGGTCTATTTCCCCTAACTTTTTGTTGAATTAGTTTTTTATTGCATCATGATCTGAAAAGAAAGCATTTTATTTCTGCTTTCTTGCATTATTACAAGGGTCTTTATTGTCCTAATATGGTCAATTTTGAATAGGTTCCATGAACTGCTGAGGAAAATGTTCCCTATCTCCATTCAATTTTCTCAAAGATCTAACATACCTAATTTTTTCTAATATTCTATTTACTTCTTTAATTTCTTTCTTATTTGTTTTGTGGTTTGTTTGTCTATTTGAGGTGCAAGGTTGGGATCTCCACTATTACAGTTTTTTGTCTATTTCTTCTTAACTCTCTTAACCTCCCCTTTAGGAAGTTGGTTTTCCCTTGGTGCATATTATTTTAAAGTATTGCTTTTTGTTTATGCCCTTTGGCAGGTTATTATTCCTTATTCTTTTAATTAATAATTTTGCTTTGCTTGATCTGAGATAAGGATGCTCCCTCCTTTTGGCTTCACCTGAAGCATAATAGATTTGCTCCAGCCTTTCCTTTACTCTATATGTATTCCCTGTTTAAATGTTTTCTTGTAAAAACATATTGTAGGGTTCTGACTTTGATCCAGTCGCTATCTGCCTCCTCTTTATGGGAGTTCATCCCATTCACATTTCGTTAAATTACTAAATCTTATTTCCCCATCCTAATAACCCCCCAGATTTTGCTTTACTTTCTTGCCTCCCCAACCCTCTTTCCCCTTTTTTGAACCTATGTCCACTTGTATCCGATGCTTACCCTCTTTTAAATCCCTCCCTCCCCCTTTGAATCTTTCCCTTCCTTCCCTACTCTTTTTCTTTTCCTTTTCCTCCCCCGTTTTAATGAGGCAAAGGGAGAATTTTCTCAATACAAATGTCAATTATTTTTCTTTGAGCCAACTCTGATGAAGTAAATTCCACAATTTCCTCCCCCCTCTCTAAATTTCTTCCCAGATATGATGTTTCCTTTCCTCTTTGTGGGATGTGGTTTCCCTCTTTTTATCCCTCCTTCCCCTTATTCTGCCATCATCCCTTTTTATCTACTTCCCTTTTTATTTTATAAAGTACAATCAAATTATACATGTATTCTTTTTATATATCCACAAAATCAATTCTCAAAGGTTATTTTTTACCTTTCTGCATCTCTTGGGTTCTATGGTTTGGGATCAAATTTTTTGTTTAGTTCTGGTTTTCTTCAAAACAAATGGAATTCATTTGTTTCTTAAATATCCATCCTTCCCTGGGGAAAATGCTCACTTAGCTGGGTAGTTTATTCTTGCTGCATCCCAAGTTCTTGGTGCCTTCGAATATCTTTCCGGGCCCCTTGTTCCTTTAATATGGAGCAGCCAGATCTTGGGTGATCTTTTATTACCTTGGTATTTAAATGGTTTTTGGCTGTTAAAATTTTTTCCTTAATCATGGTTCAAATTTGGACAATATTCTTGGGGTTTTATTTTTGGGTTTCTTTCAGAAGGGGTTCAATGAATTCTTTCAATGCCTATTTACCTTTATTCTTTACATCTGGACAGTTCTCTTTGATGATTTCTTGAAAAAATATCTAGGCTCTTTTTCATCATGTTTTGGAAGTAATAATCCTCAGATTATCTCTACTAGATCATTTTCCAAGTCTGTTTTTTGAAATAGATAATTCTGGTTTTTCAGTTTTCATTTTTTGGTTTTGCTTGACATTCTTGCTGTCTCAATGAATCATGTTTCTATTTTTCAGTTCTAATTTTTAAAAAATTATTTTCTTCATTAGCTTTTTTCTTCTTTCTGTATGTCAATTGGTTTTTAAATTATTGTTTTTGGTCTGTGGAATTTTTTCCATTTCACTAATTTTTTTTTTTTAGTGAATTATTTTCTTTTTCAATTCCAAATCCTACTTTCTTTGAGTTCTTTGTCTTTTCAATTCATAAATCCTACTTTCTGTAATTCTTTATTTTTCAATTCACCAATTTTTGTTTCCTGCACTTCCTGGGAATTTTTTTCTTTTTCAATTCTATTTCAGGAATTTTTCTTTAAAACCTCTTTCCTTTCCCCATTTATCTTCTAACTCTCTTTTGAGACTTTTAATGGTCTCTTCTAAGAGATCTATAAAGGAGGACAGTCTGATGCATTTTGCTGTTTGGGTCTCTTGGTTTGCTGACCTCTTTTTTCTGCATAGAAACTTCGATGTTCTTTTCATCTTTTTATTCTGTTTTAAAGCCTTTGGGGTATGTCTCCCTGGCAAGGGGGTTACCAGCTTCCTCCAGAACAGGGAGAGATGTAAACCTATTTAGGCTCTGGGTAAAGGATGCTCTGGTGAGAGTCCTATTCCAGCTCTGAGGTATGGGAGTGCTCTGGTGGGGTTTTTCCCTTCCCCAACAGGAAGTGGATTCAGCACTGGCGAGCTATCAATTGCCCAGTTGGGCTGTGTGGGTTAGCGATTGCCCTCGGCTAGAGACTAAGGGGTGAAAGTGTCCTGCCCCAGGCCGGGCCTCTTGTGGGACTGTGGTTTGGCTGACCGCAGCCTGCGTTCCACCGAATTCTGCCCCAGAGTCTCTGATGCAAATCGGCCCTGGGAAAGCTCTATGGCCCCAAGCTGAGCCCCCCAAAGCACAGATTGGAGGCTAACCCGGGCTGTGTCCTCCTGCCGTGCAGGATCACAACTGCCCAAGGAAAAGCCCTGTACTGCGGGTTGGGGCTGCGAGCTTGCTGAGATCTGTGCTTTCACTTTTGGTTTGAGGCTTTCCTCGGAACCTAATTTCTCTCCCAGTCTGTGCTGATCTCCCCCTGCGAACCAACCTTTTTTGGCGAGGACTGCAGATTTTCTTTGGCTGGTGAGTTGTTCTCTTCTTATCTTTGGTTGGCAGTCAATACTATTTTTGAGGCTCGATATAATATTGATAGAGAGGGTAAGAGAAGAGCTTAGAAAGTAGCCTGTGCCTTCTCCGCCATCTTGGCTCCGCCCCCTTCCTACCTGGCTTTTCCAATGCTTGTATTCATTAAACAAGTATTTATTTTTAACTGATATTTTGATGCCTACTTACCAGTTTAGTCTTTTCCTGAGAAAGAGCCATTGCCTACTCCTCCTTTGTAACAAGTAAAAAATGTTTAAGAAGAGTTTACCTACAAAATAACTTTGTCTGACAGTACATGTGATATTTTATACCTGTATTTTCTCACTACTATTGATAGGAATGAAATGCAACAGATTTTTAAAATTTTCTTTTTATGTTCTGAATTTGCTTGATACCATCCCAAGTCATTTCCTCATACAAAATAGAAAATAAAATAAAAAGCATCTTAAGCAAAACCACAAATCTGTTATGTACAGCTTGCTTTTAAAAATTATGATAAATTGAATATGATGCTTTGAAAGCTAGCTTGCTTACAGCAAACACATATTGTGTATCTTCTATGTGTTAGCTAATGCAGCTAGGTGGTAAAGTCAGGAAGACATCTTCTTGAGTTCAAATACATCCTCAGGATGCCAACTCTTTATGACCCCATTTGGAGTTTTCTTGGTAAGGCTACTGATGGGTTTGCCATTTCTCACGCCAGCTCATTTGACAAATGAGAAACTGAGGCAAATAGGGTTAAATGACTTGCCTAGAATTACAAAGCTAGTAAGTTTCTGAGGCCATATTTGAACTCAGGAATATCAGTCTTACTGACACTAAACCCAGCACTTTATCCACTGTGTCCACCTAGTTAACCTTGCCTGTTACTCATCCATGAGATGAGCTGGAGAAATAAATGGCAAACTACTTAAGTATCTTTGCAAAGAAAACCCCAAATAGGGTCAAGAAGAGTCAGATGTGACTGAAAAATAACTAAACAATCTGTTCTGGCTAGTGAGGTTGGCACTGAAAAAAACAAAGAGAAAAAATGAAACAATTCTTGCCCTTAAGGAGCTTGTATTCTAATTCCTTTGGGCTTCAGTATGCTAAATGTAGTCTTCTGCATGTAGTAGTTACTTGAAAAAAATGCTTGTGGAATAAGCTACTAGTGAATCCAGAGGACTAACTAATATATTCAGCCATGTGGAAAGCAGAAACTATTTACACACACACACCTGCCTACTCTTTCCTACCCACTATTTCCTGCCTCCTAAATCCTTCTGGCTATGGCTGCTTATCAGTGTTCAGCTTAAATAGGGAAGAATGATTCTATAATTTCCATTGAAGAATTACTAGACACCATTTGTTCATATTCTGTTGTTTTAAAATCCCTGGGTTCATATCAACCCTAAAGAGTCATGTCTTTTTCTTAATGATTTTGGCTTCAGGTGTTTTTTTTAAAACTTGGATGATATCCTTTCTTGCTTCTGGAATTCTATTGCTAAAATACTCAAACTCATTTTTGAAAACTACACAGAGAAAATAGTAATGGCAATAGTGCTTGTAATAAGAAATAGTTGAGAGGTCATGATTTTTCCTGGTTTTAAAATGTGAATTCTAATGGACTTCAGTTCTGGCAGTTGGAGCTTATGGCAATTTGATTAAATGGTGACAGTGGCAAGTCTACATTTTGTTGAGTAAATTTTGCAGTAAATAAATTCAGTTTATTTCATTTCCACAGTAATATGTTTATTCCTTAGGCTATTTAAACTACTTGCTATTCAAAAAGCAGACAAGATTCACTATTCAAAAGGCAAAGTACAGGAAGGATTTGTTTGTTTTTTACAATGACAATCTAGAATTTGACTAATGGCTTTCAGACCAAGTTCTATATTGAAAACCAATCAATGGGAAGTTGTTACAGTCAGACCACTATTATAGTAAAAATGATTTGAGCTAGTATTTTTATTTCCAACTTGTCATCAGATGCAAATACACATGTGTGTCTGTATTTCTATATATTTGTACATTCCATTATTGGAGAAACACAATAATGTCATACTGCCACACAGGGTTTTCAATTTTATAGTGTTTTTATACATACTAATGACCTTTTCTACAAAGTAATATAGAAATATCTTTGAAATGATTTCAATTTGATAGAATATATAGTTTTCATCAGCAAGAAGCTGTAGAACAAAATATAAGCATTAAATATCTAAATTCTTTTCCCACTACGCTTTCATTTTATGGTGTTCTTTATCCCCCAGCCCCCAAGAATGCTATCAGTGCCTTGTTGTGAACATTAAATAGAAACTAAAATGGATAATACCAGCTTTATAATTAGTCATTTCCAGGCAGAGCCTACTCTTCTCTTTGTACCCTGATAAGAATTCAATTGTGTCTCTACATCATGTTTCTGGTTTGCTGTCACAACCTGGCAATCTATATTCATAGTCTTCTAATACTAAGCTCATTGCCAACTTAGCACACACACTGAAAAAAATACATGCCTTAAGTTCAGCCTTTTGATTTTTTTTCCTATTTTCTATTTAAATAAATGATAGAAAAACTTCATAGAGTAGATAATAGCACAAGGTACATACATGACTAGTTTATGAGAAGATAAAATCATCACTATATGCATACCCATATGCCAATATAGCTAGAGACATATGTATTATTTATGAAAACACATGCTGAAGTTGAAAGACAAAATAGGTCCATTTTCCCCCAATATCTTTAGAGCTTTATAGCTTTATGAACAAAATAATGGTAGATTCAGCTGAAGACACCTCATAAAATCAAATCTTTCTTTTTCCAGCAATATATAAAAGCTACATCCTATTTTTTTCCATGTACCTTTTCACAGAAAGACTTTCAGTTACACAAATTCACCACAAGTAAAATACTTTTTTTCTATACAAGAGAAGAATTCAAGTTAAATTTCTTTGACTTCTAACAAGTATTTATATTTTAAATCCTTGCTTTTGCTTGAGTCCAACTTCTTATTTTTTAAATAAGAAAACCACATATTTCCATATAGTAAAGATAGTTTTGCCAGTGGTTGTAATACACATGCCATTTAAGCATTTGAAGCCATTGATCAAGTTCTATCCCTCTCCTGTCTCACCATAATTTTTGCCATTTTGACTTCTCTTGCTACTCTAATGATTTTCCTCACGTTCCTATTTTCTCCTTTGTCCCTTTTGTAGCTCATCTTCATACTCTGAACTGATTATATATATTCCAAAGAGTCTTTCTTTATTCTTTTTTTCTCTTTATGTCTTTGTTCTTAATTCCAGATTCATTTATCTCTTGAACATTTCCCATCTTTGAGGCTCTCTACCATTTTAAGTTCAATATGTGTAAAATAGAAGGTATCATATTTTCTTCTAAACCTGCTTATCTTTATGATTTTTCTATCTGGGTCAATGGCAGCATCATTTTATCAGTTACCCAAGCTTCTAAACTCAGGGTCATCTTTGAAATATTTCTCTTTGTTTCTTCTAACATCTATTCTGTAAATAAATTTACTTGTTTCTATTTTTTGCAATATTTTTCACATTGCTTGCTATTTTCACAGCTATTCCCTAATCTAAATTCTTGCTACCTCTCACCTTGATTATTGCAACCACTCCTCCTTATTTCACTTTCTGTCTAAATATGGTTTCCTAGTTAGTCTTTCTGATGCAAAATTTTCATCATGTCATTAAACTAAACGGAAGCCTTTGATAGATCCCTGTTGCTTACCAAATAAAACTGAACTTATTTTCTGCAATCTAAATAATATATGCATATATACACACATGCATATATGTACATACAAATGTATATATATATATATATATATATTTCTAGATCTATTTTCTATTGATAATATATATATATATATATATATATACTTATCTCTATCTATCTATCTCTTAACACCTTCTTATACACTACTACTCTCTGATTCCTCCTTACTACAACTAATTTAGATTATTTGTTCTCCAAGCACAGTTTACATTTCCTTTCTTGTCATTTTCTGCTTGTTGACATTTTATTCATTCTTCCTGGCCAAGACCACCTGCCATATTAATTGGCCATTTCATCAACAAGTGTTTTTTAAGCACTCATTATTGGCCAGGAATTACATTAGACAATGGGGATTCAGATACAAAAATGAGACTGTCCTTATTCCTAAGGAGCTTATAACCTACTGGGTAGAGACGACATGTTCAGAGATACATAGATATAGAACATGTACCCCCAAAATATTTAGGGTGAAATTAATAACTGGGGGAATTTTGATTCTGAAACATGGGAGAAATCTTAAATATGCAAAAATGAACTCCTTAGACATACTGTAATGAAAACTTAAAAAGCATGAGTAGAAAATTTTTATAGTAGTCTAAGGTTACTTGTTTCTGTCTTCTTAACATGCATAATTTTTATTATGTCTTTGATTAGTAGTTGACTTTACATAAATCTCTGATGCAAGCTCATAATTTGTATATGTTGAAACTTGTAAGTTGCCATTAAGAAATGACTATGCATATGGACTGAGAGGCAAAAATGCTGATATTTTTGTAGCATCCAGCCAAGAGGAATTCAATGGAAGTTTAAAAGCAGGCTGACTGCTCATGGTTAGGCTTAACAACATGTGTAAGCCCACAGAACTCTGAATACAGCAGACTTAGGGAATTTTTTCCTCTTGCTTGTGTTAGTATTTAACCCAACTTGGTCTGATTTGATACATTGATTCTTGCCATCATATTTAGGCCTTAGTGATTCTATTTTTTATTTCTATTCTCTATACTGCTTTCTACCTCTTGGTCTTCAGTTCTATGGTCTCTAAACTGCTGGCTTTTCCATGTAATGATTTTTGCCCTCCATCTAGTTATAGCTTTCCAAATGTACTCTGCTTCTTCTCTACCTCCCCACTTAATCATAAAATCTTCTACTAGAGTTATGGAACCTATCCAAGCACAGTCCAGTGAAGACAACTGATATCTGGAAAAATACATTCCTATCAGTTGTAATCTTGTGCATATAGACAAACCAGCCTGGCCCATATCATTGAAAGTTAGCTATGATGTCACATGAATAGAATGAGTATATTTCTAATGACAGAGACCAAGTCTATCTTTTTTTGCCTTTCTAATAAAAAATAAATAAAAAGAAAGACTAAGGGAAAAGAGTATTGGGCATGGAGTCAGAAGATATGAATCTTAGTTTTCCCAACTAACTTACAACTGGAACTAACTAGCTATGTGACTTTGGAAAAGTTATTTAACCCCTGTGGAGTTGTTTCTTCATCTGTGAATGAGGCAAAATGATATAGTAGAAGGAACATAGAGCAAAGATCTTAAGTTCTTGTGCAGTTATTGCCACTAAATACTGTATATTTGATGATGCTGATGATAATTCAACAAATATTAAGTTTAAAATTGATATGCATTTCTGCTAGCAACATGTAACTTGTAGATAGAGAATGAACAGTCAGGAAGATCTAAATTCAACTTTTATTTATGATCAAGACTTTAGGTTACAGATGAATTTCTGATCTACAGTCTTGGCATTTTCATCTCTGTTTCCCTTTATAACACTATTAAGTGTCGGCACACATAGAACTTTCAGGTTTGCAATATATTATGTTCATACAATCATATAATTTGTCTGGTCCCATATTTAAAATTAAGAGTGTTAAATTAGATGATTTCTGAGGTTCATCCTAGGGAAAATATATGATTATATGTTACAGCACTTAGCCTAATTCTGGACACATTTAGGTGCTTATTATAGATTTATTCATTAAATTTTAGTCTAAATAACTTATCTTCTAGTAAATTTTATTGCTTTGCTTGTCTTCCTTAAGAATGCAGATGAATTTAGATAAAGATGTTTATAGCTATAATATTTAGTAAATGTTATATTAAGTACCAACTATGTGCTAGGTACTATGCTAAGTGCTGAGGATATGATGAAAGGCAAAAAAAATTGCCCTGGCCTCAAAGATCTCATAATGGAGGAAAGACATGTAAAAAAAGAATTTGAAAAGTCAGGGAGAGATGAAGAAGGTAAGAGTACCCAACCTAAAGGTATAATGAAGTCAAAAGGAGTTACTATAAGTCAAAAAAAAAAATGAAGAGGTGACTATCCCAGATGCCCTCTTAAAATGAAAGATCTGAGAGGAGTCGGCTCCATTCTCTATTTCTAGGCCTATTGTGTATTAAACAATGTTTAATGTTTGTCTCTCTAAATTTTTGTAAGGATCATTTTTTTTTAGCAAACATACAAACAAACATATACATATATATGTATACATGTGTCATGCTAAGTGTGGCAGGGGTATGAACTTAATTCTATTTAAACTTAGACATCTAACTTGGAGTTTGAAAGACATCAAGGAAAATGTGAACACCACTCCTAATCTCTGAGGAATCCTGTCCCTGTGCTAGGTCCTAATACTGCCAGAAACCCTGGGAACATTACCCTCTGAGAGTTTCTTATATCAAAAGACATGATCCTTCCCATCTGACATAGATACAAAAGGATCCTGGGTAAATGAATATGAGCTTTTTCCCTAAGAAGGTTAGAACCTATAATCACAAAGCAAAGGATCTTTAAACACTAGGTAGTTTTTAACCTGAGAAAAGAAACACATAGGCAGACCTGCTGCCATATTAAGGGGGGAAAAAAGATCTTTTAAATAATAGCTATGCTACCAGGGAGCTGTCCAGGGTTCTGGCAATTGAAACTGTAAGATGATTATACCCTGGCTCTCATTTCCAAGGTTTCTGCCTTGTATCCTGACTTAATCACATTTACTTATTTGACTATTATATTACAAACTTTTCTGGGCTATCTTCTATACTCCTGAAAATGTGTTTTTATATTTAACATGCATTACTTCATATAAACATTTGGGGAAATTACATATGCTAACTAACTTATGTGGGAGAAAAGTGATACTTTCATGTATTCTAAAACTTTCTTCAAGCATCAGCAATCATTCTCTTTCCTCCCTGTTCTTTTAGCCATATTCCTTGGGATCTTGCTTGAAATAATCAATCAGCAATAACATTGTAGTGCTATTAGATTATTTCTTTTTCAGTTTTCCCCATTTGGCATAATTAGTTTCCTTCTCTCCTCTCTAGGGATGACAACTTTTTGAATATAGATGATAAGGTTAATGCTAAATTAATTCTCATGTTAAAACTAGCTGTTTAAAATTAATATTAGCTAGTGATATTTGGCTGTTAAATTCTATAAAGGACTAGCTTAAGGGAGGGGCCAAAGTGATGCTAAGTGAAGTGAGAAGAAACAGGAGGACATTGTATTTACTAACAGTAAGATTTTGTGATGATCAACTATGATAGACTTAGTTCTTCTCAGCAAGAGTAATCCATGACAGTTTCAATAGACTTGGGATGGAAAATGTCATCCATATCCAGAGATAGAATGCTGGAGAAGGAATGCAAATTGAAGCATACTATTTTTCCTTTTTTTAATGGTTTGCTTTTTATTTCTTGTTTTGATTTTTCTTTCACAACATGACTAATGTGGAGATATGTTTAAAATGATTATACATGTATAATCTATATCAGATTGCTTGCTGTCTTGAGGAAAGGGGGAGAGGTAAGGGAAGGAGTGAAGAAAATTTTGGAACTCTAAATCTTACAAAAAATGAATGTTGAAAATCATCTTTACACGTAATTAAAGAAAACAAAATATTATTGAGAAAAAGAAAGCAAAGGGTTACATAAACACTTTCAATGTTTATAATGACCAAACTTTAATGATAGTATTTCAGTAATAAGAATATGATAAATTTAATTTCTTTTAAAATTTAAAGTGAACTGATGTTTAGATTTTAACAGTAACATCTACTTATCCAAAGATAGTGATGTGACAGGGATACTATAAAAGGAATTATTATTATTCAGGTATGGAGTATATTAATAACATTTAATGCCCCTTCTAATTCCAAGATTCTGTTAAAATATCTCTTTGAAGAAGGAGGTAAGTATATGATTATTATTATCATATTTATATAATGGTTTAACATTTGCGAAGCACTTTTCTCAAAACAACTCTATTGATAAACACCTATATTGATTGGTGTAATTAAGTTTACCATTAATTACTAGTAATTTAAGTTTATTATTATTTTTATTTTATTTTATTATTTATTTATTATAATTTTCTTGTTCCCATCTTTTTTTGATGAGTACAAATTGAAACAGACTTGGGAGAAGTCAGTCTTTTAGTATTATTCTTTTACAGTCAGTGTACATAGATTATACATGTGGGTAAAATAGTATCTATTTATAATTGAATGAAAGTATTAGGATATGAGCCCATCTCCTATAGATTCACTCTTTGTTGAAGACCTTGTGCTGTTTCCATATGATTTTGACTTCCTACACTCAATAAATACATGTTTTGAAAGGTTTCTATTCCATGTGGTTAATAATATGATATTAAGGATCAGTGTTATAACAGACAGTTGTAGGCAACTGTTTTATTCATGATGATACTTTAGTTCTTTTGGTGTAGCTTATTTAGTGAATTCTCAAAAATAACTTGGAGTCTATATTTGTATTATGATTTTTGGTTTGTTAGTTTATGAAAGATAATGAGTTTCTGATATACAATTCTTTCCACCTGATCATGTCCGTCTAGGTATTCAGTGAGAAACTTACAGTGATTCATTGCATAACTTTTGTTTCCTTAAACAATATGATGATAATTATGGTAGTAGTGGGAGTGGTGGTGGTGGTGATGATGATGATGATGATTCAGACCTATAATTTCACTATTAGTGGAAGCTCTATCACTTGAGAAAAGTAATTTGTAAAATATGGCTGGGACTTTGAGATTGTCTATGGTCATATAGCTAATGAATCTGATTGACCTTGTATTATATACTGCTGCATTTTAAGTAAGGAGAGGGAGAGGGGGAAGTGGAGAGAGAGACACAGAGAGAGATAAGGAAAGACAGGGGGAGAGGCAGGGGAGAAGGAAGGAGGGATTAGGAATTTAAAATGTCATGGCCTATAATGCTTTGAGTAGATATATAGTAGTGGACTGGGACTAAGAACTGTAGCCATGAAAAACATATGTATACTTAAGACATTGGGAAGCTTCCCATAGCCTTGATGAGGATGCACAATTGCATTGGATGTTTTTCTTTGTTCCATATGAACCCATTACATGATTATGTATAAGAAAGGTTGGTGATCATATGGATCTATCCTAAATTCACTATGGCCCTTTGTAATACTTATCCTTTCCTCACAAAAGACTAAATTGTTCACAGCTGGATTTTTATAGAGTATGTATTTAAGAAAGAACAAGGTATAAATGTCACTCAGGTCAATAATTAAAAATAGTAGTAGATAAATTAACATGATGATATTTCATTCAATATCCCTGTCCAAGTTTACACAAGCACCAGCATTCAAATCCACATACATTGGTTCAAAATCCCTGACCCTTTCTGTTGTACCATAATGTACATCTGTTAGAAGTTGGGACATAGATGACAATTCCAAAAAGGCATCTGAGAAAGATGAATCAGAAAGATATGAAGAGAATCATGACAGAACAATATCTCTAAAATCTAGTGGGGAAAAATATCCAGATAAGAAGAGAGGGGAGATGACTGTCAAATGGTACAGAGAGGTCAGAACAGTGCATATTTATATGGTATTTTGTAGTTATAAAGTGTTTTCATCCCCTACATAGTACCTTTGTAAGATGGTACTTCCAGAGTCATTATTCCCATTTTACTAATGAGTGAATTGAGGCTTTGAGAAATGAATCAGCTTGTTCAGGATCATAAAGCTAATAAATAATGGAATTAAAATACAAACAAGAGCTCTGGTGCTCCTTCTATTGTATATGCTGCTATTTTTCCTCCTTGAATTGACTATACCATGTCATATTAGGCTACTGGCATGTCTGTTTATCTGGATAGTTAACAATATGGATACTTCTTATTGCTTTGAAGGACTCACTGGGTATCTTGGAGTTGAATTTATAAAGTCCCATCCAAGATACCAG
The DNA here is from genome assembly GCF_902635505.1 of Sarcophilus harrisii. Lineage (NCBI taxonomy): Eukaryota > Metazoa > Chordata > Mammalia > Dasyuromorphia > Dasyuridae > Sarcophilus > Sarcophilus harrisii. The sequence goes on along the minus strand of NC_045430.1, from coordinate 147,703,206 downwards.
TATGACACTTGCCTTCATCCATGAATTTTTTGTTATTGATACCAAAAATAATGATAGTTCCATACTACATATTGCTAAATAAACATTCGAATCTTTTATTCACTTTATGTATCATAGTATCTTTCACCTTTTATCATAAAGGACAAAATTTAAAGGTTAATGGAATAGAAAACATTGTAATTTCATAGAGAAAGTCTGTTGTAATTATTTTCCTGCAATAGTAAGCAAAAAGAACATTTTAGGTAACAAAATATGCATAAAGAATAAATTTAATTAGCTCCATTTTATGATCACAGGATCATAAATTCTTAGTAATGAACTTTCCATTAGTGAGGCACATACTACAGGCAATATATATCAGAAATCATTTAAGGACATTATAAGTAATGCATTAATTTTTCTTTCTTTGCTCACAAGAGGAAAAGGCATCAGTATCTTCATCCAAATTAGTCTGCCTTTTGTTGAAAAGTGTCAGGAAACACTGCTACAAAATGTAGGCTCACATAAAGAAATTCAGGGTATATTGCTATCCTTCCTTGTTCCAGTGAAGGATTGTTTCTCACAGTTTGGGGTGCTTTTAAAAAATATAATCAATACAATGCCAGATCTCCAGTGATGCTTTTGAAATTGTTTCTCAGAGGGGGAAATTTTTTCTCTTTAATAATATATTGTTTTCAGTTTGTTTTTCACACAGAGATTAAATTTGTTTGTGAATGGAAAAAGGCAGAACTGGTTGCCTAAACATAGAACAAAACATCATAAATTTTGGAGTTTGGCTTTTTTAAAAAGGTGTCTTGACCTAAGAATTCATTCTCTCCTCTCTTTAGGGGCAATATTGCTGTCACTGATGGACATAGTAGAGAATGATTATTGAACAAATGATAAATGTTATGTTAAAAATACTTAGCATTTTATAATAGGCATATAATTAAATGTTTTGATGACTGGCATTTATTTATTTATTTTTGTTTTATGTTTCAGTGACTATTTCCACAAGTACCTTCTTTGATGGCTTACTGGTTACAGGACTGTACACATCCACTAGTGTCCAAGCTTCACAAAGCATTGGAGGTGCTAATGCTTTTGGATTTGGTAAGTTTAATTTGATCCAAAAAAGAAGCCTATATATATGTTTTCTTGAGCTGGTGGTCATTGCTTTAAAAATCTATTTAAGAACCACTCCACATTCTTCTCCAGTCAGTATTCTAATATGACTTATTTAATTAAAAATAAATTACCGTCACAGAGGAGTATAAGAGTTGGGGGAAAAGGTAGGAGAATGAAAGCAATTAGCATAAGCATATAATGGACAGCATGACATCTTATCTAATAATATTTGTTCAGTAAAGCTATTATACGTGTTCTAGGATCTGCTTGCAGATATTTCATATTCTCTCGTTTAGGCTGCTGAAATTCATCTTGATTTTCGTGCATCAGTCAGAAACCAATCTTATAAACATTTTAAAAATATCATCAAATATTTGATATGTGAAAACTAGCCCTTTAAATTTGACCTAGGTGAACAATAAAGTCCATCAAACAACTGGGTGAACTCAAAAACCAACATGCACAAAATGGAAACGCCCAGTCTAATGTGGCAGAATATCTTTTTGACAAGAAGACTCTCAGAGACAGTGACAAAGACAGCTAAGCTATACTTGGGAACTGTAGACATGACTCTGACTGTTTTTCAGTACATGCATGTTTTGGTTTTGACCTTTTAATAATCTGTACAAAAAGGATCACTATTTACATCTCAATAAAGTGACAATGCTGATGGGAAAGAGAGGTGCAAAATAGCCATTTTGCAAAACTTAATAAAACTATTTCACTCAATTGATATTTTTATAGATTCAACTTCATATTGAAAATATAACTAGAAAATCATTGATTTTAAATTATGAGGACTTCATTATAAATGAAGTTAAAAGACCATCCTATTTTATTATTAATTAGTCATTAGTCACAGAGGCAACAAGATACAAAAATATCTTCATTCTCTATTCTACCTTAAATATTCCAAGCCAAATATATTTTAGTACAATAGAAAGAATAAAAGTGAATTAATATCTCCATAAATTATTAGTAAATTTACATTTTGAGAGAAATAGATTGTTTTATTACATTTGTAATAGTTTACATTTAGATAGCATGTTATAGGCCTTTAGATTTCATATTTTTGAGACGGCTCAGTGATGCAGTCAATAGATTCACGTTCCTGACCTTAAATGTGGACTGTGTGACCCTGAGCAAGTCATTTAATCCTATTTGTCTCAATTTCCTCATCTGTAAAATGAGCTGGAGAAGGAAATGGTAAACCTCTTCATTATATTTGGCAAGAAAATCCCAGATGGTTTCATGAAGAGTTGGACATGACTAAAAACAATTGAAGAACAACAAGGTTGTAGAGAACAGAGTCCTGGTTAAAGGACATGAATTCAAATGCAGCCTCAGATATTTAATAGTTGTATGACCTTCACCATGTCTCTTACTGGTTGCCTGCTTCACTTTCTTTATCTATAAAGGGATATTTATGATAATATGAGGCTAAAATGATATAATATTTATAAAGCACTTTATAAAACTTAAAGTGTTATTAAGGGATCTATGATCTAATTACTGAGGATCTTACCTCCATCAGTAAGGTGATATACATGTCTTTTCATCCTATGATTCCTTCATGTTTCTTCATAAACCCACCAGAGGAGAATGAACTCTATGTTTTTAATTAAGGCATTTTGATTTTTATGAATGCTAGTGAAACATTTGGGCTATTTATCCATCTGACCTTTTATGTTATAATTCACTTTTCTCTTTTTTTTTAGTTAGCTGTTTCCTTGATAAATGGTAACCCATTTATATACCCTATCTCATTAAAGTATTGTTTTTGTGTTATTTATTGACAGAATTGCCTTTTAGAAAAAAAAGAAGCATGTTTTATCAGGGTGATTTTTATGCAATAAGGTTTTTTGTTTAGATTCATATTGTTACTATCAGGCAACTTGGCAAAATGGAATGATAAAGACAAGGATGTTAAGAGTTAAGAAGCAATCTAACCAATTGGAAAAATATTAAATGCTCTTGGATAGGGCGAGCAAGTATAATAAAGATGACAATACTACCTAAACTAATCAATTTATTTAACGCTATGCCAATCAGACTCCCAAAAAACTATTTTAATGACCTAGAAAAAATAACAACAAAGTTCATATGGAAAAACAAAAGGTCAAGAATTTCAAGGGAATTAATGAAAAAAAAATCAAATGAAGGTGGCCTAGCTGTACCAGATCTAAAATTATATTATAAAGCAGCAGTTACCAAAATCATTTGGTATTGGCTAAGAAAAAGACTAGTTGATCAATGGAATAGGTTAGGTTCAAAGGCCAAAATAGTCAATAACTTTAATAATCTAGTGTTTGACAAACCCAAAGATCCCAGCTTTTGGGATAAGAACCCACTGTTTGACAAAAATTGCTGGGAAAATTGGAAATTAGCATGGCAGAAACTAGGCATTGCCCCACACTTAACACCATATACCAAGATAAGGTCAAAAATGGGTTCATGACCTAGGCACAAAGAATGAGATTATAAATAAATTAGAAGAACATAGGATAGTTTACCTCTCAGACCTGTGGAAGAGGAAGGAATTTATGACCAAAGACCTAGAGATCATTATTGATCACAAAATAGCAAATTTTGATTATATCAAATTGAAAAGTTTTTGTACAAACAAAACTAATGCAGACAAGATTAGAAGGGAAGCAATAAACTGGAAAACATTTTTACAATCAAAGGTTCTGATAAGGGCTTCATTTCCAAAATATATAGAGAATTGACTCTAATTTATAAGAAATTAAGCCATTCTCCAATTGATAAATGGTCAAAGGATATGAACACACAATTCTCAGACAAAGAAATTGAAATTATTTCTAGCCATATGAAAAGATGCTCCAAGTCATTATTAATCAAAGAAATACAAATTAAGACAATTCTGAGATACTGTTACACACCTGTCAGGTTGGCTAGAATGACAGGGAAAGATAATGCAGAATTTTGGAGGGGATGTGGGAAAACTGGGACACTGATATATTTTGGGTGGAATTGTGAATACATCTAGCCATTCTGGAGAGTGATTTGAAACTATGCTCAAAAAATTATCAAACTGTGCATACTCTTTGATCCAGCAGTGTTACTACTGGGTTTATATCCCAAAGAGATTTTAAAGAAAGGAAAGAGACCTGTATGTGCAAGAATGTTTGTGGCAGCCCTCTTTGTAGTGGCCAGAAACTGGAAACTGAGTGGATGCCCATCAATTGGAGAATGGCTGAATAAATTGTGGTAAATGAATATTATGGAATATTATTGTTCTGTAAGAAATGACCAGCAGGATGATTTCAGAAAGGCCTGGAATGACTTACATGAACTGATGCTGTGTGAAATGAGCAGGACCAGGAGATCATTATATACTTCAACAACAATACTATATATGATGATCAATTCTGATGGACATGGCCATCTTCAGCAATAAGATGAACCAAATCAGTTCCAATAGAGCAGTAATGAATTGAACCAGCTACACCCAGCAAAAGGACTCTGGGAGATAACTATGAACCACTACATAGAATTCCCAATCCCTCTATTTTTATCTGCCTGCATTTTTTATTTCCTTCACAGGCTAATTGTACACTATTTCAAAATCCGATTCTTTTTGTACACAAAATAACTGTATGGACATGTATACATATATTGTATTCAACTTATAATTTAACATATTTAACATGTATTGGTCAACCTGCCATCTGGGGGAGGGGGTAGGGGAAGGAGGGGAAAAGTTGGAACAAAAGGTTTTGCAACTGTCAATTCTAAAAAAATTACCTATGCATATATCTTATAAATAAAAAGCTATAATTTTTTTAAAAAGAGTTAAGAAGCAAGGCAAGAGTTAAAACAAGTTTAATGAGCTTGAGTCAGAATTTTCACATATATCAAGATCAAAGATAGTTTCAGAAGCTAAGCAGATAGAGGACCCCAGGAAAACATACATACTAAAGGAACAAACTAAGTGAAGGGTCAAAAATTAAGACATATAATCCAGAATAAGGAGACCTGGAGAATCTGAAGATGAGGTAAGACAAGCAAGCAAAGTAAGGTAATGGAGGTAATTTTAATAACTTGAAAGTACTCTAACTCATTACAAGGGCTTATTTTATATTTCCTATAAGGAAGAAAATAATTCCTAAATGAAATTAATATGGAATTAGCATCTGGCTGTAGTACTGAGTGAGGAAACTAGATCAAAAAAAAAAAAAAAAAAGGTTTGCTATTTGCTACAGCTCTGTTGAATCTGAAAAAATAAGAATAACTCATATTTACATAGTTTTGAAGTTTCCAAAGTTATTTTCTCATAACAACCATGGAAGTTAGTTACTACACATATTTTGCTCATTTTCCCCAAATATCTCTATGCATATTTGCTTTACTTTTGTTCATATATACATTATAAAGACTCTTGGTTTGTCATAAAAGGATAGCAGTCATTATATTTATGTAACAGCAGTCTAAGGATATCATGCTTCTTAATTTGAGTCTCAGATACTTTGTTATTTGTCCATGTCCACACATTAAGTATCACAGACAGGACTTGAATATGAATATGGATAACTATAACTTATCCATAACCTATGTTATAAGTGTTTTTTATCATATATAAGACTACTATATGAGAAAAAGAAACATCATCAAGGATCACTCAAAACCAACTATATTTATAGATCAGCAATTTTGTAGAGTACTGATAATTACATGGATGGCAAATTACCTCAAACATAAGTTTTAGAACCCTCTTGAAGAATAAATCCATTAATTAAAATCATTTCAATTGAGCAAACATTACTTCAGAATTTACTATGTGAAGAGCATTGTAATGATATTGTAGTTAGTCGGTAATACTTTAGTACTGGTATGGTTCATCTGGGCATCAATAGATACATCCCCCTAATACTTAGTATGTAAATTTCCATTTATAATTTTGTATTTACACCTTTCCTATAGATGATTTTTTGACAGACATAAAGATTTCTTTATACTAAGGTCTGATAATATTCTAATCCTTTTCTCCTATGATTTTTTTTTTACAACTCTCTATATACACATGACTGAAAAAAAACACAAAAGGAAAACTTTAGAATTAAAATATAGTTGAATATTGTCAGGATTATTTTTTTCCTCCAAAAGTATTTTTAAAATTATCAATATCTTTTGTTTTCAATCACCTTAATTTTAAATTATATCTCTTTTGTTTTCCAATTACTAGAGAACTAAAGATTAAATAAAAACTAAAGACTGAAATAAAGAATAAAAGAGAAGAAAAAACCACAACTGAAAATCTGAGCAACACATTAACTGAGTCAGTCTTGCTTTGGTAGTTTTCCGCCTCTAATAAGAGAAAGAGATTGGTTTTTTTTTTCCTTTTGTGTCACTACGTTAGGGAGATGTACCATTCATTTTTTTTTACTTTCCATTTCCATTTAAAATCTTTTAAAATAAGAAACCTACATGAAGTTTTCAACATAAAATGTTTGCATTACTTTTAAATACTAATCAAATTATTTATTTGAGATCTACATTTAATTTTCTCTTTATGATCAATAGCCACCAGAGAAGTATTTTTATGGTAAAAGATGGGAAGGAAAAGGGGGGAGAGACAAAGAGACAGAAGAAGGGGCTGGAGAGGGGGGAATTTTTTTGCAAAATAAAGAATATCATCACCTTTACAATATTTTTGTCACAATCAGCATAACATTGTATAAACCAGGTAACAGTTATTATATCTTCCTTAATCTTAAGAGGTTATGGGTAATGAAGATTATGCTGAAATCATGAGGCATGCCTAGTCTATTGAATGGAAGATGCTTTGAATATTTAATTTACTGTGAGGCTTTGACTTTTCAATGGAGTGTTAAGCAAACAGAGGGTTCTTGGCATTTTTCCAACATGTTCTAGTGGTAAATAGCATATGCTATGTTTAACTAGCTCTGATAAATGAGGGCTAAGTAAAGCATTTAATTCCATCTGAATAGGTGATTTTATGTATGAAAGTTTTTGTACGGCTTCTCTAGCATTGGTCTTATTGCATTAATTCCTTAAAGTTCCAGAATGGGCACTATGACCATAAATTATACATATAAATAATCAAAATAAGAATTGTGATTATCCTTCAAGTATTATTTTATAAGTGTAATTATGTCAGTATTTTTATGAAAAAAAAAAAACAAACAAAACAAGATTATTTAAAATGCATGAATGACCATAGCCATACCCAACAGCCAGAATTAAATGAAAACAATAGATATGCAAAGGATGCCTGGGGGCCAGGAATATAGAGCTTGGAATATTTCATTTTACTTGTCAATGTGAATTTGAAAACATGAAGCCCTGGAGAGGTCTGATGTTTAATTATAGCTTGCCCATTTTTACATTCCATCATCTATCTTTGCCTTTGAGTGGCAATTTAGTCATGAAAAATTTTCATGTCTCATTGGAATATTGTTTAAATATAATAACATATAAAACTATATGAATTTTTTTCAGGGGATAGTTTGTTATTTGAAAGATGTATATGCTTTAATTTAAAATATGTAATAGTACTTTAAGTGCATTATATATGTTTCATGCAGATGATTCTAATTTATTAATTCATTAGTTCATAGATCCGAAGCTTGAAGCAATTTCAGATATTACCTACTAGTCCCTCTCCTTATTATAGATGTGGAAATAGAGGCTTGGACAATTTAAGTGACTTGTTCCAGGTCTTACAAGTTGAAGGTGTTCAAGAAAGGATTTGAATCTGGGATTGCTGATGCCAAGTCCTTAATGTCTCTAGAGGGGAAAATTTACCTTAATTGATATCTGTATACATGTTTCTTTACAAAGGTAATCATATAAGTTTTAAGGAATACAAATTTTTATTAAGTTATGAGTGATCATTAGTAGATAAAGAATACAAATGATTGACAAGTATCCCCAAATTAGAAAGGCTTTGAATATGAAGCAGTTGACTGCCTTCATGTGCTGCAAGTACCAGATTAGGGAAATCTGGAATAGCTTCCTAGTAGTATGTATATACACATATATAGCTAAACAATTGTACTAATATATACAATATGGTAAAATACTTATTAGCTTAAGTGAGGTCATGTGATTTGCAGAGAACATTCATAATGCTAAAATATTGATTTTTCTGAATCTCTAGTAAGAAATGTATCTATTAAATTCATATGTGAAATTCAAACAAATATCCTCCTACTCACAGGTAGCAAATTATTGTAATGAACTGAAGAAACCTCAGTTTGAACAAATCATTTTAGTTAATAGAAATATATAAACTATTTACCAGTTAATGAAATTGCTATACTCACTTTTTAATATATTGCTACTTCTACTGATACAAATTCAACAACTCCATTCTTTGATAGATTATTTCATGAGTATTTGTGGCCAAAATAGATTCAGTAAAAGTATAACTTACATTTTAGTAATGTGACTTTTCAAATTTAGTTTCTTTTGTTTCTGGAAGCCAGTTCATTGAGGGCCCATAATTAGACCCTTTCTAGATTGATGGTCCTGAGCTTTCACTCTACTGGCATAACCTTTGAGAAGGGTCTCAGAAGGACCAGGATTTACTGAAAAAAAATGTTTGCTATTTATAATACATTTGTGAAAAGTTATTTTACTCTAAACTCAATTATTTATTCAATAAATATCTATTATATATGAGTCTTACATAAAAAATCATTCTAGTAGAAGATAAAACTTTTCCTGAAAAATAACAGTATGATATATAGATTTGAACCTAGGTTCTATAAATACAAATTAATGCTCCTTCCATATTATATAATATCCTCCTATTTCAGAGAAAGAGAGAGAGAGAGAGAGAGAGAGAGAGAGAGAGAGAGAGAGAGAGAGAGAGAACCAAACTAGAGCCATTCTAATAACGTAGATTAATATTGACTTAAGGGAAAATTTGTTTTTAAATATTTTTGAAGCATTTGTGATCTGTGTTTTCTTACTCCTTTTTCCAAATGAACAGTAAAAGAAAAATCATCATAATAAACATGCATAATCCAGCAAAACAAATTCCCATTTTCACCATGTGTAAAAACATATGCTTCATTATTCACTTTAAGTTCATCCCCACTTTGTCAGCCTGATGGGTATTGTGTTTTTTCTTTTGTCCTCTGGAATCATAGTGTATCACTACATGGATCAGTGTTCTCAAATCATTCAAAGTTGTTTTTCTTTATAATGCTGTCATTATATAAATTATTCTCCTGCTCACTTTACTTAGTATCAGTTCATAGAGCTCTTTATAAAAGAACTTCTATTTATACCCTTGACAGAAGATTAAGGCATATTTCTTAACTGCCAACTAAAATCTCTTAAAGAGATCGTAGAATTTTCAATTAAAATGTTTATGACACTGCAACAAACATATAGAGTATTATGTTCCACATATATAAAGACAAAGAAGGATAAAGATATCTAGTCATAAAATCTCAGATTTTGGAGGGGCTTCAGAGGTCATGTGGAATATCTGAGGGCATCCTGAACAGTAATCTCTTTTGTAGCTTTCTTTAAAAGTCATCCGTCTATCATTTGAATATTTTCAGTGATGAGAAATTCACTAATTTCTGGAGAATGAGCTGATTGCTATGAATTACTTAACAATATTACCTCTCTGATTGTTGGGGATTTTTCAGTCATATTGATATAAAAGTTTACATCTTTGTACCTGGCATCTTTTGCTGCTATTCTATGGCAAATTGCAATAAACCTAATCCCCCTTGTACCTGATAGTATTTATAAGTCTATCATATACCCTCTTAGTCTTCTTTTATCTAGACTGAATCTCCCTGGATCCTTTAACTAGGATGTTGCGTGACATCAAATAAAGTCCTCTTGAAATCCTGCTAGCCCTTTTTTGGTTGGAGACTAGTATCCTTGCTCAGCTATGGTACTTGTAACTCTACCCAATACTTTAGATATAATATGATCAAAACAGAGTACTGTCATGTTAAAACTCCCTCATTTTTGAAACTGTAATTACAGCCTAACTAACTTTATATTAACTTTTCGTTTGTTGTCTCATATTTAGCTGGCAATGGTTTAATAGATTCAAATATTTTTATACAATTTGTTTTCTACTCTAGCTAAGTGCCTCATATGACTCTTAATAGTAAATATTAATTATCTTAGATAATAATAAACATTAATGTTTGCCAGCCTATGCTTGTGTAATTGAATTTAGAAAAACCCAAATGCAGCACTTTATTTTTTTGATATTAATTTTTTTCAATGGAATCAATGCACCCCATTGGTTTTAGTAGAAAAGCATATTATCAATAAAAATTACAATGAAAAAGAAAGAATGTAATTAGAGATGACATAAAAGGAGGTTTGTTGGTCATATATTAAGAGCAAGAGATGATTATGAGCAATTTGGGTGCTTTATTGTTAATTACATGACATCAAGAACTCTAAAGGAAAGCTTCCAAGATAACAGGTGGAAACATTGTGGAGGATTTAAATGAGAACATAAGGTTGTAATGCACACTACTGTAAATATTAGTGAGATCCACTGATCCAGCAGAATACACAGCTTCCATCATATTAAGCTTCCATCATTATTATAACATCAAAATCTTTCAAGTTCTTGATTCTATAATTTAAAAAGTTACCTATCTTTCCTATCTTTATGTGCCTTCCACAATGTCTTCATTCAAGATATTGATAAAAATGCTGATTTGATTAGATTCAAGAAGGTATTCCTAGTATACTACAAGAAATCAGATTTATATTTGCATTCTCCAATCCAACCTATATCTTTCTGCTTTTTTCTACAATGGTTTTATACATTTTTGTTAAATGACTTGTTTAAATTCAAATATATGGTGCCTTGCAGTAGTGATATATGACATTTGAGGTATTGAAGCATAATTATGTTGCTAGCATTCTTCTAATCTACTTGGATAAAATGGATCAGAAAGAGAAAAGAAGCTAGTCTGTGTTGAATTCTAAACAAACCCATTCTTGTTCATAGTGATGATTACTTTCTTGAACAGTTATCTCTCTCATCTTTCATTTTTAATTTGAAGCAGTCTTGATTGGTTCCACAATTATCTAATCAAATGTATTTAACAAAGGCTAAGGAGAATATATTTGATTAGATAATTATGGAATCAATCAAGATATACCCATATATCATTAAATAAAATCCAAATCTACCTTCAGACCTTGACTTTAGATAAAAATATTTTGTCCAATGCTTCAAAATCTCATGAATTGCTTAATATAGTGGTAGGATCTCTGTAAGTATTAGTAAAACTGGAAAAAAAAAAAACCCAGAGGTAGAAGAACCTAGAAATATATTATTGTCTAGAAACTAATAATATTTTTGGGAACTCAAGGCCAACTTTAATATATTATAAATTATAAACTAACAAAAACAATAAATGTATGACAAGGTCAAATAATTTCAATAGTCAGACCATAAAAGACATGGGAATTCAAAGTTAGGTAAGGTCATTGTAGGATAGTGTGGTCAGAAAAGGTTGCAGGAAGGATGAGACCAAAAGCTGGTCCTTCAAAGAGGGGTAGAAATTTTTAAAAGGGCAGAAAGAGGATTTTTTTGGCAGGGTACAATGGAAGGAATTTCTCATTTAATCACACTTCCATTTTACTGATAGGAAAATTGAATCCCAGAGAAGTTAAACTACTTAAGCTGGTGTAGCTGTTGCTGAATCCAATTCTTTATGACCTATTTGGGGTCTTCTTTGTCAAGATACTGCAGTAATTTGCCACTCATTTTACTGATGAGGAAATTAAGGCAAACAGGGTTAAGTGACTTACCTAGGATCACACTGCTTAGAAGTGTCTCAGGCCAGATCTGAACTCTGGAAGATGAATCTTTCTGACTCCAGGTCCTGCACTCTACCAATTATACTACCTAGAGCTATCTTTACCTTTATACGGGCCCCATCTCTCATTAGTCCTACTTGGGACTTCTTAAACTTTTTTGACTCATGACTCCTTTTCCCCTGAGGAATTTTTATACAACTCTGAGTACATAAATATATAAAATAGACATAAAAATGAAATATTTACTGATAATAAATCATAAAGAAATTTATTTTAAAACAATTCTTTGGTATACATATAATTTTACTATTTATTAAAGATGAAAATGAATACTAATGAAATGGATGTGCTTTTTTAACATAAAGAATGAAATCTTGAAAAATATTTGATAACTTTTACTGTTGCTAAATTTTTCCAACCCCCATGTTCAGTTATACAACCTCAAATGAGGTTGCAACCCACATTTTTAGAAATTTTAATCCTGGTACAGTACTCTGGTTTTTAAAAAGAGCCAGTCATCAAGTCATCATTAAGTTGCTGCTAAGTTCCAGGCACTGAATTGGGGGGGAGGGGTTAAAAAGAAACAGAAACAAAGCACTTCTGGCTTCAAGGAGCTCACATCCTATTGGAAGAGACAACATGCAAATAATTGTGTATGTAAAAGGTACATGTACAGTAGAGGGAAAAGTACTTGGCTGAGGCAGGGCAGGGTGGGGCAAAAGGGCAGGGGAAGGAGGAAGGGCGTAAGAAAAGGCTTCTGCAGAAGGTGGGGTTTGAGCTATATCTGGAAGGAAACCAAAGGAGACAGACAGGTAGCAAATGTGAGTAGGGAAAACTTTCTGTGCATGAGAGTTAGATAACCAATTAGTATTATACAGATTGGAGATAGAGAAAAAGAAAGGAATACAAAGCCACAAGATTCATGTATCTATTCATCAATAAATCCTGAAGATCTGGAGGCCAAAGGAGTTTATCCTTATATACTTATTCTATCCCATATCAGGTTCAGTTTGAAAGGGGAACTTCCATAGTAATTGTGTTCTATCACCTTTGCCTTTCCTTTTTCTTCTCCTTATCTCTCTTTTGACAAAATAAAGTTACTCCTACAAATAAATAACTCATTCAAATGGCAATGAACTGTTTAAACCCTAGGGTTGAACTGTTACCACAAGAGATATTTGGACAATTACCCAGTAGTCCAAATAATCTGTGGTTTTCAGGAATTAGAGATTCCATTGGGAGCATCTGCCAGGCTCCACCTCCACCCTTATTCTCTCATGATATTATGTATGTGATTGTTTATCTTCCTGGTGTCCTTGGAAGTTTTATCCCCAGAAGCCTGGATCCCTGGAAACTTCATGCAATGGTCTGGCATCATGGGAATCAGTCTGACCTAGCTGACTGATATAGATACTGTCATCCCTTTCCAAGTCTGCTAGATCTCTCAAGCCATTCTTTTTTCTCTTTCTCATTTCCCTGGAAAGATCCCAACATTTGTGGGGTTAGGAATGTAGCATTTAGAAAAGCCTGAGGTGGGGGAAGGAAAGCAAAGAATAAAGCAAGGAGAGGCATTAGAAGAATATACAGAATCAGGCTGAGAAGTGTTAGGGAAGGAAATCTGCTTTTTCGTGTCTCTTACTCTAGCTGGCTATTGTAAGACCTGAACTTGAATTCTACCCTAAATTTCAATTAACTGTGTGACTCTTCCTTGACAAATCCTCTGACTTCTCTTGGTCTCAGTTCTATAAAATGTCTTCAGTTTTCAACTAAAATAAAGATAATAATAGCTCTGCCTCAAAGAGGTTATTAGAATATAAATAAAAGGCTTTGCTAACTACAAAGCACTATACATATCATACATACATATGCATACATATCTATGGTAGCTCTCATCAGCATTGTTATGACTTGAAAATATAACACAGAAAGCTTATATTATGCTTCAATTTCAATGGGTCTGGGATCTTATCTGGGCAGATGACAATTCATCAACATCTTTTCATCCTGTCAAGTTTTTGTTCATGTCTTTCCAGACCAAGAGGGAAAAATCTTGGATTAGTTAATACAATAATGGTTAATGGTAGCTAAACTGCATGTGCAGCTAGGTGGCATAGTGAATAGAGTACTAGGTTTAGAATCAAGAAGACTCATATTCCTTAATTCAAATATGGCCTCAAAGACTAGCTGAGTGAACCCAAGCAAGCATGTAACCCTAGTTCCCTCAATTTTCTCATCTGTAAAATGAGCTAGCGGAGAGATGGCAAATCACTCCAATATCTTTACTGAGAAAATCCCAAAATGTGGTCATGGAGAGTTGGATGTGACTGAACAACAAGAAGCTAAAATTTAGATTTCGCTTTAAGGGTTGCAAAGTGCTTTACATAGATCATCCCATACCTATTTAAGATTTTAAAGCTTACAATGTACTTAATTCCCAATAGCCCTGTGAAGTATCATTACTATTTTCTCTTACAGATATGGGACTCTGAGAAAAGATTTGTCCAAAGTCAAACAAATAATAAGTATCAGAGGCAAGATTTGAATTTAGATCTACTGATTACAAATCTTGTTTTGTTTTTGTTTTTTACTAAATCATATTTCTTCTGAGTAATTTTCCTTAAGTATAGATCTGATCATGTAACTTACTTAGCCAACTAAGTCCAACTGTCCTCCTATTGAATCTAGAATTAAAAAATAAATAAAATAAACTTCTTTATTAATATTTCAAAGACTTAATAACCTGCCTTTCTAGACTCATTGGGCATATTAAGTTCCTTTTCCCATCGTCTGTGATCCAGCCAGACTGGCTCTTCTGTTCCTTATTCTCCATATTCCTTTTCTATAGTTTTTTCAGTAGTAATCTTGCATCATTGAAATACATTCTCTCTTAGGTCTGCCTTGTAGAGTCCCTGTGTTCTAGCTTCAGATGCAGCTCAGATACCATTTTATGCATAAAACCTTTCCTAAATTCCGCCCCCCCACTCCAAATTGCTAGTACCCTCCCAATTCATCCTCATACTAGTGTTTTGGATTTTATTGCTTTGTGTATGTATGAATAACTATAACTATGTTAGAAATACACTATATAGTACATGTCTATTTTGTTATATATATATTATACAGATATATTTGCTTTGTATATATATATATATACACACATGTGTGTATATGTGTGTTTGTTTTATTTTCTCTGTAGTTTAACCTGTACTTTTTGATTCCCTCGTTAGAATATAAGCTCATTGTGAGTAGGGATCATTTCATTCTTTGTTTTTATATCCTGAGAAGCTAGTAAAATTCCTAGAACACATTAGGAGCTTAATAAATATTTGTTGATTTGTTAATTATACATGAAGAAAGTATGTAATTGTCAGGCTCATGATAAAGTTATTTCTGTGAAAGGCTGAGCAATATCTGGTAGGAACAAGGTTGTACCAAGCAGGGATTAAGCTTGATGGAAGCTTCAGCGCTTCTACTAGATAATTCCGACCTAGCTAAAGGGATTGGGTTGAATCTTCATAAGTGCTAAGAGTTTTAGGTGAATTGTGGTTAGGCATTTCCTGTTAATGAAGGCTTATCCTTCACTAGATGTAACTGGAATCAGGAATACTTTTCCTCTGTATATGTGAATTAAAGAAAGCTTAGGAATGGTGGGTCTCTGCTGATAAGAAATCCTGTTTTCTAGGAAAGTGACACTTTCAAAGTATGCTAGGTAGTCCAGTGTGACAAGATACAGGATAGAAGTATGTGCTTAAGAGAGAGAACATCAAAGGTTGATTTAAACCTAGAAGTCATTTCACCTGTGGTATGGGTTTTTCCTGAGATCTTTGGTTCTTTTATGGTTGCCAGATAAAGAAATATAGGTTTATATAGTTGATACACATGATGAATAATTTATAAATATTATTGGATAAAGTTGGCATCTCTTTTATTTGCAGTAGTCAGGAAAGAGCAATAGCTAAATGTAAGAGGGTTTAAAATCATTATATGTAAAGTCATTAAATGCTCTTGAAACTGTTTTTTTTTACATTCAAAATTAACATATTTAAAAAATAAAGATGGGAAAGCATATGTGTGTAAGTTGCTGCTACTGATTTTTGGATTTAGTTTAATAGATGTCAGAGTTGCCTCATGAGGCAAGAGAACACAACTAAATTACTGTTTTCAGACCTTTGAATATCTGAATGAAAAGATACTTGTAAATGTGGGAGTTGCATTCTTTGAAAACAGAAAACTGAAATCTGTTAATATTCTTGTAAAAGTTGATGCTGCACTATACTCCTCCTTGTTCTCTTTCCCACCACAGCTTTCCATTTATCTTCCTACATGTTCTCTAGGGTCAAAACTATACCACTATTTCTAGTGAATTGTGTTATTTTGAGGAGCTTAATTCAGGAAAAATCCCTGCACAGTCATTGCTGTAAGCATCACATTTAAAATAGGAAGCATAACTATTGGAAAGCTGGCAAAAATATTGCAAAATTACTATACTCTGTTTAAAAAAGACAATTTGTTGCTTTAATAGTAAGACATACTGTTAGCCATCCCTGATTTTTCAACCTCTTTGGTACCCCCACTGACATCAGCAAATGAAGAAATGTGAATACCCCTCTACCTCCCAATCCCGACCACTGCACTTTTAATAAAACTGACACAGTAGCTTTTAGAATACTAGATGGAGCACTAAAATGAAAGTATTAGAGAATGGTGGAAGTGGAAAGTCACCATACATTTATTAATGATTGTTACATGCCCGGCACTGTGCTAAGCCAAAGGGATACAAAGAAAGATGAAACAAAAAGTCAGAAGGAACCTTTGGAATCATTTAATCCAAAGTTCTTAACATAAGGTCTCTGTGTGTGTGTGTGTGTGTGTGTACACATCTTAACTCAAGAAGCCATCCCATTTCTATTAAACAAAATGTAAAAATCAATAGCAGCAGCTTCAACACAAAATTGTGGTATCTTTGAAATGTGTACGTGTGTTCTTATATGTGTGCATGTGTGTATTCATTATAATTGGTTTCCTTTGCAATCATGTATATTTTACTTTATGCATTTAAACTGAAAAGAGATTCATTAGCTTTTCCAGTGGGGGTCCATGATAAGAACCCCAGATACTTCTTTTACAGATAAAGAAACTAAGGTCCAGATTTAGGTTAAATTACTTGCCTGAAGTCACATATGTAGACTTATTTGCCACATATGGACCTGGATCTGGTGTGTGGCATTCCCCAAGGGAATATTACCATTAGCTTTTGCCCCCTAATGTGAAGGACATAGCTAAATGGAAACTAAGTTTTCTTGGGATTCCAACACTAAACACTAAAAAAATTGTGAAGTGATTAAAATTTGTCTCTCTCTCCCCCCTCACTCATTTTCTCCCTTTCTCCCTTCCTTTTCTCCCTCCCTCCATATATACATATATTTAAGAGTGTATATATGTATTTTATATGTGTGACATACATACATATGTGTCTATATTTATATTTATGTGTATAGCATGTATAATATGTAAATACAATATAAAATGTATATGTTGTATATTATACATACATATATATATTATATATTTTACTTCCACTTGGGATCTTTTATTCCATCCTCAGGAAAGAAAATTCCTTTGGTCTCTGATAACCCTAATATGAATAATAGTGCACTTTTCTCTTATGTATTTGTATTTTGATCTTCATTTCTGACTGTGGATCTAATTTAGAAATAAAAGGCTTTGTTTTCTGTTAAAGAATTGGAAGTGTTTTTTGTTTTTATGAAAGTACCCCAGAAATAGCATACCTTAATGGCTGCTTCTTGCATCTCTGCAGAAGTACGTTACTGATTAAATGGTGCCATATTGTTATGATACAGACATGATTTGGTTTGAGATAATGTGTAAACTTATAGATATCCATGTGATAAAGACTTTTTGTTTCTAAAGAATTAAATACTCAAAGGAACTGGGTTCTAATCCTGTATCTCAAGCACCTCATCTATTAACTAAGGGAAACTTGTCTAGATGATCTCAAAGACTACTTTCATTTTAAACATTCTCTAAGATGTAGTCAAGGTGTCATTTAGGATCTATTTTTTTATATCTGCCTTAAGTGTGAAAGCCAAGGGAAACATATAATATTCAATTGCCACAAGAAATGGGATAGGAGAAGTAATTTTCTGTTTTTCATGTGTGTTTCCTTTAAATTTTCTTAAGACATTTATTCTTTAATAATCATTACAGCCTTAAAAATAAAAATCCAGGCAGCTTTCCATTGGATTCTATTTTCTTTACCTGAAAGTTTTCAGTTCTGCATGTATAACCTTTTGATTCTAATGTGCTGTTTTATAAACTAGTGAAATTGCTTCAGATCCCTGGATTACTCTGTGATAAGCCAAATGGGCTTCAGGACACTCCCTTCACACTACAGACACATGCCAGAAACCAAACAGATGGTAAAGTAGGAAGAAATGACCCTCGGCATTCTCATTAGAACAGTCGGCAAAATTTTAATGGGCCCCCGTTTGCCTTGTGCTGTATCTAATACCCTTTGAACTGCCACTTTTTTTTTCTGTTACAAGTCAACAACCACCATGTATATTTTAATAGGGATTATCAAACACAATTTGCCCAGAAGATGTACCAGTCCTCCACTGCTAATTAGCCAAGTTTAAATAATCACTGAGTTCTGGAATAATTGGAAAGAAACACTGTTTTTCTTGCCAGTGCATAATTACTAATTAACAGGAAGATAAAATATCTGTGTAGCAGTCATATCTAGGAGAATCTGTTAACAGTTAATTAACTTGTGAATTAGTGCCAAGTTGATTTTGGTCAAGAAAGTTTATAGAAAATCCTCATCTATTTAAAAAAAAAAAACCTCTCTTGACTATAAATAAGAAGGGCATTTGTAGAGCAAATATGGTAATGGTGGCTTCTGTTTAACATGATAGAGCTAAGGCTCACATTTATGATATGGAAAGTGTTCACGTATGCTTTTAGTTTGAGACGTATGATGGCGGCTTTGCCACACCATTGGTTTCACAGGAAACTTGAAGCTTCATTAATTGTCTAGTCGCTTGATCCTGATAATTGTATGGGCTTTCTCAACCTTAAAATTTCCACATGAAATTGGACCATAGATTGTTCTGTGTTTTCTGCTTATTGACATTTAGAACTTAAGTGCAGCTGGTGACTCACAAAAAAGCAAAAATTAACTGTCATTTTTACTTTGTTTTTGTTACTGGGAGAACTTGCCATCACATTCCTTCCCTATCAATATTTGTAAACATACAAATTTAGACACTGAAAACAGTTGTTAAGAAATAAGCTTTAAAAAAAAAATAAAGTGACAACATGTTGTTAGCATGGTAAGCACTAAAGACAAAGGATAAAAAGCCAGTCCATATTTATATGATGCTTTCAGAGGTACAAAATACTTAAAGTACTTTCTGATTTGATAGATAAATTTTTAAGCACTTAACACAAGTACCTATCTTATAGTAGGTACATAAAAATGCTTGTTTTTGCTCTTCCTTCCTTATTCAATCACACAAATCAACCAAAGATCCCATTGGTTTAAAATTAAAATTTGCAAAATGTTCCTGGGGAGAATAGTGGAGTTTAGTCACATATTCTTAATCAATAAACTTTTGTTATGCTGTGCTGGGGATACAAATATGAAAATAAAAAAATTGCATGCCCTTAAGGGGTTTAAAATCTATTGGAGGAAGAGAGCACAAAAGAGAAAGCAGAAAAAGGGGGTAGAATATAAAAAAAATCAAAGAAATCCAAAATGAGTACAGCCTAGTGGGAAATGAGGGAGTTGTCTGAGCAAATCTTTCTCTTATCACCCCTTCTTCTGTGGAGGCTTAGGAATTTATGACTTCACCTTCTGATCAGAGTGGCAGAGGTACTACTGAAGTGTGAATCCCCAGGCTAATTAGATCTTGCAAGATGATGAGATTTCTCAAAGATGAGTTTAC
The DNA here is from genome assembly GCF_902635505.1 of Sarcophilus harrisii. Classification (NCBI taxonomy): domain Eukaryota; kingdom Metazoa; phylum Chordata; class Mammalia; order Dasyuromorphia; family Dasyuridae; genus Sarcophilus; species Sarcophilus harrisii. The sequence continues at coordinate 147,683,320 of NC_045430.1, read as the reverse complement.
TGGTGGCTTGGTAAAGAAGCCAAAGATGCCTAAAGTGAGTGTAGTCAGCTAGGAAATGAAATGAGGAGGATATATTGGAGCACTTTTCTTTCACAGAACATCAAAGAACAATGATGGTGAAAATAAGTTTGCAGAAGTCTTTATAAGAGATCTAATTAAGCCAGATCAATTTTGAAAGCATTGAGGGAAGTCAAGATTTCATGATCTGGTCTGTAAAAGATCCATGTCCTAAAGGATGTTTCTTTGGGGAGAGGAATTCTCAACTCAGAGAACATAAAACCTTTGGCAAGGTACAAAATCTGGAGAGGGGTAGAGAAAGAATCACAGTAACGATGGCGATGTTGATGATGATATAGTGTTTCATGACTATTTGTTGAATGTCCTCCTTGCTCTTATTTTCACCTTTCTATAAGAGATTGTCAAGTTGAATTGATATTAGGGACAGGCTAAAATTGTACGTCTGTGTACTGTCAAACTATTCAAGAGCAATAGTAGGGACTGGAGGAAACTGCATATTTTTTACATAGCACCACATTATCACTCGATGGAGGTGAGCAGATGGTTCCTGCCTCTGTGGCTAAATTAATTAACTCAAAGGGTAGTAAGATATAATATCAAAAGGTAAACAGAATGTCTCAACCCAACATAGTGACTTTTCTGTTATTGTTTTTTCCCCACTGAGGAATTGTGATGCAGAGAGAAAAGTTCATTTAGATAAGGTAAAAAAAGGAGCAGGCAAGGCAGAATACTCAAAAAAGTATATAAAGAGCATCATAAACTAAAACTCAGGGTTTAAAAATAATGAAAATCGTAAAATGATTTGAGTGGCTAATTTACTTCTAAGAAATTCAAAATTTAGGTAGAACTTCAAATTTTTTGATGCCAATTTTTACTTTAGAGCAGAGATTTTTGACATTGTTTTGGTAACATGGACTCATTTGGCGGTCTAGTGAAACCTGGGGGTTCTTTCTCAGAATCAGTATTAATACATAAAATCAATTATATGGGATTACAAAGAGAACCAATTTTATTGAAATACAGTTATCAATTTTTAAAAAAATAAATTTTATTGGTCACAGGTTAATAATGCCTGCTTTGATGAGAGAAGGAACTTTTGGATTTCATGATACCCATATGTTCTATGAAGCAGAATTCAATATTGATGAGGTTTTTTTAGATCCTGTTCACAAGGGTTTAGTTAATGAAATTAACAAAGGGAATTCAGTTTTAAATGAAGCTCTAGTATTATTTGATATACTTGAACTTGTAGAGCTAATCTCTTGCTTGATTGGAAAGGGTTACTGATGCTTTTGATACCAGTAGTATTACACGAGTTGCAGCAAATTCTGATTTTTTTTAGAACATGTTTTCAGGTTTTGATTTTTATGTATAAAACATGTTGAAAAAAATAGTTTATGGAAACAATTGGAACTAGGAAAGTCTGATATGTGCAAAGATCAGTGATGCTTTGGGTACCAGTAGGACAAACAGAGACATCAGGAATTCAGGACTTCTGCAGGCATCAGAGTACCCAAAAAACAACTATAATAACAAGAAAGTAGTAATAAGAGAGTTCAAAAAACCCCAAGTCAAATACTCAGGGTTTGATGGAATGGAAGAGAGAGCAGGAACTCTTTACTTCTAAATTCCACTAGTAAGCATAAGAAATGAAACCATGAAGAGAGGAAGAAAGACAAATGACATATGTAAGAACAGACAGAAAAAAAAGAGAGGTGGAAAGTTATAGTGGGCCACAAATAATGGTCAGTGGGGCCAGAGAGTCTTTGGGCTTTTGATCTAAGGTTAAGAAAAGACTATAGTGACATCTTGGCAATCTGTGAAAAAGGATTCATTGACAAAAAGGATCACATATTAAAGGATGGAATGGAGGTAATTTCTTTGTCCAAGTTAAAAATAGTTCCCACTGAAATTATATTTGCTAGCAGTATTAAGTTTAGAAAGATCAAATTCTAGTCTACTTTAATTCAAGATTGGATTATGATGGCATAGATTGTACAAATAATCTTATTATTAGACCCTAGATTTTGCAGAGGTGACATTTTCTATAATAAAATGTCCCGAAATATGCAATTTTATTGTTTAAGCTTTGTTGATATTTTCAAGAAATCTACCAACTCAACAAAGTCATTACTAATCAAACTTCATGTAGTTATCTTTTTTTTTTTTTAGCTTTTCCTTCTCTCTTTTCCATATTTTGTTTTTGTCTTGATCACTGTAGGCAGGGCACAAAGATTTTGTGTCCATTGATGAAATATGATTCTACCTTTGCCTTTCTGTTCTCATTTACTTTGGAATTGTCAATGACAAAATAACTGGTGTTCCTGGAGTGAAGGTCTCCTTATTGTTTCAAATCTAATTTCTTTTTCACTAAGCAATCTAGTGTCTTACCAGTGTGAGTTTGTGTATAGCTTCACATTATCCCTATGAGTTATTCATGTAGTTCTGCTGATGGATAAACTATGAATGAGTTTATAAGGTTATATACAGAATTCATGCATAGAGTTCTCCAAAAAGGAGATAGAAAGCCTAATTTTCTGGCCACTGCTGTTGGTGCTTAAAGTGAATTATATGGTGTGTAAATCTTCTGAGGTAAAGAAAATGGATAAACAGTTTTATATTTATATTTTATATTTATTTTTTTTCTGAGCTGAACAAATTTCCCTCCCCAAAGAAGCATCCTTTCGACATAGATCCTTTCCAGACCAGATCATGATTGATTATTTCAACCTCCTCCTTTAAGAACTCCATACTTCCAACATCCCTCCCTTTTCATCCATCCTGTATTCTAATGCCAGATTCATGTGATATCCTTCTATAAGTTCCTTCTGTGATTCTATAAATATATCTCTTTTGGCTTAGAGATATTTTGTTTTACTAAATGTTTTCAAATTTTAAAACATATCATGTTTCCTTTATTCAAACCAGGCACATATATTCCATATTTCTCCTCTTGTAAATTTTTCTTCACAATGCAAATGGGCCATTCCATCCTACCCATTAAATTCTACCTTTCTAGACCTTTTGAATCTAGTGTCAAAATCCAAGAAGCTTTCTTTTAATCTAAACTTAACTGTGTAATCACATTGCATTCAATTAATCTGTGTCCTCCTATTCACAAGTATCAAGGATAGTAGTAAGAGAGTATAAATTCCTATGCTTCTTAGAGTTGGAGATTATTGAAAGGTCCAAAAGTGAGGCCTGGTAGTGAGTTCCAAACTCTAAATTTCTTCAATTTATTGATCCTCTTCACTCTGGCCTTCTTGATGCCACCTTGTATCAATGCTGAATAGACATATTTTTAATGTGTCATTGTTACTTTTTGGAGTTGAGAGGTTGACTAGAGAGTCAGGAACAAAAATGAACAATGTAGATTAGTTATAAAAATTATGATGACAAAAATGTAACTCTCCTTTCCCACAGTGATCTGGATATTAACAAAATAGCAAAAGATCTTGTATTGGTTCTGATGTAAGTGTATTTCTGTTATTTACAGTTTGGGATTATTCATTCATTTATAAACCTGGCAATAATTATATATTTATGCATGTATGTATACATACATAATTCACAAACACACACATATGTGTGTAGTTTGTATATTTGTCCATTTTGTATCTGTAGTAGATTATTAGCTTTTGAGGGCAAGAATAATAAGATTTGAAAACTATGTAAATCTCTGTAACAATTCCAGATATGCTTCCACTGCTCAATTAATACTGGCAATGAAATACATCTATATGATAATGGGTAAATATGACATTTCATTAGAAATTGATAAATTTGGCTGACTCTTTTGCTATTGTTCATTCATTTTCCTAAAGCTGGTTTCTAGATAAGATTATGATATTTCAGGATGAGTTCAACTGGAATTAATTTTTTTCTGTCTAAAATATCAGAATGCTTTTCATGTTCCTATGAAATAGATAATTCACCATAGTACTAATGTGAATTAATTTTTACATGAAAGATAATCTTTTGTTTGAAGAAGGCTAATTGAGGTTAACTTATGTTAATATAAAGCCAGGAAATCAACTTTGATAGATTTTAGCCTATAGATGCCCCTACCTCCCTAAACTTCCCATGATGCAGAATATCTTCTCAATGCCTATTATTGAAAGAATTTAGATGTACAGAGGGAAATCTTATCAGGAGTAAATATGCTGTCCTTTCCCCCCTTGATATGAGCAGTCGACTCCCTTTCCTATTAACAGAAGTTGAACCTATATATATTGAAGAGAAGATAAGCCTCTAATTTGCTTTCCCATGCCTTCTCCTGCTTTTCTTTGGTGTACCTTCTGGATTCATTTGGGAGGTACTTTCTGAGAAAGAAATTAATATTCTACAATATTTAACTAAAAGAATATTATTCTAGACATTATCTATAATATTCCTCATATAGATTACCTAAAATAAAATATCAAACAAAAGATCTTTTACTTGGCCAATTATGGGAAAATAATTTTAATATCAATTCAACTCCATTCTTTAAAAAATCTACATACTTTCTTGTTCCAAATAACATATCAAAATAAGCATTCTCCTTTTCTAAACAAATTCCCAACCTTTATTGTAATTTCTGTGTATTTAATGTAAATATCAAAAATTTTAGAACTACGTCAGTAGGCTACAAGACTGAAGATAGGATATGCTTATAATTTGAAATGGAAAATTTAAGGTTCTTTTTTAACTCATCCATTTTAGAAGCAAAGCATTTGAAAAGCTTTTTCAGCAATGAAAGTAAAAGACAAGAAACTAAAGTGATGATGCTAGGATTAGAAAGGGAAAAAAAATCTGTGCAAGTATAGTTTAAAGAAAAAATCACCAAGATAGAGCCTTTACAGTAAGCCTTGGAGACGAACTGAATATGGGGAATAGCAATAATGGAAATTTCCAGTGATGAAAGTAGAAATGATCAGAAAGCCAGGAAGGAATGCCAATTTTGAAAGGATATATTTGAGTGCAGCTTTAGGCATATCGAGTTTAAGGTAGCAATGACATATATAAATATAAACATTTAATAGTTAGAAATAGAGGGATATAGTGAAGAAGAGAGATCAGGAGTAAAGATGGAGACATCAGAGTTATCTGCCAGGTCTTATGGAGAAAAGGGACATCAGAGATCATCTTGTCTAACCCACATATTTTAAAAATGAGGAAACTAAGCTACAGAAGGATCAAGCGATTTATTCAGTAACAGAGGAATTGAGAGTTGAATCCAGGTCCCCGACATCAAGTCTGTTATGTATGTTTTTTCTTTTTCTTTTTCCTACCCAACTTCTCTCATTTTATATACTTGCTTCTTCTTTTGTAATTCTGATAGTTCAGACAAAATGAAAAATGAGAAAAAGAATTTAGATAGTGGTCCGTCTATATTGCTGTCTGTATCATTTACAATGAATCAATTAATATTTATTGAACACTTACTAGGCCAAAGATCCTATAGGAGATACAGAAGTAGGAAATGGATCTCTGTCTTCCAGGAGGTTACCATCTACTTAAAGAGATGAATCATATATAAGAAGTGATTAAAGGATGGCTTACTGGACTTGAGATCAAGTCATTCTGCTGACACTTTCTAGTTAGCTATGACAATGTGGGCAAGCTATTCCTTTGCCTCCCAGTATTTTATGTGTAAAATGGAGAATCCAATTTTTTTATTCTAATTTCAGGATTTTTTCCACTGTCAGAATCTCAAAAGGGAAGGAATCCCAGCCTTTGCTTTAGGGAAAGCTAACAACTCCCTCTGCATTGCACCTTTGAATAATTCTATTTTTTAAGAAAAGTTTCCCTTATAACAAGGCCACAAATGTTTCTTTATATTTTCTACACAGGCATACTAATTCTAACCTCTTCCACAAAACAGAATTAAGTCTGATCCTTCTTCTATATGGCAGTCCTTCAAATATTCATGGATACTTGGAACAGTGACACACATCACAGAACTGGGTACATGAGATTACCCAAAAGGCATTGATGGGAGATACTTGGCAAATAGAAAATGATATGTAAATGTTTTATAACTATAAAGTTTATTGGCAGTCTTTTCAAATAAAAAGCTCTTCTAAATTACACTTAGAGTATGTGAGCATCTCTTCTTAGATGTGTTATGTCACACTTTGGCTCATCAGGTAGATGCTAAAATCACCTGCTTTAAAGCCATCTGTTTGCAGGATAGAAGTAACACTGCTATAGAACAAATAAATACTTTGTCTGCATTAACTTCTAAGAAAAAAATAGCAAATTACTGAATTTTAAAGAGTTTTACATTTTAGATTGTTCTTTAAATTTGTATTGTGAAATCTCTCATTGTGCTTTAAACTACTTTTTAAAATGACACATTCCTCATGCAAGCCTAGTATTTTATATTTTTACTTACAAAAAAGTAGCTAATATCTAAACTTGATGTTACAATATTCATGTACTTTTAGACCTGGAAGAAATCTTTGAAATTACCCAATCCAAATTCTTCATCCACCTAATATTTTCTTATGTTTTGAACTTCCCTTCTTGGCATATTTTAGTAAAGAAATTTTCATCAAAATTCTACCCTAAAATTTGGTTTCTCCTAATTATAAATCAGCTGAAGAAAAAATCAGTTAAAAGAGTCATCCCAACTAGCTCACCTAATGTTTTTTATGCTTCTGATTTTTTATTCTTGGTTAAACAAAGAATATTATGTAGTCATTTTAATATGACAAAGATGCCTACAGTGTTTTTAGCACAACCTCTGCTATGTTTGGAGATGATTATATATTTATAATTACTACAGAAACATCTTATTTGAAACTAATTATAGATTTAAAACTCTGCAAACTAAAACACATGTCACTTCTGCCCTGATATCTAAGGGAGAAAAAAATGGCTCAAGGGAAAAAGAGTAAATAGAATTTGAGAGGAAGCCAGTTATATGACTGTGTGTGAGAGAGAGAGAGAATATTCTCTAGGCAATAATTCTTTTTTTTTTCCTCCACAAGTGGCAATTAAAAAAAACAGAAATATATTATTTAAGATAAAATAAAATTGACCCACAGAAAAGTAACAGAAAAGATTATCATAGCATTAGCAAACATTCAGCTCTCCCACCTACCTGCAGCACCTGTGATAAGCAGCAAAGTGTTGAAAATGCATATGGTCTTCAACCCTGCCATCTGTCAGAGCTAGAATTGGCCTGGTCAGTGTTTGAAAGGAAAAAACCTTTCAGAGAAATTCAGGTGTAGTGTTTTGGCAGGTCACCCTCCTCCTCTATCAAAAATTCATGTCCTAATGTGATGCTAGTGTCTCGCATACTATGCCAGGATACATTGTGGATGTTTGAATGAGATGTGACAGTGATATTGAGGTGGGGTTTTGCCGAGAGATTCTGGAGCAATTTCCACAGTGGTTGGTACCTAACAGCCTGGGAAAATTGTTTTCTCTTTGCCAGAATCTAGTGATCTCAATGGCACTTAATGTATATTCTTAGGTATATTCAAAATTCAGCAAGCATATATTAATATCTTCCATATGCTATATGGAAGATATTATTCTAGGCAAGAGTGATGTTGGGAGGAAAAACATCTGAAAAAGCTTACAATTTACTGGCAGGGATAAGGTCTAGTAACAAATAAACAGAACAGAAGTTAAAATGAGAAATATCCATAAAAAGGGTCAATAAAAATGACCTTAGAAAATGAGAATTGGGTCTTAAGATTCAGTTTCAAATTCCACTTCTGATGTTAACAACTATATGATTGGGCAAGTCATAACCTCCTTGGCTCTCAAATTTTCTCATCTGTAAAATGACTCGTTTGAACTAGGTGTCCTGTGAAGTTCCTTCCAGTTAAGGTACTATGATGCTATAGCCAATATGATTCCACAATACATTCAGAAGAAAGGGTTCTTCTCTAGCTGCTAGAATAAGGGATGGTAATATAGTGGAAAGATAATATATAAAATACTTTTTTTTAATTCACAGAAGCAAAAAAGTATATAAGGGAACACAAACAAATAGAACAAATCTATTATGACTTTGTAAAATTTTATAAAGGAGATAGGGAATGGATCTCTAATTTCATTGATTTAAGGAGCTGCTTAATGAAGAATGTCACCAATATAGATTGCTTTGTCTACAACTTATAGCCTTCAAGAGTTGCTAATTTCATGAGTAGAGAAGACAAAGATGCTAGATCAAGGGAGAATAAGAATCAAGGGAAGATTTTTTTTTGAAGTTAGGAAAAATTGGACACATTTGTAGAAAAAGAGAGAGAAGGAAGCAGAAAGGGAAGGAGGAGAACAGGAAGGATGACAGTATCAAGCTTTCAGAAACAATTGCATGAAAGAAAATACAGGACACAGATGGTATGTTAACCTTGACCAGGAGGAAGACCATCATATTTCTAATGCAAAAGAGAAGAATAAGGGAATGGTTCAATGTAGAGGGGTCTTGATATATGGTAGTGGGGGATTGTCAGCTCATGATTCAATCATAAGTCTCAATCTTTTCATTAAAATAGATATGAGGTCATTTGCTGGTAGAGATGTGACCAGAGATAGATTTGAGGATTTGAAGAAAGGAGCTTTTATAATAGCATATGTTGGGGGTTAATGAGGATTTTGCATTCTAAGCTGTACTTTGGTCTTTTGGTCTTTAATAACTTCAGTTCAAACTATTGTTTGTACTCAATTGTGGTCTGTATATAGTCAGCAATATGAGTAAATGACTCATTAAAAAAAGATCATAGAGTCATATCCCATGATAAAAAATGCTATTTGCCTTAAGGGAATGGATGAACTCTGAGTGTAGATTGAAGCATACTTTTTTCACTTTATTTTTCATGTTTTTATGGTATTTCTGATAGATCTTAGGAAATTTACTCTTCTGTTACTAATGCCTAGAGCATTTTCTATTCAGGATAAACTTTTGCTGTTATGAATAATGCATACCATCCATATATATGTGTATATATGAATATATATATATCCATAATATGCACACACACACACACACACACACACATATATATGGTTTGCATTAACTTCTAAAACCTAATAGTATTAGCACACTCTTATTTAGAGTAATGTTCTATGTTGGTGCTATGGTCAGATGTACAAGGGTGAAGAGAAGAAAATAAGCATTTATCTAGTATCTACTATGTACCACACAATATGCTAAGCACTTAACAACAAACCAATTATAATACTTTGAATTTATGTGGAATTTTAAAGCTTGCAAATCCCTTTACATAAATTTTCTCCTTTAATCCTCACAACTCTGGGAGGTAGATGCTATTATTGTCAACATTTTACAGATTTGAAAATTGGGTCTGAGAGGTTAGGTGATTTGCCTGGAGTCACAAGGATAGTAAGAGGCTGAGGCAGGATTTGAACTCAGATCTTCTTAACTCTAACTCCCAGTGCTCTAATAAAAAATAATCTAGTTAGGGAGACAAATTATACACGATTGAAGTGACCTTAGGGTGGGTTTCAAAGCAAAGCATCAACAAATAGAGAATGATTTTGTACAAATTGAGTACGTAGGTATTAAGAGCCAGTAAAATACTAAAAGGAAAGAATTAATTAGTAAAAGCTTCTTGCTGCAGGTAAATTTACAGCCAGATCTTGAAAGAGATTATAGGCATAATTTGTCAGAGATTTAAGTGGCAAAAAATGTTCTCAGTAAGACAAACCACACAGATGGAAATTGCTCTCTAGTGTGATTAGAAAATGAAGTTCATAAAGCAGTAGCATTTTTGAGCTGGCTACACCTTTGCACTCATCTAGTCTATTCCCTTTGTATTCTAATACCTATGACATCATCTACTGCAACTTTTGGGATTTGAAATAGTCTAGCACATGGAATTAAAATGTACATATTTAGACCAATAAAAAGACTGGATGCTCCACTGGTTCTTTAAAGAAGAATCTAAAACAGCTTTTAGAGATACATGTCTATTTTTAAAGTTTCACCATATATAAAACCTGAGAAATGTTTCTATTTCTATCTTCTATTTCTATTTTAATCAGCCACATGATTTTTTATTTATATTGACAAGATGTGTTTGGAAGAAAAAAATTGTTCTGGGGATCTTTGATTAATTTTTTTATTATTAAAGGGATTTGGGGGGATGAATTTGGAAAGTACAAGAAGAATGATTTCAAGAGAGATTCTAGTAGACCTTCAAGTTTATTATGAGTTAGATTTTGATAAACTACAGTGTTCAAAGAAGGGCAACCAGAATGAAAAAGGCACTCGAGCCCATGATGCTTGAAGACCAAGCAAAAAAGTTGGGTATGTTTGTCTTTATGATATTGTTATTACTGTATAAATTGTTCTCTTTTGCTTCTCTTCACTTTACTCTGAGTCAATACATTTAAATCTTCCCATGTTCGCTGAAACTCTTCCTTTCAGCCTTCTTATAGCACAATGGTAGGATTTGGCATGCTTACTTTGTAGAAGATAAGACAATAGCTTTATTCCACTTTTGAAGGGCTATTATGGAAAGAAAGAATTAGACCTATTCTATTTGATCCCAGAAGACAAACCTCTGCTAGAAGTGGAAAAAGGCCCATACAGGCTTGATGTCAGGAACTTGATGCCAATTGGATCCATCCATAGGCAGAATGGGTTGACTTTGACTCAAAAAGGGGTTCTCCTCCCTCCTCTAATTCTCCTCTCTACCCTTCAGTATAGGTTGGACAACTACATGTTGGATAGGATGTATGATGGATTTTATTCATGTTTGAATTGAACAAGATGCTCCAACTTTCAAATTCTATGTGTCTTTGAGGGTAAGATGAGGGACAATAATTGGGAAAACCATATTTAGTTAAAATGTGAAGAGAAATTTGAAATGATTATATTTCCTGGATATTTTAGAGAGAGAATTCCTGTTCAGCTATAAAATATCCTAGGTGATCTTTTGAGCTGGGCATAATATTCTCCCATAAAGAAAACTTCATTTGGAAAATTGTAAGATTGAAGAGCACCATAATTTTCTTTCTGATTTCCTTTGAGAAGGTTTATGACTGGAAAAAGATAACTAGATACCTATTAAGAGTATTAGAGAACTCTTCATTAGTAGACAGTGTCAAAAGATGTAGAGAAAGATAGATCCCCCATGGAGAACTTATTGGAGAATATGGATGAATTCCACAGGAAGGGCAGGTCTAAATGTGTTGCCATCTGCATTCTTGGAACGAAGACAAATATCAGCTAGATCACTGATCCATTGATGTGTCAAAGTCTATTATGGCAAATTCATTATTCTTTGACCTTGCTCCTGTGATCTCTAAATTTTAAAGTATTTGCAAGTAAAGGTGACTTTCTTCTTGTTCAAGTGATCTTCTATGTTTTTTTAAAGAAAAAGTCTTTAATAAAATCCTAAGATTTCTGAGTTCTATGAGAATTTTGACACAGTCCATTTTACAGATGAGAAAACTGAAGCCTGATGAGATTGTTACTTTTATGTTTTATAGTTAGCTATTAACAAGTTCCTAAAATTTTGAACACTAGATTCCACTTATGAGAATAATTTAAGGCCATGTTAATTACTTTATGCCAATTTTTGATTCAGTACAGAACTTTCTTTACAAAAACTTCCCTCCCATTGATTTTTTTCAGTTTAGATTATTTTACCTGTAGTCATCCAAATAGCAATTATTGAGCATCTACTATATGCCTGCTATTCTGCTAACACTAGGGATACAAAAGAAGCCCCAAAATATTCCTTGTTCTCAAGGAGTACACAGTCGAATAAAGAGAGACAACATGCAAGCAGTTATGTATAAACAATATATATATGAGATAAATGTAGTTTCAGAAGGAAGGCATTAAGTTTAAGAAAGAATGTATGTGGCAGACAGATATTTATTCCCTATTTTGTAGATGAGGAAGCAAAAGCAAGAAAATAGTCAAATGATTTGCTGAAAATCACACAAAAGTGATAGTCACTGATGGGGTCAGAACTGTAACTAGTGTTATAATTCTTATCCTATACTCTTTTTTTAAAACTGTGTGGAAAGGTTACTTCAGCTAGTTCTTTTAAAAATATTTTTATTTTCCAATTATACATGAAGGCAATTTTAACATTCATTTTTATAAGATTTTGAGTTCCAAAATTTCTTCTTTTTTCCCTTTCTCCCTTCTCCCTAAAAGAATTAGAATTTGACATAGGTTATCTTATACAATGTGCAATCAAATAAAACATGTTTCCATATTAGGTTGTGAAAGAAGGAATGACTTGTAAAAAAAATCACAGTTTTCAAAAGCAAAAAAAAAAACCATGAAAAATAATAAAGTGGAAATAATATGCTTGTCTGTGCATTCATGCCCCACCAATTCTTTCTCTGGAGAGGAATAGCCTTTTTCATCATGAGTGTTCTTCAGAATTGTCTTGGTTGTTCGTATTGATTAGAATAGCTAAGTCATTAGTCACTGTATAATATTGTTATTCTGTACAATGTTCTCCTGGCTCTGCTCACTTCATTTTGCATCAGTTCATAGAAGTCTTTCCAGGTTTTTCTGAAATCTGTCTGCTCATAATTGCTTATAGAAACAGTAGCATTCAAATATTTTCATATAACTTAATTTGTTCAGCCATTCCTCAATTGATAAGCATTCCCTCAATTTCCAATTTCTAATTTTGCCACTACAAAAAATTGAGCTTGTTTTTGGCATACTCAGAAACTCAGTTAAGGGAACTACTTAAGGTTATATTTGTGGAAGCACAAGTTCTAAAAACAACATGCTGTCAGATTAGAGGATTATTTAAATCAGTGAGGACCCAGAGTGTTCATATTAAAACAAAGAAAATTAAGAAAAGATGATGAAGAAGAACCAGGCAAGGAAGTTGAGGAAAGCAAGAAGCTTCATTGCACTATTTGTCGGAGGTTGGTTAACTGCTGATATCTAACACATAAACTCATAGAATCTTTGAATTGGAGGAGAATTCATGGATAATCTTGTCTATCTCTGGGACATAATTATTTTCTTTTATAAAAGAAACCTCTTCTTTGACATCATCAGAAAGTTCTCATCACTCTGTGCTTGAGCCTAGAAACAAAATATCCACTATGTTCCTCCTGGGGCATCAGATCTATAAGTAGTTCTTATTGTTAGGAAAATCTTTAGATTGAGCTGAAATCTAATTTGCCAGAATGTTCTTCTATTGCTTCTAGCTTTGCCTTTGAATAGGAACAAAATTAATCTAATCTTTTTTCCATATGACACTCAAATATTTGAAGGCCAGGATCATGTTTGCCTTAAATCTCCTTTTCCATATTAAACATCCCAACTTTCAAAGACTAATCCTTGCATAACATGGTTTTGAGTATTATTATCCTCCAACTTGTGCTCCTCTGTAAATGATCCACTTGTCAGTATGTTCCTTAAACTATGGTTCCCAATATTTAATATAACACTCCACACAGATAAGAATATAGGTAATTTTTATCTCTTTTGTTCTGGGGTCGGGGGGAAGAGAAGGGAATGAGCATTTGCATGGTACCTTGTACTTTTGCATCTTTTACTATTTACAAAAATCCTGGGAGATAGTTGTTATCAATATGTTTAATTTTACAGTTGAGGAAAATGAGGCTGAGAGAGGCTAAGTGACTTGCCTATACAACTATTAATTATCTGAGATAATATTTGAATTCAGATCTTTCTGATTTTAGGGTTGGTACTCTATCCACTGCACTAACTCAGTGTCTGTATTCTCCGGACTGTATTTCTGCTAATGTTGGTAAAGTTTGAATTTTTTTTAGGTTTCTGTACAATAGTTTAAGCTCATATTCAGATTGCTGTGCAGTAAAACTCTCAGGTTTATTTTACTTTTCACTTAAAAAAAAAAGGTAACCATAATCTAGCCATCGACATTTTTTTAATCTATTGTGTTTATTTCTGTTAAATTCCATCTGAATGCATTTAGCTGTTTTGTTCTGTTGGTTCAAAATTTCATAGTGCAGGATATTCAATCTCTTCTTACCTATTTGCTCTTCCTCTGCTACCAATCAACATACCCAAGTTGCCTTTACTAAAAACAAAACAAAAAGACCACTTCTCTTGTGATGGTTCAACACTGACCCTTGTAAAACCTTCTGTTCCAGATTTTCCCCTCTTTCCCCCCACTGCTTCCCCTAGATGGCAGGTAGTCCAATACATTAAATATGGTAAAATATATGTTAAAACTAATATATGTATATATATTTATACAGTTATCTTGTTGCACAAGAAAAGTCAGATCAAGAAGGAAGAAAAAACTGTGAAAGAAAACAAAATACAGGCAAACAACAACAGAGAGTGACAATGCTATGTTGTGGGTCCACACTCAGTTCCCATAGTCCTTTCTCTGGGTGTAGATGGCTCTCTTCACTGAAAGAGGGGAACTGGTTTGAATCATTTCATTGCTGAAGAGAGCCATGTCCATGAAAATTGATCCTTGTATAGTCTTCTTGTTGCTGTGTATAATGATTTGGTTCTGCTCGTTTTACTTGGCATCAGTTCATGTAAGTCTCTTCAGGCCTCTCTGAAAATGTTCTGCTTGTCATTTCTTAAAGAATATTCCATATTCATATATCATAATTTATTCAGCCATTCTCCAATTGATGGGCATCTATTCAGTTTCCAGTTTCTAGCCACTACAAAAAGGACTGGCACATTTTTGCACATGTGAATCCCTTTTCCTCCTTTAAGATCTCTTTGAGATATAAGCCCAGTAGAAACATTGCTGGATCAAAGGGTCTGCACAGTATATAACTTTTTGAGCATAGTTCCAAATTGCTCTTCAGAATGGCTGGATCTGTTCACAACTCCACCAACAACGTATCAGTGTCCCAGTTTTCCCATATCCTCTCCAGCATTTGTCATTATCTTTTCCTGTCATCTTAACCAATCTGACAGGTATGTAGTGGTATCTCAGAGTTGTCTTAATTTGCATTTTTCTGATCAATAGTGATTTGGAATACCTTTTCATATGACTACAAATAGTTTCAATTTCTTCATCTGAAAATTAAAACCACTTTCTCTTGCCTCTTATATATTTCCTCCTTAGCAAAACTGCTAGAAAAATTTGTTCATACTCATTACTTCTTCATTTATCTTCTATCATACACCTTTCAATTCCTTCCAAGATGGCTTCATTACTCACCTCTTAGTAGCCAGAATGGTAGTCTTTGTCAATGTTTTCAATCTCATTGACTTTCCTGCCACTTTTGACACTATTGATCATCTTTTATTTTTGGATACTCTGTCTTCTCTAGGTTTTTATATTACTTTCTCACTCTGTCATCTTCACCTATTCCATCTTTGTCCTCCTTGTCTGGTGCTTTTTCTCTGTCCACTTTTCCCCCATCTACTCTCCTCTCTTTTTCTCTTTCCCTCCCTCTAATATTTCTATCTTCTTCACAGGATTGCTGTTAACAAAACATTTTAGTGTCATATAAAGATGTGTCATGATTATTCAAAAATGGGGAGCAAAGATAGAAGCAGTGAAATTTAAATTTAATTTAAATAATATATTTCAGGTAAACTAAGAACTAGCTATTTTTTGAGCAAGAGCATATTTGTAGTTTTGTAGAATTCTTGCTTTTATGACATCATTAAATTATTAAGAATAAAAGCATGAGATCCAACTGTAGCATTTACTTTTTGATTTATTGAATTTTGGAGGTGGTTTCTCATATATGTTTATAATTGAATTCCTACCTAGATCTCTAGAGAATGGCTTGGAAATCACTTTCCTTAGAAAAATGTTCATTTTCCAGGTCACGTAATCATAAAACACAGACATAGAATTGAGAATCCTTCTGGTTTAAATTTCCTAACTTTGTAGGGGGAGAGAAGGAAGGGAGATTTCAAATCTAGTGTCTATTCTCTTTCATTATTATCATTAACAGAATAATTCCCATAGGTTTACTTTTTTTTGGAATTTTAATGAGAGTTCTTAATAAAACAGGTTTAACTTTTATCATTCCAATAGGTATCTACATTCATCTTTTGAGGATGATACACAGTAATTAATTCTCTATGAAGCCTACAATACCAACACAATATGTTGGACAATATCTAAAAATGCAGTTTCCCAATTCTTTTGAAGTGTATTGCTTTCCTCTGCAATGTGTTTGTTGATAATTCGATGAGGCCATTTGGGCAAGCTTCCTTTTTCTTCCTCATGCTCCCACACATAGCCAGTCCCAATTAATAAGTGAATATATACATGATCACTTGCTACACAAAATGAAGGCAATCTAGCTGTAAATTAGAAAATATGTGTTTGAGTAATTTTGGTATTTTGGGTATGTATTATAAAGTTGGTAAGTATGATTTGTTGCCTTGAACCCTAAATTTCATGAAGTCCCTCCCTTCTTCTTCCACCAACTTGCCCCAGGGTGTTCAATAAATATTAATCAAGAATAATTAGTTTAAGGGATATGGCTGGGGTTTGAACAGAACTGACGTTACATAGATCAGAATAGACAATTACCTTTGTAATGTAATTTGGGAGTTGCAAGGCCCCTAAGTTCTGATGTAAAGCAAAGTGGTAACATAGAAAGGGAACATGAATCCAGAAAACCTAAGTTCAAATAATTGCCTCAGATATTTACTAACTGTATGTTTATGAATAACTCACTTAATCAGAAGTATCTACTTCACAGCATTGATTCAAATTTACTATGTTTTGTACCTTAAAGCAATTGTTACTCCAAAGATTTCAAACACCTTGCCTATATGTGATGTCCGAAATTACACTTTTTTTTAAATTTAATAGCCTTTTATTTACAGGTTATATGTATGGGTAACTTTACAGCATTGACAATTGCCAAACCTCTTGTTCCAATTTCTCCCCTCCTTCCCTCCACCTGCTCCCCCAGATGGCAGGATGACCAGTAGATGTTAAATATATTAAAGTATAAATTAAACACAAAATAAGTATACATGTCCAAATCGTTATTTTGCTGTACAAAAAGAATCGGACTCTGAAATATTGTACAATTAGCCTGTGAAGGAAATCCAAAATGCAGGTGGGCAAAAATATAGGATTGGGAATTCAATGTAATGATTTTTAGTCATCTCCCAGAGTTCTTTCGCTGGGTGTAGCTGGTTCAGTACTGCTCCATTGGAAATGATTTGGTTGATTTCATTGCTGAGGATGGCCAAGTCCATCAGAATTGGTCATCATATAGTATTGTTGTTAAAGTATGTAATGATCTCTTGGCCCTGCTCGTTTCACTCAGCATCAGTTCGTGTAAGTCTCTCCAGGCCTTTCTGAAATTATCCTGTTGGTCATTTCTTACAGAACAGTAATATTCCATAATAGTCATATACCACAATTTATTCAGCCATTCTCCAATTGATGGACATCCACTCACTTTCCAGTTTCTGAAATTACACTTTTCTTTTGGACATATGCTTCCTTGTTCCTTCCCAAGCTCCCATATTTTTCCAAATCCTGATCATTGGTGAATAAATAAATGAATACTTGTTGTCCCATGCCACTTTAAAAGGATGCCAAGGGATTGTTTTTTACTCTGATGTCTCAAGGAAGGTTAATACTAAGGCTATTATTAATCATTAATGCTACAATATGAATCTATTTATTGGATCCTATTCAACTAGAGCTATTGAACATTTTGACAAATGGGGAAAGCAAAAAGAATCTGAACACCTGACTGAAAAGGAATCCAAAAGAAAGAAACTAAAATGTGGAATGGAGAAGACAGAGAAAATAAAATTTGGATGACTTCATAATTTTCCTGGAATTGACTGGTATTGAAAAATAATTAGATGCTATTATAGTAAATGTGAAGTTTCTTTTTAAAATCACAAAAAATAATTGTTATATCTCTACATTGTTTCACCAAAGACAACTCTACATCCTTTTCAATATTTATTAGGATTTACAAGAAAATTTACAGATGATCCAGTTTAACTCGCTCATTTTATTTCATTTTAGAATTTTTGACTTTTTGTAATTATCAGTTCTCTAATATGCCCTGTTCCTTCCCTGAACCCCTGTGTTGATCTCTCCCTTGTTACAAAAAGAAACAGCTAAAGAAAATCAACCAGCACAATAAGGGAGTCTTATGCCTCATGGAGTGTTCCTCATCTAGAGAGCCCCATCTTTTTTCCCTGATGAAGGTTTATCTCATGGTCTGTTCCTGTAACTGAAAGTCATATATCCTGATTTTATAGACACAGAAACGGAAGTTCAGAGAGTCAAGTGACTTGCCTTAGGATATTTAGGGAGTAAATATCAGATGTTGCTCTTCTGGGACTCTAATGCTGGGACCTTTTTCACTAGGTTCTGCTAAAAGAATCCATACCAAATGGAGATCCTCCTGAATGCAAACAAAGATTAATTATGGGCTGATAGCAATGAGAAATGGAGACTAGAATCAATAATAATAAAAATGGACTGTATGTCCAAAAGGTCTCATCTGTAAAATACCAGAGGGTAGATTTGGGGGTATAAAGCCCATCACTACTTATAAACAGAATGAATTAGAAATTTTAATTAAAGCAGTTTGTATTTCTCCCTTTTCTCCCTCAGAAATTAACCCTTGAGGGCAATCACTTTTAACGCTTAGGTTTCTGATGGCATCCTCTTCCAAAAGCTTTTCTTATTTAAAAAAAAAATCTGTTATACATGAAATGAAGCAACTTTCATACAGTAGATTTTAAATGCTATATAAAATATATTCAGAAAGCAAAAAGTTGTTTAGAATCTTCTCAGATTTCATATTTCTATGCCCAAAGGAAACATAACAAATCCTGTGTTGTTGTTGTTTTTTTTTTTTTCAGTAAGGCAATATAATGAAGTAATCCTTCTCTAAAGGGTTGACATTTGGGGAAATATTATCAAACTGGGAAATATAAATGGTCTGGATGATGGAGTTTCCCTTTTAAATGAAAGCACTGTATCATGGCTTGTCTGCATTGTATGCAGAAAAAAAAGATTGCATAAATAATATTTGCATGGGCACAATATCTACATGGAAAAGTTTAAATTGTTTTAGGTAAATATTAACTGATACTTGGTAAAGTGTTAAAATACTTCTTTGTTGCGTTTTACAAGAAGATTTGAGGATATACATTTTAATTTTTAATTGGGAAATGAAAGACATCTCCTTTCAATTTCAATTCAACTTGTCATACATTTATTAAGTACTTTCTATGAACAAGATGATGTTAGAATTTATTATTTTGGGCCAGGACTATACAGTTAAATTGATAAATTTTAAACAAAATTTTATTCTTCTTTTAAAACTTAGTAGATGGAATTAGTTCATCCCTATTTAAGGCAGAAATTAGTGAGTGTTAATTATTCCTTCCTTAATTGTTGCTTATGAGTAATGCATAAAGTACCATCTGGATTATGACACTATCCCTTTGGAAATAAAATATGAAAAAGTGATGATTTGCTAATGCTTGTATTTTTGATTCTCTAAGCCCTCTACAAAAGCTTATTGTATTGTCATGAGGATATTCCCACAGGACCAGAATTTTTCCCTGCATTAAAATAGTGCTCATAACTTAGGTTATTTAGATTGTATTCTTCTGTAGAAAGGAAACAAGTTATGTATTGCTTTTAAGTGTTCTTTATAGCAATTCTTAGAAATATATATTTTAATCCTGACCTATGAAAGATAAGTAAGGCATCAAGGAAAAGTTAGTCTTTAAAATTTTTTGAACTGATTCTTTGTATTATACATGTAATTCTTTAGCATTTCCTTAGAAGTTTTAAAAAAAATGTTCATTTTTAAATTCAGTTCCCAATTTTTTTCTTCCCTCTAGCCCCTCCTCCATCCATTGAGAAGACAAGTAATTTGGTACCCATTAAACATGTGAAGCCAAAAGGACAATTTAAATCTAAAATAATAAAAATAAGCAGACATGTTTAAAACTGGAAAAGATTAAGCTTTTTTCAGTACATATTGGAGAGAGGCAACAGTATCATACAGAAGAGAACTGGTTCATTATTTAATTTCCATTGATAGGCTAAGAAATCCAAAATAGTTTCTAGGATCAAAGCATCAAACCAGATTCATTAAAATGCTCAATATCAGATATCAAAGGGGCATCCCAACGTTCATTATATCAACTTTTCCCTTTCATAAGACTGAGGCAAACCACATTTTCAAATGAAGAAGCTTAGTATTTTCTTTTTACTATTGAAGTCTTCAGCCTCTGTGCTGTATGGCACTTAACACATTGTTGATGTTCCATCTGAGATTTCTTTCTGGAGTATTTACAAAGATAAAAGCTCCACTGACTGTTTAAAAAAAAAAAAGAAGCCCTATCTTCAAAACTTTCAGGGCTGAGAGCTGTGTTGTCATTTAGAGCATGGAGACAGATGATGCTGTTGAGGATATCAAGGTTGTGTGGGTGGTTGAAAAGTACAGTGTACTGTCAATGATTGGAAGCAGTGGATACATTAAGATTGTCATTCATTTTGAAGAAATAGCAACTATTTTTAGAACCTGTCGCTCTTTGTGACTTTACCTCTCAGATTTCTGTCCTTTTTGACACCTTTGCTCAGAATGAACCACCTCATGTCTAATTGTTGCAATTTGATTGTTGCTAGTTTCTCGGTATCTACTGCTATGCTTGAGTGTGTGAACTTTAATGCCATTGTATTGATAAAGCATTTTTGTTTTTTATTTATCCTATCTATATTTCGATCATTTCATGTTACTAACAGCTTAGTGACTTATAGTTACAAAGCCCGTTTATATCAATTAATCAGAGCAAGCAAGAGTTAATGAAAAATTAACATATTCTCAACATATTCTAATTCCAGTACTTAACTATCTATTTAGAAGGGAGGTCAGGAAGAGAGGGAAAAAGACAGAGTAGGCACTAGGCACTGTACTAATAAGCACCTGACAAATATTACTTCATAATCCTCACAACAATTTTGAGATATGGATGCTATTATCTTACTCTTACAGTTTAAAAAACTGAGGTAGACAGGTAAAGTCAGTGTCACACAGCTAGTAATTATCTGAGATTGAATTTGAACGCAGATCTTCCTGACTTACAGACCCATTAGTCTATTTGCCTCTATGTGAGCAAGCACAAGCAAATCAGCAGCCTTTCTCAATTTTAATTTCCTCAAATGTAAAATGGAGTTAAGTTTTACAGAATTTACCTTGGAGAATTTTTTGTGGAGGAAGGACAAAATAACTTTAAAGTACTATCAAAATGTGACATATTATTTCAAACCCAGGTCCTTGTAATTCAAAGTATAATGTTCTTCCTATTATGACATATTTTTGGTATTTTTAACATATTTTCCTACATATAACATTAATTTTTTATGCCATCTAAGGACCCATAAAACAGGAGGAGCATATTTACTGACTTACTGAAAGTAATAATTGACTTCCTGCACACAATAATTAAAATAAAACTCTAAATACTCTAATCTCCTAGGGGGTGTTACAAGAAGTGTTAATGTACTTGCCTTTAGAATTCTCCAAGATATTGAATATAAATTGTTTTGAGTTTTTATATATAAAGGACACTCAATACAAATGCAAAGGTACAAAGATAGTCATAAAGGGATTTTTTTTTCAGTTATGATATTCATTACATGATATTATTGATGGAAGCATCTGGGGAATATTAAGGTTTTTCATTTTGTGGTCATGATATAATGTATAGTTTGTACCCACTTCAGCTTGAACACGATGTGCTTGCATGTTATAACAAAGAAGGCAACCATAGTGGTCTAATGTTGAAGGAATTAGTGATTTGCTTTTGTTATTTTCACAGGAGTTTTTCATTTTTTCTATTAGGTTTATTTAATTGTCATTCTGTCTATATTTCTACCTATCAATCATCTATCAATTTATCTATTTTGTATGTGTATGTATATATAGCCTTAATGATTAAGTTGTTCTTGTGTACTACAATAGGGAATTTATCTTCCTTGTAAAATATTCTCTTTTCATTGACTATGTTGATACTTATTGCAAATGCTATTCAATATATTCTGTGACCTGGACACTTAAGCATATAGTGCTAATTAAAATAAAATCAATGTAAAATATCAAACTTTCTGTGACAGCATTTCACATGACTGTTGTCTCACTGTTATTACGTAAGGAAACCAGACAAATTATCCATATGTACATTGCAATGTTTCTATACTTAATAGAATAATGATTTCATCAGAATTGGTCCTTTATTCATCAATACATATTGTAATTGTTCTGTATCTTAGTAAATAGTTTCTTCATTTTTAGTGGCAGTTATGAAATTTACCAGTTAAAACTTTATTCCTGGTTTTATTATTAGGTATTCAGTAATTTTAGGGTGACTATAATTATTTCATGGAATACAATTGTCTATAGCTATTCTTTGAAGTAGTTAACATAAGATAAAAGTGAGTATTCTATCACTAGGCTTATACTCCAAGGAAACCATTGATGAGAAAGAAGTTCCATGAATATAAAAATATTTATAGTAGTACTTTTAATATTAGCAAATTATTTGAAACAAAGTAGACACCCACAGATGGGAAAAAGGCTAACAAATAGAGGTAGATGAATATAATATTACAAAATTGTAAGAAACAGTGAATTTGACATATAAAGAGAAGCATAGAATGTTCTATCTATATGAACTGATGCAGAACCAAGAAAACAACAGATCTACAATGAATACAACAATGTAAATGGAAAGAGCAACCATAAAGAACAATCATAAAAACAACCATAAAAAATTAAAAGTAAATGTTAAAAAAATTACTAAGAAAACTTCACCACACACTTTTGCAAAGGTGGGAAATGTATATGTTGCACATATTTTTAGATTTTTGATGAATTGCTCAGTTTTTTTTTTTACTTTTTTTTTCTTTAAAAATATTTGTTATATTATGGGATGTTACGTGGAAGAGGAAGGAGAAGAGTACTGGAGGAGATTTTGATCATATGGAAAATTCAGACTAACAAAAATTTATTTTTTAAGAAGAAGTAAGTAGCTACACAGAAAATGTTCAGTACCTATGCATATAGATTGGGAAAGTTAGAGAAATAACTTGTAATGAGTTAAGCATATATAGAATGAATTAAAGAAATGTTACGATTTACACCTGCAAATCATAGTAACATTTCTTTAATTCATTCTATATATACTTAACTCATTACAAGTATATATATGTACTTGTATAATATATATTATATATAGATATAACTGTACCTATTATGAGGGCCACTTTTTATTATAGCTTTTTATTTACAAGATATATTCATGGGTAATTTTTCAGCATTGCCAATAGCAAAACCTTTTGTTACAATTTTTCCCCTCCCTCCCCCAGATGGCAGGTTGACCAATACTTGTTGTATATGTTAAAGTATATGTTAAATACAATATATGTATACATGTCTATACAGTTATTTTGCTGTACAAAAAGAATCAGACTTTGAAATAGTGTACAATTAACCTGTGAAGGAAATAAAAAATGCAGGGGGACAAAAATAGCGGGATTGGGAATTCTATGTAGTGGTTCATACTCATTTGAGGGCCACTTTTTAGAAAGGAATTGAACAAATCTATTTATATATAAGGTCTTAGGTTGCATTAAGAGAATTTCAGTAAAAGGTGAGAATCTCTCCACATTCTCCCTTTGTCCAACCCATCTGTACTTTTATTTTGGGGGACTTCGTTTTGAAAAGAACTAAAAAAATTCAGACAAACTAAAGCAAAATTTCTTAAACTGTGAGTTGCTACCCAAGTGGGGTTGAGTAACTCGAATATGAGGGTAGTGAAATTATGATTCAGTAAATGTTTGATTGTTATGCTCATTTTTGTAAATCTATGTATATCTCATGTAAAAATTTCTTGGGTGAAAATGGGTCAAAAGTGCAAAAACTTTAAGAAGCCTTGAGCTTAGAAAACATCTAAGAAATATAAGAAATAGGAGGTAGTTAGCCCCCTGAAGACTTAGGGAATAGCCTGAGAAGTGTCTTTCTTTAAGTATTTAAAGCACTGACCAGTGGAAAAGGGATTCAGCTTTTGTGACTTTACCCCAAGGGGCAGAATAAAAAGCATAGGTAAAAATTACAAAGAAGTAGATCAAAACTTCAGGAAAGAAGAGAAAAATTAACAATTAGAGCAATCCCAAAGTGCAATGATATGTCTTAGCATCAGTCAATGGTCAGTTTGTCTGCTTTATTAGGTACCATTATGTGCCAGTACTAAGTACTGGGCTACAAAGTTCCTGCCCTCAAGAAACTCACCATTTAATGGAAGCCTTCATATAGTAGGCAGATTTTCTGGTGTGTTCTTAAAGGGGCAATTAATCATCTGTAGGATAGACTAGATGATTTCTGAAGTCATTTCTATTTTGGAGATTCCGTAATTTGTACATGTCTTGAATGAAATAATTGTAAAAAGTATATCTATCTAATGTATCTATGTATATCTGGATCTAATGTATCTAATATATATATGTAATGTAAAGGAGTCTATTCTAATGTAACCATGACTATTTTGTTTCTCTCCCCCACTTAAGAGCCATGTGTGTTACATTTCATCCCTCTTGGGGTTCCTAGATGACCATAGAAGGACTTGGGGCTGTCTACTTTCTGTCACTGGTTTAAGACCCTATTGATTGTGCTCCCTCAATTTTTGTGCCCCAGCATAGAGTAACCACATAATAGATTAACTTTTATAAAGGTATATTCAAATGTATAGGAAAAATGGAAAGATATTCCCCTAGTCATAATTCCCAAAGTCTCCAGAGAGCAAAGGATTAGGGTCATAGTTTTACTCAGTTTCTATATAACATACTCTCACCAATTTCCAAATCTAGAACCTTTATCAGTTTGTATCCCAGTACTCTTGCATCTCTGCTGGCTTGTCAGCAACATCTGTCTTGGAATCCTAGTTCCAAGATTGCCATGTTTCTATATTCAATTCTAGGGACTGCCACCACCTAGGACTGAAAAAAGACAAAGAAAATATCCCCAAATCCTGTAATATTTGGGCTAGCTTTTTGGAGGTCCTCTAGGAAGGGCCTTGGTCTCAGCAGGATAGACACCAAGAGAAAGGACAAGAATAGAGTCCAAAATCTTTATTGTCTCTTACAAAGTCTGTGTCTGTCATAGTCTGACCCAGTCTCCTTTAGCAGTCTGATGGTCTGCCAGTCTCAATCAGTCTCAGCCCCAGTCTGATTTTGTCTCCAGTTTAAATACCCTATTACAATTACATCATTACAGTATACTGAGTATGTGTGAACTAGAGAACCATTATATCACCATGCTAAGTTCTAAGTAAATATATGAACTAGAAAACAATCATCTCATCAGTTCTACTGAGTTAACACCTTGTTTCAAGTATACTTCTCCAGAAGTACTGTCCTCTACAAAATCCTAAAGCCCTTTTCTCAGAGCCATGGTCTAAAGGAAGTCTAAAGGTCTAAAGGAAGAAGGGGAAGATAACTCTTTCCCTTACCTCTAGCTGAATGCATGAAGCTTATGCTGTATGTGAACGAGACTTTCAGCCCTTGTATGCTGCTGGAAAGATAAAGACTTTCAGTTTAAAAGATATAGATCTTTCTGACTATATAGACAGTGAAAAGGGGTTATTCTCACCCATGTGATAGGTAAACACAGAATATTTTCTCCCAGAAGCAGATCTCTGCTATGTCCTACATGGGTAGCTCCATTTTATTGATATGGGCATGTGCAAAGCCCTGGAATAGATAGATAGATGGATGAATGGATGTGTGTATATATGTAAATGTGTACATACATACACATATATATGTAATTTCAGTTTTTCTTTTGCATCTGACTTTTCCAACTCCCATGAACCGTATTATTCATAGAGTTTTCTTGGCAAAGATACTGGAGTAGTTTGCCATTTCCTTCTCCAGTGGGTTAAGGAAAACAGTCTCTGATTTGCCTGGCAGGTGACAGACTAACTGGGAAGGGGAATTTTCTCATTGGTAGATTCCCTTGCTAAGAAAATCACAAAGCTGGTCCAAAAAGAGAGCAATTTTTATTGTCATTAGTCCAGATGTATTTTTGACATGGAATAAGATACCTAAAAGGGTCTTAAAGATCATTTAGTCCTACTCTTCCTTGGCAGATGTGGAAACTGGTTTAGAAATTTGTTGAAAATCACTCAAAGTATATATGACAGTTGCCACCAGGATTATATATATAAAATCCTATTTGGCATTTAAAGCTTTTCATGGCCTTATTCCTCAAGACTCCCTTCCAGTCTTACATACTATTTACCATATGCTTTGATCCAGTGACACTGACCTCTTTGCTATTCCACAAACAGTACATTCCCTCTCCTAGCTCTGAAACTTTTGTCTGGCTTTCTTATTCCTGGAATGTTTTCCTTCCTCATCTCTATCTCCTGACTTTCCTATCTGTCTCCACATATCAACTAACATATCATTATTTAAAGGAAAGCCTTTTTCCAACTCTTAATTCTAGAGCATCCATCTGTTCATTATTTCTGATTCATCCTGTATATAGCTTGTATGTGCATAACAGTTCAATTGCCACTTCCCCCATTTGATTGTGAGCTGCTTAAGGGTAAAGGTTGTTTCTTGGTTCTGTTTGTATCCTCAGCTCTTAATACAATGCCTAGAACATAGTATTTTTCCTTCTTCATTCTTGATAAAGACCATCAGGAGGTGATGTCTTTGACAAGGAAGCCCTGAAACTCTAAAAGTCCTTGAAGGACAGATTCTCCTTGAATCCTGCCTCTGTAGGGTACCCTGCCTGAGGGAAACATCCTAATAGCTTCATTCTGTTTTCTTGAGATGGGTACCACCCCACATTGATAACACTCACTAAAGTGAAAACACTCACTTCAAGCTTCCCATTGAATTAAAGAGACTCATTCAATTCTATTCAAATTCAGTTCAAGCTGTACCAGCCCCATCAAGAGCAACATGCCATGCCATGCTATGCCAAGGAAACCTCTGCCCACTGAAATAATAATCTCTTTCAGCATTACCATCTCTTTATCTCCCTCACCTATTTCCTTAATAAGACTTTATCTCTCTCTGTCGGGATTTCTCTGCTAAAAATTCTCTCTCTCTGCCAGGATTCCTCCACTACTTTACTCCCCTGTCAGGAGGGACCTTGCCACTAAGGAATTCAGCCTTTTCATAACAAAGACTGAATTCACAATGCCAATAATAAACTTCTTTTTATCAGTCTAGCTTTTCGGGTTCATTACAAAGGAACTCTGTGATGCCAAAAGAGGGTTCCCACAACTCCCTACCTTGTACTGGATCCCTAAGGGGATTTAGGGAGCCTAAACTCTTCATTTGGTTCCCTGAATCCCAAACCTGCCACTAACCTCATCATTTAACTCCCTGACCACCAGGAACCCTAATCTCATCATTTTGGTTCCCTGAATCTAATCTCTTCATTTGGTTCCCTGACCAGTCAGAATCCTGAAAACTAGAAATCATCATCTTGACTTGCAAGTGAATCAAAATGAATTAGATTTAACTGAAAAATGGTTGTGGAAAATCAGCAGTTTCCTCACTCTTTCTTCCAAAATCATCAGATTGCAGTGGCAAGACATAGGCCAAGATAATTGGCCACAGCTCCATATGTAGTGAAAAACCTTAGGATTTTTAAACTAAGGTCTTTTCCAGGTCTCATTTTGTCTGAGGCAATACCCATTCAGTGATTAAAGACTAGGTAAGAATTCAAGCAAAGGACTTACCTTAAAAAAAATCAATTTGGGAGGAAAAAACCTTCAGAGTTTCTAGCCAAAACAGAAGCACTTGTTATTTATACTCATTCTGAGACATCAAAATCCATCATTGATTGTCCACTAAGAAATCCCATCTGGCACATAGTAGACACTTAACAAATCCTTACTGACTGACTAATTCAAACTCTGGTTTTTTTCTTCCAATGCTTTTTCCACATCAATCTTCTTGCTGGCTGAACTACATTACAACATTTATTAACAGCACCAAAATTTACTATTTGGTTTTAGTTTTGATGATGGGTAGGAATGAGAGAGATCCCCTTAGCAAAAGAATTTGCTAATCCCAAAGTCTGTGGTAAAAAAAAGGGGGGGGGGAGTTTTATTTTTCACTAAGAGGCTCTCCCTCTTAGCCAGCAGATTTCTTAATGAAGAAATTTGCAAAGAATGGGTTGACAGAAACCTATTTTATGAGCAAATCTTGGGGCAGTTGAACTAATTATCAGACCAGGATTTCCCAATTGAATGAAATTACTTTGAAGGGTTTTTTTTTTGTTTTTTGGGTTTTTCCCCCCAGAATTTAGTGTTTCCTGAATGGGGATTCAACTACCCGAAAAGATGGGGGGCGGGGGGGGGGGGGGGGGGGGGGGGGGGGAGAGAGAGAGTGTGATTTGCCCGAGATTTCCAATTGAATGATGCCGCTTATCTCTGTCTGGAAAATGTGCCTTCTTCCAGACTCTTTGGAGCCTGGGAGACCCCAAATCTCTCTTCTTTTGCAGATCAAAGGGGACACAGTTTCAGTGATTATTTTACAGATTAAAGGGGATTGAATTTTTACAGAGTTCACCCACATCATTTCTAGATTTTTGTTTTTGCTCTTTGTTTCTCTTTTTTTTTTCATTTTTAATTAAAATGAATTATCTTGTCAATTACTACTATCTGATATACTTAGGTTCAAAAGAAAACTGTCTGCTAGATTAGCTTAATCTTCTTTCAACAGAGTGACCACTAGCTCATGAAACACCCCTTAAGTGATTTCTTTTTTCTGACAATTAGACATCTTTGTTCTACAGTTTTTTAATATAATGTAAAGGATTTTGAATTATGAAGAGTTTTTTTAAATAAAGAATTAGAAAAAAGTATAATGATTGAAACAAAAATTTCTGGGTGTTGCTTTAATGAGACAAGTGTAGATCTGGGGGAAAAAAATCCAATGTAGGACTTTGGAATGGAATGGAAAGGCATCAGTAAGATGGGTGGTAGAAGTAAATGTAAATAAGAAAAATGAATGA
This sequence comes from Sarcophilus harrisii, assembly GCF_902635505.1. Classification (NCBI taxonomy): domain Eukaryota; kingdom Metazoa; phylum Chordata; class Mammalia; order Dasyuromorphia; family Dasyuridae; genus Sarcophilus; species Sarcophilus harrisii. Next base: position 147,654,331 of record NC_045430.1, on the reverse strand, counting down.
ACTCCTTTCTGAAAAGATATGAATATTTTTTTTTTTTTTTTTTTTTTGCCTCTCATGACTTGTTTTTCTGGGGTAGAACAATTCATTAGCATTTTTTATTTGTTGTTAAATGTCAGGCCATTTCCTATTACTAAATTTACTTGGTTTGAGGCATTTTAGCCCAGTGCTTGGCTGTTCTCTAAGGATCACTTAGGTATCAGCTGTAAATCATCTGCTCATCCTCACTGACAATGAATACTCTTTAAACTGGCTAGTGTATTGTGCCTCAACCATTGTACATAAACCCTATTGTGGGAAGAATTGTGTTCAGCCTCTGGGGGAAAGATGCAAATTGGAGGGTGGATTCCCATCTCCCTGTGCAAGACCTTACATGTGTTCATTCTGTTATGAGTAATTGAAATTGTGTTAATAAGTCTCTATACATTCAAGTAAAACTATACTTTATCCCTTTATGAAGGAGGAGGGGGAAAGAAAGACTATAACCACTAGATTAATTTCATGTCATTTAAATAAAGGTTGTAGATAAAATTGTGAATAGAAATGTAGTTATTACAATGTTTAATAAAATATAAACATAATTTTTATATAGAAAAGTCCTCTTAAAATAAGTCATGAGAATTCAGATTTGAATTCTGTCTCTGGTACTATAGTCGATGTGATCTTGGGCCTTAGTTCTTTATCTGAGCTTTAGTTTATTTAACAGTAAAATAAATAATCTGAACTTTTTGATTTTTAATTTTTAATTTAGTCTAAATCATATCCTATGATCACAGTTCTACCTAATTTTGCTTGGCTAATCTTAACATTAATCAATTTGTTTGGTAATTTTAGATTTTTGGGGAAATTGTTTGCTAATTAGTGTTGAGATTCATCTATTGATGGTGGTAGTGATAGTGGTAGTGATATTATAAATTTCTACTCTTCTAAGATTTATGGTAGCTATGAATTTTAGAGTCATTAAGAATTTCAGTGTCGATTTCAGTGATATTTGTTAAATTAAAAGCTACAAGTAGATTCAAAATATCATGAAAAACATTATTAGAGTCAATGAATTGCCTTTCTTTATCAGAATGCACTTAGCCGGTGATCCATGATTTTGTCAGAATACTCACTCTCTTTTCCAATGAAAGTAATCATTCCTATCTATATTAATTGATAATCACCATGAGTTTCTGGGACTGAAAATTTTATTACCTATTTTGGGGAGGCTGTTGGCAGTTGTCCTAAGCCCAGCTATCGGCATGGCACAAAAGACTGATTACCCACAAAAGGAGATTAAAAAAGTTATTTCCCTTATAAAAATACACTTGCCAGACCTTAGGGCAAGGATATGTGTTGATTATTCTGGTACTGATTCTGTTGAATTCCAGACTTCCATTTCATTTCCCATTTTCTCCATGGAAATGGTACTTGAACAGTGATAAGCACTTGCATAAAGTAGAAAAATCTTTCAGTTCTGAGGAGACAGGGTACTCCTTTTGGTTTTAATTTACTTTTTTTTCAATTAACAATTATTTATTTTCTTTCTTTCCCTTCCACTTTACCCCTTGACTAAAAAAGAAAAGAAAAGAAAAGAAAAGAAAAAACCATTATAACAAATGTACATAGTCATTCCCAAATTGACCATGTCCAAAACCATTTATCTCATTTTGTATTGTGAGTCCATTACTTTTCAGTAAGAAGTAGGTAATATGTATTGTCATTGGTCCTGGGAAATTGTAGTTGCTCATTTTATATGCTCATGCTTAGGATGCCTATAACCATGTTACTAGTGCAAATCCTTCTTGTTATGCTTGAAACAAAGAAATCTTTGTGCTTTAGCTGCTTAGGTGGCAAGAATTACTGGTCAACAATACCTCTCTAATTACCTATGTCTTGTAATCCAATCTATTACACAATCAAGGAACCTCTTTCTTGAAATTCCATCTACATCATAGCGTCCGCTCAAACCACATAATGTTCACAGACCTGGGTGCGGTCCAGCATAACCACGGCGCTGGGTGTAAGTTGCCAGCTTCACAAGTGGTAGATTTACTGTCCATCATCAAATGAATGCTTTGAGACCTTTTCAGTGTTATGGGACTACCATTCTTTTCTTTCATTGGCATGGTATCAAGTAGGTATTTTTTAAAATTGATAATTGTTCATCTTGGAAATTCCCCCTTAGCTATACCTTACCTTGTCCTACTGTGTGCAAGATACTTTTTATACTTTATATTTCCACTTTACTATTAATCTCTCAGATTTTCAGAAAAGTGTTGGATTTAAAACTGAAGCTAGATAAATCATTACAGGTCAGTGATTTAACCTCTAGGCAAATCCAGGATGGGACCTTCGATAGAATCTCACATGAGCCACTGTGAAAATGGATTCTCTTTACTATTAGACAGTAAAGAATTAGACTTTTAATGTAACCTTTTAAAAGAAAACATGTTTGTTCTATATGTGACTTACTATCAAAAATACTTTAAGAAACAGCTTCTAATTTGGTTCTAATTTATACAAAGTAACTGATTTTTGTTCTTTGCAATAGCTAAGAGGTTGACTTTTTTGGTCTACAGTAATTTGTGCGAACAAAGAAAACATCAGCAAACAAGTACAAATACTTGGCTTTGAAAATATTCTTAGCCAGCATTTCATTTATTTCTTATTATCTTTACTTTTCTTTTCCCTGACTTCACAATTCACTGGCTAGTGACATAGCAACATTAGCCAATTTTCTTAGCTTCTTCTCATCTCTCATTCCGGGAGAAAGAAAGAGGTTAATCAAGAAAATTAGATAAGTGAGACATTCACATTGCTCACTTAAATATTATTTTCTCAAATGATTAGAAAGAAGGAGACTAGTATGCTGGGAAAACTGAATAGAACACTGCTGAAGATAAAACAGATGGATAAGGATGGTTAATAGCGATGACTTTGGTACTCTATGAGCAAATGATTGCCAGTGTCTCTCTTAGACTAAATAAGAATCTCAATAATATTATATTCTATGATTTTTCTTTGTGAATATGTATGTGAATAAAGTCACAGTGTTGGACTAAAGTTTTAATGACTTGATTTGGAGATGTGATTCTTGATCTCAGAGAAGACAATATCATTGAAGGTGACTAGCTTTGTAAGTACTAGCTAACCAGATAAGTTTTGAGCATAAACCCAATAATAAGGTAGGTCTGCTATCTGAGAACCAGCTAGATAAGTGTGGATTCATAACCAAAAGATGATCCCAGATGAATATTTGGGTTTGGCTATGCATGACAATCTATAAACTATTAAAATTCAAAATTTTGATCTGTAAGTCCTTTTTTGCTTTTTTATCAATGATGGTTGATTAATGAAAAGAAGACAGAGCATGCTATGAATCATATAGTTTAGTCCATCTTAAAATATTAAAACATTCCCTGAATAATCATTATTCAACAATAAGTTAACACGGTACTGAAAAAACTGGACCATATGCATATGGATATTCTAATTCCTGTGTTTCAGGTCTCTCTAATCCATATGGCAAAGATTGGCATAATTTTGTGGATTCCTGTGAACAAGATTGTAAATCTAGACTAGAAGAGACCACACAAGTAAGCATTTTATAGATTGAGAAACTGATTTGCTCAAGATCATATCAGTAAAAAAAAAAAAAAAAAAAAAATCCAAGCTTAACTTATTGGTTAGCTTATGGTCAGGACTTAAATAATTTCCAGCTTGCAAATACCTGTCATGGCTCATCTTCACTGGCATATACCCTTCAAGAACTAAGGGCCTTGCCCATATATGCCTGGACATCGAAATAGGATGTTTGGTGACAGAGTGCACTTTTTTATTGTGAAGGTTCTTTGGTGAAGAAGTGCTGTCAGAGTTAGTTACTTGATCATCATATTTTGCAGTGTTCATGATGAGTATAAACAAAATATCACCACAAAGGTAATTGCAGCCTTTAAGTCAATATTTGCATAGAATGAAAAGTAGAGAAACTAGTGAAAAATTTGACAAGATTTTACAAATCAGTCATTGTTTACTTTGATATCTAGTAAGTTCATTTCAAAAGTGTATGTGGGGAAGATGAAAACAATGTATCAGGATCGAGAAATGAAAGGGGCCAAAGACTATTTAGAAATTTTGAATCTGTTTATCTTTTAGAAATTTAAATACTATTTTCTAATTACACTTAATGACAATTTAAATATATATATATATATATATTTAATTTTCAATTTCAAATTTTGTCCCTTTTTTCACTTGCACCCTCCTTGAGAGGGTTAGCAATTTGATATAGGTTATACATGTGTAATCATGCAAAATATTTCCTTTTTATATTATGAAAAAAGACACAGACCCAAAGGGGGAAAAACATGAAAAGAATAAAGTGAAAAAGAATATACTTCAGTCTGTTTTCATACTCCATTGATTCTTTGTCAGAAGGAGGTTAGTATTTTACATGATAACTCCTTTAGAATTGGTTGGGATTATTGTGTTGCTGAGAATAGCTAAATCATTCAGTTGATTATTATACAATGTTGCTATTACTGTGTAAATCTGTATATCTTGAGTTTGTTGAGAGAAGATTGGAAAGCAACATGTAATACATTGTAAACATTACAAAAAGGAAACTGATAACATGTAACAGGCAGGGGGCAACTGGCTGACTTAGAGGATAGAGCACTGGGCTTGGAAGCAGGAAGACTTGAGTTCAAATGTGGCCTCAGGCACCTACAAGCTATGTGACCCTGAGCCAATCATTTGACTTTTGCCTCTAGAGAAGGAAATAGCACTTTGATATGCTTCCATCAAAAAAAACCAATGGAAAAATATTGCTATGATATAGTTCAGACATGATTGAACAAGAAAACAGGCATGAAATGAGTGGTTTCTGAGTAATTAGTTGTCTGTATAGTCAGACTGTCACTTAGTTCGAGCAAAGATCATTATCGACAAATTTTGAGAAAGGATAAGGATGCATAAAATCAAAATAGCCCTAGACTTACCCATTTAAACAAGCTTCTAAATATGAAAAAATGGGGAATGCATAAAAAGTAAACACTTTTAGTGTGTTTACCCCCTGTTTCTTAGGGATGTTTCAGAGTAATACAATAGCATCCATAACAAGGGAGCCTTAACATCACCAGAATGCCTCCATAAGAAAACATATGGTCTCTTTAAAAAGAGAAGGGATGGGACAGTAAAGAAACAGCTTTTGTTTGGAATTCAAATTCATTTGCAAAATATTATGAATGGAAGGATGTGGTAGAACACAACTATAATCACCATTATAAGAGAAGTTGAGACGGATAGATCTCTTAAGCTCAGGAAATCTAAGATGTAGGACCAAGTTGATTGTGTGTATATACATTATTTGGCAATATTATGGTGAGCTCTTAGAAGCAGAATGCCAATAATCTGACCAAAGCAAAATAGTCCAGATTAAAAGCAGAGCTTCTGTTCCTGTACCAGTGGGTAGGATTGGGCTCATGAATAGCCCCTGCCCTTCCAGTTTGGATGAGAAGTTTTAGATGTTTGGATGAGATTTTGGGGGGGGGAGAGGGAAGGTTATTGGGATTAAGTAACTTGCTCAGTTCATACAACTAAGCCTCTTTTAAAAAAATATGGAGGAGGATGGAAAATTACAATGTGTCACCTCATAAAACAATGAAAAGCAGTGAAAACAAAGATAATTTACAAAAAGCTTCATATGAGACCCAACTGAGCCAGATCATCTCACAAACATTTATGGACAAAACTAGGAAGACAACAAATGAATGTAAAATGAAATAGATACACTTCTCTAGATCTTTTCTCACTATTGATAACAGTAGAATTGTTAGACTGTGCCCTCAATATCCCATGTGCTGCATATATATATTTATATATATGGTCTTTAAGACGATGATATTGGGAAGAGTTGGACTTGACCACCTATGTCCAAATCTTGAACCTTATCATTACCTATTACTTAATAAGTTACTTAACCTCTAAGGGTCTCAGTATTTTCATCTGTCAAATGAGGGCATTGTTAACCCTGTTAACAGGGTTAACCCTGGTAGCCTCTTCCAAGTTGAAATCAAATTACACAAAGAAGAACTCTGTATTGGAAGTAACAATTTCTCATTTGGTAAAATCAAAAGGAGTGGCCTGTGCTTATGCTGTCCACTTTGTTTAGCTTTTCACTCTTGGACAGATGTATCCGTGTGCTTTTGCATCCTGTCAATGAGTCAGGATTTTGGAACCTGTGTGGAAAACTAAGCTGTGTATCTGGGATATATCAAAGCAGGTCACAAGAGCAGGGAAGGGACAAAATCAATCCAGCCACTGGTTTTAAAGCCAAATTAGATTCAGGAAAGGACCATTGGGTGGGACTAGCTTCTGGTATCTGATATGAAGAGAGTTGAAGACAAGCAGAGGCAAGAAGCCAGGTATAGAGATAAAGGACTCTAGTGTGCTGGGTCAGAGAAAATCAGGCAAAACAATGCAGTTCTGACATTGTCAGAAATTGTTCTTACAAAGGCTAACATCCTCATGAGATCTCTTATACTGGGTCTACCTAATTGGCCACTCCAAGAGATAAAGACAGAGAAAAAGAGGCAGAGAGGAAGAAACAAGTATTTATTAGTTACCTAAAATATTTCAAGAAATTTACAAATAGTATCTTATTTGATTCTCATAACCCTGAATGGTAGGTGCTATTATATGCCCCCCCCTCTTTTTTTTTTTTTTTTTTTTTAGAATGAAAGAAATTGACACTAAGAGAAGTTAATTGACTTGTCCAAGATTACACAGTAAGTGTCTGAAGCCAGATTTGAATTTGGGCCTTCTTGACCCTAAGTAGAATACTGTATACACTGTACCATATAAAGTTGACACTAATCATAGAATTAATTGTGGGCTTTATGTAGATATTTTCCAGATAAAGAATGGTAGAGTTAGACATGAAATGAGCCTCCAAGCATTTTGTGCATTACTTTCATAGTTGATGTTTTTTGCAGTGGTGGTCATCCAGACTTGTGATTTCATTAATAAGAAGTCCAAACAATTTACTAAAGTCATTAAAATATTTTTAGACCCAAAGTCAATTGTCCCAAACCAAAGCTTTCAGAAACCAAAAACTTCACAGGTAGAGAAAAGTAGAGGATGATAGTTATTCATAATCATGTTATATTACTTGAGAGCTACTCTTTTTTGTACCCATTATCACTAACAGTACTTCAAGAGATAAGCTGAAATAGGGATATTTTCTATGATTATTTTTTCAATACATAAAATGTAGTTGGTTTTGCTGCAATATTTGAATACACTAACCCGCTAGAGAAGACTGATAATAGGCCCAATTCTCTCAGTAAACAAAAGATATTCACTTTAGAATTCAATGAGAAGCTTAGAATAAAATAGAAAATAACTTACTTCTAACCACTTATCAACCCTATGTGGAATTTTCAGATTTTCTTTTAAAATGTCTGATAAAAGGTTTTTCCTGATGCCTTTTTCAAGAGAGTAAAATGACTTCAATAAAATGAGATGGCAACCTTTCTAGAGGATTTAAGTTTCTTGCATTAATATGTTTTTGTAGTAACTCAAGTTGCTTAGTATCACCTAGCATACTTCCTAGGAGGTCCTTTTGAAGATTTGAAATAATACATAGAACTAAACAATCATTTTTACTTTGAGACTTCATTTTATATAACACCTTATTTTTTGAAGACTGGACCCTTGAAATCTTAGTATACTTTTATCTGGTTTAATGGCTTTCTATTTGCAGATGTTTGGATTTTTGCATCTCATGAAAAACAAGTGAAGGAATATTTTGGAAAATCCTTTTCAGAATAAATAAAATTGAGTAGGATGTATGTTGAAACTAAATTGCAGAAAATATATATTACACAAATGAGTAATGTTTTCCTTAGGTAGACCATGGGTGTGTGTTAGAATTGCAATGTGTTTCTTAGAAGTGAGAAATTTTAATTTTTCTTGGTAGAACCTATGTTTCATTGTAGAGATGTGATATTGTGGCAATACTAGTTATAGCAATGTGGTTTTAAGGTGTGCATGTTAAGAGCATAGGAAAGATATCCCTGAGGAAAATGGGGTTCATGCAAGGTTTAGTCACAAACTTAAAATAACTGAAGACTTGTCAAGGAAAATGATATCCTGGAAGGCAGAGATATATGCATCACAGTCTTAAAAGGAATCCTGCAACTTTAGATCAATTAAAGATATCATCCATCTAATCTTCTAGAAATTCAACACTTGAAAAGAAAATCTCTTCCCTAGCTACTTATTCTTTGTGTGGACCTTTAATGAGATTAAGAAGACAAGGAATGTTTATTTGCTACACAGAAAAATGTGGGTAGTTTTTCAAAGGAAAAATAGTCTTTAAAGCATTTTTTTTCTTGCATTTATATCGAATACTACAGTTAGTCCTTAGCTTTTCTTTAATCTTCCATATATATTAATTTTCCCAACCTTATTAAAGTATAAACTCCTTAAGAGCAAAAGGTATGTAATACTTCTATCACAATGGTTATCACAAAATCTTTGTCCAATAAATACTTATTGATTAATTTGTTGATTGTTAATAATAAAACACTTAGTTTTCTAATGGCTAATGATCTGGTAAACTAGTATCCCTAATTTTTTTAAAAGCATTAATTTTTTAGGAATAGTATAGTTGCCAAGAGAACCTCACTAATATGAGCAAAATAGGGAATTTCTAAGAAAATATTGTGGTTAGTTATTTGGTAGTCTTTATGGATAGTAGCTTAAAGAAAAGGACCCATTCCAAATTTGGGATTTGAAAATTTCAACTTTTAATGCTGGTTGTATAATAATTCCTAGGACAAACTAGAAGTGTGGTATAATAGTGATGCAAATACTTTTACCTTTGGTTCCTTGTACAACTAAATTCTACATAACAAGCTAGACCTCAGTAAGTATTTGGAATAGAAGTTCTCACTCGTCTGCTCCCCCAGAGTGATGATTTCTGACATATCTAGCCATGAAAGGATGTAAGCTAATAGAGAATAATCCATAAGAATTTTTTTTCTAAACATCCTGGCTAGACATTAACTCACTTTCTCAGAAGTGATTTGAAGAATGTGAGAGATGTATTCTTTAAAAACAACAACCCAGTAATAAACTCATTCTGATGTTTTTATTCAGTTTACTCTCCACAAAATTTTGATTTTTCATTTTAACCCAGGATCTCCTTTTTGGTTGTGAAACTGTGATTTAGGACTGACTCATAAAGAAGTGACAACCACTGAGTCACCAGCTGCTGGTCCTCCTGCTACACCCTAGGTTTTCCTTGTGCGTGTCTCATCTACACTAAGCCTGTGGTTTCTGTGACTTGACAAGTTACATCTCAGTATGTGCTTGAAAATAACTTGGTTGAATTCACAGGGTCTTTAGAGTATATTAAAATATAGAGTTGTAGCATTTGAAAATTTGTCTCTATTTTTAGGGTAATATTTTAAATCCTGAATAATTTGCTGAAGTAGATCTATTTTTGTTATTGTCAGAATGGTCTGCACATTATTGTTTCTCTATTTTATAATAGTTTTTTACATGAGTCTAATATTTATAGCTGCAAAGAATCTTAGACATTTCCTAGCCTGACTCTTTCATTTTATAGTTGAAAAACTGAGGCCCAGAGAGATTGTGATTTGTCTTTCACCTTTTAAAAAGTAAAATATTTTAATAACTGACATATATAAGGTTTTAAGATCTGCAAGTACTTTCATGTTCTGTCATATGAAGTTTTCATTCTGCAACTCACTATAATCCTGAAAAATAGGCATTACAATTGCATATTTTTATCTTCAGTTTACATATGAACAAACTGAGGCTGAGAGAACTAAAGAGACTTTTCCTTGATCACATAACTAATAAAGACCAGAAACAATTTTTGAATTCAAGTGGTCTTGACTCCAAGTCTCACATTATATTAAACCATGTTATGGTTCTCCATTATTTCAAATGCCTGGAAATATTTAGTAATTACATTTTAATCATGGTTCATCAAGGTCTTCTGTTTCCCATCATGAAAAATTATGTAAGACCTAATAAATATACACATAAAATACTATTAAATTCCACAAGTATTATTTTTTTCTATTTAAAGTAACAATGCACTTAGCAGTTACTATTTCAATTGATATCCCCCCTCAGTTTCTCTTCATGTGAAAAAGCTGTAATATTATGTCTTTTTTTCCTGAGGGTCCTATCAAGTTACTGTGATGATAAAATAAGATTGCATGTGTAAAGCATTTTGGAAAACATTGAATGCTAGGTAAATGTTAATTATTCCTATTATTATTTCAATCAAAGCTTATCCCAGACTTGTATAGCAATTTCTCAGTGCTATTTTGACTTTCTCCCTAATATTAGCCAGGAACCATACCAAGTCTACTCTAATAAACTATATTTTCCTATAACTAAAATAAGATGAGTGTAAAAGACTTTACAAGTTCAAAAACTTATTTATCTGCATTGTAATACTAAAAGCTAAACAAAACATTTAAAATGTCCTAGAATATATTTGATAATTTGAAATTATATTAATTTCTTTTAGGATGTTGCTATCATTCACAAAAAGTTGGGCAAAATAATATCAGATAAGTTATCTTGATTTTTTATTAATTGGTTATTAATTCTCCATTTACATTTTTGATACTGGCAATAAAAATCTAATATACTGGTACAAAACTATTCAATAGCATTATACGTCTATTCTTTCAGTATTCAAAAAGTTGCAATTCAGATAAATAATCTAATCCTTTACAGTGACTTATCCTAAACCAGATATGTAATAAGCATTAGGTATAGAATTTGAACCAAGAACTCCTGACTCTTCTTTTATTTATCATTTCTTCATTGTTCTTTATTCTACATCCCCATGGCAGGTTTTATAGGTTCTTTCCAACTCTAAAGGTGTGAACCTATGAATCTCTAATTAGTTCCCACTGTTATACTTGACCTTAAATACCCAAGAGCATTAAAGGAAAGGACAAGTTATTTAAATGATAAATTTTAAATAAAATGTATGCGGAACAGGCAGTGTTCTTTTGAATGAGATCAATTCAGGGCTAGAACTGTATGGTCTGTGAATCCATTAATATTCAGAAACCTGTTCTTACATCCCAAGAGGCAACATGATATTGTGTAATGAATAATGATTTAGAAGATCTGGGTTCTAAAGTTGTTTTTTCCATTTCTACTGGATTCTACTACACATTCTGTTTTAACAGGATATTACACCTCATGATTTAATGAGAAAATAGAAGCTATCCATTGGTTTCCCCTTTTCAACTCTACACTTACTACAGCATCTACTATAGGATGACTTTGTATGTATTACTGAATTGAATAGCATTTTAATTGAATAAGCTCTGTAACCATATCCAAGTCACTTAACCTCATTTATTAATTAGAGGCATTTAAAAATATGCTATTTTCTTTTCAGTTAAGAAGTACTTATCCTTCCCCCTTTCCCTGCCTCCCATTGGAAAACAAAAACAAAATCCTTGTAATGAATATGAATAGTCAAAGTAAATTAAGATTTTACCTTTAATGTGTTTTTAAAATATTTTTCTCCTTCTATATCTTGATTTTATTACCTCTCTATTATGTGGATAACATACTTCATGACTGAGTTTGATAGTTTTGTATTTGGCCATTGTATTCATCAGAGTTCTTGATTTTAAAAGTGTTGATTTTGACAGTATTGTGAATATTTTATAAATGATTCATCTGATTCTACTTAATTCATTCTGCATCAGTTCATACAAGTATTCCCAGGTTTCTTTAAAAATGTTCCTTTTTATCATTACTTATATCTCAGCAGCATTCCATTATATTTATTTACTACAATTTCCCCATCCATTCCTGAATTGATGTATACCACTCTAGTTTCCAGAAGTTTTTGCCACTTCCGAAACTCCTACTACACATTTTTATACATATGTGGCCTTTTCCTCTTTCTTCTCTTTGAAGTATGAGACTACTAGTAGTATCTCTGACTCAAAAGGAATACAGTTTTTTGTGTTATTTTTAGATGTAATCCTTCAGTGCTATCAAGTATGGCTAACCAGTTCTTAGTTCTATCAAAATTAGATGGTGCTGTTTTATTTTTCTTTTCTTGTCAATTTTGTCAATCTGATATGTCTGCGATAGAATTTCTGAGTTACTTTAATATTTTTCTAATTTTTGGTATTTCAAAGTAACTCTGTTTCATTAGCAATCGATAGCTTGAATTTCTTCTCTTAAAAAATCTACCTGTTCATATGCCTTGTCCATTTATCAGTTAAAGGATGGTTTTCTTCTTAGAATTTGAATCAGTTCCTTATGTATCTTGGAATGATCCCTCTATCAGAGAAATTTGCTACAAACGTTTCCTCTAATTTATTTGCTTCTTTTCTAATTTCAGTCAACTTAATTTTGTTTAAACAAATCCTTTTTAGTTATATGGATTTAATATTCTTCATTTTACATTTTGTGATTCTATCCTTTGTTTGGTCATGAATTCTTCCATAATCCAAAGATACAAAAATTGGTTTCTTTCTTTATACTCTAATTTGTTTTTCATATGACCTTTTATGTATAAGCCATATATCCATTTGGACTTTCTCAATATGGTACAAGGTATTATATAAATCTAATTTCTGCCAGAACTACTTTCTCATTTTTCCCCAGAAGTTTTTCTAGAACGGTGAATTTTTTCTCCAGTAATTGTAGTGTTTGGATTTCTTGAGCACAGTGAGCCAAAGATAATTTACTTCTGCCTGTAATCACTAAGCATTTACAAAATGCTCTCTCTGTAATACAGGCTATATTAAAAGCAAAGATATAAATGAGAACTAAAACAGTTACTGCCCTCAAAGAATTTAAATGTAAAGGATGATATATTGGAGTATATCAGATATAGAAAGTAGATGTGAGGTAACTTCAGGGGGAATGGCCAGAGTTTCTAGAGTCAAAGCTTAGGGAAAAGAGCAATCTAGACAAGAACAATAGCACCAAGACATGAAATGGAGGAATATGTGCAAGGAACATCAAGTATACCCATATGACTATATTATAGAGACCATAGTAGGGAATAAAATACGAGAAGATTCCAACAATAATAAAGGACCAGGTTGTGAATAGTTTTAGATACAAAACAAAGCACTTTATGTTTGATCCTGAAAGTAAGAAGGAACCACTGAAGTTTGTTGAGTTTCTGGGTAATATGGTTAAACTTACATTTAAACCTATACTTTAGAAAGATTATTTTGGCAGCTGAATAGAAGATAGATTGAATTAAGCAGAATTGAAGTAATTAGATTATTGCAATATTCTAGGTGAAAGGTAATGAAGACCTAAACTCAGATTTGAGTTTGGTCTGCTTAAAGAAGAAGGTGTATTTAAGAGATATAAAAAGAAACTATAAGATTTGGGCACATATTTAGATTTTGATGGTGAGGAAGAGAGAAAGGTTGGAAATAACACTGAGTCATTTGTATGACTGGAAAGATGGTGGGGTACTTGACAGCAAGAGGAAAATTTAGAAGAGGGGACAATTTAGGGAGAAAGAAAATAAGTTTTATTTTATACATGTCAATGCCTATGGGACATTCAGTTCAACATGTCTAATGGGCTAGTCAGGGAAATAGGGTTGGAGCTTATGAGAGAGACTAAGGCTAGATACAAATTTAAATGTAATCTTCAAAGACATCATTCAAACTATGGAAATTGGTGAGATGACCATGTGGGAGACTATAGATAGAAAAGAAAACTTTCAGGATGTATCCTTTGGGAACATTGGTCTCTCAATGAAAATGAAACCAAGAAGAGTAGGTAGGTAGATAGGATAGAAGGAGAAACAAGAGACAACATTCATGAAAATCCAGAAAGGATCCTTAGTTTCTTCATCTATAAAATGTGGATGTTACTCTCCGTCCTACCTACTTCAAATACTTCTTGTGAAGATTAAATTCATTATTACTTGTATGCTTAGCAAATTGGATGCTCTTAATCAATGATTATTGATTGATTGATCAAGTAAGATAAAATACACAAAAAACTTTCAAAACTATAAAGTCTTATAAAAATGTAAGAATTTCTTTTAAATAGCAAAAATATGTTTTCCACAGTTTTGGAAATATTTTTAAAATAATGGATTTTTTTGTGATTATAGAAAGCAATTCTTTATAAAAAGTGTTGCTTTTATGTGACTAATGGAGAAATCAAAGTCACTTTCAGGTTACAAAATTTAAAAAGTCATGAATGTATTGTTTTAAAATCATAAAAATTTTTTGTTATGTTAATACTATGATGCCCTTTTCTTCCCCTTTAGGAATTATGTCAGATCACCAGTTTGGAAACCAGTTTATGTGCAGTGTAGTAGCCTCACATGTGAGTCATCTGCCAACAACCAATCTCAGTTTCGTTTGGATCGCTCCACCTGCTGGCACAGGCTGTGTCAACTTCATGTGAGTTCTGAGATTTACTATTATAGGTATTGGAAGGTGGTCTATCCTTGTCAAAATGCCAGTTACCTTCCCTTCCCCTTTGATGAAACAAAGTTTAATGTCACATCTTCTCATAGCTTGTGTCATATAAATTGCTTAGTATCACACATGATTGATTCCCCACTGTCTCATTATGAGGTGCTAAATCTATGCTTTTGACAGGAAATCTCTCTTCTTTAGGTAGGATTAAAATTTCAAATATGGTGATAGAATTAACATCCAAACAGATTTACTAAGCATACCCAAGTTGTTGGGACACTAGAATCATATGCCAAGTTAAAATTGTAGAAAGTCAATGTGACTTATCCTTTGATTAACATATAACATGACCTCTACTTCATTATTTTCCAATTATGCATATTCGCAATCAATATAGATGTAATACACAAATGTCATACACATGTACAAATGTATGCATATTGTGTGGTACATATGTGTTAATTCCTTTAAAATAGCATTCAGTGCAAAATAAAATCTAACAAAAAGGTTTTTAAAGGCATACACCTATAATTTCACAAATACTTCCTATTAACTTAGTAAAATATTTCTTACACCCAAGGATGGATAATATTTTATTGTTATTATTTTTTAATTGCATTATTTTTTAGCCACACTTAAAATGAGGCACATTAAAAGGAGTCGAAAATACCCTCTGCCTGATAATAGGAAAATCTGAAATTATAGAATCATTGTATTTCACAGTTGGAAGGGATCTAAGAAGTCAACTAATCCAACACTTATCTAAATAATGAATCCATTCAAAAGCATACTACACAAGGGACCATCTAGAGTTCACATGATGACCTACAGTCATATAGAACTGTATAATGGGGCAGCATAACAGAGAGGTATGATTATTTTACTTACATTGAGCCAAATCTACTTTCTTATAATTATACCCAATAGTCCTATCTTTGCCTTCAATCAGAAATAATCTACTCTTCCCTGTGCCAGACTTTCAAATTTATATAAACTAAGGTTTTTTCCCACCTAAATCCTTTATTCTCCAAATTAAAATCTTTAGGTTTTTTTCAATGGATTCCAGTACAGAATCATTTCCTATGTCTTCATTGAGGCTACAAGTTCCTTCTTGCCTTTTTATTCTTTCCATTAAACCATTTCAGCCATTATAAGTCAAAGTAGTGCAACAGAAAGAGTACTGAGGCTGGAATCAAGAGATATTTGGATTTGTATCCTATTTGTGTTACCCATGGACAAGTGATTTAAATAATTTTGGCACTTTTATTTCCTTGTCTGTAAAATGGGGATAGCATCTGCCCTATGAAGTTGCAAGAAGATGAAATTTGCGGAATTCTTTCAAATGGTGCTTTGTAAATATTAATTATTATTCCAGGCAGTCACCTTTGTCTTCCTTTTACTACCGAGAATGGTCAGTCATGCCATAAACAAAAAAAGAGGCTTAGTTCAATGTGCTGATATAGTAAAGAATAATTTGCATTGGTCCAAGAATTCACCATCCCTAACATGTATGAGAATTGCTCTAGCTTATAAAAGCTTGCCTCATTCAGGATGTTTGTATTTCTCTATATATTATTTTCATAAAAATTTGTATCAATAATATATGGATTTATGTAAATAATTTTTGTTTTCTTTTTATTATCTTTGTTGAGATTTAACAGAGTCTGAATCTTTTTGTATGACAGATATCTTAGTCTTCTTCAGGTGTTTTATGAAGTAACCCTTCAATTCTCTTAAAATTATGTCCCCCTCCCTAAGATGTATACCCTTTGTGTACATTTTGTCTAATTCAGATGTTTTTCTCATCTTCATTCTCTACATATTATTTCTTTATATGCACATCAAAGATTATGATGTTGGAGTTCCAGTGGTGTTTTCATTCTTTTTATAACATAAAAAATTTAGTATAAAAATTGTTGCAAATCTTTTCCATCTTTTATCTGTTTCTTATCTTCTTTCCAACTCATTTTGAAATACTCTCAGGAGGAAATAATTGAATACCAAAAATGTATCTTGATTTAATTCATGTGTCCTTATTGAGTAATTAATAGAATCTCTGTCTCTTCAACTTCTACAAAAAGCATATATGCTGCAATAATTTGCATGGTTATTTTTAAATGGTGTGTTTTGTTTTCAGACCAGATTTATTTTTTTTGACATATTTCTTCCAATCCCCTATTTAACATGATTTTATAACAAAAATTAAACATTTTTTAAAAAGCTTAGCATAATCAGTCAATACATTAACTGCTTCTCTTCATTACATACTTTATTATATCCATGTTTGAAAAGAGCCATATTTTCTCCTTTCTTCGTTGATCCCAAGGCTTTTTAATTATTGTTTACATTGTATTCAATTTTAATTTGTGATCCTTTTTATTCATATTGTTGTAATAATTATGTGTATGCAAAAATGTCCTTGTTTTATCTACTTTACTTTTTATTAATTTATATATACTTCCCCCTATTTCTCTAAATCCTTCATAGTTTTCATATAGTACTATGATGTCTTATGGCTTTGGTACTATAAACAAATATTACATTATGTTCACAAGCCAGTTTGTTTAACCATTCACCTATCAATGAACCAACAAATTTACTTTGTATTCAGCTCTCTGTTATCGTAGTACGTTTTTTTTGCAGATAGTTAACATGAGCATTGTAACATGAGATGAAGCAATATCCCATGAAATGATATTACTTATTGCCTGTAGCTGAATGATAAAAGCAACTTTGCCAAGTCTTTTATTTGCCTCTCCAAGGAAAACCTGTGAACCATCTTTCCATTTAACTGCAACTTCCTTCCTTTGGTTTATTTATAAGAATGTTGGGATTTATATACTTAATTCCTCCAATAATATTTATATTCATTGGTTCTTGGGCAAGGATTCTATCTTTTTATCACTAATAGCTAACCAATATTTTATAGATGGCCTAGAAATTATGTGATTCTTAGCATGTTCTCCCTCATTTTGTCACTCTACTACATTTACAACAAAAGTAAAAGTGACCATACAAAACAGAATCCTATTTTGTCTCTTTTTTGATTGGCCTGTGCTCTGACAATTTTTTGCTATGTGACAGAGTGAGAAACTTGACCTCTGCACCTCAGCTTTCTCCTCTGTAAAATGGGGGAAAATATGCCTGTAATACCTATCTCACAAGGTTTCTAAGAGGCTATAATCAGGTAATGTGTTGAGTCTGTGTGTGTGTGTGTGTGTATAATAATTGATTATATGTATATATATATATACATATATATATACATATATATATATGTATATATATATATATATATATATATATATATATATATATATATATATCATAAACATGCTACCAGATCAGAATAGTTCACAAAATGTAGCTGGCAAAATCCAGTTACAATATGATTTGTATTTGTGTCACTTTCTCCTTCAAAAATGGATTTTGTAGCACATCTCTTCCAAGAATTGAGTATTTTCCACTTTAATGTGAAAATAATATTACAATTGTTTTGGATTTGCCAGGGAATTTCCCCTAAAGTCCAATTCATTTATTGTTGAGATGCTATGCCTAGAGATCGCATAGCTGCGATTAGAAAAATGTTGGAATTGACTATGACAGTTCAAAGTCAACAAGTAGACTTATTCTAGTTATGGATAACTGATAAATTAGATATCTTGTATGCACTCCAGCCAATATTACTTAAAAATAAAAACATGCAGCTTATTAAAGAGCATAACATATATGAATATACATGAGTATCATATAGTAACTAATATCTATAAGACATAAATAAGAGAAAACTGCTTAAGAAATGGAGGTACTTCCATTTAGTAAATGGAGATACTAAGCATAATTTTAGTTATTTTGCTAGTATTTGGATATAACCATGATCTAAATGATGTGAATACTTCCTCCAGGGATGCTGATAATTGTCATAAATATTCTATCCAATAGATGAGCTGATGATTTGCAGCTGTGTATTAGAAATATGTTATTGTCTATTCGCAGTCACTATATACATTATTTTTTCACTGTTCCACAATTTTAACCCTGTGGAGAGTATGTTATTTTTAAGTCAGAATTTCTGAATTATCAGAGGTATATAAAAGTACAATAGACTGCTTTGGGAGGGGTGAATTCTCTCCACTGGAAATTTTCTTTTTTTTTTTTTTTATTATAGCTTTTTATTTACAAGATATATGCATAGGTAATTTTTCAGCATAGACAATTGTAAATCCCTTTGTTCCAACTTTTTCCCTCCTTCCATCCCCCAGATGGCAGGTTGACCAATACATGTTAAATATGTTAAAGTATAAGTTAAATACAATATATGTATACACGTCCAAACAGTTAATTTGCTGTATAAAAAGAATTGGACTTTGAAATAGTGTACAATTAGCCATCCACTGGGAATTTTCAAGCAAAGGCTGGATAAACAGGTGGTAGATATGATATAATTATTTCCTTTTGGGGATGGGATAGATTAGATGGCTGCTAATTTTTAAATTCTGTAATATTGTGATTGGAACAGAGATGAAGATATTGTGTGCTGAAGCAATTTCTAGCCTCTTTTGACCTTGGTGTAGTAATGGATTTAAAGTTGTTAAATTTTCTTAGGGAATGGTCATAATCTTTATCTTTATTGGTTCTTTTATCTACTTCCCTTTTGTTTAATGGCTTATTTAAATAGATTTAATAAGAATTCCTTCAAATATTTTCTCATTTTTATACTTCTCTTTTGGTATTGATTTTGATCTTTGATTTAACAACTAGATAGTACTAATATACAAATAACTGGAAGCAGAAATGGCATACACTAGTGTTCAATAACTTTCTGTCTGTTAACATTATTTGGATAACCAAACTTGGATGTCCTTCTGGCTTAGTTAGAGCTCATATACTTTGACACAATGTTTGGTTTGGGTCTACCATAAACCATAAATATTGACTAAAATCTTGAAAGTTAGTGAACATTGGATTTTGTCATGAAATCTATCTTTTTAGGCATGGATGTATGTCTATACACACACACACACACACACACACACACACAAATCAAAATCAACTTGAATCAATCTAATTGCTTCAATCCAAACCATACTGACATCCAACTTCTGCTTGTTTTCCAGGTGAATTTAGAGAACAAAGATTATTTTCTCTCTGTATTCTCTATGGTGTTTAACTGAAAAGGAAAGCTAGACTAACATGAAAACCACATACCTCATATTCTACACAAGATTATGTTCTTCTTCTAGGAAGACTTATACTTCTGTTATGACTGCTCCTGGTTCTCTCCCACCTTCTGCAAAATTACTTAGTTCCTAATTCATCCTCCTAACAAATATATTTTCAGCATTTCATCCTCCTGTCATAGCTTCAATTATATATATATATTTTATTTCTTTCTTACTACCAACATAAAGCCTTGCTTGGTTAAAGGTTTGTTTAAAGGATTATACTTTTTATTCATCTGCTTAAACCTTTTGTACATTTTTACTATAAAAACAACCAGTTTTAAATACCCAGAAATGCCTTGATAATCTGCTATGAATAAATGCAAAAATGTCATTTTATCATTGCACAATACAGAAGCAAATAAAAATAAGCAGAAATAATTCTACAACCTGATATCATTACTTTAAAAGTTGATACAAAAGAATAGGTTGTTAATTCCTAAACTAAAGAAATTTCTCCCTCCAAAACTTAATTGGTCACTTGACAGTGAAGAAAAACAGAGGCTTGATAAATGATATGAACTATTAGTCATACTCTTGGGGACTTGATATATACATGTAGTTAGGCCCTAATATTACAAAAACAGTTATTTCGGCAGTACTCGCTATGATTTAATATTCCAGTTAGGGACCAGAAAATTCAACCAATAGCAAAATGTGAGACTTGGGAAATAGGAAAAATGCTTCTTGGAGAATATCATATCCAATTTTATCTAACAATGTGGATCACAGAATTTCAGACTTACATGAAAAGCCATTTCCTTTCTCTGTGAGATATGCACAGCTCATAAATTAAAATAGTTTGGATATATATCAAATTTTAGCAAGCTTATCTTTAGTTATGAATATTCACACAATAAAAAACCCACCTAGGAGGAATTCATATATCTTATTTCAAATGTTTAAATGTCAAGGTAAATATAATTGTGATGGTTTTTTTTATGATGGACAGAAAGAAATGTTCAATGAGGCTATTTCTCCAGATGAATTCTTTAGACAAATTAGAATGACTCTCATCAAAAATTAAAGACTTCAGAGCTATACCCTTGATAGCAATTCAGATCACAGCATCTGTAGTATTTCAAGCCCATAGAACACACAGAAGTTGCTAGTGTCTTCAATTTTTAAAGTGGATTTTCTGTATTTTTTAGTGTACTTTAAAAAATCATTCCTCTAGGAGATATCTTCTCTAAACTACCAAGTGCTCAATACAATTCACCTCTTTGCTGCCTGGTAATCAGTGTTTTCACTTTGTGATCACTCAATATCTTAACTGGAACATCACTTGGTTTATTTGACTATCAATTTTGAAAGACTTCAATTATAAATAAATCATTACTGGCACAGGTGCAAATTTAACTTTTCTATTTACCTCATTTACCAAAATCACCAGCAATATACCAATGTGCCTTATTCTTCTATTTTTGCAAATATTTGACCAGCATTGTTATTATGGTATTCAAACAAATCTTCAGTTCTACCCAGATTTCAATTGACAATATTCTGCATCTGAATCAAAGGACATAATGCAGTTTAATGAGAAAGGTCTTAATGAGAAGGGTCTTGAACTGGCATTTAAGAAAACCTGGATCTTCCCTTGCTGTGGGATATTGGACAAGTTATTTCATTTGGGAGATTGTGGTTTTTTGTTTCCTATATGTAAAATGAAGATTGGATAAGATGGTCTCTCCAAGGTCTTTTCCAATCCCAGAATGACTAGATTAAAAATTATTCCAGTGACCCATAAAGATTAGGGTGTATGATGTACAACTAGGTGACAGAGTAGATAAAGAACTGAGCCTGGAATCAGAAAGATCAAGTTCAAATCTGGCCTCAAATACTTAGTAGCTGTGCAAATCATTTAATTTAGTTTGTCTCAGTTTTCTCATCCATAAAATGAGATGGGGAAGGAAATAGCAACCAATACCTTGCCAAGAAAGCCCCAAATAAATCTCAAAGAGTCAGATGTGACTGAAATGATTAAACTACAAATAAGTTTTAATTTATAAGGGATGGATTTCAACTGATCTCTCTAGCCATACTCACTTGTTCATTTTTGTATCTAATAAATACATGTATAACAAATTCCTTCAACATGCAAGAGCTTTGCCTGGGGTTATGGTCATGGAATAAAAAAATTTGGTCAGGTAGATATCAACTCCTTGACCTTTGAACCTAGACTTGAAGATTCATATCTGGATAGAGCTTTAGAACTAGATAAAGTCTTAGAGACAGAGTCTAATGGGAGAAGAAAACAAGCATTTATATAGCATCTACTATGTGTTTACAAATAGTATCTCATTTGAAACTCAAAACACTGAGAGTTAGGTGTCATCTTTATTCCCATTTTACGCTGAGAAAATTTAGGGATTTACCCAGAGTCACAAAGATAGTAAGTGTTTAATTTGAACTCTAAGTCTTCCTGCCTCAAAGCGTAGCACTCCATCCCCTGTTCCCCCTAATGGCTTAGCTATCTCCTATTCTAAAAGAGCCAGTGAATGTTAAAGCTGGAAGGCACTGTTCCTTTTCATATTCAGATAAGAAATCTAAAGTAAGAAATGGCAGATGACTTGCCCAGGGTCATAAATTAAGTTAATGGCAAAGGTAGGAATATCTCTCATTTCTTCCCTCTTCCTATGTGTTCTCTCAATGTGGTGCTTTTCGAAAAGATCTGCTGCAGAATTTTATTGTGTTCTATAAGTATTAGTACTTCTTTCAATGTTATAGTAACTTAGTTAACTGACCTCTCCAGTTTTCTTCTAGCTTACTACCCTCTTTCTTATGACCTCCTGGTCATAAATGGTCCCCCTTTTTCTTCTTTGAACAAGATAATCCTTCTCCCATCCATCTATACTACAGGTTGCTGAGCCATAAAGGATAGAGAAAATGTAAATAGTAAATAGCAACTACCTGCTGAGAATTGAGGGAGACTGCAGGAAGTGAGGAGGGAAAAGGGAGTGAAGATGGGAAAATATTAGCTTTTCTATTATAGAAGTCTTTCTGGAAGTACTAAAAATCACAATTACTGTATAAGTCTTAAAATCCCTTAATTCTATCAGAGCTTAGAAGTGAGTCCTTTCCGAATCCATTAATTTGTAAATAATATTTATCTTCTGAGCTTAAAATGGCTATGGATTTGTGAGGAGAGCTACTGGCTATCTTCCAGGAGTGCCAAATATTGCTATTTACAGGTTTTAGATGGAAGTAATAATCAAGTAAGAGAAGTGAGTAGTACTTAAACTGTATCTGGACCTTTGTGTAAGAAGCAAAATCTGTGCCTAAAAATTAAATTCTTTTTATATGGAGGCTTTCTTTTGTTTGAATATAGGTTACTTTAAAGTGGCAAACTCAGTGAAAGTCATTTGTATGTTTCATTCAATCATTCTAGGGTTCAAATAAATAAATAAGTGATCATTTTATTGCTTTCTTCTCTCTTCCTGGTTCTCATTAATTTCAACTATAAAATGACAATGATTTTTTTGAATTAAACATTTTTATTGACTTGTTTTGACTTTGTTTTCTACATCTGTAGCAATACCCCTGACCTATTGTTTAATTGTTTTAAAATTGTTCATTGGAATTGAATTCAATAAATTTATATACTGATTTAAATCTCTCATCCTCTTAAAGTTTGGCACCATTTTCTGTTCCCCACATTGCAGTTACAGTTGAGACTTCACAGGTAAAGGAACTTCCCAATTTTCCACTAATGTAGAGCATCACCTATTCTGTAGATTCAGTCAGGTCAGATAGTTTTTTGGGAATGCTGAGAAGTTATGTGTCTTGAAGGATCACTAAAGTAGGACTCGAACCCAGGTCTTCATGGGTCTCTGGCGAGGTTTCTATCCATTATGCCATCTCTTGTTACTAATTATTATAAAACTAAAAAATAAATTTATAGTCATACAAATCAATCATGGTACCTTGGAACTGTCAAAGAGACTGAAACAGTCATATAAATTATTACACCAAGTATTATGGCACACACCTGTAATTCTTGGTACTAGGGAAAATTGAAAATGGTGGATCACCTGAGTTCAGGAGTTTTAAGCATTATATAATAGGACTAAATTCCATCAGGTGTCTGTACTTAGTAAATGCAGTATTAATATGGCAGATCCTCTGGAAGAGAGGGACTTCTAAGCTGTTTAAGGATGAACAAACAGGTCTAGATTTTTAAAAAATGGGCCAAAATTGTGGGGTCAGTCAGTAGTAGTCGATGAGTGGCTGTTGTAATTCTAGCTTGGGCAAAATAGGAAAACCAAATCTCAATAGAAGGAAGGGAAAAAGGAAGGAAAAAGAATGGAAGGAGAGAAAGAAGAAATGAAAGGAGAGAGGAGGGAAACGGCAAGGAGAAGGAGTGAGTGAGGAAGGAAAAAGAAAAATGTAACATAAATTAATAATAATTATTATTTTACTGATAAAATTTCTGCATACCTATGCTGAAAACGTCATCATCCTTATCTTCAGAGTCCTCTGCTTTGAATAAGCAATTTTATTCCCGTGTTTCTTCTTTGATTATTTTTAACCAAGAAAGGCAGTAAATAGACTGTCCCAAATGACTGCTTAGCTAAGTGGTTTACCAATAAAATGTGGTTTATTCAGACATTATTTCACTTACTCTTCATTGGGAAAGACTCTAAGTAGACTGTGTAATTGTCTCAGATTTTGGTCCAATGTTTCCATAATCCTTACTCTGGGATTTCCAAAGAGGTTTTTAAAATAGGTAACCAGGTTTTTTAAATCACAGGCTGTGCATTATATGTTGGCAGGCTAATATAACATTACTATATCATATACAGTATTAATGCAGTTTCTAACTCTCAAAAACTGTTCCAGACAGAAAGAAATGTGAATTCCTTACAGAAACATACAAAATTTACCAGAATTCAAGGAAGTTCTAGAAGTCTTTCCCAGAAAGAGAATGATATTGAAGAATTATAGCACTTTAACATCCTTTGAACTGCATGTTGATTCCGAGCAACTTTATAAAATAATCCAAAATGTAAAGTAATGTGAAAAAAGATGTTATTATTATATGAATGTATTATTATAATAGTTGCAAAATATATAATAGCCATAAAATTAAATATATGGATTTGCTAATGAAATATTATGAAGGTGTGTGTTTTTTAACATATACTCACAAAGATTTACATTACATCCAAAATAAAGCTTCTTTGGCATTTCTAATCCACTCTCTACTGGTAATGCCTCTCTTTATTAAAGATAGTAAATAGAGGCATGTCATTTTAAAAAGCTGCATAGGACAAAATAAAAATCTCAACAATAGGTTCATTTATTAGTTCTTTTAAATTTTGTGTCCCATATAAAAGCAGGTAGTATATAAATCCATTTTATTTTTAGTTAATTCATTTAATAAATATTTATAAAGAGCTGACTATCTAAATACTGGGAAATCAAGGTTAATGTACCATTCTTGCCCTCAAGGACCTTATAATCTAGTTGGAGAGATAAAATACAAGCATGTAAAAATCATTTTAAAATTATTTATAAAGAGCTGACGATCTAAATACTGGGAAATCAAGATTAATGTACCATTCTTGCCCTCAAGGAGCTTATATAATCTTGTTGGAGCGATAAAATGCAAGCATGTAAAAATGTAAGTAATAATATAAGGATCAAAGAATATTTAAGGAGAGGCGCTAGAGAGGGGCAGGTTCTGGATCAGTAACTTAATTAGTACAGTAACTGGACATTTAGAAAATTCTTTCACTAATACAGATCAGTAAATGGGTTAATTATAATGTACAGACAGAATCAGAAGCAATGAGAGGTTAAATTGCAAAGCTAGTCACATTTGTACTATGAAAAAAAAAAAAGATACATGAGTTGCATTTAGATCTCCTTGACTCTAAAGCTAACCCATCATCCATTACATTGTGCTGATCCTCTTTAATCATATAGAACAGTAATATATAATCTATGTCATTATGAGCTATGTGACCCTGAGCAAATCCATCTCAGTTTCTACTGTAAAATATTATACAGCTCTGAGTTATTGTGAAGATTAAACGAGATATTTGTCAAGTGCTTAACACAGTTCCTTTAACACTATTTAATCAGTGATTCTCTCTTTCCTTCTTTTCTTCCTTCCTCCTTTTCTCCCTTCCTCTCTTTCTTCTTTCTTCTCTTTGTAGAATCACATGATCCAAATTCAGTATTGGAGTCTTTTTAATAGTTATCTCTGTGGCTCATACTGGGCAGATAGGTGGGGAAGTGGATAGAATGCCAAAGTTGAAAGACTCATCTTCCTGAGTTCAAGTACCGCCTTAAATACTACCTTTATGATGCTTGGTATATCACTTAACCCTGTTTTCCTCAGTTTCCTCATCTATAAAATGAGCTAAAGAAGAAAATGGTAAACCATTTTAGTATCTCTACCAAGAAAACCCCAGATGGTGCTATGAAAAGTTGGCTATAACTGAAAAGTGATTGGATGATGGTGGTGGCTTATATTCTCACCTATGTTAACTTGGGAAGATAGAAGATTTTGACTTGAGCTATAAAAGGGCCCTGTATACAATAGAGCAAACAAAAATATGGATTGTGTAATTTAATTGATTTAATTAAAATATTAAGTACTTTCACATTGGACAATAAACTGCTTATCTATGATCTTTTTCTTTTTCAAGATCTTACATACTCATCTTGATTTATTGTGCTAAGTTAGAATTCCCTTGCTCTCTGCCATCTATATAGTTCACATAATTCACAGGACCTGTGAAAAAAACAAATCAAGCCTGCTCCTTCATGTGATTTTCCATTTTGTTCATCCTTCTTTCCATTTTTTGTCTCCATCTTGCAATTGTTCTTCATTAATTCCCATGTCTCCAATTCATTTTAGGAAGCTCAGGTTACACTGGAAAGATTTTTTTGCATGAAGCAACAGATTGGATTCTATTTTCTGAGAAACAGCCAAACTTGGTACTTAGAGGCTCATTTCTTCTGACCACCTGACAAGTTCTCTGACTAGAGAAATTTCACCACTCTGAATAGTGAAAGGTTATATTCTTTCTTTAGTTAATTTCCCTTTGCTCTACCAATGTCGTATATAAAAAGAATACTGGATTTAGTCAAAAAGGTTTTAATCTTGACTCTACTATTCACTATCTGTGTGACCTTTGGCACATCATCTAATCTCTCTCCGTTCTCTACATCTTCATCTCTAAAATGAGATTATTGGATTAAATAATCTCTTATCAGATCCCAAGTAGCACCAAATTTTTACAAACATCTTTTATGGGAAGAATAGCTAAATCATGAGGTAGTCATTTCTAAAATTTTAACTAGTGCATTGAGATGCACTCTTTTTTTTTTTCTTCCTTTGGTGTCTCTGATAAATTGGGAGAGGAAAGGTAGGGGGAGGAATATCTCAAGCAGCCAGAGAGATTTTTAAAAGGGAGATCACTGAGCAGCACTTCCCTCAGTGATTAAACAGAGGCAAAGAAACACTTAACTTAAACTGACAAATTTGGAGAAGCTGATATTCTCTTGTCCTTCAAATTAGGGATATTAAGCAAGAGAGGGCTTAATTGTAATTTTGTTTTTTAAAAAAACCTTAAAAATCTTGTGAAAAGATTGAAGAGATTAGGGCATGGAGAAGGTGTGTAGCAAGTTAAGGAAGAAAGATTGGTGAAGGTTCTCCAGGTGACTAACCATTCACCTTGATATAGTTCGATCTGTTGGATTAACTCAATATTATGCCTTTCCTTTGTGTAGATTCTTGGAAAATTGTCTAAATCAAGTTAGACCTGGAGTGCCATGAGTATATAGTTAGTCACAGGGAATAATTGTAACTTGTGGTTTTGGCTGCTTTACTTTTACATTATGGCCCTGCTTCTTTAGACACCATATGGAAAGTTTGTGAAAGTTAAAAACAAAGCAGACAAATAAAGAGAAAATCCAAATCTTTACAGTTTCCTGAGATTCTTCCAATTTGTCAAAAATTTCACTTTGAGGGATTGCCAGAGATTCAGTTTGGTTTTTTATTATAAGAATCAACTGTCCCATTTAAAAAATCCATAAGGGATTTCCCTCCCCCCTACATTTATCACAAGGTACAGAAATAGAAATGATGAAGTTGTCTAGGAAACAGGTGGGTAAATTTCTGTCTGAGAGCAAAAACTCTATGACTAGCCAATATTTATGTCACTTAGATAATATATAGTAGCAGCAGAATAGTATTCAACTCTTTTTTTGGCTGCCTGCAGAAAATTGTTGTATTTTTCTTATGGAGGAAGGATGGAAGCACTCTCAATCTGACATGAAAAATGATCACTTTTGATTGCTTTTTCACAGTAAGGAATTTTTGTAAATAAAAATCTATCCTAACTCCAGTGATTTAAAAACTTTATGAAATTCAACTTAAATACATTCAGAAGTATTCTTCTACTTTCTAAATATAATTGAGAGTTTCTAAAAGAATATTAAGACTATTTTGAATGATTAACTGTTTCCCCTGGAATTTTACCTTAGGGCTATGGAAGAAAGTTATACTTCCATGTAATATATGTGGAATATGCCCAGTGATGATGTATACTATCTAGTGGGCATTCCCTTTTCCCTTTCCCTTTCCTCTTTAGGAACATAATTGCTAGCTATTATAAATCATCATTTCTCTTTTTTTTTTTTTTTTTACTGAAAAAATAACCAATTTGATCCTTGCCCTTTCCTTTAGGGAAAGGAGCAATTGAAATGTTTACTCCTTTGTTTACCAGCATATCCTGCCCGTAATTTATATCTATGCTAGAAAGGCTGAATTAGTTTAAGTAAGGAAAGTAACTGTATTCAGTTAAATAACATTTCATTCTGATTTGCTTTAAAATATTTTCTTTTGGAATTTAGTGAAATAAAATTGTCTTCAGATTTAATAATATGTACACTTCAATTGAGAATTCTAATATACTTTAAGAATTGGTACATAAAAGTTATATGAACCAGGACAAGTATATATAAGTATACCTTTTAGGAAAATGAAATCTAATAAATATGCAGTTTAGAATGGTTTTGCATAGCAATGTAGCAGTGGCTTGAACTAGACAAATACATTTGGATTATTTGTGGTTCCAAAAATAAGTGGGTTCAAGTTTAAGGTTATAATAAATGTTTGTAAAATTAAATTGCAAGTTTTCCAGTTGTATAATCAATGTAAGAAGACGTTCAAATTGTTTAATCCATTTGAGAAACTCTGAATAGTGAATCTGGAGGAATAAAACACAACGAAAATGTTATTATTCTATAATTTTTCACTTTTTTTTAAGAGTCCATTTTTATGAACTGTCTCTAGAATCACCCCAGGTATAATTGTAACATTGGCAAAATTGGCTTTCATTCTCTCTCTCTTCTTTTTGCTCCTTTTTAGGAGCATAATTTATTGTCTCATAATTTATTGGAGTCAGTGATCCATGATCTAGAACCTTTCCAATTTTTTTTCCTTTTGACCATAAAAGCCTAAACACCATGTATCCTCTTCTTGAAATTGGAGAATCTGATAATTTACTTGATACTAATGTGTTATTGGGTGATAATGGATGATAATATTCTATTGTTTCCAGATAACATATATTTTATCTAGGGTCTTCTGAAGTCATTACCTAAACTACAAATGACTGTAATAGAAGAAAATTCAGACAAGCTGCAGACTGATGAAATTCATAGGTAGGAAAGCCATTTGGGATTCTCAAATCACACCTACTGCTCACTAGGCAGAACTTACCATTTTTTTTCAAGTCCATAGGATATAGAGTAAATCAATATAGTGTAAAAGCATTTTTATTTATTTTATTTTTTATTTATTTAGGGTAAAACATTTTTAAAAGTAAGAGAAATGCACTATAAATGAATGGAAAGGATTGTTGTGTATTTACTAAAAAGGTACTAGGCAACAACATAAAAAATATTTAAGTCTTGCCAGCGGGAGAGGGGCGGAAAGTGATTATTTCTCTGTCCTTTATAACCATGAAACACTATTGAGACTTTTAAACTTATTTTTTAAAATTTCCAATAGCTTTCATTTGCAATATGATCACAAACTAATGAGAGTGATTGGCATATATAGCTCATTTTCATTTAGTCACAACCATCCTCATGATGAATAGATTAAAGTCTTTTTTCTTGAATCCTAATCAATTTAAGTAAAAATTGTAATACATATCTAAATAATAACATATAATAATTTCCTGATTTTAAGTAATTCTTAATTATTAAATGTGTTGACTACCTATTCTCCTATGTACATACCTGTAAGAGAAAGGAGGTACTCGTGAAAGGTTGATGGGAAATATTAATTATTGTTGCTCCCAGAACCAGTCCCTGCAGAATATTACCTCTTCTGAACTGTTAGAATTGTTTATATTTAATTTATTACTGTCCCACACTAAATGAAACCTGGGATTCCTAAATTTGAACTGCTTGGCATAAATTGGCGATAACTAGTTACTAAGAGCACTCACAAAGATCTGATATTAAATGACCTTTTTGTCATTTGATAATATATTTAAATAATAATTTATAATTTGTAGGTAAATTGAAATAATTTGGTTTGAAGCTAGTTACCCTATTAATTCAAATGGAATTGCATAGATCCCATCTGTGTAATATTAATGCAATGTGAATGTGCTGACACTACAATGAAACAGATACTTCTAGATTTTTATTAAGCCAAATAGAATTCTGATTTCTATTTTGACAAGAATAATATATAATGTTTAATGTTCCTAAGCACTCCATTTAATTTGAACAGTATTGATTGAAACCTTGGTATAAGACAAATATAAGTCAAGGTTGTTTTTAAAATTGAATGTCATGATTTTTTGATTTTGAGATGAAACTTATAAATGTACATGAGCTCATATCCAGAAAAAGATTTATGTATCAGGATGGAGTGAGGAAAATACAAAGTCATTCATTTCCATTTCCATTTCAGCATCTCACAAGTTCGAGGTCAAATTTTGGCTACCCAGTGACGCATCTTAATCTGGAAACAAAAATGTGCTGTGTAAATCTCATCCAGTTCTTATCTGCATTAGTGTTTATAGAAAAGATTATTAATAACATGAGCAAATTACTTAACAAGACCTACTTAAATATTTCAAAGAGCAATGTCCTGGATGTCCTAACATGTTATATGAAAGATAAACAGTGAAAATGCTTCCAATTAATAATGCATACTGTATGTTGCAAAGTAGCAAAGATGGTAGGCCTCTTATCCAAACTACAGTTTTAACTTAAGCAAATATATATAAATATGACTGTAGAGTTAAGCCTTATTAAGTCTTTCTTCTAAATCCACATGCAGGCATTAAGTCTCCTATTGGAGATGGACTGCTTATTTGCTAAGTGCAAAGATGGTTACAAAAGGGCTTTTCCGACTTTGAGGATGAAAGCTGAAGTACTCTTTAATTTTGGTTACTGCAGGGCTCATTTCAGCAGTCACAATAGTTATTTGGCTCAAAACCAAAAAAAAAAAGTAGCAATACAGTACTTACATGTCTGTGGATCAAAATTAGATGAAAAATTGCTGTTTCTCATCTCCAAAGCTATTTGCTGCACATTTTATAACCCTCAAGATGCCTTTTGTAATATGTGATAACAGAGCCAACTGAAGCATCTGCCTGGAAAGAGATTACGTTAATTATGGACTCAATGTCCTATTTTCTACAAGTGATCCCTAGAGAGTATCTTACTGTTGGATGAGAGGTGTTATGATGCACATTAAAACCTACAAGTCACACACAAAGAGGTTATAAAAGTGAACCAAGGACACCTATAAAAATTCACCATTCTTGTAATCAGTTGTGGAAAAACCTACAGTAATATATTTTAAATTATTCTAACACCTGTCACAATGGACTTTTCTGTTTGCAAAGGACAAAATGAAGCTTGCAAAACAGCAAAATACTGCTTGTGTTTCCATAACTGATGCAATGAAGGACAGGACTATCTTTTTTAAAGTCTTGGATATACTTACCATGAAAGTTTCCTTTCCAAATTAAAAAAAAAAAAACTTTATCATCTACTATTGTAATAGTATTCTTGAAGTGTAGCTAAGTGGTTTTCCTGTCAAGCATTGTTCCTGATGACACATCAAGTGCCTCATCATTAAGAATTCATTTGCCATTCAGTGTAATAGGCTGCTCCTAATGAATTCATTTAGTATTAATGTGGATGTCATGTGTATTTCCATGGAAATTCTTCGTAATTTAACATTGATTTAACATTATTAATGGACACTTAAAGCAAATTTTACCTTGTTTTTATTAATTTCAGAATTAGACCCCTTGATTAATAGCTTTTGAGGTAGAACTTTTTTTTGAAATAGCACAGAACATAGAATCATAGGAAGCAAAAATGTTAGATGATTGCCTTAAAAAAAAACTAATCGTTTTTTAAAGAGAGGATTACAGAAAAGTCACAACTGAATTTTATTTTAAACTTCAAAAGAGGCGTTCTAGAGGATTTAGAACATGATGATTTTATGTTGAGAAGGGAAGAAGGGACCAGAAAGAAATGCAATTATATACATAATTTTTCTTCAAGTAGCTTGTCTTTTAAACATTAGATTAAATATTATATCCATTGATAGTTGAGATCAAGATGAAACTTTGATAAATATTTTTAAATTTTTTGTAAAGACATTAAACATAAATAACACATTGGAAATAAACCTTAGCTATAATATTGAGTTTTAGAAAATCATAAATATTTCAGGGGGGGAAGAATTCTACCAAACTCTTTCATTTCTTTATTTCTATATTGAAAGCTAGATTTCCAAGTTATTTAATTATGAAATTCCTAATTTTTTTCTTAGATATAAAATGTTTTTTTTTGAAAATGATATTTTTCAGATTTTTTTAAAGTTGTGTTAATTGAAAATTTTAAACTGTTTCCAAACCTTAAAATGAAATATAATTGAATTAGTATTATGATTTGTTCCAAGAAGAGTTTCAAGATTTAATGATAGTTTAATATAAAAATATCCATTTAGTATAATGTTTATAAAAAGATTATTCCTGTCCATTTCATAATTTAGACTTATGCTTCCTCTGCTTGTAAAGTTCGCTACTTTTCTCATTTTCATAGTAGGAAACACCAAAATTTTTGTCCCTTCTTCGTATTCTTGGATAATTCACTGAACTTTTCCAAGATTCAGTTTATCTATCAAGATTACATAATACTAGTTTACACAGATTTTTAAAGAAGTTTTGTAAATCATAAAGTGTTAAATAAATGTGAATTAAAAGGAAAAAAAAAAGCAAGCCCAGGCCTAATTAGTAGCCTTCTAATGCTGCTTTACATGTTCTGTCTAGGGTGGATAATATTTAACATTTTCTAAGTGACCTACAAGAATTAAATCCTGAACTTGTTTTAAAGATAGCTTCAGAGTTTTATGCATGTTTGCAAATACATGGAAAAATGACCAATGAATTTTAGAATGGACATCTGTGTGATGCAAACTGGGCTTGTGAAACATTAAGCCCTAAGCTATCAGCATCAATCCAAGAGATAATCCTCTGACTGAAGCTGCCTGTTCCAGTGTGCTGCTCTGACTAAACAGCAAACCAAAATTATGGATATGATCAGTAATGATGCCAGAAATCATACAGAAAATTCTTGTTTCATTTTTATACAATAGTATGATGTAGTAATAACTGGAATATAGTAGGACACTTTCATTGGTTTAGCTCAGGACAGAGTTAGAAATGTTTTAGAAAATAAGGGATTTTGCATTCAAAAGTTTATTTGCTTTATTCATATAAAATTGAGGTGTTTGTTTTTTTTTAATAATTATAACTTTTTATTGACAGAACCCATGCCTAGGTAATTTTTTACAACATTATCCCTTGCACTCACTTCCGTTTTGATTTTTCTCCTCCCTCCCTCTACCCCCTCCCTCAGATGGCAAGCCCTATCCTATACATGTTAAATATGTCACAATATATCCTAGATACAATATATGTGTGCAGAACTGAACAGTTCTTTTGTTGCACAGGAAGAATTGGATTCAGAAGGTAAAAATAGTCTGGGAAGAAAAACCAAAATGCAAACAGTTAACATTCATTTCCCAGTGTTCTTTCTTTGGGTGTAGCTGCTTCTGTCCATCACTGGTCAATTGAAACTGAGTTAGATCTTCTCTTTGTCGAAGAAATCCACTTCCATCAGAATACATCTTCATACAGTATTGTTGTTGAAGTGTATAATGATCTCCTGGTTCTGCTCATTTCACTTAGCATCAATTCATGTAAGTCTCTCCAAGTCTCTCTGTATTCATCCTGATGGTCATTTCTTACAGAACAATAATATTCCATAATATTCATATACCACAGTTTACCCAACCATTCTCCAATTGATGGAAATCCATTCATTTTTCAGTTTCTAGCCACTACAAACAAGACTGCCACAAACATTTTGACACATACAAGTCCCTTTCCCTTTTTTAGTACCTCTTTGGGATATAAGCATTGCTGGATCAATATGCACAGTTTGATAACTTTTTGGGCATAATTCCAGATTGCTCTCCAGAATGGTTGGATTCGTTCACAACTCCACCAATAATGCATCAGTGTCCCAGTTTTCCCGCATCCCCTCCAACATTCATCAATATTTTTTTCCTGTCATCTTAGCCAATCTGACAGGTATGTAGTAGTATCTCAGAGTTGTCTTAATTTGCATTTCTCTGATCAAGAGTGATTTGGAACACTCTTTCATATGAGTGGAAATAGTTTCAATTTCATCATCTGAAAATTGTCTGTTCATATCCTTTGACCATTTATCAATTGGAGAATGGCTTGATTTCTTATAAATTAGTCAATTCTCTATATATTTTGGAAATGAGGCCTTTATCAGAACCTTTAACTGTGAAAATGTTTTCCTAGTTTGTTGCTTCCCTTCTAATCTTGTTTGCATTAGTTTTATTTGTACAAAGGCTTTTTAATTTGATATAATCAAAATTTTCTATTTTGTGATCAATAATGATCTCTACTTCATCTTTGGTCACAAATTTCTTCCTTCTCCACAAGTCTGAGAGATGACCTATCCTATATTCTTCTAATTTATTTATAATCTCGTTCTTTATGCCTAAATCATGGACCCATTTTGATCTTATCTTGGTATATGGTGTTAAGGTGGATCCATGCCTAAAAATTGAGGTATTTGTTAGTAAAAATGAGCAATGAAGTATTATGATAGTGTTTTGAAAATCATTTATGTAATTGAAGGGACCAAATGGTATATGCTAGAATCGGGGAACTAGATATGTGCTTTCAATGAGAATTCTCAGGGGAGGGCATTTCTTCTACCAAAACATGGCTGCATCTTCTTTGTAATTTCTGTCTTATTAGTTAACCAGTATACACCAAAGTTGGGATAGCTCTCTATTCACTATACCATGTTGCCTCTCATATTTGAGACAGAGATTCTAATATAGTTGGACAAGAAAAAAATTGTATTTGGTAGAAATGTCTTGCAGTTCTAGGGTAAAATTTAGAGTTGATTAAAAGGAATAGTATTTAGGATTTTGTTGTTCAGTTGTTTTTCACTCCTCTCTGATTCTTTGTAACTCTATTTGGGATTTCATGGCAATTTTCTTCTTTAGCCTGTTTTGCAGATGAGAAAACTGAGTCAAACAGTGTTCAGTGACTTGCTAAATGGCATATAGCTAGTAAATGTCTGAATCCAGATTTGAACTCAGAAAGATATCTTAGACTCCAGACCAGCTGCTCTAATACTTAGCCTTATAACTGCCCCATTCAAGATACAGGATATCTACTTATTGTTCCTCTTACATACCATTCCATCTTTTGACTCTAAACCATCATACAAGTTGCCCCGTTGATTTAAGTATTTTCCCTATCTGACTCTACCTTTTAGAACTCTTTCCTCTCAAGGTTCAACTTTTAGTGCTACACCCATATAAGAAATACATTTTTAAAACTTTCCTATTTCTTATTTTTATTATGCTGCCATGCTATCACTCTGTATGTCTTTGTCTGCATCATATATTTACTTAGCTATGAATGTATTGTGTTCCCAGCAAAGATTGTAGTCTTCCTCCTGTTTCTTTACTTCTGCTACCACTCCTTTTCTTTCTTCTTCTCCTCTTCCTCCTCTTTTCTTCCTCCTTTTCCTTCTTCTCTTTTCTTTCTCTTCCTTTCTCTTTATATTTCCTCTCCTTCTCCTTTTTTTCTCTTCCCCTTCTTTCCCCTCCTTTTTTGCTGCTTCTCCTCCTCTTTCTTCCTGAGTGTTCAGGAGCACAGCAGATAATAAACTCATCTTTAAAAATGTTTATGGAATTAAATTGAGATTCTATAAAGCTAGCACATCCATGCTTGATTTTAGCTTTTATTCTTACCTTAGGAACATTTCTTGAACTTTTTTGAAATCCACTTTCCTCATCTGAAATAGACTAATATAATGACAGCCATCATTTTACAAATGAGTTCTGGATCATTAAGTTAATGGCCCATGGTCACAGAGAATGGTTTGTGCCAGAATGGGGACTAAAATCACAGGTCTTCAAGTGAACAGTCCAGTGCTCTTTCAACCATGCCATTCTTTCTCTAAATTTGTTTTGCAGTGTGGTCTTTGCCTTTTAGCATCTCTTTTAGACATTATCTTGGAAAACAATATAAATCCAAGACCCCATTATAGTCACTAATCCAGAAAATAATCTATATTTTAGGAGCATTAGTCCTTGTTTAATAAAGGACAAAAAGTGAGCACATCATCTTCCTTATGTAGGAAATAGAGAAAACTTCAATGGCATTTTGTTTATTTCACTTTGACTAGAACATCATATATCACTCAACTTCCCAAACTCTATGGTCCAATCATACTGACTTTCTTGCTTATCCACACACATATTGACCTATTTCCTATCTCCATGCCTTTTTAATGATCAAACCCCCATGTCTGGAATGTCCTCCCCCTGTACCTCCATCCCTTAGACTTATTCTTTAAAGAATTAGCTTAACTGCCACATAGATGTGAAACCTTTTCTAATTCCACTAGCTTCAAGCTACTTCAGTTTCCCAAGCTACCTTGTTAATGTTTTATTGTTCTCCCTGCCTCAGATCTCTCCATCTCTAGGTCAAATATAAAATCTTAACAGCTTTTAAATCACTTTGCAACCTGTCCCCATCCTACTTTTCCAGTTTTCATATGCTTTATTTCCCTTCCAATTACTTTATGATTCAATGATATTGGTCTTTTGCTTTTCCTTCTACAAGGTACTCCATCTCCCAGTTCTGGACCCCATGCCTGAAATTCTCTCCTTCCTACATACTGTCTTCTGGCTTTCTTCAAGTCTCAGATCAAACTTCACTTTCTGTAAATAACCTTTTACTATTCTCTCTAAAAACTAATGCTTTCCCTCTGAAATAACTTCCAAAATATCCAATATATATATTCTATATACACAATTGTTTACATGTTCTCTTTTTTATTAAAAAGTGGGCTCCTTGATTGAATCAAGGCTATGATATACATATTGTCTACATATGTATACATATATATGTATATATATATATATATATATACATGTATTTTTACTTGTGTCTATATACATACACGCACAGATGTCTACTCAGTAAAATATAAGATCCTTAAAGGCAGGGATAGCTTATTTTCTTTTGCTTTGTTTGCCCACTACCTAACACAATACCTGGCACATGATAGGAGCCTAATAACTCCTTGATTTATTGCTCGGTTGATTGGATGATAATGATGACCATGATGATGATGATGATTATGATAACTACCATTTATACAATGCTTACTCTTCACTAGGCACTGTTTTTATTTTACAGTTATTACTTTGTTTGATCCTCTCAATAACACTGAAAAATAGGTGCTGTTATTATCCACAGATGAGAATACTCAGGCAAACAGAGGTTAGGTGACTTGCTCAGGATCATACAGCTAGTAAGTGTGTGAGGTCACATTTGAACTCAGGCCTTCCTGATTTCAGATTCAATATTTTATATACTGAACCACAAAAATTAGAAGTTATTATTTTTTTCAATTCTAAAGGGAAGACAATGTTTTTGTGTATTTTAATTTAGACAAAGAAGATTCCATAGGACTCAATAAAATCACAATATTTGATGCTGGGATTATACACTGAGTACTTTATGTACTTTTTTCCACATTAAGCTTGATGAAAAATCTTTGGTCTGTATTTTCTCTAAGCTTTAAGTAACAGAAGCTCCCCAGAAAGCCTGTATTTTTTTGGCATTTCCTACCTTAGCAAAATAAGCATGAGATTTGGAGAAATTCTAGAATATGCAGATTGTGCTCATTTTAAATAAAATTGATATGTAGAATCTTAACTTACAGAACATGTTAAACTAGTGATTTGTTGACTTAGAAATAGATTCTTCATTTTACAGAAAGTTTTTCTCTAATGGGCTCTCTGATTAATTTAAAATGTAAGTTTATTAACAAGAAAGAAAATTACCTACTGTTTCACTAAAGCAAATTAGACCTGAACAGAGATTTCCAGTCATTTATAAGAGATTATAAAGAATTATATATGTCTTATAATTTTCTTAAGATTTTTTGGACCTTTTGCACATAACGTGCTTTATTTTGCCAGTTAAAAGAAATTTTTGAATAAAGTATTTAATATTCAAAATAAGTGTTACTTAGGAAATTCTTTATACGTATCTTTGGTTGTAATAAGGACTTTTAAAAACAAATGATTTAATGAATATATGCAAACTTTTTCAAATTATAATTTTTTCACTGTTTTTGTGTGTTTTATTTAATAAAGAGTATGAGAACAAATATCAATATTTTAAAGAGATATAATATAAAGATTATGCATTTAAATTTTGCATAAATAAATTAACTCATATAGTAGGGCTGTGAATAAAATTCAAGATTTTAAAATAAATCCGAGGAAAATGATGCCATGCATGGTAGTTATCTGTCTTGCATGTCTGATCTGAGTACACTGAGTACAATGAGGATTACTCTGTTTGGCTGGGGAAGAACCTAAAAGTTTTATAGAGAGATGTAAAAATTGTCAAATTTTATTAAGTGAAGTTTGAACTGGAATATCATTTTGAAGTTGAAATTTGAGTCTCTAAAAACAAAAAGTTGTAATGGACATTTTTGAAACATAAGAAGAGAAAAAGAAGAAATTGAATTGTAATGATAATGCCTTTTGATTCCCCTATATACCTTTAAATATTCATTTTAAATATTTAAAAAGTGCTTTAATGAGACTTAAATAGGATAGCATTTTTGTAAGTTTCTAAAAAAGCTCAGAGATGATATGGTCAGACTCCCATATGTCCTCAATATTGGTTTTTAATTGCTCCTTTTTATCTTACTACTTTCTAGTTTTCTTATGGGAACACACTATTCCAAGAATGTTACTTTATGCA
Source organism: Sarcophilus harrisii (assembly GCF_902635505.1). Taxonomy (NCBI): domain Eukaryota; kingdom Metazoa; phylum Chordata; class Mammalia; order Dasyuromorphia; family Dasyuridae; genus Sarcophilus; species Sarcophilus harrisii. The sequence continues at coordinate 147,615,223 of NC_045430.1, read as the reverse complement.
TATGATGTAAATTTGGAATTCAATTGTGAATCCCTTGAAGATAAGAATTTTTGTTTTTATCTTCTGAAAATGGAACTTCAATTCAATTCACATGCTCTTTAGGCCTCATGGAGGTAATTGTATATAAAATTAGGTAGCATATTAGGAATAACAGTGTGTTCCTAGCAGCAGGAAAATATGATAAGTGAGAGAAGACAACAGAACTATAAAAAGTAGGCATAAAACTATGAAATTACTGCAGAATATTAGGAATAACAGTGGGTTCTTGTCAGCAGGAACATATGATAAGTGAGAGAAGACAACAAAACTGTAAAAAGTAGGCATAAAAACTATGGAATTACTGTTGTCTGGTGTCACTCAGTTTTGTATAACCTGAAAAATGATAGCCCCTGAAGTATTACCAGTAATATAGAAATTATGTTCATAATAGTGATCTTGAGTCATCTGGAAAAAGTTGAACTATGTTCTGTGTTTTCTCTTAAGGAAAGAAAAATGTATGTAATATATTTAAGAAATATCTTCATCAAGTATAAAGGCTATTTTTCTGAGATATTGACTCATGGGAAGAACTTGATTTCTCTAATGATAACAAAATAAATTGGATGTTTAAAGAAATGTTGTGAGGCTTATATGAGATAATGGATATAAAGAACTTTGCCAATCATAAAGTACTATAAAATGCAGTCATTTATTTATCCATTCATCCTAGTGAGGAAATTCCCTCTATCAAAACAGAAGTATCTGCTCTCTAATTTCTTTGCCTAGATAGTGGTTTGAAACAATAATAGGTAAAATGATTAGCCCACGATTATATAGACAGTATGTGGCAGAGGCAGGATGTTCCAAAATCTTTATGATAATTTGTACCCAAGCTGTCATTTTACCTTTAATAAAATCTTAGATAATTAAACCAAATTGACAGGGACATGGATGAGTTTGTACCAGTGGAAACCTAAGGGTAATTGGCAATGTGGCTAGTTAAGAGGGTTTTTAGTAGGTTACTGAGAGACTAGTATACAGTCTAGGCTTAACATCCTCATTAAGAATCCAAAAAAATGATAAACAGAAAATTAATTAAATTATCAGAGATGTTAAGTGGAAAGCTGTTGCAAAATAGTAATGAGGATTGAGACAGAATTTTTTTTAATTCCCTTGAGAATATTAGTAATATGGACAGGAAAAAAAATAAAATTCAGCTTGGAAATGCAGGGATATCTAGAAGGAAAGTAATTTTAAACTCCAATATTAGATCAGATGGAATTAGAATACACTGAACTTGAAAGAGGCCTAGGGTGATGGTAGGCAGCAAATTAAATAAGAGTTTGAAATACAACATGGCCACAATCTTAATATACTTAGGGTTGTATAAACTAAGGCAATGCTTAATAGAGAAGATAAATAAATGCTTTTTTCAATTGGTGAAACTGTTATTTTGAGTCCTTGCTGAACTATGAGGTAATGAAAGGACTATTTGAAACCTAAATAAAACTAAAGAATAAAAAATTTGTTAGAATCAAAGCTCTCACACCAAGAGAAGAGTTGAATAGTGAGCCTTTTCATTTATGTGTATGTTTGTATGTGTGTGAGAGAGATAGCAATAAATTACATCAATTAAGTCCATTGACTTGGAAAAAACACAGTATATTCACAGGGACACTCTGGTAGGATTTAAAGCATGTTGAAAGATTTTTGCTATTCAGGAATACCTTTCTCTACCCCCAACCTTCTTGCTGTGATTCCTGATATTCTTACCATTAGAACCACTCCTTTCATTTAAATCACTGTCCCAGGAAAGTTCCCCTCGAGCAAAGCACTTATTACTTGTGGAGGAAAATAGCATCAAAATGGATTAATTTGTAAGATTACTTAGCTGTTAGCTTTTGGAAAGTATAACCCTGAGGGGATAGTACACAGCACAGGTGAATTTTTATATCTTCAGTGAAGGGCATGAAAATGGTAATACTGTCTCAGAGGGTGGGGATGGAGGGCCACTGACAAAGGAGAAGCTGATGCTGGGAGTGGGGAGATGTCAGTAAGGAGGAGACCTGCACAGACTTTTTCTACTTTTCACTTTTCTCTTGTCTATGATACTATATAGGGAAAATGACCTTAATTACTTCTTGTATTGAGACAAAAATACTCAGGTAACTAACTTCATCCTAATCCTTTAGATGGATATTATTAGTACCTTATTCAAGTGCCTTGTAATGAATTCTTCATGGCAATCAGTAACTGAGCCCATAATATGGACCCAAAGAAAAGCTGTGATTGAATGTCTAAACCCAATTTCAGTTAAAATTGCAATTCTTTGTTATATTTCAACTATATCCACTTACGTCTGCCAAGGCAGACACCAAAGAAATGAAGTCTAATCAACATATTTTTGCCTTTATAAAAATGTTTTGATGTCAGATGTTGTCTGGTTCCCACATTACATCAAAATGGCTGCTCTCTACAATATGGTCCACATGCAGTTTGGGCTTCTTAGCATAACTTACAGGGAATTAATGGCTTGTTATTTATTGCTCAACCACTCTGCTGAAGTGATTTATATGGTCCTGCCATGCACTGGTTCTTGTTTTGCATTCTCTGTACTAGATGTCTCATCAATATCATTAAACGAATTCTCAGTGACACTACTCTGCTACTGTAGGTTTTGATCTAAGGGATAACCGAACATAAATCAGGAATTATGTTTAATTCATAAGATGTACCAATCTCTCATGGAGGCGTGAGTTAGGTTAGGAGGTGTCATGGAGATGTTTTACAGCACCTCTTGTGATTAAACTGAGGACCCCTTTGTATGCTTGTGCTCCAGGTGAAAATAACAAGTAGCTATATGCTTTGCAGTTTTTCAAATAAATTCAATTTGTTTTTATTTATGTAGGTACAGTGGGCTTCCATTATTGCCTCACAAGCAGCAGAATATATATATATTTTGCAAGCACATTTAACAGTATACAAAATAGACATTGACTCTCATTTTGTAATTCCTGTGTATCTTTTTGACAGACAGTACAAGTATGAACCTTTAATAACTACAATATATAACATGCAGTATATTTTGCATATTTTAATATTGTATAATATTCTATAATAATAAATATATTTGTATATGAGATTAAAATATTATTTTCATTATATATTACTAACAAAACTAAAATGATTTTGTGAGAAATTTTGAAAGAAATTTACCACTAATTAAGCTCATTCTTATTTTAAAAGAAAAAAAAAACTTTGACCCATGATTTTATCTGTATTGGGAATTTCTAATAAGGAAATTTCCTAAAGCATTATATAGACAAGTGAAGCTGAATATCATGTTTTTATAACCTTTTAAGACTATATCTTATCTATTTTAATGTACTTTTCTCTTAAATTTCCATTGTTATTTTTTGAAAGAAAGTAACTTTCATAACTAATGTAGATTGTCACCCACTCTTGCATCTTATATTATAAAAAGTTGACCCAGGGGACTATTAGGTAAAGGTGCTTGCTCAGAATTACACACCTACTAAGTGTCAGGGATAAGACTTTAACTCACTTCCTTCCTTCCCCCAGGTCAGCTCTTTATCCTTTGCATCCCAAGTCTTTAAACTGTGGTTCATGACCTCAAATGGGATCTCATAACTGAGATGGGGTTCATAAAATTATGATTTATTATCAGTGAATGTGTGTTTTATATACTTATTTTATATATATTATTTATCTGAAGTCACATGAAAAGTTCTCAGGCAAAAGGGGTTCATGAGTGGAAAAAGTTTAAGAAACTCTGTACTACACCATACGACATCTCATGATTCAAAAAGTAATTGCATTAAAAGATGAAATTATAAATTCAGAATAAAGTTCTTCTATAGGAACAGTAGGTTACCTTTCTTGATGGTGGGCTTCCTAAAGAACATGTTAATAGCTTAGAAGGGCAAGGTAATTTTCTTCCTTTGAAAGCCAACAGCTGTAAAGAAAAAAAGCAATTATAATCAAGAATTATAATGATTATAATTAATAAAGGGAAATGAGTGCTTATGTTCCAATTTCACAGGAAAAAATAATCTTTGTTAGTGCCAAGGTGCAACCTTCATTAAAAAATGTTTTTGTCGATAAACATGCAGGGTTGTTATTGTTGTAGTTGTTACCACTATCATAATTATTAATTATTCTCTGAAACAAACAATGTGCTGAATGCTCTGTCATCCGTATAGAGGACTTGAGTTTCTTCTCAGAGGGACAGATAATCTAGACCAAGCAGTGCAGCACCATAGAGCAGAGAGAGATAATGGTTGGGATTGCCAGGTTCTCTTTCCTCATCAATTGCCTGCTGTAGCCTTCTGATCAGTTGTACGGATTGTCAGAAAGAAAGAATATGACATGTCTCTGATGAAGAAAATAATTCTAGCATATGCAGAAAGCTGTCAGAAAAACCTTCTCCTTGGTCTCTTGTTTTCATTTAATTGAGTCTAACTTTAGATTGGGCCTTTCTTTTTTTTCTTTTTAAAAATTTCTATATTATTTGTTCCTTATTATGAAAAGATGATGGATAAGCTTCTGTCTTCCAAAATACAAGAGACAAAAAAGATGCAAAGGAATGACATTAGTTAATAGTGTAATAGACAATTGATTTCATAAAGCTTGAGGCAAGAGGCAGAATAAAAACACATATAAAAGCTAAAATGGAGGAAGGAAAACATAAGAATTAAAGAAGAAAATGACCTCCAAAATGAGAGGATTAACATTGATAATAAAACAAGAATAAGAATAGGTGGTTTGGGTTTTTTAATGCTATGAGCTATAAGGATAAGATTTTATTAGGAATGTATAATTTTGGCAAAATTAAATTTGAAAAAAAATTATGGAGCTATTATTGATCCTTCAAGCCTGTTAAATGGAATGTCTTTACCTTACCCCATATTCATCCTTCCCTGTAAATGGCAGATTTTTCTAAGTTGGAAAGCTATTTGTCACTCTGATAGAATGTCCTGCAGATATTTCCTACATTGATTCTTCTTTCATAGTCCATGAGGCAGAGAAGCCAAGAAGCCAAATGAGAAACTGTCTATACCAATGAAGTTATAAGAGAAATTATTTGCTTCATGGGAATGAAGCTGTGAGAAGGCTCCTCCATGGCTTGATAACAGGTTGGAAGGAAATCTGGTCTGGGATTTATTAAGAAGTAGTAAAATGGCCTGTCCTGGCTATCAAGCTTAACTTACAGGTGCAGTATCATGACCTTTTGGTGACATTCTAAGTATATCATGTTCTAGCATGTCCTTCCCTATAGATGTCTTGTTGAACCTGGATGTCAGAATGCTAAGAAGGAGCGTCTTCATTCTGCAGCAAACTTTTCTGTTCCTATAATTTTAATTTCAGAATGCCTTGAAGTTTCAGACCAAAAGAAAAAATGTGCCTAAACAAGAAAGTAATTGCCTTTTAAAAATGAAGTAATTACTTTTCTTCTTCTATGGTGTGTAAAAAAACTTATTTTAAAATTTTCTATTTTTAACAAAAGGATTTTAAAGGAACCACTTTTCCATGATTTTAGCCATGATTATTTTTAATCAACAGAAAATAAAAGTATCTTTCCTGTCTCCTCCTTTTAAAAAAAAGCATCTATCTTTCAACAACAAAAATTAATGAAATTGCATTTGGAACTAAAACAAGAGGCTTTTTTTCTGAATCTTGAATACATTTACCTTTCTTACCTGAAAAAACAACAATAGCCTTGTTGTATAATTCTCTGGATATAGGCAATTTTTCTCAAGTTTGTACAGACTGTCTGTAAAATCTCTAATAAGTACAAATAATATTACATCCTTAATTTAAAAATTAAATATTAAATAAAATTAAATAACATAACATAAAGTAAATAAATAAAATTAAATATTAATATCATTAGAATTGAAAATATATGTACACCAGTCTATCAAATTCTCCTTTTTAAATGTAGAATTATTTTTTAAAAGAGCTTGATGAGATAATTTGTGTTCCTTCAGAATAGCCTATTCAAAAACAAACACCATTCCCATATTCCTGCCTCCATTTAGGTTTTTACCCAGAATTTTTTAGGCACCTTGGTAACCTAAGGCTCTTAAGTCTTTGTTAGAAAATCTTATGACTTGAAGTCCATGTTTTAAATGAATAGCTGCTTTTGTAATAACAGCAGAAATGTATGGAACCTAGAACTCTGAAAAACATTTTTGGTCATGATTAGTACATGTCATGATGCATTGCTAAAAACTCATCATTGACCCAGCTCTATCCAGTCTTACAGGCTTAAGTTAGGGAAGGAAGGAAAAGGAAGCAATCATACCTCTATCTGAATTCATATCCAAAGTACCCAGAAGCAGTTCTTTCTTGTGCACTCTCAATCCACAACCTCCTATAATCCACCATTCAATGTCTCAATTTAGTACCCTCTACAAAGAACCTTGGTGTTCATCTCTCCATTCTAAATCCAAGAGGTTCCATTTGGATCCTCAAAACTTCAATTCCCATCCTCAATTTCTCAAGGTGTCCTATAGGCTTTCAAGGCTTTAATGTACAATAAAAGTGTCAGAAATATAGTTAAAGCAGGATACTTTCAGTGGGGACATAGTTTATACACTGAAAAGACTGTATGAACATTGGAACTTTGGAAAACGGTGTACTTGATTAAATAAACTTGATCTTTGGTGTAGACTTTAATGCCCAGGTACATGCATACACACAATGAAATTTATAGCTTTAGGGAATCTAAGATATCTCAGTCCAACTTCCTCTTTTTACAAGTGAGACTACTGAAGGGTAAAGAAGTTGAATGACTTTTTCCCAAGTCAAAGATGAGATCCACAGAATCTTGGAACTACAAAATCTCTGACTTGTCATTGATTAGTCATTAACAAATATTTATAAAGTGTCAACTACGTACCAGCCACTGTGATGAATGCTGGGGGTCCAAAGACAAAAAAATAAATAGGCTCTGCCTTCAAGAGTTTATACTCCATTGGTGGAAAAACCATGTGTTTGCACAAAAGTAAATACAAAATTTGCAAAGCAAAAACAAGATAAGTTGGGGGGGAGGTTATACTAGTGGAATCAAGAAAAGCATGTAGAAGAAAGCATTTATTAAGCACCTACTATGTGCCAATCACTATGCTCAGTGCTTATAACAAAGCTTCTTGAACTATGGGTGGCAGCCCCATATATATATAGGGTCATGTAACTGAATTTAGGAGGCATGAAATTATTATTTATTACTAGTAAATGTCTGTATACTTAATTTATATTCCTATATACTCAGGGTCACTTAAAAATTTCTCAGGTGAAAAGGGTTACAAGTGGGAAAAGTTTAAGAAGCCCTGCTTTGTAATACCTCTTTTAATCTTCAAAAGTAGATGCTGTTAGTATATTTATTTTACAGTTCAAGAAGCAGACAGGTTAAGTGAAATATCTGACGTCAGATTTTAACTCCTAAATCAGAACACCTAAGTTCAAATGTGACCTCAGACACCATATCTGTAATGTTGATGGGATCATAGATGTCCTCTTAGTAAGGACCAACTAGACCAATCTTCATTTTAGAGAAGAGGAAACAGAAATCCTGAAAGTTAAATAATCCTAAATCAAACAGATAGCATTAAAAGGATTTGAATTCCAATCCTGGGCTTCCTAAATAAAGAATTTTTTTTTTTTGCTTTCTATTGTTTTCTTGATTTCAGCAACATTGTGGTGAGCTGCAGATAATATTTGATTAAAGCCTAAGAAATATTCAAAGAAGCACCGAGGAAGAAATAGCTTTAGTCAGTAACCTGGAAAAGTAGCCTATTCCCCAGATAAGATTTGAGGGAAAATTGCAAAAAAATGATTTAAAGATTTAATATGTGATAATTAGGATTGGGGAAAGTATTGTCTATATGTGAATGTGTTTAGTTGTGTTTAGTTGTACAGATAAGTTCAAATTAAACACACATACACAAAGAGAAGACTATGCACTGAATCAAAACTGGTCATTTGTGCTTGATTTTCTGATTTTTTTCCCCAAGATTTTTAGGACTGTCAGCCATTGCCTATTAAAACAAGTTTCTGAATTATTTTTTTAGTACCAATATGCATCCTTTTGCCAGATCTACCCAGGAGATTTTATGCCTTGGGAATAACTTGTAAATGCTTGGCAATAACAGAAGTTAACTTATAATTATATTTACACTGACATTCTAAATAAGTGATTTTATATAGATAAAATAATTTTGGCATTAATGTGTATATTGCTGATAGAAGCAATTTGAACTTCCTAATTTTTTTTTAAAATTTGAGAATTAATTTCTTTTTAAACAAACTATCCATAAGTATTGAATTAGAAAAGATATTCAACAGTCTTTTTTCCATTTTTATTATTAGATTATGGTGTTATTACACTCACAGGCAGCAAGGCATAGTGGATAAAATGTTCTACTTGGAATTAGGAAGGTCTGAAGACAAATATTGTCTTAGCTACTTATTAAACTTACTAGTTGTATGACTTTAGGAAAGTCATTAAACTCTGAATCTTGGTTTGTTCTTTTATCTATAAAATACAGTTATGCCATCCAAATCTTGGGAGTGAAGGGCATGGCACCCCCACAATCTAGAAAATTACCTAAAATTTTTGACCCTCCTTTCATACTAGGGAAGTATGTTTCTACACACACACACACACACACACACACACACACACTTTCTTTTATAGGATGTTTACAACACCTTGTTGTAAAGTTTGGGCTAATCATATACAATACTATATACACACACACACATGTATATGTATATATATGTGTGTTGATATATTATACATTTCTGAGTTTCTAAATTATTTCTGTGTTACCTGTGGCTTTCACAAAATTCCCATTTAAATTTTTATGTCAACTTATAATTTAATGAAACCAAAATGGGGAAAAGCATAATGTAGAACTGATAACTATTGTATTTATCTGAGGTACTTATAAAAGTCAAATGAAAAAGTGTATTTGAATTTCTTTTTGAACCTTATAATACTCTAAATTCCAACTTTTTTCATCATTACACTGTGACATAGGAATCAATAGCTTGAAGTTTTTTTTTTTAAATAGATGGATAAGTACAAATGTGTAGAAGCCATTTTTAAGGTGGAATTAATATCATCTACACATTTAATCAGACAAATAATTTGATGTAATAGAAAGAGCAATAAATCAGGACCTGAATTCAGATTGTTAGATCTGGCTGCATGACCTTAGGCAAAGCAGTTCACCTCCTTCAACTCCAGTTTCCTCATATGTAAAATGAGAGGTTATATATGCATGACCTCCAAAGTTGCATCAAAGTGTAAAACCTATGATCAGCTGTGTCAATGAGTGACATACAGTTTATATAAATATGTAATACATATAATATATGTAATATACATAGATTTATGTATATATGAGATACTTATCTTCAGAGTAATCTCTTCTTTAAAGATCCTCAGTCTCTTGTACAATTATCACAAGGCAAATACACATGCCAAAAATAAAAATTTTGACCAATTTTAAAAGATTCTGCAAGTAGGTTTTTTCTCACTTATGCTTGCAGAGAATAAAACACTAATATGCTGAACATTTTCCCTGAATAATAGTGCAGGTGGAAACAATTACATAAAAGATTTCTCCTTTTAGAATATGTAGCATTTGAAAATTCTAAACACAGAAACTCAAAGCTCTCCAGTATTTTCCAGCGCAAATTTTACATTTTGATTTTATGTTAAAATTTAACCTTTTTAAAAACAGCTAGTAAATCTGATTTCTAAAGCATTTCCTGCATACTCAGATATACCACTAAGAAAATAGCAGTGGTATAAAGACAACCCCCATGTGATCTCTAACTTGCCAATTACTGTTATCCTGGAAGTGGAGAGAGTTGAGCCTGTTTTTTATTGTTACAGTGTTTCACATATAATCACTCCATTAGGCTGCTGGTGAAAACACTGAAAACTTTTAAAGTATTATGAAAAAGCTATCCTTGTAATCTTCAGCATTTGAGTCTCTTGAAAACTGATACTGTATAAAATGAAGAATCTTTGACCTGTAGGAGTTTATAATCCAAGGCAAGAATGTATATATACACACAAATTAATGACAAATAGACAAATGAGGAAATAATACATTAATTCATTGAGTGATAGGTAAAGATAGATAAATAAATCAATAGATAGATGGAAGGAATTTTTACATTCTGGTAATACAAATACAAATATACACTCCCTACATTGAAGAAATTTACATTCTAATAAATTATCGGAAAGAAATTATAAAAGAACTTTGGAGAACTGAGATTTGAAAGCAGTATGGTTTGGAGATGGTCTAAAAATGGCATGGAGATCTGCTTCTGGGCAAATAAGGTGAAATCCCATCTCTTAAGAGGGAATTCTAAGAATGAATTCTAGTTTCTAGTTGAGGAAGTAAAGTGGCAGGGAAATAAAATGGCCACAGTGGAGGGTATGACAATGGCCTTGTAGGAAAGGTTAGTTGACTGTTGTTCTTACTTCTCAAAGAGGTCCAAAATGATATAACTAGATAAGATATCTATCTATCCATCCATCCATCCATCTATCTCAGGGTCAATGTACAGTGTGTCCTACTGTGGCTGATCAGACCAATAAGTGCTCAGAAGGTTCTATCACAGGTCAAGCAAAAATAATCCAAATGAACAATTATAGGGGAAATGTCTCTAAATTTGAGCATTTCCCATTTCTTTTGAGTTACAGTCCTGCTTTGCTCAAAGAATACAGCTCCTCCTTTGATAAAGGCATGCCTTGGCAGTCTTGTTCTAGTGTCTATCACGTCTCAAAATTGATTCCAAAGTTCTTCTAAGTGACTTTTCTTCTGGACTCCTTATGAATGCTTGCCTTATGTGAGTTCTCCATAAAATAGTTCTTTTAGACAAACAGATATTTGTTTAAAAGGCTATATAGGACCAAAGGACTTTGAAGATGAGGTTCATGAAAATAAAAAAAAATACTACAAATTTGAATATCACTTTATGATAATATCTTGTTAGTTATATTACAAAATACAAAACATTTTCATATGTATTATTTTATACAACCTTCACAACAGTTTTATTGTGAAATTATTATCACCACTTCATAGCTAAGGAAACAAAGATTGTGTAAATATGAATTATTATTTCTTCACAAAAGAATATTTTAAAAGGCAGTAGAAAAAATTGATGATAATCTTAAATTTTATAAGATTCCAACTGTATTATTTCTTTTCAGTCCCTCAAAAACATTGTAAGGGCCTACAGATTATTATCTCTATTTGATAAATAAGAAAATTGAAGTTCAGGGATTAAGTGACTTGCTCATGAAAATGCAACTAATAAAAGTTCCAGAGTCAAGATATGAATTCAGGTCTCCTTGCATCTGAATCAATATTCTGCCCACTGTACCATGCCACAATAGCACAGACCATTTGTCCCCTATTCCTTCCTCACTTCATTCCTTTGTTATTGTTATTTTTCAGTCATATGCAACTATTTGTGATCCTATTTGGGATTTTCTTAGCAAAGATATTGGAGTAGTTTGCCATTTCCTTCTCCATCTCATTTTATAGATAAGAAAAGTAAGGCAAACAGAGATAAATGTCTTCTCCAGAGTACACAGCTACTAAATGTCTGAGGCCAGATTTAAATCCAGGAAGACGAGTCTTCCTGAATCCAAGCTAGGCCCTCTATCCAATGTGCCACCTAATTGCCCCAAAAAATATACCACTCCATATAATCCAGTGATTTCAAATAAATCAATAGGTAAAATAGTTGTAGGTCTGTAAAACTGTGTTTTTATTTTGTGATGTTGGGAAACTATAACTTCCATTTTGCTTTATAATGAGGAGGGAAACATAGGAATGTCTAAAGTGAAGCTTTATGAAAAGTTTTTTTTTTCTTTTCAAACTCCCATCCACCCTCCATTCATCCACTTAAGTGGCTTTTCTTAAGTATAAGTTCAATCATGTCATCTCCCTACAAGGTAAACTATAGTGCCTTCCTATTGCCTCTAGGAGCAAATACAAAATGTTTCCTGGCATTTAACCCCTTCACAATCTCATGTATTCCTGCTTTCCAGTCTTCTTACATATTGCTCCTCAATGCATACTCACTGATCCAGTGACAGTGGCTTCCAAGTTGCTCCATAAACATGCCATCTCTCAAATCTGGGCATTTTTTCTGACTGTCTCCATCCTTGGAAAGCTCTCCATTCTCTGTTCTGACTATTGATATCCCTGACTTCCTTTAAGGCTCAAATAAAATTCTGTTTTCTACAGGAAGCCTTCCTCAACTCCTCTTGGTTACAATGCCTTTCCTCTGTTAATTATTTCTTATTTATCTAAATTTAATTTGCTTCATATATATGTGTGTGTGTGTGTGTGTGTGTGTGTGTGTGTGTGTGTGTATAAAGTTTGTTTGCATGCTTTCTCCCTCCATTATCCTATAAACTCTTTAAGGGCAGGAACTATCTTTTGTTTCTTTTTATATAACCAGGGCTTAACATAGTGCCTGCCACATAGTAGGCATTTAATAAATGTCAATTGATTGATTATTGAAGGTTGTATACAATACTAGGAACTAGAGATTCAAAGACTAAAACAAAATAGTGCCTTCTCTCAAGGAATTTACAGTCTAACCCTAAAGATATAACATGTACTTAGGAAAGAACATATAAAGCAAAAGAAAGTCCAGGATTTAACCATCATGGCTTTGGGTTGGTAAAATACATGTAAGGCATGTACAAGATGAGAAACACATCTGGGGGGAAAAAAGGCTCACAAGAAGTTGAGATTTAAGTTAAATTTTAAAGGAAGCCAAAACATCTAAGAGGTAGATTTTAGAACATAAATATCTACCCTTTCAGAATTTCCCTTAGGATCAAGAGTTCTAAAATTAAAGTAGACTAAAACCTTTTAAATTGGGTATATAAAGAAGATGGGGTAGAAATTGACTGACTTAATGAAAAGTCTGAATTGAACCTGTGAGTACAATACCTAATATGAAATATCACTGGGTCTTAAATAAAATAAGACAATTTAATGAACAATTTTTCATATACTCTGACCCAGGTTACTCAATAAAATAAATATGATGGTCTTTAATACATAAGATCCAAACATTAAAGCCTTATCTGAGATTAACTTAGTTTTTCCAGATATTAGTTTGTTTTTCTCATTTTTTACATAGCATTTGTAATGGGCTGAAACTGAGCAGGTGCACTGAGGTTCGGAGAAGCAAGCACTTCAGGCTAATTACCAATTGGACCATACTCTATTAGCATTTGCTTGGAAAATGGCCTGCCCCACCATCCTGTGGGGGCTCAATCTGTTAGTGTATAGAGAGATGAGGAAGAGGGATAAAAGGGTGGAGTAAGAAAGCCAGGGTGACTCCTGGGCCAGATTCATGTCGCCATTCCTCTCACTTCATGTTGCCATTCCTCTCACATCCACAAAGAATAAAGATCAAGGACTTTTGCTTATCCTGACTCCAGCTGATTCTAAAGTATCCTGGGTGCTAACGCAGTAATCACAGCATTACTAAAATAAAAGGCTCAGGCTGGACAGGGCCTTTCTGATCACTTTAGTATAACCCCTTCATTTATAGTGAGGCAATTGAGGTCCAGTGAAGTTAAGTACTTCAGCAAATGTCACAAAGTTTGTTAATGGCAAAATCAAGGGGAATTCAGTTATCCAGACTTTTAGCATTCTTTCTTCTAGATCATGTCAAGTAATCCAAATCATGTAAGAGGGTTTTCCTGAAAATTCTTAGATATTGGAATAAGAGTATGAAAAAGTGATGGACTTAGTCCCATTAATTAGATTTTTGAATAGTCTTCAGTGTTATGGAATTATGCTACAGTTTAAAATTATATTCCTTTTCCCAGTGCTTGAAATTTTCTTGTTTCTTTAAAATTTTAACATAATTTTGACATAATTTGTCAAATTTACGATCTAATCTGTTATTACTATGTCATAGAGTACAAAGTCATGGTTTTCTCCTAATGTTTTCTTACACATTCCTGTGAGTAATCAAGTCTCTGAAACTGTCTAGAACATTTCAAAACAGATCTTTTCAATTCATGTTTAATTAAAAAAAAAAAAAAGTAATGCTATGAAGTTCACATGCTCTGAATCTCCTGGCTAGAAGAGACCTATTTCTTTCCTTCGTTTATAACTTTACACAACAGAATGCTCTAGAGTGATGCTTGTCTCTACTAATAAGTGGTGAGGTTACAAAATTCATTTCTTCACTCCAACTGGAGATCCCTCCAACTCACAAGGTAGCTGATGATTCTGAAATCATCCATTTTTTCAGAACTGCTGATCTGTAGCCTGGGCTTAGGAAAGAACATATAAGGCAAAAGAAAGTCCAAGATTCAACCATCATAGCTTTGGAAAAGGGGGAGGAGAAATCCCCTCTTCTGTGTTTGCTGTAGGGAAAGCACCTGTTACATGCAAACAAGGAGCTGTTTCTTTCCTAGTTGGCTCTTCTCAACTCAGTCACCCATCATCTTCAATACTATCTCCCTGTCAAGGACCATTAAACAATTGCTGTGTCTTCTCAGAATTAATATTCTTCAGTGATAAGCCAGAATATATCCAGTTCCAAGGAAAATGTCACTTTCTGAATTATTTTCATTGTAATTTTATCAGGTGGATAAGTGAACTAAGCTAATTAATTAGGAGTCTTCTGATGAACTTTTAGTACATACTATTCATATTTGTAAAGGAAGAAACTATAAAGTTAAGTAACCTGTCCATGATCACATAACTAGTAATCTGAAGCAATATGCAAATCTATATCTTCCTGTGCTCTATCTACAACATCAAAATTCCAAGTATCTCTCTTTCAATATCCTACTGCTGTCTCAGCATCTCTTACTTTTCAATACTGCTCATTTCCTATTCCTTAAGAAGTGACATCATAAACTAATTTACAATTAGATGTTAGTCTATTAGGGCCTTCTTTGTCTCAAGAATATTTTCATTTTAAAAGAAGCCTACTTGGAAAGAGTAATTCCAAATCCCAGTCTCCATTGGTAGACTGTCAGTTGCAGTGGTCAGTAAGGAACCTTAGTGATTTTCAAGTCATGCTCTCTTTGAAGATTCTACTTTTATCTAAACCTGGACATGTAGCAATATCATTTTTCCTTCTCTAGATCAATAATAGGATCTCCCATATACTGACTCCCCTATTTTGAAACTCTGAATTTTTATAAGTGTCTTCAATAAAAAAAGACTTTCTTTTTAGCATCACAAGAAAAAATTTCATTCAGGTAATTTGAATTAAATAGGCATTAATTTATGTTTAATGATGGTTTTGTTACTTGAACTAAGGTTTACTAACCTGACACTGTTCTTAAATATCCAAATGAATAAAATGTTAATTTAGGTTTTTCAATGTCCAATTAGGACTTTTTCCTACTTATTCCTTTGGTAGTAGCATAGTATCACTTCTTTTTATGTGACCTAATTTAAAGGGGCAAGTATGTAGATGCACACACTGCATTTAGTGTTTTTTAAAAAGAATTTACTGTTTATTTCTCCAGGAATTTAAAAACAAAATTTCCCTATTGAGAAGAGTAGACCTACTTGTTGGCACCATGTCAACTGAGAGGCCATAGAAACTTGTACTATTATTTATGCTAATTGACTGGTTGTGCATTTGCTGTAATAATAAGCTGCAATGAAGTGCCAAAAAAATGAAAATGTGATTTTCTTTAGCATTATGTGTGTGATATTATAGTCAAGGCAAAGCAGAAAATATTTTAAGAACACTGTGTAAGAATGTTTTTCTTCTTTGTTTCTTTAACATGGAATTTAGTACAGAATTCTAATACTATATTCTTATTGGTATGGACTTACACTACACTGTAACAAAAATACATTTTTCTTAATGTATTACTACAATAGAATTTAGAGTACTAATTTTTAATACTGTTTTTTTCTTTTTGTAAAGTATAATACATTCTCCTTGAAAGCAAGGTTTCTTGCCTTTTTGTTTATGTATGCCTTGTATACAAGCCTTAATCAATGCTTCTTGAATTGTTTATCACCCAGCCTCACTTAAAATAAAAAGCTTCCTTTTAATTAGCTGAAATGACCCCAAATTAAATATTGGGGCCATACCTTTCCTTCAAAGAGAAGGATTACAGAAGCAATAAGGGTTTTTTTTATTTGTTTGTTTTAACCCAACTTATTAATTATATCAGCTATCCAAAAGAAACCTAGCCTCTTTGTTATAATATTCTTGACTTTGAACCCTAGTATTTATAGCTTAATTCTCTTTCAACTCCCAACTATCTACATGTGAATTTTCTATAGCAGCCTTCTCTTTAAGTCTGGGGAAGATCTTTTTAACAACAACAAAAAACAAAACAAAACAAACAAACAAACAAAAAAAAAAAAAACAAAGGAAATTTCATTTTTTTTTATGTCCTCTGGAGTATTTGGGCATTTTTCTGGCTGTCCCCAGTGCTTGGTTTGTTCTCCTACCTCAACTCTTCCCACTGACTTCCCTAGCTTCCTATAACTAACTGAAAGCCCTTCATTTACTAGAAGCTTTCCCTAATTCCTCTTAATTTCAATGCTGCCCTCTGTTAATTATTTATTTTATTATATATATGTGTGTGTGTATACATATCTACCTATATATAACTTATTTTGCATATATTTGTTTACATATTGTTTCCCTCCTTAGAGTGAGAGCTTCTTAGGGGCAGGATTATTTTTTCCTTCTTTTTGTATCCTTAGGTTTTAGCACAATGCCTGGTACATAATAAGCATTTCATGATTGATTGAAAGTTGAGTGATTTGGGAAGGGTCACACAGCTAACAATTATCTGATAAATGATTTCAACTCAGAGTTCTTGATTTCAGTTCTTATATTCCATCTACTATGCCATAAACTACCTTTCTTAAGAAACTTGCAAAACTCTGTGGTATGAGCAGTGGATTTAGAATCAGAGCGATCACCTTTGCCACTTAATATGGGTGTTATTGTGGTCAAGTCACTTGATCAGTGTGGGCCCTAATTTCTTAATTTCTAAATTAGATGGTTACTTTAGATGGTTACATTAGATGGACTTTAAAGTCTTGTCCATCTCTAAATCTCTGAATTGTGCTATTATCATCATCTCTATTAAGAAATGTTATATGTAACTTTGTGACTTAAGCAACAACATTAGATAACAGTCTAACATAGGATTTGAATTAAAATTTTCCTCCCTCCAAGTCCAGTGTTCTATTCAATACCAGTTTGAGGTGTTTTGTTTTGCTTTAAAAACAAAACAAAACAAAACAAAAACACTGAATTGCAAGATGGCTCTGCCTTGCATTTAAAATTGTCATCTTTCTTCTATCTTTTCCTGTATAGTATGTTCCTGTACTGTCCCCTGATTTCAGCAACTTCCCTGAACTCTCTTATGAGTCACAAATTCAGAAGCAAGGAGGAGGAGAAAGACAATATTGCATTTCTAATTTAGGCTCATTACCCTTTAATAAGTCTGATAACTGATTTTCATTAGGTCTGTCTTGAAACACTTAAACTCCAAACTCCCATTGCTAGTTAAGTCAGCAGTAACTATGCTAGAAGCCTCAGTCTCTGGAAATGTCAATTCATTCTTTAATCATTAAAATTTGCTTGTGCTGCTTAAAGGAAATAATCCAACTCTGAATGTATTTGAATTTCAGGGAACTAGACCCTTAGTTATATATGGAGAGAGGGGGAAAAAAAGAGGAAAACCAGGTCTAAACAACATTCTTTGCATTCACCATTGTTCATTTAATTATAATGACCCAAAACCTACTGTTTTATGATTCAAAAGAACCGAAGTTTAATTATCCTGAGGCCTCTTTATGATGGCCCTTTGTTCTTTCACAAAGAGAAATTTAAAGAGACTTTCAATTGATCCTAGATCAATAGCTTAATGTTGTGTTTTTTTTCAGTTATGTATGTCCTGAAGTAGTTTTATAAGAACTCCCTGTAAATTAAAAAAAAATTCTTCTTTAACATCTAAGATGAGTATTTTAGCTATAAATCAGGCTTTGAATTTTATTATCAGTTGATAATCTTAACTATCTGTCCTGTGCTGAAGTCAGAACAATATCATAAGAAACATTGGATAAGGTCAGATGTATGACCCCTATACTTGAGCACTAACAAGAGCACCAAGGAGAACCTTATGAACAGGATATAACTGCCCATTTTGATGTTAACCTGCAATATAAGTGGTGCCTTCTAGTTATTTAAATTCTCTGAGGGAAGGCACTATTTTTTTTCTTTTCTTTCTAACACCCTCACCCCCCCCCCATTCCCCACTCTCCTGGCAATTAGCACCATACTGCAATAATTGATTGATTGATATCTGTTTAAACAAGGTTAACTCAAGTAAGTCTAGTTTAAATTATTTCCCCCTAAATATGTTATTAAATGCTTGTTGACATCAATGCTAGTCTTAGGAGATCTTGTAATCTCTCTGAATCAGCTTTAATTTAACTACTCAAAAAAGTTTGAGAGGATCTGCAAATGTTTTAGGGATTTGTTATATGCCAGTCACTTTGAAGATTTCTAGATCATTTAAAAGAATACTACAGAGGAACTGATCAGTGAGCGACTCTACTTCTCCAACTAGGAAAATGTCTATTAATCACCACCTTTTATTATTTTTCTCTGTCTTCCTACATACAGATAGCTATCAGTGTTGATTCCATGGTAACTATGCTTCCAATTCAATCATTCTCTAAATAGAAATCTCCTCTGTCATCTCTGACCAATGATTATCCAGCCTTTTTTGAAACCTTTCAAATCAAGATAAATTGAAGTCACTAGTTTCTTTTGCCCACATATTTGTTTACTCTTAAAGATGTAGTCATAGAAAAACCTTTCTCTCATTAGGTCATATTCACTTAATTAATGATCCTGAGACTTTCTGTTTAGTTTTTCCATCAACAATCACATCATATTGCTAATTCAAAGGAGAATGTTAGAGAGGGAGAGTTATTTGAGCTCTTTGATAATTATAATATTAGCCATATTTATATAGCATGTTGATCATTTGCAAATTCCTTCATTTTGTTGAAATTCACAGCTACCTTGTGAGGTAGGTTCTGTTATTATTCCTACTTTATAGATGGCAAAATTGAAATTGAGAGATTAACTGACTAGAACATATTCAAGGCAGAATTCAACCTCCTCTTCCTTGCTTTAATATTCTGATATTTTATTTTATTTTATTTTTCAGTTCAGTAAAACAACTGTTCATTAAGGGCTTATTTTGTGCCTGAAACCATGCTAAATTCTGGATTTTTAATCCTCTGAATTTAACAAGATATAACCCTTTAATCCCCCAAGAAGTTCACATTGATGGTTTTTAAAATCTAATTATAAGACCAATTTGAGATTATAGAATGTTAAAGCTGGAATATACTTTAGCATCTGTCAACTATTCTCCAGGCCTGTCATTTCACAGATGAGGAAATGGAAACCAAAAAAGTAAAATGACTTCATTAGCAACTTTGTCACTGATGTGCCACTTGTAGGACAAATAGATATATCCATGGATAGACATAGGCCTTCCTTTGAGCACATTCAGCCACTTGGCCAATTCCACAGTAGGCATTTGCCCAGAAAGAAACACCTTGAATGCAAAGTATTGCACAGCAAATAGGAATATGTCTACCCACCAATGGAACCAAGACAATATGGAAACCATTGGGATGAAGTTAGTTTTCCTCCAGGATTCTTCCATTTTAGGAGCCCACAGCCAAAAGCACCTTATCATATTTACTCTGTGCTCACATTGTTGTACCAGTTTGACCCATTCTTGGCAGCTTTTAGTGATCTTCCTTTTTTTCCTTCTCTTGTATAAAGCGTATGTTCTTTGCACAGAATCTGGGACTGTGGTCACTTGCCAATGACTGGGAGGTCTTGCAGTAGCCCCAGAGTGATGGTGTTAAATTGTGGAATCTTACATGTCTGTATGTTCAGTCGAGAGCGTGAGGTCAAATAAGAACTCTTTTTTTACATAGTGGGAAAGGCTTATAGACTAGCTATGACATGGCTTGGCTCCATGATTACTGTGCTGGAATTTAAGCTGAAATCATATATTTCACATGTATGTGTAGAGAAAAGAAGAAGCAGATAGTGATTATTGACATTTGACTGAGGTCAAAACAGCTAATTCATGACCTGACCCATTCTGGATTTCAGGTCTCCTGTCTCCAAGTCCATGGCTTTTTAAATTGTGCCATATCAATTTCTACCACATTGGGCCCAGAGTGAAGTATTACACTTGAAAAAAACATGTTTAAAAAAGTGTTTACACTCACAGATACACAAATCTCCATTAATTCACCAGCAAGCCAATAAGATCATTTTTACTTTACATCTCTCTAAGGTCACCTTTGGAATTAGTGTGCTATTTTAGCTGTATTGTTTTTGTCTTGCCTAAGGATACCTCTGAGGCAGCCTCACACATGCTTACCATTAATAGAAAAGTATTTAAAACAGCAAAACCATTCAAGAGGTTTTCCTTCACGAATTCCAGTGTTCTAAAAAGTTACTTCTGAAGAGCATATTTTATTTTGCTTGGTTTGGAGTAAGACATATCTAGATTACTAATTTACTTAAGAATAATTTGGCTGCTAGATGATAAATATTCTTAGGAAGAGACAGCACCTAAATTCATAGAATCATAACTTTAAGGATAAAAAAAGTTAAGAAATTATTTGGCCCAACATTTTAATTTTATAGGTGAAAGAACTGAGTTCTAAAGAAGCTAAAGAATTCACCCTAGTCACATAGATAAGAAATAACAGAACAGAGCTTTGAACCTAGGGCTTCTGGTTCAACTTAGTGTTTCATCCAGTATAGAGGCAGTTATGTAGCAAGATACAGTGTTCTGAGCTTGAAGTTAGGAAGAACCAAGTTCAAATCCAATCTCAGATACTTATTAGCTATGTGACATTTGGGCAAATAAGTTAAACTCTTTGCCTCAGTTTCCTCAATAGTAGAGTGGGGATAACAGCAGTACCTACCTTGAAGATTATTTTAAAAAATCAAATGAGATAATATTGTGAAACAATACTATGCTGAGCACACAGTCCAGAAATTGGGGGCAGCTAAGTGATGCAATAGATAGAGTGCCAGACCTGGAGTCAGAAAGACCCCTCTTCCTGAGTTCATATCTGGACTCAAACACTAGCTATGTGACCCTGGGCAAGTCATTTAATTCTGTTTGCCTCAGTTTCCTCATGTATAAAATGAACTAGAGAAGGAAATGGCAAATCACTTTGCCTAGAAAACCCCAAAAGACACAAAGAGTCAGACTAAAAAACATACAGTAGACACTATACACTATACAAGTTCTTATTCCTTTCCCCACACAAAACTGATGGCTTAATTATTTTTTATTATTTTTTCATGTTGTGCATGATTCTTTAATGTTAAAGTAAAAAGATATAAAAATATACATTGTAAGATATCTTGACATCTTGATGTAAGACATCTTGAAATGTGTATGAGATGTCCAACCTTGGATTTAGGAATTTCCTGCCTTGCACATGTGAACACATCTGTGACCACTGGCAAGTTACTTTATCTCTCACTAACTCAGGCAACTAAATCTAACAGTTAGATCACCAAACTGTATCCGTGGAGAGTGTTTCCATTCCAGGAGTCTTCTATATAGATGAAATCCCAGATTTGGACCAAAAATTATGCACACTCCTACTTATTGGGGTTACAAAGGCAAAAGTAAATCCCTGTTCTGAAAGAACTTGTATTGTAATGGAGGAGGAGAGAGAAGGGGAAAGGAAGGGAACAATCATTTATTAAGCTCCTACTATGTACCACATACTTTACAAATCTTGTCTCATGTGACAGTGGGAGAGACAACATGTAAATAAATAAGTATATAAAAGATATATGCAAGGTAAATCAAAAGTAATCTTTAGAATGGATGTCTTTAGCAACTGGTAGGATCAGGAAAAGCATCCTTATGAGAATGTTGATATTTGTATGTACTCACACACATATATATATAAACATAAATATAAATATTAATGTGTAAATATATGCCTTCACTCTACTTAACATTTTTCTGTAAAAAAGAGCTTCTAAATGACTTCCTAAAGATCATTTGTTCTGCCAAAGATACAAAAGCAGAATATTGGGGGGGGGAATCAAAACATCAATAGTGGAAGAAAATAGAGGTGTTTTAAGAGCCAGGAATAATAAGAGATAAATAATGAAAGAAAGAATAGAAAAATATAATAATGTGGCCTTATAATTCTGATATTATAGGGACAAAGACTATACCTGGATTATAGCACTGTGTTTAGAAATATTTCCTAAATAGCAGTTTGGCTTATAGTATAAATGAACTTGTAAAATAACAAAAAACCTCTGTATAAGAATTTTGATATACATGTAATCAACAAACAGTTTAAATAAAAATCGTCTATATGATGCACAGTTTGATATCTTGGATCATGTTTGTTTTTTCCAAAAACTTTTCAAAGCAGAAAAATTATAATCAAATAAGATAGACAGGCTAAATTAAAACTAATCAACAGCAATCACAGTTTTAAAATTCCATAAAAATATATATGATTTCAGATATGTAAATAAACTTGAGGTTCTAGAGATCTTGGGCTTGAGTCAGACTTGTAAACCAAATCATAGGAAGGCATATATATTTTTTTCAAAAATTAGGTTACTTTGAGACATACTAATAATAGCTAATAATTCTTTAAGCATTACAAGCTAATTTGCTATTTCATTTGTTCTTCACACCCTCTCTGGGAGGTAAATACTATTATTATCTTCATCTCATGGATAAAGAAACTGAAGAAGACAGAGGTAAAGTAACTTGCCTGGAGTATCATAGCTAATTAGTAACTGAGGCCAAATTTGAAGTTATTCCAAGCCCAGAATTCTATACACTTTGCCACTAAACTGCCTTGTATAATAATCCATCAAGAACTTTTTGAGTAACTCTGACCACAAATATTCATAAACTATTGGTTAAACCTCTGTAAATAAGACTCTTTACACAGAAAATATTTGGGCAGTAGTGGGCTTATTATATCAATTATTAAAATCTTTTAGAATAGAAAAAATATTTTATCTGATTTTAATATAATTACTCAATTAGCAAGTATTTGTTAAATATCTACCAAATGATATTCAAGAATCATTTCTTGCTCTTCTTGTAGGCTACTTCCAAAAGTATGCATTAAGGAAAGGCACACTGATCAAATGTAACTATCTAATCACTTTTCCTACCCTTAAATTACTCTTAACTACTCTTAAAATAGTTCCTTTGAACTAAGGCACTGTGTCTTCTTGTTAAAATGTATTTCTTAGAAAGAAGAACATTCATCAACACTTCAGCATGTGGTCTTCTTCATCCCTGAATAACATAAAATTTTATATATTAATATTTTCCAGAGGTAAAGGGAGCATTGTGTGGTAGATAGGGCTAACAGCGAGAACCATATGGATTCATTCAGCCTTTATTATCAAGACCTTAAAGAAGTCATTTCATCACTGTGCTCCTCAGGCAATCACTGTGACAAGTATTATGTTTAGACCACTTGCATGTTGTCTCAGTTCAAGGAATTCATTCTGATGAAATCATAGATCCTATACTGTACAGTAGATTTTCTAAAATCTAATTTCCTTATTTTATTCATCTAGTGATTATTTTATTGCCAATTCTTAATTTCTTTCACTTTTAGATCTTTCACAGGCTTTTCTTCACTCATTCACTCATCATTCTTTTTCAGGGTCTCAAAACCTAATTTGTCCGACATCATGTCTTTCTCTACTTCAATTCATCTACTCACAAAGCAGCCAAAATAATTTTTCTATGTCAAACCCTGCCCCATTCATTAAATGCCAGTGGATCCCAATTATCTTCAGAATCAAATATAAAATATTTTGGACTCCATTTGGGTTTTTTTTTTTAGCAGAGATACTGGAATGGTTCACCACTTTCTTCTCCAGATCATTTTATAGCTGAGGAAACTGAGGCAAATAGTAACTGACTTGCCCAGGATCATACAGCTAGTATCTGAGGCCATATTTGAATTGAGGAAACTGGTGTTTTTTCTGACTTGAAGTCTGTCACTCTATCTACTGTACCACATAGTTGCTCCCAGGATTTAGAGATATTCACAACTTAGCCCATTTTTACCATTCCATTTTTCTTACATCTTCCCAATGCACATAATACAATCCAGCCTTACTACCTTAGTTGCCCTTCCCCACATATACCATTCCTTCTTCCAGTTAGCTTATTTGGTATTGGCTATTCTCAAAGTCTATAATGATGATGTTCAAATTCAAATAGAAACAGGGACCACTGTTTATGTTTATACATAAGGGTCCTTGAAAGTCACTTATTTGACTTAGAAAACGATGTATTAACATCATCTCCGTTTTGTTCTATTTTTATTTATTTTTTTAAAGGTTTCACAATTACATTTGGATCTGGTACTAATATGCCTGCAGTTATGTGAGCATTTTTTAAAAATCCCTTTAAATTCTTCTCAAAACGGTTTTTAATAAGGATCTTTTCCTTCTCTTTTCTTTAATAAGAATCTCCTCCTTATTTTTCCTTTTTCCTCAAATTTAGAGGTAGTAGTAGTGTGGTGTGCTAGTAAATGTTTAACAACCAGCTCTCTTTGGGGGGGGGGGGAATATATACAACACACTTTTAAGTTTAATCAACATTACTAACATTTCACCATCATTTTCTCAATTCTAAAAAAAAGATTTAAAAATAAGTTAAGCCTTGATTTGTAGCATTTGCTGATTTCCAAAGTATAAATGCTTGCACTAAATATTTAATAGGTCTCAAAAGCTGACTGCAGCATATTCCTGCCCCAGTTCCATTCAAATCCAACCATTTCATATTAAACATATGAATATCTCAGAATCATACATTTTAGCAAGGAAATTATCCTAAATATTCTAAATAAATAAAAATTAGGAATAATGCTTTGATCAAATTTTAATGAGTATGAGGGCAATTAGAGACAACCAGCTCAGAGGTACAGAGGCAGAGTGTTTGGCTGTGTGGGGAAGAGAATGGGAGGAAGAGAGGCACAGAGTTATTTATGTAATAATGGATTAGATTATTACTGGGCAGCATAGACTCAGAAATGGAAGAGCACTTGGAGGGTGGGAGAAAGATGGGGAAGTGGAGGTCAGGGATTCATTTTTATATGGTTTTGATGGAGGACAGATTAATTCTTATCCATGCTCCTTGGGATTACTCCATTAACATATCCACACCAACTCAAAGTTATCAACACTTGGACCTTGCAAGCTTTGGTAGATCTCATTACTTGGAAAAATCCTCAAGTATTTTTCTCTTTCAATATAATATTAGATATTATGATGATCTTCAAGAAGGTCCTATTCTCAGTCATGAAAGAAAACTCACATCAATGAAATAACAGAAATTTTAGAGTTGTAAAGCATTTCAATCTAAAATTTAATTTTAAACTGAAATTCACTGCAAACTTTAGTTTAAATTCTTTTTTCTTTGTTTCCAGGGCTACAGCTACTCACAGAGGTCAAGTTATCTTCAAGGATGCCTTAGCCCAGCAGCTATGTGAACAAGGAGGTAAGACTTATTGCATTTTTATGTATTCCATCTGTTTTACTTGTGTCCACATTATTCATATAAGATGCTGAAATATTATGCTCAGAGGGAATTTGTCATTAATATTGCTGATAGTGATATTAGAAATTGGTATAAAAGCCTTTAACATGCTATATATTATGGATTTATTTAATTTTATCTTATCACTTACATCTAATAAATATATATATGTGTACATATAATACAAAAATAGCTTATTATATATAAGATAATGTAAATGGGGGAATATACCATGAGTCTGTAATAAGTGTGAATTTGACACTAACTACTTTGATTGTGATACCAAAAATTCTCATATACTTAAATTTACAGAAACATATCTTAAAAAGAAACACTGAATGATGGGATACACTTCAATTTGGGGCTTTATGTAGCCACTTATTCCTAAAGCATCCCAACTGGCCCATCTTTATGTTTCCAATAGCCATCTAGTGATTTGACTTATGCTTTAGAATGTACCAAAAATATTTTAGAATTTGCTCATATGTGATTTGCATAAGCCAATACTTGAATTTATTGTGGTGTCAGAAGAAAAGCAGATATCATTAACCACTGAAAACATTCTTGTAATCCTTCTCTCTCATATAGGAAACATATTTGGATTAGAAAAGTACAATAAATATATTCATATAGTTTTCCATGGAAGAAGAAAGCAGAAATTGAATAATGGAAGCAACAAATGCAAAAATAAATTTTGGGGGGTGTCAGGGCAGTAAAACTTGGTGGTTATATCTCCAATGTCTTTACCATATTCTTATCTGTATCCATGTATATTCATATACATATCAATATGTAACTCCACAATCTTAAAATTCTGTCTATATTTTATGGGAACAATTTTTTTTAACAATGCTTTTTTAGTTTTTTCTGTTAATTGTTATAAAAACAATGTTAGATTGCTTTTAAGATACCCTCAAAATATTCCAACAGGACATGAAATTATTTTAAACATGATAAATTTTCTAAATTATTGAAATTAGTGATATATCAGATTCAGAGAATATTAAACACCTGAAAAATGTAATTCAGTTCTAACAATAATAATTTACCTCTAAAAAAAACTTTACATTTACAAAGCACTTTACTCATAATAATACCATGAAACAGGGAGTTCAAATATTATTCTTAATTTACATAAAAGATAATAAAGGTATAGCTAATTTAAATAATTTGTCTAGAATCCTACGTCTACATAGGCACAATAAGCACTGGAATTCAAATCTAAATATCTTTTTGCTTCAAGTCTAATTTTCTATATTGACTATATAAAAACACCAATATTCCTATACCAATTAGTTACAAGAATTATCATTGGAGATAAAAAGTTGAATGCAACCCAAACCCAGCTCACAAGGAGTTTGCTGACTGAGAGAAAAACCTATATATAAAGAATTGTGGAACTTACTGGGAGGAGGGGACCAGGTGAAATTCTTTGAAAAATTTTAGGAGGCAGAGCTTTTTTATAGTTTGAGTTGAATGAAGGATCAGGAAAAATCATGAAAAATGGTGACATTTTATTTTATTTGATCAGATTTGATTTTGAATGAGGATGTCTAGGGCTAAATCAGACCAGGCTGAAGACTGAGCAGATCAAAGCTTCTGTGATAATCAGCATCAAGAGAAGCTGACCTATAAGTGACTGCTGTACCTCCATTCTGGGTGAGATCCAGTCTTTCAACAACAACAACAAAATTCCCATTATAAATGTAGCCCCAATGTCAAAGCTCATTGGTATAATATGCTCTCCTTATTGATAGAGATTAATGTCCTGCCCTGAATTTTTTTTCCACCTACCTGAATTGGGATGAGCTTAGTCCATCTTCCCTCTAGAAGCTAGAGACCAGATAGTCCTGAAAGGGACTTCACTTGAAGATCACCGACTCTAACACTGCTGAAGAGATCTCTTTAGGCTTTTTGACCCTTCCCTCACTCAAAGCAGATAAAGATAGAGCCCTAAACAATTGGGCTTTAGAACTAGGGTTACATATAGTAGAGGATTTCTTTAGTGATTTGAATTTGGGATCCTATTCTATTATATAAGTAATGCTGAAGTTGGAATTCCTTTAAAAGTAGTATAGCATTCTCATAGCTCACTTGACTTGGAGTCAGAAGAATGTTGATTCAAATCTTCTCTTTGACACTTCCTAATCCGTGACTCTGGACAAGTAGCCTTTCTGTACCTCAGTTTCAATATCTGTAAAATGGGAAGGAGTATAGAGTTGATGACCTTCTAAGATCTCTTCTAGCTTTAAACTTGTAACTTATGATTTTTTTTGAAGGGTGAGGAGGGATGCTTAGAAGAGAGGGAAAAAATTAGAAAAATCAATGAGGAAAAAACATTTTGACCTATGAGAAAAATTTTCTTTTAGTGAGGTGCCTTATGCTAATATAGTTTACATTGTGATGGTCCAATAAGCAAGATAACATGTAGACCAGAATCAGCAGGTATATGGTATTCAGATTTGTGGTGATATCTGGTAGATCTAATTCCAAATATACCTCAGCAGAGATGAAGAAATTATTTTGTATTAAAGGGAATAATACTTTATGAAGTTCAGGGATTCCATGTGATAAGAATATTATACTTCATTTTAAAATAAGCATGACTTTTTATAATAGTTTAACTATTTTAAATAATATTCAATATATTTTCAAATGGAGTGGTATAATCCTTTTGAATCACAGCATTTTGCTGTGTTATAAATCAGTGTCAAATTCAAATAAAAAAATGGAAACCACTATATCATGTATAAGGATCTTTATGGGCCATAGACTTAATTTTATAAAGTAATATTATCTGTATTTTATTTTATCAAATATTTCCAAATTATAATTTAATCCAGTTCTAGCTCTTCTTGGGAGTATTATGGGCTTTATGCATCCCATCATGTGCTTGAAACTCCTATTATGGAAAAGGGATAATTTCTATGAACAAATTAATGAATGCAAAAGAATTTATTAAATATTTAGTCTGTGCTGAGCCCCTCATAAATTATTGAAGATACAAAAAGAAAAAGAAAAAGTCCTTGCTTTCAAGGGGCTTACATTTTAATTGAGAAACTTTAGCTGTAGGACAGAGATTAAGGCTAAGGATCAGAAGCCGGGTGGATGGAGAGACCTAAGGATATTTAGGCTTCATCAGCAGGTCAGATGACCTTGCTCAGGAGTCTGTAGAGATCAGGGCTGATAGTAAAACTTGAAAGACTTTAGGAAGTAGTAACAAGACAGATGATTCCTCATCTTACTGGAAGACATAAAATTGGAAATAACTCCCTTTTTATTCAGATCACATATCATTTCCATGGGAAAAAAAAAGAAAAGAAATAAACATTAAATTCAGCAATTGAGGCAAAAAAGGTAAGATATTGTGGTATATCCCTTATCAATAAACTTTTTATAAAATATCCAAGACAAAGGGCACTGCACTGACTCAGATTAGAAAGAAAAATTCAAAGAGATATGAAGGAAATATTCCATATAGAGGGAATGATCACGCTATAATAGATAATGGGGAGAGGGGGAGAAGAGAACAATCCTATGGCTTGGAACCATATAAAGCAATGTCCTTAAAAATATGTTTGAAGTAAAAACTGTGCTGTTAAAAAAAATTTCTAAGTAAAACATATGTTGAAATATTCTAATGATATCATAGGTATTCACTATTTTTTATGATAGAATTTCAGAATTTTGATTCTAAATAAACTTAAGAGAACTCTAGCCTAACATGACCATTTTCTAGATAAGGACACTGAAACTTTAAGAGTTACTTGTCAGTATGACAATCATGATTTTCTAAATCCTACTTAGTCCAAAGAAGACAATAAATAGCATGTATATATCTAGCTTTTAATGTGTGAGCCTCTTGGCACATGTTACAACCACACATATAGACAGCTTCACAAGACCAGATGGTGGACACCATGACCTGACAGCCATAATATCCTGCAGAGCCCTCAAGGGCTGCTTATCATTTGCAAATGGCTCTAGAATCCTCTGTTGTGGGGCAAGTGAAAATGGATAGAAAGAGAAGCAAGAGTGTTAGCCAACTCATTAATAGACAATGTTGACTTCTGTCTGTAAGCTAAACTAAGCTCTTAGGTTTTGCCCTAAATTACAATAATGAGCAAAATACTTGAGAATTGAAGACTTGGTATACTAACTAAAGTTCATTTGATCATGGTAATATATGACATATGAACCTCATTCACATATAATTATTTTGGATTTTATTATTTGGACAGGGAAAGCTAAAATTTACTTTCATAATACCTAATAGAAAAGGGCTTGTTGAACAAATCCATAATGTGAATAAAATGGGGGAGGAGAAATTTTTAATTTTGTAATTCAAACAGGCTAAAAGTACCATTTATATAAGATGAGCTAAATATAATTACTTTTTGTCAAACTAATTTAGCATAATCTTTATTTGGAACCATTTGGTTAGCCAGTTAACTTCTGTGACTACATTCCCTTGAACATTTTTAGGACAATTCATAGTTTCCAAATCTCCCCCTCAGTTTTTCAGGAATGGATTTTACTGTGCCTACTTTGTTTGTTAAATTTATATACTGTAGAAATATCCCATGAGAGTGAGATGCTTATTCCCATTTTACAGTTTAGGAAACTAAAGCAGAAGGACCCTTATTCAGTCACATAGATAATGAATGTCTTGAGACTGAATTTGAACTCAGGTCTTCCTAATTCCCTGATTTCACTGCCCCACCTAGTCAAATTTTTTGGTTTCAACAATGTAATAAGACACAAACTGTTCTCTTCAAGGTGATAACCATCTAATAGAGGGGATAAAGATCTGAACACGAATAGCTATGATTTAGTTCAGATCATTGTAGCCGGCTTGTGGAAATGCAAGTTTTCTTAAGACAGACAATAATGTAGGGAACAATAGTGTATATTTTAATTCATTCCAAAAAATTCATCTCAACATTTGTGTCTAAGACTCTATGGTTAAAAGGCAAAAATGAAACAATCCTCAAAGAGCTTATACAGTTCATACAAGGAAAGATATAACTTCCTAGGGGGGTGAGGAAGAAAGCATGGGAGGAGAAATTCAAATCAAAGGATATAATGTGGTTATCAGCAACCAAAGGGTAATATACAACTTGATCTTTGAGGGGATAGGATAGATTCATGACTCAGCCAATGAAGAGGTTCCAACAAGTTTTGATTACATCATCTTCATGTTTGGACAAAAGGAGCAAGGGGATCTGTGATTGTTTGGGAGGTTCCCCTTAACTTGATTAAGAATATCTTGGTATACTATACAACTGGGCTACTACATGATTTAGTTTAGTGACTTTTATTTGGAGGGATTAGATGAGAATCTTTATTGGGAACATCTGATTGATTTCCCATTCCTAATGTCAGAGGGAAGTAAAGCCACTTGGCACTTTTACATGGAGTTTAAAGAATTTTTAGCATGAAAAGCTCCAGCTCTAAAGATTTCAGAAAGAGATGGGGTAAGAAATATATAGAGCAGAAATATCCTGTGTGCTATCCACCTTCCAAATAAAACCTAGGTCCAGAAAAACAGAAAGGTTTTCTGGAATATCACAAATGTGTGAAATGTAAAAGATAAAGGATATAGCACTTGAAAATTTCAAGAAAATAGAGGTCACTTTCAACAGGAGAAATTGAAGAATTCTTCAAAGAAAAGAGAGGCATCAGTATGGATTTTAATAAAAAAAGACATAAAAAAGCATGGATGCAGAAGATGCTATGAGAATGGATAATAGTGGATAATCCAGTTTGGCATAATATTTAGTAAGTGAAGAGATTCATTCAAGGCGGCAAAAGTGACTAAAAAGTAAGATCTGGCAGTAACTAATAGGGAAAATATTATTATTGACTCTTAGTAGCCTAGGCACTTTTCTAAATGTCCCCAATGAACAAAAGATGACATTTGGGGGCAGTGTTATTAATCCTGAGGTAATTTAATATATAGTTAGACAATCATCAGTTCCAAACACTATATAGATTTTACCTTAACAGCTTTACATAATCTAACAAGTCAAAACCCTAAGATTTATACCTGTGAAAATTTAATATTGAGTTCTTTGAAATAAAGAATAAAGTGGTCTCCATGTAAGTTATTATATTTGCTTGATTTTTCTGTATTCTAAAGGGTTAAGTGTAAATTCACTTTTATATAGTTACAAGGGGCAGCAGAAATATTATAAAGATATAAAAATCATACTTTTGTTCTGGCTAGTGAATATTTGAAAACAAGGAAGTACAATTTATTTCAATATAATGATTATTGAATATTTCCATATTGATTGTCCAAAATTGCTAACTAATATTCTCATTTTTAACAATATTTACTGTGTATCCCCTACCCCTTTTAATTAGATCTTTAAATATCTTGGGGTTAATGTAAACCTTGAATGCCCCATTTGTAGTCTTATTCTCACTGAATGACCACCTACTTTCTTTTCTGGTCATATGTGTACTTGACAATATTCTTTATGTCACTTCTTGCTTTAAAATCGTCACTGACAACATGTTACACAGTCTATTTAGGTCCACCATGTGTCTTTCAGTTGCTTTTTGTTTTATTTGTAAATATTTATCCTTCCATGTGCAACCAGAGAGCATTATTAAGATAATACTGGTGTTGAAGAAGTAGACTTTTGAGGAAGTGAGCAATTTGGGATCACTGAAATC
The DNA here is from genome assembly GCF_902635505.1 of Sarcophilus harrisii. Classification (NCBI taxonomy): domain Eukaryota; kingdom Metazoa; phylum Chordata; class Mammalia; order Dasyuromorphia; family Dasyuridae; genus Sarcophilus; species Sarcophilus harrisii. Next base: position 147,582,849 of record NC_045430.1, on the reverse strand, counting down.
ACTTAATTCAGTGCAGACTGATCCAGCTCTGTCTTTCCCCTTTACTTAGTTTTCATTTCTTAATCTATGTGTACATGATCCCAAGGCTGCCTTACTACACACTAAGCCAGGAGAACTTTAAGAATATTCTAATTTAATTTTTGTGGATTAAGAACAAATACTTGTTCCTATTCTTTTTCAACATTTCATTGTCTCTGAAAGCCATAAAGCTGAAAGCCATTTTGTGCTTTTTATCCCTTTAAGAAGTTTTTCTGTATTACTCCCAATTCTTCACCTGGCAGCTCACCTGCTTTGAGGCCATCTTTATGTCCTTTCCCCTTTGTAGAATCCTTTTAGGTTTGTTCTCCTTTGGCAAAACCTTTGAGAATACTTATTCTTTTCCATACCAAGATTAGTCAAGATATTGACACTTTGGAGGTGAGACTTAGTTACAGGTGGGAATTATACCAGGGCAGGGAAAAATCAGAATGAAAATAAAGGGAGGGAGCAGGAAAGAAGACACAGAGTTGATTGCTAAGGGGGGAAAAGGGGGAAAGTAAAGCTGGAAGGTAAATTAAATTTGGGAGGAGATAAAAACCAGAGATTACATATTGGGCAAAATCCAATGAAAAACCAGTGGTTAACTCCTAGAAGGCTTCCATTAAATATTAGTGAATGAAATTCAAATTTACCTTACAGTTTTCTATCAAGTGAAATCAAGTCACTGATTTTGCCACACTTTCTCCAGTTTGGGTTTCTGGTGTGGGTTTTCAGGAGTCTGATCAGAAGGTCAAGGGGAGATGACACCTTATCCCATAAGGAGAGCCTTTTTTCACCACAGGGGCAGCCATCCCAATCACCAGCAGAGCTTGTGCTTATCTGAACGGCTTTCCCTCACTGCTCTGACAGTTACTTGCTGGCCATATGTTGCATGGGCTTCGGACTGTGCTACAGCTGCTGCTCCTCCTCCCTCACTCCTGACCTCAGCACCAGGTCCTATCTTCTTAAAACTCCCAAAGGTCCAGGCAGCATTTTGGAAAAGGGAATAGTGGTTCATTTCACACTAATCATATATTCTAAAGATTTATTTTGGTTTTACTTTAATTCCATCTCTTTTAAACTATGAGAGATGATCATTACATTAAGTGACAAAAATCAAAGATGGCAAAAAAAAAAAAAAAACCAAAAACCCTCATCCCAACCTTAATGCATGGCCCTGTCTATAATTTAACTTGTTTTAAATATTAAGCAATCTTTCATACCAATCATAAGTATATTCTTGAACACATTGAAAACTATTTCTATTCTAAATTTATAACATTTTGGAGGCTTAATTATCATACTTGAAGGTCAAACTATGCTGTATTGCAATAAAATACAAAAAAAGTAATAAAGGAATTATTCCTGGGGAGATGAAAGTCTAGGTTCATAGCTCATTAAATGGTAACTTCACAGGCTGTGTCTAATTTGTCATATTTAGCTCGGGAAGTTTAATACATTTGAATTACAAATTAGGCGAAGGGATACCTGAGGCAAAAATACCTTGGGTCTTTGAATACTATAGAAATTGGAAGCAATGGCTCCTTTAGCATGATACCTTTATTTGTAAGATTTGCCTGTTATTAGACACATTATAATTGCCTAACTCTAAAGCTGATCCTAGGAAAGTAATTAGTAACATTAACACAAATCCAGTTAACATTAACACAAAGTTTCTTATTTGATCTGAGAATCAATTAGTAGTTACAGCTCTCTTCGGGTTTTTTTTTCAGAGTATAGCCAAAACTAAATTCTTTTTATCAGTGAGCAGTGTGTTAAAATTTAGCAGTATTGTAAAATATGTATTCATACAAAAATAAAATTTCCTTCATGTCAATTCAAGAATAACACATTATTTGTGGTCTTTCATATGACTAAAAATAATTCTGGTTTTTAATGCTCTTTGGACAGGTTGTCATGACTCTTTTGAGGTGCCTAGATGTTACCTTCTGAAAGGGCATAAAGATGTATGTGTGGGTGTGGGTGGAAATCAAATAAGGCTTAGCATATTAGCCTTTGTATGAAAGTTGAAAATAGGAAGAATTTCATCCACATAATTTACTTTAACATTTTGTGTATGATTTAATCCCTCAGGAAAACAAAAGGTGTAAAAGAATATACAATTTTTCATAGTAGTATTTGCATAGTTCCACAGGGGATTAATTAGTGAATGATACAAAAATAAAATTGTAACCTCTAATGAAATAATAGAAGCAAACCATTGTGGAAAGACTCTTTTTAGACTTTTTTCCCCTCTCTTCTAAACAAAGCCACCATCTTTCCATCCTATAGTTTAAGTAGAGTCTAAAAGATGATTGAATTATATTTTAAAATCCTGGAGAAAAAGAATTCTTTTATAAATGCAAACTGTCATTACAAAAATTAAAATGCCTCATTTAGTTATTTGAAAGCATTCTGAATCATATTCTAAGTGAAGATCTTAAAGGATTACAGGATCATAGATTTAGAGTTGGAGGTGACCCTAGCTGTTACTGAGTACAACTTTTTCATTTTACAGATAAGGAAACTGAAGCAAGATAACTTGCCAATGTTCACAGTTGTTATAAGTAGCAGAGCCACTTTTTTCCAAATCTATTGCCTTTCAATGCTACTTCCAATTATTGTTTTTTTTCTCATTGTAATAAGGATTAAATTAAGTTGCACATAATGGAATAGAATGGAAGGTGTTTTTATATATTGTGGTTGTAGTAACATTTTATAATATACTACTACATGATATTTGTTGATGGACTACCAGGAACTATTTAATAAAAAGAGACTTGTGCCCCTTGCAGGACTTTTTTTTTATTGAGAGCTGATTTTTTAATTCAATATACAGCTTAAATTTTTTTTGCTTCATTTACCCTTGTCAATGACTAATAATTCCCACATTTAAACCATACCTTTAAACGAATGACTCTTCCTTTTTTTTTTTTTTTTTTTTTTTTTTTTTTTTGCTGAGGCTATTGGGGTTGAGTGACTTGCTTAGGATCACCCAGCTATGAAGTGTTAAGTGTCTGAGGTCAAATTTGAACTCAGGTCCTTCTGATTTCAGGGCTGGTACTCTTTCCACTGCAAAAGCTAGCTGCCCCTGATGCTTGACTCTTTAAAAGAAATCAGAAAAAGACATGTTCTGCTCTGGAAAATTTTGATTTTGAAATCACATTCTCTCACTTTATTTACTCTAGGTCTTTTGGACATAAATCATTTGTCTTTGATCTTTTCACATCTGCTTCATTTAATAATCCATTTTTTATTCTTTGAAATTTCCTTTTTTAAAAAAAAATCAATGGCAGGCTCCTTTTTTTAAAAAAAAAGGATGTCTTGTAATGAATGATTTGTAAATCCTTTTGAGAATAGTACAGGTGCATGATGAATAAGTATTGTTGTTACTTACTTTTCAAAACAAATTTTCAAGTGCTTTCTAAAACCAAGGATTCATTGTTTTATGTAATCCCCAACTACATTACACTTTTTAAAAAATCCTTTTTACTTTATGTGTGTGATAGAAAAATGTAAACCTGGTTTTTGAGTCTTTGCCTTGTCTACAACAATTCAAGAATGTGAAAATATTTATCTCTAGCTTCAACTTGAATCAAGCTTACCTCCACCTGAAATGTGCATCCTTGACTTGGAAATCCTACTTCTGTTCAAGTTCATAAAACAGCCTAATATATGAGACCTTATCCTTCCATTTATTTGTGCCCCCTCCCAAATGCTTTGTATTCACTTTATATAATCTTGCATTTTCTTTTCTGAGTATGGATTGTTTCTCCTTAATGAAATATAAATTCATTGAGCGCCCAAACATTTTTTGTTTCTGATTATCTCTAGTTCAGTACCTGATACTTGGGATACAGTCTGTAGGATTATCAGTCTTTGCTGCTAATCCCAAATACTCATTTACTTTTGTCAATTTTTGACACAGCTGGATACCCCCTCCTTTTGTTACTCTCTCCTTGGATTTTCACTGTATTTCTCTATTGTGATTCTCTATACATGGTCAGACTCCTAAGACCTTTCCTAATTTTCTTTCTATATTTTTCTTCCTTTGTGACTTAATTCCTATAGGTTGGATTATCATCTGTAGCCCACACCTACAGTTCTCATTTCTCCTGTCCTCTAAGTCTTCATTTCCAACTACTTCTTAGATATCTCTGCCACAATGCCTCAAGCTCAACATGTCTAAAATTGAATTTATTGTCATTTTTTCCCTCCAACCTTAACTTTCCTCCTAATTTCCCTATTTTTCTACAGAGTACCAACATTCTCCCATTCACCCAACATTTATTATATGCCTATTTTATGCCTAGTACAAAGCTAGATTTTGGAAATGCAAGGACAAGAATGAAACAGTCTCCACCTTCACAAAGCTGCATTCTATTGGGGAAGTGATAAAAAATGTTGCCTACCCACCTCCTAAAAGAGATATGCTAAATTCAGGGTATAGTTTGAGATATATCTTTTTTTTAATATAGACAATGCAGGAATTAATTTTCTTGACTATATTTGTTAAGTGTTTTGTTTTCCTTTTTGTCTGGAGAGCAAATAGATTGAAGAAAAATATATTTTTGTTAATAAAATTAAGTGAAAATAAATATTCTATTGGAAAAAATTTTGAATATAGTATAAATACATACTATAAATAAACAAGATAATTTGAGAGGGGATGCTAGCAACTGATTTGAGCAGAAAGACTTCATAGGAAAAGTAGTTTTTGAGATGGATTTTGAAGAAAACAAGAAATTCTAAGAGATAGAAGTAAGAGGATATGAATTCTAGCCAAAAAGGAAAGCCAATGATCAACTATAAATTGCAGAATATGAACTAATCTCCACTGATGAAGGTCTTTCCTTACTAAGAATTCTCTGCTTCAAATCATAAAACTATGCCTCTCTCCCCCCAAAATTTTGTATTTACCTATCTGTGGGCATATCAAAACCCCCTCCCCAGTAGAGTGTAAACTATTTAAGGTGAAGGATTATATTTTGTATTTCCAATGCTTAGAACATAGACTTCTATTAATAAATGCTTATTGATTGAGATTAGAAAAGAATAAACAGATCCTAAGGTGCTGTGGGAGTTCTGAGAAGAGGAAGATCAATGTGGAAATACTCATAAAAATTACAGATGCATAGTGGCTAACTCGTGTCTGAATCACTACATTCATCAAAAACAAACTAAGTTCAATGATGATGCTGTAAATGTTTTGTTTACTCATCTATATTCATAAAAATAGAGATGGGGAACTGTTTCTATGGGATACTTGCCAGCAGTCTTTCTGTATTTAATTTCATTCATTTTAATTTCTCAGATCTTTGTACTTTCATCCCCCTGGGTAGTTATTAATAATTTATTTCCCTTTACTATTTACCCTATAAGTAAAGGAGAACCCATTTATAGCACCAGCATTCAAGGACAGAACTAATAAATGTGCTACATAAGATATTAATACATGATTTTAATATATTATTATGTACTGATATATTTGATATATAAAGCTTGTGTTTCAGAAGATTTCATCTGACCAAATATGAATTTGTTATGGTGAGCCATTTTATATGGAGAGTCTACATTATTTTTATCATATGTCATTATTTTTAGATAAATTTAAAAAATAGAAAAATCATGTGTGCAAATATTTGTGGATACTTTATCACTGTCACTTAAATTTTCTTTAAAAGTTCTAGGGAATTTATTAGTAATAATCTTTCTAGATTGTTTAATTTTTTAATGCTAAATATAAAATTAGGCTTTTCTTTTGCTAATCATATTAACTATTAATTTTTTTTCCTATTCTTTTCTTGTTACAGCTCCAACAGAGGCTACTCTGCATCCACATCTTGGTAAGTATTTAAGAGCTAAGCATTGTTAACTTCATTATATATTTTATTCTATGAGATCCGTTTCTAACTTTGGGCATTCTTTCTATACTCTCTTCTCTGAATTCCTGTAGCACTCTGCCAATATTATACAATCCCATAGCCGGTTGTATCTTGTCTTACATTGTTTTTCCATTGTTTTTTGTGTGGTAAGTCTTGCCTGCTGACTACATGGACTATCCCAACTAAAAGGCCCTATAATATGGCACTTGGTTGTCTTTTTCCTTAATTCTTTCATCAAATAGAGCTCTTGCCCAGGTTCTCTTTAGATAAAGAACCTTCCAGATTACAGGTAGCAGATCTGAATAAATCAGGTGTTTGCTCAAGTTTCAGAAATTTTTAGAAATTTTTGAAATAAGAAGCATCATCTTAGCAGTGCTGGAAAATTACAAAATGCATGAATTTGGAGCCATGCAGCTACATGGTATAATGGATTAAGCTCCATTACCTTAAAGTCAAATGTGTTCTCAGATACTTTTCAGCTGTGTGACTGGGAAAATCACTTAACCCTGTTTACTCACTTTCCTCATCTGTAAAATAAGTTGGAGAAGGAAATGGCAAACTACTCCAGTATCTCTACCAAGAAAATCCCAGAGTCACAAAGAGTTAGACATAACTGAAATGGCTGAACAAGAAAAAATTCATGTCATTCTTTGAGGGTGAGCCCTGAATTAAGTGAATAAAATGGACAACTTTTATCAGTGTCTAAATTTGAAATTATTGGGAGTCCTTTATGTTAGAGAGATGTATTCAAATAAGAATGAGCTCTAATTAAACAATTAATGTGGCTTTATCTTCAAAAGAGAAGTGAAACATTTTTAAGGTACTCTTAGAAGTATCTTATTAAACAATTAAATCATCTCTTTTTTTTTAAATCATAATCCTTTAGTACCAACATGGACTCTTTGCCCTTTTTAACACAGGGAAAAGTAGCAATATAAACATTAACCATTGAATTTTGCAAAGTAACAAGCACTCTTTGTGAGCTAAAAATTTTATTTAGTGGTAGTTGTTTTCTGAATAACTTCCTACATTATCCTACTTAAGAGGAGATGAAAGCTATAGTCCTAATCTTCTCCTTAGGTAGCTACCACTATGGGACTTCCACATAGGTCAGTTATTTGCCTTTTAGGCTTTTGCTTTGAACCTTTGAGTCCAATTAATTTATTTTTTTTCCTTTTTGAGAAATCTGCCTCTGGAAACACTACTTTTATGTATGCTATAGCTTTGGGGGTTCTTTAATTTGGCAGACAAACTTAGATGCTTGGAAGCCCTGCATTTTGGCAGTAAGAGAAATATGGTGACCCTGAGAGGCCCAGCAATATCTTTTCTAGGTTGGATATTTGAGAGTGCTGAAGACTCTGGGTACTTCATTCAACTTATGTTATTGCTGAGAGACATGATTAATCCATTCCCATGTGCAGAATAAATCATTATTCGCTGCCAGCATAAATCCCCATTCTACCTATTCCTGTACCTCCAAGCATTCATCTCAATACAGGCCGATTCACTGGTTGCCAATTATTTCATTATATGTTAACTTGCTGAAATGCCTAGAGTAAAAGCAAAGAGTATTTTGAAAAGTATATCCACAGTGAATTAACTATGGAAATATTGTCCATTGAGTTTAAGCTATGCCTTCAGGTATTCAACAATAATTCCAAATTTCTAGTGACTCTATAGAGTTAGTTGTTAATTAGCAAATGTTTTATAGTATCCAAAAAATATCCTTTTGTTTTGATTCAAAGTTCAAAAGATTAGGAAAGTTTTGTTTAACAAAGACTTGGACTCACAAACATCATGAGTGAAATAAAGTAATTGTTAAAATGAATCATTTAAAAAAAACTACGAATACATACGTATGCAAGAATAGAGGCATAACACTGAAGTCAAGAAGACCTTAGGGTCAGTATTTCCTTCTGACTTGTTGTTGCTGTGTGGACACAGCAAGTCATGACCCACCACTGCTCTGGGCCTTTCTTTAAGATAAATCCCAAATGAGCTGTGGACCTGCATTGGTGGAGGGAGTTGTCCAGAATGGAGATTTCCTACATTTCATTAAATAATATATGCATAGACCAGACCCACTGTCTCCTTTTATAAAAATAAGTCACTGGTCTGTGACTTCTTTGTTAAGAGGAAGGCCCAAGTGAAAAAAAAAAAAAAAACTATCCTGACCAATCTACAAACACCCTTTTCTGAAAGCTGAGTTTTAGAGAATTGCCTAGTACACCAAGAAGGGAAGTGACTATTCATAGAGCTAGTATTTGTATTAAGGGTAGGTCTTGGGAGGAAAAAGTATGTGTGTATATATTTATGTGCATATATACACATGTATATATACAGTATAAATGTATACACAGATGTGTATATGTAATTATATATACATTATATATATATATATGTCTAGCAATATAAACATTAACCACTGAATTTTGCAAAGTGTATATATATATATATATATATATATATATATATATATATTACAGTAGATAAAATGGATCAGTCAGGAAAGCTCATCTTCATGTGTTCAAATCTGGTCTGAGACACTGTATAACAAGTCACTTAACTCTATTTGCTTCAGTTTCCTCATTTGTAAAATGGGCTGGAGCAAAAAATATCAAATCCTTCCAGTATCTTTCCCAAGAAAATCTCAAGGGGGTTCATGACGAGTCAGACATGACTGAAAAATGACTGAAGCACACATATACATAGGTAATACATACATACATAGGGCAATACATACAACTGCACATGTATACTATATATATATATATATATATATATATATATATATATATATATATCAGTGTTCATACACAATATACTTATATATGTGTGCATTTTCATATAACCTATACATGATATTTGTCTGAATTCAAAAGAAAAGAATAAGTTATATTAATAAGTCAATATTCTTTTTTGGTTTGGATCTGCAAATAAAGATGGGAAATTGTACTGAATAGTAAATCCAACCAGATTACTTATTTGAAAATCATACACATACACACACACATACACACACAAAACTCCTAGTGGCCTATATGACCTTTTTTCCAGACCTTGGGAATTTGGGCATATAATAAGTTATGGTGATATTTAGTGTGATCCAAAATGGGAATAGCTCCAACAACTCAGAAATCATGTAAAAGCCAGTGATGGCTGAAATCAGTATGTTTTTTCTATATCATATAGTGGGGCTTATTTTTACCAAATTACATGCACAGATAAATTCATAGGTCTGTGTATATACACACATGTATGTAAATGCACATGCATATATACACATGAATTTATATATACATACATTTCTATATACACATATATTTATGTAAGCATATATTTTTTTCATATGATTCATTTTTTTTTCCTGACAACTCACAGAGATCTATTATAGCAATAATGTTTTACTTTTCAAGAAGTCATACTTTTTAAGCCAACCTAATAACAATCACAGAGTGCAAAGAAGAAAATAAATGGAAATTAAAAGTGTACAGTAGAACGAGAATATAATGGTGGAAAGAGCCCTGACTCAGGAATCTGAGGTTCTAGATTCAAATGTCTTTTCCCATGACTGCTACTTCTTTAACTTTGGGCAAATCATTTGGACTCTACTTGCTCATCAGTAAATTGAAGAACATAAAATGGACTAGACCTCCTCTGAGTTTCTTTGTAGCTGTAGCTCTATAATTTTAGTTGGAAATGGGTAGTTTGAAGGACTAAGCCTCCCTTTAAATAGTTTTGGAAATAAGTGCCTCCTGGTGTAAATTCCTGAACTGCTAGTGTTGCCAAAGGTTTAGATATGGGTTATGAGGGAATCAGTAACGTGACTTCTTCCTACCCTTGATTTCTGTGAATTACTAATTAGGAAGGTGATTTTTCTCTAATATCTTAATTATAGTAGTTCCAGAGTGAATGAATCGAGAGACATCTGGGTTTCTGGGAACTCCTGGTTTAATGATTAGCACAAAATTAACCTATTGTTATTTCTATTGTTACATATTACCTTTTATTTGAATTAAAATATATTTAATTTTAACAGTAGCAACAACACACTGTCAATTCTTCTTAGCAAAGTAAATCGATGTAGCATAACAGTTCTCAATACCACTCTTATTTCTTTTTTAGCTGAAATACATAGTGACAGTGTTATCTTGCGAGATGACTTTGACTCTTACCACCAGCTAGAACTGAATCCAAATATATGGTGAGTTACACAATTGTGATTGAATTTGTTTTGTTTTCCATTGAGAAAAGTACTGAAGACTCTCTTAATTCAATTGAACAAATATGCCTCTGATGCAAGTCCTTTTTAAAAGTATCAATTCAAAATTCAATTCTTGTTCAGATTCAGTGAGAATTATGAAAGCCATAGAGTTTTGATAGAGTGGGTGGTATTTTCTACATTAGTATCACTAAATATTTAAACCCAACTGGGATCATCATCATCTCATAGCTAGTATTTACATAGTGCTTTAAAGTTTAAAAAGTGCTTTAAAATATTCTCATCAAGTCCTCATAAAAACCCTGAGATGGTAGGTTCTAGTACTATTATTTCTCATTTTATAGATGAAGAAGTGACTTGCTCAGGTATCATAGATTAAGAAGTGCTTGGGTAGGATTTGAACTCAGGCCTTTTTGGTCACTGTACTACTTAGCTGCCTTTAATAAAAATAGAGAAATTAGGAAGAGGAGAGGATTGGAGGAGAAAGATAATGAGTTCAATTTTGGATTACGTGTTTGATTGAAGATGTCAATAGGACAACTAGTTCAATATATCCAATAGGTAACTTAAGAGATAACAAATATAATTTAAAAATCAGTAGAATTTGTTTATCAGTGTCATTTTATTTTACTGTTGTCATCTGAAAAGATTTTGTTAATAAGTTGAAAAATTCCCATTGAAAAACATTTTCTAGGAAAATCTTTTATTCATGCAGAAATCTGCAATTCTCTTAAACTTTGATATTTTCTTTTATAATCCATTATACAGATATTATCATAGGATTTGTTTCTTTTAAGGTGTTTGTTTTAATAAGGGAAACTAATTTTGGTCAAGGTTTTTTTTGACAAATACAAATTGATTCTCATGTGATTCAAATTCTGTTTTTTTTCATCTATGAAGCATGAATGATTTTCTTTCATCTATGTTTATGACTGATTCTGATAAATATTTCTTGAAGAATATTATGGATTTTGTGCCTTTTTAGTTAAGCCATGACTTTTTTTTTCAAATTTTTTGGCCTATTCTCTTCTTCTCCCAGCAAAACCTGTGATATTTAAAATTACACTTTTTTATCTTTAGTATCATATGTACTTTGTGATGCATTTTCAAATGACATATTATTTTTTCTTATCCACAACCTCTCTTTCCCATCTTTAAGTTCACTATATAAATTGGCAAAACTCTTACTCTTTGAAAGATTATTTAGTTTTATGGATCGATAATGAGGCAAAGAACTATGCATGATGGGAACCTTGTTACTTCTCAGCCTAAGCATAAATAATTTTTTTTGCTAGTTTGCTAGTTCATTTAAATATGTCTGGTTTCCTCCTGAGCTAAAAGGGACAAATGAATATGAAAGAAGTTTTAGAGCAGAACAGATGAAAATAATACTAAGCCAGGGCAAAATTATGTAAAGGAAAAGAAAAAAGTAAGTTATCCAAATTCTTTAGTCAAGTCTTATTTTTACTCATTTTGACTGTAAATATACAGTCTCGGATGGAATTAACATTGTAAAATTTTTGAGATGAACAAAAATATTGCTCAGAGATGGGTATTATAACAAAGCATTTTCAGCAAAGTACCATCCAATCTCTTTTGAACCAAAATGGAATTTCTTCTAAAACTTTAGGACCTTCTCATTTAAAAGAACCCAAGATGTCCTTCTCAGGCATCTTTTAAGAATCAACAAACATTTATTAAGTGCCTACTATGTGCCAGGCACTGTGCTATACACTAGGGATACAAAAAGAGGCAAAAGACATCCCTGCCCTAAAGAGGTTTACAATTTTTGGAGGATACAATGTACAAATATATTATATATATATATATATATATATATATATATATATATATATACACACATATATACACACACATATAAAGCAAGCTTTATACAAGATTAATAGGAAATAAAAGAACAAAAAGCCCTCAAATTACATAGGTAGGGAAGGCTTCCTTTAGAAAGTGTGGTGGTGTTTGGGACTTAAAGGAAATCTTAAAACCTGGAGAAAAGAGAGTAACAAAGTGGAGGGAATGTTCAACATGTTAAACTCTGCAGAGAGGTTACAGTGAATGAGGTTTGAGGAAAAGGTGTTGGATTTAGCAACTAAGAGTAACTTTGGAGAGAGAATTTTTATGGAATGATGAAGTAGAAAGGCAGATTGAATGTGGTTAAAAAGAAAGCGAGAGGAGAAAAAAATGGCACCAAGTATATAAATGATCTTTTTTGAGAAGTTTAGCTATTGAGTATTGAAGTACAGGATAATAATGGAAATTGAAGGAACAAGTGAGAGTTTTTTTTCCAAAATAGGGGAGACATGGACATGTTTTGAGACAGCAGAAAATAAGCCACCAGAGAGGAAGAGATAGAAAATAAATTAAAGCATCGGAATTACAGAGGGGGAAATCTGTTCGAGGAGACAGATGGAATGGGTTCACTTGAACAAGTCAAATTAAGGAGTCAAGGGTATTTCATCATGTGAAACAGCAGCATTGAAGGAAAAGGAGAGAAGAGGCACCTGAATGAAAGGAGATGAAGAAGGGGAGATTTTCTTCTATAAAATATGAGGCAAGTTGGAAGCTAAAAGCAGGGATAAGGGAGCACCATATGAGTTTGAGGAGGGATGAAAAGGTTTGAAGAGCCACTATGGAGAGTGGGATAAGTTGATAAAGGAGGCTTCATAGTATTGCCTGGTGACAGTGAGGACTCAGTAATATAAATTTGTAGTGGGCTTAGTCCAAGAGGTTGCATGATTTTCTCCATCTTCATTTATGCCCATGTGTAGAGACTATTTTAGCTTGGTTCATTCTACCACTTAGATATTTTAATCCATTAATAATATGTGATTTTCCTTCCCTGCCCCAAAAGGTACAATAAAAAAATTCCTTCCTTTGGATGGCAGAGTAATTTAGAAGTGGAATGTAGAAAGAGCCATACTGTACAAAAAAAGTTTTGATATCTTAATGGCCAAATAATCATATCTTTATTAAATTATTCTATGGAAGAGAAAATATTATATTAAAATATATCTTTCTGGAAGTACAAATCAAGAAACTAGCATTATGTCTACAAGTTGCCAAAAAGATCTGCTCATTTATTTCTCAGTTCAACCATATTGCTCATTACATCATCTCTTATTCACATAATATGTTTATAAAAATTAATTTCCTTAGTCTTCAGAACTTACAGGATCCAAACAAAGTCTTATGTACGTAATTGATTCTTTTTTTCCTGAGGCAATTGGAATTAAGTGACTTGCCCAAGGTCACACAGCTAGGAGGTGTTAAGTATTTTAAGACCATATTTGAACTTAGGTCCTCCTGACTTCAGGGCTGTTGCTCTATCCACTGTGCCATCTAGCTGGCCCATGTAATAGATTCTTAGTAAATATTTATTGATGGAATGTTTAAGGCTTTCTACTATATTAAAACTGTTTTGTTTGAAGTTACTAAGCACAAGAAATGTTACAAATTTTAAAAACATGCCTGTCCTAATTCTTCCCTCAAATTCCCTCCTCCTCTCCCCTTTTCATTCCTTTCCCCCTTCCTTCCTTCATCTCCTCTTCCTTTACTTCTTCTGAGCAAATGAGCAACTTTCTTTAGTATTGACTAAAAATAGAGATTCCAATCCTGACTCTAGCTGTTGTTTTCACTCAATCAAATGTGCCTTTGGACCAAAAGCTGTAGTAAAAAAAGGGAAGAAAGAGTAAGTTATGTGCTGGGCTTTGTGTTAAGCACTTTACTAATATTACCTTACTTCATCAACACAACAAGCTTCAGAAATAGGTATTTTTATTAACTCTATTTTATAGTTGAGAACACTGTGGCAGATAGCAGTTAAGTGACTTGCTCATGATCCCAGTTAGTGCCTGAGGTTTTGTTTGAGCTCAGCTCATTCTGACTCCAAGTTCAATAACTTGACTATTGCAGAGGATATATGTGGATCTTCACAAATCTCTTACCCTCTCTTGGAAATTTTCTTCTCATCTTTCCTGGCTTTCTCCTAATGAAGGAGCATTTATTAAGACTTGGTGTCTCTCAATATCAAGCCACTCTTGCCCTTCAGTATCATCACAGTTATATTGTGGCAACCAAAGAATAATAGAAAGGAAGATGAAAACCTGAGATGTCTCCACTCAATTCAATTCACAAATATTTACACTATTATGTCATATAAGGTATTGCTCTCAGCTCTGGAATTTCAGAAATGGTACTTCTTTTTATTGGCATACATGTTTCATTGACACTCAGTAATATTGATTTTGAAGTATGCTTAATCAAGTCCAAAATCCCAATACTTAAATAGTTTAAAAATCCATGATGTAGCTCCAACGGTTTGACAAAGGTGAAATCATTGGATCATAGTCTTTAAGCAACTAAGGTTCTCACAGGTCATCTACCTCAAATTTTTCATTTTTCTATATGAAGAAACTCAGGCTCAGAGATATTGACTGGCTGAAGTTCACAAAGATAGAAAATAACAGAGCCTGAATTTGAACCAGGGATTCTGATATAAATTAATTGTTCTTTCCACTAAATGGAAGACTGATCCCTTCAGTATGGCATATAGAGAACATATATAGGATTCTTAACTTTCTTGTGTGTGTCATGGGCCCCATTGGCAGTCCAATGAAGCTTATTGATCCATTCTCAAAATAATATTTTTAAATTTGTAAAAATAATATGCCTAATATTATAGAGGAAATCAAAAGTTAGTGAAATATAAAATTTCTATGTAGTTTTTTTCTCATCCAAGTTCAATGATCTCATGGAATTTATCCACTGGATTTCTGTGGATCTTAGATTACAAACCTCTGCTGAGGATACATAGTGATATTTACAAGGGGTAGGAAGTAAATTAATTTTTTATATAAAAAATGAAACAGAAAAGCCTTTATTCTCCAGGCATCTCTGAAGTCAAGATAAAAATTTGCTTTGTTTAAACAACCAAAATGTTTATCCCCCTTAATGCTTACTGTATGAGGATCACAGAAGGCATCCGGACTATAATATTACTAGAGTAGGATGTTGTAGTAGGAAACAAGGGACTGTTGGAAAAATAAGATGACAAACAGTGACTAGATAACAACAGATGTTTCCCCTCCAGCACAATAATAGAATGATAATAACAGAGAGGTAGCATTCAGGAGAGAGCAAAGAACAGTGGCAACCTCTCAGAAAGTAGCTCTAGATGGATGTGATGTGGCGCCAGCAGGGACATGATACATCAAAAATGAAGACAAAGATGAAGATATCTCATGTACTGGAGGTAAATGAAGACTTCAATCTGCTTAAGGGACAGAATGTCAGGTGATAGGAGGATAAAAATCACTGCAAGTATTGCCTAGGATAAAGGAAATTAGCATAACTGCTCAAATCAAGGAGAGAAGCTCTAATAAAGATTGGAATATTACCATTTCTGTATGTAAAGGTAATAATTATAGGGTCAGAGAAATATAAATAGAGGACTGTGCTATCGGCAGCATTTGAGCAATTAAATCCATGGAAGCAATTAACTTAAAAGAGCAATCTGATTAGGATTCTGACTTATAGTATTCTGTGACTTTGGGGGGAAAAAATAAAACAGGAGAGAGAAAGAAACCAAAGAGACATGGAAAAAATAAGGGAAGAAAGAATGGAGGGGAAAAGAGAGAAGGATTTAGTTTAGCATCATTCAATAGAATGGAAGCATTAAAAAAATTTTTGATAATATTCCAACCTCCCTGACTTTCTTATTTCTGATACAGGCCCACTGTTCTCTCAAAGACTCATCCTCAAAACTTCATTCACCTTCAATTCTTTCATGTCCTTCACTTTTGACATACATTCAGTGGTTGAGCCTTGTTTCTACCTTTTGATATCTCAAATATTCCTTACTTTTTTCTCTCATGCTGTTCTTCCATCCTGATTCAAATGCTCATCACTTCTTATCTGGATTGCTATGATAGTGACCCTCTGTTCCCTCCTGCCTCAATTCTTACTATTCTATCCTTCAGAATATTTCCAAAGATATGTCCACATACACCGATCTGATAACTTGATTTTCCTTTCCCAAAAACTGTAAGTGACTTTTCATTGCTTATAAACCACATATGAGTTATCCTGGTATTCAAAGATGGCCACAATCTGGGCCTAGTCATCTTTTCCAGACTTAGGGTACACCTTTTCAAGCACTCTCTAATCAATCACATTAGACTATTGACAATTCCTAGATCTCTTTCTGCCTTTTTCTATCTCCACATACATATGTACTTTAAACATATCCTCACCTATTGAAATCCTTTTTTATGAAAGACTCTGATTATTTAGTATTATTATTATTATTATTAAGAAATGATAATTTTTTCTTCTAAGCTTTCCTGGCTCTCTGACATTTGTATTTTTCATATGCTAAATTGTATCTTAATTATCTGTGAACCTTTTTATTTTCTGACTATATTATAAATTCAAGACATAATTTTATGAATAGGGTCTCCACAACAATCAAAGCTTAGTTCTTTCCAGATTGTAGACAAAATAAATGTGTGGTAAATTGATTTCAGCCTTCCCGATGGTTCCTAAGGGAAAAAAAGGACAGATAAAATGACCATATCTATTTAACAAATATTATTATTAGTAGAAGCAAACAATTAGCTTTTATATATGATTTAAGCTTTACAAAGTGCTTTTCAAATAGTTCATCTAATTCACAAATAAGTGGGAGCAAAGTACTCTTGTGCCTATTTTACAGCTTCAGAAACAGTGACAAACAAAAGTTCAATAACTCAGGGTCACAAAAGTGGTAAGTGTCTGAAAAATGAATTGGAACTCATGTCTTCTTAATTCAGGACAGCTAGGTGGTACAATGGCTAGAGTGCTGGACCTGGAGTCTGGTAAATCTTAGTTCAAATCCAGGCCTCTGACAAGTTCTAGCTGGGTGATTCTTGG
This sequence comes from Sarcophilus harrisii, assembly GCF_902635505.1. Lineage (NCBI taxonomy): Eukaryota > Metazoa > Chordata > Mammalia > Dasyuromorphia > Dasyuridae > Sarcophilus > Sarcophilus harrisii. Next base: position 147,565,797 of record NC_045430.1, on the reverse strand, counting down.
GAAGTCCTTTAACATTGTTTGCCTCAGTTCCTCATGTTTAAAAAGAGAGATAAACTAGGGAAGGAAATGGCAAAGTCTTCCTATATCTTTGCCAAAAACAAATAAACAACAACACAAAAACACAAAGCAAACAAACAAAACAACAAAAGACTATTCATGGAGTCATGTAGAGTCAGATATGACTGAACAACTAAACAATAGTAATAACTTCCTAATTCCTGGTCTAGTACTATATTTACTAAGCCACATCATTTAGCCTCCTCATCATTTAGTAAGTTCCTTCTATGTGCATGGCACTATGCCATGATCCAGTTATACAAAGAAAAATGTTCCTTCTCTTTAGCAGACTATCATTTTATAGGAAAGACTATTCTAAATTAGAATGCTTTTGTATATAAAAGAGGTCAATGCAATTAAAGGACCTAATAGGTTTTTGGTTTTTTTTTTTGGTGGTTCTGAGGCTCACAATGAACTATGCTGTTACACAAGAGCAAAATAACAACAAATGTGGCAGCATCTCAACCACTAGAAATTTGAACATGAGAATGGAAGTGGAAATCAAATGTCCAGGCAATCAGAACTAAAGCAGATTAGGAACATTACTAGGAAAGAAATGTTAAGAAAAATCCTTCACTGACTATCTAACAACTGAAAGGTGAAGAAGAATTGAGAGTCAGCACTCTCACAATGAGAAATAGAAAATATACAAGAAATGGTCTGTTTTATGGTTTGAAATAATTCATGATCTTTAATTCCTTAAAAATATTATCATCACTATATTTTTGAAGAACTACTAGCTAGAAACATATTAAATATATGTGTATACATTATATTGCCAGATAATAATTTATAGCATAGATTATTGATTAATTTCATTGAATTCAATGCTGGCCAATTCCAGATACAAGATATCATGAGTAGATAGAGTGCCATTCTCGGGCATAGTGACAAATATCATTTTTCTCATGCTCAGGAAAGAATGATGATTAGATAATGCATAATTGTCAGTGTGTTTCCAGTTGATTAACTTGTCTGGGCAGCAGACCTGACCAAAGGCTGAGTGACTTCATTTTGACCCAAGAAGAGCAATGATCATTGTCAAAGACATTACTTTTGAAAAACAGCCTTTCAGCTGTTTATTTATTGTTTGTCATTGGTGTGATGTCACTGTAAACTATTCATAAATCTTCAGTTTGCACAGAGTTCAAACGATTATAATTTTCCCATTAATCCTCCTCCTCTTTTTCCTCTTTCCTGCCTGCTAAAAGCCATGTATATGAATCACTCCAATTATTACATGTGTGGGCCCTTAGACTTTAGTGACATTTAAATTTCAAATTCTCCATTGTATTTCAGAGATTCCTCTATGTCTGCTGAATAGTATGGCAGCAAAGTCTCCCCCAACTACCTGACAATTTGGAAAGGATGTATTAACTATCTAATTGTAGCTTTTAAAATTTAACTCTTTCCAACACATATGCATATCCCACATGATTTTTGATACAGAACAAAGAACAAACATCACAATAATCAAGCAGAAACAAAGAACTGCATTCAAAACAATGAAATTTCCACTTGTCAGGAGAATTGTTACAATATAATAAAAAGGCTCATTTGGAAGCATGTTAATATTTATAGTTTGAGTCTTATTTTGTTGGTGAACAAGAATAGCGGTGGTTATTGAGGGTTTCCTTGTTTCATCTAGGCTAAAAAAATTGTGTATTAAGTAGATTGTGATAAATAATCACTAAGAAGTAATATTTTCAAAGGAACTTGGGAATAGATTGCTGCATGGTTATTTCAGTCTGATATAGGGCTTCTTAAGATTTTCCCACTTATGACTTTTTTAACCAAGAAATTTGTACATAACCCTAGATATATAGGTATATAAAATAGGTATACAAATCATACACTGATTATAATTTCACAACTCTATATTCAGTTATGAAACTCCATAAGGGGCCACAAGCTATACTTAAAAAGTTTTGGTCTAACATTTTATTTACTGATACTGGTTGTGACTTGATACTTGTAATATATTGTTTTCATTATTAAAGCAGATTTCTGACCCTTGAAATTAAAAACATAAAATTGTCTAAAGCAATTCAAATAGAGATCTGAACTTCACATACACCTATAAACTTCTGATAACAAAAGGAATAGTATGATTATAATATTGCTTAGAAATGAGTTTTGTTATTTTCATCTTTGCATATTTTAAACACAGTAAATAATTGGGTACCAAGTACATGTTGTAACAAACAAACAAAAAAAGATTAGACCAGGAGTCAAAGAAACCTGCCATAAAATATTGCAAAATATCTCTGCAGCAAATAGAACACTTTTCTGACTCATATAATAATTGGTCATGTCCTTATGTTCTTCTTTTCATGGTAAAAATAAAAAATACAAATAGAGAAAGTTTTCCTAGACTAGAGACATGATTAGTATCAGATTCTTTGGAATCTCTTTGAAGGCTTCTAATCTAGAGACCAGAATAAGATTCCTTTTTAAAAGATTGAAAAGACAATTTAACTAGAAGTTATTTTAAAATTAGTTTTTACCACAACCCTATTCTCTATAGAAAATTTAATTTAAGCAAACTCAATCTTCAGAAGAAAGTGGAAGAAACACAACTGTAAAAGAAAGAAGATAAACTTATTGGAAGCAACAACAAGGCTGAAGAATATTCTATTACAAGTTACCTGACACACTAAGCTAACATCCTTTGTACTTAATGCTAAATTCCATAAGGTTAGAGTTAAGTATTCATCTATTTGCAGTCTTCTCAGAGTATCATATGACTTTAACTGCTCAACTCATGAAGATTAATTTGTTAGAGAAAAAATCATTTGGGAAAAAAAAGTGATGAGGTCTCTTATAATAATTCACAATGTTAAAAAATGAAATAAAATGAAAGTGTACATCAAACAGACACAATCCTAGATTTTATTGACTTGGTTACCTACTCTCCTGATAGAGATTATACCATCTCCTTATGAAAATCTACTTATTGCTCTTTTAGTATTTCAAGTGTACTGGTGTATTATTTGGTCTTTCCTTCTATTTATTCTCATATTCTCTCTCTCTTCTCTTTTCTCTCTTTTCTCTCTGTCTCTCTCACCCTCCCTTCCTCTACCTCCTTCTCTCTCTCTCTTTCTCCCTCCCTTCCTCCCCCCTCTCTCTTTCTCCCTCCTTCCCCCCTCTCTCTCTTCCCTCTCCCTCTTTCCCTCCCTCTCCCCCTTCTTTCTCTCTCACACCATCCTCATTTTCTAATTACATATATGATAAATAGTGAATTTCAAAGCCCCTCTTAAACACAAGCCATTATGGGTAACATGATCTATTTCTGCTCACTTTACATCATTCCTTTGCTCTTTTATTAGATCATTTGTGATGTTAACTTAAGATTATGGTATTTCAGGGTTTGTAGTCTTATACTATATCTAGGAAGATACTAGTGTTAAGGAACTATGTTTTAATAACTTCTCTACATTTTAATATTAGGCAACAAATATTGTCATATAAGTGGCAATCATATTCATCATGGTCATGTGCAGAGGTTATATGTAGTCATTAAAGGGGAAGAAACATGTCAATCAGAAGAAGACAGTGTCTAAAAAAAGTCTGGTAATGGTAGTTCTTGTTTTGTTTTGTTAATCAGTAAACTATCATTCATTAAACATCTACAATATGCCAGGCAGTGTACTAAGCCCTGAGGATACAAAGGGGAAAAAATTTCCATAGACTCGAAATCTAATAAGTGAGAGAGCATGCAAACAGCAATTTACAAATAAAATACATACGGTGTAAATTGGGCATCTTATCAGATGGAAAATACTAAGATTAAGGAGGGCTGAGAAAGGCTTCTTGCAGAAAGTGAGACTTTAGGTAAGACTTAAAGGAAGGGAAGTCAGTAGAGCTATGAAGAAGTGATGAGGAAAGCATTCCAGGAATGGGAAACTTCCAGTGAAAAGGCATGGAATTGAGAATTGGATTGCCTTAACAGCTAGGTTGCTCAGTGTATCCAAATCTATCTTCACTGTGTGATCTTAGGCAACTTGCTTAACATCTGTCTGCCTCAGTTTCCTCATCTGAAAAAATGAGTATAGTAAGGGTATTTACCTTTAAGTGTTGCTGTGAGAATAAAAGGAGATAATATTTATAAAGTACTTTGCAAATCTTAAACGGTAATATAAATGCTAGATATTTTTTTACTTGTGCACAGAAGAGCAAGAGGTCATATCACAGAATATCTGTAATAGAATATAATATAAGAACAATGAAAAGATATGAAAGGATCAAGTAATGGAAGGTTTTAAAAGTCAAACAGAAGAAGAATTTATGTATTATCCTGCACTTAATATTTAACAAACGACTTTATTTAATGGAGGAGAGAATAATATGGTCATATTGTAATTATTAGGAAGATGAATTTGACAACTGAAAGGAGGACAGAGAAAGAAACTTGTGACAGGGAGACCAACTAGCAAGTTGCTATATGGCAATAGTTCAGGTGTGAGGAGATGAGAGCCCTTACCAGAATAGTGCTAAGTGTCAGAAGAAAGAAGGAGGTATATATAAGATATGTTAAGAAGGTAGGATCAAAAAACTTTGATGACATATTGGATATGGAAGTGAGAGAGAGTGAGAAATTGAGGATGACACAGGTTAAAAATCTGGGTAGCTGGTAGGGTGGTGATGCCTCTAACAGTTTCCTAGGAAACCTGGGAAGGGGAATAGGATTTAGGTGGAAAGATGATGAGTTCAGTTTAAGATTTCTATGGGATGTTCCAGGTACAAAATAGACAGTTGCAGGTAACCCCTTTCTAGAAGGGTTAGGGCTGAATAAGTAAGTCTAATAATCCTCTACATAGAAATAATTTTATTATTTACTTATTTTTAACATAAAAATTTGAGTTCCAAATTTATTCCCTCCCTCCAGCTTCTTCCCTATCACTAAGAAGGGAAGCAATATATCAATTATTTGTGTGACGTCATGCAAAACATATTTCCATGTGAGTCTAGCTAGAGATAATAATTAAAACCATGGGAGCAGGAGATCAACAAATGAAAATGTATGCAAGAAGACAGGATACAGAGGGGACCCCCATGTTTAGTGGGCATAACTTAAATGAAGGTCCAAAAAAGAAAACAGAGGAGGGATTAAGGCAATAGGAGGAAAATCTAATGAGAAGAAAATCCCAATGAGAAGAGATTGATCAACACTGTCCAAGTTTGCAGAGTCAAAAAGAATAAAACCTGGGAAAAACCATTAGATTTGGCACATAAAAGATTATTAGTAAGTTTAGAGAGAGCAATTCTGGGCTAAATGATGATGATAGAAGCCAGACTACAAAGACTTCAGTAGAGAGTGATTTGAAAAGTTGGAGACACCTATTAAATGTGACCTTCTCAAGGAGTTGAGTCACAAAACAGGGACATAGGAAAGTATTGAATGGAGATGGACAGGGTAGGGTTTCAAAGGGAATTAAGGCTACAAAATAATTTTTTTTCCTAAAGAGACCTAAGGAAATCTCTCCAGTTTGCTTCAAAATAGTGATGTTTTCTTCTTTACTTTATATAGCAAAGCCTATATGATTCACTTCTCCTGGGAGAGAATGAGGTCACCCTTTAAGAACTATATATATATATATATATATATATATATATATATATATATATATTATATATATATTTTTCTCTCTGTGTCTCTGTCTCTGTCTTTGTGTGTCCCTGTCTTTGTCTTTCTGTATGTGTCTGTGTATATTCGGTCTGTGTGTATTCTATCTAGATTTGCATGTATACATGTTTATTATAATCCTCTTCAGAGAAAAAATTCTTTTCCTTCCTTCCTTCCTTCCTTCCTTCCTTTTTCTATTTCTTTCTCTTTCTCTCCCTTCCTTCCTCTCTCTCTTCTTTCCTTCCTATCTTCCTCCTTCCTTCCTTTCTCTCTTCCATTCTCTTTCTTTCTCTTTCTCTTTCGTTTTCTTTTTTCTTCTTGTCTTTGTGTCCTTAGTAACTAGCAAAGTACTTGACACAAAGTAGGTGCTTTAAAAATGCTTATTTAATCATTTCCCAAAGAGAACCCAGCTGTTTTTCTTCCTATTTAATTCCAAGACCACTTTGCTATCTATTTGTAATGTTTTTTCAAGATACACATATGTGTGTATGTATATAGAACTACCCATATACGCAAATATATGTACAATATTGTTCATGCAATTCTAAAGCATAATCTAGAAAATTCTTTACTTTTTTTTTTCTCTGCAACTATTTATTCTTTAAGTAATTATGAATCCCATTTAGGAGACTTCAGTGTTGTAGGAGTTTTTCCATTCAGCTCAATGTCCTCACCACATAGGAGCATATAAAGGACCTCACTATTCATAGGAAATATCTTTCTTTGCCCTTTGGTTTCTATGCTAGCCAGCCTCCACTATGGTGAAGACTACTTTTCTTGAATGTAAGTCTATTCATTTTGTGCTAAAGAGGAGGCTTGAACTTTAATCTTCTTGGGATCAGAGAACCCAGAACTCTATTCATTAGACCTCTCCCTATTGCCACAGTGAAACTTTATATTCACTGATAATAGAAATTCTTCATTAGCAAAATCTCTGTGTATAGTAATTATTGGAAAGGTCATACTATGATCAGTAAAATCATTTTAATGTACAGTTTTATGAAGAGCAGTGGTGAAAAGTTCAGGCAATTTTCATATATCAAACTAAAGGTTTGCTAACCTATACAATCAAGGAATGCTAGGAAGGCATGTCAGTTAGCTTGTTTGCCTCAGTTTCCTCAAATGAAAAATGAAGATAATAATAGTATCTACTTCATAAGATTGTTGTGAGAATCAAAGGAGATAATATTTGTAAAGCACTTAACACAGTGTTATTGTGCCTTGATAAGCATTTATTTCCCTCGCTCCATCCCCATTCCATCTTTCTCTTTATAGAACTGGAGATAGACCTAATAAGCTCACAGTTCTTTCCATCCATCCCTGATAAGAGTCTGTATGGTTTAGAAGAGGAGAAAGGGAATAAGCAAAAATCATCATATGCCAGACACTGTACAAAGCAAGCATTACTTTGTAGAGTATATTAGATGGAGTGTGGAATGGGAGTTTTTGGAATAAAGAAGGCTTTGGTTCAGATCCCAACTCTGAAGCTTATTGTGTGATCCCTGGATAAGTTATTAAACTTCCAGATATATCAGGAAATCTAGAATTTATTTTGTAACATTATGATATAAAGTTGCTATCTGTATCAGGAAAGGAAGTTCTGATACTGAGAATGTTCCATGGGGGGTGGGGTAGAGGGGGATAGAGGGAAACCTTGAAAACCTTGCAGAAAGCTTTATATATCTTATAATAATAATAGCCAATATATATCTTCCAAGTGCCAAGTTCAGAAACAGCTAAGTGGCACAGTGCATGGAGTGCCAGACTAGGAGGCAGGAAGATTCATTTTCCTAAATTCAAATTTGGCCTCCAGGCACTTACTAGCAGTGTAACCCTGGGCAAGTTATTTAATCCTGTTTCTCTCAGTTTCCTTATCTGTAAAATGTGAAGGAAGAAATGGTAAATCACTCCAGTATCTTTGCCAAGAAAATCCCAAATGGGATTACGAAGAGTCATTCATGATTGATAAACAATTATAAAAGCCAAGATATTTTTCTTAGATCTTTATTCTTAAAAGAGAAAAAATTATAAAAGGTTTAGGATCCAATAGTAAAGTAACCTAGTTAATGCTACATTTGTTAAACCTTGGATAGTCTTGGTTTTGCTGTCCTTGGCTATGAACTTGGTGACAGGTTTTTCCTGAATGAAATACATCATGTTGCAGTGAATTCTTTAGTTTATGCCTATTATTTATTGTTCACATTTCTTGGTTCTACTCCCGATGTTACTAGGAGGAATATGTATCAGAATTTTTTGCTGCCTACCTTGCTGCTTTGTCTCAGATATAAGCAAATAGCTGAAAGGGCATACTACCAAAGGTCTCTGAAATGAAGGACATAGTGCCCTTTACACAATATTTAGCACCTGGAATGTGAGAGTCTTCAAAAATATTCTTTCTTCATGAAATATAGCTCTCGTGGAGTACAAAGTACTAGAAGGGGAAATATAAATCTTTTTCCCTTTTACTGGTTGGGTATATAATACCTAAAACAGTAGGTTGAAATTTCATGAAAAAAGTACTATAAATACTGTGATCAACATGCAAAATAGCATTAAGAAATATAAGTTGTTCACTTGTGTCTGATTCTTGACAGAGATACTGAAGTGGTTTGCCATTTCCTTCTCTAACTCATTTTACAGATGAGGAAGCTGAGGCAAATGGGTTAAAATGAGTTACATAGGAACATAACTAGTAAATCTCTGAAACTGGATTTGAACTCAGTGCACTAGATCTAGAGTCAGGAAAATCTATCTATTACACCATTTAGCTGCCTCTAAAGACTCTAAGTAGTTTCTCTAATGTTCTCATGTGACAACAGAAAACCAAAACCAGTAAATTATTTTAAGATGGGAATTCTAAAATTCAATACATCATCACATAAAGAAGAATAAGTATTATGAATAAATTGAAAATAAATATAGGAAATATAAAAAATGACTTCTGGTTACAGGCATCTTTAAACATGTTTATGCAAAAATTAAAATCAGGTATCTTATTTTACCTGTAAAATTTTAATAATCTTAATAAATTATTAAGTTTAATAATTAGTTCTTTATTTTATTCATGTGTGTTTAATATTGAAAATAATGGATCCAATTCAATTTTATTCTATTCTTGTGGTTATAATATATAACTAAAATCTGTGCTAATCTGCACTTTGTCCCATTGGATTTTCTTCCCTAAATTAGTCTCCTTATACAAATTTAGTTCTCATACTTGAAATGAATTTCCATGTTCTTGCAGGATTGAATGTAACAACTGTGAGATTGGAGAGCAGTGTGGTGTAATTATGCATGGCAACGCTGTGACGTTCTGTGAGCCATATGGTCCAAGAGAACTGGTAAGGGCTTGTTTCTTGCTGACATGATTTTAAATACATAAGATTTTTAAAAATCTTTTTTTAAGTTTTGTATTTTTTTAAACCAGTGAGAGGTTTTATTGTCCTATGTAGTTTTACTAAGATGTTAGTATATTGTTTATATTGGTAATAGCTGCACATATCATTTCTAAGGATGGGGAAGAGGTGTTTCAAAGGCAAAAAGAAAAAAACATAATGCTAAAAACTGACAAAGCCTCAAATGGATCTATCATGCTGTTATTAGGTAGTTAAATAACATTTCAGTTAATTATTTTAAAATTCTTAGACTTAGCATAGATTTGTATATTTTTTTTCAAAATGATTATATGTAAATCTAAGTATTTGCATGAAAGATTTTTCACTTTGAAATTTCTATTACATTTTCTAAGCACCCAAACATTCTTGATGAATGATTTTGTCAGACAGTTCTGAAATTTTGTTTCATATGATACGACCTGAAATGTTAACAAGTCAGAACCAGGATCTGCTTTCAACTAAGTATTTTTAAAATGTTGAAGTTTTATATAAGTAACTTTTCATTATCATTATTGATAGTTATTATTGTGTAACAACTAAGAAAAGATAAGTTTAAAAATAAATTAACTGATTTTTAAATTTTATATTTAAGATGATTTATTTCAGATTCTTAAATAATGGATTATGTTTCCTATTGTTTGCAGTAAGATGACTTTCCTATTGGAAAATTAATGTCTTGGGTTGTTTTGACCATTATAAAATAAAATAAAAAAATTTGCATCATAAGGAGTTATTGTATGGTTTTATAGAACCACTAGCCATCACTATGTGTTGAATTACCTTTTGAGTTGTTTGGCTCAAGTTTACAGATCTTGAAAAGTAAGATTCTGAGGTTATTGAAGCTTGTATTACTTGTTGTCTCCTCCCTGCCCCCTTTCCTTTGATGATAATTTGCCTATATATACTTTTGTTTTTACTTGATACTCTTTCTTTATGTTTCACTTATTATTCTTACTCTGTTGTCTTTTGTAGCAGGTTTGGATTTTTTTTGGTTCCCCCCCTTACCAATGCAAACCCACACATCCTATTTCAACATCATTAGTTTAATAGGTTTCTAAAAGACTGTGTTCTCAGGATTTTTTTAAAGAAAGAAAAATGCTATAGCAATTAAAAGAAGATTTAGTTATCAAGGAGTGATAGCCAATTAATTTTATGCAGCATGGTTTTTTTATACTGCATGAGTACCTCTTTCATGGCAATAGATATATTTAATTTATTGAAGAGAAGAGCCTCAAAACATTGATAAATTGAGGAGTTTCTTGTTGAAATTGGAGCTCTTACAACAGAATGAATTGGATGCAAATTAAAATAATAGGTGCTCATAACTCAAGTCTAGAAAGGTGCTGTATTATTCCCCAAGATGGATGTGACTCTATGATTGCAGCTCTCCCTAAAGAAGCCCCTAAATCAAAGTTTTGCTAGTATTTTTAAACAATATATCACTTTTAATTTTTCCCACCAAGAATTAAATTATTAATAGTTAGGAAAAAATGTCAACCCCTCCATGAAAGACATTTTGAACAGAGAATCATTTCCTATTATAAGTGACTTAGATTTGGTAGTACTTTCAGAAATGTTTGTCTAATTGTACTTTTCCATTAGTCAACAGGAAATAAAACATTACTTCTAAAAGAGCTCTTAAATTCATAATCACGTAACATAAGACCTAATCCATTTCATTTTCTAACTATAAAAATTTTCTATTAGGGTTAGCTTGCTAATCAACCTTTTTGATTTGTATAATATTATTAGTTGGATTAATTAAATGTTTAATAAAAATGGTTAAAAAAATCTTTTGGTTTAAATTCATGACATTTTAAAGGAATGCTTCCAAAGGTGAAAAAACATAGGATCATATTCTCATCCTAGGAATTTTCCTAGGAAGTTTTTATTTGAACCAGAGTAAAATATTAGTTTAAAAAACATACTTACATTGTAGGCAGGTGGCAAATATTCCCTTTTTCTTTATGACATTTTTTACCAGTAAGATTGGATTCAAGTTCATAATATTGTGACTAAAATTCTAAATCTATTTGTGTAGTTCTTATTAAAAAAAAATATAAAGACAAGTCTTTATATTTATTTACTCCTAGGAATCTCTGTCATTTTCTTGTTTTTGTTAATGACCATTTCTGTATTGGTTTCATACTGAATACTGAGTTACTCAAATGTAATTTGTATCATTTCGTGTTAAACTTGTGTGATGACTATCACACAATTGGGTATAAGTTGAAAAATACACAAAAGCCACTAGCTTGCCATCATATGGAACATATTCTTTTCAGAAATGAAACTGTGTTTAATGAAGAAAGTTTATTTGGAGAAATTTCGGGTGAATGTACTCATGAGGGTCAGAAATATTCCTTCCAACCTGAACCTTGTGTCACTGGGCAAGATAAGAATGGGTTCACTGAATGCAAGAATTGTTTATTTTGATCATAAATATTACATTTCATTCAATATATTTCATTATTGTTAATAGTAGCAGTTCTTACTAAAGTAATCATAGAATTAACCATTGATATAGCAACTAGAGTCAAAGGCTTGACCTACAAAATGACAAAATAGCTGCTCTCTGATTAGCCGTCAGTCATTCAGTGAAGTGGAAAAACTATTGTCAGACCAGTTATAATATCTTAGCATTTTTCATAGCATAGGATCATATATCCAGAGTTAGAATGGGCTTTAAAGGCTAGCTTATATACCCCTCCTCTTTTCACATATGACAAAATTGAAAGGTGACCTGAGATATTAATGAGTCAGAGCAGGGGGCTGCTTTTTACCAAGTGATATCCTTAGATTTAGGGACAGATACACTAGCACTTTACTGTCCTGTGCTGTTGTCCTCTTAAGTACTGTAAAATAAAGAAAAATCATTTTGCTCTTTAGTCCATTTATGCTTATCATGTAGAAAGAAACAACCTACAGAAATTGGGTGTAAAATTTACTCTTAAGTCATTCTTTAATTACCCTACAAAATATTACTTATCAAGTAACTCTGATAACTTGGAAAAAATTTTATGCTGTGTAGATGAATTCAGGCTTTGGAAGAATCACACCTAATCAAAATGTGACTGGGGAGCAAAAGAGCATGAAAAGTGACATTATAGGGTACAAACATCTCTCTATATATACTTCTCTAAGGTTAATGACCTTACCATGAGCAATAAATTCTTTAGATTCAGATAGATATAAATCTTCATGTTTTATATGAAGACTATTTGGGGATATTAAAGCTCATGCATTTTGTAGCAAAGAACTCTATATAAATTGATCTTAGTATATATATATATATATATATATATATATAATATTGTTCAAAATTCATTTTGATAGGCCCTTTAGTTGCCATATTGTCAGAGAAGTAGAATTACTAATTTTTTAGGGTAGTGTTATGTTGATATTTTTGGTGAAAATGAATTGAACATTTATAATTGCCAATTTCAGATGTAATTGATTAGTTATCTGACTACAAGTTAGATAGTTTGTGAGTTAAGCATGCCCCGTGTTTCTGATATTGTTTTCTTCATTTCTCCCAATTATCCCATTTGATAATTATTTCAGAATGCTAAGTGGAGGAAAAGGAAGAAGTGAAAGAAAAATAAATTATCTCACATCTGTAGTCACACTAGTATTTAAAAAAAAGGTGTTGACCAATCAATACTGCTCAGTTTTTGATTGTCTGTGGTACTCTATTCTCCTTGTTGTGTGCATGTAATTTAGGAGTCAGCAGTGTGACTTCATAAGTAGAGGCTACTGCTGAGGAGATGGAATCATGAGTGACACAATTCTGTGTGTTTGTGAATCTCTTATGCTCTTTTTTTGCGTTTATTGATAGTTGCCAGAGTGATCCTTCTATAAACTTCCATTTTATTTAATCACATAAAAATAATAATTATACTTATCTTTACTTCCAAGAACTCATATTCCAAAGACTTTAAAAAAAATTCTTGTACTTGTTCAGGTTTTAGTAATAGAAAAAGAAAGCTGCTGGTATACAGTTATTTCATATATTCTTCATTGTGCTCAAAGATCCACGATTTCCCTCAATGTATATTCTTCCTTTACCCACAAAAATTGCAACCTCTTTTTGCTTTGTTAGATAGTGAGCTATAGAGATGAAAAAAAATTCATCACCCATCAACAAATCTTATAACACCTTGTATTTATATAGAGCTTCATATTTTGCAAAATGCTTTATATGTTACCTCATTTCCCCTCACAACAATCCTGACAGGTAGCTGCTGTTATTTTTCCCCCCTTGTACAGATATGGAAATTGAGGCTTGAGAGAGTTTAGTGAAATTCTCAGGATCATAAACTAATGAACTTCTGAGGGAAATTTTGAACTGAGGTTTTCCTGACTCCAAGCCTAACACCTTTTATCTGTTATGCCACCAAGCAATGAGACTTTAACAAAGAATCTCTCACTGTCCAAATTCTGGTTCCTTTCCACCATAGAAGGAACTATCAGAGCTTCTATTTGAGGCTGGCTGAGCTAAAATTTACATCAGCACCCTACCATGAGAAGCTATCAAAAAATGTATCAAAGGACATTAGTGGAGGAAAGTAAGATAGACACATGTTATAGAAATTATAAGAATTCCCTATCATCTTTTTTGTTAGCAATGATCCTCTTTATGCTTTAAGACCAAGAATTTACTATAAAACATCTTGTATTTGAATGAGAAATGTTTATTCAAAACCTTTTAAGTCAGAATTCCCGACTGACAAATTGTGAGGAATGAATGAATTGTAGCAATTTTTATACCATTTGCAGTAATCCCTGGTCATTTTAAGCAATTGTGATGATGCATCCCTCTCAAAGAAGAAGAGTTCTGGATCATGTTAGCCACTTGCGGTATATCAGCTATTGCTATATGTAGTATATGACCTGCTTTTATTATGATTGGAAGAATCTGAGTTACATACACTGTCCCAAAATTCTTGGTGCCAGTTTAAACTCTAATATCACTCTGAAAAGGAAGAATATTCTGACAGTAAAAATTATGGAATAGCTTTGGCAAGCCTTTTGAAACAAGTCAGCATCTTATCAGTATGAGATAGTGTTAGCTATTCTTTCATGAAATGGGGGAGAATTAAAGATAGGACTTTTCTAGGACTTTTTACATTAAAAATATTCATCCTATATCCCAATATGCTGTTTGAATTCATTCACTTTATTTTCTATATGTAGTCCTTTTTACATCATTCCCCTATGCTACCCAATAGGTTTCACTAACACCAATATAGCCAGCAAGGGACCTGAGAAAATGACCACTATGCCTGAGTACTGTGTTCTTATCGCTATATTTCTCCCAGGGTAACATGGAATAGTTCTGTCTCCCTAAGCCTGGCTATAAATTTTTTAAAGGAAAAAGACGATAGGGAAAATGATTAAATATATCTCAAATAATTCTTTCTCTCCATATTCTTTTCTGTTTCTTTTCACATTCCTTTCTTTTTCTTCATTACTCATTTTTCTCTCTCTTTCTCTGTGACCTTTGCTATTTATCTCTAATCTTTGTGTATTCCTTTCTTTAGACCACTGCTGGCCTTAATACAACAACAGCTTCTGTCCTTCAGTTTTCTATTGGTAAGTACTTATGTAAATTCAGTTTTTGAAAACATTTTTTGTTTTAATCTTTTGATCATAATGGAGAGAAATCATGCAAAATACTAATAATAGTTGTTTGTCTTTCACTCTCGAAGAGGACCAGTGACATTGTGAGAGAGGGGTTGAAGCATAAGCAGTGAAACTTTATTAATTAAAATCAAATTGTGGATATTTATTACAAACTGACATTTCTTGGTAAAAACTGAGTAAAAGATGGTGCAGGTAATATTAAATACCATATAATCTGAATACACTTAGTGATATTTTTTGGTCAACTAAAATATAATTACCTTCCTAGCTGTTTTGTTTAGGCTAATACTTAATTATTTTATATTCCTAATACATATAGTCACAAGGATTGGGAGAGAGATATGCTAGGAGGTAGAGAGAAGACAATTTAAATTTACTTCATGGCCATTATTAACAAAGTCTATAATTCACCTATGGTTAATTAAGTGATGACTATATTATAGTGTTTCATGTAATTATTTGATCAATTTTTTGTGAAAAATGCTTCCCTGATTGATTTAGAAACTCCTTCATGAACTAAGAGGAATCATTTTAGAAATTACATTTTAAGTAATTTAATTATGTCTTTTCATTTGAATTTATTTTAAAATGTATTTTATTTTATGGCTTTTATTTTTATATCATTTAAATTTCTCCCTGTATTCCTCTTTTTTCCTCTTCCCTCTAAGAAATAATTTTTATGAAAAAGAGGAAAAGAAAAAAATGAGTAAAGCCAATCAATACAGTGAAAAAAAATACTGACATTATATACAGTTTTTCCTAATCCTGCTACCCCATCCCTATCCCAGCAAAAGAGTAAAGGGAAGTATCTTCTCATACCTCTTTTTTGAGAGTAGTCTTTTTTTATTCTTTGCAACATTCATTTTCAGTTGTTAGAAGTGGTTATTGGTTTTATTAAAATTGTTATAGTCATTATATATATTATTTTCTAGGATCTGTGTAATCCATTTACATCAGTTTATGTAGGTCTTTCTGTGAGTTCTATGTATTCATCTGTAGCAAAATTTCATTACATTCCATTACAAATTGTTACAATTTGTCTATCAAATCCTCAATCCATTGGCATTCCCTTTATTTCCATTCCCATTTACTATCACAAAAAGTGATCTGTATTTTTGTGTACAGACAGTTTTCTTTTTACCTGTAACTTCCTTGGAGTATTGTCTAGAGACATAGAATCTCTGAGTCAAAAGGTATGGCACTTTGGCTGCTTTATTTGAAGAATTCTAAATTGTTTTCTAAAATAGTTATGCTAACTCGCACTTCCACCAACAATACATTTGTTTTCCTGTCTTTCCACAGTCCTTACAATATTATCTATGTCTTTTGCCATCTTTGCCAATTTACTAGGTGTGATATGAAACCTCAGGGTTGTCTGGATTAAAATTTCTCTATTACTGATTTTAAGCATTTCTTTTATGTAATTCATCTTTATTGTTTTATTAAATTAATTAATTCATTATTAAATAATTATTTCTTCTTTCTCAAACATCTCTGTAAAATCTGGATTGCTGAAAGGGATTATCTATATCAGTGAAACCATGGATCCACCGGAGCACTTCTCAGTGATTTTATAGGAACTTACAATTATTAATTTCCATATCTTTGTTATTTATACCACAGTGTTTTGAAGACCTATCAAAGTAATGAGAAACTTTTGAATCCACTCGACTTCTAAGTTGGTATTATTCAGAAGATGGGATATCTAGGAGAAACTTCTAGATCACTTTTTCTATAGCTCTGATATTTAGAGGAAGTATAGATGGATAGAGAATAACTCTAAACCAAAATATTGAGTTTTAGATCTTAAGAATTGGGATGCTATAGTGGGCTACTAGAAGGCCTCAGATGTGGATGGAAATGTCTTATTAAAGCTGAAGAACCTATTTATTTTGCTGAATAGCTTTGTACCAGAGAGTCTATTCCTGAGAGAATAGATGGATTGAGATTGATAAGGGATAGACAGAGATGGCACAAATCTTTAAGTCTGGGGACAGACTTGATTGAAGATTGGGGGTAAGGGAGGCATTATCATTTTATTAAGCTATATGGCAGACAGTTTCATCTAAAATGTTGGTTTAAATCTCAAGGATAAAAGTAAAAATAATTGACACAAGAATGTGGAAAGAAAAATAGATTACGATGACTTTTTTAAAAACCCTACTCTAGTAAGAGCTTCAGAAGAAAAACAGACATTTGTAAAAACAGACATTTGTCTGGGACATTTCTATTAATAAGTCAAAAAAGTAATCTATTATAAGTGATGTATCTTATTAATCTAAGGTTTTCTTGAGAATTGGGTGAGGTATTAGGCTAGACTGATTCTTAGAAAAATTTTAACAGTTCAGATAAAGTGCGTGGGTGAAGAAGAAAATTGAACCATACATTATTATTAGTGAGCTATCTTCTAAATGTACATGATAACCAGTATTTCTCCAGAATGTTTCATTGAACTAAAATGCTCAGAATAGCATTATTTTGCTTATATGTATATTCATTCCAATGAAACTAGACTGATGCAATAACCCAAATTTTAGAGATATTATAATTACATGTATTCATTTATAAACTTTAGAAGCCCTATATGATTATGCCAAATTAGGAAAAATAATTAGTCATTGTTAGGCTTATATTCATCAGCTTAGAAATTTATATAAAAAGCATGTGTAGGAGGATTGGATATAGCCATTCGATTGTTTCTGTTTCCTGGTTTTTTTTCCTATGATTTCAGTTGCGTTGAGAGTGAGGAAATGACTTCAACCTATGCACATAGACAACTATAATTTTAGGGAGTTGCTTAGGAACATCATGACATTAAGTGCTCATTCACATGGCCTATATATGTCAGAATCAACACTTTAACACATATCATCCTAACTCTGATACCATCATTCTATCCATTAATTATATCATTCTGGCTCTCAAAAGAGCCATGTAGAATAATGTATAATCAAAAGCTGAAAGATGTGATATAGATTTAGTAAATTTTGTTATGGAGATAAAGATGATTAGAAAAATGACAATGACCATGATCATATAGTAGCTTACATGTAAATATCATTTTACATATATTATATCACTTAACTTTCCTTGTCTGGAGGTGAGTAACTAAGATAATGAGACACTGGAAATCTAAACATCAAGACCAATGTAAAGGACCTAGGGAAGCTTTTCTTAGAGAAGAGAAAAATTGTGGGGCAGGGATAAGATAAATGTCATTAGTATGAAGGACCCTCATGTGAAAGAAGAGTTTAATATGTTTTTGACTCCCTCCCCTACTCCCCAGCTATCACCCCAATCTTGGCTGAAAGTTCAAAATAGAAACAAGGAAAAGTTATAATGAGAACTGTTATAGCACAGTATAAGGAAAACTGTCCTAACTTTTAGAGATATTCAATATACTGCACTGAGGGTGATTTCCTATTACTGGTAGCCCTTAAACACAAGTTAGATGACCAATCATAAGAGAGGATTCCTGAGCCAAGAAGGGTCAAGTTAAAAGAATTCTGAGATCCATTTTTACTGAGATTCTTTTAATTTGGAACCATTTTAGGTAGATAATATAGGTACCTTTATTCTCATTTTAAAAATAAGTATTTTATTAGAAAGGTTAAATGATTTACACAATCACATAACTTAACTAATATAAATTGATTGGAGTAAGCACACAAATTATAGTAAGCAAAACATGATTATAATATTCACAAGATGACAAAATTTTTACAAGTTAGAAATTGGGCACAGATCTTCTGACTCTAACTTGTACATTTTATTAAATTTTGCTCTGTTGCTAGAAAGGGGAATTCAAAACCAGAGAGGTATTTTAGTGAACTTTAGTGAATTTTAAGTTATCAGGAGAGGAAAATAATTGGAAGATATAAATCTAATACATAATTATTATTTTGAGATCAGCAGAGTAAAAACTGCGGTGATAACATTCTGAGCTTATTAATTCATTGTTCTTAAATCTGGTAAATTCTTAGTCTGTATGCAGTGTTTCTTTGCAACTTATAGAAATAGACTGTATTTTTTTTTTACTTTCTAGGCTTTAACTTCAAGTATCCCAGACACTTAGATATGTTTTTTGGTGGATATGTCATGAAGTAGAATTTCTAAATAGAGAAAAGACTATTGAAACTATGAGAAATTATGGATCTAGAGATAAAATGAATGTGGGTTTTTTTTGCATCTGAAGTGTTTTAGAAAAACTGTTTATTTGTATTCAATTAAAAAATCCCTGATGATACCGAGAATTAATCAGTATATAGTAAATATCTAAAAAGAAAAAATTATAAGGTAAAATAATTTGAAATATTTTTTTGGATTTGAAATGTTATTCTTTCTCACTTTTCCTCTTTTCCCCCTTCCTTTTTCCCTCCTTTTTTCTTCCCCTGCCTCTCCCTTTTCCCTCTTCTCCTTTTCACTCTTCTATTCCCTGACTCCCCTTCCTTCTCTCTCTCCTTCTTCTACTCTCTTCTTTTTATTTTCTCCATTCTCTCCCTTTCCCCTTCTTTCTTCTTTCTGCCTTTCTCTTCCCCTTATCTTTCCCTCCCTTCCTCCTTTCTTTCCTTTTCCCTCTCCTCCCTCCTCTCCCCTTTTATTTTTTCTCTTTCTCCACATACACAAACTTAAGGAAATTGAACTTTCATTTTTAGTTTACTGTATTGAATATCTTGTCTGTTATAAATGATATTTTTCATGCAGTGCTTACAGCAGAAATCAGTTTTCCTCTGAGTCTCATTCACAAGTAATTTAATTATTTAGACCTTGATTCAATTGAGAAAAATTCTCTCAATTCTTTAAATATAGATAATTCAGGGAGAAAGAAGATGAAGAGGAATGTTGACTTCTCCTTGACATAGTGTGAATTACTATCCATTTCCTCTGTGGATCCATAGAAATCTATTTCTAAATTTGATGCTCATTTTTTCAAAACACCAGCTTTCCATGCTGAGCGAGCAGTTCCTTGGGGAGTTCACAATGAAATAGTAAAAATCTCTACTAGAAACATGGAAATCTATCAGTAAGAGGTAGATCAAAACCCCTGGAGGTTTGAGTTTAAACCAAATCTAAATCAAACTGCTGAAGGTTCAGAAATTTTTAATGGCAAAATTAGTTTGAGACATATGTTTTGGGAAGTTAAATAAATATTTTATTTGAACATAAGGTTCTTGAACATAAAATATATCAAAGTAAAATTCCTTTAAATCTAGATCTTATGATCTTCAAAGAGATATATTAACACAAAGTAATTATTGCTCCCAATGATACTAAAAGATAACTATTGAGTTATTAAATCTGAGTGGTTTATCAGAAAAGATGTTGATTTTAGAACCAAGTGGCCTGTGTGACTTTGGGCAAATAAGTTTCCTCTATGAGGAAACTTTCTTTTTTCTTCTGGAAAAAAAAGATGTTGATAACTGTTAAGGTCCTTTTTAGTCTTAAATCTGTGTTTTATAAATAAAAGAATGCAACAATTTAAAATTGAGTATTTATTACTGCATCTTAAAGTAAAACCATTATTCTCTTGCTTTAAGGATTACTTGTAAAAGAGAAAAGAACATGTTATCATTTTGTAATTCTCTATTTTAAGGTAGGAGATAGTGTAAAACTACCTTGCTTTGGAGTTGGAGAACTTGAGTTCAAATTTCATCTCTTGAACTTAGTATTTGTAATGACATTGGACAGATCACTTAACTTCTCAGGGCCTGAGTTTCTATTCTTTAAAATGAGGGACTTGGATTGAATGGGATCTTGTTTTATCCATATGTTAAGTCTGTAATCTATGATGTGAGTAGAAATATCTTCTATGGCTGCAAAATATAATTCTACCATGCTTTAGTAAATGATTTTGTGAATTGCCATGGAATCACCTCGGGTCTGCTAGCTAAAGAAAGGTTTTTTTTAAATCTTTGTTAGACATATTAACTCCACTAAAACAGCCTTGAAGATAAGAGAATCTCTTTGGTGCAATAAGTCATCAAATTTAAATTTTAGTGAAAGATGCTGAATTTTTAAAGGCTCATTATATTCAGTAATATTTTTATTGTTGGTATTCAAATATGGGGCAGCTGGGTGACTCAGTGGAAAGAGTACTGGATTTGGAATTAGGAAGCTTTATTTTAATGAGTTCATTTAAGAGAAAATGATGGTTGAAGCAATGAGAGAGGGGAAAAAAGAATATAAAAAGCAGAGGAATGAAGACTGAAAATAAGGGAATTTTTATATGAACAAGGTAAAAGAACAGTCATCTAAGGTGGGGATGGAGAAAGGAGGACCACAAAAGTTTATTTATTTTTCTCAGTAGTATTTTCCCCAAATACATGTATAAATAGTTTTCAGTATTCATTTTTGTAAGACTTTGTGTTCCAAATTCTTCTCCCTTGCCAAGACAACAATCTGATAGATTAAATATATGCAATCCTTTAAAACATATTTTCATGTTTGTCATATACCACAAAAGTTTAGTATCATAAATGACAAAACAGAAAAAAAAATTTTAAGGAGAGAATGGACAAAATTTTAGATGCTTGGTAAAGAGAGCTCAAATCCTGCTATTTGGATTGATGATAAGGAAGAAATTTTATAGAATTAAATATTATACATTTTCATTTTGATGAGCACAAACTGATGGACATACTGCACCATAAGTTAATCATTAGTAAATCACTCAAAAGTCAAAAATTCCAAGGAAATTGGGAACATAGTTTGAAAGATACACATGTTGAAGAAAAGCTGCTCTCTGAATAAGGGGAAAGTTGTCTATTACTGGAAGTGAAAATGGATGTGGAATAGAATTCTTTGCTTTTTGAAAAATAATTTTAGAGGTTTTTAAGGACTAGCAAGTAAATGGGAAGGATGGGGAGCATGACCATAGTGGTTTATTTTAAATCCTCAAGGTACAATTTGTCACAAATCCAATGATGTAAACTTGATTTGTTTTTTGCTAGGTAAGCACCTGAATGACACAGAATTAAACATAAAATGACTATTCATGTATGCATGATTCAAATGTCAAATATCTAAGACCTAACTGTGAGAAGAGATGTTTACAGAGTTATCAAATTAAATGTCACTAAGCAATTTTTTCTAGATTTATGATTTTACCAATGTAGTGACTCCCTTTAATGATACATGTGTCAACCTATTTGTGATCTTATACTTCTAATAGTAATAATAATTAGCATTTCTATAGCACCTTAACGTTTGCAGAGAATTTTACAAATATTATCTCATTTTGGCCTCACACCTACTCTGAGAGGTAGGTATTATTATAATCCGTATTTACATATGAAGAACTTGAGTCAGACAGAGGTTAAGTGACTTCACCAGGCTTATATAGCTAGTAAATGGGTATGGTCAAATTAAATTCAGGTCTTGATAACTATAGATCTAGCACTATAACCAATGAGCCATCTCATTGCCTTTTGCTATCCAGCTCTTGTCTATATCCTTCTGTAAATAATGTACAATGAAAAAAATTTATAAATGCTAAACATTTTATAGCTTCTTATCTTAAGAAAGCCAACAAATGTGAAAATAACCTCACTACTGCTGCCTTGCTTTAAAAAAAAATAGGATGAATAGTAATTGCCTTGGAAAACTGGAATTTATAGCACATACGATGTTACTTTAAAATGAAAATGGAAGTATGTTTTGGTATAGAGATGTTATTTTATGGTTTTTGCAGTTCTGCTCCATTTGAATTCTTTAAACCCTTGAAATCAATTTATAATGAAAGGTTGAAACTGAGGTTTCATTATTGTACAATGATCCTCTTTTGTAAAAACATTACCTATAATTCTTTTTCTTTAGTTATGAATTTGCCAAATATTCCCAATGGACTTTTCCCCCCGATAGGAATTATGTATTGCTGTAAGGCATAAACAGCAAATTGCCATATGCAAATGTTACAAATTGGTATTTTGATTGATAATTTGGACTAATGAAAAACTGTGCTTATATTGCCTCCTTTAAATGGCCAATTCTTATTAAGGTAACAGTGATTTGTTTCAAGTATTCTGATCATATTTTATAGCCTACTCTAAAGTTGAATTCATTTGCTATTGATAAATGAAAGAATCATCTTCAGATTTTCTCTCAGGTGAAATGAAGTTATTCTTCATTAAAGTGTGGTATCTTTGGGCTCCTTTCAGCTAGATTTCCCCACTTGTCACATGGGACTGAGAGGCAACCTGAAACTGCAAAGCCATGCTGCCACAAGGCATTATCATGATTCAGTAACCAATTTTTCCCCCCATTTCTCACCCATGAACTCAAATTGCTGCCTTGTAGTTATATTCTCTGCATTTCAACAAAGAACAACATGGTATCTCTGTGTGCTCTGTGACTGACCATTTTTGCATATGGGGGTGAAGCAGTCATATACTGAAACTATAGTATTTGCACCTTCAAAATGATTTTACCCACAAAGAATAAAAGGAAATGTTAATAGCTTTTGAAAGAGGCTAAGTAAATACTAAGACCTGTTTATCACAGAGCTGCTAGGAGGTGAGTTTGGAGGGAATTCTGCTGTTAAAAATAACATCTATCTTTGTTTGCCTCTATATATGATCTGATATGGTACTAATGACAGAATTTCCTATTTGACACATTCCTCTCTTTTTGGAGAGTATTTGCCACCAAACACAAGAGAATTCATTCAGAGAAACATCCCCAAATCTATTCAATTCATATACAAATTGCTGCTATCAAAATAAGGAGCTAATTCCCTGGAACAGATTATGCCCCATCTATGAATTCATAGATAATTCCTAGGGAATTCTACTCATAGGATCATATAATCATGAGACTGAGAATGGAAAGGAACTTTACAATCAGTGTATGAGTAAGAGAAGCCTTTGGGACAAATTCTCTTGGACTTCTTTGCTATCTCTTGGACTGTGAAACTGTTAGGCACCTAATTAGATGGCCATTATATTAATTAGCAATCTAATCCAGCCTTCCTTCTTCCTCTACCACTTTATACATAAGTAAATTTGCTTCGAATCATGTTATTATTTGATAGCAAAGCAGGAAAAAGAATCTACATTTACTGATTCACTAACTCATCTTTTTTCTCTATAACTCAGGTCTAAAATTGTCTGTTTTGATGCAATCTTGAGAAAAGAGCAAGAAGAGGGAAATAATGTCAGTCATTCAAAGAAAACAAATCACATTAATAATTTGTTATTTTTCAGTCAGTTAAATCATGCTCAACACTTAATGACCCCATTTAGAGTTTTCTTGCAAAGATATTTGTGTGATTTGACACTTCCTTCTCCAGCTCATTTTACAGATGAAAAAACTGGAACAAACAGGGATAAGTGACTTGCCCCTAAGGTCACAAAGCTAGTAAGTAGCTGAGGCCAGATTTGATCTCAGGAAGATTAATCTTTCTGACTTCAAGTCCAGCAATCTAGCCTTTATGCTACCTAGCCATTAATGATATAATCAATAAATATTTTTTAATTAGCACATGACAGTCATTATTAGGTATAGCATTAGAAGGGTAAAGAATCAAACCTCTCTGTGCAATGCATTTATATTCTAATGGAAGAAATAATATGCACCTGTATTGTATGTGTATATGCATATGTGTGCATCCACATCAAAAATATGTTTATACATATGCATTTTACTTATACCTAAATGTATACATACATGGATTTTTGTACATATATATATATATATATATATATGTGTGTGTATACATATGTATATAAAATCTCCCCTATTAGAAAGTCAGCTTATAGGTGAGACGAATAATTAGCCCAACATAATTTGGTAGAAAAGGCCCTATCATTTGGGGGTTCAGGAAAGGCTTCATGAAGAAGATGGTGGCAAAACTGCACTCATAGTGAAAAGACAGACCTTATGAGGCCAAAGTTAAGGAGGAAGTTATGTCCCAGCCATTCATTCCAGTGCAAAGCTATAGAAATGAGAAAGGAAGGGTCATGCGTGAAGAACAGAAAAGGCCAATTTAGCTGTCTCAGAGCTGGCTTTGGAGCTAGGCTGGAAGGAGGATGGGCAAGGCTCTGAAAGCTAAACATAGCAGTTTATGTTTTAATCTAGAGACAAAAGGTAAGATACTGAAGTTGTTTCAGTAAGACAGGAACATGGTTAGAGCAATGCTTAATTAAGAAAATTACCTTGGAATCAGTATGTAGGATAGACTGGGGTGGCAGGGGGGAAGTGACTTTGAATCAGAGCTGTGGGAATAGTCTAGGGGAGAAATGATGGGGACCTGAACTGAAAGTAACTATGTGAGTAGAACAAAAGGAGATGTTTGAATGCAAAAGGGTATTGTGAGGAAAAATAGCAAAATCTATCAGTGGATTGGATAGTGGTTAGGCAGAGTAGAGAGTCCAGGAAAAAGGCAAGGTTATGAACCTGAGATCTGGGAAGAGGAGTGCCACACGACAAAAAGAATGACGTTTTGAAGAGGAGAGTGTTTAGTGGGAAAGATAATGCCTTTCTAGTTTGGACATATTGAGCTTAAGATATCTTTGAAATATCTAATAAAATAACAATCACATTAAGATCAACAAATATTTATCAGGTGCCTACTATGTGTGAGATACTATCCATGGTGCTGAAAA
This sequence comes from Sarcophilus harrisii, assembly GCF_902635505.1. Taxonomy (NCBI): domain Eukaryota; kingdom Metazoa; phylum Chordata; class Mammalia; order Dasyuromorphia; family Dasyuridae; genus Sarcophilus; species Sarcophilus harrisii. The sequence goes on along the minus strand of NC_045430.1, from coordinate 147,540,472 downwards.
ATCAAAGACCAAAAAAAAAAAAAAAAAAAAAAAAAAAATTGAGTCCATGTCTTCAAAAAGTTTACAGCCACTACATAGAGTGCAATGCATCCACTGTGTAGCATATTGAACTAGAATCATTCTAATGAAATATCAAGCCCAGCTTTCTGTTAGTTAATAAAATAGTGAGGATTACAATTAATGTATTCCTACTTAATAACTGACAATATAGTGCTCTAAGGTTTACATGTTTTGCATGTGTTATCTCACTTTAATCCTTACAACAGCCCTTTGAGGCAGATGTTTAAAAATATTATTATTCCCCCATTTTATAGATAAGAAAACTGAGGCTTGATGAGATTAAGTGATTTCCTTATGGTCACTCTATACTGCCTCTTCACTGCACATATTAAAACATAATATGGCTGACTAGGGAATTAGCCTTGAAGTAAGAAAGACCTGAATTTAAGTCCTGCCTCTGAAACATACAAATTATGTGCTCCTAGGAAAATCTCTCAACTTCTCAGTAACTCAGTCTCAACCCCTCATACAATGTTACAGAGCAGATTCTTATATACCTTGGTGAGGGCTTTCCTCATCAAGAATTCTCCATGCCAATGAAATAATAGATCTGTGCCAAAAATTTTTATAATTGTCATATCTGTCTTCTATACCAATACTTTTAGGCTGTCTTGCCCAGCTCTTTATTGAAGATTAGCATAAGAACAATTCAGTCCTCCATCTTCTGAAGGAGCACATAATATTCCATTAAAGTAGACAAGCTTTGTTTTTTTTTTTTAATTTCTCAAGAGCATTCTCTAATCCCTTTCCTACTTCTACCTTCTCTTCTCCCATTTCCTACCACCTTAAGTTAAATACTTTGCCCCCCATTTAAAGACCTTGAAAATATGGAAGGATCTTTGAATCCTCTGAGAATTTTGAAACTATAGTAAATGGAAGTTCTAAGTTGGCTGATAGCCTGCATCTTCTAAGTTTATGATCTTTATATATCATATTCTGTTTGTCTTTTCTTGTACTTCGAACACTGTCTGTGTCTCTGAGGTCTAAGAGTTGACTGATGATAGAAGGAATGCTTATGATCCTAGAATTCCCAGCAGGGCTTTTTCCAGGCTCTCTCTGAGTCTTAGGTAGTTATTGGCTCCTCTATTATATCTAGGGACATGATTTCCACGCATGTTTTCCCCTTTCTACAAATTCTACCTGATCAATTTCTTCCTTCTTCAGAGACTCTTGGGGGTAGATTAGGGGGAGAGGGAGAAAGGGGAGTTATTTTTGAAAGATAGCTTTGAAGAAGGAGCTTCCTTCAGGCAACACTTGAATACTTGTGAACCCCCGGGAGGGAAATATCTCCTTGGATTGTTTCTGCTCCAGTTTGTTGAAAAGAGGCCTGTGCTTAGTACAAAAGGATACCTTCAAATCAAGGTAAAAATAAAGCATTCATTTCTATAAAACTTTTAGATTTCATTCCTTAATTATTTCCCATTATTAATAGAGAGGATCAGAAGCAGATATTTGAATAATAACAATCCCATGGTACATTGAACATAGTCTTTGTGGGACTCAGTTTCTTTATCTGAAAAAAAGAAGAAACTGGATTAATTTTAAAGAGCTTTTCTAGTTCTGCAATCATAGGATATGATTATTTTAGTGGACAGGAAGAAGAAGTAAATATTAAATTCTCAGTACACATTTTATTTGTTAGTTTCAGATTCATACCTTTGATTTCATGTTCACTAAAATGTCTTCAACTTATTTCTTTCTTCACATGTAAAATTTTAGGGAGGGGAAAATTCTGTTTGTGTGCATTGAGAAACTTCTGGTCTAATGCATTTATTTTCATTGAATTCCATAATGGATATTATGGTTAAATATTCAACTGCATAATTATCCAATGAGCAGATTTTCAGTATACTTAATCTTGAATTCATTTGATTACCACATATTTAGGAAGCATTCATTTGTGTGTGGATTCTTGACTTTATGCACCATAATAACTCTAAAGGATTGTCATGATGGAGTCTGCTTAGAGGTATTTCAATTAAGGAGTCATTGGCATAATAGGCCTTCCTGCTTGAACTCCTGAGGTTCATAAGGATCAAAGTAGATGCCACTCAGGTTCATCTCCTATATATTGCACAAATCAGCAAGACATTCTTGACTTAAATAAACAAACTCTTTTAAGTGATTTTTCTCCTAATTCAATTTTATAAAGTAATTGTGATTCAATTCCAACAAAAAGGTTTTGATAGTTGAAGAAAAGCATGAAATTCATCTTGAAAGTACAAATATTAAATTTCTACTTGTTGTCTTATTGTCAAAAAGTTTTTGTTAATCAACAAGTGATTTACAATATTATGTTAGGCAGTGTTCAAAATGAATTAAAATGAAACATGTCTCCTAGGAACTTGCAATTTAAATTTCATCAACATGAAAACAGTAGAATGAAAATGGCAAATGAATAATTAATTATATAGTAACATGTATGTTTTATTATTATTATTCAATTTATTATTATTACAAAATTAATCCTTATATTAGGATCACAAGATCATAGATTTAGAGGTAGAAGGGATCTCAGAAGCAATTAGTTCAACCTCATATTACAAATGAAGAAATAAAGGTTTTAAATGGTGAAGTACTATGACCAAGGTCATATTCCTGGGACAAGACTCTAACCTACTATGATTGTATTCTATATTTTCTGTGGATATGTTCTGTGAGCATGTGGATAAAATAACTACTTTTGTAATCCAATAAAAATAAATAGTATTAATTCCTTTCTTCTCCAGGCTCATCCACTTCAGTGGCAGATAAGATGATGAGAATAATATGGATCTCATTTTCCCAAAAGATTTTTATTCATCTATTAGGCCTTTGTTTTTTGAAAGCTTTTCGATACATAAGCTTGTCATGTGTGACTATTTATTATAACAAATTCTTAAGTTGTGATGGATCAATGATATGTCCAAGTAATGGAAATGATGATGTTGGTTGTTCTTGCTATTATTTGGAGTCAAAGAAGAAAGTGTGGCATAATGGAAAGAATATTAAACTTGTATTCCATACCCTGCCACATACTACATGTGTCGCCTTTAGAAAGTCAGTTGTGAAGGCAGGAGGAAGGAGAGAAAATTAAATTTTGTCCATTGAAAAATATTAATTCTCAAAAAGTCATTTCACCTCTCTGGGCTATTTTTCGTATTCTGTTCAGGTTGCACTGATAGTCCATCTCTATAGTTTCTTTCAATGGTAAATTGACATTATGTGTCATGTGACATTGTGCTAATGAAATTTAATATTATTTTCTTAGGTCACTCTACCCTGAATGGAGTTTCACAGGCATTTTCTCTACTTGTAAAGTTTTGTCCATATTCTCCTTATGACTTCACCTATTTTATTAGAAGGCACATTGTATAGGAATCATTGTATATATCTGTAAGCACTGAGCAAGGCCAATTATCTTGCATGCTTTCATTTAACAAACAATGGATAGTAATTTATGCAAAACAATGTTCATTATTCTCTTGGTATTTTTAAGCATCCCTGAGGTTTTTTCAAAATTTTCCTAATATTAAAATTGTTTTCATTCCTTTACCACATATTAATTGACAGAGTATTTTATCTGTTGATAAAAAGGGGAATTGAGAAATTCTAGAAGAGCAATGATAATGAAAATAGGGGCACACTGTTGTGAATCATTAACTAGGAATTAATCCTGACAGAAAAGATGGGTATTAAGGTATTTGCATGTTGCAGTTAATTAAAGCGACTCATAGAGAAAAATTCTAGTTGTCATGTCTTAACACATCTAATTGTAGCAATTTATACTTGTATCTTTTTTTGGCATCAGAAAAAGGTGCCAAAAGTACAAGAACAGATATGCAAATACTTTTCGCAGCTAATACTGGCAGAACTGCTGTGATCCTGCTTCCCTGGATCTGACCTAAGTGACAAGGATTTCTTCTGTCCATTTAATTCTTTTAATTTGATTCCTGGTTAAGCTTCTTATCCTTCTTTTAAGAAGTCTTTAACAGCAAAGAAAAAAGAAATATGGTATTTCCAAACATAAAAAAATCCTACTTTTTATATTGTGATATTTAATATCCTGAAAACAGTCACTGATCACACTTATCTAGCAAGTTCTACAAAAAGTTACATGTAAGACACAATCCTTGCCCTCAAGTAGATTATAATTTTGATGAGAAAAGGCAACATAAACACATTAAAAGCTAAGTAATAATAACAAAAACAGAAAAGCTGCAATAAGATAGCATGTGATTACTAATCACTGAGGAAACAGTAGAATAGTTTAGCTAATAAAAAGTAAATTGGAAAATAGAGAGATTATAACTGGCTGGAGAACCTAGGAAAGCTTCAAGGAAGAGGAGAGATTTGAGTATAATATTAAAGGTCAAGATTCTGTGGGAAAGGAAGAAAAGAAAAGAGAGTGTTTAAAACATTTAAAATAACATGACCCAAGGCATGATTATGGAAAACTTGTAATTTTCCTAGGAATTAATAATGTCACTTAGAAAAGGAAGAGCAAAGAAAAAGGAATATTAACTCTGGATAGAATTATAATTTCTTATATTTGTTGTTTAGTCATTTTCAGGCATGTCCAAACTGTGTCCTCATTTGAGATTTACTTGGCAAAGATACCAGAGTGGATTGCCATTTCCTTCTCCAGCTTATTTTACAGATGAAGAACCTAAGGCAAGCAGGGTTAAGTGACTTGCCCAAGGTCATATAACTAGTAAATGTCTGAGGCTATATTCAAAGTCAGGTCTTCCTGACTCCAAGCCTGGACACTATTATTCACTGCACCAGCTTTCTTATCTATAATCTTTAAATAGAGAGAGGGGAAAAAGGAGAGAACAATGGAAGGAAAGAAAGGAAAGAAGGGAGAAGAGAGGGAAGAAGGGAGGAATGGAAGAAAAGAAGGGAAGGAAGTAAAGGAGAGAGGGAGGGAAAAAACAAACGATATCTTTGTTATTTTATCATCTAGATTTCTCAATACATCCTCTCCTACCTCTCTTGAGTGATCCCATTTAATAAAAATTTAAAAGGGTGTAAAAGGATGTATCAATAAAACTAGCTAATGTATTGAAAAAGTATAATATTAAATGGAACATTCCATACTCATAGAACCTCAGCTATGCAAAAAAAGTGTAAAAGATATGCTTTCTCATATTTTTTTTATGGGACCAAGAATGAACATTGAAACTTTGTAGCATTCACTTTCAATTATTTTATTGTTCTTTCCATTTATTTTGTTGTAGTCATTGTGTATATTGTTTTAACTTCATCTAATTCTTCCTCTGTTTCTATTTGTTATCATATTCCTCATTTCTCATTACAGCATATATTCATATTTTAATATTTATCATTCTAATATAGTAATAGGCCATTAAATTCACATATCACAACTTTTTAGTCATTCCCTAATCTATGAACATGTAATTTATTTTCACTTCTTCTCCGCTACTGTGTTGTGCTGTTATCAGTGTTTTGCTGCATATAGGGCTCTTTTATTTGGGCCATTTAATTTTAATAGATTAACTTTTTTGCCTAAGTTGACTTTAAATAGTTGAAATTCAGATTTCTCTGTGGGAACTCTGGCAAGGAAGAAAGTATTCTATATACTGATAAAAGATAACAGAGAAATAACAGAGAAATATTGCATACAGTATCTATCATTTATCTAAAACACATGATTTCTCAAGAAAGTCTGTAGACTGTGATGGTTGCTGAAACTTTTTTTAATATGAGCATACTTAAATTTATTCAGTGCTCTCTTGCCTAAGTCCCATTAAATAAAAATCAAGATATTCTTGTAGTTCCTGAAGACCTAGAGATCCTTTGGGAAAAGATGGGCTGGCTTTCTCCCAGCAGTATTAGAAAGCTAACAGAGCTGGAATAAGGCACATGTAAGCCTGAGGAAAGGAGAGCAATCATCAGTTTTCTAAGAACAGACCTCAAATTAATGTTATTTTTTTCTATAGACTCATGAATCAGGAGAATGCTATGTATGTAGTCCATCTGTATTTCAGCCAAGCATTTGTCAGACTCACAATATTCTTGTGGAGAATATGAATAAATTTGCCGTTGTGTGGTTATTTGATGTCATAACCGACTGAAGGAATCACATCAACTAGCATTGTATAGTTCTCAGTCTTCAACACAGTTGTATTTGTTAAGTTAGAAAATGACACAAATCTGGGGGAAAATATCTAATTTCCTGGTAGAGAATGGAGTTTGAAAAAGATCTTGACAGGTAAGAACTATGGACAGATGTAAGAAGGTTAAATTTTGTAGGGGAAGAGGGAAAGGTAAAACAGAGAACCTAGCTTTCAAAAAATATCAATAGTGCAAGTACAATCTGGATAAGATATGACTAGACAAATTTTAAGTGACTTAAAAATGAGGCAGCTAGGTGGTACAGTAGAGTTCCAGACCTGGACTCAGAAAACACCTAAGAAAAACATTTCTTTCTGCCTATCTTAGTTTCCTCATCTACAAAATGGAGACATAATAGCACTTACCTCCCAAGTATAGTCAGGATGAAATGAGATAGTGTAAAGCACTTTGCAAAGCTTAAAACCATTCTATAAGGGCTAGCTACTATCATTCAAAGTCAAATAAGAGTCAACAGTGTAAGGCGATTACCAAAGAGCTAACTCATTTAAACATCAGACTGTATTACAAAAAATAAGATGTGGAAAACTAGAAAAAATAATACAAACAATGTACTTTCTCAAACACCTAGAGTATTGTTTTCGGTTCTGTATTTGAAGGACACTTTTAAGCTAAATACTCAATGAAGGGTAACCATAACAGTAAGGATCTCCAAAATAGTCACATGGGGATCATTTGAACGAATTAGGAGTGTTTTGCCTGGAGAAGAAAAACAAGAAGACATAGTGATTGTCAAAAATTCAAAGAAGTGGTAAATGGAAGAGGCATTAAAAGTATTCCTGTGCCCTTTTTTTGTAGAGATCAAGAATAATGGATATGAAACAGTAAAGATTTATTGTTGTTTTTCAGTTGTGTCTCACTCTCTATGACCCCATTTGGGGTTTTCTTGGCCAAGATACAAAGGTGTTTTGTCTTTTTCTTCTCCAGCTCATGTTACAAATGAAGAAACTAAGGCAAACAGGGTTAAATGATTTGCTCAGGGTCACACAGCTAGTGAGTATATGAGACTGAACTTGAACTCAGGGAAACAAGTCTTTCTAACTCCAAGCCCCACACTCTTCACTTTTTCAATATTATGTAGTTTTACAAAACTGTTTTTTTTTCTTTCTTCTCTCTTTTAATGGATGACTCTTTCTCTCTCTCTGGGAGAGGGAAGGAGGAAATTTGGTAATGTAAAAAAACAAAAATAATCAATAAAATGTATTTAAAAATAAGTAATCTGCCTGAATTAACAAATATAATTTATAGGGAGATAAATTTCTTGAGAACATGAGGAAAAAACCTCCAAACCATGATACTTACTCTAAATTGAAATCAGCTATTTCACCATATAATCAATTTCCTATTGAAATAGGTATTTAGGAAAAAATTGAATGACCTCTAACCAGGGAATTTATGAACAGATTTGTTTGTGATCAAGTGGTTGAACTAGATGACCTCAGTTCTTTTCCTACTCTGACCTATGTTATAAGTAGCTCTAGGACGATTGTCATGTTTGACTAATTCATTGATTATCTTATTATATTTCACATACAAAAAGTAGAAAGATTAGAGAGAATCTATGGTTTTTACTGAATTACACAAGGAACACCTGTTCACTTAGAACTAGGATTAAAAGTTAATACATTCAAGTAGTCATTTTAATAGAGTTTAGCAAAGAGATTTCTGTGGTTTAATAGCTCATACAAGGTTACCTTGAACTTCTGCATTTCTGCGTTTATAGAAGGACAAACCCATGGTTAACAATCTTTTGAAATAATGCTAAGGTCTTGTTTTAGGACAGTAAATATTAATGATTTCTTTGTAGAACATATTTAGAAAGCAGATTCACAAACCATTATAGAATTAGTTGTTTCAGATATTAAATGTGGATTACAATAAAACCTTAAACTTAATCCTGTGTGCAACATATTAGGATAACATTTTTCATATAATTGAAATTGTCCTACTTTAGGAAATGCTCAGCATATTATTTGGTCCAGAGTACAGCTATTTTAATGGACTTTTCAAAAAAATCTGTACAATTTTTTAAAAAGAGAAAATACTTTTAAAAAATCCTAGACAAAATTTAATCTTTATCTATCTATAATATAGAACAAGATACATTCCACTTAGTAGTAGTAATTGTAATTTTAAAACAAAATAAATGTAGAAAAAGAAAATTAGTAGGATTAGCATTTTGTTCGTTCTCTTTTGAAGATGGTGACTGGAAGTAGATTAAGAAAGACATACCCAGGTTGCTAGAAAAGTTCTCCTTGGTACATTATTACTTTGTTTCACTTACTTGTAATTTTATTTGACAATTTTGTCTGCCTTTCTAATAAATACTTTTTAAATGTTCAGTTCAGACTAGAAAAGGTTTTCATTTTTTAAAATGATTGATCTAGTACTTTAAGTATCTGAAATTTTTTACAATCGGATCACCATTTCTAAATTCTTTACAAACTTGTAAATGTGTATCTTTACATGTGAAACTGACATCTATGAAATAAATCTCTGTGATATTTTAATGTCTATATTCAAAGCACATGTGATATTATGACTATTCTGATTTCTTAGATCATCTATTTACTGTAGGCTTTATAACCAGTCCAAACTGTTAATGTTAAAATGGCTTGAATTTCAGTAAGTATATATGTTAAACTATCAATTGCCTTTGGTGACAAAGCATAGATAGTTGAAATATCCATAGATAGTTAGAACTATCAACTAGTAATAACATAAACCAAAACCAGGCTGCTATAGAGAAAAGGGGGAACCATGAAGTACTTTAAGATAACTTATCCTTAGAAAAATAATAAAAACTTAATAATAAATTATTATTTTTATTACCTGGCTAGCTAGTCAGTACTTTTTCCAGGATGAATAATTTTGACAAATTAAATAAATGCTATGTAAGGTATCATACCCCTGTCACAGGAAATTGGAGTAAAAATGTTTTAAATTAGTAGCAGTGCTAATATTTACCTATTATCTATGAAGAGTTCTATATCACAGAAATTTAATGTAATCTATTTAAGATTAGATTTTTAAGTCACACTTTGTGATATATCTAACTAGAAATTTTAAAAGTGAATTATCACATAGCAATTTGGGAAAGATATTTTAATGTAGTCTATATGACAAACTGCAAAGCAGTTTGTGAAACATGAACATAACTTAGAGTAGTTGTTAATTTACTTTAAGACTTTACATGGGATAATAAATAAAGTGACTTAACCAAAGAGACAGCATAAAGTCCCAGAGTGAAGAAGAAAATTTGCTTTCTGTGTGTTGTGTGTGAATTTTTCAATGGACACCATACAAAATTATGTCTGAAGGGATTTTTTTAATTCAGTTGGTAATCAGTTAATAGGACAGGACATTATATTAAGAAATTTAATCATACATGGCTTATTGCTGTTGTATATGGCTGTGATATTTCAAATTACATATTTTAATTAGGGTGTGCTATTATTTTGAGACTTTCTTAATAAGTAAAATAATTCATCTGGCTTAGTATTGTGTCTTTTCTGTGACAAATAGAAGGAAAGAAAATTTATCATTTTTACTTAATAATTTTCCTTCCTATTTTGACTCCAAACTTCAAAATATTAAAAGGATTAGGGAACCCTGGATTCTGGCTTGCAACTAACCCCCAAACACCCTTAAAATGGATTGTCAATTCCATCAGAAGAGGTGAAAATTACCTAAATTTTCTGTCTCCCCTCACCTCATATAGTGTTTTGCAGACATTAGGTACTTAATAAATACTTATTGAGTTTAACTTAATTGAATTGTCATTAGTCTTTGATATGTTCCAATTAAGGATAAAAGAGTGACAGAATTTATCTGTATTAAAGTTGTTTGGAATATAGAGTTCGTATAATATATCTCTTCCTTTGCTAATTCTTCCAATCTGAAGGTGGGAAGGTAAGAAGAAAGTAGGGAGAATACTATTTAAAATGAAGAATTACATTATGGATATTTTAATGAGTCTGTTTTTCTGAACAAGAACATAGGCACTGGTTTGCAAATGATCAAGGCATGATGCATGTATTTAGGATTTTCTTTCTTTTCTTAAGTGCTAGGTTTAGTTCTTCAAACATCTTTACTTCTAGGAAAAGTGGGCTTAGGGAGCTGCTATTGACTGCTTTTGCTTGTTGTTAGTGCTTCCATATATTTAGAGATGCACTTGGGATCTGATAGTCCTTTAGCTTTCTCCCCAGGGAAAGTAAAAAGGAAACCAGTGTAAAGAGAAGAAAGAGGTGAGTGAGATGCAGTTGGGCACAGGATAGAAGATTGAATGTTTCCTAGTTCTTTCCCCTAGTTATTGGCAATCCATCTTTAAATTATTCATTGCCTGCCCCAGCAAGAGAAAAAAATGTATTTTACTTAAAGAAGTCTCCATTGGCAGTGAAGTAACCATGTAATGGTATCATAACTGTCATACATTAGGTAGGAAAGCATATTTATATCGGAAATTAATTTTCCCAAAATATATTGAATGAATATATGGGAAGAATATGGGAAACAGTAAATCTGGCATAGTTAGCTGTATTGACTTCTACTCTGTAACACAGTGGTGGATAATGTGTTTCTGTGTCCTGTTGCCAGAAGGAAACAATTAGTATGAAGATTACCTTCAAGAACTTCTTAATTCAAGCATACTCCACCTACAGCGCTTGGGTCAGTACAAACACAAAGTTAGGTTGCTCTTAACTAAAAGTTAGTTGGGATATTGGAACAATGCCTTGACTGGAAAAAGGCTCATTGGAGTTGATATTCTTGGGTATGGATGTTTATTATCCGACTGGTAACAAAGTTGTACTTGGGGTTCTCCACAAAGCACATTAGATGAATTGGCCATGAAGAGTCAAACATTATAGCAGTATTTCTGAACATTATGGCAGTATCTGGTTATAATGAATTAAAAGAATATTGAGTGCAAGTGTGGTAAAGTAGATGAAGTGCTAGAATTAGAGAGAGGAAGGCCCGAGTCCCAATCGTGGCTGCCCTATTTAGAAGCATTTTTTAAAATTTGGTTTGGGTTTTGTTGTTGTTTGTTGTTTCTTGCTTGCTTGCTTGCTTGCTTGCTTTGTATTTACAGCACTTAGTGCTATGCCTGGCCTGTAGTAGCGGGAGGAGAGTGCTTAAGAAGTGCCTGATGACTTGACTATTTGATTATGGGCAAAATGTTTAATATCACTAAGCTTTACAATATTCTCTGATTTTTCTGTTACATATCTTAGTTATCAGTAGAGGGATTTTTCTCACCATTGAAACAACAGACCCATTATACATTAAAATCACAGTGCTGTGAACCTCTCTTGATAAAAATAGAATTTTTCATCCTATGCCATTTTTCCTGTGTCTTTGTAATGTCCGGGCTAGCTTTCTGGGGCATCTCTAGACAGGCCTTGGTCTTTAGGTGGAGAAGTGATGAAGGCAAGAGGGTTGCCACAAGGCTGGTCAAAGAGGGAGTCCCGAATCTGTGTCTGTGACTGAGACTCTTCTGTGTTTGTGGCTGAGAGTCTTTCTGTGTCTGAGACTCCGTTCAATATCTCAGTACCATTCATCACTACAGCACACCGAGCATGTGCCATTACATCACCATATCATATTAAGTATATGTTTAGAGAATCATTATCTCACACTGAGTACGGCTAAACTATAAGCACCCTGCTGTCCTTGATTCAAGTATACCTTTTCAGAGTTCCTGCCCTCTACATGTCTTTTTTACTTGAAGAAGGGAAAAAATTAAAGAATATGCTTTTAAATGTTTTTACTTTTAATTTCTCATATTTTCATAAGTTGTTCTGATCAATTTTCCCATTTATCATTTTTATGTGACAAATAAGATCTTAGTAATAGTTGTGTTTCAGAAATATTAAGTTACCCAGGGCAGGTTCTTAAAATTTTCTGTATTCATGCTTTATCCCATTTTAAAGTGTGAATAATAATAACATGCATCAAAAAGGACTATTTTGAGTTTCAGCTATATTTTGAGACACTTTGCAAAATATGAAGTCATCTCTTAGTTAAAAGCTGCCTAGCAGTCAATATTATACTTCATTTCAACTGAATTTTTTAAAAAAAATCTCTTTAGCAAAGAATTGTGCTTAGAATTGGGAACACAAAATTAAAAATGGACATAGACCCCAAACTCAAGGAATTTAAGATCTTAAAAATCTCAAGTTCGTTCCAGTAGTAAAATATGTATCCCAAGTAAATATGGATAAGTAATTAAATGATACATCATTAAAGAAATGGGAAAACAAGTTTGTGTTTTAATATTGAAATTTAAATTGGAAAGGTGACAAAAATGATTTGTCATAGATAAGATTCAGAGAACTGCTGAGAACTGAGTTTAATTCTAGTCTCAGATTTACTAGTGATTTAGAGTAAGACTAGAGGAATGGAAATCTGGTAGTACTGTCAATAGAAGCAAGAAAGTAAAGACTAGTAGGTTTTGTAAATAAATTAAGAAATTTAGTTTGAGATATGGTGATAATATTACTACAGAATTAGAGTTGGAAAGTGCTTTATGGAATATTTACTCCCTTTCATTTTGCAGATGAGTAAAAGAGATGTAGAGTTAATTGATTTATTTAGAGTTACACAGGTAGTTAAAAAAAAAAAGAAGAAGAAAAAGAAGATCACAGATTCTCTTGTTCTAGATTCAGTGTTTTTTTCATTGTACCATACTGCCTTCTAAAATGAAAAAAAAAATCTCGGAGAAAAAGACAATTATATTGATAGATATAACAATCATTTTCATTAAATTGCTAATGGATTGGCTATAAGAGATTAAAAGAAGAAAGGAAAGGAAAAGACAAAATGGGAATTGGAAGAAGAGAAAGAAAGGAGAAGAGAAAAAATAGAAAAGAGAGAAGATGGGAAAGAGAGCAGAGGAGCAAGGACTGGGTCTTGGAGGACACATGAGGCATCTACTTGGAGCAAAGTGGAACTTACAACTCCTGACACTTTACAGACTAGAGTTCATTATTCTTGAATCCATAGTTAAAACTCTTCCAGCACAAGGAATCATATGCCTTCTTCCTCTAGGAACTGAATTTCTCCATCAGATTGTCCTCAACGTGCCACTCTTCTGATGACTGGCTGAGTAGTTTCCTATTGGTTCAGTTAGTCTTATCTTAGCTGGAGGTATTGTCTGCTACTGGTCTGGTCTTCTGATGACATGGTGAGTGCTGCATGTGAAGGTAGGGACAGAAAGGAGAAACACTGCTCTCTCCAAAAATGATTCCTTTGCAGAGGCTTAGTTCCAAAGCTATAATTGGAATTTTGAAGTCCTCTTGGGAAAAAAAAAAAAAACTTGTTTACCACTTGTATTTTTATACAAAGACACATCTCAGTCAGTAGCATTCCTTTTTCCCCCTTGACTCTATCCAAGAAGTCCATACTTCATGAGGAGATCCAAGGTTATAAACCATTTTAATTTATACATTTTAAATTTAAGCAAATATGATAATTATTACATTAACACCAAGTGATTATATAAAAATGAGGTAGGAAGTGAAATTCCCTTATATTCTTAAAGGAATTTTTAAGGGCTTAACTCTGGATGCTCTTTTGTCTTACCTAAAACTTCTCTCTCTTTATTTTAATCTTCTCATTCTCTTTTTTTTTCTTTTTTTTAAATTTATGTAATAAAATGAGCATTTTTATAACACAATATAGTAAAAATAAAATGAATGAATATGAAACTGCAAATCCATTATGTATAACTTGCTATGCCTTTTAAATATATAATAAAGTTATGATGTAAAAATTTTCCCTTATTTTCCTTCCCTTCCTCTCTCCCACCCTAGAGATGGTTACCATTCGTCATCTTCTTTGCACATGGGTACCTCACTATCATTTAAGCCTGTTCTTTCCTTATATTCCATATGGATTTATGATAAAGTATATCCCAGGTTTGAGGGAAGGATGTTTTATACCACCTGATGTTACTCTACCATCTTAGAAAGTATCTTTGTTCAAAGGCTAATTAAAGTTGACTAAGGTTAATAGAGATCTGGAATTTTTTTTTTATTTTCTAGTAACAGTATTAGAACTCTAGTCCCTTTGTTTGCTCTAGAACCCAATCTACCAGTAAAGTAGGAATTGGGAGGAATGTGCCCCAAAGAAAGTGTCATATTTTCTTCTTTGAAGTGAACAAATCATCTGCTAGTACCAAAAAAGAGGGGAAGGAGAACACCTCCATAGACTGAATTCAAAGAGTCTTAGGATCCAGAACGAAGTGATAAACCCTCAGAATTCTGAACCCTTTTCATACCTCAGTTAAAGTATTAGGTTCAGTTCTGTGTACCAAATTTTAGGAAGGATGTTGAAAAGCTAGATGATGATAGCTGAGAGCACTTAGGATTTTGGAAATAGTGACATATGGGGATGGTTAAAGGAACTAAAGATGTTTCATCTTGAAAAGAAATGATTTAGGGAGCACGTGATGGATATCAACTATTGGATGAGGGATTGGAGTTCTTTTACCTGGTCTCTTAGGTTGACTGGTAAATGAATGAAATTTGCAGAGTGACTAATTTAATACCAATGTGAAAAAATAAATTCATTGGCATTACAACTCCCCCAAAATATAATGGACTACTTCAAAATGGGTGTGTCTTTAATGGAAGTGTTTAAGAGTCTGGATGACAATATGCCAGTAATTTTGTTGAAGGGATTCCTTAATGAGTTCTGAATTAGATTAGGTTACCTCAGAATTTCCTACTGATCCTTTGGTTCTATAATTCTATTTTGTTTCTGTTGCATTGTATATCTTATATTTTCACCAGAACATCTTGGTATTTGTTTTATGTAGTGGATCATAAAAGGTAGAATTTAACAAATAATTAAAACTGTCCAAAGTGGGCTTCATTTAGAGCAACATTGCTAAATAATTATCCTTTGAATATAATTCTTCCCTCTCGAATTTAACACACAAACATCCCAGCCTTTGGTAATAGAAAAGAGAATGTTGCTGTTTGGCTTTCTATCAAGATGCCAGTTTTGGTGATTGTTGACTAGCTGATTTTGAACTGAGTTCCACAAACATAAAATAAATGAGTATGATTAAAATTTGGAACCCCTGAGCCCTACAAATGTAAAAACTGTCAACAGATGCCATTCACAGCAATATCAGCTAGTCCAGCAGATGGATGAAAATCAAACATAAATTGTATTATTTTGCTGGTTTTGCTTCATTTGTTTTTAATATAGTGCAAAGAAATCCTTGCCATGACAGTTAAAATAAACCACTGACAAAGTCTTTGCTATCATTCATTTTCCATGCATGTTGGGGAATTCTAAATTGATCTTTGCAATTATTATGCTTTATTACATGAACTGATTGAAAATGTGGTAGAAGCAGTCTTGTCATGAAACAGAATCTACTTTTACTTTCATATTTATATGTTTTATCAAAAATTCTTCATCAAACATTGGAGATGTGCCTAAAACTCCCTTGTTTATTTCTCCAAATGAGTATTATTCTTTTGATAGTAAACAATATTGCATCTCTTCTTAAGTTGAATGCCATATAAAAATATATGTATCATTTGGTGAAACCATTATGATATGAAATAAATTTATTGGAATTATTAATATTGATTATTTTCCAATAGTTAGATTTTGTTCTCCAGCAGAAAATAATATGCTGATTTTATTTTGCATGGTGAAGGAGGAAAAACAATTGAGTCTCCACTGGGAAATCTATGAAATTAACTATCTACAGTTTATTGCTTTTTAAATCCCTCCTTATTAGTAAAGACAAAAATTTCTGTTTGTCTTTAACTAGTCACAGACAATTTCAATATAAACCCCAAAGCAATTAAAAGACAAAAAAAAATGAGATGAAATCTATCCATCAAAAATATTGATAGGAAAAGATGACATATCATCTCATTAGTTTCTAACTCTAACATCTATTACTCTTCACAGGGTCAGGTTCGTGCCGCTTTAGTTATTCAGACCCCAGCATCGTTGTGTCCTATACCAAGAATAACACTGCAGATTGGATTCAGCTAGAGAAAATTAGGTTTGTTATAACTTCAAGTATCTGCATGCATACTAACACGACATACAATTCTTCCAATTCCCAGTTTTCTTTTCATATGACTAAGTTTATTCTTTGTAACTTTAAAAATGTGCTTTGTGTGATGGTCATATGCTCATAGATTATTTTATATATTTACCTTTTTAACTTGAAGAGTGTAAAATTATTTGTATTACCTCCTGTTACCTCCCATTCTGGATACTATTTTCAGTAAGACTTAAATCTAAGTATTTACAGTTGTGCTGATTTATGTAGAGCCATGCAAAATCTTTTTTATGTCTTTCTTTAATTCTGGAATTCAGACTGAAACAATTGATCAGAAAGTAGGAAAGTGATTTTGTATTCTATCTCTTACCATTAGACAGCTGTAATGGCAGAATATGACTTACATTTGGAGGATAAGGCACTGAAAATCCACTATAAAATGAGATAGTTACCCATCTGTCTAAATGGGTACAGTTCTGCCTGTGGGCCTTGAGTATAACTGGATAACCTCCTAAAGTCCCTTATGGACTATCATTCTTTGATAGCAGCCACTGGGTCCACAGCAACTAAATGAAATATTAATTTTTTTTCCATTTTTTCAAATGCTTTTTAACAAGAAATGAGTAAGATACTTTAGGGATAGAAAAGTGGTTCTTTCCTATTAAAATGTATCTGGCAGAATTAAATAGCACATAAGATTTCAGATGGGGTATGATTGGTTTGATTTTTTTGCTGCATGTTTTAAAGAATAAAAAGTACAATTAAAATTCAAAGAGGATGTCAAAGAATTTCTTAAAATCTCATTTTTTTGCCATTATTCCACTTCTAACCAGCAAAATGCAGGCAAAACATTTCTTATCCATTTTGTGATGGATTCCATTAATAATACAACATTTACTTTACCACAGTTGCCATGTTGAAAGAACTGTGATTTATGCCATCAAGGCAGAATAAATATCAGGTTCTTAATATAAGCTACTAGTCTTTAGCAGCAAACAAATTTGTCCAAAGTTTCCAGTGGCATTTCCATCCAATGGATTTTCACCAATCTTTATTCTAGCCAAGAGCAAAAGAAGGGTGAATGTAATTCATAGGTTTTAATATTATATTTCCTTCTATGACAGGATAAAATAAGAATTAATGTACTCCTAGTACAAGCTGAGCTTTGACACTCTGACTAAATAAATATATTATAGTGTTAACTTTGTTATTCTTTCTTGTTTCTAGTATGTAGAAGAAAAATGTGTATGTGCTAATTACTTATTTCTACATATGTTTTTAATTGGAAAAATGTCAATCTAAAAACACAATCAAGCAAATAATTGCCATATCACAAATTATTTTTCTTTCTTAATGTTATAATTTAGGCAAATTATGTCTCTGGATAAAAATCTTGGTTGAAATGTTATGCTTATGATTATGGTGTTAAATAGAAAACAAAATACTTTTCTTTCCATTGTACTGTACCTTTACTATTAATTACAATATTCAAAATTATCTGCTTTAGCTGAATAGAATTTTGGGTTTCTACATCATACTTTGAACTGCAGTATTTATTAAAACAAACTTATTGTGCTCTTTGTCTGAACTAGACAAATATTTTATTTACTTTAAATGAAAGTATCCCTTTTATCTGTTTTAATTTCTTTTGGATGATAGAAAATACATAACAAAGCATCATTTGATTCTAATAAATGTAAGATAAACCATCTATAACTATCAGTGACACTTTTACCAATGTATATGCTTCATTGAAGAGTAAAAAATATGAGTCTGCTCTAGTCTTTTTCATGGCTGATTTATAGCAAGCCAAAAGCATAGTTTGCATTTTAACACCACTTTTAATCTTGACTAGGATCATAATTTTCAGTATGGCAGATTACTATGTTAGGAGAATAAAATATCCAAAAAATATTTTATTATGTAGAAAAAAGTCCTGGCTTGTAACAGAAACAATATAAATTATACAGTGTTTAAAAATTGGTTTAGATAAAGAATTATAAATGAACAGTTTAATTTTTAACCTGTATAATTGCAATTTTGATACTTTAAACAAAAAAGAAGCTATGATTCCCCAGAGTAAATAATATTATCTAAAATATGACTGTGAAGTTGAGTATACTTGAATTCTTATGCTTATTTTCAAATTAAAATTAGAAATCAATAAAATAATTTTACAATGTGTGCTTTAACTTCTTTCTCACATCAAATTAATCAAGCACTTATTCAGAATGAGGTACTGTATGAGATGCTATAATATGGTTGATATTCATATATACTTTGTTACAGAATTTCATCATATCTGTAATCATTTATTGGGACAGTCACAACTTGTGATAGTTTATGTTAGGAATTGATCAAATGTAAGCAGGTGGTATGTATTATCATTAGCAATTACTATAGTAATAGTTTATATCTACAACGTGTCTTAAAATTAGTTGCAAAATATTTTGTTATCTAGTATTGATCTTCCTTGATGATTAAAGAGAATGATATGTTGATGTAAGCAAACCTTCATCAAGTATCTCATTTACTAATTCATTGTATTTTACAGAGCTCCATCAAATATCAGCACTATCATTCATATCCTCTATCTTCCCGAAGATGCCAAAGGAGAGAATATTCAGTTTCAATGGAAACAGGAATATATTCATGAGGGTGATGTGTATGAAGCCTGCTGGGCTTTAGATAATATTTTGATCATCAATTCAGCTCACAGACAAATTATCTTAGAAGACAATCTGGATCCAGTGGACACTGGCAATTGGCTTTTTTTCCCAGGGGCTACAGTTAAGGTTGGTTTGTTTTTCTTCTTCCTAAAAAAATAATTTACCAAACTGAGAAACGCTATTCCCTTCCCTCATAACCACTATTATCATAGAGTAAGAAGTTATTCTTTTTTTTTACCTTAGCTTGACCTTTAATATAGGGTAAGTCCAGAGATTATTAACTACCAATTTTAACTTCACAAAATACAGGTATGATACATATTTATCCATTAAATACACTAATTTATATTATAAGTAAAATTCCTTTGTTTCTAAATTAAACTATGGAGAAAAATCTCAAGGAGATTTAATTTCCTGAATGCAATAATATTTTATATCAATATGATACAGCAGTTTTTAATGAAAATTAATCTTAGAAAACACAATTTCTAATGAATTAGATCCTCTGTATGCAAGAGTGTTTTGCCACATAATATTTTTGAATGCATTTTTCTCACTTTTCATCTGCAGAATCAGAATTTGATAACCAAGTAAAGCAGATATCGGGAGACCATGAAAAAATGACATGGAACCCTCAGTATTCTCAGGATTATTAAGTCTCCTCTTTTCTGACCTATGGAATATTGGAAACAAAAATCTAGGACCTCATTATTATAGCTATAAATAGAGTTTTCAGGATTGGGGTAAGAAACATTAGGCACAGGGTTACATTTAAAAGTCCCAAGAAGAAACTCCTAAGTTCAACTCCTAAATTCAACAAAATTTGATAACCAACTTTGATATTCAACTTTGTGGTTCTGTTATAAAGAATAACTTGTTTAGATAATAAATTGAAATTTTTTTTTAGTTAACACACCAAAATCTCAACCCCTTTAAAAGCTGATTTCCTGGATTCTTTCTATGTTGATTGTAAAAAAACAAAAACAAAAACAAAAAAAACATTGGTTGTTGAGTTACTTGTCACAGTCACATTGCCATTTGACAAAAGAGGTATTTCTGTTGTTACTTTTCATCATTGGCAAAAAGACAAAAAAACAGAGGAAACACATGTAGTCCCCAGGGGGTCTTGGATTTGCATCCTTTTCCCATAATGACATGCCTATCATTTGGTCTCAGTTATAACAGAAGCACTCCTTGCGGCAAAAATATATGTTTTCTGCCTCATTTTACAAGCTATTATACTAATCCAATTAGATACTCTGTTCTTTAAAGCATGCACTTCAGAACAGTACATGATAAAAATGCAGCAAGTGTAGTTTTGCTTCAGTAATGATATTTAAATTAAATTGCAACTTTGTAGATTAGACTTTGGAGTATTACATGCATTTTCCAACTTA
This sequence comes from Sarcophilus harrisii, assembly GCF_902635505.1. NCBI lineage: Eukaryota > Metazoa > Chordata > Mammalia > Dasyuromorphia > Dasyuridae > Sarcophilus > Sarcophilus harrisii. Next base: position 147,520,175 of record NC_045430.1, on the reverse strand, counting down.
TCATTTTCATGGTTGTAAGTTGATCAAGTTAACCCTAGTTTAAAAAGCAAAAATGGTTGCAATAAATATGGCTAAAATTCCAGCCTTCAACTTGGTTGGCAAGGTCTAATACTTTCGTTTTAAAATGCATATAACTTCTTCTTTGTCAGAAAAGAGGCTCGTATCTCACCACTGCTCCTTGCTTTCTTATCATCCTCATGATCTTGATTATTACACTTAAGCTCTGCAGATATCAAAGTCCTTATCTCTAAAATGATAGTATTAGACTAGATGAATTCTGTAGATTGTGTGGGGGTGGGATGGGGTTCTGGATCTAAATTTAGAAACATTATCCTAAATTATCTTTCATTAAGCTCATTTGACTAATTCTGTATTTTGAGAAAAGGCCATAAATTGAAGGGGTAATGATGCAATGAAAAGGAGTTTATTTATCTGGGAGTTCCTCATAACAACAAAATCACAGTCTAGTTTCTATCCTTTTTCCTGACTCACTGACTAGAGAAGTTTCTCTCATCTAATTGATTTTGAGTTTTTTTCCAAGAAAACCCATAGTTTGTTTGCATTCTATGTAATTTATTTAGTAAAACATTTTTTACCTGATTGCAAAAATACTATAATGTGATGTATTTTTCATCTTTATTTCTGACCTTCTGAAGAATCCTTTTCATTAAGAATTAGCAGTAAAAAGTCACTTCTTCTAACAATGCATTCCCAGTCATTATAAGAACTGTCACTTAAAAGAATTTTGGTTTCCTTTAAATTTTAAAAATCTTCTAATCTTATAATAAAATTTTTATGTTCCTTCTTTTGAGCAAATACTATGAAATTGATCATTTTCCTTAATCTCAAACTGTAACAACAAACTGTTGCTTCCACAAGTTAAATACATATCAGTCTATTGTTATTTATCCTATTTATTTTTTTATCTATATTTTGGTTCAGAATGGAGGATATTGAAATTTTTTTATCATGAATTTCTATTGTCATATTTGACTCCCCCCCCCATATGAAGTCAACAACTACTTGTTAGTCACTATGGGAATTACAAAAGAAAAATGTATAATATGGTACTGGAGGAAAATGATATAATAAAAATAAAAAGACGAGTTCTACTTGTGATTCAGCCACAAACCAGCCTCCACTTCGGTGAGCCTCTGTTACTTCATCTACTTCTTCTAATCTCTAAGGTTTCTTTCAGGCCTATTAGTTGAGAATTCAGTGAATCTAGAAACAATGATATCAACTGCAATAGAAAAAGAAATCATTAAATTGTATGTAAAATCCCTGTGGACAGCATTGACTCAGAAAATCATATATTAACATTGTCTATGTTAAAAAATGAATTATTTTCTTAAATATTTCTGAGTAATATTTTAATCTGGTTCAGGCTGTCCTTAGGTAGTACGGGCAGCTTTCTGGCTTTGTATTTGACAACTCTGTCTTTAGAGATATGAATCCCTTCTCTTCAAGAACCTATTATCTGGCTAGAAGAATGAGAAGTTGGAGGCAGCCATATAGATTTTGGAAGTGATAAACATAAAAGTGACACTTGAAAACAAGATGATGAATAAAAAAGTGAGCCGAAGATAAACAGAAGATGAAATCCAATGCTGTATTTCTAGGAGTATATTTCCAATTAGATGGAAGCAGAAGATTGCTGGAGAATTTCATACTTAACTTAGTTTGCCAAATCACCTCAAAAGCCACTCACAACCCAAAGATCTTATATTTCCATAAAAAGTAAGCAGAAAACAAACTGTAAAAAAAAAATCATTTATTTTAATTTTTCCCAGATTCAAAAATCTATAATTTTGTGGATACTCCCCCATGAAAAACACATGGTAGTACTATAATTTTAAAGATCGTATTTGAGAATTGCTGTGGTTAAAAGAGATCATTAATATATGATCAACCTGGTGAAGACTGAAATAAGTGAGACAGATCTCAGACAATATATTTTTAGTCCACCACTTGGCTAGTACTTCATGAATTTACACAGCATCAAAATGATCCCACAGTCAAATAAAAACTTGTTTTATTGTACCCAAGTATTTTCTTCCCAGAGGGGAGTTTAGAGGTTAAGTATTAGATTCTACTTATGCTAAGAAAATTCTTTTCATTAGCTGTTAGATGATCTTATTGTAATGGTGGTAGTTAATAGTCATTATTATTGACATAAATGATTTTATTAAATTAACTGCTATCTATAAAATTAAGGATATGTGTAAACTGTCTTGCTGCATAGTTTTAATATGAAAACTTCAAGGGAGGAAAACATAAAGGAAAGTGGAAGAATGTGCACATAAATATACATACACACACGGTCACACATCTTGTTAAATGCTTGTCACTATTGTGTTTCTTTAGATATTCATTTGATCTTGTGGGTTTTTTTTCAGGCCAAATTAAATATTCAATTTAACGGGTTTATGTGACAATTTGTTTCTACCCATGTATGTATATAATTTGAGAAAAATATCTTATAGCTATTTAGTAATTGATATGAAATATATAGATTGTATCAACAACCAGTGAGAGCTTAGAGGATATTTTGTTTCTTGTGTTTTTTATTTAGGCATATGATCTGAGTAAGAATTCAGTAGGAATAATAAATACTCCTTTTTTTTTTTACTTTCATCCATTCTTATTTATTTGTTTTTTTGACCCACTTTTTTTTTTCAGGCAATTGTGGTTAAATGACTTGCCCAGGGTCAAACATCTAGGAAGTATTAAGTGTCTGAGGCCAGATTTGAATTCAGCTCCTCCTAACTTCAGGGCTGGTACTCTATTCACTGTGTCATCTAGCTGCCCCCGATCCACTTTTTAAAAAGTGAAAAAATTATCTATTCAGCTTTCTTTCAAGTCTCTTCCCCCATATAAATTTAGGCCTTTTTTTTTAGTATTCTCTTGGTAGGTAAAAATCCATTGTAGAAGCAAAATATTATATCACTTTCATTATAATAATTTATAATTAACTGCAAAATTTAACTCTATCACTGTGTACATGTTTCACATGAAATACTTAACAGCTGTTAGCACAACATGGAAAACAGTGCAGCTGCAACCCACAGACAGTATGGAAAAGATGTCAAGTTATTCCAGGAAGTTAACCAGTGCTTCCAGCACAGCAGTAGCTAGAAGCAGCTATTTAATTGCCGGAAGAGCAATTCCGGTTTCTGATATCAATTTTGAGACTAATTCTCTTGATTCTGTTAACTAATACATGTTTATGTGGAAATGAAAAAACCTGGTAATACCTTAAGTAGATCACAAATCTTTAAAGCTCTAGAAATACTTCAGGTATTTAGTGTTTGTTTTGTGGCCCATCTCAATTCCTTCCTCTGAGAACATAAAGTTAAAGACAATTATTTGATACTTTATTTACCTTAATTGTTGTTAAAATATTTGAGGGAGGATGCCAAAGCTTTAACTTTTACTTTCTTGAAAATAGCCTGAAATCTTAGGGTCTCCCTAATTTCAAGTAGAGAAATTATCAAAAACAAATCAAGAAGATTTAATCAACTTTTATGCTGTCATCAATCAAATTATAAATAAGAATAAAATACCAGAACACCCAAAACACGACCCAGAGATCAGTGACTTATAAGTGAACTCTTTATGGTTTACCTCTCTCTGTCTCTTCTTTTAATGGTATCTTATGTAAAAAGATGGTAGCAGGTTCTTGAAATGGATCAGCTATCATCTATGTATTACATATTTATCAAACACATGTTTCAATTTCCAAATTTGTTTCATCCTTGGTAATAGCACGGATTTTTCTTCTGGGTGGGTCCACCACCCCAAATTACTGAGAGACAGAGAATCTGTGGATAAATAGATAGATACTAGATGTAACACATAGAAGAAGAAAAAGAACAAAAGAGAAAAGGGGAAAGAGAAAAGAATAAAGATAGACTTGATCACAATTTTTTTATCTACCCTGATATTTCATTTATACCTACCCCTCAGAAGTATAAATCATTGACTTCTGTCAGCTTTGGAATTGACCCACAGATTAAATGCAGATTACTGGGACAGAGATGCTATACTACATTTTAAAAAGCATTCTACCTTATTTTGATTGCTCTTTCTACATCTGCTGGTTCTTCTATCTTCTTTTCCTGTATTATTACATAAACACAAAGTTAAAAAAAAACCTTTGCTTAATTAATTTACCTCCAGAAATAAATTAAATATATACAAACTAGAGATCTTGTGATAAACATGTAGCTTTTAGAATAAGCAGTATTATATGTATACATCACTTAATGGAAATTCCTTGAACATAATTCTAAATTCAGAAATTAAATATTATTACATTTAAAAAAAAAAACTAGGACTTCCTGAATTTATAAAATTTGAAAATTTCTTTTCATCATCTTTTCTCAGCTCCTGTTGTCAACAACAGCAACTGGCTTCCTTTTTCCTTATGGGTTATGGCTAACTATCCAACAATAAGCAGTTTTTTGTCCAAATCTAACAAATATAAAAACCCTTACTAAAAATTTTTTTTAAATCCATTATAGTTTATTTACTGTACAGTGGATAGAATGCTGGGCCTGGAGTCAGAAAGATTCTTCCTCTTGAATTTAAATCTGGCTTCAGACACTTATTAGTGACTCTGAACAAGCCACTTAACCCTATTTGCCTCAGTTTCCTCATCTGTAAAATGAGCTGGAACCCTATGATATAGGATCTACAGGTTTTATTATCCATATTTTGCTTATTAAATAATCAAGGCTCTGAGATTTGAAATTTTTTCCATATTCATACAACTAATAAGAAGAAAAGTTGGATTTGAACCTAAGTTCTTGCATTCAAAAAGTACTGTTATTTCCATCATGGTATTTCTATCTCACAAGCCAGGAAAAACAGTCATTAGATTAGTGTTTTGACTGTTAATGGATAATAAGCTGCTGCCAAACATGTATTTTTGGAGATGGAAAGCCTACTTCCCATCCAAGCAAGAATTGGAACTTTGCATCATCTTTTTTTCTTCCAAAGATTCTTAGCTGTTTTTGTATCATGAATCTATTTCACAATATATTGAAGACCACGTATGGGCTTCTCCTCAAAAATATATAGAATTACATAAAATAAATATATATAGAATTACAAAGGAAACCAATTATCTTGTAATACAGTTATCAAAAAATAAGTTTCATAGACTCCAGTTTAAAGACCCCCATTCCTGTTGCTTCCTAAGCACCCTGAAATAAAGTGGTTATGTATTACTGGAGGAGTGAGGTTGGAGAAGTAGGTGGAATATCAAACGGGAGCACATTAAGTTCAAGTGTTAGAAATAATACAAGAAACTTGTAAAAGCTATACTTTGAACAAAAAGTTAAGAGCATTAAAGAAATCTGAGGCTAATGAAACAAGAACACAAAGTGAGGAGACCTTAAGAATGGTTACCTTTCTTGTGTCACAGATGCCTCAAAGGACAGCTTGGCAGCCAAAACAAAATTAAAAAACAACAACAACAACAACAACAACAAAAACAAAAACAAAAACAAAAACAAAAACAAAAAAAAACTGAGAGACTTCTACACTGAAATAAGAGGCCCCTGGGGTTAGGGAAATCATCCTTCTACTGTCCTTTGACATGGGCAAATTACATCTAGGTGTTATATTCATTTCTTGGCGCCACAATTTGTGAATTTTAGGAAGAATACTGACACTCTTCTCTAGAGAAAGGTGAGCAGAATGGTAAAGGTCCCTGAAAACTTTAAAATATTGATTATGAATATTTATTAAAATATTGATATGAAATAACAAGAGGAGAAATAACCATCTTCATCTATTTGCTAGCTAGATGTCTTGGAGAAGCTAGAATGAATTTATATTGCTTAAACCTTAGAGGGCAGAACTAGAAGCAAAAACTTGTAACAATCAGAACTCAATCTAAAACTGAATTAAGATACCCTGAGAAGTAAATGCCTCTCCTTCTTTCCTCACTAAGATGTCTTGCATTATCACTTATTAAAGAGGTTTTTGAGGGTACTTCTATTCAGGTCCAATTTTCTTAGTTTTCATTCATACTCAGAGATTCTATGATTCCCCATAAGGTTTATGGGACCACAGACTCAGAGATTTAAAATAGAAGGGATTCTCAGGGCCAAATTGTCTGATCCTTTAATTTTATAGATGAGACTCAGATAAGTGAAGAGACTTCCTTAATATGCCAGAACCAGAAAGTGGCAAAGACAGATTCAAACCTAGTCCATCTGACACCAAAACCTTTACTTTTTTAGAAGTACACAGTAAACAGTGATTGGTGGAAGCTACTGTTATATAAACTTACCTACCCAATTTTTAATATGCTCAATTCCCCCCAAATTATTTTCTCATGCTGCTTTTCTTTCCCCACTCCCCAAAATTATTTTTCTCTTACTAGTTTCCTTTTATTTATTAACTGGCTTCTTTTTATATACAAAAATTTACCACCCCAAACAATCTTCTGCCTATCAAGGAAAGGTATCTGCGGTATTTTAATGAAAATTAGTGGAAAAAATAAGATTCACTAAAAAGAAATATTCTTCATAACAAACTTTGCTGAACACATCTTTTGTCCCTCTCTACTATTTCACTTAATGACTTCATCAACTCCCTGGATTTAACTACCATCTCTGCAATGATGATTTGCATATCTATTCATCCTGCCTCAAACTCTTTGCTGATCTCCAGTCCCACATATCCAACCCCCTTTCAGAATCTTGAACTGGATTTCCAATAGATATCTTAAAATCACTATGTCAAAACAGAACTCCTGTAAATCTCCCCATGTTTTACTTTCCCTGTTATTGTAGAGGGCAATACCTTTCTTTCAGTCCCTCAGGCATAAAACCTAGGAATCATTCAACATTCCTCATTCTCTCTCACTATCCCTTCCATCCATTATGTCTAGTGTATTGCCAAGGCCTGTCAGTTGTACCTTTGCAACATCTCTCCAATATTCCCCCTTTCTCTTTTCTAACACTATTACCATTCTGGGTAGGCCTTCATTAGCTCATACCTTAATTACTCCAATAGTCTTTCTGCCTCAAGTCTTCCCCACTTTGGTACATTCTCCATTCAGCCCCTAAAGTGTTGACAATATCACAAAGAAAAATTGCACTTTGAAAATATCACAAAGGAAAATTGTGCTTCTTACAAAGAATCCTATCTATTAACCCTGCTTGTGTGCTAGACTTATGTTTCATTGTCACAGGGAGCTCCCTTGTGAGAAAATTCCTTCCATTAATCCAAGTCTGATCCTTCACTGTACTTATCATCTTAGAGCATTGTCTGGAGCACCGAGAACTTAAATGACTTGTCCAGGATCACACAAACAGTATGTATAAGAAGCAGGACTTAAACCAAAGTCTTGTTTCAAGGCCAATTCTCAATCCATGATGTCATGCTGCCCTTTGGCTATTATGTTTATTTAATGCAATAGTAAACATATCTTCTCAGGCAGATTACTGCCACCAACTGGCACAAACTTTCACCTTAATCCACTGGGGAATTTTATTTTCTGTCAGAATGTACCTCTGGTTATATAATGAAAAACAATGGGAAAATAATATTTCCTTTACAGATCATCTTGCTGGGGCACATTTGTTTTCTAAAGTGAGGAATATTTGTACTGTCTTTCCACTGAAAGTAAACCTGAGTTTAATAGGACTTGTGTGTGTGTGTGTTTCTTTAAGTTCCCATGTCTTTTTCCATTAAGAATAGGAATGTTAAATGTGGTCCCCTGGACCAATTCCAACTTGGGCAATTGCATTCTGTCTACTTACATTCCCTCTGCTTGGTGGAATTCTTCCCCCTTTGGTTATCATCACTACAACTGGCATGTTCTTCCCCAGAGGTGGCTGCATATTAGTGTAGGATAAAACAACTGGGCTCTAATTTGTTAAGCTAATAAAGTGCTTTGGGGATTAAAGGTACATTTTTTCACAAAAGAAAAATGGGCCTTCATGATATTAGTTTCTCCATGTGGTGAATTTTCACTATAATTAACATGCAATATCATTAGCAAAAAATGGAAGACAGCCCAATTTCAATGTTAAGAATAGACTATATAGAATAGGAAAAATGAGTAAGTTTTTATTAAAAGCAAAGAAAATAACTTCTAAATAATCCCCCAAGCTAACTTATTTCACTTCTTTTTTTTCCCCTGAAGAAGGCAGATACATATAATTACCAACTGGAGTTATTTTTAATGTTTAACATGTGAACTTTGCTTGTAAACTAAAGGAATATAGATTATTCTACATGACTGTTAAAAGCTCAGTGACATTTTTCTTCAGAATAATGTCTTGCCTAGTATCCTTGATGAGACTTTTATGAAAAGACTGGTGTGAAAGCCAATTTGAGTCTCAAAGTTAGGATTATTAATCACCTCGTGGAATCTTACATTGTTATTTCCCTCTCATTATTCTAACTCAAATCTGTCACCAAAGCTATTTTGCTCTGTAGTTGCAGTGACTATTGCCAAATAATTATACACTTGTCACAAAATAAACCATAAATTGAATCTCTATGATTCATAGTGCAGAGCTTTTAAAATGTGAGCCCCTAATGATTACAGAAAACAATGAGACAAAACGTACTTTTTCAGCAATCTGAGATCCATTCACCATTACTGAATCTATTGTTTTGAATAGGGAAAAATGCACTGTGGTCCTTTTTTTGCACCTGGACTGTATACTTAGCCAAGTTTTTTGGCTTTTTTAACTGGCATTAAACTACTTAAAAATTGATGTGGAAAATGATAGAAATTTAGTTTGCCTCCTAGGAGAAAGATTTCTCTTAACAATCTGAATTTTGCAGTCTATAAAAATCTTTACCCTTCAAAGGGATCCTGTAATCTCCAAGCCAAAATTTTGAAACAGGCCTATAAAAGTTACTATTTCAAAGTCAAAGGTACAGGAAATAGGATGTTATGTAGACAGTCACTGAGTTGATTTCAGATCAATCAATCATGTTTCTCTTAGAATTTAGAAATTCCTGTACCAATATATTTCATTCTCAGCAAGACACAGTCTAATTTATGACTCTGCTGACAATGCCACTTTAATTAATTTTATTCATCCTATTTCTCTTTCCTCTACTCTTCATATCTCATCTGTTTGCATTGCCTAGATTTTAATTAAAAAACCTCTCCTCTCTAAGGAGCAATCTGAAGTGGCAAAAATAATCACTTAAAATATTACAGTCATTAAAAAATTGGCTGTGGTTGAAGCCATGCATTTTCAATTTTCCTACAAATGATGTTTTAGCTTCCTTTTAAAGTGCACTTTGTATCTGAATCGTCTACCACCAGCCAGCCTGGCTATCAAAAATGGTCTTCCAGCTGGGTGGGCTGAGTGACAACTCCTTAATGGAGGAAATTGATGACTTTCTGTTCATGTAGAGGTGAAGGCATACTGGGCAGATTTCTTTCCATCTGCCACCAGTCCTTTGCAAGCTGGCATTGCCCAAATGCCCAATATACTAATTCCAACGAAAAGGATGTCGCCAAAAAATAAATTGTAAGGCTACAGCTGTCTGAAAGAATCATCAGGGCCATTAGGCCCCAGGGAGGTAAAATGAAGAGGTACATCAGTGTTCATCTTTGATGAAAACCTAATTAAATGAAGGTAGAGGTGATTGTGAATTCTTTAAAAGCACAGAGGTGAAGTCATTAACATTTGCAGCATCGTATAGGGAGCAACCTCAGGAAGATGTTCCCTGAACTGTGGCCAAGAACCTGATACATGGAGGAATGTGCACTGATGTTTCCTGTTGATGTTTTTGTGAATGGCAAAATCTCATCATTTAAAAACACTGTGTTCTGCTTGTCAAGCAAAGGAAATCCATTCAGCAGCAAAAATGGGAGCATATATTTGATCAACAATGGAGATAGAAATGGGAATGATAATTAAGAGTGATAAACAATGGAGAAATCCATTTATGTTTAAAAAGTTAAAAATATGTGAAAAATATCTAAAAGTAAAATATATAGTTCATCAAACATAAGAAAAAATGATAAAGAAATATTCAAATAAAGATCTGTTTGGAAGGCTAAGAATAGGGAAACTTTACCATGCACTAAGTTTAGAACTGAGAATTAATCCAGTACAGATGTTTGTTCAACTGTTATCTACATCTTGGCAGTCAAAGGCTAATATAATTCCAGTAGCTACATATGGTTTTAAAGCATATGCTTCTTGGTTTTTGAGTAGTTCTTAAAGTAAAAACAGTTTTTGTAATCCAAAATTTCCTTGATTTTACTAGTCCTTCCAACCTATTTATACATTTGATAGTATTTTATGATTATTTCATTATTAATTGTAATTTAATAGAAATATGATGTGGGTTTGAATAGATGGTTAAAATATGAATTAAAAAGCATTCATTACTATTTCTATTTTCTGTAGACATTTTCACTAAAAATACAAGGTTGGTGGTTACCATTATTTTTATTATTGTTTGGATCTATGACTTCCTCAATGAGGAGAGTTCCCAGTGTGGAAGCTACCTCTGTTAATTCAGATTGGCAAGTTGTAATATACTCTTAGAGAGAATTCTAAGGTTGTGGCTTGCCCATGGTCACACACTAATTAAGATCGATATACTATACTTTGCTATAACATTTGTGCTTCAGTCATTTTCAGTTCTGTCTGACTCTTTATTATCTAATTAGAGATTTTCTTGACAAAAATAACTGGAGTTTTTGCCATTTTCCTTCTCCAGCTTATTTTACAGATGGGGAAACTGAGGCAAACAGCATTGAGTAAGTTACCCAGGGTCACACAATTAGGTAGTGTCTGAGACTGAATTTGAATTCAGGAAGACTCTTCTTCCTGACTGCAGGCAAAGAACTCTTTCTGTTGTACCATCTAGCTATCCCTAAAACGTAGTAGCATTTATGTAACACTTCTGGTTTGCAAAGCACTTTACAAATATTATCTGATTTTCTCTCACAATAAACCTATAGGGTATCTGCTATTTTTATCCCTGTTTTTTAGATAAGGAAAATGAACCTGAAGATAGGTTAAGTAAGTTCTCCTTGATCATACAAGTAGTGAGTATTTGAGACAGGATTGGAACTTGGGTCCTTCTGACTCCAAAGTCAGCTCTCTATTATGCTAAATTGCCTTTAACTCATGTTTTCTATTATTACATCACTTAAAATGTTTAAAATTGGTTTATATCCAACATTCTATTGAGATACTTATCACAAGTATTATTGACTCCATTTTTACAAATGAAGAACCTAATACAGATTTGCAAGTGGCTATATTAGTAGTTGGGATAATTGGTACCCATATTTCTTTTGATTCCGATTTTTCCAATACACCATACTGTCTCTCAGTTGTTTTTAATGTCATATTAGTTTTCTTCTTTAATAAAACAGAACCATCAAATCTCAGAATCTCAGAATGGTGTTGAGAGTCTACAAATATCCCCCTGTGTATCATTCTCTGATAAGAAATTATCTTCATTTACCTGGAAACCTTAGAAGGAAGAACTTACCATTTCAGGAGATAACACAGTCCACTTTTTGACAGACCTAATTTTGTATTTTCTTGTTAAACAAGTCAATCAATCCATGTTCCAGTTCCAGTGGAAAAGTTCAGAAAATTATGTCATTAAAAGACATATCATTATGGAGTAAAACAACACTTATTGCAAGGATACATGAGACCACTTTTCAACAGACAGCCCGTTCAACATTGTACTGCTGACCTCAGGCTCCACAGTGGCATCCTGAACATCTAATCATCATTTCAGATATCCATTTCTAACTATTAGCACCGTGGTAAGCATGGTAAGCAATTAATTGCAAATGCATAGTAGTAGTCAGGATGACAAAGCCAAGTATTAAGTGACTCAAAGGCTTTCCTTTTAGGAAAGAGGTTTTATAATCCTCTGTAGTTAGGTGAAAAAATACTGATTCAGGTGGATCCTTTAACCATTGTATTTAGGTAGTATAGTGGATAGAGCACTGAGTTTCATCAGGAAGACAAATTCAAATTTTGCTTTAAGACACTAGGCATGTAACCTTGGCAAGTTACAGCATTTTCCATCCTCAGTTTCCTTATTTGTAAAATATGGATAATACTACCTACTTCAAGGTTCCTGGGAGGATCAAATAGGTTAATGTATTTAAAGGGCTTTAAACGCCCTGAAGTTATATATAAATTCTACATTACATATACATGTACATTCATATAAATATTATATATTTATAAAGGTTTTTTGTCATAATTTATAGCAAAACATTTATCAAGTACTTATTGTACGCCAGGCACCAGATATAAAAAGAGAAAACAAAAAATATTTCTTGCTATTAAGGAACTTACATTCTAATTTAAATATCCCATATAGAAATGGGTATGTTCAGAATATATATATATAGAATAAGTAGAAGGTAATCTTAGATATAAAATATACTGGCAGCTAGTACAATAGCAAAAGACTCTCCAGAAAATGACATTTGAGCTGAGTCTTGAAGGATGAAGGAAAACAACATGACAGAATAGAGCTGAACAATGTTCCTAAGCTAGGAACTTAATCATTATTCTGAGACAAACATGCAGGAATATTTATTAGAAGAGGGAGGCAGAATGTAGAGGAAGTTGTCCATACCTGCCTTAGCTCAGATGGAACAGCCAAAAGCTGAAGAAAATTAATTCTTTGGAAACAGAAAGTTAAGTAGACAAGTAAAAATCACACATGAATATTTCTCTGTCATAAGAGTCAAATCAAGTGAATCTTAAATTTGAGCAGTTTCATAGGCGATAATATTGCTGATGACCTGCTGATGATCTATTTAGTTAGGAAGTATCATGGTCTTTTTCCTCTATAAATCTGCTTCTTGAACATTTCTACCCACGGCTCCTAGTTCCTCATTTGGGCCAAATAGATCAAATTAATGTATAATAGCATTCAAAATACATAATGTTAGCCATCATGTTTCCTCCTCCCTCTGCCCCCAACATCCAAAGCCTACTTCAAGATATATATATTCTATTTCCTTCAGTTAATTCTCTCATATGGCATATTTAGACTCTTTACCAGTTTCCACTTCTGTGGACATTTTCCAGCTTGTCATATTCTTCATATTCTTGTCAATATTCTTCCTAAAATGTGGCATCAAGAACTCAATGCTTTCTGAGCAGAACAGTCTAGTAGGCCTATCATTTCCCTCCTTTTGAACTCTATACTTCTTTTAATGCAGTTTAAGATTATATTAGGTTTATGGACTGCTGCATCATCCTGTGGACTTGAATTGACATTTTACTTAATTAATCCAGATCTGATTATCTGGAGTAACTTATCTGAAAAGATAAGTTACTAGTTTTCTATGACCTCATCTTATACTTGAAATTTTGGGGTTCTGGGATTCTTTTTTATCCCATAATCAGAAATATTAAGCTTAATGATTAAATTTTGAAAAATCTAATCAAAAAGGAACATAATTCAAAAAATATAGTTTGTCTATCTGTTCTATTGATTAATATTTGCCCATTTCTTGTTTTAATTCTATTATTCACATGAGCTAATAGGATACTTACTGCACCGAGTGAAAGTACATATAAGCAGTACCTCACAATTTATCAATGTGTTATATTGATGCTTTTAGTAATGCAGTTCTAAATTTTAAAAGGATTTAATCCAGAGAGCCTATTTCACCCCAGAATGATCAGGAAATCTTGAAAGGTTTAGCATCCCATTTTGGAGGATACCTCAGAAGCAAAGATCAACAAGAGGGTCCATTTTGGCCATTTATCAAATAGGGAATGACTCATATTTGAGAAAGTTCTCTCTATATTTAAGATATAAGACCTTTATTTGAAAAACTCTCAATAAATTTTCCCCTAATTTTCTGCTTTCCTTCTAATCTTGGCTACATTGATCTTATCTGTGGAAAAACTTGAATGCAATCAAAATTGTCCATTTTATGCTTGGCAATGTTCTTTCTTATTATACATAAATTCTTCTCCTAACTCTAAGTCTAATAGATAACAGGTTCCATGTTCTTATTTATTTACCATATCTCCCTTTATATCTAGATCATATATCCATTTGATCTTAGTAAATGGTGTAAAATATTGATTATACCCAATTTCTTCCAGACTACATTCCAATTTTCCCAAAAATTTTCCCAAATAAGCTTACTTTTTTTAACCAAAAGCTTAAATCTTTACATTTGTCAAATACATACATTATAACCCTTTACTTTGCTCTGTTTTACTTATCCATCTTTCTACTTCTTAGCCAGTAGCAGTGGTCAATAATTTTTAAGAATGTAAAGGGATCTTAAATCCAAAATGGTTGAGAATTTCTAGTGTAAGGTATTGGATTTAGATTCAGTGAGAATTTGATCTTTGATACTTACTAGAATATTCTTCCCTCCTCATTGAAGTGAGAATATTCATACTTATACTTCTACTAACAAGGTTATTATAAGTAAAGGAAATAATCTATATAAAATATCCCCCAAATTTTAAAGCAACTTCTAAATGTCAGTTGCTATGGTTAATTCCCAATACAAACAAACCCTAACTATCTCTCTCAGAGAGCAAGTCAGAAATTAATAATGGATCCATATATATTCTCCAAGGACTTTTCCCATGTTCTTCTTATTAGTACATTACAAAATTACTCCTTCATTCTTTGGAAATAATTGCTTTCCTTTCATTGTACAATCCAGTTCAAACTAGGAAGATAGTCAAGGCAATAAATTCATATTGCTATGACACTCTAAGGTTTACAGGTTGGTTTTTCTTATAACACTCTATGATGCACGTTTTAATATTCTCATTTTACAGATGAGAAAACTGAGACTGATTGCTATTACAGGACTTTCACAGGGTCATATATTACCATTAAATCTGTGTTCAAACTGAGGTCCTCTGACTCTCCAACTATTGTTCTTTCCACTATCCTCTTCATTTCTTCTATTATTTTATGGGCAGAGTTCTGCCACTTCTTTTAATTGTTTCTTGGAATTTGTTTAATTGTATTTCACCTTTTATTCTGTATACTTTTCTATTTCTTCCCTTCACTTGGCTCTTTGTGTTTTAAGTAACATAAGAAGTGACTTTTGAACCTTGCTCTCAAAAACATGAACTTATATGAAAACATCTCATATCTTGCTTATACCACTTAATTTTTGTTTGTCTTTTGTATTATACGGTTCATCCTTCTGTCATCAAAGTACACAGAGTATGGAAAGACACATCATAGATTTTTTTTATGAATACTAACATAGAGTAGGGGAAGATCAGTTCAACTTACCCTACATGTGTGTATCCTCATATATGAAAATAATACTATTGAATCACCCCCATTAACGCTTGTGATTATAGTTGTTTCTCTTCCTCCCCTTTCCTTTCTTCTCCCTCCCTATCTCCTGCCTCTCTTTCTCCCTCTCCTTTTTTCTCTCCCTCTCCTTCTCTTGTTCCCTCTATCCTTCTCTCCTCTTTTCTTCTTTTCTTCCTACCTCATCTAGCCAAATACAAAATGGATGTCTAGAATTAAAATTAAAATCTTTGCTCATGTTAAATAAGCAAACAATGATTAAATTCCCATTGTGTCCCAGGCATTGTGCTAAGTTCTGAGGATACAAAGGGATAAAAACCAGTCCCTGCTCTAATGCAGCTCACAAATTAAAGGAAGAGATAACTAAAAACTCTCTGCCAGTGAACTATATACAGTATAAATGGTAGACAAACAAGAAAGAAGGAATAAGAATTAAGGGAGCTTCTCTCAGAATGTAGGATTTTAACTGAGACTTGAAGGAATCCAAAAGGTAGAAATGAGGGAGGAGAGAATCTTTACATAGGAGACAGCCAGTGAAAAATCAATGAGTTGGAAAATGGAGTTTCAAGGAGGCAAGTTTCCCTTGGATTTTAGATTTTGTGAAAGGGAAGACAGAGCATTTCATATTGGGACATAAAGGGGACAAAGTTACTTGTCCAGATAAGGAAATTTGGCTTCATTAACCTGACTTTCTAGTCAACTTCCCTAATCAAGAACAACTATGCTAAGTGAAATGAGCAGAACCAGGAGATCATTATATACCTCAACAACGATACTGTATGAGGATGTATTCTGATGGAAGTGGATTTCTTCGACAAAGAGAAGATCTAACTCAGTTTCAATTGATCAAGGATGAACAGAAGCAGCTACACCCAAAGAAAGAACACTGGGTGTGATATATGATATATTCAGGATCCTGGGTTTGAATCCTACCTCACAAATTTTCTAGCTGTATCATGATGGATAATTTATTTCACCTCTCAGAGCCTTAGTTTCCTTATCTACAAATTGGGAATGATAAAAGCAGATTAGCTACTTTACAGGATTGCCATTAATAAAAGCATTTTG
Organism: Sarcophilus harrisii; assembly: GCF_902635505.1. Lineage (NCBI taxonomy): Eukaryota > Metazoa > Chordata > Mammalia > Dasyuromorphia > Dasyuridae > Sarcophilus > Sarcophilus harrisii. The sequence goes on along the minus strand of NC_045430.1, from coordinate 147,503,807 downwards.
AAAATTTAAAAAAAAAAAAAAAAGAAAGAAAGAACACTGGGAAATGAATGTAAACTGCTTGCATTTTTGTTTCTCTTCCTGGGTTATTTATACCTTCTGAATCCAATTCTCCCTGAGCAACAAGAGAACTGTTCGGTTCTGCACACATATATTGTATCTAGGATATACTGTAACCTATTTAACTGTAGAGGACTGCTTGCCATCTGGGGGAGGGGATGGAGGGAGAGAGGGGGAAAATCGGAACAGAAGTGAGTGCAAGAGATAATGTTGTAAAAAATTACCCTGGCATGGGTTCTGTCAATAAAAAGTTATTTAAAAAAAAAAAAGAAAAGAACAACTATCCCCCTTATTCAGGGCCTACTGCCTAAAAAATGTATATTTAAAGGAACTTGCTTAAGGTCACACACTAACGCAATGGCAACACTATGGTTCAAACTGAGGCCCTCTGATTCCAAATCTAGTGTGATGTCATTTTTAATGTTAAGTAATAACAAAATGGTTTGAAAATATATTCTTTTGATTGGAATCAGTTATGAAGAAAACTTATTTTGATCAATGAGGAAAGTGCAGATTGAATCCAAGCCTTCTTGCCTCTGAAGTCTGGCCTCTTTTCTATTATAGTACACTACTTACGAAAATAGGCCTTGTTTTGCACTCAAAATTAAAAAAAAAAATGAAGGAAAATGTATTATAGGATAGGAGTGTGGGGCTAAATTATCTTATAGAAACTCATTCTGGATTTTATATGATACTACCTATGGTATAGTAGAAAAATGATAAAATAAACTTGCAAATTTGAAAAAAAAATGATAAAAGTTGTAGAGTAGATGGCTTCTAGTTCCATGTTTTCCATCAAAAATATTGACTTCAATTTTCAATATCTAGCAAATATTTAAGACACAGATACAGTGGAGTCAGTACTGAATTTAATAATATGCTGTAACAATTTACTAGCTACATTACTGAATCATATCAATTAACTTTTCTGAATCTTCTGATCTACATTTATCAGAAAAATGGCTACCTCAAAATTTTTTAAATTAAAATTTAAGGGGAAAATTGTTATCCCCTTCAAAGGGTTAATTGTGAAGATAAGGTATAAGTACCTTATTTTTTAAATAATTTATAAATGATACTGTCATTATTGTAATTAGATTTTTTTAAAATTTTCTTGTAAACACATGTTTTGCTGGGTAGAGAGAATTCCTGATAAGGAATTTCTTCTACCAATAGAGGACAGCATTTTCTCTGAAATTTATGGTCTTAGTGGCCTTGGGAACCAAAAGGTGATATGGCTTGTCAAGGATCACACAACCAATGGAAATCTACTAATTGTGATTGTGACTTTATACAAAAATAAAAGCAATTAGAACCCCTATGTCTTACTGAATTTCATATAGGTTAAACAAAGCTAACTTCACTTCCTTTGCTATATAACTCTTTTTAAGTCTACATCAAAGTTCAGAATTTACTTATTCTGACTGCTTTCTTTTTGTTTACTATTTCAAATAAAATGGGACAGATTAGAAATATGTTAACACTTTAAATACCATTGCTATGTCTCTATGATGTCTAGTGCAGTTGCTTGGTGGCTATAGTGATTAGAACCCCAAGCCTGGAGTTGGGAAGCTGCCTCTTCCTGAATTCAAATTAGACCTCAGGCACTTACTAGTTAGTGACCCTGGATAAGTTACTGAATCCTATTTGCCTCAGTGTCTTCATCTATAAAAAGACCTGGAAAAGGAATTGCAAGTCACTCTAGTATCTTGCCAAGAACACCCCAACAAGGATCACACAAAGAGGGTCCCCACATAAAGTTAGATATGACTTAAAAATGACTGAACAATATTAACATAATATATATTTTTATTTTATATATGTATATTATGGAATACATGTTTATAAAATATATTTAATAGTTTGTTTTTATCAGATATATAGACACAAAGACACATTTAACTTCCAAATGTATACTAAAGATTTGCAATACACAAATTATTGCAAAGTCCTACCAAAAATCTTTACTCCCTAATGTTGCTATGATGCTGCATTTTTTGTCAGTGTCTGTTTTTATGAGACATGAATAGTATGAGACTATTTTGCATTATTTATTATTGCTCAAGTTTACTGTAAAATGAATTTCCCATTCTAATTGATAGACTGAAAATAAGAAATAATGTGAACTTGAATAACAGGATGATGACCTAATTTTTCCTATAATAGAATAAAACTATTGGAAAACGCTATAATAAAATATACATATGAAGTTGAGTAAATATTTTAAATGTAATAAAATTAGAGTATTTGAATTAATGCTTAGTTATAAGATCTTTATATCATATATTTCATTCATTTTTTCCAGCCAAATACATATCTTTAGAAAAGCAAAAGTGATCTTTTCTTTTCAAACATGTTCATATTATACATGGCCCATTTTCTCTGACAATGATTTAGTGTGTCATGTGGTACTTTCTTTAATCATTCAACCATTAAGATGCATTGGTGGCAGATTTCTTATTATTTCTAGGGTAAATATAGCCTGTGGCTGATCAGAATTCCAGCATCTCATGATAATTGCTCTGACCTTTATCTAAGATTAAGTGTATTCATAGCATTTTACAAGTTTATAACTAAAGATCTCTTTATCTTTCTGGTGTATAATATTTGTCTTTGGATGATGCACAACTTTGTCAATATTTCTATATTTTTCTATTTGTTTTTATGGATGCTGGAAGCCTTAGTTTTTGAACTGAATATTAGGAACTTATTAAGTTAGGAGTGGACAAATGCACATAATATGAACAAGATTATCAGGTAATTGTCTCTTGCTGTATTTCTGGAGAATTCTCAATGGTGACAACATGGTAGCCATGTCATAAGACTACCTCACTGCTCAATGGTACAATGCTGTAAAATTGAAATTAACCAAATGACCTTCTTCTACAACTCTCAAGTTAGATTTCATACTACACAGGCTTTAGATGATTAGAAAATTGAATATAAATTTCTTGAGGAAACGGTCTATTTTGAATTTTCTTTTTATCCCCAGAACCTTTTCTAGTCTCTGGGTGGTAAATAAATTAATTGAACTGAATTTGGAAGCTTCATTATATCTCATCATTCACACAGTAGGCATCCAATTATTACTCTTAATATAAAGAAAGAAGTAGTTTTCCAGACAGTGACATTAAAAAATTAGTCATCTTCCAAAATTCTGGAGATCATTTTATGTACTAAAAGAATCTTTTTAGCATCCACTAATTTCATAACTAAATTTCTATAGAACAGTATGTGATGTCTTCTTTTCTAAGAACTGTGTATTTTGTGTATTTTAAAATATAATAAATATGCACATACCCAAATCTTAATATACTCCACAGTTCAGTTCCTGGTCCTTGTTTTTCCTTCTCCCATCTCTGCTTTGGAAATCTCTTATATTTAATATCTTCTTCTCAAAATCAATCTCTTGCTGAGACTCAGTTCTATATAGGTATTTTCATTTCTTTTCAGTAGTTGTTTTTAAAAAGATGTTTGATTCCTTATATGTAGACATATACATAAGTCACTTAACCCTATTTTCTAGTTTCCTTATCTCTGAAATGAGCCAGAGAAGGAAATGGCAAAGTTCTCTAGTATCTCTTCCAACAAAATCCCAAAATGGAATCAGGAAGAGTCAGGCACAATTGAACTACAATAACCACCTTGGATTGTAGAGCAATTGCTCAAGAACTTTCACTGATCTATACCTGTCTCTGTGCAATCCATCACAAAGATATTATTAATATAACTCATTGTTTAAAGGCCAAAGGGAAATGTTTCTTTATTCAGTCAAGAAGTTAGAGAGATTTCATCCATTAGTAGATAAAAGATGTGATCATAGAGGAGAAGGTTTAGAACTGACCTAAGGTAGAAAATCCTGAATTGGAGTTGTGCCTCTGAGACCATCTGGATATATGTCTTGGACCAATCACAACCTCCCTGTTCCCCGAGAAAACTGGCTGCAAATTATAGAATACTGATAAGAGTCCCTGAAGGTTCTCTATTCCATGAAATCAAAGATCTGGACCATATGTGGAAAAGTTACCCTGAGAAATTATTTTTTTTTGGTCTTTCCATATCTCATATTCAGTTGAGGAATGATGAAGGGAAAGATGTTATGTCTTTTGACCTCAGATGAAAATCAACCTTTTGAGATTTTTAGTTCCTTCAAGCACCTCTGTCAAGACGCCAGAATAAAAAGATAGAGACATATTTGGGATTACCTTGACCTTTTCTGTGTTCCATGTTTTGATTAGCTAGCCATTCTACTCATATCCTATTTACAGAATCATTGTGAAGGACTTGAATGGCAAACCAGCAAAGTATAGAATATTGAAAAGGTCAATGTGATTTAGCCCATAACTATAAAGCTGAAACTATCTAAAAATTCATTTTTATACTTCATGCCCACCAACAAGGATTGCGATAAGACTAGAAAATCATTCCAATTAACAAAATTCAATTCCATTCAGAACACTTTATTGAGGAAGTTAAAGCACAAATGATCTTTTGACCTCTTATCTATAGGAAACTAATTAATAATAAGCCTAGCTTATACTAAGATGAAACAAGGGAAGCACAGATATTTTAGCAACAATTAAAGACAGACTTTTAAAAATATAATAATTAATTAAATTAATTAAATAATATGAATAGGTTTTTTAGTTGTTGGTCTCATATGTGTGTGATTAACTCATGTGTAATTAACCACTTAAGATTTCAATCCCATTATGAATTAGAATTAACTTTACAGCTATAAAACTCACCTGAAAGCAACTTTTTTTGCTTTTTTTTAAAAAAAAAAAAAATATATATATATATAGCATAGCTGCCAATCAGATGGAAACACCATTTATTTTCATGGAACCGAAGGAAGTGAGTTCAATTTTGCCACTACCCGGGATATAGATCTTTCTACAGAGGATATCCAGGAGCAATGGTCAGAAGAGTTTGAGGAGCTGCCTACAGGGTGAGTAATTGTCTTTGGTGGCCCGTGTTGATATATTTTATGTAACATTTGTCAAGAAAACAAAAAAAATTTATCTAAGAATTACAATCTAATGGATATGATTTCAATGCAGTGCACTTTTTAAAAGCCCATGAAAAGAACCTTAACAGTAATAGAGTGATCATTTTAGTTTTCAAAGGTAGGTAGTTCATACCATTTGTAATCTTTCTATTATAGCTCCATATGTGCCAGAAAAACAAAATTGTAAGTTTTCTTTAAAATATTCTAACTACTGTGTAAATAGAAATAACATATTTTTGGTACATTGAAACTGTATTTCAACAAAATCAACTTTTATTTGGAACAAAATAATTTGTTTCTCTATTTTAGTAAAATTCTTTTATCCATGTGCTCGAATGTATGCTGATTCAAAGGAATGAAGAGAGTCTCTTGAATCTGTATATAGAATATATCTGAATATATTCTATATAGAATCTCTATATACAATAAAATCTCTAGATGTTTTAGTCTGGTTCTGTTGTATATGACTTTGGCTTGTTACAAATGTCAGTCCATAAATGATTTTCTTTGAAAACCTTGTAGATTAGAGAAAACTTAGAGATTAGAATTTAAATGAGAATTAAGGAGAAAGGAACAGAAATATAATTTTCTTTATCATTGACCGGACATGTGTCTCTTGTTCTGGTGAATAAAATACTTAAATAGTTTCTTTAACTTTAGCATTTGTGGAAGTCCGGATTGGCAGAATTATTAGCAAGGCCAGTATTAATGTGATAATAAGATAAAAGTTGGCATTTGTTTCTTAATAACTTTACTTTTTCAACAAACATGTAATCAGGTACTGGGATATTTTTTACACAGATTATGTTGTTTAGTATTTGAATAGAAATTTAAAATTAATGTTATGTGATTTCATACCAAAAATCCTATTCACAATGAACTTTAATAGTTATCCCTTTTTTCTCAATAAAACTCAATGTGCTTGGTATAATTCTCTTTTTCACAATAGACTATGTGAAGGAGGTATGTGTCCCCACCAAAAAACAAACAAAAAACATTTTGCTAATGTCATTGAAGTCGTAAGAATGTAAGAAATGCTAGATTAGACCAGTAGTCAATTCAGCCCAATAAATCAGTAGTTTTTCTTTTAAGAATGCTTGATGGAATGATAATTGTTCTCTATGACTCAGAGTAATACGGAAATTAATATGGTAATAGAATTATATATTTTAAAACATTTTTAAAATACTTTAATATTAATATTTAGTCATAAAAATAGACTGGGTAAGGTTCAAAATAAGGGACTAACAATTCAGAAATTAACATCATTATAAAATTATAGAATCTCATCATTACTTTGAAGTAACTTCAAAGATCACCTAGTCCCAATCCTATATAAAACATGTCTCTTCTCCCACATCCTGGATAAGTGATCATCCTCCCTTTGCCTGCAGACCTCTAGAACCAAAACAAGGTACTAGATTCTTCAAAGGGTTACATTTCAGCCAGTTCTAATTGTTAGGAAGTCCTTCTATGCATCAAACTGAAATGAGGGAGGCTTTTTGTAACTTCTTTCCATTGGTCCTGGTACTGGACTAATCTGCTGGTATCTGCTAAATTGACATTATGTTTTATCTAATAAGAAGGTGAACCATGAATGCACAAAACCTAGACTTTTCATCCAATTAAATCTCAGTAGATGTAGAGCACTCTTTTTATCTTCCCTGCCCTTGTGCTTGAAGGATCAGCATTCTGAGAATGTATTAAGCATGAATATAGACTTTTGCCCCTCTTCTGGCATTTTTAGAAAAGAAATATATGTTTATGTAGTGTTTTAAGGTTTAAAACTAATGGCTAGTATTTAAGTGCACTTTAATTTGGCAGGGTGCGTTATCCTTACAATAACCCTATGAGGTATTCCCCTTTATAAATGAGAATAAGAGAGATCATTTGACTTGCTCATGGTCCCCTCACTCTAAATGCTTAAATTAAGATTTTAACTCAGGTCCTCACTCAAAATTAAGCTTTCTGTCCATTACACCATCTAACCACCTATAAAGAATTTTCCTGGCAAACTTTTGAGTATTTTTTATATTTTCTAAGGGAACAGCTCAATGACTCAGCTAGGACCATAGGATTATAAAATCATAGTTTGAGGCAAAAGACTTTCGAGGTCTTTTTTGAGAAAATCAAGTTCAGAGAGAGTCAAAATGCTAGTAAGCGTCTGAGGTAGAATTTGAAGTGTCTTAGCAGCACTTAAGAACTAGGTCTTACTTTAAACCCAGAACTCTTTCTATCACTCATCATTTATGCTACTTCTCAGTGTAATAATGGTTTATAATGATGATAATAATATGGGCCATGATAATTTAACATTTTTTTCATTCCTCCCCTTATTATTTAGAGTAAAGAAGGAAAGAGAGAAGGGGATGCTGCTGAAATCAATTTTCTCTCAGTTCTGAAAGCATCCCACTGCTAGATTAATGTAAAGCATTTTATTATGTGTATTGACAGAGAGGAAGGGATTAGGAATTCTGCTCGTGAGCATCCTGCTGCATTCTTAGTTTTCCTGCACAAGTTTATTGAAAATTTGTCTCATTCCATTCCCCAACTACCACCACCCACACAGACAATCTCTCATTATAAACTCATCAGTAAAACTGATCCAGCTGAAATGCCATCTGAAATGCTTTTTGAATATACGAGTTACCAAAGGGAGATTTGGTGCTTTTATAACTAACTTCATGTTTACTTTTCTATTCCTAGAAGTTATTGAAGGGAAGGGGAATGTATGAGCAGTTAGATGGTACAATGGAGTTCCATGTCAGGAAGACATGAATTCAAATCAAGTGTGAGATGAAAGTATCGGTTCTTCTAAAACAATGGTTCTCTGAGTGTGGTCTAGAGAATCCTGAGGGTCTCTGAAATCTTTTCAGAGGGTCTACATTTTAAAATTAGTTTTTGTTTCTAATATGGTAAATATCAATAAATATGACCTACACAAATAAAAGCTCTTTGGACTGATCCTCAATCATTTTAATAGTAGGAAGATACTGAGAACAAAAGTTGAGAATCACTGATCTAGAGATGCCCCACATCAAACCTCATTGTGTATATTTTTAAAGTACAATTACTTTTTAATTTTTTTCAATTTTTTTATATTTGTTGTCTCAATTTCAAGGACATTTTAATAGATATGATGATAATTTATGTGTATGTTACTGATCTCCAGCTTCAACAAATATAACCATCTTCTAATTAACAGTTTTATTTCACCCATCTGAGACTGTATCTTAGGGAGGGAAAGCAAATTGCTGTTCTATGGCTTTTTTCTTTACTTGTTTTTCAGCCTAAGTGTAAGACTTGATCTTATTTATAATTCAAGCTATTTGATCTGGTTTTGAGTTATTTACTTTTTAGATTTAGTACTCTATTTTTAAGAGGAATTTCATTTAAAAATTATGAGATGAGGGAAAATAGCACCTAGATATATTTTTCTTTATCTCATAATCTTTTAATTGAAATACCTTTTAAAAAATAAAGTACTAAATCTATTTATATATCTATATATCAATATTGTATCTATATAGATATAACTATAACTAGCACCTAGATATGTTTCCCTCATCTCATAATCTTTGTCTTATTTTTATTACTTTAATGCATGTGTGTATACATGCACACACACACATACATTTAAATGATAAGAAAATAATATGAACTCCTTTGATTTTTTAGATCGGTTTTTTCTATCCATTGGAGAATTAAAAGGGTAGAGAGGATTTGATATGCTAAATTACATTAGATAGTCCCTATTTGAGTTGAACACTCCTTTGTTTTATAATATAGCACATATTTTTCAACTATTACTTGTTTCTCTACTTTCATATGTATTTGGCTTGAATGAGACCCCCTAAGAAGGACATCCAAGCTTTAAAATATAAAACACTGCATCCCACAAAAGAACACTTTCCTGTTTCTTTTCATTATTGATAAAAAATGAGAACCACTTTTAAGATCCTAAAAGAATGATTTAAGCCTTGAGAATATTACTGTTATTCTCATAGGCAGCATTAGAAAGACAGGAAATGAAATAACCCTGCCATCAAGTCAAGTCAAGGGTTGCTAAAGCATCTACTAAGAGCCAGGCACTGGGGGCTTATATTCTGTCAGGGAAACAACATGTCCCCTTACAATGTGTTCCTGAATGTAAACATATATACAAATGTGTGTATATATGTACATCTACCTGGACATGCATGCTTGTACGTAAATACAAGATCATTGTGGGAAAAGGGAGTTGTTGGAGCTATCATGGAAGGGTCATTCATACATAAAAAATCATGTTTGATCTCATATTTGAGGGAAGCTAGGGATTCTAAAACCCCTAGATTTGTGTCTCCTCTGAGACATTTATTAGTTACATTATTTTAATCAAACTTACTTCTTTCAAAATCTTAGTTAACATGATCTTTGAACTTGGAATGATAACATTCACAATAAGAAAAAAAAAAGCATTCCTTTCTTGCCATATTGGCAAAATGGAAAGAGACTGGGTTTGAAATCAGACTGGCTAGGTTTGGATCTTTATTCTGTTGTTTGTTTCGTTTTTATATAAACTTGGGCAAATTTAGTTAACCTTCCTTAGCCTTAGTTTCCATAATTATTGATCTGTAAAATAAGTAAGATTATTAATCTGTAGTAAGCAGGCCTTTTAAGGAACTTTTTTCAAAGTTCTAAAAAAATCTCATTAACCTTGGGGAAAATGAGAGCCTGAATGCCCTGGTGCAAATATTTTCTCCTCTTTAATAAAATACAGTATTTTTGTTGGACTATGAAAGCTAGGTGGTGCCACAGTGTATAAAATGATAGACCTGGAGTCAGGAAGAGCCATCTTCCTGAGTTCAAATCTGGCTTCAGATACTTATTAACTGTGATCCTGAGCAAGTGACAACCATATTTGCCTCAGTCACCTCACCTGTAAAATGAGCTAGAAAAGGAAATTGCAAACCAATCTAATATCTTTGCCAGAAAAACCCCAGATAGGGTCATGAAGAGTTGAACACAACTGAAATAACTGAATGACAATAAATGAAAATTGGGGAAATGTGCTTTGAAAGCACTGATGAAACTGTGACCCAGATTATTTGTTGAAATACAAACTTTCAACAGTTAAGCATAGCAGAATTTTACAAAATATAACTCATAGCAATCATATTTGACTATTAGTTATATTTCAGTATTTGAACTTTGTCAGTCTTTGTGTCTACATTTTAAAACTTTTCTCTATAGTTTGTAAATCCAAGAACTATAAAATCATTATTGTGAAGCCATAACATGCAAAATAGGTTGTGTAACTGAGTTCATTATGTTTCTATTCAATAATTTTGATTAACAAATTGGAGAGATTGTACACAAGTACCTATAAATCCTTATTAACTAGGATCAAGATTAATGGATGTTATTTATTGCCTCTTAATCTTTCTTATCCTCTCTATACTGCTTGATATTTCTATTTAACATCTTCTTTATAAACATAGCTCATTGCATATATTGTTCTTTTGTAGCATCTCATATGGTTGTTTTTCTATAAATGTTAACATGGCAGATGGTATTAGTATCCTTACATTATCTAATAATGAAATACTATGCGTATTTATGACATATATGTGTGTCATATATTGTAGCATTTTAAACAACTTGGTAATTTAAATAAAATTTCCTTCATAATTTTTGAATTAAATGGGGAAAAAATTGAAAAACAAGATATGCAATACTGTGTCCTAAATGTCCTCCATTGTGTCTTTTCTAAGACACACATGCATTAAATTAGCAATATTGTTTTTAATTGGATGTGTGAGATTTCACATTGAGCAAGTTTTTTTTTTAAAGAGCAGACTAAGTAGCTCTATTTATTCCTTTAGAATATATGATTCTGTCTATTCCACGATGAAGTTTTAAGATCTCTGATTTGCAGTGAATACTTCATTATTTATTTATTTTAAATAATAGCTTTTTATTTTCAAATTATGTGCAAAGATAGTTTTCAACATTTAACCTTGCAAAACCTTGTGTTCCAAATTTTTCTCCCTCCCTTTCTCCCATCTCTTCCCCCTAGACAGTAGCTAGTTCAATATGTTAAACATGCACAGTTCTTCTATACATATGTCCACATTTATAATGCTACACAAGAAAAATCAGATCAAAAAGGAAAAAAATGAGAAAGAAAAAAAAGGAAGCAAACAACAAAAAAGTGAAAATACTATGTTGTGATCTATATTCAGTCCCCACAGTCCTCATTCTGGGTGCAAATGGCTCTCTCCATCACAAGTCTATTGGAACTAGCCTGAATTACCTCATTGTTGAAAAGAACTAAGTCCATTAGAATTGATCATCACATTATCTTATTGTTGCTGTGTACAATGTTCTCTTGGTTCTACTCACTTTACTCAGTATCATTTCACATAAGTCTTTCCAGACTTTTCTGAAATCATCCTGCTGATCATTTCTCATAGAACAATAATATTCCATAACACTCATATGCCATTACTTATTCAACTACTCCCCAACTGATGGGCATCTGGCAGTGAATACTTTAGGAAATATTTATCATTCATAAAGACATTCTGTAGGTAACATAGTGTGTGTGTGTGTGTGTGTGTGTGTGTGTGTGTGTGTATGGAAAGGATATTAGATTTCAATGCAGAAATCTTGGAATCTGACCATAGTTCAACCAATTATTACTGTGTTACCTTGTTCACGTCCTTTAAACCCCTTGTGAGCTGTTTTTGCTCACTTATGAAATTGATTTTAATAATTTATATACTCATAATGGATCAAATGAAGCTGTATACAAAGTCCTTTGTAAACATTGTAGGACAATATAAATATGAATGTGAGAAAATGATGCTATTTTGACAAAATCTTTATTTCTGTTGTTCATAAGCTCAAATCTGTGAATTTATTTCTTAAATATTTTGATAACTATATTTCAGTATAATTGGTTTCCTTTGAGATGTTATTTTATTTCATGCATTTGAAAACATTATTCTGAAAAAAAATCTATATAATTCCATCAATATGCAATTATATCTTAAGCATCTACTTTATGCTAGGCGTTGTGTAAAGATTGGGGAATACAAAGAAAGCCAAAAAGCACTGTCTCAGGGAGCTCATATAACCATAACATTCAAACAACTATGTATATAGTTAGATCCTTGAACTCAGTGAACTCATAGTTTATATTAAAATTATTTTTCAAATTTATAATTATGTAAATTATCTTAATTGATTCCAACAGAATGGTGATATTCAGTGTGAATTCAAAAAATGAGTATTCACCTTTTTGCACTAATCAAGATATAGCTATATACATTGAGGATCTATACAATATGAATAAGAGGCAGTTTCAAAGGGAAAGCACTAGCATTGAGGTGATGGGAAAGTTTCTTCAAGTAGGTGGGATTTGAATTAAGTCTTAAAGGAATCCAAGAATTCTTGACACATACCAAAAAAGGTCAGAACCCTGCTTTATTTAGTAGAATACTCAAGTAGATTGAGACAGATGTCTGCTCTGTGTGCTGATATTTTATTTCTTTGTAAAATATAGTTAAAACAATGGATATTTCCTGTTAGAATAAGCTGTCAATCAACAAGCATTTGTTAAGAATCTTTCCTGTGACAGGCACTTTGGCAGGCTTTGGGGATTTAAAAACATTAATAAGAGTGTCTATCTCAAGTTATTTATATGTTTTTGAACAATGTTCTTATATATGGTCTTAGAGTTTAGAGAGCATTTCAAAAACCTCCAATCACACTCTCTCTGATTCTATAGCTTTGTTTCTGTACTTACACATTTAAAATCTGGGGACAAAAACCATTCCACCTTGAATACCATCACAATATGTCTGTAAATTAACGGTAATTTGTTGGCAAATTATGCCATTAGCATGTCCTCGATAATATTCATGGCGCTATTTACCTAAGGAACTGCAGGGTTGATAATTAATAACTGTGCTGAATATATAATGAACAAAGTTCTTAAAACCTCAGTGGTAAAGGTTATGAATCCCTTAATGCTGCTTCTTGGCAATAAGAATATTTTAATGTTTTTCTGTTACAGGGTGTGGAGTTGAAAAACAAAAGTTTATTGGAGAAAGAATCCTAATAAGTCGCTAATGTGTTCTCAGAAAGCATTTATAAGACAGTGTCTAATTAAATTCATAATACAGGAAAAGAATATGACTCAGGGACAGGCCTAGATTTCAAGCATTAATTAGAAACCATGTATTATTAGGAGAAGTGAAAGAAGGAAAAGTGAATTCTTAGGAAATAGGAAAATTCAATCAATCCAAAAGAATTTTTTCTTAGGGTATGCTTACCATTTATATTAATAAATATGATGATTTATAAATAACTAATATAGCAAATTATCACAATCTCCTTTCATTTTCATCTTAGATGATATGACTTGGGGCAATAGATCACAGGTGTACTTCAGCTGATAATTATATTTGCCTCCAGAGCCTAGGTCACATCTTAGCTTGCTGTCAAACTTAGCTTGTTGGTTTAATGATAGGACTATTTATGTCAACCTCAGTTGGGAGCAAAATGTAATTTAAATACTTGCCCCATATCTCCAACATCCAGACATCCTTGTTTCTTCTGAACCCATAAATGAGAATACCCTTGCAGGCTGGATTTGTGGGATCTCAGATTCACAGGCTGCCTCCCCACCATGCTGCTTGCAGACCCCCCCCCCCAAGATATATTATACAGCCTGTTATCCTTTTGTTCAGATGAATATGTAATCGGATTAACCACCCTTTGTGATGGGGAAGAAAGATATAGATCTTCATAGAACAAATAGACAAGTATTACAAACTTAAGCCAAACATGAAATTTGAGCTTTAGAGTGCTCCAATTTGGTGTAAGCCATTCAGAAACTTCTATGTTCAGTGCAGATGTACAACAGGGGTTCTTTGTTAAACATAACTGAGTGAGAAAATAGCCAGGTAAATGTATATGTTTAAAATAGAAACCATGTAGCAAATGAATAGATTAAAATATGGGCTTGCATTTTTTAAATTCAAAATGCAAATAAAGAAATTTAGTAAATTTTTAACTTGAAGGCTTTGTTGGTAAAGAAGAACAGGTGGTATTATTTCATAGCTGATTATGCTACTAATCTTCTCAAAGACCCAGTTTTTCCTAGATGACAAATTTAGAGGACATAGGGTGAGTCTTTTGATGAGAATTATAATTGGCTTTAAACCAGTAAAAGTTGGAGGAAATATAGACATAATTACTACCTATGTGTGGCAAAGGATCCAGTAGAAGGAAGAAGTCCCTCTCTATTAGAGATTTATTTGTAATTTATAAAAATTGAAAAAGCAAGAACCTTTATAAGTCACATTTAAGAAATTTATGGGCTTTTCCTTTTAATTCTCTGGAAAACAAGAAACAGCTTGGTGTGGTGTCTGAAGAGATAGTTGGAACCAGAAACATCTAAGTTCCAGTCTCCTCTCTGACATATGACCTTGTATAAATTGTTTAATCTACTGCAGTCGTGTCTGAATCTTCATGACCCCATTTGGGTTTTTCTTGGCAAAGATACTACAGTGGACATTTCCTTTTCTAGCTCATTTTAGGGATAAGGAAACTAAGGCAAACAGGATGAGTGACTTGTCCAGTATTTTTGACATTGAAAATATAAATTCAACCAGCTTTACCTTATTGTTTTTCTGATATGAGGATGTCTCTACATGTAATAGTGTTATTTTGAATAGCTTAGAAATTTGAGAAAAAGATGTCAACAACTTTAATTTCTAGAGGTCATTAATTATAACCCCTTTTATTTATACATGTGGAAACTGAGCCCACATAACTCAATGCAGATTTCTGGAATTTGATATTTAAAGATTTGATTTCAAATCCTGCTTTATAGGTACTATATATGTCACTTTAGGAAAAATCATTTAAACACTTTATATAATTTTTCACATGGATAATGAAAGAAATAGTCTTGATAACTTGTATGGCCCCTTCCAACTTCAAATTGATGATTTTATAATCCAAGTAAGTTGCCTAGGGTCAATTAGCCAATTAACAGCACAGCCAAAATTTAAACAGAGATTTTCTAAATCTCAGTCATGTGTTAGGTCTGTTACATCATCCTTATTTTGTAGAATATCCACTTTATATAATAGTAGATATATAATAATAGATTTGACTTTTTAGTACATTTCAGTGTCATGACATTTCAAGAGTATGTATTTCCTCAAGATGATTGTTTTTGCTTATAGGGTTTCTCTTTTTGTTTCTCACTAAATAAAACTTCTTTGTTCCTATAAAACTTATAAATATCTGTGTTTCCTAGGAATGCAATTTTGTTTACAAATTTTAATCAACCATCAGTGACAAGAGGAAAAATAAAAACAGATTTTCAAAGCAAAGAGAAGATATACTCAATTTTTCAATAGTCTGTGAATATGATGGCACCTATGGTGATATTTCCAAATGTGTTTTATGTAAACTAATCCTCAAAAATTATTAAGATATACAACTAAAAGTTAAGTTTACCTTAATAAAAGTTACCAATTCTGTCCATATTCCTATATATAATATTTTTATATGTCATTTCATCTTTTTCATTTTTAAAATGCTCTAGAAGAATTCAATAACTAGAAAGAAACATAATCTGCATCATTTATAAGACGAGTTTCTTTTGTGGATCACTAGACTGAGAGTTTTAACTGGGATAAATGGAGCATAGAAAAGACTAATGAACCAGTATGCATTTACCGTTCATAAACAAAAACAAGAATCAATTATTTATTTTTTGGTGGTTTGGTGGCATATTCAAAAGATCAGTCAAATTTCTTCTTTGAAATGTTACTTTCCATAGAAGGCTGTGAAAAATGCTTACAAAATGTAAATAAGCATCAATAAAATTTTGTTTTAAATAAAATAAAATATCCCAACTGTTTTTGTATCTACCTTATTTAAATCAGAGTGATTCACTCCTTTTTCTGAGACCTAAAAGCTTCTCTTATTTTACTAGTAGTTGAATATTTACCCAAGAACCAGGAGACCTACATTTATGATCCTCTTATGCTGTATGATGTTAGGCAAATCACTGTAATTTTGTGTCCCCCAATTTGTCCCATCTGCAGAAGAATTCATTGGGCTGGTAGTGTTCATCAAATTGACCCTGACCAAAAAAGAAATATATATATATGGCAATTAGAGTTAAATGACTTGCCTGGGGTCACACAGCTAGGAAGTGTTAAGTGTCTGCGGTCAAATTTGAACTCAGGCCCTCCTGACTTAAGGGCCGGCGCTCTATCCACTAAACCACCTAGGTGCCCCAAGAAATTATATTTTTAAAAAGGAATTTTTAAATAATTTTTGAAGCCCATGTAATTAATAAATGGTGTGTCTTTAAAAGGACTAAAGTTGAAGATTTATATACCTTTGATTGAATGATATAAGCCCTTTATAAGTGCTTGTTGATTGAGTGATTACTTTAATAAAACCATTATCCATGTTGAGTATCCAAACTGATAGATTAAACACACTAAGATGAGTCTTAATTTGTCATTGACTTTGACTAAAGGAGAAGGATAAAAAGGATATGTTGCCAAATGATATGTAATAATTTAGTTTCCTAATGGGAAAAATATCTCCATGCAATAGAATTTTTAAAATTAGGTAAGTGGTAAGAAATTATTTACACAAATTGCTCCAAATATTGTAAAATTACCGATGCAAAATATTTAAAGCCAGAAAGATGTTACTCATCCATATCAACAAATGAAATATAAAACACCGATTTAAAAAGATACATATTTCTTGATAATAATTGCTAGCACTGAAACCTTTGAATTTTTTAAAGGGCTTTACAAATATTTTATCCTCACAACAACCTTGGGAAACAGGTATTATTGTTGCTCCATTTTACACATAAGGAAATTGAGAAGATTAAGTGATTTACCCAGAGTCACCCAGTAAATAAGTGTCTCAGGTCACATTTGAAGTAATGTCTTCTTGACCTCAGATCCAGTGCTCTATCTGCTATACTAACTAGTTAGCTCTAGGATTGAAAAGAAAGATTAAATAATAGAAGGAACTGATTGGATTGCTCACCACAAGATAAAAGGTTTATATTGATGTATTTTCCATTATTACTTCATGTTAATTAGCCTGTCAGGCTTAATTAGCTTTGAAAATTGAATGTCGCTTGCTTTTTCAGAAAGGGAAGGAAGAGAATTTAGAACTTAAAAAAAATTTTTTAAATAAATATTGAAAATGTTATTGCATGGATTTGGGAAGAAATAAAATACAGTTGTTTTTTTTTTTTAAATAGCTAGATATATACCAAGGCAGTATATCATAAGAACAGTTGATACAAAAACATCTCTTCCAAACCAGGGCATATTTTGCCATAAATATACACAGAATACATGAGAAAGTGGAGTTTAGCTTAGAGCACACTTATGACAAAGGAATAATTCCCATCTCTTGGTTAAGGTTAATGGAAATCCTTTTTTACTTTATGAAGTCATGATGGGGTTTCCATCAGGCATACCTTGTAAAGTCAGATGCGGTATTTCCTCAATATGTATAATTTGTCCTCCAATTATGGCTAGAGGAAGCCCAACTCATCTTGTTGTTTGAAGTCTGCAAAGTCATTCTCCTTTGGGGAGATGCTGTTCTCTCTACCTCAAAGTGATTTCTTCCCAGAAGTGTTCTACTCATAGGCTGACTCAACCATTAGAATTTCAGTTTCTGAATTGCCTTTCTGTTTTACCAAAGACCCACAGGAGGCAATTGGTTTTTTTAAAACAATCATAATAAACTTCCTATGCAGTAACAGCTTCTTTCATTTAATGGTTTAAAAAGTACTTCTCTTCTTCCCAATTTGATTAACTAGGTTGTTTGTACCAAGTTTCTGCCTTTGATTGTTTCAATAGTGGTATATAGAAATTGTTTGCATTTTTAAAATATTTGATAATTTTACATCATCAGAGAATTCTGATTTGATAAAAATGCAAATATGCTGCAGTTGTTTTTATTGGGCTAGATGTAATTGATTCAGCAGACATTTCTTGCCTATCTGAGTTCTGCTAGGGTAAAGGAAACTACCCTTTACTTCAACTCTACACGCTTACCTTTTGTACTATTGGTTGTATCTTTTCTCATGTCCCTTGACTTATGTGCTCCACATGCTATTTCTGGATTCTTCCTCTACACCCATTCTACAACTTCTCCTCCTCAATTGATTCTATACAAATTTACCATGTTCTTCAAACAAAAGATTCTCCTTCCTATCTCACCAAGTTCAATGCTTGTGTCATACTTATCTTTCCTTCTCCAATTCCTCTTCTCATACTCTGAGACTTCAACCTACATATTGTTGTTCTCTTAAAATGTTAACTTATAATACCTACCTCACTGAAATATTTGAAAGTTTAAATATATGTGTAAGGCATTTTACACACTTTAGAGCACCCTTATTAGAACTAAAAATAAATTGCTGTGATGGAATGCTCTATTGCTAAGCTAAATGGTGAGCAGGATGGTTTCAGATAAATAGAGAAAGACTTTTATGAACTGATACAAACTGAAGTGAGAAGAACCAAGATAATATTGTACATAATAAAAAGCAATGTTGTAATATAGATCAATTGTAAAAGATTTAATTTTGATCAAGACAATATTTCAAGATAATTGCAAGGGATCCAAGATGAAAAAAAAAAAAAATAGTGGATGATAGACTGACCTAACATAGCAGTCCATGGGATTGCAAAAAATTGGATGCAACTGAACAGCAACATGATGAAAAATGCTATCTATCTTGAGAGAAGGAACTGATCAACTCTGAATGCAGATTGAAGCATAATTTTTAAACTTTATTTCTCTTGCATTTTTAACCTATGTTTTGTTTTGCAACATGGATAATGTGGAAATATTTTTCTGGACTTCACATGTAGCATCAAGATGGCCTTATATAATCAAAGTTTTCTCAAAGAGTGGGGGAGGGACCGGAGAAAGGGAAAGAATTTTAAACTCAAAAAATTTTAAATAAATGTTAAAATCTTTACATGTAATTGGGAAAATTCTCTGAAAATCAGAGAAATTCAATGACTTGCCACTAGTCAGCATATGTAGAGGTGAAATCTAAACCTTGGTCTTCTGGACTCCAAGTCCAACATTTCATCCACTCTACATACTAGATTTGAAGTCAAGAAACTCTGGATTCATATCCCCCCCATCTTTCACCCCTCCTCTGTCACTTACCAACTCTAGGACCAGAGAAAAGTCACTTAACCTCTCTCAAACTCAGAAAAACATTTTAAGAGGTAGGCAGGGTATTTATTCTAGTTGTGGGAGGTATCACAGTGAAAAAATGATAAGATGAACATATCTTGGCACGTTAGGTGCATTTGGGGTAGATCAGCCTTCTTTATCATAGTCAGGCAGTATACATTCATTATGTGTCTGATTCCATGTTGTTGCTCTCTATCTTCCAAGATTATCAGAGTCTAACTGATAGGTTCTGCATACTTTATTGGTGAAAGATTTTCAAGCATCCCCCTAGACTTATAACAATGTAATCCAATATTCTTTTTTTTTCAATGCATTTGTAAGTATATCTCCCATTTCTGACACATACATACACAAATGTTCACATATGTGTGTGTATATACACATACCCCACACACACGCACTTTTATATCTCTCCTTCTGGAACTAATCAAATTAACACTATCATTCTGGGAAAGGACTCACCAATCATTTGCCTTGTGATTCTGCTCATGATCCATGTAACCAGTGATCCACTGTTCCTTTATAGACCTTGTCTTTATTAGAATTTAAATTCCTTGGGAACATGGACTGTCTTTGTTTTTGTAATTGTATCACCTAACTTTATTACTTGGCACAGTGCCTAGGGCATAGTAAATCCTTAATGAACATTTTTTTTATTCATTCATATTGACACACTTTGTTTTTAGCCTGTTGAAGAATTTTGGAATCTAGATTTCTCTCATTCAATAAATGCATTAGCTGTTTTCTCCTGCCAGCTTTGTAATATTTACACTTTGATAAATCTTATATGACTTTATGTCATCTGGAAGAGTAATTAGATTTAATAGTTCTGACTCCAAAGGGCAGGGGATCAGTGGGTGAAAGGTTTTTTAGCTCAATATGAAGAAAATTTTCCTAATAATTGGTTTTTCCCAGGGGTAGATTTAATTACCTCAGAGCATATAAAATTTTTAAAGGAAAACTGGATTCTAGCCTTCCATTGTTTGGACTTCATAGAATTCTTGAGTTATAATTTGGTTTAGATATCATTTTCTAAAACTGGCTCATGACCCCATATGGAGTCTTATAACTGAATGTGAAGGGACAGAAAAGTATGATTTATTATCAGTAAAGGTTTGATTGAACATCTATTTTATATATCTGTATACTCAGGATCACATTAGGCAAAAAGGGATCAGGAATGGAAAAATTTAAGAAGCTCTGATCTAGATGACTTCTGAAAACACTTCAAGCTACTCTTAATATTCTGTAATTTTTTCATTCCCTACAAAGGAATACAAGGACCCAGTCACTTGATGTCTCAGATATAAGGAATAAAATCCAGGAGGAGCTTGAGATCACCAAGGTTTTTGGGGTTTTTTGCTTCTCATACCTTAAAGTTTATATCTGCAGCTTTATTGTTTTTTGAAACTATCCATTTAGAAGGAAGCTATCCTTGTGTTAAGTAAAGGAGATTATTCTATTTTAGGTTTGTCTTGCCCATCTTGTTAACAAATCTTGTTTTATTTCAGGTGGGATATCATAGGAGCTGTCATTGGCAATGAATGTGGAACTCTAGAATCAGGTTTATCTATGATCTTCCTAAAAGAAGGAGAGAGAAAAATATGTACTCCATATATGGACACAACAGACTATGGAAATCTGAGGTTTTACTTCTCTTTGGGTAAGTAAATACCTTTTTCTTAAACATTGCTAACCTCAATGAGATCTTAAGTTATAATTCATTCCTAGGAAATTTGATTTTTTTAAAGTATCTCTAGTGGGAAAGGAAAGACTCAAAATTTAAGCTACATTCCTGGTGGGTAGAAAAGGGTACTGGAATGGTTATACTTGCCAGTGACCAGCCCCACTGTTAACTCATGTACAAAGAATACTAATCATCTTGTGTCATCATCCTGATAAACAACGAAATACCTCAATACCTCTTTCATCCACTAGATTCCCAAAGGATTTCCTTCCATCAGGATGAGCCATTTGTTTTCATGCATATAATGCTATTACATATCTTATTTAAGATTGGAAACTCAATATTCTATAGTATATTGTAGCATTCTTTACAAATGCTAAAAAAAAAAAAAAAATTTGGCTCAACCTTATTTCTTCTATGGTATACTGAAAAAATACTGACTCTAGAGTCAGGAAAACCTAGGTTCAGATACCGCTTTCGTGCTTTTTACATGTGTGATCTCGCTGGTCAAATCATTTAACTGGCCTCAGTTTCTTCATATGTAAAATGAGGACTTTAGGCTACATTGCTTTTAAGGTCCTTTCCAGCTTTACATCTGTGATCCTGTGATCCTTGACCTCTTAAAATATATATAAACATTAAGTATTGGGGAAAATTCATGGAGGAAGTAGGGGTTGTAATTAATTATTGTTTCAAACAGTAAATGACAAAATTATGTGTTCTGTCAGTGGAAGTTACTGTACAGTTATATACAAGTGTCACATGGCTATTTTGTTAAGTGACCAGGAAACAGGCATGAACTTTCCTCAGCCTTTCAAATCATGGCAACACTTGAAAGAGTAACAGGAAATAAACTTTGTCCACCTTCTGAACTTCTAATAGAAGTTCTCATTCTAGCAAGACAAACATGCCTATTGTCTCCTCAGCAACACAGCCTCTCCAACAGTCTCATCTGTTTCATCTTCACCTCTCCAAGTATTGTCTGTTTTATATAAAGAAGGATGTATGTATTGAAAGCAAAATATAAAAAACTAAATTCGAACTGCCTGCATTCCAAATTAATATGCAGTTTTGACTCTGAAATAATTGTACATTAAAATGTCATTCATTGAATTTTAAAATCCACATTTAAACTTAAATATACTTTTATTCAGATCATTCATAGAAAACCTTGAAATTATCATTGCCATAATATGTTGCCTATCCTGTTTGCATTTAAGCTTTCATGCTATCTTGAACATCACAGTTATTGTGTTATAACTTTTTTCTATTTCTCACGTTAAGACCCTATCCTATAGATAATATTCTTCAAATAGTAGGTTATTGAGTCAGAGGGATCAATCCATATTAACTGAAATGAGTCTAAACAGGACAATTATCAGGTAAATATATACCTAGCAGTTATCTAAGTTCTTTAGAACCTTTTCTAAAGTAGATGCTATTTCCACTAATAGTGGAGAAGGAGAAATGACAGTAAACTTCAGATATCTAAAGGATTATTATACAGAAGAAGTATCAGTCTTCTTTTTGGCTTCAGTATATATAAGTAGGACTAAGAAATAGCATTTTGGAGATGTAGATTTGAGTCAAATAAGGAACAGTAATTAGAACTTTTATTTTTTAAAAAAGGAATATATAGCCATGGGAGATAGTAAATTCTCTGTCACTGTAGGTCTTTCCATGGTAGCTGAGATTCATATTTGAATAAAGCTTGGAAACCATGAATTCTGATATTCTTTTCAGATGTAAGAGCATTATATTCTGCTAAATATTCAGACAAAAAAAGAGTTTAGATTTGATCCACTGTACAGATACATTGACCTTCAGAATTCTTTTTCACATTAACATTAACATGTGGCCAGTTTGGTTAAGAAGTTCTCACTATTCATTTCTCTCACCTACTCTGTCCTGTATATGTGCAATACCTTGGCCCATGCTGATTTACCCACTTGTAAGAACTTCTCTCCATTTTATTCTAAGTCTATTCCCCTTGTAAAACTCCAGCTCAGGTTCTTATTTTTTTAATCCATCCTTCTCTAACATTCTAGTCCATACTGATAACTCCCTTCTCTTAACTGCCACTATACTTGGAGTCATACCCTCCCAGTATGGCCCTTAGTCACAGTTCCATGTATGTTTGTCTATTTTTGTGGTATCACCTTAATAAATTATAAACTCTCTAAGTACAAGGACTGTGTCTAAGATTTATTTTGTTTATCCACTATTTACCAGAGCAATAGGAATTTAACTATGATACAAAACAAGAATGTAGGACTTCTATTTTTATCTTATCCAATCTTAGCTGATTATCAACTTGTTGAGGGAAGATATTATTATGTTTCCTTCCAATCATCATTTCAGTTCAACATTTATTGAATACTTACCAAACAAAAATCATTGGAGAGTTTCAAGTGCATTTTGTTTTTGCTATTGTTCAGATGGTTCAGTCATGTCTGACATGAACTTATCAAGGATTTTCTTGATGAAGATAACTACAAAATGAAAGTAAAACATTTCCTTCTCCAGTTCATTTTACAAGTAAGGAAACTGAGGCAATCAGAGTTAAGTAACTTGCCCTAGGTCACATGGCTAATAAGTGGCTGGAGTCATATTTAAATTCAAGTCTTCTTGAACTTTGTCCATTGAGTCACCTAATTGTCCTTTTCGAGTGCATAGGAGATATCAAAGGGAAAGATTCAGATAAGAGACAAGAAAGGAGACTTCACAGAAGAGTGGGCATTGAAAGAAAGGGATGATTTTAAAAGGCAGATTTGTAGAGAAAGTCTTTTTGCAGGCTTGGGGCTTGTAGCAATAAAATGCTCAGAGATGAGGATTGCCAAGGAAACATGAATGGCTAGTAGTCTAATTTTCCTAGAATGTAGAATATGCCAATCAAACAATATTTAACTACCTCCTCTATGCCTGACCCTAGGCTGTGTGCTGAGGATATAAGTACAGATAATGAAACAATCTCTACTCAAAATGAGTTCATATTATGAAGTAGAATTGTAATATAAAAGTCTGGAAAGGGAGGTTAGAGCTGGATTGCTGAATGTTTTGAATGCCAGACTAAGGATTTTCTTTTTAATCTTATAATCACCGGGAAACTCCTAAATATTTTTGAGCAGGGTCCATACTCTGATTTTGGCATTAGGGAAATGACTTTGCTCGTGATGTCTGAATGGATTAAAGAAAGGAGAGCCTCATAGAGGGGGAAAGAGTTAAAAAGGTGTTTTTATAGTCCAAGTAAGATATAATTATAGAGTTTAGTTGGGAAAAAATGAAAATGGATGTGAAATATGGAAGAAATAAAATTAAAAAGACTTGGCAACTGTCTAGATACAGAGTGTTACAGAAAAGGAAGAGTCAAAGATGATAAAGTTTGAGTGACGAAATAATTGTGCTGTAAAAAGAAATAGAGGTGTAAACATGAGGTTGTGGATTTTGTGAATAAAGTGAATTTTCATATTTAGTTTCAGACATATTGAATTTGAGGTGCTGATAAATAATTCAGGTAAATATGTCCTGCAGGGAATATAGGACTCAAGATAAGAGAAGAATTTCAATTTGGGTAACTGTAAAACACATTGTGTTGGAAAAAGACCAGAAACAGATAGACAAACTGAGTGACCATGGCAGTAGTCCAGTGAGAAGTGATGAGGGCCTGAACTAGTTATGGGGACAGAATCAATAAGACAGATAAATGATGAACAGGAATTTGGATGAGAGAGAATTAGCAGCTAAGGATGGCTCTCAAATTTCTGAGTCTTATTGGCTAAAAATAATTGTGGTATTCTCAATAGTGATGGGGATTTTTGTAGAACCAGGACGTTTGAGTTTTGTTTTGATATACCTACAGGATATTCATCACCTCTCACTCCCCAACTCAGAGTCTTGTTTTTATTATGCACATTTATGAGTAACAAGGTCTGAGTGTTTTGATGCTATATTTTGTCCACTACGCTCCACCAAAATCTAACTCATTACAGTTTCAAATGGTCTCTGGTTTTACCAGTTTTGGTGCTTCCTTTGTAAAAGTTACAGATAATAAACCTTTCATACAGAATTTCATTTGAAAGGTTCTCTTCATTATCATCTAGTTCAACACATAGCAGAAGAAAAAAATAAATGATTCTCTCCTACAACATTTCTTACAAATAGTTCTCCAACTTTTTCTTAGAGACCAGTGGTGAGGAGATCACTATTTTCTGAGGACTTCTATTCCATTTTAAGATACCTCTAGTTGTCTTGAATTTTTTGCTTATCTTGGGCCTAAATTTTTCTCTTTGCAACTTTCCCCCTTGCTTCTAATTCTTGCCCCTTGTAAGCCTAATCTCTTGTATACATGACAATCTCTTAAATATATGAAGACAGCTGTCATGTTCCTATTCTTCTCTAAATTGAACATCTCATTATCTTCTACCTGATCTTCATATAGCAAAGATATATGGCCTGTCATCGTTCTTGTTGCTTTCCTTTAAATGTTTTGTTTTTTTATCAGTACTTCCTAAAATTGGCTTCCTAGAATAAACAATATTCCATATATGACTGAGAAAGAGTATGTCAAGATTCTCTTGTATTCTGATATTGTTAACAGAGCCCAAGATTCCATTAGGATTTTTTTGACTGCCAAATCAATGTTAACTTGTATTGAATTTGTCATTCACAAAAACTTGCAGATTGTTTTTTTTTTTTTTAGAAAAAATACTGTCTAACCTTGTCTCCTCTATTTTGTACTTACGAGATTTATCTTTTGAATCCAAATATAGTACTTATCATTTATACCTATCACATTTCATCTAATTTGATTCAGCCCAGTATTCTAACCCATCAAAATCTTTCTCAGTTCTTAATATGCCATGCAGTGTGTTAATGATCTCTGATTACATAACAATGTCCTTATTTGAACCTTTGATAAAAGTCTAAAACAGCACAGTGCCAAGCATATTCTTTGTTAACAACACAAAACCATTAATAATCCAGTAAGTTTAGAATCCATCTAACTTATTGGAGACCTTTTCTACATGTCATCTATAGAAGATGTACCCATCATATTGGTGATCTGTTGTAGTTTTGAAGGCAACAAGGTTTTGTTGTCTCTAATTTTTGCCAGATAGTTCATCTTCCTTTTTGGTCACTTGTATGCTTAATAATGTTCTTTATCTCATTTCTGACATGTAAATTATCTTTGGTAACATGCTGTAGCCTGGCAATATTGCCAATACTAGCAAGATTATTACTATTTTGAGGTTGGGGAAATTAAGGGTCAGTGAATATACATAATATTCAAAGTCATGCAGTTATATATAAGAACTATTATAAATAGTCAACAAATAGCTGTGAGATTTAGTTGGAGTACTAAAAAAACCTGTTGATTTGTTGATTATTTTGATATAAATCAGAACTCCTGATTTTTCTTAACTGTATTTATCATCTTTAAAAACTTAGCATCTAGATGCTTTTCACTTTAAAATCTAAGGGCTTGTAATTAGCATTAAAAAGATCCTAAAGTCTCCACTTTTTCTTCATTATATATTATAGTTGTATGAAAAACAAGAAAAAAATCTTTCAGTAGGAACTCATGTCACTGTTCCTTCCCAAGATACCCCCTAAGAGTCCTGTAGATTAATTCTCTAATGTTTTTAATGTCACTACTATCACTGCCACCCAAGGTCTTTCTTCTTCTGTCACTTTTTTAGGGCAAAGGGAAGCTCCAAGGTCTAAACCTTTTAATGATTAGTTCTTTCTAAAATGAAAATGGTGGTACAAACTATATCCATAAGTAAACAGAAAATGAAGAAAATAGAGATCTAATTCATAGATTGCATTTTTTCATAGGCACTTATATTAACTATTAACATAGCCTTATGTTAATTATGACATGTCTTTCTCAGTGATCATTTATTGATAATGTTTTATTATGAACTCTATGCTGAATTACATTTCTGAAAAAAATTTTGTTTTAGTTTGGATTTTTCCCAAAGACTCACCACTTAGAATTATCTTTATAAACCATATTTGTCACTACCACAAAATTTATATTAGATTATTCTGAGTATAGATCATATGCTTAAAATGAGACTACTTCAAAAAAATATAAATGCAGATGGAAATTATGTATACAATGACTACTTATTGTAATTTTAACACATTTTAAAAGTTAAAACATTCAACTTTTATTATCGTTGTGTAACTAAAGATAGTGTTGGTTTTTTGATGTATGATACTTCTCTTAGGTTCTATGCAAACCAGTTCTGAGAGGGAAGAAATATAGCATATTTTCTCACCAATTTGTATTGATGTTTTGATGAATAATGATCCAAATAATATGTAAAATTGAGATGACTAACCAAATGGCATCTCACATTAGATTGGTCCTCAAAGGAATAAATGGTTTTCACAAGAATTAGTATCAGTGACCACAACAAAATATGCAATAGTTCAAAACTCCAAACTTTCAACTCAAATTAATGGTCTACAAAGAAATGGAAAGATCCAATAGACCCTTTGGGTCTTAAATTCCCAAACAACTGTTTTTGGCAGGATTCAACTATGCTCCAGAATAGGAAAAGTTCACTGATAGAAACTATTAAATATTGCCTTGTGACAGCAACATTACCAGTGCTACCAGCAAATAATATAGCTACATTTGGCTATATCTCTAGCCAAATAGATGGATGTTGGTGCAACACCCAAAGGGCCACTATATAGCAAACAATTTGCATGTGACTAAGAAGCAGGATGGGCAGAAGAGTCATTATGAAAAAAAGATATAACTTTGTGTCATCATTATGAGATGCAAAGAAATATAGCCAGCATGAAGGCTGATCAGGATATAATGTGAGAATAAATACATAAGACAAGCTACAGGCAGAACCATGATCAAAAACTACTACAGCAAACCAAAGGACTTTTTCATGCTTCCAAAGAAACAAATACTATGTAAATCTGTTTCTGAAAAAAAGGACAAGGATATATGTATATTTATATGTTAAGATTTAATTTCTTAAAACTACACTAAGATTTTAGGGACGCTCTGTATATACACATATATACATGTGTGTCTGTCTGTCTTTGTGGTGCAAACTGTCTGTAAAAGTCCTATCCAGGATTACAGGATATTAGATTTGACAAAGGTAATTTTAGTAACCATCATAATTTTACAAAAAATTTACAAGAAAATTAAGTCCATGAAAATAAAGTGATTTATTTAAGGTTATATTTAGGGGCAATGCTAGTGAGCTAGAACTCAAACCAAAGTCTTTTGAGTGTTTGGCTTCAAGCTTAGGACTCTTTTCTCTAATCAAGGCTTTTACTCTGCCCAAGTATACAACTTAAGGATTTTCAGACTGATTAGTATAATTAGCTAATAAGACCCTGTGGAAGTCTTTTTTTTCTCTTTTTCAGAGTTATCAAAATAAATTTTGCAATTATCTTTTAATAGAGTTATTGTTGATCTAATTTTTGCCAACCTCAAATAAAGTTAAAGAATATTTTATATTTGTATTCCTAACAAGTTTATTTCAAAGTATTTTGATACTAAAGTTGGTATTGAATGGTTTTTAAGATTTGCAATAGTTAAGCAGGGTCCATATTATCCTTCACATGGGCAATATATCTTCAAACAGGCAGTACATCTGTCTCCTACTAGAAAATAAAGGAAATTATTTTATAAGATACTTATATTCCAGATAAATTGTCCTGCATTCAGAAGGAAAATTATTTCCAAACAAGAACTCTATTTTTCTTCCAGCAGCACCAATTAGGAAGGTATCTAAGTTACAGTTGCTATGGTAACAGGACTTCTTCAATAGAGTTAGTATCAAAGTGATTGACCATCAGAAAGAATACCATTGACGTTAGATGTCCGCTAAATCCAAGGTCCCACAAATGCCTAGCTGACAGTGACCTTTGACACCCAATAAGGAAATAAAGTATTCTACCTGATTATTGGAAGCATCTCTTCTTTTAGAGATTGATTGAAGCATGATTTTAATTCCAAGTTGACTTTCCTTGGCTACCCATTATAGTTCTGAGAAGCTTTCTATTTAGAATTAGAATCATGCTTAGAATCATTATTTACTTAGTAATGCAAAATAAATTCAATATATAACTAAGTAAAAATAGATCATGACAAAACAATTCAAATCATACATTTATAAAAATAATTTGCTATTTTGATTTTATTGGATATTTACTATCATCTATTTGATGTTCTACCCTCATTAATCCAAATAATTAAAACATTTTAAAGAAATAAGTCTCTTTATGAATAATGATTAAAGAACTAAAGAAAAAATTTTATAGAAAATGAAAGACAATTATGAAAGATCTGAAAAACAATGAGAAATTCTAGCACCCAGGAGTTACAGATTTATTAAAACAAAAAAAATTATATAAACATTGCTGCCAATGCAATTGTGTTATCTGTATAACTAATTTTATCAAAAATGAATTAATAAGGTGATTATTTTATTCATATTGAAAACATAGTTCCCATAATCACCTAGGAGTCAGTGGGAAGTGGCAGGAAATATTGAAGAAAAGGTATAGCAGAAATAGTATGTGAATGTCATAGAATATTATGCCTAGAGAAATGGCAAATAAGACTGATTCAGAGAAAGATTAGAAGACACATATGCATTTAATGCAGAATGAAATGAGCAGAACTAGTTGAACAATTAAGAAGATAACATTAATATGAAAGAAAAGTATAAAAAACCTCAAAGCTGTAATCAAAGACATAAATGATAGTAGCTTCAAAAGATTGATGATGAAAAATGCTTCCTGTCTTTAGACAGAGCGATAATGAACTAGAGATGTGAATTTTCAAGCATGACCAATGTATTGATTTGTTTTTATACTTATTTGTTGCACAAAAAGACTTCTATTATAAGTTTAGTTTAGTGGCCAGTGGTTCTGAATCTCTTTAACAAACTTCCTTTCATCACAAATTTCTTTCTATTTCACTCCTTCCATTTTCTAATCCATAAAATATAACCCCCTTACCACAACAACTGCTTCTGTGTATTGACTCACTGTACTAGCTACAATTTCATAACCTTCTTAATTCACTGATCATGGTAAAGCAGTCCCTGTTCCTCGTTACCACTTCTAGATTCCTACTACTATCTTAAATGAGAAACTTGTCCTCTTTTGAGGTTCATACTATCAGAATTTATCACCCAATCTAAATATTGACCTGCAGGATATTTATCTTTCTTCTCCAATGAGTTCAGTACCTAGCTTTATCATCTTTCTCAATCCTTCACTTCTCCTATCTTTGTAGTTGGGGAATTCAATGTATATATTGATGATACCTCTTCAAATATGTCATCATTCAAATTCCTCAGGTAACCATAACCTGCTTCTCCATTCCCCACCTAGTATACACAAAGAAGGTTACACCTTTGACCTTGCCATCATCAGTATGTGTCCAACTTCCATATTCATGAATTCCTTTATCTGATCATAATTCTTTATCTTTTCATCTTTTTTAATGCCTTACAACTCCCAATCTTCTTCATTCTCATCATTCTTTCCATTGCTACCATGTCTCAGTCCTTTTCCAGACTATCATCTCTGTATTGACTATATTCTCTTCCCTTGCCAGTTCTAATCCCTTAGTAAATCAACTCAACTCTACTATTTTCTACCTTTAGTTTCTTGTCTCCTTGTCCATTTGCCAATCATCCTTTTTCCAGTCCTCAACTCTGTTACACCTAGAATCTATCTGTTTCTTACTTGTTCACATGCTGCTGAATGGAACTGAAGAAAAATCACAAGACCCAAATAAAATTTATTCTTTCTAACCTTAACTAGTCTCAGGCCCTACAAGTTTGTTATGTAATGTCAATTAATTTTGTATTCTCTAATCTTATCCTCATTTCAGCAAGGCAAACCTATTCTTTCATAACCAATTCTCTATTTTACTCTCAGTGGCTCATCCAAATGTTATATCTTCTCCAACTTCCCAGTGCACTTCGCCCCCTGCACTGTCAGCTGAGATTCTCCTTTCTCATTTCACCCAAAAAATGAGACTATTCTCTGAGAACGTCTTCTGTCTTCCTCATTTCATATTACTTAGATGTCCTCTTCCATTGCCTCTTTCACTTCTTTCTCACATGACTTTATTTTTGGCAAGGCAATCCTTAGTCCATAAAATAGACTGGAGCCCTGGAGCACTTAAAGCTTGGTCAAAAATCAAAGATGACAAGATAATTGACTGCATACTGGACCATTGTCAGTCATCCTAAATTTTGTCTTGCCGTGGGATTAATGACTAGAATGGAGAGTGAGACATAACTGTACACAGATCTGGTTCACTTAAATCTAAGTCACATACAACTCAGTACATCACCCCTTGATGTCACTCGTCTTATGGGAAAATGAAAGATGAACAATAACAATGCCCTTGCTACAGCCCATCTTTCCAAGATTATTCACCATAACTCTTTTTCATGCCCTCAACTTTCCAACCCAATAGGCCTACTTATTAGTTACAGATAGTGTTACATTTTCTGTCTTCACACCCTTGCTTAAGTTACATCCCTCAGGTCTGGGATATACTGCCTGCTTCTTTCTACCTTTTAAAATCCCTTCAGAGTACAAGGTATGTGCCATCTCCTCCCCTCAACTGCTTATCCTCTTGCTTCCCACCAAATAATGAATGTGTTTTCTGCATATGTATTCCATATTTATTTATGTGGGAATATATAATTTCTCTTTATAGAATAGAACAGAAACTCCTTAATAGCAAAGACTTTTGTTTTGGTTTTTATTTGTTTGTCTATCTAATAGTAAAATGCCTGACACACAGTAAGCACTTAATAAATATTGATTGTTTTTTAAACACTATGTGAATATAGGAAATCACTAAACTACTTTCATCCTCCACTTTCTCTTCTGTAAATGGAATGATAGATAACACCTGTCCTTCTTAAACTTTATAGGATTATAGTAAGGTTTAACTAAAAGATACCTCAAGGTTCTATGATATTATGTTGATGCTCACTTCCCCAAGTCAAATTGTAACTTAGTATATTAGCATTAGGCATTTTCTGAATCTCAGGAAAATGATGAAACTCACTGCTATCACCCAACTAATCAGTTTCACAGCTTTTGAAGTTAGGTTTTCCTGACAATGTTAAGTTGCCTCTCTAATGATAATAACTTGATTTATATAATTATCTCTATAATTTATATATTTTATTTACATAATATTCATTTATATAATTTTACAATTCACTTTACCAGCCATTCTGTGAGATAATAATATGAGAATTCTTTGAAAATGTAAAAGTCATTATGCAAAAGCAGATTGATATTAGTAAATGAATTCTCTAATATAAACTAAAATGTAAAAGCCTATTGTTACCCAGTGTTTTGAGGGACTGTTAATGTTTATGAAAATGGAAATAAAAATCAAGTGGAGTATGTTGTTAAGTTACCAGACTTTGGACTTTAGCAGTAAAGTTCTCAAATGTAATCCCCTAAATTGTTTTTTTTAGAAAGCAGAATAAGTCCTTTTCACATAGGTTGAAAGATGAAGACACAAATACTATTTCCTCATAGCAAATTATTCTTTCAATCTCATTAAGCAAAGAATTATTTGTGTTAAGTCTTTGATCTTTCTTGCAGCCTGTTTTGAGCCAAAGGTAAATGGTCTCCTCCCTGCTTGTTTTCTTTTAGGTCATAGTTTAATCACATCCTGATACAATTATTTTTATAATCCTGGAACTTAATTTAGTACTTTATGTGATAATTGCTGCAAATGAGTGTTAATAATCTAACGATGATTTATTATACAGGAGGAATTTGTGACCCTGGAGAATCCCATGAAAATGATGTCATTCTCTATGCAAAAACTGAAGGACGAAAAGAGCATATTACTCTGGACACACTTTCCTATTCATCCTACAAGGTAAATACAGCCAGTCCATACAACTTCTTTGGCCCTTCTCGGGCTACCCATATATGGAAATTACTCCAGATATAAAGGCAAAAGACAACACCATAAGATACTATTAGAAATGAAGTTGCTCAATTTAAATAAAAATAATGTGCTATTACTTATGGCAATGTCTTTAGGCGAACCCTTTAAATTCTTATACTTTTGAATTAGGGTCTTACTAGAAAGGAGTGAAATACTATCAGAAAAGAAGGCAGAGCTCCATATCCTGAGTGACAATTGGTCTTGTCCCCTTGAAAGCCCTGAAAGGATCTCTAATTATGCAGCCCCACAGGAATGCCATCAGGCATAATTAATATTTATCCAGCATTTTGAGATTCCCCAGACGAGAGGCATTGTAGAAATGCAGATCATTATTACTGTTGCTTTCTTCTTGGCTAATTAGAACTGCTGAGGTCGACCTTTTTGCTTTGCCCTTTGGATTTAGGACAGGTGTTGACTCTACTTGTTTGCAAACATCTTCAAAATTATGTGAGATGCTTGTTATGGGCTTGGATTTTTTTTATCTCTAATTGTACATTTATTTGTGCTGACACAATCATTATTAGTTAGCCTTCATTCAGCACTGATGACACCCTGTAAAGGACCTGAGGACATATCATGCCCAGTGTGTTCATAGTTAAGATTTGAAAGGTACAATATAAACAGAGAACAGAATAGGGGATGCTTTCAGAAGGATGAAGAATCAACATGACCCACACATTGTGATCTTGGGTGCTCAGAAGGGATGCTGCCACTAGCAGTAACTCAATGGTTTGTTCTGACCAAATGAAACAAGCCTTGGGAATTTTCTGAAGATGTGAATGATTCAATTTTCTTTTCCCAGCATGATACAAGATTATGCATTTGCCTAATTGTTTGCATTCAGATCCCATCAGAGATCCCACTGATATAGAATAACATTTTGGGCTGCTTAGAACAGAATATTATTTGGCAGTTTTTGATGATATCAGATATTATCAAAGTTGATATCAGCTTTCCTCTGACTTGAACTAAGCAGACTGCAAATATTTCACTCATAATAAGGTATTTGTGAAACATGCTTACTTTAAAACTGTCATAGTGACACTGATTAAGACAAGTAAAATAGCAAAGATAGTTTGGCAGGGAAGAATTTTAGCTATATGCAATATGGATAATAATAAAGTGAAATATTATCTCCTTAGGGATATGACCTCACTTTAATTCAATAACCATTTATTAAACATATAAATATTAAATTAGTATAGTATTATAATTATGCATAATTATAATAATTATCTTATTTAAATTGTATAATTCAAATTCTAATAAGTCTATTACTAAAATAATGATTAAATGTAAATATATAAATAATACATATAAATATATGCAAAAATGAAATAGTCCTGCCCTCAAGGAGCTTATATCCTATTGCAAATGCAATTCAGAGAAAATAAATATACATATAAATATAAAATATATTAATATACAGAGATAATAAATGTAGATTTTGATTTACATTAGGAACTTTACAACTGGGGGAGGAAAGTTAAGAAAGTTCTCTTGCAGGAGATAGCACTTGAATAAAGCTGTGAAGGAAATTAGGGATCCTAAGAGGTGGAGGTAAAGTGAGAGAGTATTCTACATGTTTGGGCAGCCTATGAAAAAAGCCCAGAAGTGGGAGATTGAAAAATCAAGTACAGAGAACCATAAATTGTCCTGGAATGTAGATATATGAAGGCAAATAACTTAAAGTCAGTCTTGAAAAATTGTTTAGAGCTAGACTGTGAAGGGCTTTAAATTCCAAATGGAGTTTATTTTTATTCCCAGAAGCAATAGAAATCCATTGAGGTTTCTTAAGTAGAAGCAATGTGGGGAAAACAATGCCTGAGGAATATCAATTGGGTACAAGCATGGAAGATGGATTGGAGTAAAAGGAGGCAACATGCAAGGACCTCAAATAGGAAACTATTAGAATTGCCCTATTGAGAGGTGTTGAGGGAATAAATTCACACAGTAATCATGTGTGAATGGATATTTGGCCATAAATGAAAGAGATGTCATGGAGGTAGAATCTGTGTCTTCATTTTATTTGATCATTTAAATTGTGTCTGACTCTCCATGACCTCATCATTTGGAGTTTTCTTGACAAAAGTACTGGAATGATTTTCCATTTCCCTCTCCAGCTCACTTTATAGATAAGGAACCTGAAGCAAATAGGGTTAAGTGACTTGCCCAGAGTCACACAGCTAGTGTGTGAGACCAAATCTGAACTCAGGTAGATGAGTCTTTCTGACTCCAGACACAGTACTCTATCCACCACACAACCTACCTTCCCCAAAAGACTTCATACCTGGTTGCATATATGGGATATAGAAGAGAATAAAGAGGATAACTCTTAGAGAGCAAACTGAATGAGTAGAATGATGGTGATGCCCTCTACAGAAAAAGAAATATTTGGAAGAACAACAAATGTGGGGGAAAACACCAACTAATTCTTTTTTAAACATGTTTGAGTTTAAACAGGAGATGCATGTGGATGCATTCAGGTGGAGATTATATCAGGCAATTAGAGAGAGATATTGAATTAGAGCTCAGGTGAGAAATATGGACAAAATTATAGATCTGGGAATCATGAACATAGAAATAATGATTGAATTCATTAGTTATGTCATTCCCAAGAAGAAAGTACAGAAATTATGATTTTCTTTTGTGTTCCCCATCATGCTAAGTGCTAGATACCTAAAAGATCTCTTGTTTATTATTATAATTGTAAATAATTTGTTTGTTTTAAAGATTCCATCTTTGGTTTCTGTCGTCATCAACCCTGAGCTTCAGACTCCTGCCACCAAGTTTTGTCTCAGACAAAAGAATAACCAAGGATACAATAGAAATGTCTGGGCAATAGATTTTTTCCATGTTTTGCCTGTTCTACCTTCAACAGTATCCCATATGATACAGTTTTCCATCAACCTTGGATGTGGAACTCATCAGCCTGGTAACAGGTATAAAGGCTGATTTTGATCTAATATTAAATGAGAAAGTGGTAACTAGTAAAAACTAAACTAGTAAAACTAAAAATGAGTTGTGTGTGTGTTTCTGTGTATTATCTGTAAAATCTTCTGAACTTTAGAATAGAACTAAATATTTTCATCCTTGTACAAAATTAGGTCACTTTAATAATTAACAAGCCTGATAGTTATTTTCTATCATACACATTTCTCAAATGTATATGTATAATGTTATTTTGAAAAATTCAAGTTCTCTTATAAGTATACTTCTGTTCTTCATCCTAATACCTTGACCTTGGTTATACCAAAAGATATCAGTGGTGTTCTGGAATAGCAATAAAAGCTACTAAATAGCAATATAAGCTGTAGAAGCCAGTGGGGAAGATAGCTTAGAGTGAAGAAAAAATAAATAATCCAAGAAAATCTTGACCCCATGTCTATCTAGTGACCTCCTAAAATAATCACTAAAATCAATTAGCAGTTGGAGGGCCAAGCATGACTTCTCATTTCTGATCAGTCAAGTATTGTTTTGTCCTGTCTCCGGCTTAGAATATATCATTCTCATTTTAGCATGATGAAACGGCAGTGTGAGATGAGGTAATTGCCTTCCAATCTATCAATTTCAAGGGCTCTAACTCAATCTATTATTTGCCATCTTGAAAATATTGAATTGATCATTGCATAAGAATTGTGGCCATTTGTCAATCAAGAGCAATTTGCATATGGAGGAAAAGGAAAATAACTATTTTGGGAAATATCCTTTTCTATGTTTGTCCTACAAATATTGACATTGTGTTCAGTCAAATATGAATTGTTTTTACTTTGTTTATCTTTGACCCTCTTCATTGTTGATTCTTTTATTGATGGCAGTGTCAGCTTAGAATTTTCAACCAATCACGGGCATTCCTGGTCTCTGCTTCACACTGAATGTTTACCTGAGATATGTGCTGGGCCACATCTTCCTCATAGTACTGTCTATTCTTCTGATAACTATAGTGGGTAAGTATGTATACCTTTCTGAAAATAGTGGAAGATTTGAAACTTTTAACATACCAAAGGAAAAAAGCCTCCTCTTTTATATCTGGCTGCCCTAAAATAATGAGCAGTAACCAAAGTGATTCTTGTTATATACTTTAGAAAAGTGGCCTAAAAAAATAAAGGAAAGTACTTTTGGTAAGTCTGGTCATAAAATCCCACCTTACCTTTTTAAAATTCTAGTTCAACAATATTTATTTTATAAAGTACCAATTTATAGAAGTTTAATTGCTTGTAATATAATTTGTCACTTTCTTTGACACAAGAAATTAAAGTATAAAAAAATAAATTTGTACTTTTTTATTATTCAACTGCTTTTTTACTTTTAAAAAATATTCTAAACAAATTGCAAAAAGAGAATTCTCTATGAAGCCATAAATATCTATTTCAAACCATTTCCTCATATATAAATGTGTGTATATGAATGGATATATAGATATATCCTTCTGTTTATGTATTCCAAATGACATAGGTTACTCACCAAACTTCCTTGCTCATCTGTGACTTCCTTTGAATTACACTATATTCTCTTTTGTATATATTTTACAATGTTTAAATGATCCTCTTTTTTGGCATCACTTTTCCAAAGTACTTCTTTTTAATCCTCTTTGAATAAAAAAAAGGAACAAAAAAAACTTGTAACAAAAAAGTATGGTCAAATAAAGCATACATATTCCATGGCCATGGCCAAAAATAGTTTCCTTTCTATACTTTGTTTATTTTTTCTCTGTAAGAAATTGAGTAACATGTTTCATTACAGGTCTTAGGCAGACATAGTTGGTCATTGCTTTGATCAGAGTTTTTAAGTCTTTCAAAGCTATTTTTCTTTATGATATTGTTTTACTTATATATACTGTTCCCTTGGTTCTGTTCACTTAACTCTGCATTAGCTTTTACTATCTAGAATGTCTTTGAAATGATCTTTTTTAATCATTTCTGATTATAATTCAATACAATACAAGATTATAATTCAATATGTTCCCATATCACAATTTGTTATCCATCCCACAATTGAATTGTATCCCTTAGAATCTATTTGGTTTTTTTCTTCACTTGTTTCCCTGATGAATTCTGATATATTTCTACATGAAACTATATATATGTATGTTAATTCTCCTTTGAACAGTTCACATAAGAGTGAGGTTCATATGATTCCCTTCTTCCTCCACATTTACATACTTTTCACACATCCCAATTATGAGAAACAATAAGTTTTAACTTCATCTTCCTCTTTGCATATTAGCAGATTCCTTTACCTCTCATTTCTCTTCCCTCTTAAAATCCTCAGAACTAAACCAAGCCTATTTTTCTTATTTTGCTTCCTCAAAAACTTTTACAGAATCCAAAATTGTTTTTTCTTCTTCTGTTAGAATGAGAGTTCCAAATCATCATATCCTATTTCCAAACTCTCAAATATTTAGCTCTTTAGATTTCTCTTGACTCATGTTTGTATTTCAAAATTCATACTTAGCTCTGTGTTTGTTGGTTTGTTTGTTTTTTCCATCAGAAATATGTGGAGATTTTTTTCATTCCATTAAAGTCCCCTTTCTCAATACTACCATTCTGTACTTAACTTTGCAGGTTATTATATTTGGGGTTTTACCATTTCTCTTTTATCTTTTACAACATTGTATTCTAAGATCTCCTGTCGTTTATAGTAGAAGCTAATAGGTCTTTTGTCATCCTGGTTGTTTCTTTCTGGATACCTGAAATATTTTTCTTTGATTTTGGAGCTCTGAATTTGGCCTACAATATTTCAGACCTTTTCTCTGAGGGATCCTTTCAGGCACTAGTTTGTTTCTATGTTAACTTTGCCCTCTGATTCTGATAGATATGGGCAATTTTCACTTATGATTTTTTAAAATTATATTAACCAGAATTTTTAACCATTTTTTTCAATGATCTCAAAATTTTTTAATTATTTTTCCCTGAAATGTTTTAGTTCAGTGTTTCAACATCAAATATCTTACTTTTTGTTCTATTTTTAATCTTCTGATTGTATTCTATTTTTTTAGGTAGTCATAGATTTCTATTTGGCCTATTCTAGTTTTAAAAATAAGGTTTACTATTTTCTTTTCTGAACTAATTCTCCTTCTGGGTCTTTCTTCCAGAGCTTTTGTGTTGTTTTTTAAAATTTTTTCATTTCTTCTAGATATTCATTTTTATGGAAAAAACATCTCTTCTTTCAAATCTCTGCTTATAATTGAGAACTGTTCTCTTCCTCTTGGATGAATTCTGAGTCAATTTTTGAACTACAGTAATATTTTATATTGATTAATATTTACTTTCCTTTACTCATCTCTCACATTCCTGAATCAAAGTTTTGTCTCAGGGCCAAACTCACTTTCCTGTTTCACTTTCTGATGGGTTGCTCAGCCCTGCATAATCTTCGATCACTTGGGTCATATTTGCACTGACCTTCACCTTGATTTATATCTTGGCCCTGGATCCAGATGGTTCTAGAGGGGAAAATGAGGCAGCCCTCCCTCACTTAAATCCAATTCACTTGCAAGTCCTAACATCATCTCCTTGACGTCTTGGTCCTTTTCAAGAAGGAAGGAGAAACAACAAACACCTCCCATGATTAGCTTCCCTTTCTTATGTTTTTGAAATTTTGAGAACTGCATCTTCAGAGCCCTGTATCACTTCTTAAAACATTATGCTAGAGGTGTGAGAGCCTCTGGTTGCCTGGAACATTATCATCAAAGTGCTGTTGCACACCATTGGTCATTGTTTCTCCAGCTAGTTTTCAGCACCCCCTACTATGAATTTACAATCACAATGGAGTGTTGCAACTACACTGAGGCTTTCTAGGAGGAGCATTCAGCTCTCTTAAACTACAGATCTTTGCATACTGCCGTCATTTCTGATTGGGTTTGGAAGCAGCCAACTTTTTCGTTTAAAATAGTATTGACTTCTGTGACAGCTTCTTCCTTATTGCCCATTGCTTCTGTAGTTCTGGAATGAAAGAAATAATTTTCTATTATTTCTTCTCATTGAATTTCTTGGTCATTTTTTAGTTTAGTACTAATTTCAGGTATTTTACTAGAGTAAGAATAGCTAAATCCTACTAAAGGCAAATAATGAATCCCATGAAATAGTCATATTATTAGAATGCAAAGTTATAATTATATGTAAAATATATTATTTTTTCAACTAAATGGAAATTTGCAATGGAAAAATTTTAAAATAAGATCTTTTTTCATATTTGCTAACATAATACAATAGCAAAAGATAAGAAAGATGTATTTCTGGTTCAAGTTTGTGACAAAATAATATAGTAGTTATAAGAAGCAAAATTAAAAATATTTTAAATTACTGAATATAACACTGAAAAATAAGGCTACACAGGATGTGATGAAAACATCATCATGGTAATTTGAAATATTTTAGGACTGTAGACCGAACTATTTTCTGTGAATATTCATATATGCTGGTAGGTGCCAATTATTTTATCTTCATGTCAGTAAATTTGCATGATCAACTTTCCACACAAGTGTAGTTTAATCACCTGGGGCATTATCTAAAAGCAATAACACTGCCTGACAATGCAAT
The DNA here is from genome assembly GCF_902635505.1 of Sarcophilus harrisii. Lineage (NCBI taxonomy): Eukaryota > Metazoa > Chordata > Mammalia > Dasyuromorphia > Dasyuridae > Sarcophilus > Sarcophilus harrisii. The sequence continues at coordinate 147,463,248 of NC_045430.1, read as the reverse complement.
ATTGTTATTCTTGGAATATTTTGCAATAGCTGAGCTAAAATGACTTTTGTCACCTATGCTTTATTATTTGACCACTGAAGAACTAGAAAGGGATCAGTGGTTGTAGCTTTTTAGAGCACTAGAAGTAAGTTTTGGTTTTAAGTTAAAATCCTCATTACATTACCTCCCTTCAGAATAACATCTCACATTGTCTTCATCTCCACTGACTACTTCTTTGATCATTATAACATTATGCAACTGAACTCAATTTTTAAAATGATCAGATCAATCATTACTTTCAGTAGAAGTATTTTCACTTTCTCCTTCATTTCCATTTTCTTTCACTGCCTTTAACATGAAGCATTTGTTTGAATAAATGTTCTGCTAGGAGAAAGGCATTTTTGGTCACAGTCTTCAGTTCATCCTGCTAAAAAGATACTCCATTTCTGTCACTAAACATTTCTTTAACTTGTAATTGTTTGTAAACCAGAAGAATTAGGTCTGGATTTGCTTTTTGCTTTTATTTTACCTACATTTTAATAATCTGTATTATCAGGCATGCTGACATCTTGTCCTGTTTTAGAATTACTATGATGATGATTTTTCATAGTCACAATGATGAAATGGCCTTTCATTTATATCAATTTTTGTTGTAATTTCTCTTATTTTGTACTATCATTACTTCTATCTGAAAAGTATTTTTTCCTTTTTTTCCATTTTGTTAGGGATTCTTCTTGAAAAATCTTAATACAACTGTTCTTAAGATGGTACTTGGTAGCGCGTCACATTTAAATATGACAATAGCAAGTATGGATTAATAACATAGAAGTTTCATAAGATCCTCGACTAGCTCACAAACATTGTAGTGATTGAATTTTGATTTTCATTAAATATAATCTGGTATCATTTTTAATTCCCACTAAATCAAGTTTCTCATTTGAGCTAGCTCTATGAAGGAACTGGGTCATCTGCCTTTATTCAAGCAGTCACCATTATCAGAAGTCCGACTTCTTATTGTCATACTCACTTATTGTCGAACATCTTCACTTTATAGACGGCATTGAGACAGATAAGGAAAAGAGTGAACAGAGCAGAATCTTAGAAATCAAGAAGACTAAAATTCAAATTTTGCCTCCAGAACTTACTAGCTGTGTGAACTTAGACAAGTCTCTTAACCTCTCAACTTCTCATTTTACAAATGAGAATGTTGGACTTAAAGCCACTAAGATCTCTAAATCCATAGCTCTATATAATCACTATAAAACATCACTAGAGTTAGAAATATTATGCAATGGCCCTATAAATGTTTAAAATACAACAACACAAGCTAGATACTTTCTGTTGTTCAGTTGTTTCAATCATGTCCAACAAGACTTATGGGATTTTCTTGGCAAAGATACTAGAGTAGTTTTTCATTTTCTTCTCCAGCTCATTTTACAAATATAAAACTGAGGCAAATAGGATTAAATGACTTGTCCAACTACTTACAACCACTAAGTGTCTGAAACTGGATTTGAACTCATGAAGATGAGTCTTCCTGACTTTAGGCCTGGCATCTTATGTACACCTAGGTGTCCCACTTAGGTCCCATTTAGCCAATCTTCAGAAGGTAGGAAACCAAAACCAGCCATCCAGATAGATTATTTCCTAGTTTCTGTTTAGTGTACATTACCTTGAGAAGTTAAATACAAACTGTGATATATAGTACTCTTCTCAGATAAGTGGGGGATAGATATCCTGTCTCTATACAGCAACTGTAGAACAATCTGTCTTGGGATTTCACACCAATTTTAAAAATAAAAAATGTGTTTGAACTAAGTGCAAAGTTCTACAAGGGAGAACTGATAAACGAAAAAAATATAATCTTTTAAATATGAAATGCATTTTAACAGCTGGCAGTTTGAAGTTTTCATTAATAAGTTTAGGTACACAATAATTTAGGTCAATAGGATATACTAAGTTAATAGGTTATTGGATCAGGCACATGTCAGTTAAAAATTATCCCTAATAAATTTGAATGCATAATAATTTAGTCAAAAGTTAATATTGTTGGACCTAGAGGGATATTAGAGATTATAGAGTCCAGCCTTCTAATTATCTATAAGGGGAAACTGAGGCCCTGAGGCACTGTGACTTGTCATGGGTCAAAAAGTAATTAATGGCAGATCTGAGAATCAGATTCTAGGATCTCAATTCTTAATCCAGTTATTTTTACTATACCACGGATGTCTGAATACAAATTCAAGTATATTAAAAAGAGATTATTGGCAAAATAGCTATATGCAAAATATCTTGTGGTTAAAGTAATCAATGAGGATTTGAATTTAGCAATGAAGTTAATTTGTGTGTTCAATTTCTTGCAGGTGGAACCGAATAACTATCCCCCTCCCTAATGCAGCACTAACCAAGGACACCAGGATTCGCTGGAGACAAATGGGACCAATCCTTGGAAACATGTGGGCGATTGATAATAGTTAGTATTTATGCCTATTATAATCACATACCATTGATGTAAACTCTTCCTGCACTTTTGTTAGTTCAGCACAGACTTCATCACATTTGTAAGTTATGGCCTTGCAATTCATTAAACGCTCTTTCTTCCTTTGTGCCTGTGCTTTCTGTTAGGAAGCCCAGGGATGAGCAATCAGAAAAGGCAGTGGAGTCAGCAATAAAAGGTCCTGGTATTTTGCAACATACATAATTAAAATGTTTTTTAAGCCCTAAAACTCAAACTCCCAGGCTTGATGACAAGGGATAGCCTAACATTCCCTTCAACTATTTACATCAAATTAACATAAATATATCCCACTCTGTGCTATTAAAATAAGGCCTATTCTTCACTTACTGGCTGCTACAACATCTGGAATGTTTATATGCTAAACACAGAAAACCTTCATAAAGAAATACTATTGCTATAACAAAATGCACAGCCTAAATGATTCATGAGAGTGTAAATATGCCATTATATTATGTGACACATCTCTCACAAATGTCTTTGCTTTCTACTCCCACTGCCACCACTTTAGTGTGGATCAGATGTACTATTGCAATAGACTCTTAATAGTACTTCCTGCCTCCCCTCCAACAACATCTCCAGTCTTTCTTTAATATTGCTGCCAAATTTTTCTTTCTCATATATAGTGCTAGTCTTCTCACCACAATATTTTCTACCTTCAGTGGTTCCCCATTACTTGCCAACTGAAGTTTAATCTTCTTTTCCTAGCATTCCCAGAATCCTACAATATAATGCCAACTTATGCTCCCCATTTGATCTCATATGCTCCCCTTCATTAATGTTGTGTACCAAGCAAACTGAAGCAATCTCTATCCTCCAAATATATGTTAAACTTTCCTGCCTCCATACCTTAGCTCATGCTTGAAACATCCCTATTCTGATCTTCACCTGTCACATTTTACTCATCTTTTAAAGTTCAGCTCCAATGCTTTCTCTACCATGAAGCCTTTTCTGATGGGTAAAACCATCATCATTGGAACTCACATACCACATGGTTACCCAACTCTCAGGGCTTTAAGAACGCAGGGCTTCTTAAACTTTTTCTACTCACAATCCTTTTTCACCTGAGAAACTTTTGCATGATCTCCAGGTACATAGGTATATAAAATAGATGTGAAAATCAAACATTTACTGATAATCATAATTTTGTAACTCCCACATTCAGTTATAAGACTCCATTTGGGTCGCAACCCATAATTTAAGAAAGTGGGCTCTAATGCACTGACCAAGGACTAGTGTGTTTTAGTTACCTAGATATGTTACTGGCCCCTCTGCTTGACTATAATAAGCTTTATGAGAATGGCAGCCTTTTCTTATCTAAATGTTTCATGACATAATGTGCCTTAGACACAACATAAATGTTTATTGAATTATATTGAATATGTGAACTTCTCTGAAGATTAATTTAGTAAAATACATGAGGAAATGCCAAACACAGGCAAGTCACGGTAACTCTAGGGAAGATACAGTAGTGCCCTGCTTATAGTTGGTATTTGTCAAGTACCTAATCTGCCCCAACATTATATGAGGCAGGGTCAGTGTAAGTTTAAACAAATGAAATGACAGTAGTTAATAACGCTGCCATAATGAAAACCCTGGAACCCAGAAATCTTAAATTATCTCAACTAAGGCAGGGAACTGCCTCAGGGCTCAACCTAAGCAACTCCCTCAAAAGAACAATAACCATCTCTCTGTCTTATCTGCAAGGTAGAAAACATGACACTTTCCTCCTTAAGGGATTCTGTGAGAATTCACTAATGAATGATTCCTTTTTCCATCCCGATTCCTTCTGAATCTGAGTCCTTTATGAAACAGAAAATTTTATGTTAAAACAATATAATTGTGAAGAAAAGCAACCTGGTAGAGGTCAGTGAATGTCAGAATTTTTTTAGAGATATATAGATATTTTGACATAAGTAAATATGTGTGAATATGTGTGAGTATATTCTGTTATTATGGAGTCAGATTCAATGTATATTCTGCTTAATTACAGTTCACACTTATATAGATTTTGGAGGCTTACGAAACACTGTCTTTGTAATAACCCTGTAAGAAAAGTTATGCAAAAACTGTGACTTCATTTTTACAGGCAAAGAAACTAAAATACTGGTAGACTTGAGATTGAAACATAGGTGTCTTGGCCCTGAATCTAAATCCTTTTTTCCTGAACTACCACACTGCTTCTCTTTTTCATAAGGAAAGGATCTTCAAAAACTTCCTAAAAATATTAAGACAATCTTATTGGTACTTAATTTAAAACTTGCATGTAGCTTACAGTGGGAAAAAATCCACTGTTAACTGTTATTTTTAATTTTGGAATAAAGTTGTTGTTTTTCTAAAAGAGAAGCTGAGAGTGGCAACACAGGAGAAAAATATACTTTTTCTTCCATACCCTCAAGAAAAAAAAAGAAATTTTTTTTTATCATCAAGAAAATTTGCAATCTTAATATTATTCTTCAATCCACTGAAACTCTTGGTTAGAAAATAAGGGCAACAAAGAACACTTCTAAAAACTAAATTTTAGTTAATGACTTGAATATTCACTTTTTTCATTCTGATAGAACTTTTTTATTTCTAGAATCAATAACCTTTTGAACTCTGCAGCCCACTTTACTAGGTTTGGGGAACTACCTGGGATCATGTCTAGTGTGTGCTGAACTACAGAACAAATTAGCCCATCTAAAAACATAAGGCATGTATGCCTGCAGCCATTGAATTAGATTTTCTCTGGGGAGAAAAATGATACTCATTTACATATTGAAAATGGTTGTTTCCTTGGCTTCACTTTCCTGAGTGCTAATTAGGTATATTGTGTAGTCCATCAGAGCAGCCAAGGGCTACTTATGCTTGGTATAAGTACTATATTTGTCATCCGCTTCATCCATCCAAAAAGCAAGCACAAAAATCCATGCCAATGTATTGTTGATCCTGTTCTGTCCTGAGGCAAGGCCAAGGTAGGATCATACCATGAACAAGGCTCAACCTTTTTTTTTTGGCATGGACTGGGAAATGAGAAAAGGCAGAAAGAAGGGTCACATTGAATGTGAACTTCCAGTATATGTTGGGCTATATGGGATGATCAACTGCCAAGGATGCTAAGTCCAGAAGCAGAAGTCTATGTCTTAACAAGAAGCAAGAAGTAGTATCAGACTCAAGAAAGTAAAGAAAAAGCAAGTAAAAAATGAACAAATCAAAACTTGGTCTTGGGGTTAGCTTAAGAAAACAAGAATCCAAATCTCTTGTAGAATTTGTCTTAAAGTCCTCAGTTTCTTATGGATACTGGGATGTTCTTCATTCCCCATGTTGAAAAGTAACATAACATTATGGAGAGAGTAACATAACATAATAGACAGCATTTGGGAGTCAGAAAGCCATGGGCTCAAATCTCATTTGAGATAGCAACTGGATTTGTGACACTTAGCAAGTAACACCTGCTCTTTAGCTCATTTTTCTGAGAAATGTGGACTTAATAACCTGAAAAGTAACTTTCAGTTCTAAATTTATGATCTGAATTAGGATGTATAACTTCACATTATCAGTGGAGTAGTATAATTTTTAATGTAGTTTTCAGTATATCCTTGAAGATATTTTAAACTGTCCAAGAAATTTGTTAATAGATTTTGGAGGCTTACGAAACACTGTCTTTGTAATAACCCTGTAAGAAAAGTTATGCAAAAACTGTGACTTCATTTTTACAGGCAAAGAAACTAAAATACTGGTAGACTTGTTGATTAACATTAAGAAATATATTTAAGAACCACAAGTAATCTATTGTTCAATTGTGTTCACATTATGGAGTTGGAAATTTCAAGAAAATTTATCTAGCCTGATCCTTTGCTGACATACCCAGATGCTCCTTTGTGACATTCTCCTTTTCCTCAAGAAAGAACATGAATCTTATAAAAATATGATTCTTAATAGAATAAAAGTATTTTGTTTAAAGTTGTTTAGAGGAAAATAGATTGCACAAAGTAGGGTCACAATCATAAATATCTTCCTCTCTTCATCTCTGTGCAATATATCAAATCAATATATTTATGCTATATATCAAATCTTGAAAAATTTATTGGTAAACTCTAGCAATTTTGTCATCTAAGCAATTAACTTGTCATAGAACACACCATATGTCACCTTCAGTTCCCCTGAATTTCCACAAATGGAGCCATATGCTACATAGATAGATATAAATATAGATATGGTATAATACTTCGTATTTTTATTTCATAAAAATATTCCATGTGGGAAGGTGGTTTTAACATTTCCCTTGCATAGCCTTTATTTAAACAAACCTTTGTTTTCTTTTGACAGTTTATATCGGTCCATCGTGCCTCAAATTCTGCTCTGGAAGAGGACAATGTACTCGAAATGGCTGCAAGTAAGCACTGTAATAATATTAATAATAATATTCATAGATTAAAACAAAAACACATGATTTATTTTGCAAGCCACAAATTGTTCTGCTTTATCAAGTTAGGTTGATTGGATTCTACCAAGGACAAATGCAAATCTGTTCAACCTAAGTTCAACACTGCAAAATTATTGTTATTACTATTATTAATTAATGTTATATATTCTTTGTAAGTGGACATATGTTTCACAGTTTCCTATATAGTAAACTTAGAAAAAATTCAACCAAGTATTCCATTTTCATAATCTATTGAATTTCAAATGACCTTCTGCATGCTAAACCATTAACTTGGGCCATTCTTTGAATTTTTAAAAGAATATTCTACAGAACGGGAGCTTATGAGAAATATTGCATACTATAAATGCTATGTATTAGTAAGTAATAGCTAGTAATTCCATATTGCTTTAAAGTCTGTGAAGCACTTCACATGTTATTTTTTATTTTGTCCTTGAGAAGTAGTATCTATTATTAATTATCCTCATTTTATAGATGAGGAAACTGAGGCTGAGAGGGTTTAAATGAATTGTGTTCCAAAAGTTTGGCAATTGTCAATGCTGTAAAATTACCCATGCACATAACTTGTAAATAAAAAGCTATATAAAAAAATAAAATAAATGAATTGTGTTCCCACAGCTAGTAAGCATATATTATAGGATTCAAACAGGATTGATGTAAGTCCAAATTATCTGCTATAACTCTTGTGAGTCAATTCACCTTCACATTTTGTTGTACAATGCCAACATTTCAAAATCTTTTAGATCATGCAACTTCCAATCAAAAAGAATTCCATTTAAAGTGAAGTATTTAAAATTACAAGGAAAATTACAAAAATGTGAAGAAAATTTCAGAGCAGAGAAATATGGTTTAATGGAACGAATGCTGGTATTTGATTTTGAGGACTTGGGTTTGAATACTGGCTCTGTCATATACTAAATACATTATCTTGGGCAAATCACTTCACCTCTCCTAGCCCCAGTTTCCTTTTCTGTAAAATGAATGCATTGGGTTCAAAGATATCTAAATTTATTTTTTGTTTCTTTTTGTTGAGGAAAGGTTAAGTGACTTTTGCAGGGTCACACAGCTAATAAGTGTCAAGTGTCTGAGGCCAGATTTGAACTCAGGTCCTCTTGACTCCAGGGCTAGCACTCTATTCACTGTGCCACATATCTGTCCTTAAGTTCCCTTCTAATGCTGAATCTATGATTATTGTATTTCAGAGAGAAAAGTTTACTCCATATTACGTCACCAAATTTCATCTTAAATGCCTTGGCAAAAATCAAATTCCTCACATCTAGAAGTAATTACCTAAATCATCATTTTCTCAGGTTTCATATATAGCCTCCTCATACATGTTTAATCCCTTGTCTTTTTAAGTTTCACAAATTTCTGCAGAAATATTAATTTAATATTTTCTTTATTTTGGAGTTCCGAAAAGATATTAATTTTGAGTCAAGAAATTGACGTTTTATCCAATATTCCAGAAAGTTCTATTTGTAAGAAAATATAAAGTAGCATCAATAAAATTTTCCCTCAAAATCTATATAACATCAATTGTATTTTATTAAAATAAATATCAGTGTCAGCAATAATTGTTTTAGAATAGAGCTCTGGCCCTGAAGTCAGGAGGATCTGAATTCAAATTTGGCCTCAGATACACTTCCTAGTTATGTGACCCTGTGCATGTCACTTAACCCCAATTGCCTCAGCAAAATAATAATAACAATTGTTCCAAACAGAAATAACAAATCTTCGGAATCTAAATAATCTAATCCAAATAATCATTTATTTTATATAGTGCTTTAGGGTTTGCAAACCGTTTCCCAAGATGAACTCCATGAACTAGACATGATAATTGCTAGTACCTATAGATGAAGAAACTAAGGCTCCAGAGGCTGTTTCCCATCCAAATTCACAGAGCTAGCAAATGTCATAAACACATTTGAAATTCTTATCATTATCTTCCAAAGCCTAAGACACATTAGCATAAAATTTCATCATATACAGCATATTAATTCTATACTCCATTGCTAAGTTTTCTCAGATATAAAGGAATATTCCTAAATTCCCTTCTAGGAGTTCTCTATTTGTAGTGAGGAGGATAAAAGGGATCTCCCAACATGTCAGCCATATATGTATATCTGTAGTAAGAAAGATATATTTTTAGATGATTCTGCTACAGTGATTTATTTTGATGAGCAGTTATTTTCCAACTGCTCTATGCACATTCTAGGCACTGTGAAAACTACCCAATATGATGGAAAGCAAAATCCATGTTTACCTAGGATGCACCTCTACCTAGGATGCAAATTTAGAGACAGTGTGGCATCTGGAGTCCTAGATTTAGAGTCAAGTGGCCTTTAGGTTCAAAGTCACCTTTTGACTTTACTGTAAAACCATGGGCAAATTATTTAATCTCTCTCCCTGGGTTGTTCTTCTATATAGAGACAATAGCTATAATGCTTACCTTATTAGGATTGTTATGATGATTAAATATTATGATATTCATAAAATGCTTTGAAAACTTTAAAGAAGCATTAAAAATCCAGTTATGATATGTAGTATTATGAAACTAATAAATTCAAGGTTCTATGTGAGGTCTGAATAAAACAGTAAAAAATAACTAAGAGGATCAAAAAGTTCCATAGAAGAGATGGCATTTAAATTGCACTTTAAAGATTAGGAAATGATCCTGTACATCAATCTCAGAAGGATATTCTAAGCAGAAGAAACAAAGGCAGAGAGATAAGAAAATGTAGTTTTACTTGAATATAAAGTGTCAATAATGATTGGGGAGGGGCAATAATATGAGGAAAGAATGTAAAGAATGAGATGATGTCAGATAATGGAGAAACTGGAATGCCAGGCAAAAGAGTTTGCAATGAATGCTGTCATTTGTTGGAGTGTTTTAGTGATGTACATTCAGAAAAAATACTCTTAAATTTCTAATCTTATAGTCAATTATGATATTATCCTTTAGGCACATATTCTAGAATTAATTTATAGCATTTTTAAAGTTTGTTTTGACTATGAAATATATTTTGGATACATTAGTGATTAAAAGGGACCCCACAAAAACCTACTTTCTACCTAAGTACATTCTGTAGTAAGCTGAATTACAATGAAATTTCAGTGTTTTGATAAGAAAAGCAAAAAAGAAAATAATAAGGAAGATAAAGGCAAGGAGAAGAAAAAAATGTGTATATGAGCCCCTGGTTAAAAACTATTTCCATGGTGTTTTGTTGTTTTAGTTGGTTTTTGTTTTGAAATTGCAAAATCTTAGATTTTATTAGTTTAGAGAATTCCCAATGAAAAACTCCATTTAGCAATGCATACTAGGCCCTGGTCTGCAACTTACTACATTAGATGGTTGCCTGGGGTACTCTTGCTCAGGGACACACAGCATTAAATGTAAGAGAAGACTT